>NC_136057.1:1356225635-1357675635 GCF_964261635.1 Lissotriton helveticus | reverse complement strand
TTTCGATCATTTTTGATCTGCTTCGAAGTCTGTACGACTCCGACGGTGCCGATAGGGATGCCCGGGTTCAAACCCTGCGCTGACTGCGACCGACTGATGTCGGTTACCGACCCCCATGGCCGGTGTCTTCATTGTCTAGGCCTCGACCACGACGACAAGGCCTGCTCCGACTGTCGAGCCCTGACCTCCTAAGGCTAGGCGGGAGCGCGGTCTTGCAAGCGATTTGAGCTCCGGCAGTCGGCCCGCGCCACTCGAAGTCCCGGTCAGAGAAGCGGTCGAGGGACCAGTCGCGGGGTCAGAGCCACCATGGCTCCGGGAGTCGTCCACGGTCTTTGGGCTCCTCATGTAAGCACAAGAAGTCGAAGAGATGCCCCCCCCCCCCCTCGCGATGCGGCCGGAGATTCGGGCGACGCCGCCCACGCGGCTCCACAGGTGTCGGGGCCTGCTCCATACCCGCCGGTCCCTGGGCAGAACGCGACGCCGGGGGAGATTGATGACTGCCTCATGGCCATGAGGTCGCTCGCTCCTCAGTCCGGTTCCGCGGCGCCTTCGGGCCAAGCGGTCCCGACTGGGACCCCACGCGGGCGAGGTGCTTTGGCCCCGGTGCCGTCGGGTGCTCCGGCCCCGGTGCCGTCGGCGACTTTGGTCCCGACGCCGCAGGGCCCCACTAGATCCGGTTCAGGATCCGGGTCGCCGCCGGTCGACCTCACGACCTCGCCGGCGCCGGCCCCAAGGGAGTCGCCCCCGGCGCCGTCCATGGACACCGCCGCCCCTGGTCCTGCCCTCGGTTCGGGTCCGGCGTCGGAGCGGCGCTGCTCTCGACGCCGATGGGAGATTTCTATTTCTATGATCCGGCCCCATCCTTTTGAGCCCGAGTACCAGGCGATGGGTGACGAGGGGGACTGGGAGGGGTCTGAGGACCCTCTGGCACGCGAGTGTCTGTATTCTAGGGACTGGACAGGAGAGCTTGGGGGTGCCAGTGGTCTGGACACTTCACCCGACACTGGTTTTGTCTCCCCTCCTAGCGTGGCTACGTAGGAGGGGGCTGCCTATAGTGTGGTGCTGATAAAGGCTGCCAAGGCCTTGGGCTTGAGCTCCCCGTCGCGGCCGTGAGGACTAACCTCCTCACTGAGGTCCTTAAACTGCAGGCAAGCTCGGCCGAGCCTCTGCTGCTGTTTAATGAGGCCCTATCAGACGTTCTTCTGGGCGTTTTGTCCAAGCCCGCCACAGGTCAGCCTGTGGATAAGAACGTGGCCAGACGCCACCGCCCGGCTCCGGGTGACCTTTGCTTTCTGTCTTCCCACCCCACTCCCGAGAGCCTGGTCATCCAGGCCTCTAATTCCCAGACCGCATTCCCATCGGCTTCCCCGACCGGGAATCCAAGAGGTACGAGCAATACGGAAAGAGTATTCTCCTTCCTAAGTTTAGGATTGCGGTCAGTCAATACCGCATGCCTCTTGGGCCGCTACACCTACTCTCTGTGGGATACGGTCGCGGACGTGCTGCCAGAATGCCCGGTGGAGGTCCGGGCTAAACTCTGCCAAGCCCTTGTGGAAGATTGAGATGCGGCGCGTTATTCCATCCGGTGTGGGCTGGACACTACTGACTCACTGGGCAGAGCGATGGCAACGACGGTGGCGATTTGTCGCCACCCCTGGTTAAGATCTGCCAACTTCTCGGCTGATGTCCAAAACACACTTATGGACATTTCGTTCGATGGCCGTCGCCTCTTTGGCGGCAAGGCAGACCATGCGCTTGAGCGCTTTAAGGACTCCAGGGCTACGGCCAAGTCCTTGGGCCTCTCGGCCCCGCGCCAGCAAACGCCTACCTTTCGCTCCTTTTGTGGCCAAGGAAGGGGCGCCCCCACACGTTCTGCCAGCCGCAGACTACCATCCAGCGCGGTGGCAGACGGGGAAACCGCCGTGGCAGCGGTCAGGGACAATGGCGAGACCAGTCCACACCTACCCCTGCAGCATCCGCCTCAAAACCCTCCTAGTCTGTGCTTTAAGGCCCATGTGACGCCAGTGGGGGGCAGGGTTCGCCATCATCATCATCATCACCACCACTGGCGCACTGTCACTTCGGACAGGTGGGTGCTGCAAATCGTCCGAAGGGGCTACTCCCTCCCCTTCAAGACGTCCCCTCCAGCCATTCCACCGCAGTGCCACCTCGTGTCGGGGGATCACTTGAGAATTTTACAGGAGGAAGTTACGGCCCTCTTGGCCAAGGGGGCCATTAAGCACGTTCCTGGGCCAGAAGTAGGGTGTGGTTGTTACTCCCACTACTTTCTGGTATCGAGAAGGGCAAAGGGGGCCTACACCCTATCTTGGACCTACGGAACGTCAACGGTTTCCTCCGGAAGGAGAAGTTCAAGATGCTGACATTGGCTCAGGTCTTAGCTGCCCTAGACCCTGGAGACTGGATGGTAGCGTTGGACTTGCAGGACGCTTATTTTCACATCCCCGTCCTGCCGGCCCACCGGCGTTACCTGAGGTTCACGGTAGGCCACGAGCACTTTCAGTTTCCCGTGCTCCCCTTTTGCCTTACCAGCGCCCCATGGGTGTTCACGAAAGTGATGGCGGTGGTCGCAGCTCATCTGCGCAGGTTTGGGGTTTGTCTTCCCCTACCTCGACGACTGGTTGTTGAAGGCGGACTCGCCCCAGACAGTCATCAGCCACCTCCAGACTACGGCCGACCTCCTGCACCTGCTGGGGTTCTCCATCAATGTGCCGAAGTCACACCTTTGTCCCTCTCAGAAGCTCCTCTTCATCGGAGCGGTTCTAGATTCGGCGCAGTTTCGGGTTTATCCTCCCGAACGGCGGGTTTTGGATATTCAGGCTCTGATTCCGATCTTTCAGCCTTTATCCCGAGTCTCGGTCAGGTTGACGCTGCGGCTTCTGGGGCTGATGGCCTCCTGCATCCTTCTGGTGCATCACGCCCGGTGGCGGATGCGGGCTCTTCAGTGAGACCTGAAGTTTCAGTGGGCCCAGCATCAGGGCAACTTGTCCGACCATGTCTTGATCTCGGAGGGCACTGCAAGACAGTTGCAGTGGTGGCTCACGGACCGCGATTGGGTCAGCGGCAGATCCCTCTCCCTACCCCAACCGGAGCACGTAGTTGTGACGGACGCGTCCTTCTAGGGCTGGGGGGGCCACATGGGAGAGGCGGAGATCAGAGGCCTCTGGTCTCCGGCGGAGTTCCAGCTCCATATCAACCTTCTGGAGCTGCGGGCGATCCGGCTTGCACTGAAGGCATTCCTCCCCTCTGTCCGGGGGAGTGTAGTGCAGGTGTTCACGGACAACACCACCGCCATGTGGTACTGCAACAAACAGGGCGGGGTGGGGTCGTGGACCCTATGCCAGGAGGCTCTGCGCCTCTGGCAGTGGCTGGAACATCAGGGCGTAACCCTGGTGGTTGAACACCTGGCAGGTTCTCTGAACTCCAGGGCGGACGAAATCATCCCTCAGTGCATGATGGATCACGAATGGCGTCTGAACTCTGACGTGGCGCAAGGCCTCTTTCAGCAGTGGGGAGAGCCTTGGTTAGATCTATTCGCCACAGAAGAGAACGCGCAATGTCATCAGTTCTGCGCGTTTAAATTTCCAAGGCGGCACTCGCTCGGAGACGCTTTTTGTCGCAAGTGGAGTTGCGGTCTATTATACGCCTTTCCGCCTATACCACTTCTGCCCAGAGTGCTGAAGAAGATCAGGCGCGACCGGGCCAAGGTTATCCTTGTGGCTCCGGACTGGGCATGAAGATATTGGTATCCAGAGCTACTCAGCATGTCTGTCGATCCCCCGATTCGTCTGCCTCTTCGGGAGGACCTTCTGTCGCACCCAAACCTGTCCAGTCTCCACCTCCATGCTTGGAGATTGAGCGGGGACAGTTGAGGCCATTTGACTTGCCTCCTGAAGTCTGTAATGTCATTCTGGCAGCCAGGCATCCCTCCACAAAGTCAGTATATGCCTGCAGGTGGAACAGATTTGTGGCATGGTGCACAGCAAAGGCTGTGGATCCACTCTCTGCCCCCCTTTCTGAGGTTCTCCTCTTCCTTCTTTCTCTTGCCCAGCAGGGCTCTGCTCTGAGCACTATCAAGGACTACCTTTCTGCCCCTTCCGCCTTCGTAAGGCTACCTGATCAGCCATCTTTGTTCAAGTCCCCAATTGTAAATAGGTTTTTGAAGGGCATCACATACATGTTCCCTCCTGTTCCATTCGTGATGCCTCAGTGGGACTTGAACCTTGTACTTACTTATCTGATGTGCGCTCCCTTTGAGCCACTACATAACTGTCCTCTCCGCCTTCTTACTCTGAAGACTGCTTTCCTGGTTGCCATCACCTCTGCCAGGAGAGTGAGTGAGCTCCAGGCTCTTTCTTCCAAACCTCCTTTCCTTTCTGTCCATCCGGACAAGGTTGTGTTGCGGACAAGACCCTCTTTCCTGCCCAAGGTAGTCACAGCCTTCCACATCTGGCAGTCCATCACCTTGCCCACCTTCTTTCCGCCTCCGCATCCCTCGAAAGAGGAAGAGAGGCTCCACTACCTGGACCCAAAATGTGCGCTCTAATACTATCTGGATCGCACACGCCAGTTCCGGGTGGATGACCAACTCTTTGTTGGTTACGTGGGCGCTAAGAAGGGACGGGCGGTGCACAAACGGACCATCTCTCGGTGGATCGTGTTGTGCATCCGGGCATGCTACTCTTTGGCTAAAAAGGAACCTCCTGTTGGGCTGAGGGCCCATTCCACTCGGGCCACGGCGACTACTACTGCCCTGGGCCGAGGAGTCCCCTTACAGGACATTTGTCAGGCAGCTACGTGGGCCTCGCTGCACACGTTCGCAAGACACTACTTCCTGGACAGCCAAGTCCGTAGGGATGGCTTCTTTGGCCATTCTGTCCTCCAGGACTTTCTGGTGTGATTATTGGTTCGCAGACCCACCACCGGGGTTGGTATTGCTGGGGTATCTATTCTAAGGTAAGGAATCTATCACTAACGTGTCTCTTTCAGATGCACAAATTACTACTTGTGTAACGATATATCTGTAAGAGACATTAGTTAGTGATAGATTCCTTACCGACCCACCCATCCTCCCCGTTCTGCGAACCGATATCTAGGGTTAAGGTCATCCCCTTTCAGGGCCCTAGTTTCATTGCACCAGTGTTGGTTTTTATCATGGCTCTGCATTTCTGGCGCGGAAAAGCGGTGTATAAGAACTGACGTCAGCACGCGGAGGCGTCGTCTAAGTACTCCGACGACGTCATCACGGCGCCCACGACGCTGGCGACTGACGCGGAGCCGTGGACGACGCCTACAGACACCCATGGGTACTGCTACGTAAAGAAATTCCAGATCCAGTCTGACGCCTGGGGATATTCTATGGTAAGGAATCTATCACTAACTAATGTCTCTTACAGATATATTGTTACACAAGTAGTAACTTGTGCGTTTCCCCCGTGCGCTAGGCCCAGGAAAGCGGACTGCTTCTGGTCACCCCACACGGCTCCCCCTGTGCGTCCGTGACTCCCTCCTGCTGCCTGGAGCCCGCCGCTGGTGTGCCCCTGGGACTGGTATTCTTGTAAATTGTTTGTGGCATTATTTTTGTTTGGTTCATTGTGCTGATCTCTGTTGTTCTTCCCCTGATTCCCTTGGCATCTCCTTGCGCCCCTTGACCCCCCCCGCGCTTCCCGCCACTGCTCCCTTGCGGCCCGCCCACTTTTGCCTTCTGTAACCCTTCCCTCGCCCATTGGCCGCCCTGCCTCCCAGATGCTCCTCCCTCCCACTTAGCCTCTTATGGAGGAAGCCGCGCGGAAGCACAGCGGACGTGCCGAAGGCAAGCCCGTCTGCACCTGTCCGCATCCGGACCGCGCCCAGCGCCAGAACCCATGGCCCCCGCCGCACCCAAAGCACCCGACTGAGATACGACTCCGCCGCCCTCAACGCACTCAACACCGGACGAACAACCGCCTGCTACCGAGCCACCCCGAAGCGAACCCATGGACCCTTCACCTGTCAAGCCTGAAAATACACATACCTCCGAACCTGCAGACCACCCACCAGACCGCACAACAACAACAACCACTTCAAGTGCATCCTCCTCAACACACGCTCCGTCCACAAGCACGCTGTCGAACTGTGGGACCTCCTGGACACAACAGCACCAGACGTCGCCTTCCTCACGGAAACCTGGATGAACGCTTCCTCGGCCCCAGACATCGCCATAGCCATCCCGGATGGCTACAAGATCACCCGGAAGGACTGCGTCAACCAAACCGGAGGAGTAATCGCCATTGTCTACAGGAACACCATCAACATCATGACCATCACTGAAGACACACTCTCTGCCGCCGAACACGTACACTTTCAGATTCGCACCGACCCCAAGACCACCCTTAGAGGAACGCTCATCTACAGACCCCCGGACCCCCGCACACAATTCAGCGAAACCATCGCCGACGTAATCAGCCCGCACACCCTAGCCTCACCAGAATACATCCTCCTCGGGGACCTGAACTTCCACCTGGAGAAAAACAGCGACGACACCACCACCACCACCCTGCTCGACAACCTCGCCAACCTCTGACTCAAGCAACTGGTGAACACCCCCACCCACATCGCTGGCCACACACTCGACCCCATCTTCTCCGCCAGCAACCACGTCTCCTTCAGCCACTCCTCCGGACTACACTGGACCGACCACAGATGCATCCACCTCACCTTCAAAAAGAACACTTCCCACCATCGCACGCAACAAATCCCCCGCAGATGCTGGAGCAAAACCACCACAGACCAGCTCCTCATCGCTGAGCCAGAACCCACCAGCCAACACCTCTGACACCAACAACGCAGCCCACAACCTCACAGTGGATCACCAACTACGCCGACAACCTCGCACCACTAAAGAACCCCCCAGGCGTGACCAGCAACAGGAAAACTTCATGGTTCACAGACGCCCTCAAAGAATCAAAGAAATCCTGCCGAACCCTCGAAAAAACCTGGCGCCATGAACGAACTACAGAAAACATGACAGCCCTCAAGATCGCCACCCGCAAACACCACCAGCTGATCCGCACCACCAAAAGGACATCATTCAAAGAGCGACTAGACAACACCCACAACAGCAAGGAACTCTTCAACATCGTCAAAGAGCTCTCCAACCCCAGCGCCCGCAACAACGACATCACACCGTCTCAAGAACTCTACAACTCCCTCGCCACGTTCTTCCACTAAAAGATCGCAGATATACACAACGGCTTCGGACCCCAGATTCCGCCTCCAGTCACCGAACCAGCGACCCCCATCACCACCCTCAGCACCTGGACCCCCATCAGCTCTGAAGACACCACCAACGTCATGAACTCCATCCACTCCGGCTCCCCCTCTGACCCCTGCCCCCATCATATCTTCAACAAAGCAGACACCATCATCGCACCCCATATCCGGAACGTCATAAACATCTCGTTCGCGTCAGCCACCTTCCCCGAGAGCTGGAAGCACGCAGAAATCAACGCCCTTCTGAAGAAACCCACAGCGGGCCCCAAAGACCTCGAGAACTTCCGCCCCATCTCTCTTCTTCCCTTCCCGGCCAAAGTCATAGAGAAAACTGTCAACAAACAGCTGACTGCTTTCCTTGAGGCAAACCACTCACTTGACCCATCCCAGTCCGTATTTCGAGCCAACCACAGCACCGAAACCGCCCTCATCGCAGTCACCGACAACATCAGGACCCTGATGGACAACGGAGAAACAACCGCCCTCATCCTCCTGGACCTCTCGGCAGCCTTCGATACCGTATGCCATCGCACCCTAATAACCCGCCTCTTTACCACTGGGATCCAAGGAAAGGCCCTGGACTGGATCACCTCGTTCCTCTCCGACAGAACCCAGAGAGTCCACCTCCCTCCCTTCCGTTCAGAAGCCACCGAGATCATCTGCGGCGTACCCCACGGATCCTCGCTCAGCCCAACCCTCTTCAATATCTACATGAGCCCCCTCGCCGCCATCGCACGCAAACACAACATCAACATCATCTCCTACGCCGACGACACCCAGCTGATACTCTCCCTCACCAAAGACCCAGCCACGCCCAAAACCAACCTACAGGAAGGAATGAAAGACGTCACAGAATGGATGAAGCTCAGCTGCCTGAAGCTGAACTCCAACAAGACGGAGGTCCTCATCCTTGGACAATCCCCTTCCGCCTGGGACTGGGCTCCACGCCAACACCCTCGGACCACGCACGTAACCTGGGATTCATCCTGGACTCCTCCCTCATGATGACCAAGCAAGTCAACGCCGTCTCGTCATCGTGCTTCAACACCCTACGCATGCTCCGAAAGATCTTCCGGTGGATCCCCACCGAAACCAGAAAGACGGTCACCCAGGCCCTCGTCACAAGCCGACTGGACTATGGAAACGCCTTATACGCCGGAACCACCGCCAAACTTCAGAAACGACTACAACGCATACAGAATGCCTCCGCACGACTCATCCTCGTCCTCCCTCGCCACAGCCACATATCCGCCCACCTGAGAAACCTGCACTGGCTCCCCGTCAACAAGAGTATCACATTCAGGCTCCTCACCCACGCACACAAAGCACTCCAAGACATGGGCCCTGAATACCTCAACAGCCGCCTCTCGTTCTACACCCCCACCCACCAGCTCCGCTCCGCCAACCTCTCCCTCGCCACTGTCCCACGGATTCGCAGAACCACCACCGGAGGAAGATCGTTCTCCTACCTGCCGGCCAAATCATGGAACTCCCTCCCCGCACACCTACGAACGGCCCAGGACCACCTCTCCCTCAGGAAACACCTCAAGACGTGGCTTTCGAGCAGTAGTAGCACCCCCCCTTTCAGCGCCTTGAGACCCTCACGGGTAAGTAGCGCGCTCTATAAATGTTCTGATTGATTGATTGATTGACTGCTTGTTGCTCTCAATAGCGTTCCTAAGCTATTGCAGAAGCTTATACATCACTCGCACCACCAAACCATATGCCCCTACTATCCTTTTACTAGGGTCACCAAAAGGTGGGTCATACGTCACAGCGGCAGAGTTGCGTGGTTGGGAGGCTGCGGACATACATGACACATGGGATCTTTTTAGAGATGGTGCTCTAATCCCCTATGAAGACCTTATCTTGGACGACGGCATACCTCCTGGGCTATTCCTAAAGCGCCACACACTCATAGCCTCACTTTCGGCCATGTGGGGCAATTTAGCAACAGAACCTCCCACACACCACCTATTGCAATATCTACTGGGCACAGGGGGACACTTGATACGCTGGCTTGCTTCCTCACTCCTCCAACACACTGCGATATCACTGACCTCCCTGAGACAATACTGGGAGGAAGACCTAGGTCGTCCCCTATCTGATAAGGAATGGATGGCTATACTAGAAAGTCCTACAAGTGTCCTCGCAAACCGCGCTTTCGGCAGATCCAATATTTTATACTCCATTGTGCGTATCTCTCCCCTGCCCAGATAAATGAGTTATTTCATAGAGAGGACTCTGTATGCCCCAGGTGTCGACTGACCAACGCTGACCTCCTACACATGCTCTGGCATTGCCCTGCCTAGAGGAATACAAGTTAGACGTGACGGCCGGCCACCGTGTTCCGCTGCACCAAGCTTGTAGTTCCCTTCCACTGGGAGGTGTACATATTACATCTCTTCAAGAGGAGCAAAAAAACACAAGGCAGCTGCACGATTTTTAGATTTCGGTTTAATCACTGCAAAGCTTCTGATCACCAAAAGATGGAAAAACCTGGCTGGGCCTCCGGTGCTGGCCTGGCACCATTCTATTCTCAATTGGGCCAAGGCAGATGGCATAGCACTGCAGAGGGAGGACTTACTGGGACTCCGCAGGCTCCTTCTTGCTGCAGATTGTGGGGCTATGGTGAATGAATTGCAGAAGTCAGCCACACCCACAACAGACACGCAGGATGAGGCGGAGGTCTCCTCAGTGCCAAGAGGGTAATCCACACCCACTTACGAGATGTCATAAAGGGGTCTGTCTCACACAATCCTTACATGCTTCGCTCAAGTAAGAGTTCTTCATGCGCTCCACATGCAGTTACTTAGCCGTTGCCACACATCAGGGTGTTGGGTCACGGACAGTTACCCCCTTTCCTTTAGTCAAGTTTATTTGTCCTCATTATGTTGTACCCTCCTCCCACCGTTCATTACTAGGCAGTATCACGTATAGTATAGCATCACAATATGCAGCGTTCGGGTTGTGCACTCGCTCACACTTCCTTTCAAGTGATCTGATGTTGTGGATAACCTCACTATACCATATTCGACATAGTGCATGCATGTCACCGTTGCTAAGGACATGTCATATGTTTGCTGCAGTATCCTCACTTGGAACTTGTGATCATTTGAATATTGTTGTACTGTAATGTTAAAATTATAAATGTCAATAAAAAGATGTAAAAAAAAAAAAACAAGTCCAGTTTGTGTTCTGTGAGCAGTCAACAAGTGTTCACCAAGTACGGGGGAAGGGAAAGATTATAAGTTAAACCATGGTAGAATGCATTTCCCGCAATAAGACGGCTGAAAATGTTGAACTATGTTATTAATAACCAATGTATAAGATGTGTATAATTATATAAAGTGTAATACGAATAATTAGTGATTACATGAATGATAATGTTAAATGATGCCTTCACATGTATGCATTCCACAATGTCAAAATCAATCAAATTTGTTAGAGAAAAAAAAAACTTGCATGGACCAATTAAACTTGTATGCAGACTGATTCCTACACAGGGTGTAGGCCCAACGCAAACTGAAATGCGGGGACTGGGTAAAACATGAGAAGTACTAATGATACTGTCGAGTTGGAAATACTCAAAGAGAAAACAGAAAGCCAAGTCCTGAGGTGGAATGCAGGAACTGCAGAAGCGCATGAAAGACCATTCTTTGCAGATCAACCCTTCCAAAGCAAATGAGAGATGTGGAATCATCGTAGGGTCTGAGACCGAAGACACCAACTGTGGGGCAATTTAGCAACAGAACCTCCCACACACCACCTATTGCAATATCTACTGGGCACAGGGGGACACTTGATACGCTGGCTTGCTTCCTCACTCCTCCAACACACTGCGATATCACTGACCTCCCTGAGACAATACTGGGAGGAAGACCTAGGTCGCCCCCTATCGGAGAAGGAATGGATGGCTATACTAGAAAGTCACTATGAAACCATAGGATATAACTAGGACCGTAGCATATTGGAGAATGAAGATGTTGCTACTTTACTCTAGGACATCCTGCCCCTTTGCTGCTTCATATGGATGGTGGGCAATATTTGTGACCGGATTGGGGACCGGAAGGACAGCGCACGATTGGGAAGGGATCCCACTGACTGCTGTGGAAACCACTTTAGATATGGTCACCAATTACCATGCCTAATTTTAAGATGCAGCTGGGGACCCTCTCAGATAGTTTACTTTAATAATAAATTTCTTTATTCGGTTTTTATCATTATAAAACCATAAAAGCAACAGTAAGAACGTAACACAGTACATTAATAAAATTCGCTCAGTATTTAAAGATTTTTCCTATGCCTGATAATACATTTAAAAAAATGTAATACATGATAACAAGTACGCTCAGAGTCTAACATCTGTAGGGATAGCATAGCCGGACGACATTGTCTGAAGCCCCAAGGCTTTAGCAGTGGAAATAACCAAAGTTTTCTGTGGGGCTGAAAGTATTTACAGAACAATATCGTATGCATACACGTCTGTAAGGAGGTATCGTCACACGGACAACAAGTCAGGTTTGGATCCCAAGTGTTCTTTTTTGGAAAGGCCACTAGTGTGTGGAAAAGGTCGAGTCTGAATCTAGTCAAGAGCATCTTATCATATGTACTGATTTCCAGTGTGAGATAAGGCTGAATTTGTGGAGTGATCTGTATCATATTTGCATGTTGGACAGATTGCTTAGTTGAGAGCAGAGTAATTCTAAGTGTCTCTAGGTGATTCGTCGCCTTCTGCTTCAGCTCTTTCTTAGTTATCTCAATTAAAGATGCTGGAGTCAGATAGTATCTTTCCAGGCCCATATCTGTGAAGAAGCGCCCGACATAAGTGAGCCAGGCTATTTTATGCGCACGATCCAGTGCCATTGAGTCCTCTAGGATGTTTTTAGTCAGCATGTTCTTATCCGCTAACCAACTGCGTCTCCAGAGTAACAATGGCTGAACTTTTATCAAATCCTCTATATAGGGGATTCCCAGTTCCGCGTGACATGCGTAAATGGAGGAACACTTTGGGGCAGATAGAAGAAATCTCATAAACGAGTTCTCAGCTATTTGAAGAGAGCCGACATCAGCGTGTCCCCAAACACCGGCCCCATATAGAGCGATGGCTTGACATTTTGCGATGTAGATTTTTAACAACTCAACTGGTGGTCTCCTTCCGAGTCTTTGTGAAAAGTTCGTCAAGGCAACGATAGCTCTCTTAAAAAGGTGTCTCCTGGACTCTATAGCTGCTTTCCAGTTTAGTCTTTCATCTATCATTATGCCCAGATAAGGGTATTGGGGAGTCCTCTCAAGTTTTTGTTCATTTAGGTGGATGTTCTTTGTGCGTTTTCGCCCTCCACCTGCCACCATAACAAAAGTTTTTTTTAACATTTATGTGGAGATCTAAAGCGCTCATAAATTCGGCGTATTTATTCAGGGATTTCTGAAGTTCTACTGGTGTGCGGGCCAGGATAACTGCGTCATCCGCATAGAGCAGTGCGGGGATCAGGCGTTGTCTTAGTCTTGGTAGGTCTTGCCCCCCCCTCAACATCCTCTCCTCTAACCCGTTCGTATACAGGGAGAAGAGGAAAGGGGCAAGGACGCACCCCTGCCTGACTCCCCGCTCTACTCTAAATGACGCAGTAAGCTCTCCCTTTGTCCCATAGCGCACTCTCGCGGAAGCTTCCCCATATAGTTCTCTTAGGAAATCCAGGAGTGGGGGATCCACCCCCATATTTCTCAAAAGGGTCCATAGCTTCGCGTGTGATACGCAATCGAAAGCAGAGGACAAGTCCACGTATACCATGTACATTGCCCCCTGCTTTGCTTGAATGTACTTGGACACGATGATGCTTAAGTTGAGGGCCTGCTCTACGGTTCCAAAACCTTCTCTGAACCCGAATTGTAAGTCCGATAGGATCTTTCTTTCATCTGCCCATTGCTGGAGTTGTTCAAGGACTATTCTACCAACTACTTTTCCTAAAGAATCTAATAAGGAAATAGGACGGTAGCATTTAACGTCTTGGCGGTCCCCTTTTTTAAATATAGGCACCATGATGGAGTCAGACCAAGACTCCATCACTCCTAAGTTCGCTGCCGCAATGCAAACTCTTGTCAGTATGGGGGCCCAGAGATCCGGAAGATGTTTAAAAATATCTACGGGCACCCCATCTGGTCCTGGTGCTTTGCCCCCTTTACTTAGGTTTAGTGCCTGCACTACATCAAGTATATCAAATTGTAGGCTGATTGGGAAGTCGACGGGAGGAAGGGGATGAAACATTTCTTCTGTTGAAGATGTTAATTTAAAAATGTGGGGAAAATGGTTTACCCAGGTTTCCTCTTCTATTGCCACGTCGATCTGGGGTCTATTAGAATCGGACAAAAAGGGGGGTTTTACTATTCGCCAGAAGGACTCGCTATTTCTTGTGAGTGTGCTTTTATGTAAGTCGTCCCATAGAGCCTGTTTTAGCTCTAATTTCCTCCGTTTCCTAGCCTTTTTGTACTGGGACCTTAAATGGTGGATCAATTGTTTCTCTTTTCGGATGTCTAAGAGCCTCTTAACTTTTTTTGTGACACGGTACAGTCGTGGTTAAACCAACCTACTGATTTTGTATTATTTTGATTGTTTTTTCTAGTCAGCATTATTTTTATTTTATCCAAGATCTTAACATTTTCGAGAATAGTGTTATCATCTGTTTCCAAATCTAGGCATTTTATTATATAAGGATATAATATCTTTATTAGATTGTTGGTAAGTTGAATGGGGTCTATCTTTCCCCATTTTAACGTGAGTCCATTTATTTTACCCAGATCAAGTCGATTTTGGGAAAGAGTGTGTGCGATCATTGTTGCATGCGTTAATTGATTTAGAAAATCTAAATCCAATCTAAGCGCAGAATGATCGCTTAAAATGTTTGCCAGTAATGTAAAGTCCCTAATTAAATGTCTCAGGCCATCCGTCGAAAGAATGTAGTCAACGGTGGTCTCATGGCCCCTCCCCAAATATGTAGGTTCTAATGCGTTATTGACAGGGTTTTTCTTATTTACTATTGATAATTCAAGATCTGTAAGAAGGTTGTTCATTACTTCCCCTATTCCATCATGATGAAAGTGCACGAGAGGATTGTCATACTCGTCCACTAACCCGCAATTCTGGTTGCTCGAACGTGGGCAGGGGTGCAAATTAAAGTCCCCTCCCCATAATAAATGGACAGTGGGCTTTTTTTTGTACAGTTGTCTATATTTAGTAATTTTTTCCTGAATTATCAAAAGTGTTAATAAAATGGTCCTCCTCTAAATTGTTATAAAAGTTTATTAGAATAACAATAGCTTCTTTTCCTACTGAAAGGGAAAACAATTGGAAATTTGGCGTGAATTCTGTTTTTAATAACTTCAGGCTTGGAGTTGTATTTGCTATATACGTAACCAAACCCCCCTTAGGCCTGCCCGCACTGCTTGGGAGGGCTGGGGAAAAAACGTTTTATAACCCACTATATGCAGTTCTTTCGTGGCCCATGTTTCTTGTAGGCATATTATCTTGCCTTCTTCAAGAAAATGGGCTGCTGAGCCATCCTCAATTTTGGGGCGAAGACCCGCAATATTCCAGAAAATAACGGACAGAGATTGTGTCCTGTTCTCTGGAGCTGCGGACGTCCTCCGTAAGAGATCTAGGGGTAAGATAGGTTGTTCATAAGTGGGAGGTTCGGGGGAGGTTCGGGTGATGGTCAATCGGCCATTTCTAGGCCGCTAAACCGATTCATGGTCGGTATGCCCGACCAATTTTCCCAGTGTGGTATTTCCCTGTAAATAGGTCTGTATGGTCGCTGAGGGGGTACACCCCATTGCTCCCATTCTCTTCCTCTATTACGGGGTCCCACAATCTGCCATGGGACCTCCTGTGGCTGATAATTGGGATCTACTGGCCACCAAGGGATCTCATGTTCATTTTGTCTCGGGGCCATTTTTGGTCTAGGAGTGGTGAATTCCCAGGGCTGTGGGACTGCTTTGCGCCAAATATTGTCAAATTCATTTAGGTGGCTGTTGTGATGTTTTTTAGGGTAAAAGAAGGAAAGACACTTTGTGTCGATCCCGCCAGTTACATTGTGTTGTTACCAGGAGCATATGTACTCGACAATTCTTGAATCCTCGAAAGTAATCACTATGCAGTCTCCCTGTATTGCTTTTTTTGTGTGTCCCACCCATGGGGTCCTGCATACCGTTGCTATCCTGCTTGGCCAGTTGGGAGGAATAGGTCGATTTTATTTTTTTTCTTTTTGTTTTTTTTTCTTTTTTTTTGTTTGTTTTGTTTGTTTTGTTTTTTTTAACCAATATTGAACCTTATTTTTTAAGGACCAATTAGGCTCTATGGTCTCCCCCGTTAGTTCCGGTACCCCGGTCATCACAACCACGAATGGTGATGCTTCAGGTGGTAGACTCGTATAGAGTCTGCTCTCATGAAGTCCTCTCGTGGTTGCTTTGTTCACTATAGGGTTTGGTTTTTTTTGGGCAGAGATTATGGTAGCTGGTGTTTTGGGGACTGGCGTTTTTTGCACTGTTTTTGTTACAGGGATTTTTGAAGCTGTATTACTCTGAGGGGTAGGTATTATAGCTTTCGGGGGGATTTCGCCGCTGTAGGAACTTTTACTGCCAATTGTTGTTTGGGTGGAGGACAGGCTAAGGTAGTTTTTCCCTTATGAGGGGCTAGTACTGCCGGATTATCTATTCCCTTTTTTTGAAGTTCTTGGGTGGGCCTAGATTGGATGGATTTTGATATTTTTAGCAAGTGATTCTCGATATTAGTTAGTCTAGTTTCAAGAGGAGAAAAGAGGGAATGTAATAATGAGGTGATTTTGTTTACTAACTCCGGGGTATCAGGTTCATTACTGTAAGGAATTAGAATAGGTGAGCCTGAGGCGATGGTGCTTGGAATATTATTAAATGAAGAATGGTGTACCAATGCCTGGTGGTCGATGGTGTCAACCGGTTTGAGGGTAGGACCTTCTGAATTTGAGATTACTGTTGGATCAGTTAGGTCCGTCATATCAGTGACTGTGGTTTTGTCGTCTTTTTCTTTGTCCTTTCTTTTCTTAACAGCCCCCTCCCTCCTCCCTCTTGCTTGTCTTACTTCCTCTGGTGTGTGATCACATGGAATCTTGGGTGTTTTTTCTAAATCAGAATTTGAGAGTGATAGAGAAAGTTGGGAGGCTGAAAGGTCTACTACATTCGGAAGACTAAGTCTATTGTTGCCTTGCAACGATTGTGCTAAGGTACCCTCTGCCTCTGGGGATCTTACTCTGGCCAATGGCCCCAAAGAGGATCGCCTCGCAGTAGCGAGATCAGTAGATACTCTGCCCTCTATTAGGCTGATGCTTTGATCAATAAAAGTGTTTGCCTTGGTGATAAAATCGTCCATAGGCCCTAACAACTGTTCACCAATCCCGCCCTTTTTTACCTTCTTCGACTTACTACCCCTGGTGTTCATTTTCGATGGGAGAATTTCACAGAGTCGTGATGAGTAGATAGGAAATAATTTGAGTGGGACATACGAATGTGGGCCGTTTATGGAGAACTTAGAGGGGAGGCCCGGTCCGGTCTCCTCACGTTCTCAAACGGTCCGCTCTTTGCCCGGTCTTGGCTCCGCGCTTGGCCCCGCGAGCGCGGGAGTTTTTTCCTGGTTATATCGGGAGGGGGCGGGAAGAGGACCAGCTGCGGCGAGTCAGGAGACGCAACGCCCGCTGGTCCTCGCAGTCCCGCAAGGGCGGAGGGCGTCTCTTGCAGCTCCTCTCGTGGGCAGTGGGTCCCAGGTAGCGTTGGCCTCGAGCGGCTCCCGCGCAGCGGGGGCCGCGAGGAGTAGGTCTGAAGATCAAGTGGAGTCTTGAAGATAGGGTTTGGCAACCCAGAAAGCACGAAGTCCCTCTCTCAGCGGGAAGCGCCGAGGTCCCTGCCCGCAGTTCTTTTCAATCCAGGCGGGAGGGGGCGGGAAGAGGACCAGCTGCGGCGAGTCAGGAGACGCAACGCCCGCTGGTCCTCGCAGTCCCGCAAGGGCGGAGGGCGTCTCTTGCAGCTCCTCTCGTGGGCAGTGGGTCCCAGGTAGCGTTGGCCTCGAGCGGCTCCCGCGCAGCGGGGGCCGCGAGGAGTAGGTCTGAAGATCAAGTGGAGTCTTGAAGATAGGGTTTGGCAACCCAGAAAGCACGAAGTCCCTCTCTCAGCGGGAAGCGCCGAGGTCCCTGCCCGCAGTTCTTTTCAATCCAGGCGGGAGGGGGCGGGAAGAGGACCAGCTGCGGCGAGTCAGGAGACGCAACGCCCGCTGGTCCTCGCAGTCCCGCAAGGGCGGAGGGCGTCTCTTGCAGCTCCTCTCGTGGGCAGTGGGTCCCAGGTAGCGTTGGCCTCGAGCGGCACCCGCGCAGCGGAGGCCGCGAGGAGTAGGTCTGAAGATCAAGTGGAGTCTTGAAGATAGGGTTTGGCAGCCCAGAAAGCACGAAGTCCCTCTCTCAGCGGGATAGTTTACTTGAAAGCTACTGGGATACCAAAGAATGCATGTAGACCAGAATCTGAGTCCACCAGTCCATACTTGCTTGGCGTTGTACACCACCAGAATGACTGCAGTGGCATGGTCCCTACTAATGACAAACCCTAACCTGTAGGGTTGAGGCGGAGATTCCTCAGACCGGTGTGCAATAATATTTTTCAAATTGTTTACATGGTAAAGATACACTAGTAAGACGATAATAGCACACATTTTCTGAATCAAGATGTGCCTTTTTGGTGGAGAGATTATTTTGTGGAGAGAGAACATGGAGAGATTTAAATAAGTGGAAAATAGCACACAATTAAAGTGTGGCACCCAGAGGGCAATTCATTCATGGTACATATAGTTAGTGAGTGAGAAATGGAATTATTAGTAAAAGCTTTTGGGTCACACAGTCGAGTAAAGAAATGAAAACGTTCTGAAAGTGGGGGAAATGAGTTTAACTTATGAACAGAATGTGACTTTCAATCAGCGGTGCTCAAAATCCTTCCACATGAGCTGGATACATGCCAAAATTTCAAGATAAAAACTCCCTGTGTAAATGATTACCATTAAGAGCCATTGTATTTATATCCATAAAATATGGATATCCTGGAAATCGGGCATGGCTTCAGACGTCATGCGGAAACATTGTAAGTCACTGGGTTCAAGCAAAGGTACATTCAGGATAAATGAAAGACTAGCCTGCCTCTCTACACAAACAACTGAGACTTTATCTACACAGACATCATTACTATTGTTCGGTTTTGAGTCAAAGAGAAGAATGGTAGAAATAGGGAGTGGGGGTGGATCCAGTGTTTGACCATGAAGAAAATCTTTCAGAAGCAATTTGAGGCTCCAATGACTGTAAATTGTAATTATACTGCTGTGGCTTGTTCTGCACACTTTCAAGTGGAAACGTTTACCTTGAACTCACGTAGAGCAACATTTTTAACATGTATCTGTTGGCTCTTGTGTCAACCTGTAGATCTTGGATTCACACTCCATTAATCCCTCTTGGGTGATGAATGGTGGGTCCTGAACAGTGGCATTGAGGCGCTTTCACAGCTTAAGCAGGGTGGAGTTGACAATTATAGTTCTTTATGACCCTGTCCTGGCTGCAGCTCTGCAGATAAAAGCTAATAAAAAATCAAAAGTAAGGTAAAACAAACACGGTGATCAGGAGTTAACAACAGCAAAGAAATTAGGAGAAAAAGAAAGGGAATGGCAGAGAGGTTTGGAAGGAAGAGCAAAAGGGAGGACCTATACAAAATTTGGAAGGAACTGTGGATGAAAGGATGAATGCAAGGATAAAAGGACTGATAGATGGAAGGGGGAAACAAGATTGACATGGGTGGGTGAACGAACGTATCTGTAATCATGAATGGGTGAATAGACCGCTGGATGGAAGGGTGAAATTATGAATTGGTTGATTGATAAAAGGAGCGTGAATCCGTGGATGAATTGGTAAAAGTATGGAGGAATGGTTGGAAGTGTGAGTAGAACGATGGATGCAAGACTGTAATGATGAGAGGGTAGACTAATAAAATTGTGAAAGGGTGGATGTATGGGTGGAAACAAGAAAAGATGGATGGATGGATGGTTGCATGACAGGCTTAAAGGATGGAGAAATAGAAGGACATTAGGTTGGATTAAGGGACCTCATCTAGAGTGGGTTGAGTGTACTCGCTTTGCTCACCGGACTGTGTTCGAGGGATGGATCAAAGGGGGGGTGGGGGTATTTTAATGGTTTGGCTACTCCCTTGGTCCTACTCCCTTGATTGATAGATGTTCTAGAAATGATCCTTCTCTATTTGGGCAATGACTGGTAGGACTCTGCTCCTAGGGTTAAGGATTGATGAGTCGTAGGTATCAATGGGTACTGTGGTGCTGATCAATATTTTATGGGCGATGTGTCTTGTGTTGATGCTTGATGGCTCTTGATAAACTCATCAATGGTTTTTGTAATGATGATTAGTAGCTCTTTGCACACTTATTAATGGCTAGTAACCCACGAATGATGGCTTCTGTGGTGCTCTTCGATGGATTTTAGGGTGATGGTTGATAGCTAGTTTACAATGATCAGTCAGTCACGGAACAATGATCAATGTCTCTAATGGCAATATTGATTTGATCATGAATTCATAAATGATAGATTTTGATATAGTGATCAATAGCACTTCTGAAAATGACTGGTTCTTGGAGGATGATTGGTGCATTTTGGAGTGTTGATCAGTGATTCTTTGGATGGTGAACAATGGTATGGATAGATGTATCTTGACTCTTGAACGGATGACTGGTAGGTCTTGGGGCAATGTAAAATGGCTATGGAGTAATGCCAGTTGCCCTCTGCTTTTGGTTAATGTTTGGCCTTGGGAAGATCATTGGCCATTTGAGTGATGAGTTGTTTTTTTCGAGGATGCTTTCAGCAGTGTGTCTGGACTAAACGTGAGGGTTTTTGGGATGCTATGTATGGCTCATAAGTCTGTGGATCTGGAGTGTTAAGTGATGGGTCTGTGGTGATTGACTCCTGGACAAAGATGAATAGCTATTGGGATAGTTATTGATTACTCTATGATTTTGAAGGAATGATCTATGGTTCATGAGTTGATGATCAATGGGCCATGGGAGAATGAGGAAAAGGTTTTGGACCAATGACTAATTGCACTTGGAGAGATGATCGATGCCTCTTGAGGGCAGAAAGATAGCTACTGATCCTTGACGGGATGATTTATTGCTTTTGAGGCAATAACGGATAGCGTCTTGCTAGATCGATTATGATCAAATGCTGTTGGAATGCTGATCAGTAGCTCTTGGTATTTGAGGCACAAGTTAATGTTCTTGGGGTGTGAGTGATGGTTATTAGGTGGTGAATAATGACTCTTTGGATTCTTCTTGATGCAATGATCACTGATTCCCAGAGCGTTGATCCATGGTGTTTTTGTGTATGGAGTTGAGAATGGATGCTTTAGGAATGATGATTGATGGCCCTTGATCTTTGATCAACGGCTCCTGATTGACGATTAATGGCAAGTGCCCTTGGAGCTGTGCTCAATGGCAAAGCTTAGATCTTTGGTAGTTGCCTCACAATCTTGACACCCTTTTCATCATAGAAACATGGTTTACACCCACATCTTCACACATCCTTCTTCCCACAGTCTATAGCATCCATTGTGTGGATCGCACACATAAGAAGGGAGGACACCTCAGTCATCCATAAATCCTCCTAGCCATGCACCTTAGGCAAGCGAGTAATATTAAACTCCACAGAGTGGCTGACATGCCATTTTCCAGTCTCTACAACGTTATTATCTTCTGTACAAGCGTTCTGGGCAGAACAAGGACTTGATTGATTCATTTTCGAATCTCCTCACCACCTCTTCCATCCAACCTGCCCACACCCCACACCCAACAATCCACCAACAATCTTTGGTTGACTTCAACCTCCTAGACAACACAAGTTCAAAAAAGAAAAAAACGGGGGGGTGGCTAGCAGCCGACGATGGCGGCAGCAGAATAGAGAGGCTCCTGGTGTAAGGCGGCTTCCCACTAAAATCCGCATACTTATCCGGGCACAACACTGCTCAGACGAGGCGTCCCGGGTCGGGTGACCGTGCGACCACTGCAGAAGCAGTTTTACAGCGGCGGAGCACCGGATACCAGCTAACGGACGACGCGACTGCAGGGGCCTAACACCGGCCGGTAAGCAGCGGGCTGAAGTAGCAGAGGTGGCCGGACGGAAGTGCGACCTCGGCGGGGACTGACGGCCGGAAGTGCTCCGGACTGCGAGACACCCAAAACAACGCGGCGGCGGCGATTGCCCATTAAGCGCCTGGTAGGAGCCACACATATCAACGGCGGCCTGGGACAGAGACCGTGCGGTGGAATCCTAGGGCGGGAGGCGGCGACACGGACAGAAGCAGCAGCCGGAAGGCGAGTAATGGCGCCGCAGCCTTCCGCATCAACAGGGGCCCCGGCGGCGTGGGAGACAGACACTGGAGACCTGAGGCACACATCCCCAGGTGCGTGCACGAGATGGCGAAAGGTAGCGTTGGTGGCGGAGAGTGCTACTTCTGGGGCCCGCTGTCCACTGGAGTAAGTTGCCTAAGTGCGCTGTCTGAGGCACTGTGGAGGCGGTGGAGACTGCAGAACAACGCTGGTGCAGACGCGTTTGAAAGGACCAGGCAGACTCGGACCACTGGGCAACGAAGAGGTACGACAACAAGGTGGCAGCGGTTACACTGGTGTGCATAAAAACGGACTGCACCCTGGGGGGAGTGTTGCCTAGGTTCCTGGCAACCCATCGAGTGGCCCGCACGCCAGCCAGAGAGAACGAGTCAGGGCCCAAAGTGAAGCGGTACTGCTCATAACACCACTCTGGCTTACCACACTGACGTCTGTGAAGGCTGGGCGAGTGGACGGCGATCCTGACGCTTCATCACACGGCAAGAAGCGTGAGCTGGTGTTGGGCGACATTTAGGGGACCAACATTGTGGCCCGATCACGACATAGACAAGTCGAACCGAGTCTGGTAGTGGGTCCCGGCTTGTACACGCCACTCAGCACGTCAGGGAAGACACGCGGCGACGTACGGCAGCCACAATGCAAAGCAGGCGGAAAGTGAATAGTGCAACGCCACTCGTGGGTTGAACGAATTTGAGGTCACGACCATGGCGGGCAGAGGCCCCAAACACAACTCCACACAAGCCAAGCTTGACAAATTCGCATATGACAAGCAGACTTCCCCCTGTCGGGGGACCAACGCAAGTCCGCAGGTAAATCGGTGGATGGCGAGGGAGTGAAAAAGGCCACGTTGGAGGACTTGATGAATGCCCTGGCACAAGTACAGGCGACGGTTGGGGCAACAGCAAGGGAGGTGACCTTGATACGTGCAGACTTCCAAAAAATGAATGAACAGGTGAAACAAGTGGAAGTGCTGACCAAGTCCCTGGTAGAAGATGTTTCGGACCTACAGGTGGAGATGGAGAAAATGCAAGCCGAGAACAGAGTCCTCAGGGAGAAGCTGGATGATCAAGAAGGGCGATCTCGTCGAAACAACGTCCGAATACTTGGGGTTCCGGAGTCGGAAACTACAGGGGCCATGGACCTTTTTGTAGAGGACTTGATTAAAAAACAGCTCAATCCGAAGGGTCTATCGCACTTCTTCTCCGTGGAGAGGGTCCACAGAGTACCCGGAGGTCAGCCGAAGCCGGGGGCACCGCCGAGGCCAATTCTAGCAAGACTTTTCAATTTCCGAGATAGAGATGCCATACTACAGGCAGCTAGGGTGGCGCCGGTCGTACAAATCCAGAACTCCAGAATAACATTTTTCCCGGATTACACAGCGGAAGTATCGCGGAAAAGGAGGACATTCCTTGATGTTAAAAAGACGCTGCGAGGGAAAAAAACTGCCTTACTCGATGCTCTTTCCGGCCAGACTGCGGGTAGTTGCAGATAAAAAAAGTCTGGTTCTTTGACACTCCAGATGCTGCCAGGGATTGGCTCGAGGGTTGGCGTACGGCAGGACCTCCCCGAAGATCAAATAGATCAAACGACGGACACCGAGAAAATAGCCAGGCCGGGTCACACGCATCAGGCAGAGGGGGCATGGACCGGTCACCGACGCTGGACCACACTGAGACCGGAGGAAGAGAATGAACCGGAATACCCGGTGCGGAGTCGGAGGCCGACTCTTGTACTTGATTTCTTTTAAGTACTGGTTGCGAAAGGACGCTGGCCTGGGATGCCCGGAAGAGTGCAGGGAGACCGCCTGCCCGGGGAGACACTCTCCCCCCACACGCAAGTACTTTGGTTAAGGGAAGGGTAAAGCGCTCTGCTCAGTTGGGGAGGCGGGCAGTTGGAGGTCCGTTAAGCAGGGAGGCAGGGAGGGGGGAGCGGTGAGGGGGGTTGTTTCATAGTTGTTAGAAAACCACAAATAGTCACGATGTACGGGTGGATGCTTGCACCGCTTGGCTGTCGAGAGGGGGTGGGGTGTGTGTGCCACAGGGAGTAGTAACAATACAATACAACACAGGATGTTCCATGGCCGATTACGATGTACGTAGCACAGAGGGAGAGGGGCCGAGGAGGCAGGGTGCACCACTCCGCATGCTGACATGGAATGTAAGAGGGCTGGGGGATAAGGTAAAGCGCGGACTGGTACTTACGGCACTGAAAAGACAGGGACCCGCCCTGGCACTTCTCCAAGAGACACACTTGATGGGAGGGGCGACCAAGGCACTAGACAGGAGGGGTTATCGCATGGTAGCACATTCCGAATTCACCTCTGGCTCCAGGGGAACCGGCATTTTAATCAAGAAATCCTCGCAATTCATACCAATGGGCACCAGCGTGGACGGACAGGGATGTTTTGCGGCACTGCAGGGACAATGGGAGGGGCGTCTCCTTAATGTAGTCTCAGTATACAACCCCCCCGGCGCTACACTCGGTCATGCTGCCGGCACTTGGTGACTTCCTCTTAACCCTACCAGAGGGAGATGTGATACTTGGGGGAGATTTTAACGCCGCCGTAGACACCCTACTAGACAAATTCCCGGAGGTGGCCCCGACGGGAGGCCCCTCCCGCTTTCAACGCTTCCTGTCCGCCATGGGTCTGGTGGATATATGGCGGCATACCCACCCTCGAGAGAGACAGTATACCTTTCATTCCTCTGTCCACAACAGTCTATCGAGGATTGATTATTTCCTGGCACTGGGAGATGGCATACAGCACGTAGACACCGTAGACATTCACCCTAGGGGCATATCGGACCACTCACCAGTCACCCTGACGATCTCCACCCAGGAAAAATCACGTAGACGCATCTATCCCATACAGGCCACGTACCTTAAGGTCCCAAAGGTCAGGAAGGCACTCAAGACGGTGACGACGCACTACTTTGCTGAGAATGCAATGTCAGTGCCTTCCGCAGCAATTTTATGGGAGGCATATAAGGCGGTGCTCAGGGGCCAGGGTATAGCCTCGATCACGGGTTAAAAAAGGGAAAAAGCGCCGGAACTGGCTGGACTAGAGTTGGCACTGCGGGATGCGACAGCAGCACACGAGGCGCACCCCAGGCCCGACACATCCCATACCCTGCACATTCAACAACAACTATACGCTGAACATTTAAGTCATCAGGTGAGGGGGCAAATTACGGACACACAGCACAGGGTCTACGATATAGGGGACAAGGCGGGTAAGATGCTGGCCTGGCTAGATAAAAGGGGAGAGAGCTCCAGGGGTATCCAACGAATGAAAGATAAGCAAGGGTAGGTTCACACAAGCCCCGAACTAATAGTGGAGACACTGGCAGTGCACTTTGAGGAGGTATATACACTAGGCGGGGAAGTCTCGGCCGACATGGCCAGGGAGGCACTAGATACTATCCCAACGCCAACGCTTCAGCCGGAGAGATCGGCAGAGTTAGACGCTGACATTACTACAGAGGAAATACAGATGGCCATACGGGAGTTAAAGCCCGGTAAGGCGCTGGGACCGAACGGTATCCCGATAGAATGGTACCAGGCCACGCCGGAGAGTTTAAGCGCCCACATACTGGCTATGTACAAAGACTGCTTGGGAAAGGGCGAGCTTCCTCATGACCAAAGAATAGCGACTATTGTCGCAATCCCTAAACCTGGGAAACCACCGGAGGAGTGCACCTCCTACCGCCCCATTTCTCTGCTTAACGCGGAAGTCAAAATACTGGCCTGACGGCGCACCTGCCTGACCTCATACATCCCGATCAATCCGGATTCATGCCACACAGGAACACGGCAATGAACCTACGCAGGGTGCACGGAGTACTGGCAAGGGCGGACTCGATCCCCGAACCGGCGGTCATATTGGCACTTGATGCGAAGATGGCTTTCGATCTGGTGGAGTGGAACTATCTGTTCGAGGTCCTGACGCGTTTGGGTTTCGGACCCAAGTTCATAGCGTGGGTCAGGCTACTCTATACTAAACCAGTGGCGCATGTGGTAGCGAATGGCCACATTTCGCGCACATTCCCGTTACAGAGAGGCACCCGCCAAGGTTGCCCTTTGTCGCCGTTGCTTTTCGCAATTGCATTAGAACCCTTAGCGAACCTGATTAGGTCTACCCCATTGCTGAAAGGCATATCCTGGGCTGAGGGGTGGGAAGACCGCCTCTCACTATATGCGGATGATATGCTGGTGTATCTAACAGATCCAGGGGGCGGTGTTCCGGCGCTCTTGGCCCTCTGTGATGACCTCGGGAAAGTTTCGGGCTACACGTTGAACTGGACTAAATCGGAACTATATGTTCTGAGGGGCCCGGCTCCGGCGTTGAACGAGGATTGCCCATTAAAGATGGCCGGCTCCTCCTTTAAATATTTAGGAGTCCATGTCACCATGGACCCTTCGGAATTTGCCCGGAAGAACTTGATACCACCCATGGAGAGGCTTAAGCAGGACGTTGCATTTTGGGCAGGGCTGCCCCTAACGATGCTGGGTAAAGCAGCACTCTATAAGATGATGTCACTGCCCCGTTTTTTATACATTCTAGAAAATACGCCATATCCGGTAGACCCGGGATACTTCAGGAAGGTATCGGCGTTGGTGGCGGGCCTTCTATGGAGTAATCGTCCGGCTCGCATTGCACAGGCTAAAATGCATAGAAGTTGGTACGACGGAGGGGTCGCGCTGCCTAGTTTGCAACTGTATTACTGGGCAGCGCAGTTGAAACCCATAAATCAATGGCTTCATGCCCCCCAGAACGACCCGGCATTCCAGGCAGACCGGGCGCAGTTGGGCACCAGCACCTTATTGGCCCCTTTATACGATCGGCGAAAGGTATACAAATTGACAGGACCCACGAGACTGACCACAGCGCTGTGGCACACGGCGCAGTCGGCCCTGGGATGGAAAGGAAGACTAACCAAACTCACTTCGCTGTGGGACTCCCGCGCTCTGGGAAACCTGAGACCTAGCAAGGGCTTCTCCCATTGGGACACCATAGGGATATCCACGGTAGGGGATCTATGGGAAAGAGGCACGGTGGTCCCCTTTGATCGTTGAGGGAGCAATACGAGCTGGGAACTCGGGAATTGTTCCGCTATGTTCAGATTCGACACGCACTGCTCACGGCCATCCCCCCGAGACAGAAATCCCAGAGGCCTCTCCGCTTGAAGATCGCCTTCTTACGGACTTCATGCCGGAAAGGGCAACCTCCCTTGTATACCGCAAATTACTTAATAACTTGCCAGACCCCATGCTTAAACTGAAAGACAAATGGGAGGGAGAAGTAGAGGCTATGGACGAGAATGAATGGAATGCGGCGCTGGCGTCACCCAGAGAAGTTGGAATGTCGGCTAAATTCCGATTTGTACAATTAAAAATTCTGCACAGGGTATACTATACCAGAACGACGCTACACCTCATACACCGTGCACAGCACCCATACTGTCTTCGTGGATGTGGGGAGGAGGGCACATTCTTCCACACGATATGGGAATGCCCGCGCATTCAGGAATACTGGAGACAGATAATGCGCACAATATCACAGACGGTGGCAACCTCTTTGATCCCGGAGCCGCGACAGTGCTTGCTGAATGTGTGGGGGCCCAACGATTTGTCCAGACATGGACAGCAGTGGGTCACATTAGGCATAATGATTGCGAAGAGGGACATAGCGCAAAAATGGGGGGCGGTAGAGGTGCCAACGAAAACGCAATGGTGTATGAATGTGGACAGGTTGATGATAGCATAAAGGGCTGTGTATGCTAGTCAGGCTTTCCCAAGGAAATGGAACAAGATATGGTCCCCGTGGAATCTATACAGGGGGGAGATCTGTGAACCCCTACCGGAGGAAGACACACTGACATCAGATGAGGAAGGGGAAGAAGACTAAAGACACACATAAGGTGGGACGGGGAGGGAGACGCCACAGGTAGAGAGGGAGGGATTGTGCATCAGAGGGTAGAAACGAGTGGTTCCCAAAGTATACAGCCTCGGTAGGACTGGGCACGCAGGACCGCTCTCCTTCTACAGGCAACGCGGCATCGGCCGCCATTAAGACTGTTCACACTGTGGCCTTAACAGGAGCTCATCCAGGCACAAGTAGTGCTAATTACTTATTCTAATGCTGACCTAAATGTGGTTTATTCAATGTTATGTTGTTTACGGTTAAAAAACAGAAAACCAAAATTACATAGAGCTGCATGCTGCTGCGATTTATGCACCTTTACTATGCTGTGAATTAGCCGAATACCAAGCATAGCGACCGATAGGCGATATTATCCTGTTGATCGATACTTGCATTGCTGATGTCGCGGCCGGCCCACTGGGTTGTAGGCATATGGCTGTGTAAACTGTTCAAGTGCAATAAAGGTTTTATTAAAAAAAAAAAAGAAAAAAACAAGAGACCTCCTCTCAACGTTAATGTTAATAAAATGTATAAAAGCGCACGAATACCTAATGGTGTCTTGGCACGGAGGACCACAATACCCTGATGTACGCCTAGCCCCGGAACAGCCAGGTTTTCAAGTGTCTCCTGAAGCCAGTTAGGGAACTAGCGTTCCTAAGCTCAAATGGAAGAGAATTTCAGAGTTTAGATGTTCCGTAGTAAAGGCTACGGCCACCCCAATGTGAGGTATGAATTCTAGGCACTGGGAGAAGTTTAGCGCCTGTCGACCGAAGAAGTCTAGTTGGTTGGTACCAAGCAAAAAGATTTTGTAAAATAGCCGGACCAGACTGATTCAATGCCTTATAGGCAAGACACAACGCCATAAATGTAAAGCGCTGAGGTACCGGCAGCCAATGAAGATTACAAATTTCATTGGGAACAGTTTTATGCCTGGGAAGATTGAGCAGTAAACGTGCTGCTGAATTTTGCACCATCTGGAGCTTCTTTAGACACTGCTTCTGGGCGTTCAGATACAGCCCATTGCAGTAATCCAATTTGGATTGAATGAGAGATGTGACTACTCTTTTCCTTGTATCTGCCGGAATATAAGGTAGTATCTGCCCTATTTTCTTCATGAGAAAATATGAGGCAGATACAATGGCATTAGTCTGTTGACAAAGCGTTAGTCTATTATCCATCAGTACCCCTAAATTATTTACTTTTGCCACAGGTTTGGGAGGGGCACCCATCTATGCCGGCCACCACAGATTACTCTAGGAAGGCTGCATGTTGCCAAAAAGCAAAACTTCAGTTTTGTCGGAATTAAGTTTGAGGCAATGAGTGGTCATCCAATTGTTGATTGCACTCATGCAGTTTTGAAACTGCTGAAAAGGAGAGGTTTGATGTTTATAAGCAGCTACCACAATCTGGGTCTCATCGGCATAAGATGTCAAACTAAATCCAAATTCCTGGATCAATGGGGCCAGGTCGGAGACGTAGATGTTGAACAAAGAGGGGCTCAACGAACTGCCCTCAGGAACTCCACATGTTAGAATGTAGGGGGCCTAATTGAAACCATCGAGTGACACCGTTGATCTCCGATCTGTTAGGAAAGAGGACAGCAGAGCCAGCACCATTCCGTCCACTCCCAACATTTTTAGCCGATGTTGTAAGAGAGCATGGTCCACCGTATCAAAAGCGGCTAATAGATTGAGGAGCACAAGAGCAGCTGTGCCTCCTCTATCCATCACAGCTCTGATCTCTTCGCTCGCTTTAATAAGCGCCGTTTCCGTGCTGTGTTCCTTACGGAAACCAAACTGGGAATGATCCAGCAAACTGTTCTCCCTGATTAATTTGACAATTGAGTGTTCATAATTTTGTCAACTATCTTGGCTGGTACAGGTAATCTGGCAATAGGTCGATAGTTCAGTGGATTAGTGGCATCCAACGTCAGCTTTTTTTATAAAGGAAGGATAGACTTCTCCTTCCAACTGGTGGGAAAGATGCCCGAATCAAACATCAAATTAAAAATCTCTGCAAGCCCAGGACTCACCAGATCACCTAATTCTTTCAGAAGAGCTGGCGGACACGGGTCCAATGGAGATCCCGATCTGGCTTCAGTTATGTACTTTCCCACTACTTCCAAGGACACAGGGGAAAAATTCAACAAGGTGTTTTTGTTGGGGTCTGGATCATGCCCTTGGGGCGAAACACAGGGCACAGATCCATCCTTAAAAGCTTTAAAAATGTCCAGCACTTTTGATTTGCAGGTTGCCGCAATGTCGTCACAACATTTTTGATTACCCTTTTTTCCAGTATTAGTGGGCAGTGCGAGTTTAATGACCGAAAACAGTTCCTTAGAGGAGTTGTTGGCTGACTCAATCTGTTGAGTAAAATAATTTCTCTTTTCTACTATAAGTAGTTTTTTATAGATCATTAAGGCTGTCTTGTTCGATTGTTTATCTGACTCATAGTAATTTGTTCGCAAATGACGTTCCAGACGGCGACAATTTTGCTTTTCCTTCCGAAGTGAATCAGAAAACCAAGCGGCCTATGGAATGGTCCTATTGCCAGACAGCTTTTTTATAGGAACAGCGGCACTCACAACCTCCTCAATACTCTCACAGCATGTTACACAACCAATGTACTCCAAAGGCCACATCATCGACCTTGTCTTTTCAACATCACCAACAATCCAATGCAAAACATCCATACAGCTGGGCTGGAAATACCACTTTGTCATCCATTCTCCAGGCTTAGCATCCTACCAACAAACCAAGGTCCACACAAAAGGTTAACTATCAGATCCTTTAAAGACTTCTCTTTAGACAACCTAATGCTTCAACACATCTCTCACCCTATCAACTACATGTCCAATGGCAACACCCTTCTAAACAATTTCAACATTTTTGGGGAAAGCTATGTGAAAATCCACATGCCCTTTACACCAATCGTGTGCCAGCTAAAGCCTTCAGCACCCGGGTCCACTAAAGACCTTCCAAACATAAACGATCCATCCACAGACAGGACAGAGAATGGAAGAAAAACAGAAACTCCCAAGGACATCTTGATACTGAAGTCCCTTCACTCAATACGACGACAGCTCATCACATTGGGAACACCAAAGTACTATAGCAACACCATAAGTGAAGCCTCCAACATGAGCAAAACGCTATTCAAGACAATCCAGCACTGCATCCCCTCCCTGTCGGTCCAATCTATTCCTCAGTCCACAGAAGAATTCTATACCACCAACCTCTTCTTCCGTGGAAAAAATACAGAAGATCAGAGGCACATCGACAAAACCAGGCCTGATTCAATTTTTACACCAACCTCTTCCCCCAGAATTCTCCAATGGTCAGCCTTCGCAACCTTATCTCTCTTAGATCTTGCTCACGAACTGCACTACCTCAAAGCCACTTCTCACAAAGATCATGTTTTGCCATTGTCTTTCATTAAAGGTCTCTACAGAGGTGTTCTCTTAAGTCTACTTCTCATTGTAAATCTCAGTCATGGAATCTTCCCAGAAGCACTTAAGACAGGCCAGATCTTTTCACTCCTTGAGAAACCTACACCAGGCATGATGACCTGTCAACTACTGGCCCATCACTTACCTACCATTCATTAGGCAGATTGTTTAAAAATCAGTCTGTGTTCAACTTTAATACCACATAGATGCTAACAATTTCTTGCACAACTGACAGCCAAGCTTCGTACTTCGCTGCAGCACAGATACTACAACCTTACACATCACAAGCGATGCCCTCTTGACTACAGATGAAGGTGACCCCTGCCTCCCTATTATTCCTGAAGCTCTCAGCTGCCTTCGACAGTCAACCATCACACCCTGATAAGTACCTTGAGTCTCAAATGGGATTCACCCACAATGTCTGTCTCTGGTTTTCCTCCACCCTTCCCAACAGACACTGGTTTATTCACATGGGCACGTTGGGTCATAAAAGATCCCTATCACCTGTGGAATCCCCCAGGGCTCCATACTGTCTCCTTCACACTATACATGGAGCCGCTTGGTGCTATATCGAGAACAGTATGAATATTCACCATCATACCGAGGATATGCAACTCCACATGAAAGTGTCTCCTCTGCTTCAGACATCCAGTGCCTCAAACACTGCTGGCACATCATCCAGACCTGGATGTCCAGTTCCTATCTGAAGCTCAACCCAACCAAAACAAAATTCCTGTTATTTGCCAAGAACAATACCAGGGTACACTACAATCCTGGCTTAATAACATGAACCTTTACAGCTTAGACCAGCAACATTCCCTAAATGCCAAGTCACTTACATTCACCCTGGACACCAACCTCAAGAAACATTAACCACAAAAAAAACAGCACGGTATCCGGTTGCTCTTCAAAAAAACATTTCTTCCAGAATAAGTTTTCAGAACTGCTGTTCAAACCCTTATACTCTTGCATCTGAATGTTTATAATGCTCTACTTCATGGCCTCCAAGACCCCACAATAGCACCCTATAGTGGCATACTATACGCTACAGCATGTCTCATCCAGGGCCTGAAGAAATATATGATCACATCACCCTGATTTAACTCCTTTGGCTCCCCTTATCCGCAAGCAGCATCTTCAAAACCAGCTGCATCATTTACAACATGTCATGACCAGCAGCCTTGCTTATACTGCAGACAAGTCCACCATCTCGGGTGGATCTCTGCACACCCACAGCTCGGATCCTCCCCAACGCTGCTCCAATTTAGGAAAGAGTTGAAGACTCCTGTTTACAGGACACCACATCCTAATGCATTAACCATCCATAATCCAGCTTCCTCTCCTCCTACTCCTCGACTTTTTGCTTATCTTTGACCAAGTACAGAGCTCTGCTGCCTTTTGGCTTACCTCCCACTGTAGAAATACCATATATATATATAAATTAATTGGAGGTGAATGAGCCATTAAAAGTTCAAGTCTGGTATGAGCCAGAGCCTTTGTTCTGGCTCAATTTGAGGTGATCTTCGAACCTCGAGTCCAAAACGAGTCAAGCTTTTACAGGAGGCCATGCAACCTTGTGGCTATATCTACCGACCATGCAATATGGGAAACCATGTTCGAATCCCAGCCTCCGTTCACTGTACTGTGAATCCAGGCAAATATCCCATTGCTGAGAAAGAGGTGTAACCTAATCTGTTCCTGTTGTGAAATGCTGTTATGTCCTCTGGCAATGTTTGAGCTATGTAAAACTGCCAAAAAATAAAATGTGTATTTTGCCTGTCACCCATGTTCTAAAATTACACTCCAACAGTAATAGACCAAGCATTAACCTTTGTGTGAAATGGATATCCCTATAGTGGCTGAATTACAGTGTGAAACCACAAAAGCTGGGATCAATCTCGACTTTTGTGCTTGACCAAATTATGCGATCCTAGGTAAACACTTCATTTCATAGAGCCTCCTTTTTGTTCATTATCGCATAGGACAGCATCTTTAAATACGTGCGTTCTGGATGTGCACTGTACAAAACCCTCATGTTTGATTTAACAGCCTACAATGTTGCTCATTCTACAATAAGAATTTAGGCCACATCTATGGCTCTTGTGTATTCACTTTTTCGGGACTCTGTCACCTCGTATCTCCCCCGGGGGTTTTCTGTCCTTCTTCTGGTGTGTGGCTGATTGTGGTTCGCTGCCTATTCTGGTATCGTGTTTCTGTTACATCGCATGCCGGTTTTATTGTCCTGTTTTTCCCCCTGGGGGTGCATGATCTGGCGAGTGTTCCTTTTGTTGTCTTTTTCTCCCTCTTTCCCTTTCTCCTTTATGGAGGTTCCCTTTTTCCGTTGGGGTGCGTATTGCGTAGTCTTTGTGATGGGGCTTTTTGACCACGGCTTCTTTGTTCGGGTAGGGGCGGAGGTGAGTGAGCTCGATTGACTGTTGCCACTGTCGCTATTTGATGGTCTGATTCTGTTTCTGTCCTTTGCTAGATTTGATTATATGCTTTCATTTTCTTACGTTGTGTCTATAAAATGGCGGCTTGCCACGGTCCCTCCCTTGTACTCTCATATACGGCCCGTTATTTCTTTGGTCCCCTCCCCGTGCTAGAAAATTAACCTTTATTATCCTGCTCTTGCTGAACGCTCGATGGTTTTTATTGCTTCACCAGTGCTCCTGATGTTATATCCTGTGCAGAACTTCTTTTTGTATGCTGGTTATTTGACCATTCTGTTCTGGCCAGCCCGTGTGGTTGTAGGCCAGTATTTGTGAGCTTTCGTTGTTCAATAAAGGTTTTAAAAAAAAAAAAAAAAAAAAAAAAAAAAAGAATTTAGGCCACATATAAGGTATACATGACAACTGACTTGCCTCTTAGTTCACTAATAGCGTTGTCATTCGGGTGGGGGCAGGAATGTTTCTCAGTTCATGTTTACAAATTCTCACTTTTAGTAAATGCTTCGCGATGTAGAGGTATAATCTGATGTATTAAGGTAAAATGTTTCTACATTGTAAAGAAATACACTTTTGTATTTTGAAGACACCATATCATATTCCAGCGATGTTTGTTTCATGATTTACATGTCAAATATTTTCAGGGCTTGGCTTGCGCACAGTTTCTCAAAGCTAGAGCCAACTCGTGTCTCGGCTCCATTTCATTTATTGGTTCACCCACCTCTGACCTACATAGATATAAATACACTAATGGCATTTTCGTCAGGCAGGGGGACACATGAATGTTTCTAAGGTCTTCTTTAAAAATTCTCACTTTGAATATATGCTTCTCAATGCAGTGATATAATCTGATGTACTAAGGCGAATGGCTTTCGTGTGTAGCCAGCAGAGGGAGACTAGCCGTCGCCGAAAATGTGCCTTTCTGCTTTCATACCTTGTATTAACAGAGGCGGGAAACCCATATAACAATTGTTATGCTGAATGTATATAAAATCACAAAAATAAAAAAATATGAAGCATTAAAAAAAAAAAAAATTGCTAGAAGCAGTAAATTTCCTGTTTGTAGTAATCCAGTGCTGCAGTCTGCCTGGGTCTCGCCTGCCTTTCCCGCCTTCGCCCCGGCAGGTGGGGGAGGGGCACTGGACATCATGGGGCGCCCACTGTTTATCCTGGCTCGGGGCCCAGCAGGAAATTGGTCGGACCTTTCAAATGCAACGAGGCAGTAATTATTAGAAACGAGGAAAGGGGCCTGCCCAAAGTACACTATTTTCCCAAATAGTAAGGGCACAGAGGCACCGCGTTTGAACCCGGAACAGGAAAGCATAGCCCTCTGAAAGGTCTGCGTGAACTGCGAGGGTCAAATAGCTAACGTCTCGTCTTTACTCGCCAGAGACATGCCAAAAGGAAGAGCACTGGAGAAGTTTCAGTAAATTATGTAAATCGTTGAAAACATTGTTTCACGTTTTCAAATGGAAATTGTAACCTTCAAAACCGATCTTAAACTCGTCCCCTCCATCAGCACTTTCTGGAATAATTCAACCCATTTCTTGACCCCTACGGCCCTCTGGCACTCACATAAGGTCAACTTTGTAAATATGTATTTTTATTCCTGTTTTGATCTAACGCTGGCACCTTTTGTTTTTACAATGTATATATGCACCCTGTTAGCGTTGTAACTGTATATATGTAACTTGTTAGCGGGTTTAGTCTATCTTGTGTACCTTTTGTAACTTACCGGTTTCTTTTGTAAAGCACTCTGACACCTTAGGGTCAAGTTTGCGCTATTATGAAACTGCATTAAATAAATAAGATAAAAATAAATAAATCGCTTCTAGTTGTGACGTTAATGGTTAGGCCGGACGTGGACGTCAAGCAGCTGCTCCTCAGGCTTGCCTCTTGGTGCCCAACACTGCTCATGCCACCCCTGCACTAAGGGACCACGAAGCAGTGTTTTTGCAACCTCCGGTTAAAGCCTTCTAGACCCTCCAGGGGAAGGTCTTTCCCTATGGCTCGTGTCTTATGTCACTAGAGGTCCCTGCCTTGCATTTGGACTATTATAGTGCTTTTTTTATGCACTCCATGAGATCCAGGAAGCGAGTGAGACGGAGCTCTCGGTGGTCTACAAATATTGCCCATCATTCACCAGGATATATTTCAAGATGACACAGGCCACAAGGTATTCTGGAGCCCTAGTTTCCAAGTGTTGATCTGTTAGGTGCTGGAACCCCAGAGTTAGCTCTGCTCTCGGAAGTCTCAGCGTGTGAGATCTATGCCTCCTAGGGGGCACCTTAGTCAACAGAGCCAACAAGATCTTCAGAGAACCAGGGGCACAATGCTGTTGCCTCAGACAGTGAGGATGGCACTGCTGTCAGAGCCTGAAGCCTGAGGAATAGCTCTCTGCCGGAGTACTCTGCTTGTAAGTTCCGTGTAACCTTGAGGAAAGATTTGATAGCTGACCCCGTAGAATTTGAGTAACCTGATGGACACCTCTGCTGTCTAAGCTTTTAAGATCTGTGTGACCTAAGTAATACCTCTGATGTCTTATAATTTTCCATCTGTGTAAACAGGAGGGCTCTGCTGTGCTTTTCACGTATACACCTGTCTCTTCCCCTCTCACAGGTGGTGGCTGTGGTCATGGACCTCTTCACAGATCGTGATGTGTTCCGGGACGTGTTGGATGCCGCGTGCCGGAGACAGGTTCCTGTCTACATGATCCTTGACCAGGAAGGGGTGAAGCTCCTGGTTGAGATGTGCCAAAGTCTGGAGCTCGATCGCTACAAACTGAGGGTGAGTATGGCACAGAACCAGATGGATGAGTGGGTTACTGATGGGTGCGCATTATGAATGATAGATTGCAGGCAAATAGACATGGGTGGAAAAATGTATAAATTGATGGATGGATGGGTGAAAGACTCTACAGGTTCCCTAGAAGTAGCAGGTCAGCTTGTTTTTTCATTTGAACACGTGGCCAGCATACAATTATTGGGCAAGTAACCAATGCTTAGATCCACACCCTTTCCCTTCATGTTTCCATGAAAACTATTTGCAGGATCGTTACATAATAAACTGTATGAACAGGTCCTCAGGTGTCTGTTGCCAGGGGAAAACACCTAGAAAAATTGCAGTCTCCAGTGAACTGCAATACAATTTCTGATTACCTGTTTACCTTTAATACAGGATTCTACCATCCTGTTGCTTAGTCATGGAGAGCTGACCTTTGCCTTCTTTAAATATTATCCGTGGATCAAACTGCCCTAGTGACCCAGATCTCTGTGCTCTGCTACCTTTAATAGGAGGACAGACCTGGCCAGTCTTAAGTTGTCTGAAGCTCTGCGCTCGCCCCTGCCTTTAATACTAGAACTTGATCAGTCACAGACATTAGTGTTCAGCAGAGCTGTGCCCTCTCTTTAATATTAAGTCTGGATATGCCTGGCCTTGTGACCTGGAGCTCTGGTTGCACCATTAAATTGTGTACCCTGGCATGGCAAACACGTCTCTTGTGATCTGGACTAGACTGGCTTATTCTTAGTGACTTGGAGCTCTGCGACTGTCCTTGAGACTTGGTTCTGTGTGACTGTTTGATACTCTCCCATTTAGTTTCTAAAAGCCCTTGGTGGCTTCTAGGAATAAAAGGGACTGAACCCGCATATGTTGAATTCCTTCCCTTACAATGCATTCTCTCTCTTAGAACCTCCGTGTGCGCTATGTGTCTGGGGTCGGTTTCTACATGCCATCTGGGAGGATTCAGGGCACCTTATCCCATAAGTTTATTATGGTGGATGGAGACAAAGTTGCCTTTGGTTCATTCAGGTGGGTTGTATTTTTTTGCCATTGGATTTTTGACATGGTGAACCTTGGAGACCGTGACCTTGCATGTTAAGTGTTTTTTCATGTTCAACATGTCATCTGTTCTTTCATAATGGATGATAAACTGTTTTGTATGTTTCGAGGGACTTCCATCAAAGCTATTGGTGTTTCATGAGGTATGATGCTCCATAGCCTCTGGGTTTCCATTGTCATCCACTATTAATGGACTGTAGCGGTCAATGGACTTTTTTGTGATTAATGACCTTTCCCAATCAATGATTTTTCATGGTGTCTGGTCGTCCTTTTTCAATTGTTTTCCACAGTCAATGGTCTTCCATGGTCAATTCTCTCCTATGCTAAATCATTTTTCATGGTTGTTGGTCTTCCATGAGGACGTGCCCATCTTAATGTCAGTAACAGTTTCTCTCCCAGTAACAAATAAAGCTCACCATAAGTGACTGAATAATTTGTACTAACACCACTACATGACTTGTGCGGCCTTTCTTTTCTGCATTTTGCGCTTTGCTTTTTTTCTTCTCTTTTTTTGCTTCTTTCCATCTCTTTCCTTTTTTTTCCCCCTCCTCCTTTGCTGCTTTTTTGCTGTAAGCACTGCACACTCACTCGCTGCCCCCCCCTTGGCTGCAGTATGGACCAGGTATTAAAAAGTCACTGTTTGACCACTTCTCCGACCTGGGTCGACCCTTTCAGACCGGGCTTCCGCTCTGCTGCTCAGATTGAGGTCCCCCCCGGTCTCCTGCCATTTTCTCCTCTGTTTCCACTCTTTTTATTCTTTCCTTTTTGCCCTTTTACTTTTCTCTATTGCACCTTTTGACCTTTGTTATTCTGTCATCCTTCTCCTACACCTTTTGCCTCTGTGTGCACCTTTTATCTTGCTTGCCAGTTTCTTTTTCCACTCACTCCTCCTTGCCCCATTCAAACCACTTTCATTCGGATCGATCTTTCATATACTTTTGGCCTACTCGGATTGTTGCCCAGTGACTCTTTTTGTCACACTTTCTGCGTTTCACTCTGCTCGTCCGTGACCCCTGTAGACTTCTTTTTTTGCTCTTTTTCTTCTTGTTGCCCTTTTTTCCTTGCATCCTTTGCTGCCGTTTCGCTCTCGGCACTGGGCCTTCACCCACTAATTTCCTCCGCTTGCTTTCCACCTCATGCGTTCTCTGCCCCCACTCTTGCCCTGCCAGCACCCAGATCCTCCTTCTTAATGGCACCTGTAGTGCAGAAGTGCAACGGTCAACCCACAGCGTATATGTGCAGCTGGCGTGCAGCGGACAGCTCACTGGACATCAAATGCATGCTAAAGGCAAGTCCATCTATGCCCATCCACACCCCAATCTCGCCCAGCACAAGGAGCCCTGGTCCAACACCTACCCACCACACCACAAGGTGTTACTCTGTTGCAGTTCTCCACGCAATAAATCCCGGATGTTTCTCCCCACGCTGCACCCGAGCCTCCTCATGCCACAGACAAGCTGGTTCATGGACGATCTTAAACTCTCCAAATGCCACTGCAGACAGATGGAACACCATTGGGGACACACCCTAACGTCAACAGAAATATATAAAAATATAAAGCAGCTCTCCAGATCTACCACCATTGGCTTAAGACCCACAAGCACACTGCAATAACTGAATAAATCAAAAACTGCTCCAACAGTGCAAAAGAAATATTCGCCATCCCCCGCTGTCCGCCCCATGACAATCACTCTAACATAGGAACTCTGCACCCAGCTCTCCTAATATTTCAGCACTAAAATCGCCACAATATACAACAGTGTGAACTCTAACCCAACCTCTCCACAGTCACCGTCCTCCAGTCTGAGGACAATGAAACTCCAGAAACCACCCAAACGTGCTGGCCGACCAATACCCTTCAGGAAACAGCCACCACAATGCGGTCCTTCCAGTCAGAAGCTGCCTCAGACCTAAGCCCGCCCTTCAGTTTCAACTAAGGAATCAACCCTGTCTGCAGTGTCCCCACACCGATCCTCAGCATCTTTCTCAGGTTTTAATGTCTTTATTTCGATAGATAAAATCATAAAAGACAGCTTTGCAAAGCATACATATATATAAAACAACAATGTACATCAAACTTGGGTCTAAAGTTTAAAAAGTTATTAAACCATCAACGACAATAGTCAAGACATTAAATAATCCAGATATAATATCATTTCATAACAGTTAAAAAGCTCTAAAATAGGTTTGACAGGTTTTAGTGGTGGGCACTATACAGCTTACACTCTGTCAAATAGCGGTAAGATTCCATCTTGATCTGATTACCCAAGCCCAACCCAGGTATTTAGCCAAGCATATCACAATAAAATCAGTTGTATTTGTTTTTAAAACCCATATTGCGTCTAAAGATTTATTGCAGTTTATACGTTTAAAAATGGGTTTTAACCACTTTGAACGGGGTTCACTATATCGCGGGCAAGCAAACAAAAAGTGTCCCTCTGATTCCTTGCACCCAGAGCAATGGCTACAAAGATTACTAGTTTTGTTATTCCATGTTGCTGTGAAGGAATTTAGGGGTAAGGTGCCCACCCGGAATTGGTGATACAGTTTTTTTCCCAGGGGCTTTGAAATAAGATCCCAATATGACTCCCGAACTGGATCCAGTTTAAATTTTAAAAATCGCCCTGTCAGATTTTCTGAACCGGATGCCTGGACCAGGGAATGGCGGATGGAAGCCCAGAATAGACTCTTAAATTCCTTTTTAGTGGGAAAATTACTAATGTCTGGCGAGAACCACAGGTGGCTAAGGCCCATGTCAACCAGGGTCTTTTTCACCATCTGTAGCCATGGGATTCTCTCTGAACCACCTATATCCTTTACCTCGGATACTTCCTTTGCAAAAAGTGACAACTCCTCCGTGGTCCACAGACGCCTCCAGGTAGACACTACTCTGTAACGTGCCATATCTGTTATTGGACGGCAACCCATGTCATGACAAAGAGGGATCAGTGGTGTTGATTGGGGGAGTCCCACCAAACTGCGAAGGAATCTGCACTGTATTTTGTACAGACTTGAAAGGTCCATAAAACCCCATAACTCTGCCCCGTACAATGTCGCAGCGTTAATTTTGACATCGTAAATTTGTAAAGCCGGGGCAACCCTTTTAGTGATCGATTTCTTTTGCTCCCGCAAAAGACAACCGGTGAGTTGGGACAGTTTTAGATGCTGAGTCTCAATTTGTGGTTTCCAGGACAATCGGCAATCCAGAGTGACCCCCAGATACGTCATCGTGTTAACCTGTTCTAGGTTTACCCCATTAAGTTGTACACTACTACGTATAGATTTTTTTCTGGAAAAAACCATAAATTTTGTTTTCCCCACATTAATCTGGAGGTCATTGCGATTACAGTATTCCTCGAAGTGATTCAATGCCTTCTGCAGACCCCCCCTCGTTTTAGATAAGAGGAGGGTATCGTCCGCAAAGATCAGCAGTGGGAATTTTGTCCCCGCCAGAGACGGAGCATCAGTGTTAATGGACCCAAAAAATTTCACTACCTGGTCTATAAATAATAGGAATAGGGTGGGTGCGAGAACGCACCCCTGACGGACTCCTCGAGAGACTGGAAAAGAGTCCGTAAATTGGCCTTGTGCCCCCCATCTGACCCTGGCGAAATTGTTTTCATGTAGTCTGATGATGATGTCCACTAATTCCCCTGGCATTCCTAGATCTCTTAAAACCTGCCACAGTTTTCCTCTCGGCACCAAATCAAATGCTGATTTTAAATCTATAAATGCGGCAAAGATAGTCCCGCCACCAAGTATAACAAATTTCCAAAAAATCATACAAAACCTCAAGACCTGGTCTAAAGTACTCGTGCCAGGTCTGAAGCCTGCCTGTAAAGGGGATAGTATACCTTCCATATCCATCCAACCATGGACCCTCACCAAAATCATACGTGAAAAAACCTTTTGAAAACAATCAATAAGGCTGATCGGGCGATAGTTCCCTGGGTTTGTCCTATCGCCCTTTTTGTGTATGGGGAGAATCTCCGCCCCTTTCCAGGTTTTAGGGATATGGGCACCTCGTGCAATGCTGTTAGCTATGTAAGTTAGGTAGGGTACCCACAGACCCATATTCGCTTTGAAGAGGTCGGCCGGGATTTGGTCCAACCCAGGTGCCTTCCCCCTCTTTGTTAGCCTCAATGCATATTCTGTTTCAGCTTCGGTGAATAACAGGGTCGGATTGCCTGATGTTATAATCGGCAGCATTGACACTCTGGACGGGGAATCATGGGCCACTGTACAGAATTGGGTAGAGTAATGTTTGATCCAGTCTTCCGGGCAAACATGGTTTGATGGGGTACAAAACTCGCCATCTTTACCACTTTTGACGATGTCCCAAAATTTGACATGGTCGTTTGATTTACTAGCTTCCAGAAGGTCTGCCCAAAACTCGTCTTCCCATTCCTTTTTTGCCACCCATTGAACTTTTTTATACGCTTTCCTTGCCTCTTTAACAGCACAGATATCTCTATTTTTAACTTTTTCTATGAGGTTGGTGTGTGCATCTCTACATGCTCTATTATACCACTTACTTCTTGGGGGGTTCAAGTGTCCGATGTTATGGTTACATGGTTTTGATAGGATAAATTTAAGTTCAGAAAAACAATTATCATGAATACCCATCAGTTTTTGTAAAGCTTCCTGGTCCTTTTCAACAGCAATAGACTTCATGTTAATTAGAGCACAAGTCACTACCTTTTCAATGTTGGTCTGGATCATTACATCGTTTGAGATTAGTGACCACTTCACTCTCCTCCGATCATTTGATACCGTTATCACCCCTTGCCCCCTAGGATCGGGTTCCATTGCTTTTATCTGATCACACATTAAGAATTTCAAGGACAGGGGGTTATGGTCACTCTCAGGTCGTGTTATGATTTCCATGTCATTGATAACATTCCAATGTTCCATTTTTATAAAGATGTAATCTATGCGACTCTTTCTTACGCCATTATCAAAGGTAGGGTTTGCTCCAAAATCTGATTTTGTGCGACCGTTCACAGCCCTTAAACCCCAAGTGAGGCAGAAGGAAGACCAGTTCAAGGCCGCCTCCGTTGCTTTGACTATGGTCTTGTTTGAAAGTTCAGGAATTTTCCATGTGACATCTTCTTCGTACCCCCAATTATCCTCTGGCTGATACAAAGGCTCAATTGTGCAATTAATATCGCCAGCTAACATAATGAAGGAGGCTTTATCCCAGCCCGTTAACAGCGTATCCAGTTCGCCGATCAAATTGGGGCATCTGCCACCTGGGAGACCCCTGGAATATATGTTAATGATGAGCATGTCCTGCCCCCCTGTTTTGCTCAGCCTTACAACCAGTATATCAGGGTTGTCCACATACATTTCAGAAGCTGTAAACCCCCAGGACTGTTTAACCCATGTGGTTAAACCCCCAGACGCCCGCCCCTTTACACCTTTTACTGCTGGTTTAAAAAAATTAATATAGCCAGCCATGTAAAACGGGGCTGTAGCCCATGTTTCCTGTAGTATCACTACCTCATAGCTACTTATAAACTCCGACCAGTCGTCAGATACCAGCCGTGCTTTGACTCCAGCGATATTCCAAGACACCAAATGTGAACTTATCAGGTCTATCTCTGTAGGGCTGTTACCATCAGTAGACGGGGATTGTGGGCTCGATAGGTGGTTGTTTATTAGTTCTACTTCTTCTACAATCGGGGTAGTGCCTTTAACCCCAAGAAAACCCTTTACTGGCCCGCTAGTTTCGTGAGTTGGGTGGCACTCATCTACCAGTTCTGGGGTGGAGATAGATGAGGTATGGACTCCCTCGTCTTTCACCAGTGCTAGTTTGGGTGACTTGTTAGATGCACGTAGTCAGTCAACCCATTCTAGATCAGACAGTGCCTCAAAATGGTTGTAGAGGGGGGGGTAATATGGGGGGTGATATATTACAGGCACTATGGGTCTTCCCCCTTTGACTTTCCATGGGTTATATCCCGTTCGGCTTCTTTGATTTATATAGGGATAAAAGTAGCCAAGATGTAAAGTCTGGACATCTCCCAAACGGGCAAATCTAGCTTTCCGTTGGATTCTATCCACTACCCATGGATCTCTAAAAGAAATTAAGATGCAATCCCCTTCTAGATCTTTTTCTTCTTTTCCAACCCAATCTACTCTCCTTACATACAAGATCTCGGTGGGGGACGACGGAGGGAGTGGGCGATGTTTATTCAACCAGAACGTAACCTTGTTCCTCAGATCCACCTGGGATTCTCTAGTGCCCTCTTTGAGTGGAGCCACTCCTGTTAATACAATAGTGTACTGAGCCGCTTCTGGGGGTAGGTTGACTCTCTGGGATTTATGTAAGTTTTTATTATCTAACCTCCTGTTCTTATCTAGGTTTGGTGTTTTATTATCCCTATTTGACACAGGGGCGCCTGCTGTGTTGTTTATTGGTTGCTTTGGAGCGGTATTAGCTTTATATTTTGCCCCATAAGCGTTGTTGGCCACCGCTGCAGGTTTAACCTTCGACGTGTCTTTATTGGTGGCTCTAGATATGGGAGTTGTTTTTGGCCCTGTTAGAGATTTCTTATTAATATTAGTATTAGTGGATGACATCACTGCGGGATTTATTGTGGTTGTCCCGTTGCTTTGGATAGGACCCCCTTTAGAGACTTGGCCTCTTGGCTTAGTGCCAGATATATTTTGTAAGAGGTCCATGTTAATATTGGTTGCCGCTTCTAGGACATCTATTTTAGCGGACAATATCCTTATATTTTCTACCACCGGAAGCAATAAATTTTTAACTATAGTTTCCATTTTTGCCAGCAGGATGTCATCACTGCTAAAGCAAGTTGGACAAGGGTTAGAGGATCCTGAGTGGGCCAATGATGGACAGTACACTATCTGTGGTATTTGGATGGACTGGGAGTGGGAGGGGCTATTCTCGGAATCTATTTTAGGTTGTTTCTGTGTCTTCCCTCCCTCGGGGCTGGATACATATTTTCTTTTCCGTGGTACCTGTTTGATGATTTCTATAGGTGGGGCAGGAGTGCAAGGTAAAGTAGAGGCATTTATTTGGGAGGTTTCAAGCGCAGAAGATTGGCTATTTTCTTCTATGCTGGTCACATTACTTTTGGAGGTCACGTCCATGTTTTCGTGTAGCCTAGATGTGGGGACTTCAATCCCTTCTTCATGGATAATTATGTCGGTGTCTGATGTTGAAATGCAATTAAATGCTGCATTAGTTAGGGGACTTTTGACACGAGCCAAATCACCTATTGAAGAGCGTTTACCAGTAACTAGGTCCAGAGACAATCTATGTTCAACCAGTTCAATTTCTTTTTCCAGTATACCGGTTGCTCTCGTAATAAAGGCATCTAAAGGGCCTGAGACTACCCCATTCGAAGTTTGAATGTGCACTAGACGCTGTTTTCCAGATCTAAGGGCCATTTTGTAAGGGCAGGTATTTGAGCCTCAGAATACGCGTTCGCGAGGATATAGGACAGATATTCAAGTGAACTGGACCCAACCCAACCTCGTTTACCCCCCTTACTCAACCTTGCGCCTGGGCGATTCAATGGGTGCTTGCGAAGGACCCACTGACCCCCGTCTGGCGGCAAGGAGGAAAATAGAGGGATACTATAAGTTGGGGATTGAACAACAGTGTACAAAGGCACAGAATATCAAAGGTTCTTACAATAGTGTCTATGAGTCAATAATAATACCTTGTCTATGCCGCAACGTAGGATAAGGGATGTTAGGGGGTTGGCCCGGCCCAGCCTCCTCCTGCCCCGGACGGCCACAGACGGTCCCGCCCTTGTCCCGGGCTTCTCCCGGCGCCCTCCCGCGCGCTCCCGCGCAGCGGGAGGGTCACGTTGTTTATGTAGTTGGGAGAGTAAGGAGTAGGGGCGGAGCCGGCAGGGAGAGCAGCCCAGGTGGTGACGGGCGCGCGGGGGCTCCTGGTCCTTGGAGTCCCCCGCTGGAAGCTCGCAGCCCTGCCGGACAAGGAAACGCCCAAACCTTCGCTTGCTGGACAGCTGTTGACAAGGCTGTCAACCGCGCAGCGGGACCCGCGGAGCGGGTCCGGCCAGTCGTTGCGGTGACAGCGGGGAACCCAGCGGCAGCTTCAGGCAGGGAGCCGAGCTCCGTCCACAGGATACAAAAAGGGTGAGGCTTGCTAGATGAGGAATCCACTGGGCCAAAGTTCAGTCGCCCGTTAAGACAGCAGTAGGGGCGGAGCCGGCAGGGAGAGCAGCCCAGGTGGTGACGGGCGCGCGGGGGCTCCTGGTCCTTGGAGTCCCCCGCTGGAAGCTCGCAGCCCTGCCGGACAAGGAAACGCCCAAACCTTCGCTTGCTGGACAGCTGTTGACAAGGCTGTCAACCGCGCAGCGGGACCCGCGGAGCGGGTCCGGCCAGTCGTTGCGGTGACAGCGGGGAACCCAGCGGCAGCTTCAGGCAGGGAGCCGAGCTCCGTCCACAGGATACAAAAAGGGTGAGGCTTGCTAGATGAGGAATCCACTGGGCCAAAGTTCAGTCGCCCGTTAAGACAGCAGTAGGGGCGGAGCCGGCAGGGAGAGCAGCCCAGGTGGTGACGGGCGCGCGGGGGCTCCTGGTCCTTGGAGTCCCCCGCTGGAAGCTCGCAGCCCTGCCGGACAAGGAAACGCCCAAACCTTCGCTTGCTGGACAGCTGTTGACAAGGCTGTCAACCGCGCAGCGGGACCCGCGGAGCGGGTCCGGCCAGTCGTTGCGGTGACAGCGGGGAACCCAGCGGCAGCTTCAGGCAGGGAGCCGAGCTCCGTCCACAGGATACAAAAAGGGTGAGGCTTGCTAGATGAGGAATCCACTGGGCCAAAGTTCAGTCGCCCGTTAAGACAGCAGTAGGGGCGGAGCCGGCAGGGAGAGCAGCCCAGGTGGTGACGGGCGCGCGGGGGCTCCTGGTCCTTGGAGTCCCCCGCTGGAAGCTCGCAGCCCTGCCGGACAAGGAAACGCCCAAACCTTCGCTTGCTGGACAGCTGTTGACAAGGCTGTCAACCGCGCAGCGGGACCCGCGGAGCGGGTCCGGCCAGTCGTTGCGGTGACAGCGGGGAACCCAGCGGCAGCTTCAGGCAGGGAGCCGAGCTCCGTCCACAGGATACAAAAAGGGTGAGGCTTGCTAGATGAGGAATCTTTCTCACTACAGCCATTTTCTCAAACTCATGGAAACACACCACTATCCTACCTCTCCTGAAAAAATCTGTTGCAGACCAATACTAAACTACAGATCCATCTCCCTCCTCTCATATCCTGCCAAAGTCTTGAGAAAATCATCAATAAGCAATTGGTTGACCAATTCAATGACAACCACTTCATGGACCTCTTCCAATCAAAATTCCGACCAAACCCCAGCACCAAGACCTCCTTCATCACCTCCACTGATGATATTCATCTAATCATAGACAAAGGAGACACATTGGCATTCATGCTACTCAACCTCTTGGCCACTTTTAACTTAGTCTCACATTCATCCTCATCAAGCGCCTTCACAGCACCAGAATTCATAGACCCGCCCTACACTGGATTTGCTCCTTCCTCCTAGTTTGTAAGCCTGTCCCTGTACTCGTCCTCTGCCTCCAACCTGATCTGCGGAGTGTGTCAAGGCTCCTCACTCAGTCCGGCCGTCTTCAACATCTAATTGGCCCTGCTTACCTGCATCATTCGATACCATGGACTCAACGTACCATCCTACACAGGCCACACCAAGCTCATCCTCTTGGACCACACCTCCAACACCCAAACGATGTTCATCAACTGCATGCCAGAAGTCGCAAACTAGATAAGGACAACTGATTTAAACTCCACTCCACCATTCTGTCCAACTCTGCAAGAAACCTGGGGATCTTGATCGACCAGCTAATATAGATGTCTGACCATGTCCACACAGCTGCCTCCACCTGCTTCTAAACCCTCAGACTCCTGAAGAAAGTTTTCTGATGTTTCACATTAAAAGTCCGAAGATCTTTCACTAAAGCAGTGACCATTGGCTGAATGGACTATGGAAACACCCTCTAAGCCTGAATCCCTACTCATCTCATCAAAAATTCAAAACGCAGCAGCGAGACTCGCTCTCAATCTCACCCTCCGCTCTCTCGTATCCAAACACCTCAGACCGCTGCTGGCTCCCTATACACAAACACTCACCCTCACCTACAGAGCACTACACAATCAAGGCCCACCATCCATGAACACCCGCATCAAGTTCCACACCCCGAAAAGACTCCGCCAACCCCATTTTCCCCTAATTGGACGAGACGGAGGTCGTACCTTTTCTTACATGGCTCCTAAAGACAGGAACAAGCTCCTGTTCTCCAGTATTAGAGGTGTCTTTCATAGATTCACATGCTTGAATATTCCCCGTCGTCGAAGTGGGAGTCCCACGGTAAATAAAATAGCAATAATGCTAAATATATATATATATATATATATATATATATATATATATATATATATATATATATATATATATAAACATAATACATAATAAAAGAAGAGGAAATACAACTGAAAACCTCCAAAGCGATTCCTACATAGGAATGCATGGTAAAGAGAAAAACTACTTGTAACACATTAGTGTCATTATGTTAGTCCAAATCCCAGCCAATCAGGCGCCAGCACCCTCTAGAGCCTTCTCCTCAGAAGCTCAAGCCCTCAGATTTTCTACCGCACGTCGTGTGAAGGGAGTCTCCCTGAGCTCTGCTCAGTTTTCACCTCAACTCTTCTTGTTCCAGTTTTTCTCAACATGTCAAGTAAGAAGTCTTTATTTAGACCTTGCTCTTCTTGTGGGAAGCTGCGCCTTTTTGAGAAGGACCCCCACCAGAAGTGTATCTATTGTTTATATCCTGATCATGAGGCTGGCAGCTGCAAGTTCTGTAGAACTTTTTCTACTAAGACTCTCAAGGACAGAGAAGGCAGTCTTCTCCTTTGGCTCCAGCGTCTAAAGGATAAGGATTCTGCCCTGTCAGATGCAGAAAGTTTTCACTCTGAAACTTCTTAATCAGCCTCTAAGCGTGGTAGTGTCCAGGATTTTCCATCTCCTTTCCTCAAAAAGAAGAAATTAGTCCAGCCTCTGGCTTCTGTGGTGTCTCCTACCACTCTTACTACCACTACGCCCACGAGACCTGGCTCTCGGGCGTCTTCTGCTGCCTCTCGGTGTGTTTCCACACCTCTTAGAGTTCCGTCGTCGACAGGAGCGTCTACGAGCGTTCAGACGACGAGAACCGCATTGTCTGCATCATCGACGACGACGCTGACGACGGCATCAGCCTTTACTTCGTCGACGGTCACGTCGACAGCATATACGTTGACGAGAGTTTCCTTGCCTTCTAAGCCTGTCCCGTCGACGATTCCTATCACCTCGTCGATGAAGAAGAAAGAATCCTCGTCGACGAAAGTCTCAAAGAAATCTTCGTCGTCGACTAAGATTCCGTCGACCAAGGCCTCGTCGACGAGGACTCCGTCTACGGATGTTCAGCCTGCGTCGACGACTGCTCCGTCGACGACTTCGTCTACGATGGATCGCCCGTCAACGGTGACCCTGACGACGACTCCGTCGACGATGGGTTCCTCGAAATTGGCTTCATCGTCAGTCAAATCAGCACCGTTAACGATAGCGTCGACGGAGGCACCGGCGTCCTTTGCCTCATTGCCGTTAGTGCCTCTGAAGTCTTCAGGATCCTCTGCTGACTCATCCCATCGTCGCAAGCAGGCTCCGTGCCAACAGCTCTCTGCTCCAGAGCCGCAACCACCTTCTCCTATGTTTGCCACTACCTCTGAGCATGAAACTGACTCTGACAATGAAGGTGACACGTTTGGGGCGGCCCATAGTCCCTCTGATTTGATTATCAAGTGTCAGGAGTCTGACACTGACGAAGATGGCGGAGAACAAGAGTCTCAACCTGAAGAACAGTTGGTCCAAGTACCTATGGCTACAATACCATTAACCTTGATCTCAAATCTCCAACATATACGGGTTGATTACAACCGTTATTTCCCAGCAACGCCGCAAGGTACTCCGGTACAATCTCCTGCTCCCATTGCTCTGCCTCCACCGTCTCTTCCGCCAACGTTACCACCCACAACTTTGTCTCAGGCTCAGACGTCAATCAGAATCCATACTACTGTTTATCCGCAGGATGTGGATGATGAGGCGGTCCCAGAACGTGAGGACGGATAGGTCCCTGACCATTCGGACGGAGATGCAGGCGACCAGGATATGGCGGAGTGGGACGATTACCAAACACAGACGCCCTCTCCTCAGCCAGGAAACTCTGGTGAATCACCTCCTGTAGATATCGCCAGTTTTCATCTACTCGTGGATAAAGCGGCTCAGCGTTTTAAATTGCCAAGATCGCAACGTGAAGAGGATTGTTTCCTCTATGATTTTAAAGATAAGCCTTATAAGCAGGTCCACACGATTCCAATAATCGATTTTGTTTGGAAGGAGGGAATTAAACTCATGCAAGCTCCAAACTCGTTACCTGCTCAACTGCCGCGCCTTGAGAAGAAATACAAGGCTCCTACCGGTTCTCCGGCATGCTTGATCTCTCACCCTAAGCCGGACTCAGTTGTGACTCAGGCTGCACAGCGTCGAGCCCGGAACCCAGCGTCTCCAATCACTGCACCTCCCGATAGAGAGGGTCGACGCCTAGACGCTATTGGCCGCAAGTTTTCAACCATGGCTTCCACTTTTGTCCGAGCAGCCAATGCCTTGGCCATTTTGGGACGCTATGACCGGCAGATGTGGTCGGACATATCTGCATTAATTGATCTAATACCTGAGGCTTCCAAGGCGGACGCTCAGCAGATCCTTCACGATGGACAGAGAGCATCGGAAGAAATGATCGACTGTGCAGTCGATATTGCTGGTACAGGTTTCTGTCTGCTTGCAAGTGCAGCTGCCCTCCGACGACAGGGTTGGTTAAAATCCACCTCCTTCCGGCAGGAAGTCCAATCCAAGATACTTGATATGCCGTATGATGGTGAATCGCTATTCGGATCTCACATCGATGATGCCCTGGAGTCCATTAAGAAGGACACCGACATGGCTAAGTCTTTGGGCACGTTGCAGTTCCGGAAGCGGTCCTTTCGAGGTGCGCGCGGACGCGGCACTTCTTCCAATTTTCGAGGAGGGCAACAGTACCGCTCCTTCAATCAGGGCAACCAGCGTTACACCTCCACTCAGCAGAGTCGTCAGCAGCCCTCCAGACCCTATAGGGGAAAGTCCTCCTATCGCGGATCCACCCTTAAGCGCCAATGACTTTTCTCATCCCCAAAGTGTTGAAGGTTGAATCTCTCTGTTCTATTCTCAGGGTCCTCCATCACTTCGGACCGCTGGGTTTTGGACATTGTATGGCGGGGTCATACCTTAGAATTCGTCGAGATTCCTCCTCGTACTCCACCATTTGGCCCGCCTCCTCCACACCTCAAGGAGCTTTACCATCAAGTCCGTCTTCCTGTTTTAAAGGGTGCATTCGAATTGGTCCCGAAACATCAAAGAGGAGAAGGGTTTTACTCTCGATTCTTCCTCATACTCAAGAAGACCGGAGATTGGCGACCCATTCTGGATTTGAGGGCTCTCAACCAATTCCTAAAGTGCCAATCTTTCCGCATGCTGACATTACTGGAAATCCTGCGTCTTCTATCCAGCGAGGATTTCATGACCACCATAGACCTTCAGGACGCGTACTTTCATGTCCCGATTATCCAACAACATCGCCAGTACCTGCGTTTCAAAGTGGGACAAACGCACTATCAGTTCAAGGTCTTGCCCTTCGGGCTGCGATCAGCTCCTCGTGTGTTCACGAAGGTACTGGCCCCTGTGGTGGCTCACCTGCGTCTCCAAGGCGTTCAAATATTTCCATATTTGGACGATTGCCTCCTCAAGTCTCAATCCCACCATCAAAGATGTCAGGACACTCGTCTTTGCCAGCAGGTGTTTCAGTCCCTGGGGTTGACCATCAACGTCGAAAAGTCACAGTTTGCGCCTCTGCAAACCAGAAACTTCTTGGGAGCGATCCTGGACACAAAGCGTTCATCTCGCACGAGCGACGACAGAAGATCCTACGTCTAGTCTCCCTCATTCGAAAAAGACAGTCCGTTTCTGTTCAGACGTTCAAGTCATTTTAGGCGATGGCATCATCTTGTATCGCACTGATCCCAAATTGCAGATTGCGAACCCGTCCCATTCAGGAGGAACTGGATTTACAGTGGCGTCAAGTCTCCGGGTCCTTCAACGACCCAGTTGCTGTCACAGCCCGCATGAGAAAGAGCTTGCTTTGGTGGGCGCATCCAACCAATCTGGAGACTGGAACGTCGTTCCTCGTTCATGCACCAGATCTCACGCTCACGACGGATGCCTCTCTGGAGGGGTGGGGCGCTCATCTCCAAGGCCTATCCATCAAAGGCAAGTGGACTCCGCCCCAACGCATGTGGCATATCAACCGGCTAGAGTTGATGGCTATCTTCCTAGCGCTTAAGTCATTCCTGCCTGTAGTTCACGGGGAGTCAGTGCTTATCCAAACGGACAATACCACCAGCATGCACTACGTGAACAAGCAGGGAGGAACCAAGTCTCCTCATCTCTCTCGCTTGGCCCAGTCAATCTGGGATTGGGCTCTCCGTCATCAGATCACCTTGACAGCTGTCCATCTGCCGGGCGTGTCCAACATTCTGGCGGACTCTCTAAGCAGGTCCACTTCCTCAACACACGAATGGGAACTGCACCAGCCGAATCTGGATCTTGTGTTCCACCGGTGGGGTCGCCTAGCTCTAGACCTCTTTGCAACACTGGAGAATCGAAAATGCCAGTCTTACGCAAGTTGGCATCCCCACCCTGGGTCGTGCGGGAATGCCCTTTTGATCGATTGGTGCGATCTATTCGCTTACGCTTTTCCGCCGATTCCGTTAGTGCCGCCAGTGCTGTGGAAGATGCGGAGGCAGCCCTGCCACATCCTATTGATCGCACCTCGTTGGCCCAGACAGGCATGGTTTTCGGAATTGCTTCTGCTGTCCCAGTGCGAGCCCATTGGTCTTCGTCCCCGTCCAGACCTTCTAGCGATGGACAGGGGCCAAGTGTGCCATCCGGACCCCTCCACGCTACATTTGTCGGCATGGAACCTGAGCACCTTGAATTTGCAGACTTGAACATATCTCAGGAATGCAGGGACATCCTTGCTCATGCTAGGGCTCTGCCTACCATCAAAACTTACAAACTCAAGTGGAAGAGATTCTGTCATTGGTGCGTGGCAGCGAATGTCCATCCCATCCATTCCACTCCGGAGCAGCTTCTTCCGTTCTTCTAAGTCTCGCTCAGTCAGGACTTTCACATGCTACCCTGAGAGTGTTCCTAGCTGCAATCTCTCGTTTCCGACATGATGGCTCTTCTTCCCTCTGTTCGTCCAGAATCATACGTCAATTCTTCAAAGGGCTCTTCCGCAAGTTCCCACCTGTTCGGCGCCCTCCTCCATCTTGGCACCTCAATGTTGTCCTATCTCAACTTATGAAGTCACCATTTGAGCCTATCCATAAGGCGGATATCAAATTCCTCACCTGGAAAGTTGCGCTGCTTTTGGCTTTAACTTCATCTCGTCGCGTGAGCGACCTTCACGCTTTCACTGTCAAACCACCTTATCTACAGTTCAAACCTAACGGAGTGGCGCTTCGCACCAATCCCTCTTTCCTACCTAAAGTGCCTACAGATTTTCATCTGAATGAGCCTGTGTTCCTACGAACTTTCTTTCCGGACCCAAAGTCTCCGGCGGAGCAGCGCTTACATTCTTTGGACATCAAACGATGCCTTAAATTTTACATTGCCAGAACTGCCTCCTTCCGCAAGTCCGATCAACTGTTCATTGCTTACGGACGACTGCGTAAGGGGCATTCAGTCTCCAAACCAATAATTGCCGTTGGCTTTCTTCAGCCATTACCTACTGCCATCAACAAGCTGGCAAACCATTGCAGTCTTCAGTGAGGGCTCATTCTACGAGGGCGATGTCTTCATTCACCGCCTTGTTTGCTGGTGTGCCACTTTATCAGATTTGCCGTGCAGCGACATGGTCCAGCAGGCACACCTTCACCAGGCATTACTGCTTGGATGCCATCAATCAGGCGGATACCGCAGTGGGACAGGCAGTGCTTCGTCCTCTTTTCAAATAAGGTGAGCCTCTGTTCCCTCCTCCTTTGTGTTTTCTGTGATTGCTAATAATGTTTACATGACTGTATTTTTACTGTCTTTGGCTTTTTCCATATGTGCCTAGCAATCTCAGCTCTACGGAGGTTACTGCTTTCTATTCTATTCAAGCATGTGAATCTATGAAAGACACCCCTAATACTGGAGAAGAACAATTGTTACTTTACTGTAAACAGGTGGTTCTCCAGTATTGGTGTCTTTCATAGATTCACATGCGACCCACCCTCCTCCCCTCAGAGGCTCTCTTCTCCTCATACACTCTTGGTCACTTTGGTGCTACGAAAATCTGAGGGCTTGAGCTTCTGAGGAGAAGGTTCTAGAGGGTGCTGGCGCCTGATTGGCTGGGATTTGGACCAACATAATGACACTAATGTGTTACAAGTAGTTTTTCTCTTTACCATGCATTCCTATGTAGGAATCCCTTTGGAGGTTTTCATTTGTATTTCCTCTTCTTTTATTATGTATTATGTTTTTATATATATATATATATATATATATATATATATATATAATATATATATATATATATATATAATATATATTTAGCATTATTGCTATTTTATTTACCGTAGGACTCCCACTTCGACGACGGGAAATATTCAAGCATGTGAATCTATGAAAGACACCAATACTGGAGAACCACCTGTTTACAGGTAAGTAACAATTGTTCTTACACATCCTCCACCACCCTCCTAGAATTTCACAAGAAATTGAAAACCTGGCTTTTCTATTAGGTCCCAGTTAAAGGTAGCTCACCTGTCTTATTCGCTAGTGATATGGGCATTGTACAAATCTACATAGAATGACATCAGTTACTAAATGCTGCTTCGAGGACCTTCTGCAGTAATCTTGACTCACAGCCACAGTATTTTCCCATTGTCATCCGTGAGTAATCTCTTCCCCTATATCAATGTCAGTCACGGAAATTCCCTCCTTACCACAAGGTCAGTAACGTGATCTGGCTCTGCTATGAGGCCATGTCGGGGTTGTCACTCCTTTTTCAACCTTGCTAACAAGTACCTCTCATTTTTTCAGAGCCAGTTTTGCAGGAATGTTCAACTTCAGCACGAATTGGACCCTCCAGGCAGGGCCACTGGAATTATGCAGCATGAATGACTGACTTATGCAGCAAGTAAAGGCAAATTATGCGACCTAATGAGGGATATTTTGTCACAGTATTCCTTCATAATTTTGTCATTTTTTCACGTGCCACTGGGCCAATGGTTTACCTCATTGGTTCCAGTTTAATCTCCAAATACAGTGTTAGGCAAGTGAAACATGACCGATCTACCTTTGCAGAGGGCGACAACTATGTGGCAGCATGAGTCCCTGCGAATTTTGTACCTTTTGATCTGTCTCAGCTGTAAGGGTTGAAAGGTCAGACTTGTTGATTGATCATAGAATACAGGGATGGAACGGACCACTGGAGATGTCCTCATGTCCTAACTCTAAATATAGAGGGACACAATTTGCTTTTCCAGTGGTATCTAAACTGTAATGACATCAATCACTCCTCACCTTGCTAATGTACAGAAGAGCTGGATCAGGTGAACCCTAAAGCTTTGCACCTCGCCTACAGGACTCTCTTCTGGACGTTGGCAAGACTCTCCACCCTGTGTACAGTTAATACTTCCATGGCCGTTCTCCACTGTCTAAATAAAAATCACACGGATGCAAAGTTCGACTTTAAAAACCAGTTTTACTGGAAGGCATGGCGTGCCATGACGAGTCAGAACGAATGGCTCCAATACCCTGTGTGTTCTGTCCAAGTGGCGGTCGCTGGGTCAGCTCGGAGGACCCCTTGTACTGCCACACAGGAGTCCGTCCGTGGTATGGTTTATAGCCACATGCCGCCCTGGCTGTACACTTCGCGTGCAGTCCTGGCCCTCGGTTTCAAGAGCAGCATCCATCTTGGAGTAAGCAGAAACCACGTAGTAAGCATGTAACCAGGAAGTCAAGAGTGAGCAAATTAGGCTACTAGGAAATTATATTTTAAAGGGCAGTTCCTGAGACTACGCATGAGTCAAAGTGGTTTACTTAAAAAAAAAAATTAAAAAAAAAAATTCATACATAGGATATACATCGAAAACATCCAGCTTTCTTGAGAAAAAAAGTCTAAAACCAATTCGTTAGACATATTAAATGGGGTTAAAGCCTCACAGGCAGAGTACAAAACCGTTGAAGTCAAGATAAATTCATATTAATCCTTCATATGTTCAGTCATAGACACCCCCCCCCCATATCAATAACCCTAGTTTACGTTTTCGTCCCCATTTAAGAGCATAAAGACTATGTTCTAGGTAAAAAAAAACATAAAATCTAGCTCTCCAGATCTCAAAAGTAGGGGTTTCCTTCTGCAACCACATGGAGGCTATACAGAGACGAGCTACAGCAACTGCAATAAAAATGAAATATCGGAATTCAAAGGCTAGGTGTCTGTCCTGTCTTCCCCTGTACCTAGCAACATAGTGAATGGTGTGATATTTATTTCCACCCCAGTGATTTTCGAGAGGAATATTTCTATATGACCCAAAAACTGAGTACGTTTCCTACACATATAAAAAATATGCACAATATCAGCCGAATCTGTACTGCACCAGAAACCTTTCCCATTGATGGCAACCCATCCCCCAACCCCCATTTCAGCATTTTTCTCAGGTGTGTGATGTAAGTTAAATATGGTTTTAAAATGCTGCGTTTTTAAATTAGCAGACATTAAGATCCTCTCTTCCATATCAATTGATTGCTCTACATGTACATCTTTTTTTTTATTTTTTATTTTTTTTTGGTTTTCCTCATATACCATTGTGGAAATTCTTGAAGGGAAACTGGGCACCTCCTACCGATTGGTCGACCTGATCCAGTCAGGATATTAAAGACCAAAATCGTAGAGGTAGTGCCTGATCCCTCAAGTTGCCACTGCTTTCCCAATCCACTCCCGTTCACACCATAACTGACACCCTGTGTTACTTAGGAGATAAGGGAACCGACAGGGCCCAGGATAAATCATAGGAAGACCTTTCACCTTTCACCTGTCTTGCCAAGCCACAAGGGCCCCCCAGATTTTAACAAAACTTGTGGGGTCGCATGCCATGTCAGATTTGCTGGTAAGAATAATATGTTTTAGGCAATTCGAAAAGGTAGGAGGGATTGGGTCTTTCCATGCTCTACATATTTGGCGCCTTGCAAGAAGCATAACATAAAAGATAAATCTTGTGAGGGGATCGTTCACATTATAACCACGGCACAACCCAAAAAAGAATAGTTCTAGTAGTGATTTCCAGCGGTAGCTGAAGAACATCTTCCAAAAAGTCCTGGACCTTAACCCAATAGTTTCTTATCTCCGGACAGACAGCAAACATATGTACATCATCTGCGGCAGGGTGTCTGCATCTTGGGCAATAATATTCTAAATTAGAAGATTTGACTAGTTTTTTGGGAGTTATATATGCCCTGTACATAGTATAGAGATGGTTTCGCTTCAATGTGGCAGGCTTGACCACTGCCTGCAAGATGGTAAGAGTCAGTCCACAGATCCTCACTGATTCCACTGTCTGGAATTGATACATTATCCCAGAGTTTTTGTAGCTCTGATTCTGTGATGTTCTCAGCATCTAACATGGCTGTATACCAGTACGAAATTTGATTTTTCCACCTGCCACTCCTAAATATTAGATCGAATTTTGGATTGGGTTTATTAAGGTTACATGGTCTCGTTGACCACCATCCAGACAACTGGTAGTATTTAAATCTGGTGAGTGTTCCCCCCCAGTCAGACTAGATAAGACTTCCCAGTTTAAAAGCTGCGAGTCTTCCTGGAGGTTCCCCCAACATTCTAGCCCTGCTATCCTCAGAGGCCGAGATAGTTGGTCATCGAGACAAGTCTGCGTTCCGGGGGATTCCCAAATGGGGGCCTGTACTGCATAGTAGGGAATATCTAGCCTCTGCCTAATAAATACCCAATTTCTTAAGGCTGCCCCTAGAATCTTAAGTCTAACTACCTGTACATCTTGACACCTCAGTCGATGTCCCCCCCCCCCCCCATTTTAAGATTTGAGCCTCCAAATCATCTTTCTGTGTATCTAATAAACAGTTTTATATAACCCCAACCGCTGTTCACTTCTAATGGCCTCAACCGTCGCATTCGGCTCAATTATCCTCGGTCTTTTCTTCAGAAAATCCCGAATCTGTAAGAATTTAAACAAAGTGGTTTACAGTGGTGCTGGCTCTCAAATGAAGGAAAGCACAAAATTCCTGAGTACAGCAGCTGAAGGCCAATATAATTTAAAGTAAAGCAAGTGGTCCTGGGCCTTTAAATGTTCTCAAGGTGGTGAAGGTGCTCTTCCTTGCGCCACCCGCACCTGCTTTTTTTTGTTGTTGTGTAATAAGCAGGGCACGAGTCGGGGTACACGCGGGTGGATGGCGTCCACCCAGCCAAGAATTTGGCCCCACTGAATAATGTGCTGAACTCGTCCCGGTGTAATTTCCAAACACCGGGACACTTTCAGCAGCGCCTGCACTTAGCTGCTTTCCACCTGCAACAAGCAACACCGTGCAGGCGGGGACGGGCTTTCTTATTTAAGACTCCTGCTGGGCCCATAACAAAGGCCGAATTTGAGGGGTCGTCAGGCCTCCTTTTGTTCAGTTTCTTGGCTGGGAGCAATCGGGAGCCTCACACCTGATGCAAATGAAGGGGAGGGGAAACAAAGGCTCACACCTTGTTAGCACTTCATGCATTAAGAGAGGCAGCTTTTCACTTTGTTCAGTCCTTGTGTAGGAGATATGCATGCACTGTAAGAATGTCAGATGTATTGGTCTTTCCCAGTATTTACACAAAGCAAATTGCATTTATATAGAGCTTACTACACCTGAAATAATTTAAGTACCACTATTTTTTCTTGTATATCCCTACTCATCCCAATGCAGGGTTTCAGAGCGCTTTACATCAACACCTGCATATTACATGTACAATAAATTATATAAGTTTGTAAATTAATGTACAGGATGTGTTACATAAAACTAGGGGATTGCATAGTGCAGAAGTCTCATATCATTTTCCATTTCTCACTGTGCTGTTATCCTCGCAATGCGCTCAAACGTACACGATAGACCTGCTAAACATATATGTGAGGGCTTTAGATCTGATGTCACTTCTTGTAATGTCACTTCCTGTAAAGTCGTGGCTTTTGATGTCTCTTTCTATGATGTCAAATCATTTGACGGCATGTGTGATGTCATGCGCCGTGATGTCACTTGCATACTGCCTAACTAGGATAGTCCCCCACTTCTTTTTTTAAGACTTGTGCCCTGGTAATAAGCATTGTTTTCGTTCGCTGCTCTAAATCTAGCTCTTTATTTGTCATCCCCCTAAGGTTAACCTGGAGCTCCCTACGACTGGACCGCAACCTGCTGACGTACATCACGGGCCAGAACGTTGAGATGTTTGACATCGAGTTCCGCGAACTCTACGCTATCTCCGAGGAGGTGAACCTCTACAAGGAGCTGAACCTCCTAGACTATCGGCCGAGCCCACGACCAGGCGTTGGGACCCGGGGCCATGCTGACGGCCTTAACTATGCCCCCACTGTGGCGCGCAAGATGATAAACCCAAAATATGCGTTAGTAGTAGGGACTGGACTGGCCCCGGGTGAGATGATTCGCTGGGGAGGGGCGCCACGGCCCCCCGCAGCCCATGGCAACCAGAACGTGGATGATGGTGGCAGCGAGAGCCAGAAGCGTCTGGAAAAGTTTTTGGAGGACCTGGTGACGGTGAAGCAGGACAATTCAGACATCCCACCAGTGGAGGAGCCACCCAGCCGGAACCTCCAAAAGAACGGCGCCAGCACCAAGCTTGTACCAGACTTTAGGTCTAAACAGGAGCCAGGCAAGGATGGGGGTGAGATCACGGTCCTCAAGGGGGTCACCGAGACTAAGCAGACCAGAGCTAGCAAGAAGTTTGGCAGCTTCTTCCGAGGGAAAAAACGAAGCAATCCTCTGCCCCAGGATCAGCTACTGGAAGGGTTTGTGGTCGTGAACAAACCGGATAGTGACGAACTCACCCAGAGCCAGAGTGTGCTTGGCATGGACAACTTCCGGAGCGTGGGCGGCATCAGCTTTCGGAGCAGTGAAAATGTCACAGGTCAGATTTTTGCACACCAGGGGGTGGTCTTACTGTTACACAGAGTGTATACATCACAACAATCGGGGCCCTTTCAGCATCACCACAGAGTACACTGGGTGGAGACCATACTCTCACTGTTATATAGACTGTATACCCGTCATCGTGGGTGCTCTAAAAGTCACACAGATTGATTTACCTAACACCAGTGATTTACATAGAAACATTGAAGTGCAGCTTACACTCCTTCTTTAGAAGTTTGCTCTTGAAGTGTAGGTTCACTCCCATTGAATGTATTGCAGCGGTGTGAAGTGCAGGAACTCCATACCGGATAGTACCTGCCCATTTAAAGTAATGGCTAACACCATAATAAAGACTATATACTTAACACTAGGAGGCGCACTCACTGCACCAGTGTCAGCATACTAACCCCAGGAGCCGCTCTCTCTGTGTATACCGAACACCCTGGGTGCTTTCACTGTCACATACACTGACACACAGGGGCCCTCCCGCTATGTCAGGGAGTGTACTCCTTATCAGAGATTGTGTACCTCACATTAGGGTGTGTTCTTAATGTCTCTCACACACACAGAAAAAAATCATACAAAAGGGGCACTTCCATTGTCACTCAGACTGTATACTTCACAAGAGGAGTTCTTACTGTCGCACTTTATTTTATTTATTTATTTATGCGATTTTATATAGCGCGAACTTTACCCGAAGGTGTCAGAGCGCTTTACATAGGACCCAGTTACAACCATAAGGACTGAAGGTTACATTCGGAAAAACAAAATTGCAAATTTTTGACTTGCATAAGAACCAGTTGAAAACATACGGACTTAGGATTACATGCGTTATAAAAAGGTACAAACAGAAAAAAATTGCAAATGTACAAGAGATAAAGTCACACAAAGAGGAGATGCAAATGGAAAAACTCTAGGCATATACTAGTGCTATCTCTATCTACTTAGGGAGGGGAAACACATGGATATACTCTAAGAGTCACATAGGAATGGTAGAGAGCAAAGCGGACTCCTGCATAAACTAGTGATTAGAGTTATCTCTATATACATAGGGAAGGGGGTAAGACTGGATATACTCTAAAAGTCACATAGGAATGGAAGAGAGCAACGCGGACTACTGCATGTTCCAGTGATTAGAGTTATCTCTATATACAGAGGGAAGGGATACACATGGATATACTCTAAAAGTCACATAGGAGACTAGTCATTAGAGTTATCTCTATATACATAGGAAGGGATAAGACCGGATATACTCTAATGGTCACATAGGAATGGTAGAGAGTACAAAGGTCTACTGCATATACCAGTGATTAGAGTTATCTCTATATACATAGGGAGGGGATATGACTGGAAAAACTCTAAGAGTCACATAGGAATGGTATATGGTGCAAGGTCTAAAGCAAATACCATTGATTAGAGTTCTTACAATAAGTCAAAGAGCAGAGTTCCATAAGTGTGGATGCAGTCACAGCACAAAGGGAGGGTGGGAGGGATGGAAGGGTATGGAGAGAAGGGGAAGCAGAAAAGGGAGGGAACATTTGAGGATCATCCACGGGGAAAAGGGTAAGAGGACGAGGGAATGGGAGGAGGGCTAGAGTCCAGAGAAACTGTCCGAAAACAGCAACAAAGTGTCGGTCAGGACAAAGCAAAAGTCAAGAAGTCCAGGAGTGAAGGTGGGAGATGAAGCTGGAGGCCAGCCCCACTGAGTGTACACCTAACATGGGGGCACTCTCACTGTTAAAACCAACCACCAGACTGCAATCTCACTGTCGCACAGACAGCGTGTGCATTTGTACAGTCACACAAATGGTATACTTAACACCAGGGTGTGCTCTCCCTTTCAAATGGACTGTATGATTCACCAAAGTGAACCTGTGCCTGCCCAACAGATTGTTTACACCTAACACCAGTCACACAGATTTTACAGCTCCCGTATATTACGCTGTCACTGTAATACTGGTTGTATCCCTAACACTAGGGAACGCTCTAAAATCCTACAGAGTTCACTAAATCACACGCTATACCACCATATAGCGTAAAAGGCCATTTATTAGGACAGGGCTGCAAAAACAGTTAAACAACTTTAACACAACATCAACATAGTCCAACATTTCTAAAACATCATTCCTTTCTTCACCGAACAATTCACACTCCGTGCCAGACTTTCACCCCAGTGCCCCATACATTGGTTAATTTTTTTCCCCTTTCACTCGCTGACCTTCTTCCACTCCCCCAATCAAACCTATTTTTCTTGTAAAAGGAACAACACACACATTCTTCCTTCACCTGTGCTCCCTTCAACCCCCTCGCCTCAGCAGTGGATACGGCCGCATGTCACTCTCCAACCCCCCACGTACCGCCATCAGGAAAACCCCAAAGGGCATTTTACTAGCCCCCCTTTCCCCTGCTGCTGCACATTTGGGCCTTCATTGGTATGCCCTTCTATACCAAATCTTTTCATTCCACAACTTACTCACCACATCCCTCATTTTCATCATATAGTAAGCATTGCCCATCTGCGAACAATGTGCCTCATCACTTCAAAAGAGACACTGTTCGTCTTTTTATTCTCCGGTGGGCTATCACCTTAATGTCTCTGGCCATGCAAAACACCCTCATTGTCCTTTCGAGATTCCTCCGAACCTTGTTGATGGCCGCATGCTTTTTCGCATTCCTCTACTTCTACAAGGTGCAAATTCAGCCCACACCAAACCTGTCCCCAAATATTTCCCCTTGATCAACTCTAAGTCCTGCTGCATATTTTGAAGCAACGTCCACCCCAACAACTTGACAAGATTGTTCGCCCCCAAATGCACCGGGTGCATATCTGGACAACCTCTTCGCGGGACCAACTTAGCACCTCGTGTCTGCAGCTGGGCAATCCAAAGTTCCATCCATATATCTGCTGGTCCGCATACTTTGCTGCCCAGTGCACAAAGGAGTGTCCAACTGTTCATGTCACCCGCTTACTTGTGCAACAAAGAACGAGTACGCAGTTCCTATGTGAAGTATTATTCACCAAACACCACCAAGGTAGATATAATGGTGGAGTATGTCAAACAGGGGTCTTAAAAATAAATAGAGGAGGAGGGGGAATTCCTCCTTTTGGAACTAGCGCTCTCACACACCCAGCAAGCTAGGTGTCCTGCTTCCTCATTTGAGCCTGCTCCTCGTCGGCTGGTTCGTCGAGGAGGGTCTTTGGGCACTGGACTTCGGGTCCCAGTCGCCGGGGGACGTCCTCGTGGTCTTGGTTCGGGTTGGCCCGGCCCGGCTGGTCCGGAGCTTCCTGGTGAGCACCAGGTGGGTTGTTCCAGCAGAGCCTCTGCTGATGGGAGTCCCAATCTTCGAGAGGGTCAAGGCAGGCAGGTCCTCTGGGTGTCCCAAGGTTGCTGTCCGCGGAGGTCGCCGGGATTAGGCAGGAGCAAGTTCCAGGATCAACAGGCGGGCAGGACTGGGGGCCAAGTCAGTTGTTGTTGTCCTGTTAGCAGCTGCGCGGCGGGTCTTCTTGATCTTCTTGATCTTCTTTCTTCTTTTGATATCTGGATCTGAGGAAGGAAGGTTCAGGGAGCCCCTAAATACTAAATTTAGGGGCGTTACAGGTAGGGCAAGGGCAGGGGCCAATGGGTTCCTGTCCTGGGGTGAGTGCACCCCCTAGCCTGCTCCTCTCCTGTGGGAGGGGGACAGGAGCCTAGCTGGGGTTGGGCAGGACGCTCCATCTACAAGGTGACCGGTGCCCGGGGTCGTGCTTCACCTCGCCTCCTCCACCTGAGGGGTGTAGTTGGCACAGGTTGGCACCCCCCCTTCCTGACGTTGTTTTTCTAGTCAGTCTTCCTGCCAGATTGGGGGTAGGGCTGGTGGGGGGTTGGTTGCTGAGTACAGAAAATGGTCTGGAGAAGCTCTCAGAGGCGGTATGCCTTTGAAGCTTCCCCCTGTCCATCCTGGGGGAGGAGACATAGCACCTCGCCCAGGATGTGCTTTGTTGCAGACCCAGGAGAGCGGAGGGCTCTCCACCCAGGGGTCCAGCAACATGTCTGCTGGGTGGCAGCCTCTGCAGCCACTCAGCCCAGACTTGGATTGTAGGTTCAGGTTTTGGGGGGCATCTCTGAGATGCCCTCTCATACATGTTACATTAAATCCCATACTGGCATCAGTGCGGGTTTAATGTGCTGAGAAGTTTGATACCAAACTTGTCAGTGTAGCCATTATGGTGCTGTGGAGTTCGTAATGACAACCTCCCAGCACCTTATACTCTTAAATGGCATCACTGCACTTACAGTGCCCAGGAATGGCCGTGGGTACTGTAGGGGCACAGGGCTCATGCACCTGTGTCCTCGCCTCTGGCATAGGGCACCCAGCTAGAGGGGTGACTGAGGTATGCCAGGGCAGTGGGTTCTGTGGGCATGGCACACAGGGATGTGTGCCATGTCGACTCTTGTTTTAGTTCTGTACTTAGGCACTCAGCCTGCAAAGGCAGTGTGTGGGTACCAGGGTACATGGCCCCTGAGAGTGGCACGATCAGTGCTGCAGCCCTCAGGGGTCTTCTCTGGTCACCATGCCCTGGGTACCTAGGGTACCATTTACTAGGGGCTGACAGGGGTATTTTGTTTCAACATAGTTTTTAGGGAAGGAACACAGGCTCTGGGTACCTCATTGGCAGGGACCCAGGGCACACTCAGTCAAAGCACATCAGCAGTTCAGAAAAAAAGTGGGGGCAGACCAAGGCAAGAAAGATGGCACTTTCTCTCACACTGCCCTCCTCCAAAAGTATCTCCCCATGGAGCACTCTGCATGCAAAATACAAAAATCTCAACAATTCTGCACCTTCCTCTACTCAATCCTCATCTCACCGATCACCATGACCAAAATTGCTGAATCTCCTGTAGTTTTCCCAATGCAACTTGGCCACCAACAACTCTGTGTCCTGCTCAATTGCCAAAAATGTCAACACAGTGCCGGGGCCATCTGTCTTTTCTGGGGTCCAGTGGAACACCAAGGACAAGCATTGTTCCAGCACCCTGTGGCAACTCCCGGAGTCCCTCCTACCTACAAACAGTCATCCAAGTAATGGGGCACTTCACAATGCTCACTTCTCTTAGTAACACCCACTGCAAAACCTCAACCAATGCACTTGAAATGGTGCAGCCCATGGCATGTAAATGCCCCCCCACCACCCCACCAAATTGCATGCTCAGCAATTAGAAGTTATCCGAGTAAATGGGCAACAAATGGAAGGCAGATTTGATGGCACATTTTGCTAGCCCGGCCCGCTTACCACAGCATCTCACCAAGAGTCTTTTGCAGCAATGAAATCATTGACTGAAACACCTTCTGGTCAAGAAAAATGGTGAATCATTTGGAGCCGCCCCCCCCCCCCCCACTTCCTTCTTAGGCACCACCCCCAGCGGGTAAACCATAAAGCCTGGCAATGGCTAATTAAAACATGGACTAATTATCCTCCCTTCAACTTCCTCCTGCAATTTCGCTGCCACTGCCTCTGGGGTTTCCTTCACTGATTGTAAATTGACTGCCCATTTGTGTTCCCCAGGGCCCTGGTACCCAACCCAAAAAACCTCTTTGAAACCCCATTCCAACTTCAACGTTGCCTCCATGTCAGGTAGACAGCGAGTAATGGGAGTAAACCCTCCACCTTAATGGGCATAGGGGCCCTTTGGCCCAGCCGTGCCCTGATGTCCCCTACCTCTGGCTGCCCTCCACTGCACTGCAAAGGTGGCCAGTGTGAAGCACCACATTTGAACACTTGTGTTTTACCTTACATGGGTGTCTGGTGCATAAACCTTTGTTGAAATTCCAACACGCCCTAACAGTAGTTCTTAATGGCTTAGGCACATAACCCGCCCCCTGCTGAGTGGGCTGGGGCTTAAAGGGCCGGTACGTCATCAGAAGGCCGCTAGCTGTATGCGTCTATGCCGTGGACGGAGTCCGCAATATCCTCCCTCCCTCCTCCCTACTCCCTCCCTCGGCTTGTCCATATTAAGAATCACCCAAGCTCCAAACTCCTCATCGTAACTGAGCCACGAAACACTCCAAAATGCATCTGCCCCTTCCTAATGATGTCAATGTAGTTAAAAAGAATCGGGGCCCCATCTTCGTGCTTGTCACAATAGACGCTTGCATAGATTAGGAAAGCAGATGTCCAGTTTTCCATGTTAATGGGCACCCTGGGTCTCCTTGTCAGCTCCCGTACCTCCTCTGTGGAACCCTTCCTTAGCCTGAATGTCCCTATGTAATAGCTTGAAAACATCCACATTCTCATGTTTTCAGATCCTTTTCTTAGTCTTGTCAGAAATATGTGACCCCAGGGACATTGCCAAACCCATGTAGGGAAGCCATTTTGTGTAACTCCTCTTCTTTGGCCTCGCCCCCCCTCTTTCCTTTCTTGACCATAATGCATCCAGTCTCCCTGGGTGTTGCCTTCGGCACCACTTTAGCGTCCCCATCCTCCAGGACCCCATCACTAACTCCCACCAATTTACACGCCTTTGTCCCAGTAACCTTCTCCTGCCAATCCCACACTGATCGGCAATCTCTGTTACTTGCAGGCACTTCGCCAACGTTCCTCCTGTCCTTGCGAAGCTTCCCTTGTCTGCACTTGACCTCTGAAAAGCACCTGGTTGCTCTCCTCTCCCCGTCTTGTGTATCTTCAGCACACCCACTTCATCATCATCCTGCAGCTCACCCGCCTCCCACTCATCGCTGCCTTCTTAATAGCCCAACGTCATATCATCCTCTCCAGCACCCTCCTCACACAACATTTGACCTGCAACTGTGCCACTCTTTCTCTCAGGCACATATCTCAGCAACCGAAGGAATCGGTCCGGGTGGGTGCTACTGGACCTAGCCCATGGTGTAAGGAGGGTCCCTGAATACCCTCCCTGCCCTCTCAGGCCAATGTCTGGGTAGTCATGTGCTCCATTGGCTTCGCCAACTGCCTGCCAGCCTCACCTGCTGGCATCGTAGCTCCGTCACCCATTCGGTTTCACCACCCTGAGGGGCCTTTCCCACCATCATGACCATGAGCCGCTCCAGCGTTCCCTGAACCTACTTATATATCCGCCACCCTTGACCATCCATCGGCCTTGCTCTCCACAACCTGCAGACCTGTTCCCCGTGCAAGTGCCTCCTTGTCAGTTGCCATGTCCAGACCGTGGCTCTCCTCCAATGCCGCCTTCCTGGCTCTGCATAGACGCTCCCACCTTTCCTTCATGTCTTGTATCAGTTGGCGCTGCTCCCTAATGTGCACCTGTAAATCCACACCCCGCCATCTTGAAATTGTTGCCAGCCTCAAAATCCTGGCCGTCCGGTTGAGTGGAATATCGGAGTCCTGGAGGCCCTGTGCCTCATTCACTGTATGCGGTACTGTATGCGGCTGCGTAGTGGCTCCTGCTGTTCCCCCCCTCCCCCCTCCTCCCCAGGCACCAGTGGTGCCTCCACATGAGCCAGTTTAGTGGGGGGGCTGTGCTGTTACACATGCTGCTCTACGTGGTGCACCTCTGTCTTGCCCCCGCGCTTCCTCTTAGCTTTCCCCCGCGGGGTGAACAAGCTGCAGCACCGACCTCAGCCAGTGCAGAGCGTGTTGGAAGGGCCATAGCAACCCATGCCTCATCTCAAATCCCCCACCTAAGTAAATTTGTATGCTCTGCTTCCCCAAGGGTGCTCAGGGTGTTTCTGACCGATTCGTTCTGGGTCTCCTCTCCCGACATCATGGCTCCGCTCACTTTCCAACAATTATTTACCCAACCCTATGGTGGTACTCTGGAGTCAGGAAGAGGCTAAACCCACCTCTCCTGACTCCTTTATACCTCACTAAACACCCGCTCCTTCCCCCTAGGACTATCTATCCCCTGCCCTGGCTGGTCTGACTCCCGGATATCCCCAGGAGAAGACTAGTCTACGACTGCTCCTTCCTTCAGTATGCCCAACACCACAGGAGGCACTCTGTGTCATACAGACTGACACCTGGGGGCACTCACTTTCACGGTTGTCACCCAAAACACAGGAGGGCACGCTTGCATAAACAGCGTACCTACCTAACACCAGAGGGTGCTCTCACGGTCACACAGACTGCCATCCGGAAGCATTCTCACTGTCACAATCCCTGTAACACAAACTACATACCTCACAACAGGAATGCTTTTACTGTCACTTAACACGAGAGTGCGCAGACAGCATACCTAACAAAAAGAGGCTCTCTCACTGTCATGCAGACTGTAGATCTACCACTGGGAGGGGCACACTGTCTGTCACTGAGAATGCATACCTCACCACAGGGGGCGCTATCACCGTCCTGCCTACTGTATATATAAAATGGAGGCGCTCTAGCCCCTCACACAGACTGTATACCTACCATCTTGGGAGTTCTCACTGTCGCACAGACTGAAATTAACACTGGGCCTTTTTCACCAACAATATAGGGTGCTCTGTCACACAGTCAATATATACACAGACTGCAGATATAACCAGTGCTTTAAATGGGAAAAAATAAGTGCCGGTACTCATTAAAATGAGTTAGAGGTGTGGCAGGTGGGCGGGGCTAGGGGCAGGTCTAAGGGCAAGACATAATTATCCATATTGACTTCTATGCAAGTTGCAGTACACATTAAAACACGAGAAATGTGGTTATGTAAAAAAAAAACAGGTTACCTCATTACACAAAATGAAAGCCAAACAGGATATTTTTATATCTATATCTATATCTATATCCATGATCCATCCTGCTCCCTTCAGGATTGAAGGTAAAAGGCATTCTTAATTTTCTCGGGTCTCCCTCGACCCTACAACTGAAGAGAAACGTTTCGGCTACCAAAGCAGCCTTTCTCAATCTATCCTGCGCCATTCAGGTGAGCTTAAATAGCCCTTCCCCCACTGTTAGGCATGGTAAACAATGAAATGAGACGTTCTGTGGTGCTTCAGACACATGAAGTGAATAATTCACAACTCGGCACTCAAATAGTGTGGCTATTTAGATGAAAAATCGCCAAAAACATAATTAAGCAAACCTCAAAATTATAAAATACATTTGACTGCGTGGGACGTAATCAGTCCACATTACCAGTGAATATGAAACAGCACATGAAAGACCAAATTGCCTGCCAAAAGGGTTGGGCATATACTATTAAAAACACAAACATGTGTATGAATGGACTCCTAAGATGGCGCTGACCCCTTCAGTGAATGTAACCTCAATAAAAAACATGAGTTAAAACATATACTAAAAACATGCTGCTGGTATATAATTAGACCAATTAAGAGGAGACAGTATTTCATTTGGGATAACATTTGAAAATGACATACCAATAAGGCTTACTCTCGTATTAATGCATTGCAGAGAGGAGCGATATTCTGAAGCACCCAATAAACAGCGTGCCACAAGATACTACACATATTAACTCAACAGGTAGGGGTAGTCTAATATTAAGCTTAATGAACAACATGCAAAAGGCTGAAAAACACAACTTGTGTAATCTTACAGACAAAATGGTCGGCCTGCATGTTAACATTCATAACATGACTGGACTACTAGTCCCATAATGCCCCAGGTTATGTAAATTATGTAAGTCTCGACCTGAAAAAGTCCAAAATGAGGCATAACCTACTGCAAATTGAAATAAGACTTATGTATAGGGCAATTTTATCATATAAATAACTCAATAGAAGCCGAATGCTAAACCGCAATTTCTCAGGAAACATAATTGTCTCATTAAGTTTATTATGCCGGTAATTGGCAAGCAATCATAGCGGGAAAAACGGCAACTCACAACTCCAACGTTTTCAGGGGATATGCCAAAATGTTTTAATGTTCCACTCCAAAAAGCAGCATACAAAATAGCATTTGTGAAGGTCACAAGTACGGGGTCGAAGGAGGCCAGTAAACAAACAAATGAACATGCCGACCAAACCTCACCGCTTCCACGTAGGCTTCCACAGTGCCCAGTCATCAGGGAGATGCCAGATTGCGGAGCCAGGCGTTTCTGGACACGGAAGGTGTAGACCTCATGCTGGCAGTTAGCACTTTCACCTGAATGCTCGTTGCACGCCTAATTAACAGTGCAGGGTCTGGCTAGACCCTGTCCTGTTAATCACAGCGTGATGCAAGCCCTCTCCAACCCCTGCAGTGCGGTGAAATTCAAAGGGGCGCCTCTGGATTTTAGCAGCATCTCTATAAAAGTCTACTTCAGAGGCTCAGTGTGATTGCGAGATCCTGAAGAAGAGTGGCATCTGTCCTGCGTTGGAGCCGGATGCGATACGGAACCTGAGCCTGCCGTGCCATCCATCAATCAGGGTACCGGTACTGTTCCCCGACTAAAGAAAAGTGCCGGTACTGACTGGTAGAAAATGAGGAAATGTCGGTACTCCGTACTGGTGAGTACCGGCCCATTTAAAGCACTGTATGGAACACCAGGGTTCATCACACTGTGACACTGTTTGCAGGGCTAGGCTCATGGCGGCCCTGGGCAGGGAGCATAGGTAGGGGGCCCCGGAAGAGGGGGTCCGGGCGGGCGGAGCCCCCCGAAGTTCAGGAGGGGGGGGGGAGTCAGGGTGTTAGGAAGTGGAACAGAGGCCACCAAATCCCTGCCAGGGGCCACCACACAAATGTGTATCCATCCTCAGAGCATTATTATATTAAGGATATATATTGGCGTGGAGGCCCCTGGAGTTTGGTGGCCCTGTGCAGGTGCACAGCTTGCACATGCCTAAGGCCGCCCCTGCTGTTTGCCTTACACTGAGCACGCTCTCACTCTAACACACCGCGTAGCGAATCCCAGGAAGCGCTTCTCACTATAATAGACACCAGGAGGCGCTCTCATTGTCAGACCGTCCGTGTATATAACAATGGGACACTTTCACGGTTGCAACGTTTGTATTTCATAGTAACGCTCTTACTGATTGTGCACGTTTTGCGTCCTGTGTTGGGCAGAGAGGGGGTTGGATAAATTGCACAGCTATTGTCTTTTTACCTGCTCGTTCCCCCAGCAGCGAATTCCTAAAATGGGAAAATTTGTGGAGGTGTAAGAAGAGCCCTACTTCAAATTAACAGACACTGCTACCAGGCCATTTACAATGAACATGTTGTAGTATCAGCTACTAATATGTGAAAATTAAGTGCCAGGGCCTTTCTCGGAAGGCCACTGCAGCCTGCATCTCCCATTGCCCCTGCCAGTGCTATTAATGACAGTACCAACATAACACCTAACCATTGCACTCCTACAAGTTGGACAATTTGGACTATTTCAGGCCACTGTGTTATACAAATGCATCTGAGCTCAGAACTGGACAAAAATTAATAAGAACCTAAAGGAACTTTATTCCAAGCCTACACCCTAATGTGAGAAACCTCAAGAATCAATTTTTTTACCAGTCGATAATTGAGGTAGGGAGTCAGTTAATAAAAAAAGTTATTGTTGAGCTTACCAGGCTATTACAACATACAACGGTACACATTCAGAATATAGCCACAGTAAAGCACGCAGTTTTCAACTTGTACGGCACTATGTTGAGATCAAAATCAATTGATACAACATTGTCATTTTAAGTAGATCTTTAGTATTTTTACCACCACATCTCTAGGAAAACTCTAATAACTATCATATTCACATTTTAGGCTTGCCTTGCGCCAAACGCTTTAGGTCAATCTAGTGCACATGATGTTACTGTTATGCTATATATTGGGTGCGATATAGTTAGTGTAAACCATTCAAAAGAGAAGACCCATAAATTATAACCTATTAAAAATAAGATTTTGAAGTCATTTTAACAAAAATGCAGCCCTTCATGCCGTTCCACATGTATTTCGCAGCTGCAACAACAACATTATCTCTGCCTGTAAGCTGTCATTAAGTGAAAGCTTCTTTCGCCTTCCCTTTATTAGACTTTTGAAATATAGGTCTTCATTTTTCCCGTCTCCAAAATGTGTATAAGGGGCAAAACAGAATAAAAGTTGAGTGTTCTCTCTTGAGATACCCCATCATATTGATTAAAAGATTCTAGGTATGTACATACTTGGTTCTTCCCACAATAAGCTCTTGGAGACGCAGGGGCGGAGCTACCACTAGTGCAGCAGGTGCAGTGGCGCCGGGCCCTGCGAAGCCCATTGATCTCTGGTAATTGCTATAGTTTACTGCCCTGACTGCAGTCAAGGGGTCCATATATTTAAATTAATTGTATACGTTTTAGCTGAAACAATAAAAATCATTGATCAGTCATTGCCATGTGATTCTGATCAAAGCTTAGCAAATGGAATTCGATGTAAGGAATCCATGGAAGGTCTGATGTATGTGCAAGCGAAAAGACCACAGCCTGTCCCCAAAAAGCCGCCCCTCGAGACTCGTGCCCATAAAATACTACAACGGGTTTCTGCTTTTACTATGGAGCTGCATCTAGCATCACTAACCGGTTTAAGACAAAGTGGTCACCAGAGTAGCAATCTAATTTGAGAGCATTGTTCATCGTGCTTGGTGAGGCCAGTTCACTTTTTTCGATCTGAAAATTCTAGGAACCTGTGGCAGAAAACCAGATCCCTAGATAATCAAATCAATTCTCTAGCTGTAGGTTTTCCCCTATTTGAAAACATTTCCAGTGGGTATATTTTGGCCCCATAACCTTGACCTCGATCTCCGAGGAACTCATGATGCTGTACTATTTGAAGACCACCCAGTAAAGCATGTAGTATACTTTTAGCCGGGAAACATTCTTTACGACAATGCCTTTTCCACCAGTCGCGGCCGGCATAGCTCACAGGTGGGGGGGTCGCTCTGCAGAGTACATGATGCCCCACCCCCCTCGGGACGCATGAGCACTTAAGCCAGGGTACTGTGATGAGAGGGCCCCTAGAGCTTGGTGCCCCCTGCACTGAGGGCTGAGGGGGGCTTTTTTATGCCACTGATGCCATCTCATCAATCAGGTCACTCAAAAATAAATTGAAAAGTGTAAGTGCAAAGGGCAGCCCTGCTGGATCCCAGTCTCTATATTAAAGAGCTTTGAGAGTTCCCAAATAGACGATTATAACCCCACCAAAATTGTTCTTACAGAGGTTGATTTCAATTGCGCTCTAGGCTTATGAAGTCCCCAAAAGCGCTGCAAAAGCCAAAGGTGCGCCTAGAGACCAAGTCAAAATCTGCTTTTAAGTCAACGGAACCCAGGAGTAAGAAACCCCCAACTAGAAAGACATATTTTAAATAAAACAAATGTAGCATAAAACTTTGCTCAAGAAGTTCCGCCTCCTTCATGACCTGGGAAGATAACTCCATTGTCCTTTTGGAAATCCCAAATGCGTAAAAACAGTACTCCCAAATATATTCGCTGCAGTATCAATCCATGAAATTGGTCTATTGTTAACAAGGACCTCTTGTCTCCATTTTCAAATTGGATACAATCTCAGCACTTCTACAGGCATCAGTAGGTCTCTCCACCGGTGAAGGTAGCCTTAGACATAAGGCAGTGTATGGAGATGCCTTTGCAGTATCTGTTGCATGGAGATCAACTGGGATGCAATCCAGACCCAAAATGTTAGCTGCTTTTTGCTCCTGCAGAGGTATCTCATCATAAGAGGTAGCTTCAACAGTTGGAGTAGATCCAACTTCACTAGAGAATTGTCTAAGTAAAGTTCAGAATAATAACCTACTGGTACTCACTAATTGTATCTGTTGCTGGCAACCAGCATGCAGATATCTTTATAAATCTGCTGTGGTGCAGCAGCCCTTTCATATTCCCACATCCGTTCTTTTTTTGATTCTCTATATTTCTTATAGCACGCCTGCATTATTTTGAGATCAGTAAGGTGTGGTTCTGCAGCCAGAGCAATTTACCTCGTTAGCTTTCCAGCCTCTTCTTCACTACCCAACACTCATTCTCAAACCACACAACGATCATACAGCCCTGAGCCTGCTTGAAAATTTGTACAAATCTGCTTTATCTTATGGAAGCTCAAAAAGATTGTTTTTTTGGCTTGCCTGTGGGCTGAGAATTTGTATAATAAAGCTGATAGAGCCGTCGCTTGCCTATCCCTGCTCATGTAATAGCTTTGAAGTTAGCAGAAAGCAGTTTCAGGAGCTTACAAGCTGGATTACAGGCAGCTAACCAACTTTTGCTGACACCTAACATAATTATTAGGGGGTCATGGTAACCATCTATGCTCTTCAGGGTGGACCTCTCCCCCACGATGAACCAAGCTTTATTGTTGATAAAAAATATGGCCAATATAAGTGCTGGATCAAGAATGCTGAAGAGTACACCTGCCGACTGTCACTAAATCGCCTTTTTAAAACCCTTAACCGCTCTTTGTTGCTGTACACTCTCATGCATGATAAAAAACTTGGTTACAAGTTTGCTGGGAATGCCAAATGCCAAATCTTCTACCAAAATGGACCCAACTATGTTGCTGGGAAACCTCTTCAGGGCAAAAGGAGTATTTATATTCCAATAGCTAATGACCGATATTTCCCAGGATAAGACTTCTCCTTCCTACCTAAGAAAGAGAGTCCTTTCTCAGTAGAAAAGACAGATTTCCATCTGCCAAAATATTGCTATTGTGTACATTATTGCACCCTTCCTGGTACCTTTGAGATGTTGAGAGACATTCTACCAAAGAGAGATGATGTCCCAAGTCTCCTGAAAGAATCCTGTAAAAGCTCAAGAAATAAACCCACCATTCCTCCCACCCTCTGCTTCTTTGTCAGCTCAGTAATATTCTGCAAAAACACTAAGTTGAAGTAAAACAAAAGCTAAATCTGGAGCTCAAGATTTGGCAGTAGGTCCTACTCTGACCACCTATAAGCCGCAAGCAAGGCGAGGCGACTCGACTCTCTGAGGGTCAGCACCGGACAGAATTAAATACCTACATTTTTGAAGAATGAGATGGTAATGAGGCAGACTGTTGGGCTCTATGTGCAAGCAATACAAAGAAGGGGTTCCCACAGACTTTTGACCCCCCAATATACAATCACTAGGGCTACCATCCAGTCTGGAGTTTAAATGGAAGAGCAATCTTTATTCTAATGATGTGTAGTGATTGCACCTCGAGGACCATCAAACCACTAAGCAGATCACTAACCAAGCTGTAAGACCAGCAGAAGAATACACAACACAATTATATCTCAAATGTGTACATCAAAGGCCAGGTTCATCCCAACTTTTTTGCGGTGCACACTGCCTGCAAGTGCACCTCTACCAAGGCCACTGGCGATGCTCCTCCTCCCAACAAGGAGAGTAAAAAGATTGATGTGATGGATAATAGGGTAGTAGTCGGAGCAGCATCACACTGGTGTATAGCCAATTCTGTGGCACTCCATTCCAGATATGATATGACTCAATGGGAGGAGATGCAGGAACTCCTTACACGTCTCCCAGACAAATACAAAAAAAAGGGGAAGGGGGAATAAATTGTGATTGAGGGTAAGATTATCTCCAACACCAGTTTTTGCTCTGTGTTCGATGCCACAGACACTGCCTCAAGAGACATCAATATGATTACTATACTCCGGTGCCACGCCTGGCTCTGTATTCCTGGTTTCAAACCTGAGGTCCAACAGCATCTCCTCAACCTCCACTTTGACAGGGAGCACCTCTTGGGCGAAAGGTTGATAAGATGCTGGAGAAAGTAAAGAAAGATATAGAGACAGCAAAATCCATGGGGCGCTGCAAACTACACAGTACAGGACTCCTTTCACAAACCGCAGCCAAGGAGGAAACAAAAGCAACCTCTCATGAACAAACAAACTCCTGTCAGAGGCAGCAGCAGTCCTTCACCAACAAGTTGAAGGGGGTACAAGAAAGGACCCCACAGGAACAACAACCGATGTAAGGGCGAAGGTGGTTCCAATAAGAGAGCTGCCACTATCTCCAGACAGTCACTTGCCCTACCTCCCACCGATCACATTTCACCTGCCGCGGTGGGTATATTTCCTCCCTCTTTGGAAGGAAATCTCATCCAGCCAGCAGGTTCTAGCAGCAGTTTGACACAGCTATTGCCTTGAGCTACAGTCAGCTACTCCCAACATCCTACCCATTACACATGGTGTCTGCAAGTAATACCTTTCCCTCTTTCAGAGAGAAGTGCAGGCTCTCCTTTAGAAGGGTACAAGAGAGAGAAAATGTGCCCTCATAGCATCAATAAAGGTAGGTTTACTCTTTCTACTTTTTTGTCCTAAAAAACAAGGGTTTCTTCAGGCATACCTCATCCTCCGGCCTCTCAATTACTACATACCATCAGAGCATATTCACATGACAACCCTGTAGGATGTCATCCCCACCTCCAACATGATGATTACAAAACATCGCTCGATTTCTCGGATACCTACTTCCACATACCCATCTTCTCTGCTTATCATCAGTACCTTTGCTTTGTGATTCCTCATGGCACCACCCTTTGACCCATTGCACTCAAGCCCCCCTCAGTTCCTCTCCTGGAAAGTGGCCTTCCTTGAGGCCATTCCCTCACTAGGATGAATTAGTGAACTGCAAGTGCTCATCATACAAGAGCCCCTCATTTAGGTCCACAAACCCTGGGTTGTTCTTGGAACCAATCCTAACTTCCTCCCTAAGGTGATGGCACCCTTCCATCTTATCCAATCCGTAGAGCTCCCAGTCTTCATTCTGCAACCAGATTTGGGTGCAGAAAGAGTGCTTCACACGTTAGATGTCACAAGAACTCTTCTGTATAGACAGGACCAAGCCTTTCTCTAAATCCAACCAACTCTGTTGGTTTTGCAAAGACTCACAGAGGAAGTCTCACCTCCAAGGCAGGCATAGTTATGTGGATATTCAAATGTATCCAAACCTGCTATCCCAATGCAAATAAAGACCCACCTGTTCCAACCTGTGTGCACTCCACTCATAAGAAAGAAGCGACCATGGCTTTTTAAGGAAACATCCCAATAGTGTTTATTTGCAAGGCAGCCACTTGTTCAGTACTAGACACCTTTTACTAATCACTACTGGACATCTTAGCCTGGCAACAGGCCTTGTGGGCCAGATTATGTTAAGGACCTAGTTCCAGACATCTGCATCATCCACACGCTTGCCAGCATTTCTGGAGGACATGCATTTATCGTCTATCCTATACATGCGTATTTACAGCCCCAAGTGTCACAAGTGGAAAATGTTGCTTACAATGTAAGCATCTGTTTGTAGCGTGTAATGCTGTTGATTCACATGCATCTACCCTCCTCCCCGAAGCCTGCGTTTTTGCAGATAGCTTTTTTACAATATTTCACTGCACATTGTGCAACACAACTACATTCACCTGACAGTCTACAGATAGTATTGCCTGTTGTCACACCACATCTTGTGACTCGAGACTTCTTTGGAAAAAATCAACTTGCATGTGTACGAGCCCAACATTGGATGGCAGTAGAATGCTTAGCAGGTGAATATACAGCATTACACACTATGAACAAATGCGTACCGGGTGAATAAAATTTTCCTTACAAGTAAAACATAAATGCAGATTAGCTGGGAAAAAACCTGAAATTGTGATCACTAGATTAAATTCTTTATTAGAAAGCAATCTTCAGATAACGGGGACCTACCATTCACAGCTAAAATCAGCCTCCTCTTCAAGTGCTGGCCATCTTGCCCTTCAAAGCAAACCTTTTTTATCTGGCTCTAAATGTCATGTAGAATAGAATAGGTTAGATTGGGTGGATTATATTATGGTAGAATGGAGTGAGGTAAATTGGGGTAGTTTGCAGTGGGGTAGATTGGAATGCAGTGGGGGTAGATTGGAATGCAATGGGGGTAGATTGGAATGCAATGGGGGTAGATTGGAATGCAGTAGGGGTAGATTGGGTGGAGTGGAGGAGTTGGGGTAGATTGTAGTGGAGTGGGGTACATTAGGGTACATTGGATTGGAGTGGGGTGGAGTAAGTGATGTAGAGTGGAGTGGAGGCCTTGTTGTGTCGTGGAGTGAGGGGCGTAGATTGGAGTGGTGTGGAGTCACGTGGTGTCGCAGAGTGTCTTAAAGTGAAGGGGCGTAGAGTGCAGTACCTTGGAGTGTCCTAGTATGGAGTGGTGTGGCATAGAGTGGAAAGGCGTGGAGTAGTGTAGCGTGGAATATGCAGGGTGTGGTAGCGCACTGCCATTACAAACACATTTTTAATTAAAAGGACCATTAAATTTGCAATGAAACTTTTTACTGCACACAATCGATAATGTGCGCAGATATCATCACCTAGTGCATCTAATTGTATTCAAATATTTTTTGCACCACACTTCAGAATTGCTTAAAGAATTTGGTTTATCTTTACTCATTCTAATATATTCTGACACATTAGTACAGTTCGTTTTTTGTGTGTGCTAAAAAAAATCCTAAACATTTCCTCTTACATGGATACCCAGCAGAATTGTCACATAAATTCTCTAACTTTGAAGTCAGATAAAGAAAAGTAAATACTAAGCTCCCTTGGAAGATGGAGCTTGACATTTGACCTCTGTCTTTGAATGCACAACAAGGTGCCAGGATAAGAACAAGATTTAACGGTCTGTTTACAGAAAGCGAGTTTGTGTTCGAATATTGTAAACACGGTTTGGGCAACAGGAGGGACAAACCCAAGTTATGCAGCCTAAAGCCAATAAAGCCAGCAAATAGAAAGTCAGAAAATGTGAGTTTCAATCCACAAGGCCAATGGTAAGCAAAGGGCGGAATGATTTCCTAGGTCAGCTTTCTGAAGTCGCCAAGATGTTTTATAGCAAATCAGACAACTGTGCTGTCTGAGAGGCTTTGACCTAAAAGGAGTAAACATGCTTGTGGAATTCACGTGGGAAGTCAGAAGACCACCCTCTGGCTGCAGCCATGTGATGACAGCTTTCGTCTCATAGCAGCAGAGGAGCGGCAGGTTGGCGAGTGGGAGAAGACTGCACTGAAACTCTCTGGGTGCATTGCTAACTGTCTAAATGTAGTCTTCATATCTACTAATGTGCCAATTCCCTTCTCTTGAGGTTCCGTGAATTCTGAACCCGTTCCATAAACGTCATGGTTTTGTTATGAATTTGATATTGGCGAACCGTAACTAGTTAGTGCGGCAAGTATGAGTGTTGGTTCCATTTTAGTGTATGGCAGCCATTTTGTGGTTGCCCTCACATTGGCCGATGACTGTGGCTGAACAAATCTTTTAAGTACATGTACACCTTAACTCCAGTTCGTGCTGACTCCTGTTTGACCTGAGTGAACTGACCCTGTTGCCTGAAGCTGACCTTGTTAAACCAGTTCCTGCCCTTTAGCTGATCAAGATTAAGGATCAGAGCACAGGACATCGTAAAAGTTTTATTGCACACAAATATGCCTTATCCTACTCTCACCTGTTTCTGCTCCTTTCTTTATGGTCTATTTACGATTGGGTTGTGGCCTTTTTTATTATGGGTTCGTTTGACCTGTCTAAAGAAGAATGTTGGGTTTGACCGATGATTGATCATGGGCTGGGCAACTGAAAAGTGGGTTTGTCGTCATGCGATACTTTAGTTGTGGAAACATGTGATTGGTAAACTGTAATCACAAAAAACACAAACCTTCCCTCACGACCTTCTAATTTTAACAAATTACAGCATTACTACTTTCAAGAAAAATTTCTCAACACAAGGTGAACATTTTTTTCCTTTTTTAGAGTATTTTATTTATTATGTTCTCATTTTTTTGTTTTTGTATATTGGCTTCATATTGGTCATTACTTTGAAACATTGATTTACCAAATATTTTTATATGAGCTTTAACAATAGAAAATTTAATACACAGATATCCAGCAGAGAAAATATCAACTAATACAAAAATCTCAAACATGCACATTCATTCATTCAACATTCATACTTAATTCTGTGTCGGAGGAATCACAGATTGTTATGTGATGAGTACGCAAGGTCGACGCGTTTCGGTGGAGTGAGACCACCTTCCTCAGGACCTCTTAGCAGAATTCCCAATCTAAACTCAAAAAAACTTTTTATACTCTGTATGGATATCTGCAATAATAAAAAATAGCTTTAAGTATACTAATTACTATGCATACATTTCTTATGTTTTACACATTTTTAACATATAGTCTCTCATTTCTACAGCTATTTACAATTTAAAACACACCTTGTGAGCAATACAGCAAGCAATCATATCTCTATTTGATTTTTGTAACTTTTGTCAAAATGTGTCACTCTAAGACAATATCAGCACGTTTATCATATCAGGACACCTTTTACGTGTCTAGTAAGTATAGTATAATGGATGGACAATTTCATCTAGAAGAAGTATAAACCACTATTTAAAACAGGATCAGCTCAGAAATTTCAGAGTTTTGGGAGTTGCCATTTCACTAATTTAAAGTAGATCTTACCCTTGTTAGTCTGTTTAGGATAGACCACTTCTCTTAGAATTTCAAACCATGTAACAGATGGTATTGTAGGGTATGCCTATATCCTACTATCATTCCTTGACTTTCAATCGTAGGTGTACCTATAACATATTATAGAGAATAGAAACTAATGTCAGAACTCTATTCTGATTTTTAAGACTGTTTCCTATTTATAAGCCCTCCTGAACGCTTACCTCAGTGGTCTGATTCTTAGGTAGAAACGTACTGGGGTGTGAAGATTGATCACCTTCTATCTGTATAGGTTCACTTCAATAAATGTCTGAAAAAATATCAAAAAAGGAAACATACGCTAGATCTGATACATCATATCCCTCCAATTCAGGTCACTAGTAAGGCAGGAACGAGGAAGGTTGACGAGAAACTAACCTCTCGCATCCATGAGTCTGCTATTTCAAATTGTAAAAAATCTTTTCCGGTCAGTAGATGTCTTTGACTCTGCAGCCGTCCATGTTTGATTTGGAAACTTAAAATGCAATGATGACCAAAATTGTTTTAAACCGCCTAGCATCTCTGTTCATTTTTAGATTATTCATACATAACTACCCATAGGTCCTTTTCGTCACAATCCTGTTATAAAATAGTGACCATCTGTACTCGACAACCAACTAAACAGATATAGTCTCAATTTTATCAAAATCCCGTTTTTGCCAGTTTAAGGTGTAAAACATGCATGGTTGCATATTAATTAACATGATTACATGTTCACGATGAAAGATGAATCGTTTTGTTACTGTGCGTCCTCTTGTTCAAATAATCCTCACGGAGCCAACAATTTTCTATAAACAAAGGGGAGTACTACATTAAATTACGCGACTATGCGTTTGCCTTAAACCCGTTCTATCGTTCGAAGGTCGAAAAAATATGGTCTCTGACAAATCCTCCACCCTAGGCTTATAAATTTAAAATATGTGGTGTTAGCGGTGAAAAGTTGCTTTAACACCATCCTGTCTTTGTAATATCACATCTATATACTTTCTTGATACCCCCGTTCTTTTAAATGAAACGAAGAAAATACTATTTTATATAGACCGCATGCACGCATCTTTTGCCCCCGGTTTAAACGTGCAGCCAGGAAAATATCTACAAAATCGCTCACGCTTGGTTAAACTGTAAACAAGGAATGTTTGCCTGAAGCATAATGTTTGGCATAAAAAGGGATGACTTGCTGTGTAAAATTGAGCAGTCTCCTGAGAACTCATACCGTGATGATTTCTATGGACTTCTGTTACTGGCTGCAGCCAATAAATTTAATCTTTGACACCACCAAGAAGAGTCCCGTGTCTCTGTATTCTAAGACAGGTGGAACCCGAAGACTTTGGGCGTGCCCCTGGCGCCGCTGGGTATTAAATAACCCGGTTCTTCACTCTCTGACTATCTACCAACTTGAAGGAAGCATACCCATTAACAATTAGCCATGTCTAGACGATGGTTAATGGAACACCACTCTGCAACGCTTCTCATTTTTAAAGGAACTATGTAACTGTGTGGTAGCTATTGTAGAGGGTCCGCTTTAGTGCTGGTGGGCTCGGTGCAAGTCATTTTTAGTGCCCTCTCATGATCTTTCTCCACAGATTCCCTCACTACCACCCTCCAACAGTGCCCCTCATTGCTACTTGCCCTTCTCTCACATACATTTCATTTTTTTTCTAGTGCTACTTACACCAGAGTAAGGTGTCACAGCACTTTACATGGGGTGACCAGATTTTAAGAAGCAAAAACAAGGGCAGGTCAGATACAGAAGTAGTATTAAAGCCTTTGGTCTTACTTCTATATCTAGCCTTTCCTTTTTTTTGTGCAGCCTTGCAATTGTGTGTGGGCGGCAATGCGCTAGGCTTGTAAATGTGCCTGTGCACACACTATATGCTTACATAGCCTTCCCAACGGCAGGACTTCCACCCTGTACTCCTTTGCCCCCTACTCCCTACTCTCTCTCTTTGCTGTGTATCAACCTCCTTCTGTGATGCCTAGCAGAAACAAAAATTATTTCAGTCTTGAGACCCGCCTGATAGGAGAACATACCTTTAAATTCTGATTTGCAGAATGACCTAACCTTTGTCCCAAAAACCGGGACGTGTATTTAAAATTAAGAAAAGTGTTGGGACACTGGGACAGTCCTCTGAAAACCAGGACTGTCCAGGGAAATCCAGGACATCTGGCCACCTTAACTTTACATCACACACACATTATACAGACACAATGAATCGTACGTGTGTAAATCAGCCTATAGGGAATGCTACATTAGACCATGAGGACTACAGAGTGTAGGAATCACATTTCATCCATACTAATAGGCAGTGTATTTTGAGAGTGGTCCGGTGAAGCACAAACTCGGGATTTAAAACATGCCACAGTGGTTGGGGTTGGCTTTGCTAATCGGAATACATTTCTACCCACACAAAACACTTTTATCAACATTAGGATAATGAAAGACTTGGGGGTGGGGGCGACTACAGGTTCTAACCTATACCATGCAGTTTGCATGCATCTCTTTGACAGTCGCCAGGTCACTGTGCTATATTAGAATTGTAACCTATGAACTGCAATTAATAAAAGTATCTCTGTGACAATAGTAGTAACTCACTAAGCTATCGAGATAAAATACAGTTCTGAGCGGCGCATGGTACAAGTTCTTTGCAGCAGGCACATTAACCCTGTGTGCTACTTTATGATGAATCAAACGGCCACTGGGCAAATTTACCGGAGTTGTCTTTATATTTTTATTGTTGCCCGAAAACTGCTAGACACACCAGGATTTCTGCAGCAGGCACCTTTAAGCCCATGGGTTATTTCTAAACACAGCCCCGCCCCCCCAGCAGGGATCAGCGCCAGGTGGGTCGCACCTGCCTAAATCCGGCCTTGCTCTTGTGTCGGTACACGTGAGTCACCTCTGCCCATACACAAAGGAAGTACACTTCTTACGACTTTCGACAGTGGATGAGTGCACTGGTGGAGGGTGAGTCGAATAAAATAACTGTAATAACCATATCGACAAAATGGAGGCTGTCCCCTGGACTCACCCATCCGGCCTTAGCTCCTTCTTTTAAAACTGGGTCCAAAAATATACTGCCAGCCAGGGTGACACAGCAGCACTGTATCAATGTATTTAAAGTAGAAATATACGCGAGGAAGAAATATAGAAAGCACAGCTTGAAGCCCGAAGATACCTGTGCCATACTGTGCGCCACCGAAGAGGCGCATGTCTGTACTGTCAACCCGAGCAAGTCTCTTTCTGGATGCTGTACGCCCACACACAATGAGGCAGACTTTCCTTTCATGGTCATCGGCTGCCCTCTCTTGTAACGTTGTGGAACTGCAGCTGAAGAAAGTGTCACAGATCCCTTTAAAGACTCGGCGAGCCTCACAAGGAACACCATCGGTGTAGGGTAACGCAGCACCTACCGGTTGACAACTTCTTTCCTTCTAGTGGTTAAGAGGCTACTGAGGATGCATAGCAGCCTTGGCCTGGATAGTACACTGGGCTGGGCCAATAGAAATTTGACGCCTCGCTGCTGTTGCTGAATAAAACGAGGCAGCAGGGATTGAGTTCGATTTGTGTTCACAGGACAGACCATGGCTGACTACACCAGAACAGTGCATGGTCTCTGAAAGGAAACACCTCTGCTCGCCCCAACTCCCCATAATCACCGACAGCGTAGCTCCGGTTGGTGCCAAATTATGTGTTGGGGGAGTGGGGGGTGCTGATGGTGTGTGTTGGCAGGGGTGAGAGGGAGATGGGAGAGCAAGTAAGTGTAGGGTGTTAAAAACTGCACCTGTGACATGTTAAAAAATGATTGAAAATTCTTTAAACTGAATCACTGGAGTTTAGTGAGAGGGAAGCTGCGGTTTACATGAACTTTAATGCATATAATGCTGTTCACACCTATAGGAAAATAGGATCTGCTTCACCTGCACTTTTTACTTGATGTGATGCTGTTTTTGACTAGTCTGACTGGGATCCTGCTAACCAGGACCCCAGTCTATCTGCGTTCTCCCTAAATTGTTGTGTTCAGGACTTGGGTACATCTAAGCATGAGCGCAAAATCCGCTACGCTCGCGGATTTTGCGAATTTTCGGTAAATCCGCGATCCGCGAACTCTCGCGAATTTACCGAAAATTCGCAATCCACGAGTGGCGGATTCCGAGGCCAAAAGTTCAAGCCTTCCTGGCCTGTTGTTGTAACTAATTTACGATGGCGCCGGCAAGCTGCCAGCGCCATCGTAAAATAGTTACTAAATTAGCTTCAACAGGAAGCACTAATAGATCAAATCAAGCAGGCGCTCGTGCATCTGCTTTATTTTATCTATTCGAGCTTCCTGTTGAAGCTAATTTAGTAATTATTTTAGGATGGCGCTGGCAGCTTGCCGGCGCCATCGTAAAATAGTTAACAGGCCAGGCAGCTGTGCCCTCTTCCCAAATATACCATCGAAAATCGGCTGTGATGCTGGACAGAGGCCTTTGCATCCTTGACTTTCACGAGCGCAATCCTCGTGCTGTTCCTGTGGCCAGGAGCTTTTATAGCTCACTCAAGGGACCCCTGCGCCCTTCGGCGCGATTGCATAGTAACACACACCTGGTCGCTGTAGACAACTCTCTGGCACTTTAGGCAGCTGTAGTGTAGTGAAAGCACTATACATTTACCCAACGAGGTATGGCACAAAACGGTGGCGTCTTCTTGAATAAATATGAAGGGCAGGGTTCATTCTGGCACGATGGTCCTGGCACAAAAATTAAACCTCAACCGGAGGCACTTACAGATATCATTGAAGCATGTGCCCTAGTTGAAGCTTAAATTCAGTGACTCATTCATCGGCCCAAAAAACAATCGTGAGCGTTGTCAAGGCTGGGCAGCTGTGCCCTCTTCCCAAATATACCATCGCTAATCAGCTGTGATGCTGGACAGATGCCTTTGCATCCTTGACTTTCACGAGCGCAATCCTCGTGCTGTTCCTGTGGCCAGGAGCTTCTGTATCTTCATCCGCTGCTCTGATCGGTCTCTGACCTTTTATACACACAAGAGGCATGTGCACTTGCATGGAAGCCCCGCCCCAAATCCGCAAATCCGTCAATCCGCAAATACGCGGATTTTGCGGATCCACGATCCGTGAATACGCAAATCCGTGAATCGTGGATCCGCAAAATCCGCTCATGCTTAGGTACATCCCAAATTGGATACCTGGGTACCCTTGTCGGTCCCTAGCATATGGTAACCATGTGCCCAGGGCATAGGTACCCCACAGGTCTCCCATGGGCTGCGGCATGTATTATGCCACGCACGAGAGACCATTCAAAATGGAACTACAGGCCTGCCGTTGCAGCCTGTGTAAGCTGGTGCATGCACCACTTACTAAAGATATAGGTTTACTATATTTAAGGGTCACTGCACTTTAAACCTATAAGTCACCCCTATAGCAGGCCTTTACAATCCTGAAGGCAGGGTGCTTGGTTCTAAGTAAGAGGGTGCCTCTGCATGAGCAGGACACCCCTGCAGTCTACGAAGTCCATTCTCCCGGGTTGCCAGTGAAGCAGTCATATACTATATAGAGCGGCACCGCATGATGACCATCTCAAAAACGGCTGCAACGAATCCGATCATGTTTGGTATCAAATATGTTGGAATCATACCCCTCCTCACTGTAAACCATGTGGGAGGTATGATTCCAAGCACTGGAAGAGCCCACCGTTAGGCTCTCAGTGTTCCCGGTAAGTCCCGGCCAGCACAAAATGGTTGCTGCCAACCAGAGACCCCTTTCTGCCCTCCTGCTGCTGAGCCAAGCTCGAGCAGGGGAAGGTAGAACAATAGGCATCCTGTCACAGGGAGGTGTGACCACCTCCCGGACAGTATTTAGTGTATTAGGGCTGCATGGGCGTGCTTGCCAGTGCTTAAAAGTCTGCATGAGGGGCACATTTGGTGTCCCTGTGCATAGTCCAGTTTAAACCAGTCCCGGGGGCCGTTGGCTCCCGCCGTGGCGTGAAACTGGACAAAGGACATGGGAGTAACATCCCCCCTGTACAGACCCTCCCCAAGGGAGGGCTTACCTGGGTGTAGGTCCCTAGATTCATCTTGGGAAAAGAATCAGAACTGAAACCACTGCACTTCTACAGTCTGGGCATTCTGGACTTCGTTTGGGCCTGACTTTGTCTTCCTTACAGTCTGCTGCATCATCTATGCCTGTGCATCATATAGGAACCTTCCAGGGCCTGTGAAGCATCAAGAACAACCCTTGGAATGAAGGAGTCACTCCCCTGCATTCGCAGTCACCGCAACAAAGACGACCGGTCTGCAGATCCCGAGCTCCTCTGAACTCCGTGGGCTCTGCAACACAGGTGGTGGTTTTCCTCAGCTCCCGAGGCCTGCTCTACCCTCTTACCACGTTTGAGGCCGTAGTCCTTGTGGGGGTTGCAATAACTAAACCCCAGGGTACCGCGTCCCCTTTGCAGTTGCAAAGGCTTGCTGACATATTTGCAAGAAGATCTTCAGGGGCCAAGTAGCCCCAGCCTCGAGCACCTCCAGTGACCAGAATCTTCGGCCACACCACATTGTGTGCATCGTGGCCTGCATCTTTTGGGGAGCTGTTTGAGGTCCTCCTACAACTTCGGTGCCTTTGGCCTGTGGGTTCATTTGAGGGTCACCTTTGTTGTCCTTGGGCCCCCCTGATTGCGTGGGGCCTACCCTGACTCCCCTGCTTGTGGTGAGTCTCCTGAACTTTGCTGGTCCCAACCGTGCACCTTCTTGACTTCCTTCACGGGTTTCATTTGCCAAGGCTTGTTGGTGCTCTCGCCGGACACCGACCCCTCAGCACTCGACATCCTTCACGGGACAGCTCGTATCTGGGTCCTGGTCATCCTCCGCACCACCCGGTCCTCGCAGCTGCAGAGTCAAGGTCACCATCCTCTTACCTGAAGCACCTGACAGCGGAGGGCATCAGTCTTCCAAGTCTCCTGGTCACCCCTGAGTGATATAGACACTGTCACCTCTGCTTTCAGGTACACCTCTTCAAGAATCCATGTTTGGATTCCTCCGGACATTTTCTTGTCCAGCAACCGCACTTTCCTGAAGTCCTCCATTGGGTTCGACTGCGGTTTCCGACGCCACTTCACACCTATGAACCCGGCTTCCCTGGGATAGGTAACTTGGGTACCACAGTTTCCTCAGGGTCCACTGGGAAGGGTCCCTAATCTTTAAAATTCCAACCAAGCCTTGTACAGAGCACACGGTCGTGTTCACACACTGCACACGCTCTCCGTGAGGGTCCCTATCTACTTACCATGAGTGGTTCGGTGGGTCCCCACCACTTCTACGTCCTCTTGACATTGCCCTGACTAGAGTCATGCCCTTGTATCACTTCTTAGTATATGGTTTGGTTTCCCCCCCCCCCCCCGGGGGCCCACTGTGTATTAGTGCTATTTACTGTGATTCTTTTGCTTAAGTATTGTGTGCTTTGTGTCTATCTCCGTGTGGGAGGTACAGTAAAAGTACTAGATAGTGTGTTATAATAAATACATATTTTTATAAATACTATGTATGGTTCTCTTTTCATTTAATCTATACTATAAGATTGCATTCTGGTATAACAAGCTGCTTTACACTCCTTCAAGACTAAGCCTGAAGGCTCCTCTCCACAGCTACCGCTTGGATAGCTTTCTAAGGTTGTCTGAGACCTCTTAACCCCTTCTGCGCTCATGACGAGCTCAGCTCGTCATGAGGTTTACCTGTCGTGCGCTCATGACGAGCTGAGCTCGTCATGAACCGCGGGGTTTTAAAAACTTCAGCGCGCAGTGGGAAAACCCGCCGCGCGCATGTGGTTAAATCACCATAAGGGTTGTCTGGACTAGTGCAAGGTGACAACTTACATTAGTGGACATCATATACCGGGTCAGCTTCTCACAGCTCCTCTAAAATGATCACCCTGGGAGTGCACCCCACTCGCCCATGCCATAAGCTGGGCCTGTGCGACTGTAGAATGCCTCATTGCTTCTGATTCAGTGGGAGAGACGTGCAGTGCCCTCTGCTAGTCAGCAGCCATAGAGTGCTTGATTCATAAAGGAAAACTTACACTTTTGTGTTAGTTCGGGTGACCAGATTTTTAAAACCTAAAACCAGGACATTTAGCAAAAGTAGGACTACGGTTATAAATCAACTGAGCACACTCAATGACAGCACTTATCAGCATAGAATTGCAGAAGATGCACTAAGTAAATAAATAAAACCCAATTTTTAAAGCCAGTATCATGCCTGTTAAATTGTTTTCCTATAACAATTGCTGAATATCCCAGCTTTATGAAACAGAAAAATGCACCTCCCACTCTTTTCAGTCGACCCTCTCTGAATACCAGGACATAAGCGAAATTTCTCAATCTGCCAGGACAGCTCTTAAAAAACTGGGACTGTCCTGGCAAATCCCGGACGCCTGGTCACCCTAGTATTAGTTGACAAATGTTTTACCTATCACAAACTACCAGTTATGAGCAAGTTGATGACTGCGGAGTCTTCGCAGTCATAAACTTAATATTAACTGAGTTTGTGAATGAAGAAAAAATTGCCAACTTACACAAACATCTAATTTTACCATTGTAAGTCAGAGACTTATGAGTGTAGTGGCAAAATAACAATCCTGGTAGTGTTTTGTGGTTAGTTCAGGTCTCTCTAAAGACCCAAGCAAACACCTCCCTAAACCACTCATTACTCCTCTCTGTTGCCCTCACATTTAGTAACAACCTATACATGTTTTAGACCACATTATTTGCATCACTAACGCATTGAATACTAGTAAGTTGACTTAGTCCTCCACCTGTCCTATGTTTTGTGCAGAGTCCTCCACCCCAAGCAAGGAGTCCTCTGGCCCGAGTGTGGAGTCTCTGCAAATGTGGCAAAGTCTAGGCCACTTGTGCAGAGATTCCGCAGTTGTAAAGATACTACATGTAAAACTACACTCATAGTTTGTGAATACCAAAAAACAGTATACTTGCACAAAAGTGTATGTTTAGCCTTGTGAATCGGGCCCAATGAGTTTAACTGCTCCTCTTTGTAATGGGGCAATTGTATATTGCCCTCTGGTGGTAGTTGGTACTGCAGGCTTTGAGGATTTCACAGCTCTTCCTGCAATGGGAGAGATGGTATTCAATACAATAATTATTTATTGCCATGACCAACAATACAAGTACTGCCAAAGCTTAGTTACTTACCACAGTTTTAAGAACTAGTTTTTACATTATAAAGTGAAAGAAGGGAAACAGGTTGCCTTCCACGTAGATACTGTTAAAAGATTTCTGGGGTATGGGCAGTGACAAGACTTTGTACTCTTCCAAGCCTCTGGCTTTTTGGGTACGTTATGCGGTTGCATGCAGCTTCGTATTCAACACGTGTTTCTGCCATCTCATAGTATTTATCTGGCAGGATTGTTAATTTGTTTATCAATTACTTTATAATGTCTGCTGCTGAGAAAGAGAAACCAGCTTCGAGGGTCTCAGAACTCTTGCTAAGGGAGACATGGCACACTTTACCCTATTATTTTGGAGTGAGGCTGCAGCTATAGAGATGGTTTTGGAATTCTTCCTGTAGCAGGGAGTGGTAAAGCTCTGTGGCTCCTGGTGCTGAGCTGTTGAACCGCAATTAAAGATGGACCCTAAATTCCTCCAGCAGTGGAGAGATCACACTATGGGCCAGATGTAGGTCACCAAATACCGGTCGGTAACGGCTGATTTCGGCCGTTACCGACCGGTATTTGGTGATTGAGATGTAGGGGGCCTAGATTTTACAGAATCGGTAAATTTACCGATTCGGTAAATTTACAGATTCTGTAAAATACCGATTCAGTAAATTTACCGAATCATTAAATCTATATGTAGGTGGCACTGGAAAAAGTGCCACAGGCCCCTAAGAATTCGTTATTTACCATGTAATACTATTGCATGGTAAATAACTAATTCCTGTGTACATGCACATCTGTGCATGTACACCTGTGCTATGTGGCACACATACATGCCCTGACGGCATGTATGTGTGTCACATGGCACACAAGCCTGAATCAGGGGTGCAACAGGGTGTCAAGGTGACACCCTGTCCCCCTGTAGAATTCGGTAATTTTACCAAATCGGTAAATACCGATTCGGTAATTACCGAATTCTACAGATTCGTTAAATTAATCGGTAAAAATACCTACATAGCATTTACCGATTTTGTAAATACCGAACCGGTAAAATTCGGTATTTACGAATCGGTAAATGACATTTACCTACATCTGGCCCTATATGCTCTGCTGGTAAAAATTAAGGCCTGCACATAGGGAAACTCAAACTTCTGGTGTCATATCATTAAAGGTCTCGCTCTTGCTATTTAGCATAATTGTAGCTTGATATGTTTCTAGTAAAACCCTAACCTGCATACTGCAACACATGCCACTACAAAAACCCTGGTATGACAGCCGCCGTCTCAGCCTTTGTACTGTCCGTATCTTTAACTACCTTTGCAGGGCACTCCATTGGTTCAGCTCTCCCATCACTTTGCTGTTAAGGTCCTACACCCCAACCTCTTTCTCACATGTTTCTTCTTTCTTTCAGGTAATGTGAGTCCAAAATCCACCCGAAGCCTCAAGCCCAAGTCTGCAGACAAGTGTACCGTGTCTTGAGAATGGAGGCTTTCCGGAAACTGGAAACTGCTGCTTCCCAGAAGAAAAGACCAACCCTGAACTTCTGATGGAATCCCAAAAAACAGTCTTCATACCGTTTCGAGGAAGGGATGTAATTATTAACAAACTCAACACACTAGGATTGCGTAGGACACTCTTGTAATCCACATGTGCCCTATAAGAAGAATGCTTTTGGGTCCCAGATTATGGAGGAGGCCATGTGCGTGCTGGGCCATGGTGACATATGGTGCGGCCAATCTCCAAGGGCAATACACCAGGGTAACGCTATCTGTAAACCAAAGCAAAGTTATAGTGGGGTCTTCTAGCTCTTTGCTAGGAAGTTGCAGGAGCTTTAGGACACAGTAGGGCATTCAAAGAGAGATGTTTAAAGGATGACACATCACAGGCTCTGGAGTGTATACCATACCTATAAGCCCACCTTTCCCGAGGTCTAGGATTGCCTGTCCGCATTGGGCACATCTATAAATCTTGACTGGGTCCTGCCGAAGGGCTGCTATGGACTGCATAGGAGACGAATGAAGTGGTGGGTTCACCGTGCAAGTTGCATCTGTGTCCACTGTAAGCAGGGCATCGAGAGAGAGGTTGGTGGCATTTGGCTCAGAGATAGAGGTTGTTCCTTCATGCCAGTCCATGAAGGTGACCCAGTGTAACCTCTAAATGCCATTTTCGTCCACAAATACAAATCTGTGTGCATCATTGAACAGGTCTCCAGACCTCATCAGAGTATCAATCCCTGCAACAAATTCCCTATGGACTGAACAAAGGCACCCGTGCCCTCTTTGGACTGAAGCAGACCTCCAGTGTCCTGTCTGAAATGAACCATGTCACCAAATCATCCCCATGGTTGTGACCAAAGCATAACGCTAGCACTCCACCATCTGCAAGATCCTGCTACTGCACAAGGGGTTTACCTTTTGGCGGCAAACGTTGCAGACCTTTATTTCTCAGGGTTCTTTCAAATAATACAACATATGCTTGCACATGAGGACTATCGGGTCCATGAAGTCCCCACGTACGCCAGCTGCTCTTGAGAACGACCCACCTGGTCTCAGACTTTACCCTTGCTTACTCCATCTTATGGTGCTGCAGTGTTCGTCAGAAGCCAGTCTCACACGATGACCTAGTCTTGCACTACAAGTGCTTTTATCTGTGGATATTCCGCTTCTTGCACAGTGTTTCTAGCCTTTAGGAATGTGAACGCTTGCCGAGTACCACTCTGTTCTTTAATCCAGTACACCCATTCTGCTACAGCCCCCCAGTGTACATCTTTACTATCTCCATCCTCTGCAGCAGGGTTCATTTTTACTTTTTCCACTTTCCCCTCCACCATACGCGTTTACTTTCCTTCTCTTCTCATCCAGTCTACACTTTTACTTTCTTCAGTCTCTCTTCAGTATACACTTTTGCTCTGTCCATTTCTACACCGGTGTACTAACTTTCTCCAATATATAATGTTTACTTTCTACCTTCTCTACTGCAGTTTTAAATTCGTGCTTTCTACATCCTCTCCTTCAGTGTGGAATGTTTACTTTCTACCTCCACTTCTCCAGCATACGTGTTCACGTTCTCAATTCTCTTCTCCAGTGGACGTTTACTTTCTCGAGTGCTTAATTTGGGCTGGTGGTTGCAGGCGGGGGCCCACCAGAACTCATTTTTAAGGGCCGTTTCAGTTTTTTTTTTTTTTCCCCCGAACAGGCTTTGATCCACAGCAAAATAGGGAATAAAACACGAGTCAAAAAATGAGAACGAGCAAGACGGTAAACAGTGACCAAGGCAATAAGCAGGGATGAAAAACAAATTAAAAGAGTGAGGTAAAGAAGCAAGGAGTGTCTGGCGGTGGATTAAAGAGGTATGAGGTGAAATCAAGGCGACACAGCCTTGGTATTCGACACCCAACCCAACCTTCAATAATTCTGCCTGTAGGCTTGTGAGCGGGTGTGAGGTACCAGAGGACACAGGTGTTTTGGTCAATTATGTTTTTATTTGTTTTAACAATTTCTTCTTGCGGGGGCTAGCGCGATAGTACGGGAGGGAGGTCTCTTTCTCGCTCTCTGGGGATTCACTCCCTTTTACTCCTCGGCGTCGCCTCTCCAGGGTTTCTCAGGCTCGAAGGCAATAGGGCCCAGCAGCAGGGAAAAGAAAATAAAGAACAAAAAGGAGCCTGTTTTAGTGTGATGTATTCTCGTATTAACGATCGGGAAAGGGGGTGAGGAGTCACTCGGTGCTCTGCCACGCTAGGGATAAGTGTCGAGGGTGCTCAGGGAGGGAGTGCACAGGTGATACGGTGAGGCAGTCTGGGTATTTACAATTTCCTCCCAGGCCAACCTGCCAACCAGGCACGCACGTGTGAGAGCCACACTTCTCCTGTAGTATGGCTGGGCGGAGCGTGGGGTCGTTGGCCTCCTGGCTCTTCCAGATCCCGGCTTGATGTCTCCTCGGGTCTTCCTGTACTCTCCTCGTTTGGCAACCTCTCCTCTCGTTCTTCTCCTCCTCGCGACACTCTTCTCTCCTCTTCAAATCCGCGTGCTTCCTCCACCGGCTAGAGCTCCTCCTTTTCAGTTCCGGGAGGTGTGTCACCGTCATACGTGACGTCCGAGAAGGGCGGGGACTCCGGCGAACTCAGCCCAATTAAAATTAACAGGGCTCTGTTACGTTCTCCTTAAGGTACACAGGGGGCTTTATCGGCTGCTGCTGGGAGAGAGACGAGGAGGCACTATGGGTGGTGACACTCGGCAACACGTCCCCCCCCACATACCCTCATGGCGGCTCTCCCTGTCACAGGGCTTCAGTGTAAAACTTTGAGCCCAGTCACTTATTCTTTTACAAAATAAGCACTGACTCGCTGCATATTTTTAAAACGGTGTACATGTATAGCTTTATTCCTTCTCTGCCCCTGTGTAGGCGTTTACTTTCTGTTTCTTCTTGTTAGTGTTTACTTTCTTCACCCTATTCTGTAGTATGAATGTTTCCTTCCTGCGCCCCCCTTTCCGGTGTGCATGTTTACTTTATTCCTCCTCTCTTCTAGGGTAAACGCTTTCTTTGTCCGTCCTTACCTTCATTGTGGTTGTTTGCATTCTCTCATACTCCTAGTATGCATCTTTATTTTCGTCCTCCTCTCTGCCAGAGTATATGCTTACTTTCATCAACCACTCCGAGAAGGGTGCATGTTTACATTCTACCTCGTCTCTTACAGTGTGCATGTTTACATTGCCAATTGCCAGATCGATTGCGGCCGGTTTGCTTTCGCAATACTGTGCTGGAGTGTGTTTAAGGTCTATACTTTCTACTTCCTCTCATGGAGGCGGATGTGCTTCTTCAACCTCCGCTCCAGTGTGAAGGTTTACTTTTGTCATTGTTTCTTCCAGTGTACATGTTTAGTTTATTCATCCTTCCCCAGTTGCACTTGTGGTTTATCCCAATCGCCATTTTAGTTGCCCATCTCCAAACTATCTTCAGCCTGCCTAGGACATTCTGGAGATGATGCCTTTAGATCTTGATACAATATTTGGCCATCAGAACCAGCCACACTACTTGACATTAGACCATCAGAATGGACACTGTGCTCCAAAAGAGACGTTCAAGGCTGGACACAGCACATCACATGCGGCTTCAAACCGTGGCACACTACTCCACAAAAGGCAATTTGAACAGTATAAAATACTACTGTTAAAGCATGCAGAACTATTCACAATATACCAGATGAAGCCTTCAGCACTGGACTCAAAAATACAAAGTGACCTCCAAATCTCGAAACCACCACAAGATGCAGCTCCAAAGCGGAAAACAGTACACAAGGTGTCCCCTCCACACCAGAGTGGGCCTCTCTGTTGATGTGCACCCAGTGCTTAATTTGAGCCGGTGGTTTCCAGTGCTCCGCACCGGCACTCCATCATCAACACCAGCGCTTTTCATGAGCACCAGTTAAGGACTCATTCATGTATGGTAGGCATGGGGCGGTTACATGATTTTCCCAGAATCCCTGGATGTTGAGCCGACCCAGAGACCTGAACCTGGTTGCCCAGCTCTGAAGTCGGTAGCTGTGGCCATTACGTTACTTCCTCTCCCCACTTTCATGGCTAGTGGTTGGTTCCGTTTTAGGCAGCGCTAGCAGGAGAAATAGGCTGGTGCAAGCTGCCTCCTAACAAGAAACCCAGCACTTATATATTTTTAACAAATGAACCATTGTGTGCACCACTTCAATATTCATCCTTTTTGAATTCCTAATTTGTGCGCCTCCGTGTCGCTCGTGCTCCACCTTTATCCTTGTCAAACAGTTTACTTAACTGTATAATTTTGTCTAAACAATCAGATCTTCATTTAAAGTGAACAAGCATCTCAGGCACCTACCTGAATTATTGTACAAGGCAGGCCAAATGGCCCACCACTTTTGAGGTGTTCAGCTTGAAAGCCAGTTTTACTCCCAAGTCTGGGTGATTCGCATTTCCACTTTGAAACGTTTTGGCATAGAAGGAGTACATGTTGGTAAACAAAGGCCCGCATGGGGCGTGAGATCAACTCAGCAAAGGTAAATGAAACATCATAGAAACATCAGTTTACAGAAATGACACCAAAACTTGAAAATATTGGGAGATGGAAACAAATAAAAAACAAAACTGTTTTATCATGTGGTATTTTATTTCAAAATTACCTCCACGAGATTTTGTTAGGAGGCATTTTTAGACATTTGGGGTAACCATGTATAAAAAATATTGTTATATAAGAGACGGTGCATGGGGGTAGAGAGTAGGTGGGGGCTAGAAAATGTCATTTTGTGGTGCAAGATTAGGAAAAAAGATTTGAGATAAAGAGTGGTCAATTAAGGTCACATAAGGTAGATATGTGGCAAGAGGGTAAGATTACACGAGGGGATAATTTGATTTGGTAAGAGCAAGTCCTAGTTGGAGAAGGTATATATGTGCTTACTTGGTATGCGGGTAAGACATTTAAAATGGCAGATTTGGGGGATTTTGGGTTGGAGTCCGGGCCATGATTCAGATTCTAAAGGGTAGCTTGTGGGATAAAAACAACATCCATGGCTTTGTAAGTGGATTATTTGGGTTTAGAGAGGGCAGATGCAGGGTTTGGGAAGGGAGATATACGGCTAATGATTACAGACTTGGGTTTGGAGCAGTGCTTGAAATGGAAATAGGAAATCGTAGTTACTCATTATCCCAGAGTACCTGTTTGATACTGAGAAGTGCTGGTACTCTCCTATTAGAGGTATTGCACCGGAGATAAGAAATGCAGGTGCTCTCCATTCAAAATGGCAGGCACTGAGGATCGCATAGTTTTCTGATGGGGTGCGAAAATAGTTTCTAGCTCACATAGTACATCATGAGTGCTGTGCCACATACTATGTATGCCTTAAACTCACAGAAAAGGGTGTAAGTAGGCCCAATATGTTTTTATTCACTTGGGTTGCAGTTCTCTATGTGGCCACCGGTTGGCATTAAAACATCTCTCCTGGGTCGTATTACTCAAACAGATTGATTTAGAGTTTGGCAGAGAGGCTACTCCACCAAACTAAAGGTCCACCGACCTCATTTAAAATCGGGTAGACCTTCAGTATGTCGGCGATGGAGACTGGTTCGTCTGCATCACCAACATACTTCACCAATGGCCTGATGGAGGCGGCGGAGGTTTGGCCATTTGACTGTCCGCCCAATCTCCAGTTTCAACTGTCCGTCAATCCCAGGTAAAATCTGATGATAAAGGGCAGCAAAACCAGTAAAATGACACCCATTCCACGGGAGAAAATTCCCATGGTGTGGTAGTCATTAATTTTCCTAATTTGAAAAAACAAAAATCTCACTCAGGATTTTGCTGCTGAAAATAAAAAACACATTAAAAGTTCAAGGGACGGTACCATCATGTTGACATAGACGTCCATCAGGCTTAATGCATTTGCAGGATGGGGTAGCGGACATGTCTAAATTTGGAGTACGGGCACTCTGTCAGGTCAACGGAGTATTTGAATCCATCACCCTCACTGAGTAATAAAAGTACTCTGAAGTCTAACTCCACCCCAAAGTGAGCACTAACAGCCACCGTTTTGGCTTAATGGTTTATTAGTTGTTGAGCTGGAACAATGTTCTTTTACCACCTTAGAAAGATGTCAATATTTGTTCGTACAAAGAACTTTCAAGGTGATTATTTTTATTTGGAAATACAGCAACATCTGTTGACATATATAAAGTAAGCAACTAAACATAACACAACAACATACACAAAGCAGCATGACCCCACAATTAAAACATAACATGACACATCACAACTAAACAGTCCAATCAGAACGCAACACAAAAACTGCAGTACAATACATTACAGTAACACAACCCAAAAAGACAGCAGCACAAAAAAACAAAAGGACATATCACCACCACAACAAAATTCCACACAGCAAATGTGCATAAACGTCTTTGTCACGCAATACTACCTCTAGAATTGTATCATAATACGGTGGTAAAACGCAGTGCGTTCCTACCCACTTTTATGGTGATAAACTGTGTTGAGAGCAAGGACTGCTGTTATAATGAAAAATGCTTCTTATCTGGCTCTAGGTCTGCAAATCGAAGACTCCTGGAGAGGGGAAAAAGGAAGCTAGTGCAAGTGGAGTGTGGCATTCCACTGAGGCATGTTCAAAACACAGGTATTTCATCCGCTGAACCTTTCCCAGGAGGGAAGGCTCTGGCAGAGTAAAACCAGAGAGGTCTGAAATTGAGACTACAGACAGATCATAGTAGTAGGTGGCCCAGGATCTTACCTACTAAACATTGGTACACAACAAAAACTATCTGCAGTTTCTAAGTGCTATAAATAAGACGTTTCTGGTACTTAATTTAATGGTGTTCTCTGTTAGTTGACCTTGGAGGAATGAAAGGCTGAGTTGCCTTAGTGAGACTCAAATCGTGGCCTGCAGATCACACCAGATATCCTAATTGAGCGTTGAACTCAGTGAACCATTTACCCCAGCTAACAGAGTGCCTATGATATCGTCTCCTTGGGTTTGGAGAATGTATACGCATTTCTAAGTTGCGTGAGTCATGTTAGCGAAGTGTAACTGCATTTCTTCAACAAAAGTCATCTAGAGGACATTTTCACTGGGCTAAAAGAGGTGTTTGTTCACAAGTTTTTAAGAACTCAAGGCTCCTCTTCTTTGGGGACAAATAGAGCAACTGAACACGTTTTACTAAGGTGCACACCGGTCCCTTTAACAGAGAATGTGCGACAGGGGTTTATTGTGCACGCTCTCTTAAAGAAATCAAGGTATATTTTGTGTGGCACATAAGGTTGCCAATGCTCATCTTTTCTTGATTCTTATCAACTAATGGAAACCATCTACACATTTTCTACGAAGATCCTGAAACTCGATCGAGCTAGGAAAAGGAGTTCTGTAATCCAAGAGGAGTTCAATTGTGTTTGTGGTCTGGCTGAGCCGACACCAGACTCTCACCCTAAAGAAGGTTCTGAGAAAGTCTTCTTCAGGGTGAAAAGGGCTCATTTAAATTTATATCATGGTATTGCCAGCACATAAGCCTGTATTCTACTCTCCTGTACTCACCAACGGTGGACCGGGAGCGGTGTAGTCCTTAACGGACTTTGCTGCTCCGTGCTGGATCCGTCTTTGTTTTAATCAAAATATGCATGGGATTTACCCTAGAAACATTTCTGTTGAATTTGACAGACAAGTTCTAAAGTTTAAAGATGTACTCAAAGAATATCAGTTACAGAAATGTATAAGCTGTGCCATCAATCAGTTAGTCCAATAAGCATACAAATCAATGGTAAGTATAAGCTCAAGAAGTTTAAGAATCCTCAAATAAGCAATCCGGCATGGGGAAATCACGTTCTTAGTCTGATAGACATCTAGACTCAGATTCCTTAACTTAGAATATCCCCAGGCGTCAGACTGGATCCAGAAAACTTTCTGCAGCAGCACCTCTGCACGCCGGGGGCGGCGCCGCACGGCTCTGCCCTGACGTCGTCCTCGGACGTGACGTCAGCGGAGCCATATATGCCCCTCCTGGCGCACTGACGTACCTTTTCTTCTTTTCTCCGTCCCAAGGCATATCCTGGAAACCCAGCGGTTCCTTGGCCTGTTTTTCTAGTCTTCTTGATGCCTTTGGCGTCCCGGAACAGTGTGCAATGCCTTTGGGCTTTAAGGCGTGTGAGAAATTGCATGTCAGATGTCTGTAACCGACCCACACGCCATCTGTATGTGGTGCCTGAGAGTGCACCCCGGCTCTAAAGAGTGCGACGCCTGTCAGCGAATAAAACCTAAGTCTTTACGGGAGTGTCATATGAAAATTGCTGGCCGCACAGCTGTCCGGTCCTGCACCTTCGCGGCGCCGCTCTCCCTCTCGGGATCGAGCCCATTTCTGAGGTCATTCTCGCAGATCTCGTTCGGAGGTGGGTAATCACAAACGTAAGTCGCAGAGGTCTTCCTCCCATACGCGTGATGCTGGCGCCCGCTCTTAAGCTCCTTGCCGGGCACGGGCGTCCGGCAGTCTCATCCTCCGTACCCTCCTTTTCTGGGTGCTGGAGCGATGAGGGCCCAAATTCCAAAGCACTCCACTCTTACTTTGTGTCACCCCCTCTCCCTGGTGCGCCTTTGGGTCCCATAGAGGTGGAAGGCACTCATGTTTGGGTCCTCGCCGGCGGATTCGGCGCCAGCTGTGTGCATCGACTCAGGTTCCGGGGCTGAAGTGACACTGAAGGGACACGGCCCAGAGGGCCCTCCCAGTTGCCCATCTAGGCCGCCCCTTCAGTCTCCACATAGCCCTGAGCGGCTTCCTGCGCTGACGTCTGAGGCGGCGCTGGGCTCGACGCCCTGTTACCCACATGTTGCAGTGGGGTCGATGTCAGACGGCGCCCAGGCCGAGTCCCTTTTGGAGGTCGTTGACGCCCAGACGACTCCAACTCGACGTCTGTCGACGCCGGTGCCAACGTCCCGCCTCCTCTATTACGTGAGGTTGGTGTCCCACCGACTCCTTGAACGTCGATGCGACTCCCATACACCGTCAGTCGATGCCGGCGCCTACACATCCTCTTATGCAGGAGGATGAAGCTCCTCTGGACTCCCCAGATCTGAGGTCGCTTCGTTCCATGGTGCAGGTACCTTGTGTGGCATGGACTCTGGATCAGACTGTGGTATATAAATAAATAATACCGGATCTATTTTTGAATGAATAACAGCTCAATAAAATAAGAGTCAAGATTCGAGGTAGTAGGAGTTTCTGCAGGTTTATTACAGCATAAGGACAGGATCAGGACAACCTGCATGGGATGACCCAGCAGCTGCTGGGGCTTGATCTGGGATGAGCGCGCTGGCTTTTAATAACAATACATGAACTTATATACATAGCGCAAACACATAGCATTACATTGCAGTAGGCGTAACAGTGGGTGGAGCAGAAGGCGTGACGCGTAGCAGTCGCGAAAGATAACAGTAAAAGTAGGTGTAACTGGGAGTATACATAGACATGTGATGCAAACGTAACAGAATATGTCATGAATAGGGCGGAAACATAGGAGGAGGCTACCTAAGGAGCCGGGACCTCTAACCTAATGGTGCGCGTAAACTGGCAATGACGTATCACTAGGAGAAGCTGGGGGCTATGAACTCTGTGCTAGGAGCAGAGACTAGAGTCTGGAGGGTCGGAGCGACATGTACCTAAACCCTATCTGGTATCTGATGTTTAGGGAACATGTTGATATAAACTAGAAGTCATGTGGGGAAGAGGCTAACTTGATTCTAAGACTGGACCATGCATTATTCTACATGTAGTGCGTGATGAAGAATATGAAATGACCATTAAATACAGTATTTTCTCTAACGTGGAGCCCTAAAGGCTAGACAATGACGGAAACTATTGATGCAGTTCAGTAGCTTAGAAATGCAGAGAAAAGAAGACTGAACTGATAGCTGGAACCATATCATACTTTTGGCAGACTCAGAGGCAGAACCAAGCTGCACCGGGCACTGCGAGGCAGGAAGTAAGTGAAGGGTCGAGGATACAGGTGGGGGCTGTATCGCTCCTCAGCGAGGCTTCAGGAGACAGGAGCCGAATCTGATGTCCGGGCCCTTTTGAGGCCTAGAAACGGGGACTTTATAATGGAATAACGTGCACGCTGGGAAACGTGGCAACATAGCTTTACATAGGCCTAATATTCGTAGTATTCACGAGGACTGGAAAATGACATACCAGAGGTGAACACAACTGTAATTGCGTCATTAAACAGACATGGGGAATAACATATGCATATTGGTCATGCACACATAACATATGATGGATGAGGCGTAGGGACACAGAACATGGCAAAATTTACTTTTCCACATTCCCTCCTTGTCACTACGTTTCCATCAGGAAACATCAATTTTCATGATACCATCTATCATTTCATACAGTATCATTTGCTCGTCTCGAATTGTCTTGGAACGGGATTTAGAACGGGGCTTGGGACTAGGAATACAAGAGGTAGCACACATGCTGCAAATCGCAGGGCCACATTGTATACAGAGGCAGCAGCTAAATATGATCGCTACTGCAATACCTAGAAAGGACAGGACTTTCCATCCCCATGCGGAAATTATATTCCAGAACCAACCGGACCATGTCCAGGTGCCTGGATCTTGGTGTAACAGATGGGCAATTTTATGGAGTCTGGTTATAGCTGAATAAACAGACGGCGCGTTATTTGGAATGAAAATGCAGCAACTAGATCCGATGACCCTACAGGCCCCGCCCCTATCGGCCAGTATGACGTCAAGGACGAGACGATTTTGCAAAACGACAAATCTCATAGCAGATTGTTCTTCGGTTAAGTTACCTAGAGCAGAGGCAGTCTCATTTACTACAGCTTCAAGGGTTCTTGTTAACCTACGGATCAGTTTACTATTCTGGACAGGTCCTACAAAGAAGAAGAAACCTTTATTGAAATCTGTATACTGTTCTAGAGTAGTTTCAGTATAATCGACAATTGGGGACTCCCTTCTATGTCTAATGTGTACTAGATGTGTGTTTCTGTGATAATCAGATGGGGCTAGGAAAACAGGTGGCAGTAGGAAAGCAATGTAACAGGTTCCCTCCCAATCGAGGGGCAGACGGACATATGCGGTTTGACCACAAATAAAATAAGAATGACGTGAAGCTTTGAAAACAGATTTCCCACTGTCACTATACTGGATAACAGTAGTACATTCACTATGACCTACATGTATGGAACCATAACTACGGACACATAATTCGCCTTTGACAGGTAGTACTGAAATAGCAGGTAAGTCTGGAGTAGTATCAGACTGAACATTCAGGACCATGAAATTCGACGAATAATTACCTAAATTATACACTTCATTTTCTAGATCTAAACCTGTTCTGTGGGGGAGACCTTGCTTGTCTGGGAAACATGTACTGTTAAGAAAAGACATATCTGTTGAAGATGACGTTAACGTGGACCATGCTCCACACGAACCATTATGTGAGAATGGATAAGGAAAAAGTGGCAGAACTCCCTTCGGGGTCTGGAAAGGGGGGAGTCGACCACACACCCAACAATTAGTGGCATTGCTGGTCTGGTGTGAGTAATGTAACATACGGATAAATGTGTTATTACGCATAGCGAGGCGGTATGAATATTCGTGAGGAGGCAGATCACTAAACGTGTGCTCTACTGTAGCATTAGCAGACATATTTACATGAGGAACTGGAAAATACAGATAGAACGCATAGCTGGTGCAGGAAATCAAAATACTGATGAATAATACGAAACTCAGAAAAACGATACATTGAATTGAGTTATTACTGACTCTCTCACTATGGGGGTCTATTTTATACATGTCAGAAACAGTCTAACCGTTTCACCTAGGGGAGGACTTATACAATCAAACTGACTGACTTATTTTACTAGACCTGAGCTTTAACTTATACTCCTGTTGCGGAGTTTTCTCTAACAAGGAAGGGATTGTGTCAATGTCTTTTGCGGGACAGTCCTTAAGAGCAATATTCTGGCAGTCTTTCAAATCCTGGGAAATGTTTTTAGAGACTGGTTTCAATCCTTTAAAAAGTTTAATATGAGAAAGGTGGATCCATCCTTTTCTGCCTTCCAACTTGACGGCAGTACGGGTGGACAAGAGGACCTGACGGGGCTCCTTCCAACGAGGCTCCAATGGACTTGATCTGTCAAAATTTCGGACCATCACTAGGGAACCTGGAACGATTTCATGCGGTGCCACCTCGGTATTGTCTGGAAAGGCGGCAGCAACCTGTGAACGACATGAGTTGAGGGCAGACATCAAGGAAGCTAGGTAATCTGTCAACATATTACATGAAACATCGGTAATACTTCGGGGTCTAGGAGTACCCCACATGTTAGGGGGGCGGCCGAATACGACCTCATACGGGGACAGACCTGATCTGGAATGTGCGACCATGCGCATATAAAACAAAGCGACTGGCAGAGCTACTAGCCAGTCCACACCTTTTTCTTTACAAACTTTGGCAATACGGATTTTCAGGGTCTGATTATGTCTCTCAACTAGACCAGCTGCTTCAGGATGGCGTACACAATGGAACTTCCACTGGTACCCTAACAAAAGGGAAACGTGCTTCATGAGTTCGGATGAGAATGGCTGACCGTTATCAGAATATACGACTCTAGGGAGTCCATATCTAGGGAAGAATTCACGAACCAACTGCTTGGCAGTGGTCGCGGCTGTGTAATCTGGAACTGGATATGCTTCTGTCCATCTGGACAAAGCGCATACAACTACAAGGACATACTTGAAACCTCGACATCGCTCCATCTGAATATAATCCATCTGGAGGACCTCAAAAGGGTGGTCAGGGGGCTGGAAACCACCTTGTTCCACCGGGACACTTTTACCTGGATTAAACTGACAACATATCATACAGGTACGGACTTTCTGCTTGGCTGCAGCTCGTAAATGCTTGTTGAACCAAATGTTCTGGATACTGTCTAACATAGCTTTTTCTCCTAAATGTGCTGGACTATGTGCGGTATTAATAATGACTTGAACCATAGAGTCGGGGAGAAACCATGTGGCTCTACCCTTCGTTAACCATCCTTGATCTGTCTGGACCCCTCCTTGTTCAGACCATTTCTTGATTTCATCGGGAGTAGCATGTAACTGGATATCTATGACATCTTGTGTAGGGTCCTTAACTGTCATGCATGTAGTCGGGTCTGGAATATGTGTCATGTTAACTGGAATGTCTGGAGTCTGTGCTGTAAGCTTGGCTGTGCGATCTGCTAGATCATTACCTTGGGAAATAATGTCAGTGACTTTCGTATGTGCTTTGCACTTCATAATAGCGATAGATGTCGGTAAATGTATGGCATCTAACAGGGCTTGAATAAGGAGACCATGCTGAATCTTGGTTCCATGAGAAGTCATGAAACCTCTCTCCTGCCAGAGCACTCCGAAGTCGTGTACAACTCCGAATGCGTAACGTGAATCTGTGTAAACATTAACTTTCAGGTTCTTGGCGTGTATACAGGCTTGTGTCAGAGCGACTAGCTCTGCTGCTTGAGCGGACAGGGTGTCAATACGGTGTGTTTCGATAACTTCAGTGTCGGTAGTCACTGCATACGCGGCGACTAGTTCTCCTGTACTAGTTCTCATACATGAACCATCCACATAAAGTGTCAGGTCAGGATCTGGCAACGGAATGTCTGTCAGGTCTTGTCTTGGCTTTGTCGTAATGTTGACTACTTCCACACAATCATGTGTGTCAGGATTTGAATTAACTGATGGTAACAGTGTAGCAGGATTCAGAACGTTGCAGCGTCTGATTTCTATGTGTGGCTGGAACAGTGTCAATTCATAACCTGTTAAACGTGCAATTGTCAAGTGCTGAGTTTGTGTTCGGTTTAAAAGAACTTCTACTGAATGTGGGACTTGTACTGTCAGGGAGTGTCCTAAAACTATGGAGTCACTTTGTCTGATAGCTAGTGCTGTGGCTGCAACTGACTTGAGGCACGCAGGCAACGCCTGGGCGACTGGATCTAATGTGCTCGAAAAATAAGCACAGGGCTTGTATTGTTCTGCTTGATCTTGTGTAAGAACAGATAATGCTGTACCTTCACGTTCTGTAACGAAAAGTGTAAAAGGCTTACTGTAGTTTGGTGTAGCTAGAACTGGAGCTTGACATAAAGCTTTCTTTAACTCGTTGAAACTAAGTGTATGGTCAGATGTCCAAGGGAGGACAGTCGATACGGCTGCCTCCTGTGTCGTTAACTGTATCAGTGGCTTGGCTAGAAATGCATACTGGGGAATCCATTGTCTACAATAAGAAGTAAGGCCGATAAAGGCACGTACCTCCTTCTGGGTTCTGGGCTGGGGAAGACTCGCTATTAACTGGATACGGTCTGGTGTCAACTGCCTACCCCTCTTGGACAGTAAGTGTCCTAAGTAGACCACTTGCTGGACACAGAATTGAAGCTTAGAAGGGGACACCTTGTGCCCCATCTCGGCTAGGAAATACAGGACTGTCAGTGACGCTCGCTCGCAGTCACGTTCAGAACGGGCTGTGATCAGTAGATCATCGACATACTGGAGCAGGGCAGTGTCAGTTGGCATGTGAATGTTGTCTAGTTGTCTCTTGAGTGCTTGACTGTAAATACTAGGACTTTCTGTGAAACCTTGAGGAGCGCGTGTAAACATATAGCTCCTTCCATTTAAACAAAATCCGAAAAGAAACTGGCTGTCTGGATGAATTGGAACACTAAAAAATGCATTCTTGAGGTCTATAACAGTGAAAAACGTGGCTTCGGAATCAATGGCAGTTAACAGGGAAGAAATGTCTGGGACAACTGGGTACTGAGGAATAATACATTTATTAAGCTCTCGTAAATCAATCACTAAACGATATACTGGGGGTGCATTCGGATCAGTACGTTTCATGACTGGAATGATCGGAGAATTACATACGTTGGAGTCAGTTTCTACAACTACTCCTTGAGCCATGAGCTCGTCAATAATTTTGGATAAGGCTGCTACAGCCTCAGGTGGCAATCTGTACTGTCTGATTCGGGGTAACACTACACCTGGTTTGAGAGTCACACGATGGGGTGTGATTTGCATATAACCTACATCAGTTGGACCTTGCGCCCATAAATGCTGCGGAACATTAGACAGTCTGGAATCAAAATCTCGTAATACATAGTGACCCTTAAAGTCACGTAGGAACAATCGTATTCCCTCTGGGGAACAGCAAATAACTGCACCTAACTCTTTCAGTGTCTTAATGCCTAATAGATTTTCTGGACATGACTTAGTAAGTAACAGATCAGTAGTACGGGACAATGGACCTACTTCTAGAGTAACTGGCTTAGATATCTCGTTAACTATGGGCTTTCCTGAAAATCCAAGGGAAACATTTCTTGAGCCTGAGAGCGGAGCCCCTGGAACTTCGGCATGACTAATTGTGGTCCTACTTGCCCCTGTATCGATCAAAAACTTTCTGTCTTTCCCTAATACTTGACTGTGAACATAGGGACCTTCTTGATCTACAGGTATCTCGATGAGAGGCAAGCCTACCTCCCTCTCTAGGCTGTTTCATGAATATGGCTGGTACTCTGGATACTCTGTCTGAGCATACTGGTACATCTGCGATGTAACGTGCTGTGTTGCAGCAATAGGCTGCGGTGCTGTAACTGTCTGTTGTGCATTCTGTGGCTGAGGAGTCTGTGAAACTTGTTCTTGTCTAGGCGGACGTGGTCTTTCTTTAGTCTTACCAGTAGCTATGTTATGTTTCAGAACTGCACACTCGTTTATAAAATGACCTGGCTGTTTGCAATAGTTGCAGTTCCCTTTAACGGGAGCTGCAGGATGACTGGCTTGATTTGGACCCCTCTTCTGACTGTCTTGAGGAACAGATTGTGCAACTAGCACTTTCATTTTCGTGTCTTTCATACGTTTTCTTTCATGTTCTTGCTCTTCCCTGATTCTATTCTGGTGATACTGGAGCATCTGGAGCATCTGGGACGGAGTATTAGCTTGCCAGGTGCTTTCGACTTTCAGGACTCGGTTTTTAATCTGTGGACTTGAATTCTCGACTAATTTGGTAACGAAAAGGTGAGGGTATGACTCACTACTTGTCTTGAGACCACTGTTAATACTAAAACATTTTTCAAATCTAGAATAAAAATCACTAATATCTTCATCTTGTTTCTGTTTACAGGCTGAGATTGCATCCCAGTCTTCTTTTCTCGTTGTCAATAATCTGGGTAAAACTTGAATCAATAATTCTGGTAATTCTTTACATTTATCTCCAAGACCGGTACCTGGTACTCGTGCCTTGTCTTCAGCTTCTAGAACTGCCCAATCGATCTTTTTCTCTCCCACCTCCCATTCTTTTTCCTTTAGCTTTTCATACACCCCTGCGGGTAACAGGACCTTTAACATTTGAATGATATCTGGGTAAGTGTATTCTCCCATACGGAGCATGTCTTTTAATTCTCTATGGAACCCTGCTGGATCTTTGTCATGACAGGGAATTAATTTCTTCATTTCAAGGAGTTCCATCTTTGTGATTGGAGTGTATACAAACACTCGTTGCATTTCGCCACCCGTTCCTTTAACTGGGTGGACTTCTCGTAACGGATTCTGTCTATCTATGTAGAATGATTTACTTTCTGGGGGTGAGACATGAACAAAATGCGGGTTCAGAAACGTTCTATATTTGTGACGCTGTTCTAGAATAACACCAATTAAATCGGTACCTAGACCTCTCCATCTATACTGGAGTAACTCGTTCAGGATATCGTGCAACGGACCTGGATCAGAGTGCTGACCCTCATACAGAGTAATGAGGTGCTGGATCATATACGTACCCACCAGTCGCTGCTCGGCTGGGGGCAGTTTCAGAAACATTTGTGCCACTATTTCGTCTGGAAAAGTGGTAGAATCAGTAATCCATCGGACTGCTGATCGGGCTAGTTCTTGTTCATGCATGGTACTTAACTCACTATAACCGATTCGTGATTTCAGGATGTGATCGGTAGCTTGAAATACTTGTTCTAGAGAACCTTGTTCTGGTGCTGGATGATGGAAAGTAGACTTGGGTTCTAGACGTAAATGGCGATCTGGAAATCTAGATTTTCCTACATACGCTATTCTGGTGGGATTCTCGTCCTCTTCCTCTTCAGGTTCAGAGGTACTTTCTTTCTCGCTTATTTGTGCTGCTTTACGCTGTTCGTGTATCTTTATTATCTCTTTACGGATTTTCTTGTACATACTTTCCATGGCACTAATGGTATTGTGCTTACCTTCGGCTATATTATCACTCCACTTTGTCAGAGTTTTCATTTCGACTGGATCTGTAGATGGGTAATCTTGTTCTCTTATTAGACAGTTAATTAAGAACTTTAATATCATACGCTGGATCTCAGCTTTCCTTTGGGACATGGCATCACTAATACTTTCTGGATCATCCCCTGTACGGATGAAACGATATATTCTGTCTAGGTCTTCTTTCATATTCGGCAAGGTGACTAGATACTCGGTCACTCTCCTTACACGTAAGGAATATAAAACCATATTATATTCGCCTGGAACTGGATCATAGACACATTCGTTAAGGGTTTGCCTGATTTCTGTAACAGACTGATGTTTGGGCGTGCGCTGTAACGCTTGAGCATGTAATTCGAGTAATGTTAAACGCTTGTGTGGCGGCGGGGTTTGAGGAAGACCTCCTCCTGCGGCCCCTAGACTAGAATCGTCGACTGATGCCTTTTGTGCTGGCAAGGTCGGTAATTGTAACGTGGGCTGGACTTGTATAGCAGGCTGACCCGGGGGAGCTGTTAAGGGCACCCCGGTGCCTGGAGGAGCAGGAAGTGCCTGATTTACAGGGACTGGCGGAGCGCGAACGGGATTTGCATATTCGGGGACTGTATCGTCCAGATAGGACGAAATAAAAATATCAGCTGCGGTCGGTTTGTGACGTAGCTTGGTCGGAACTAATGGTGGCGGGAAATTACTAGATGCCTCTGGGGTCGCTTTTGGCAATCCTTCGGCAAGAAGAGGATACATACCCTTAATGAGGACATGCCTCTGTCTGTCTGATTGTTCGGCTTTGACTTGTTCCCCTATCTCGATTAATTCTCTTTCTTGGGCTCGTTCCTGGGATTCTCTACTTAACTCTGACTTTCTGACTTCCTTTTCCGTTCTTTTGTGAGATTCCTTACGCCATAACTCGATGGCATCTTTCTGTGACTGTCTGGCTTTCTTTTTCCATAATGCTTCTTCTACTCGCATGATACATTCGGCATCCCATGTACCCGATACGGGCCATCTATACTTTTCGTCTAACTGTTTGGTATACTCTACCCATAAATCTAGATACAATATGGCGCTTATGCCATGTTTCTGATACATAAAATGACCTGGACTGTCCCTGGGCGGGACAGGAACTGCTTCCTCTAATAAACCCTTTCTAGTTTTTAACTGACGTAACTTGGAAAAGAGCGGCATTGTAAACTTGAATCGGAACACAATACAGTACACGAAAAACAATAACAATTGGGAAAACAATTCAGGCATACCACGACATTGGAAATACATTGAACAACATTATAAATAACAGTTCGAACAGAATATTACCTGGAATACTGAGAACAGAAATACAAGAATTTCTTGAGAACGGAACAGACTAGAGTTACTGGATGCACTGCTGTAACAGTACGGAACATACCGGTCCCATAAAGGGACGCATCAAGACCCGTATCCACCTAGGTGAACACTTCGTTTGTGAGTCTGGGCACCACCAACCCACGGACCAGGAGTCAATTTAGATTGGTCCTGTCTAGATACTACCCCAGCAATGGTACTCACCGGGCAGCACGGAACGAAAGGCCTCGGACTGGACTGGACGACGGACGACGGACTTCGGACTTCAGTTACAGGTGGGCCTCCGGATACCTCGGACCTTGGACTCTTGGCTTGGGCTCTGGTCGGGACTCGCCGCGTTCCTCCACCGTCTCGTTTGGATGCTGGACCGCCTCCTCCGTCTCCTCCGTGGGCCTGAGGGATACTTGAAGCAGAAATATCTGCACGTGGCCGGTATGGTTCCGTCACGGCTGCAGAGGGTCAGGGGGTCGGCGTGGCTTCACCGACGCGTGGGGAAAGGGCAAGTCCCTATTCGGGCGCCATTATGTGGTATATAAATAAATAATACCGGATCTATTTTTGAATGAATGAATGAATAACAGATAGCTCAATAAAATAAGAGTCAAGATTCGAGGTAGTAGGAGTTTCTGCAGGTTTATTACAGCATAAGGACAGGATCAGGACAACCTGCATGGGATGACCCAGCAGCTGCTGGGGCTTGATCTGGGATGAGCGCGCTGGCTTTTAATAACAATACATGAACTTATATACATAGCGCAAACACATAGCATTACATTGCAGTAGGCGTAACAGTGGGTGGAGCAGAAGGCGTGACGCGTAGCAGTCGCGAAAGATAACAGTAAAAGTAGGTGTAACTGGGAGTATACATAGACATGTGATGCAAACGTAACAGAATATGTCATGAATAGGGCGGAAACATAGGAGGAGGCTACCTAAGGAGCCGGGACCTCTAACCTAATGGTGCGCGTAAACTGGCAATGACGTATCACTAGGAGAAGCTGGGGGCTATGAACTCTGTGCTAGGAGCAGAGACTAGAGTCTGGAGGGTCGGAGCGACATGTACCTAAACCCTATCTGGTATCTGATGTTTAGGGAACATGTTGATATAAACTAGAAGTCATGTGGGGAAGAGGCTAACTTGATTCTAAGACTGGACCATGCATTATTCTACATGTAGTGCGTGATGAAGAATATGAAATGACCATTAAATACAGTATTTTCTCTAACGTGGAGCCCTAAAGGCTAGACAATGACGGAAACTATTGATGCAGTTCAGTAGCTTAGAAATGCAGAGAAAAGAAGACTGAACTGATAGCTGGAACCATAACATACTTTTGGCAGACTCAGAGGCAGAACCAAGCTGCACCGGGCACTGCGAGGCAGGAAGTAAGTGAAGGGTCGAGGATACAGGTGGGGGCTGTATCGCTCCTCAGCGAGGCTTCAGGAGACAGGAGCCGAATCTGATGTCCGGGCCCTTTTGAGGCCTAGAAACGGGGACTTTATAATGGAATAACGTGCACGCTGGGAAACGTGGCAACATAGCTTTACATAGGCCTAATATTCGTAGTATTCACGAGGACTGGAAAATGACATACCAGAGGTGAACACAACTGTAATTGCGTCATTAAACAGACATGGGGAATAACATATGCATATTGGTCATGCACACATAACATATGATGGATGAGGCGTAGGGACACAGAACATGGCAAAATTTACTTTTCCACAAGACTCCGGCTCCTCCTCTTTTGCTGTCTAGTGGACGGGTTAGTCTCCAACCGTCTCCTACCGATGGTTTATTATCACCTCCCTGGATGGCAGCTGAGGCTGCTTATGCTCTGGCTACTCACAGGGCGGCAGCTATTCTTAGTTTTCAGCCCCCTGTGGTTTCCCTGCCTTCTGATCCCTTGTTAGATCTTCTCCACATGGAGCAGGTTGAGGTGAAGCCTTTGCTGCCTCTTGGGGCATCTCTGTTTGACATCCTGTTGGGCACATGGGCGAGGCCTTCCTCTGGGGACCCTGTTGATCGGGCCATTGCTCGTCGACACTGTCCTGCCCCAGATGATCCGCTCTGCCTTTCCCTTCAGCCTAGAGCTCTGGGCCTAGTTGTTCAGGCGGCTTTTGACTTAGTCTTCCTCCGCCTTACCATTGTTACCTCACACCAGGGAGTCTAGGTGGTTGGACGCGTGTGGTGGCCAGCTTTTTGCCTGTGCTAGTGCTGGCATCTGCGCTTTGAATACGGCTTGCGTGTTCGCACGCGCATCCTCTACCCTTTGGGACTTGGTCGAGGCCCTTCTTCCTTCTATTCCTGAAGGCCCGCGGGTAGAATTATTTCGCATTTTGCATGATGGCAGGGGAATAGCGAAATTTTCCCTCTGCTCTTCCCTTGACACCACTGACTCGGTGGGACGAGCTCTTGCTCGGTCTGTGGCTTTGCGCCGCCATGCTTGGCTGACAGTCGTTTCCCAGGCAATGTTCAGGATGCTCTTAGAGATCTAGGTTTAGGAAGTAGGGGACCCCTATATATTGATACGCTAGCTATACATAGGGAAGAAATGCTTTTTGGAAAGGTCTATAGCTAGTGGAAAACCAGAAAGGGTAAATGTTATTATTTGACTAGCCCACTGTCTTTGATACTAAAACACCAGATATTTAGATCTGTTCTGATATATTTTATTTATCACATATATATATTTTTAATACACATTGTTTTCCTTTTTTTGGTATTTTTATCTTCAATTTATAAACATTTTGAAAAAATTATAAGTAAACATTTTGTGGATACATTTCGTAGTGTTTGATAATCACATTGATAATTTCAGTGGTATTGACAAACAAATTTAAAATTTACATAGCTAGCACATAGACGAGCAATTAACAGAGAGCGATGGAGGCAACGTGGTAGGTAGCACAAAAGCAAAGCGGTGGGTGACACACTACGCGTCTTGCGGCATGGGAAGCCTTCATCAGGTGACCCGTCTTTGGCAAGAAGAAAGTGGCTCAAAATGAGGAGAAATCAGACATAAAAGCACATAATTCATCAGAGACTCGAATATCGATATTAAAGGGTGATGATCTATTGATGTAAAGGGAAAGGCATAATGTGCAATTCTCAAATAAATGCGTAGATGGTGTACACAGGTGGTTCTATGATAGTAACTGATGTCTTATTCTGGATGGATTCTTGTTCTTGAAATAATGTACCACGATGGAAACCGCAGGCCAGGAGAAGATATTTATATACGGGATCAAAGACCCGTCTGATCTCAAATCGAATATGGCCCTCCTTTTCTTTATAGCTCTGCAGCGTCTCGCCACCAAAGGTGAGGGAAGTAAAAAAGAGGGCCATATTCGATTTGAGATCAGACGGGTCCTTTAGGTTGGTCCCAACTCTTTCCACTATCGTGCCTGGGTCCATCTCCTCCTCGGTCTTGCGGGGGACCGTTGTTCCTCTGGGCGAAGGGCGGATGTCACTTATGGACCTGGACCTGTCCTGTCCAGTTCTGCTTCTACATGTCTGTTGATACTTTTCGCATGCCCTAGTCTATTGTTGTTACGCTTCATTTTTTGAGAGCCTTTCTTCTTATTCGATGTCTGCTGTGCTCTTACACAGTAGTGTCTTACTGGCAACGTTCCTTCATGTGGTTCCGTGGTCTTGGACCCGGTCTGCTGTGCTATAAGCTCCTATATGGGTGTCCGGCCTCCTGGTCCCCTTTTTGATGGTTGCCCTCTTCCTGTTGCATCTCTCGCAACTGGGCTGTTCATGCTACCCTATCGGAGGGTCTTGCTAAACTTTGTGTGTTCCTAACGTCCACATGGCCTGCGTATGCACCTTCCGGTCTTCCGCTTGGCTATCATTCTTAATGTAAGTCATGTTTGAGCACATCTGCTGGTTGCTGTCGGCCCTTTCACATATCTGTCACAGACCAACAATGTACTGGCGTGTCTTCTGTTCTCGTACCTCCGGCATTTTCTGACCGTGGGTTGGCATTCTGCCACTGCTGTCACACGTTTTGCTGGTGCGGGTTTCAACAGTGCTTCTTTCCGCTGTTGAGCATACTGCACTGGTATGCACTAACTCTGTCATACCAGTTGCCATCTTTCTGGGTCTTACTTACGGTTGGCACGCCAGATCCTGCGGCTCTATCAGACCCTAGGTTCAGTTCCACTTCTTGCGAAGTCCTGCACTTTCCTTTTCACACCTACATGTCTAGTATGTGTTTTCTTTCTCTCACCCAGTATACATACGGCGGTTTTCAGGCTGTTCTTGGACGGCTTGTGGTGCCTTTGTCTCCCCATGTTTACCACTCTTTTAAGAGCTTCGTGGTTTGGTGTGGCTGCAACTGCTTGCAGTCCTCCTGTGTTTTGTCACCTTGTTGACGGCTACGTTCCCTCGGGAACTTGATGGGATTCAGTCGCAGACCCACCTCCTCTATGGGTATGGCTTTGGTATCTATTCTAAGTTAAGGAATCTGCGGCTAGATGTCTCGATCAGATGGACGAGTCACTTACCTTTGGTAACAATGTATCTGGTAGAGACAGTCTAGCCGCAGATTCCTTAACGCCCGCCCATCTTCCCCCTTCTGTGAAGACCTTTTCAGGTGGGGTTTTCTATGCCCGCCTCCCTCCGGGTGGCTAACCTTTCTACTTCACTCCGACACAGTGTTCATTCTGTTTTTACTGCTCTACTCCGCCCGTTCACGTGATTTTGGCGGTATGCTCATATGTCATGTGTCCTTTTCAGCCCTGTACCTGGATTGTACGGTGTGGGATCTATTCAGGTTTTTGCCCACCCTCCGCTCTCCCCTTCTCCGTCCCCTTGGGGTCTCTTACCACCCCAGCAACCCATTGGTTCAAGTCTAGGGGCTCTGCCACATTCTATCGGTCTTTTATTGGGGTTACCAAGTCTTTTTCTGATGACTTGTTATGGTGAAATTGTTCTTGAATCCTATGTCTGGCCTTGCTGTCCTTCATGGTTATACATTATAATTGCAGGCTGTTGTTGTCTGCCATGCAGTTTCTTCACATCTTCATCTGCCTCCATGTGTGGTTTGGCCTAAGTATTTGTGGGGTTGCTTCTCGGAGCAGTGCTCTGCTCTTTCCTTTTACTTTTCAGGATACAGTGCCTGGCACTGTCCTTTATGATTCTATTTTTCTTCATTTTTGCACACTGTTCCTATATTCTCACAGTTTTTGGTGGTGGCTCCGCGTTGTGGCACGGAAAAGTTTCTCTGACAAAAACTGACGTCAGCGCACCGGGAGGGGCATATGTGGTTCTGCTGACATCACGTCCATGGACGACGTCCATGTGCAGCCGTGCGGCGGCGCGCAGCGGTGCTGCTGGGAAAAGCTTTCCGGATCCAGTCTGATGCCTGGGGATATTCTAAGTTAAGGAATCTGCGGCTAGACTGTGTCCCTATCAGATACATCGTTACCGAAGGTAAGTAACTCGTCCTATAGGATTGTAAACAAAAGATTTCATGCATTCACTACATGAGTACACGGTTCACAGACTTTTAACCAATAAGAAAGAAGCAAAAAGAAACCTCTGCTACAGAATACATTCAGGGATTCCCTCACCATTTGAGGTGCCACAGCCGTCGCCACAACGCAAACAGGTGGGGGATGTCATCAGGCCTGCCCTCCACTACCTATATCTCGTAAAGTGCACTTGGTTTGTAGATATTTAAACTGTATGAGCCGCAGGCGCAAAGCAGCGGTTGTGTCTCATGGGGATGCCAGCGCCTTGCTGCCGGGGTCACAAATTTCAGGGATAACAGTTGGATGTAATGTCTGTTGACAGAGGCAATGTAATAACGTGCTCCACTTGTTCCCCCCCCCCCCCCATTGATATCATCTGCTACGAGTGGCCAACCACGGCACTTTGACCTCCTCGAGTAGTTCCCCTGCGCATATCTGTTGTGTATACGCTAGTTGGCAGTGTGCCAGGGACCCATCTGCCCCCCCCCCCCCCGCCTCTGCGCTCAGGATCTATGAGCTGGGCTTCAATCTGAATACATTTTTCTCTGTTCTTATACTGTGCTGTATAGAATTAGATGTCTGCTCCACATAGGGTGGGCTTCTTAGCCTCCCAGAGTATTTCGGCGGATTCCACCGTCTTCTCATTGTGTGTGGGGCGATCGGGGTATGTCCGTAATTGCAACTCCACTGGGGAGTGGTCTGACCAGCCCCTGGGTAGTATCTATACTGACATTAGTCTGTGGAACCTGCCGGGAGATGTGAATATGTGGTCTATTCGGGTAAGTGAATCGTGTACCCCTGAGTAGTATGTGTACTCCTGGTCCTTTGGGTGAAGCCTCGTTAAAGGCGTCCACCCATCCCAGCCACTTCACTAAAGACTGCAAACGCTATTCCCGCATCACAGCCGGTTTACTGGGTGCACGGCATCTGTCTCTGATGGGACAAATGACGTCATTCCAGTCTCCCCCCACCACTGTAAGCACATCAGGGTATGTCTGTCCAGATTATTAGGTGCTCAAAGGTCCAAGTAAGGGGGGAGGAATGTAGACACTACTCAAGTTGACTGGATCCCCATATAGTGCACCTGACACTATAGTGTATTTTCCCCGGGGGTCGAGCCATGACTTGGTCTGGATAAAGGGAACCCTATGGTGAACCAAGATTGCCGTCCCATGTGAACCCCTTGTGAATCCCATGTGAAAGGTCTGAGTAAACCCAAATCGGGAAAGGCATGGTGTTTTGGTACCAAGGAGGTGTGTTTCCTGAAGCGTTAGGATATCTGCTTTATAGTGTTTTGACTGTCTGAGTATAGCGCCTCTTTTGATCTCATCTACCATACCCCGCACATTCCAGCTTACTACCCTGAGCCCATTTCCTAATAGATCTACCACGTCAGGGGCCATCCTATCTGGAGAGTTGAGTGTTGGTGGTTAGACCTATGTGTAGCTTTGCTAGGGGAATGCCATAGGTATGTATGGTGTGGGAATATTGCACAATATTCAAAACCGAATAGCCCTGTATCCCCCACCCAACAACCGTTATACCTCAAAACAGCTCAAGTATCTATTGCTTAATGGGAAAGGCCCCAACCCCAATGGAAGCTGGGTACCATCATTATCCAAAGAATCCCCAACAAAGTTCCCTTAATCATAGATTTGACTCTAAAGTGGAAAAAGTTTCCTCTAGGAGGGTAGCGTTTTGATGTTTGCCGCAACCTCCGAGGTATCTGCAATTTACAATACCCTCAATAGATTAGATTATGAGGCTGTCTTCTCCCGCTGGGTACCGGTCAGTTGCGGGCAGGAAGTGCTGCGGGTCTGGCGCATTGACCTTGATCTGTGGCGCTGTTTCCCTTTGAATGTATCTAGTTTACGGGCAGCTCCCCTAATGAAGAGTGGGAGTCTTGTTGTGTCGGAGTATGCAGTTTGACTTTTACTGCTTCGTCTGACCATGCAAATACCTCCTCCGGAGTTTCAAAGAAGTGAGAGCGCGATTGTTGGACTTGGCCCTTTTTGCAGGGTCATCGCTGAACTTTTTGTCTTCCTTCTCTATTTTTTCTGACCTTTTGGTCGTTTTATGACTCTGGGCACTTTACCCCTGCTGATCAGGGCTAAAGTGCATATGCTCTCCCTATTGTAAATTGATGTATGTATTTGTGATTCCATGATTGGATTTTTTGGTTTACTTGTCAGACCCTAGTACAGTGCACTGAGTGTGCCCAGGGCGTGTAAATCCAAATGCTGCTGGTACGCTTGCAGCACCGGTTATGCCACCCCCAGAAGCAGCATTGTAAAATTTGTCTAAGGCCTGCCATTGCAGAGCCTGTGTGCAGTCTGGTACTGCCATGCTGACTGGGCAAGTGCACCCACTTGCCAGTCCCTTAACCTTCCCTTTTCTTCATATCAGACACCCCTATGGTAGGCCCAAGGGCAGGGTGCATTGTAAGTATAACGTAGGACATGCCCTGGTGTGTGTGGCATGTCCTAATAGTGAATTACAATCATTTTCGTTTTTCACTATTGCAAGGCTACCTGTTCTCCATAGGCCAGAATCGGCAGTTAGATTATTACATCTTATAATCCTGACTCAGGAAACATGGTAGAAATTCAAGTTTAGTATGCGTGAATGCAGATTTTTTTTTTTTGTGAAGTTGGTTTTAACATTCTGTGTTTTAAAAATACCACTTTTATAAAGTAGGTATTTTCTTGTCTAACTATCCAGGCCTGCCTCTGCTAGGTTGTGTATTCCTTGACTGGAGTTTGAGTGACAGGGCTGGGGGATTCCAGGAGACAAAATGAGTCAACCCAGTGGTGAATAGAGAGATCTGCATCTAGATGGGTGGGAGGAGTTGCACCTGGGACCTGAATAGGGCTGTGCCTGCCTTCCACAATGCTGGCTCCGCCTCCTGTAGTGCAGGTGATGTCTCTGCCCTGTACTGTGAAAGAAGAGAAGGAATCATGTCAACAAAGTGCTCCAGGGCTGTGCTTTCCCTCCACAATGCTGGCTCCACCTCCTGTGGGGCGTCTGATGTTTGTGCCCTGCACTGTGAAAGGAAAGAAGGAGTCTTGTCAACAGAGTGCTCCAGAGCTGGTTTGGACTGGGCAAAGGCCTCTCTGCCTTCAGAGGACAAAGAGTTTTGGGGTATACATATTGGGACCCTGATCCCAAGAAATTAGATCACTTTTGGACTACAAGAAGAAACCTTTGCGGAGGAGAGGAACCTGAAGAAACTGAGGAGAGACTATCCCGAAGCTGGAGGGCTGCTTGGGGGATTGGCCTGCAGTGGTTGCCTGACTGCCAAAGAAAGGAGAAAGGACTTTGTGTGCACTTTATTCAATTTGTGAATGATCTCCAAGGGTTTGGAAGAGAGCTTGCCCCCTGACCAAAGTATCAGGACCAGTAGACTTCACCAGCCTTTATAGATTGCTGCTGGAAACGCTGTTTCAGTGGCTACAGAGGCAGGGAGCTGTGACAGACTCTCACGACCGTCATGGTGTCCTGTTGGCTACGTATCAAACAACATCCGCATCTTGCAACGTAAGCTTTGAGCTCACCATCTCCGTCCTGACGCTGTCACCGAGCCGTTACCTGCACCATAACCTGTGGACACCGTGACGTGCAACACCTCGCTACACCGACTCTTACTGGTCTGACCGACACAGTCACTGCTGCTGACTGCAAGTCCTGTGAACGCATTAGAGTTGGGAACCGCCTCGCACGCTTCGCGACACACCGCCCGACTCGTACCGCTGTCCAGACTGATCGACGCCAGCTCCCGGACTCCGGCTCTGTGGCTGCACTGCAACAAACCACCGTCTCGCCCTGCAACGTATGCCTTGGACCCACCGACTCCGTCAATGGGCAACTGCCTGCACCGCATCGAGGGACAACGTGTCCTGCAACGCTTTCTTTTCTGCTACGCGACGAATGTTGGAACCAGCTCACATGCCTGTGCCTAAAGAATCTAGTAAAGGTACTGTGACCGAGTCTGTGGACATTTGAGTGGGCCCGGAACGACTCGATCCGCTGGATTTGTTAGACTCTGTGTTATTTCAGCAATGCTGTAGCCGGACATGGCTACCGACTCGCACAGAACTTTGATTTAAGCATTTTTAACAAGAACTTTTGATCTCTAATAGTATTGTGAATTATATTTGTTGTTTATGGTCTTGTGGGAAATCTATATAAAATATACTTATTTTTATAATTATACAACCTGTGTGGTGTCCCATTTGAAGTGTTGTAACTTGATTACTGTATGTGTTCACAAATGCTTTACACACTGCCTCTGGGGTAAGCCTGTCTGCTCCTGCCAAGCTACCAACGTAGTGAGCAGGGGTTATTTTGGGAGTGTACCCCTTACCCTGACTAGAGGAGAGGGTCCCTATTTGTCACAAGTTCTAACCTGTGCCAACTAGAGACCCCCCAATCTAACAGCGATTGATAAATCACTCAGGCAGGCAGGAAATATCAGGGGGTATGGAATTTTGAGTTCTTGCAGTTGAGCTTTGGCCTCCATAAAAAATTGCCTACGCTGCTGGGCCAGCTTAGTGTAATCCAGTAATATCATTATATGCTCGGAGGCATATAGTAGCAAATCCAGTAATGTGGCTTGTTTCAGAATATTGTCTCCATCATGAAAATTGAGAAACCTGGTGATGATAAGTCTCAGACTTGCGCCTGGAGGGTGTTTTTAGAGTAGGACCCTGTGGGCGTGCTCAATAATGAAGCATTGCGACAAGGCCTCCAGTAGGAGCCAGTTTCTGAGCCACTTAGTGAGAAATTGTTCCATGTCAATACCCTCGCAGCCCTTGGGTAAGCCCCCACAATGGAGGTTGTTCCTAAGGGCTCTGCTCTCCGCTTACCCTACTCGAACAGCCAGGCCCTTGATGATGGATTCCAATAAAGATACCTTTTTCTGCAGGGAGGTGACCGTATCTTCCGCCTTTGAAATCCGCGATTCGGCTTCTGTTGTACTGTCCACTGTGTTGCGCAGGACCGGGCGGATAAGCATGACTTTGGAGTCACCGCCCCAATTCTGGCCTCAAGCAGATCTCTTGTTTGTGTGATGGCTGCCATTAATGCTGTGTTGTCTGGAATGGTAGTGGTCTGATCTACTGGGGCAACCACCTGAACTCCTGCTCCTGTATATTTGTCCAGCGTGCTCTGCTTAGTGTTGGTGCCCGACCCTTTGTCTCATGTCATTGCTGGAATGTAGGTAGCCGGACAGAGCAGGCACGGAGCGGTCTCAGCCAAAGGGACTTCCGGATATATCAATTATAGGCCGTAGGTAGGGCTGGTCGATGTAGATATGTCCGGGGGGGAGCCTCCCACCCCCAAAATCAGCCCGGATCCGACTGTAGCTAGTGGTAGAGGGGGAGCGCGTCACCCGCAAGCTGCAGTGACACCTGGCCTGGCCACCTCCACAAGATAGCGCACCACCCCTCCCTCTATTGGGTACTCTATGTTGCTTCGGCCCCAGGTCCCAGGTCTGCTGGCCGAGGAACTCTGTGGAGTGGAGTCTATGCAGACCTTCTCAGCACTGTGTCTCAGGGGCTATCCAGCTGCCCCCCTGCTCCCACACCGCTCACCTTGTGCCACGTGGCCTTGCCACAAACCAAACCGAACAATGTTCAAAACGAGCAGTGCGATTTATATGTGGCAGGCAGCTGGCGTATCTCAAGTCTTCTTGCTACATGGGGCCAAGTGCAGGCACGATGGGTCCTCTGAGCAGGCAGCCAGGCACCCTCACCGTCTATCTTCTGCCCTGCATGCCCTCCAGTTACTGCCCCTGGTTCCGCCGCTCTCCAGGTGAGGGGGGGAGATTTCCCCTTCTAAAGGCCTCTCCAGTGCACAGCTTCCCACAGCTCTATACAGCCACCGACGTTGCCGGCTCAAGCCTGGGTGAGGCCTCGTCCGCAACCCTGCTGCTGCAGACCGTTGTCCCAAGGCACTGCTCCGGTCGTTGCAGCCGCTTCAGATGCGTCACGTCACGGCCAGGCCCTACCGCGGTCAACGCCTCCTAAGTATTTCCACTAGTTCGCTGCGGGTTCTACCAAAGGGCCTCCCTCGGCCGCGTCTGGGCTCCAGATCAGCCAGGCCGCCCGGGCGTCCTCTCCGCTGAGAATTCCCGAGTATCTTTCCGCGGTCAACCAGCAACACTGCATTGCCTTCTGCGGCTAGTGGCTAGTGCAGGGGGTGCGGCGGAATGGAGGCGAGGAAAAATTGGGCGCAGTTGCAGCAGGATATTCGTCAGATTTTGTGATGGACTACCGGAGCTTACCTAGAGCCTGTCCACCATGTTGGACCACCAGGTTCCACCAAGAACTGAAAATTCATAGCTGCCAAGGTTTCAGATTGCTATGTGTGACACTTTCATAATTTCTGTGTAATTATGAGTGACATTTCAACGAATATGAGTGACACTTTCTCGTGTGCAAAATCAGGCAATAGAGACCAGGTAAATATATCAATCAGAAATTACACCCATGTGAGCAACGAAAAACTCTCAGAAGATCTTGAAAATGCTGTAAACCACCAAAAATGTAAAGTCACTAACAATTGACAAATAGTCTCTCCAGGTCTGTCACATGTAAGACCTGACCAAGCAGGCTGAGAGGCACCAGTAAGGATCTCAGGTGCTAATTGTAATTAATTTATTCAGTCAGTGTGCTACAGGGTTAGTCAGGCAGTAATAATATGTTAGTCCTTTAATGCTAATAAATAATAATAATGTATGGACTGAACTCATTGTGTCAACTGAGTAGAGGTCTGGGGCAGCGTCCTGAGAGCAGTGAGCTGCAGGCTCTGGTAGAGCAGGGACGCTGTACAACTGCAATGTTTTTTATGGCAGTTTATACTCACGATCATGCTGGAAATAAAATTATCCAAGAACTAAGGCCGAGAAGGAACATGCTGTTTTAGGTTTTACTTACTATCATCTTGCTGTGTGACAGCCAGCCTTGCAGCGCTAAGTATTGCTACATTAATGGAATCCTACCTAACCTACATACATACTGATTATAACACAGGGGTTTCGTTTCCATTTAGTTGTCTCTGTTTTATGCTACTAGTATCGGAGTGTTGTAGTACATAACAGTTGCAAGCATTGATGCACCACCAGCGCACGACCGACGTGCGGACATGATTTTCATTTACATTAAAATAAGTGACACTGAGTGAGTGACCGGTGTCGCGTGCGCAGCGCTGCGTGGGGGCTGAGTGACTTACTTTAAGTGACCTGCTGCTGCCCAGCACTGCCAGTTCTGTCTCGATAAGGCAGAGCAGCTGCTGCTGTCCACTCAAGTCGGTCGGGACACACTCCTCGCCTCAACCGCTCATCCCCCGGCCGCGCTCGTCCTCCTGGTGGGGCCGGCTGGGCAGTCCAGAGAGATGACTTTCGCCGGCTCAGCTGCCTGCCAGGAGGTCAAGTTAACTGCTGCCTGCTGCAACCTGGCTGGTTTTGTGGGGCGCAGGCGGCCGGCCCGGCGGCGGCGCTGCTATCGCAGCGGCCGGACCCCCTGTGGCTGCAGCGGCCGGCCTGCCATCATTAGAGAGGCTCTGTGAGCAGCAGGCTGGCAGCCTGCACTCCAGATTGATTCCCCCGCCGCTTTAACTTCCTGTTCCTGGTCCGGATGTGACGGGGAAACAGCATACTCGGAGACAGTGCAGTGATACATTTAGCGCTCGGCTCTCAGAGCTGAGCGCTGCAGTGCAGTCTGGTTAACTGTTTAGGGACACACGGAACTTAGTAGGCGCACCTCAGAGCAGCAGAGAGAGCTACGAACATAGTGACAGAGGCGCCGCTGGTGGCTCGCCTGGAGCAGGTACAAAATGCGTGACATTGCATTTCAGTGCGGTGATGCGGATCACCGCACTGAAATGCGTGAGCATCACACCTGTTGCGTAACGCTTGGCAGGACTGTTTTACTTTCTGTGTCCAAGTGAACATATCTTCCATTTATCAGCATGCTCAGAGTCATTACTAAAGCTAGCCAAAGCAGTAAGAAACATATTCCAGAAACAATCCATAGTTCAAACTATGGTGAAACCAGATAAGTCTTTTTCAGGAGATGAAAAAAGTCTTGTGCTCGTTCTTTGAAAGTTCTTTTTGCTGGCGTCGTTTCAGGTTCGCTGGGATCCTCAGAAAACGTATCAAAGTTAATGAAATAGCCAGAGGCAGTTCTGTCAGTGTTTGGAATTGCATCAGGATTCATTGAAATCGCTGGAACCAGTTGATCACGTGTTACATTGGTGTAGACAGGTGAATCTGTTATTTGGGTTTCAAGAGGAATAAGTTCCATAGCATTGTTGCTTAGTCCTTCATTTCTTACTGTTGACTCCTCGAAGGTGATAAGTCTTTCAGTTTGAACCTCTTGGATAGTAGCTAGAGGAGTGCGTCTGCTTCTTGGTCGGAGTCCACATGGCCTAGTGCTTAGTATCGGCCACACAGTGTGATTTGATGAGGTCGATGGATACAAATGTTTTCTCCTTTTTTCCAGCAAGGGGCGGCAGCAGTAGTGTTCTTGATCCATGGATGGCTAGGGCAGGTACTGGTTGTCTGTAAGAAGGCCCAAATTCCTTCTTTTCCGTGATCTTCTCTCTGACTAGATCCCCAAGCTTTGGGATCCAGACAGGCCTTGCTGGGACTGCTGGTTTTTCCCCAGTGGGGTTGGCTTCAGGAACACGTTGCTTTGTTTCGATCTTAGTTCAATTAAGTCCCGTAAGACAGCCAAACGACCTTTAATATCAAAGGGTTTATTTTCCACCACTGCGTCTCGACATTCAAAATCTGGAACCAACATTTGTCCCAAATAGGACCTCATATGGACCGACACCCCCTAGAGAACTTCTTGGCAAATTGTTTAATGAGCGTTAGACCCTCTAAAGATGTTTGACCCACCCATCAACCGAGCCTAAAACCTTAGCTGTTATAGACTGCTTTATGTCTCGGTTTTTCCTTTCCATAACTGAATTTACCTCAGGATGGAATGGAGAGGAGTACCGCAATGCTACGGCCAAACTGGCCATGGCTTCTTTGTAAGCTTGAGAGCTAAACGCAGGGCCCTGGTCAGAATGTAGTGTGCCAATTGCGTATGTGCCGATAAAGACTCACAAATCTTTTATAACAGTCCGAGCATCAGCCGAGCACTGAGGCCTCATCCATTGGAACCTTGAACACTAATCCACTGCGACCATGAAATATTTAAAGTTACCTTCCTGTCGCAGTGGTCCAGGTAAACACAAGCTAATGGTTTATCTGAAATTAACAGGGACGTCTGTGCAGGACGTTTCACTGTAGAGACTCTCATCTGTTGGCATATTTCACAGTCCAAAACATCATTTTTGGTCTGTATTCTAATGCCGGGCCACCAATATCTGTTTTAATAATGATATTGTGGCAGAAACACCTGCATGGGCAGAGGCTATCCTTTCATGTGCTGCTAGGATCAGTCCTATTCTATGTTCCATGTTTGGAATTACCCTATCCCCCACTCCAGGGATTCGAGCAAACAGAACGTTGTTCGCATCAATTATATACGAGTATTTGAGTGGAAACTTTTTAGGTAACGTTGCACCACTGCCTTTGCTTGAAGCATTGACAGCCAATAATATCTCACTGTTTATTCTCGTTTTTGAACGAGTGATCGCAGCTATGGAAGCCGTTTGCACAGCCCCCTTCGTTGCTTCGCCAGCCAATGAATTCCCTGCAACGTGAACGCCATCACGTTGATGACTCAGCGTGTGTATCACGTGAGTGTTTTATAGTCCGTCTCGTAACTGAACTACTTGTTCCCAAAGCGTCTTATGCTTGATTGTGCCACCTTTTGCATCTTTGAAAATATTTTAAGCCAATTCTGCAAATAGTCATTGAATGATTTAACACAGTAAAAAGAATTGCACACTATAAGTGTGGGGAATCCGCGATCTGTATTTTCAAGGGCCATCTTGAATGCTTGTAGTTCAGCTCGCTGAGCTGTACAATCTCCTAGAGATTGAGTTTTTGTGACCATCGGTCGGAATTTACCATCGCGCATATGACCTTTAACGATCGCTCATGCTGCACTATAAGCTTGCTTACTTCGCGTGGCGAGTTGTGCTGATCCGTCAGTATAAATTATAAATTCATACTGATCAAAAGGGAGAATCTCAATAGGCAGAGGACATTCGTGTTCGTATTGCAGGAATGCTTGTGTAACATATTCAACATCTGTTGCAGCAAGAGAATTAACCCATTGTATCCATCTTGGATGTAAAGCTTTTGTATTTGGAATGCTCGCTTTTGTAACTGCTTCTAAGGCTGGTACTGGAGCCACAACAATAATGCATTTCCCCTGAGCTAGAGCTCTTTCTTTTGCTACAGCGGTTTCAACTGCTGTCAGAATTTTTTCTGTTGAAGGGAAAGGCATTTCTGCTTGTGTATACAAATGTGATATGTATGCAATTGGTACTTTTTAATCCTTCATTAAAAGTTAAGTAGATTGCGTACGTTTACGGGTGTTTGTAAGTGATTTGTTGCTAACATGTCCGCTTGAAGTGAACGCAATATTTCTGTGTGCTCTTGTGTCCAATTTTTGATTTTTTAAAATCAGGTTTGATTAATTCGTAGAGAGGTTTAACCCTTTATGCGTAATTTAGAATGTAAGGAAACCTAGAATCAACTGTAAATTTTTCTGCGTCTTTGGAGGTTGGAGCAGCGCACACTTTTCTAAAAAGTTGGCTGGCAGGCTTTTTCCTTCACTTGAAAGCTCATATCCTAGGAAAAGAACATTGAGATGGGCAATTATTGATTTTTTTTTTAATTGAATATGTAACCCTCAGAGGCGAAGCTCAGTATAATGGTATTCACCCTGTTCAAGTGCCTATCCAGGTCATCGTCTGTCAGATAGATGTCATCGACATATGACAAAGCCTCGTTATCATAAATTTGTAGTAACTCTGTTACTTTTGCTGAGAATAACCCTGGGCTGTTCTTGAACCCTTGTGGGAGTCGACAAAAGTGACGATGGGTCCCCAATATTGAGAAAGCTGTCAAATACCTACTTTCAGGTGCTATGTTTTGACAAAAGAAACCATTTGAAATGTCTAATGTGGTTTTATATTTTTTATGCGCACTGTTATTCATTAATGCTGTACTATGTGCATTTTGCACTGCAAATGTTTTTGAACAAGAGTTCAGGTGTTTGTAATCCAAAACTAGATGATCAGTGTTGTCCAGTTTGGAAACAGGAAACAAAGGATTGTTAATTGAGGAGGTGCATGTTTCAATTGCCCCTTGGTATTTAAGTTCATCTAAGATCTCCCTGACCTGTTTTGTAGCTTCTTGCTTAATTGGAAACTGCCTTTGTGCAGTTGGTTGATTTGTTAACTGGATCTTGTGGTGAGGTGAGTCCTCATCCCATCCTACATGATTTTTGTATAATGCTGGGGCCTGGACAACTGCCCATTTTTTGGCACATGTATATTTTAAATATACTGGAACATGGTTGGCGAAGGCTAGCATAATGATGTCTTCGCCATGTGGGCACTCCCTGACAAATTCTGGCGGACAATCCTGTTCTGCTAGAAGTATATCATAACCCTTTGAAAGTCTCTCCCAAAAGAGTGCTTTCCCTTTTCGTGGTATGTCTCCCTCCATCCAGAGTGTTATTTCATATAACTTTTGTGGAAAACTAACCTTAGTGTCTACAGTCTCTACTTGTATGTACTCATTCAAGTCCACTGTCTCCAGAAGTTCCTTCAGGTTCTGGCGAGCTATTGTTACTTCTGCTGCACTGTCCAGCATTGTCTGAGTTGTGGTCTCAGAATTTTTGGCATGTCTACCTTTTTCTTGGTGAATTGAGGTTTTGGTTTGTTTTTCTGAACGTGTTGATCGTCTTTGGACTTCACGCTTTCTTCTTTTTGATATGACCATCCTCTTCTTTCTGATGTCTGTGATGATATCTGAAAGGTACAAGAGGAACGTGTATCAGTATCTTGATACCTGTCAGGTTTTCTCAAATTATCCCTATTCCTGAGGTTGTACCTCCTTTCAGAGGGCTTCTTTTGAGGAGACCTACTTCGGGATTGAGAACGTTTCTCTTTTGAATGTTGTTATTTTCCCACTTCTTTTTAGAAGTTGTAGGATTGTGTTTAATAGTCATTTTCAGGACCTTCAGACAGTTGTGGTTTAACTGGTTTCCACCCAAAATGTCTCTGCCTAATTCTTCATAGGATTTTTCGATTATTCTTGGTAGTTCTTGAAAATGTTCCGTTACATCAAATTCCCTTAAGCGTTGGCGGATCGCCACTGATGCTGCCTCCCCTTTAATATTAGATAATATTATTGTTGAGACCTGGTCGAAGTTTTTCAGGAATTTCATACCTAAATTCAGAGCAGGTTCTGCCCCGTATTCATTTTGAATGTGTTTCAGAACATCACGTATTACCGCAGTAGACGGAACACCATGTGTTTTAGTATAGATGGCAGCAAAGACTGTGCCCCAAGTGGTGCCGTCTTCCAGATGTGGTGTGATCCCCCTTGGTAAACAGATTGTTAGGATTCTGTGTTTCTCATAAGGGCTAGTATTAGGAAATACTGCTTCGATTTGAGTAATTTTCGGAGCTATCCAGAATGGAATTTGTTCACGTTTTGTGGGCATTTTACCTATCACTGCGTGTAAAGTCTGTGGAGTAATTTTTGGTGTATTCCCCTGGTGAGCGGTTTGATTTGGAAGGTTTAATGGTGGTTGGACTGTGAAAGTCTGCATGCCATATTGGACTCAGTCTGTTAATTTTTATTAACTCTTTGAGTTGAGTGAATAATTCCTCGTTTGACATCTCTTGGATGTCAGGATGAGGTGTGTAGCCGGCTAAAATCAGCCATGTTGCTCCTGGTCTACCGAGTGGACCAAGCCTGGTAATGTTATTGTAATATTTTAGGGCGCCTTTAAACCAGAGACTATGCTCCTGGTATGTGAGTGGAATTTCAATATCCTCAAAAGGAATGTATTCTTCAGTTGGTTCATCTTCTTTGTAGAAGTGAAACACTTTTGTTACTGGATTTGATTCTGGGAATACTATCATGAATAGAATACCTCTGTCTGAAAAGATTCATGTGCCTCTATCACGAAACCTGCTTTACCACCTCTTGGTGTTAGACCATGTTTTATAAGTTTTAGAGTGATGGCTCTCCTTAAATTTTGAGGGATGTTTATAAAATCCTCATCGGTTTCATTAAAAGCTGTATGATTAAAAGCTGTTACGACTGAGTCAGCCGTAGCTACACCGTGTTTGGTGTTAGTGTCCCCGTTAAGGGACATTGTTTTTGAAAAATGTAGAACAAGTTTCAAGGAAACAAAGAGAAGGTGCACAATATTGTGGAACACTGTATCCTTCAACGTTGAACAAACCAAACAGCTAATACATAGGATTCTCGTCCTACTCGGCAATGGCGGTTATTATTTCTACCCGCTCCAGAGGTCTTATGGAGTATTATGAGAAGGGGTCTCTGAGAAAAACACGACTGAGTTACTTCAGTATCTAGTGTTAAATTAGTGCCTTACCAAACCGTTGGGCGCCATGTAGTGTAGTTTCTATTTCCCATATAGGCTCTGCGCATTGGAATAATATACACTATAGTTTTTGCATAGGACTGAGGTCAGTATGCCTCTATCGAGTATATTAAACTTAATTACTTTGTGTGCCAGCTAACTCAGAGGTCACTAGAAACTTCTCAAATAAACAAGAAGGGAGTAGTTTCTGACAACCGCATAAACATGACAACTTTGTTTCCCTTAGAATCGGAACAGTCTCAGAATCGTGGAAACGATAGATAGCAGTTTCACTCAGTCAATTGTGCATGCTTAGTTGCTTAGTTTCTTCAGAGTTACACAGAAATAGATAGACGGGCATTTCAATAAAAGGATTTATTGAACAGTCTTGTTTCTAGTGCAAGAGATATGAGTTGTTACAATCGCAAGACAGTATGCAAAATAGAATATGTACAGCGTACGAAGAAGTAATACTGCAATAGCATTGTCTTTTAGCTACGACCTATATTCACACAAACATACATAAAGAACACAGGCTAAAATTATGGATTCTTGTCTGATGCTTCTAAATGGTTCTAACCCAGTGTACCTAACCGAAGTGTAGTACGAGGTAAGAAGTAGGTGCTGTTTTCGATAGTATGGTAAATACTAAGGGGCCCATTAGGATCTTGGGCAGATCGCCACCACCCGAGATCCGACCCCGTCCGCCACCCATTTACACCCGCCATATTATTATGGCGGGGGGACCACAGTGGACGGCAAGACCATCCGCCGCTTTTCCGCCCGGTCGACTTGAGTTTAATATGGTGGTGGCGTCTGTTAGCCACCACCAGCCATATTACTATGGGGGCCGAAACATGCCTTTCCGTGGCGACGAAAGGCATGTGGGAATTGCTTGCAGGGGCCCGTTGCGGGCCCCCTTGGATTATGCAGTTCCATGCACAACATGGCAGGCACCGTGCGGTGCCTGCCATGTTGTTCATGGAAGTGCACGAAATGCCTTCCTGGCATTGTGGTGAGCGGTGGTGAGTGCACCGCCCGCCACAATGTCAGGAATGCAGGATGCGCCTGCCACTGTGGTGGGTGCATCCTACTGGCCACCACGGGACCCCCTCCCTTATGGCGGGTGGTCTCATTTTACGATAGGATGGCGGGCGAACTTTGTCCGCCCGCCATCCTAATGACCCCCTAAGTTTGTATGCCAAGAGTCCCTCTAGGTTCTAGTCGGCTCCATACCTTAGAATGAGAGAGGTGGGAAACTCTTTCTGGATCTCAAACTCACCCCGGCGAAGGGAGTCAGAACACTGGAAGCTGGATTATCTGCGAGCAGGGAGGACAGCGTCTGGTCAGTGCGTCAGGCTGGGATACGACTTCTCCTGGAGTTGTGCTTTCTTACGAACTTGCCGAGGCGAGCCAAGCCAAATCAAGCCATGCCGTGGTTTGCCTTGGTAAGGGAAGGTATATTTATACCTGGTAGGTGGCTAGGAATATTAGTATAGATGTAAAGTCGGGCAGAGGAAGACGTCATGAATGAACCCCTAAGGAATAGTAGTTCATGCATAATAAATGAGTTCTTGGAGAAATCAATAATCCAAGCAGGGAAAATCCCAAAGGCTTGAGGGTCTGGTTTCTAAGAACTTGTTATGACGTGGGATGGACGGATGTAGGTGACCATGCCTGTATTTGGATAGCATGGCTAATGCCTAAATAAGGACTGGGATTCTATGCCTAAATAAGGACAATGTGAGTTGTGCCTATATAAGGACATGATTCGGGAAACCTATGTACGGGTATCTAAATTGAAACACAACACTGGGTGCATGATATGGATTGTATGGAAGGAATTCATATGTCTGAGTACTGCTCTGGATATGTGCTGTATCCTTAAAATGTTATTACAGACACATACAATATCCGATACTGGTTGTGACTCCATATAGTGACCTGGCTACCTGCCCTGTGGTGAGGCTGAGATCATGACGAGCAGAGGCTCTGGTGGAGGCCTGCCCGACACTGCTGTACTCAGCAGAATACAGGATGTGGGACTGCGCAATTGGGCTGATAGGGAGTGGCAGATCAAGTTGGACTATATTAGTCAGTTTAGTGTTTAGAGTACTGTATTGATCTGTCAACAATTGGTGCATCAGGTTAAGTAAGATGTGGCATTGTAAACGAGTTAGGCCTAGCTTTTCCATCCAATTAGGTGGATGTATTGCATTGACACTTGACAGATCTTCTAGATATCCACGATGGATGAGGTGCTTCTTGCAAAGCTGGTTGAACAATGGCAGAGTAAATATGGTAATTTGAAGTCACTTCATGCAATGTGACTTCCTATGACATGGCATCTTATAGTATTTATATGCGTTTCATATATTCAGGTTCTGCCCGGGAAAATGATGAATCTAGGAGCTGCCCTGGTGCCAGTGCATATGTTTTTGTGGACCTACTTTTATTAGTGCATTCATGTTTTGTTGCCATGTAATATTGCTTTTTGTGCTGGGGTACTCATCCATTCATGTAGGTATACATACATATATGTAGCTATAGCCATTTCTGATTCAATCTTAAATTTGTGTTTCTTCCAGCATTTCCCGGTCAGACTTTGGATACCTGATGACATTCCTTCTTTTGCCATGCTCAACATGCTACGGGACACTTTAAACTCTATTGACTTTTGCTTGGTAGTTACATTCATGTCAAGGCGTAGGTGTGTAACTAGCAGGCAGCGCCGTCCATGTTGATTTGGATTCTCATATTCCTCAATGATATATAGAGGAATGACCTGTGTGATGGAGTCCATATTTGCTCTGCAGATTTTGTAGGAAGCGGGTTGTGCTGATTTTTGGACTTGATATACTCCCCTTCAGCCTGCTCTGACAAGTTGGTTGGACCGACAGAGACGGCGCGTCAGAAATACACATCATAATAGGGCTTGCGGTTCGTGGGTCAGTAGGCACTCCGATTGGCTCCATGCGGCAATTCCCAGAGCATTGTTGTCGGAATTTCCAGTCTGAGTCAGAGAAACTGAGTCGGTCGGTAAGCAATGGGTTTTTGGGCATCATAATACAGTGGTCGGAGCGACTGCATGCGAAGCGAAATTGGTTGGTCTGAACGTCTCCGGTCAGGACCGTGGTGGAACTTTCGACCGACATCGTAATCGGTCTCTAAAAATTAATTTAAGTGATGGTACCTGCCTATCTAAAAAAATAATTACACTCATTAGGGGTTGAAACTGGTGGTTCACTAACAGAATATCGACCTAAAAAATATAGACTCCTTATACTTTAACAGGTAAGTAGAAAAATATCGAGAGAACAAATATTGTTGAATAAAATATCAAGTTTTAAATATAAAATAATATATATGAAATATATTAAATAAAATTATTTAAAAAAATAAATGAATTTAATATACATTTTAACAAATATAACAAACTTAATTAAAAAAATGTAAACCTACATAATCATTAATATATATATATATATTTACTTTAAATCAATTAATAAACTATTAATTTTAATTTATTTGATAATTTTAAAATTATATAAAAATGTACAATAAAAAAATATATATATATAGTTTAGTTCAAAAACCTTTATTTCGGTCACTGGGACCATAAAAGCATACAAAGCTAAGTAGAACTGCATTATAAAATTAAAACATCCCAAAAAAAAAAATATATATATATATTACAACCAAACCAAACTTTCCATCAAAATAAGGCGCTGACTCCGTGAATCATAATCCAAACGATATTTAATTGCTCAGTTGCTGCTTAAGACGCGTTTCGGCGGCTTGCTCCCGCCTTGTTCACTACATCTGCATGAACATTGTGTTGAACTATATATACATACATACATGCTACATGTTTCCATGGACATTCGAATGTTACACAAGTTTCAATTGGCTAAGGGTTGTTATGGTTACAGGCATCTGACCCTCATGGATGGACATAGAAGAATTCATGACTTGCACATTATTCCATCATGGCAGTCTTTTTACACTCGTGTCTCGAAACTTTAAAAGCACATAGGAATTATAGTTCATAAGACGTCTCTAGTACACTTGATGTTTATAAATTCACACCCGTATATTGAGGACACAGTGAACACTCTAATTTCTCTAAAACGTGCACCCACACTATTTACAAGTTAAAATTGAATACGTGTTACAATGTCAGTGGCACGCTCCATTGTGCCTAAAGTTTATGTGGCAGATGATAACATTGCAGTTAAAATACCGGCCATGTGGCTGTTGGAAATTGGTGCGTGCGACTGAAAGTTCGGTTGCATTTGGAGTACAGTGCTCCAGGGTATAAGCCCAATCGTACAACATGCTCAGTGCTGTATTCAGTCGATACTAATAAGATGTGAGCATCAAATAGCATTTGTTTGATATCCAACTTATTTATCATATGTTTGCGGCATATACAAATGGAGTGAAAATATTCCTATTAACATTATTGCGCACAATGTTATATAATTTACTGTTAACATCCTATGGTGCTGTGCATGTTTAAGTTTCTCACAACCTGTACTTGTGTTATAATGGCCACACTTGCTTATGATTCCAGCACCAAGACACTGCGCAATGAAAGCAAATCGTCTCCAAGTGGAGTAAGTAGCTCAAGACTTGTATAGTGTACATTATAAAGTGAGTGGTGAATAAGGTGAACTTAAGTGAGGTGAAGTGGTGAATTGAGGAGATGTGATCGTGGTGTCCCTATGTGCTTGTGAAACAAAACTAATTGAATAGTAGTTAGAACTGCAGCTGTTAGGAATGGGTATTCAGGAAAGAGACAGTACAGACTGGTTACAGATGTACGTTCAGGGCTTCATCCGCGTTCAAACCGAACGGGATTTTGGAGTTCAGAAGGATTATATATCTGGACTCCAGACGACGTAAACTCAGTTTACGATTGCCCCCTCTTGTGTTTCGGGGTACGCTGTCGATGACATAGTATGATAGGCTTTGGGCATTCCCTCCATGTAGCTGATTAATGTGCCTAGCTACTGGGTATGTTGGGTCTTTGTTTGCTATTGCCCTTAGATGTTGTAGGATTCTGACATGTGCAGGGTGAATGGTGGAGCCCACGTATCTTTTGCCACATACACATGTCAACACGTACACTGCGTATTCTGTTTTGTGCTCTGATGGTGTACGGTTTTTGTCTGAAGGGTACCATGACATCCGTTGTATTGATGCCATGGTTACACGCTTTGCATTTACTGCATTTCTTGAAACCTTTCTGGTTTTGTAACCAATTGCAGGTCTTTTTTATGGCTGGGGCATTGCAAACCAACAGGCTTCGCATTGACTTGGCTTTTCTATAGGTTACAAGTGGTGTTTTGCCCACCGCCTGGCCGATGGTTGGATCATTACGTACCAGCGGCCAGTGTCTCCTAAGGATCTTGCGGAGATTCATGTGGTATCTGTTGTACCCCGTGATAAGTCTAGGTGGCTGTTGTTCGCAAATTACAGAAATCTTGCTGTCTTTGGGAGGGAAAATGAGTTCCTGCCTGGTTTTTGTACTGCATTTGATTTCTGCTCTCCTACACGTTTTCTCAGTGTAACCCCTGTTCTTGAGTCTAGAAAAAAGATTATTTTTGGCATTCGTCAAATCTTCTGGGGTACTACAGTTTCGAGTCATCCTTAGGCATTCAGCATATAGGATGGACTGTTTCAAAGGTGTGGGGTGAAAACTTTGCGCGTGCAGGAAGGCATTGCCTGCTGTAGGTTTGCGGTATGCGCGTGTCTGTATTCTGTTGTTTAGGACAAAAAGCTCTAAGTCAAGGAACTGTATGGTGGTGGGGCTGATGTTACATGTGAATTTTAAATTTAAAGCATATATATATATATATATATATATATATATATATATATACACACCAGTAACGTAAAATCTAATACAAAAACATTCGATATAAATTAAAACATGAAACTATTTAAAAATCTTTAAACGTAAATTTCCCACTCCAATGAGTGCCACAGTAGGGAAAGTGCTGCATAGTGGAGGGGTAAAAATTACTATTCCCACTCCATTGAGTGCAACAGTAGGGAAAGTGTTGGATAGCGGAGGGGTGTAAATTACTATTTCCACTCCAGTGAGTGCAACAGTAGGGAAAGTGTTGGATGATGGTAGGATAAAATGTACTATTCCCAGTCCAATCAGTGCAACAGTAGGGAAAGTGTTGGATTGCAGAGGGGTAACAATTAATATTCCCACTCCAGTCATTTCAAAATTGAAAACAAACAACATATTTACAAAAAATATTTTTCAAACGAAATAAATAAAAATATATAAATATTTTAAAAATTCCTACAAATGTTTTATATTAAAAAATGTTTAAATGTACTGAGGAATATTATATTAAATAGAAGAAAAAATAATTTTCAAAGAAATAAATGTGTAATTAGAAATTATTTAGAAACATAAACATTAATTATTACATAAATGTCGTTTTTTAATTTCCTACCCTATAACCCCACACAATTCACAACCCACAACTAAATTTGAAAAAAAAGTACTTCCATAATCAACATAATTAATTACCAATTAAAGAAATATTAAGTAAAAACAAATTAAAGCTAATAAAAATTAACTTCCCACACTTTACCCCTATATCTCCACAACCACACTTAAAATCAAACTGTAAAAAAAGTATTACACCATTAAAACTTATTTTAAATTAAACTAATCGCAATAAACAACAAATTATACAGTTAGTAAAATAAATGTACTCTCCACCCTTTACCCCATAAAAGTAAAACCCCCACAAAAAAAAATAATTACCCTAAAAAAATTTCATTAATACTCATTAACTACTAATTATTAATTAATTCAACAAAAAATTACTTCCCACCCATTACCACTATAAACCCTACAATTCACACCTAAATTTAATTACACAATTCCCAGATTTAATTTTCAATTAATTAATTCATATAAATCAACAATTTAATATGAATTAAAAATAAATTACTTCCCACCCTTTACACCTATAACCCCCCACAACCCGCACTTAAAAAAAGACATAATTACCAATTAATTATTAACTAACAACCATTTAATAACTAATAAATTACTTCCCACAGTTAACACTGTAAATTCTCAAACAAATATTCATAAATAAAAAATAATCATGGTTTTATTATAATTAAATTACTTCCCAACCTATTCTACTATAAACCCACAACCTTCTACAGAACTAAAAAACGCAAAATGTAATTAATTAACGCAAAATGTAATTAAAATAAAATGGATAACTTCTAAATATTTAACACATAAATATTTAACACATATATTAACCCAATAGTGCGGCGCAAAATCCGTCGCGCCAATGGCGTTCTTTTGCGCGGGCGGGGAAGCGTCTGCCAAAAACGTGCACAGCACTACTGAGGTAGTGCTCGCGACGGCCGTTGGCCGACAGCAGCAGCTAATGGGTTAAAAACCAAACAATTCTTATACAAAAAAATACATCCAATACATTGAAAATATATACCACTATACATAACACTAATTAAAAATCGATATTTCAAACAACTATATTTTTGCAAACGATATTAATGTCTTCTATATTTTTCAAAACGATATTTCTTACTTTAAAATTGATATTCTTGACCACAATATTCTTGCTGTTGATATTTCTGACTCACGATATTTAGGGCTTGATATTTCTGTAGTTCGACATTTCCAACTCAATATTTTGTCTGCTCACCAAACGAGTATGTCCTTTCGCTCTACATATCTCACCTCTTTCTAGCCAATATGAGTACAGTCTTGGACGCTGTAAACTCTCACCCACCAAATTTGCTGTATGTGGATGACATAATTTTATTTGAGCCAAACAAATTTTGTCTCCAGTATCTAATCGATTAAATTTAATGTTACTCAAATGAAAATGGGAAAAACTAAGGTCATGGTCATCAACAAGAAAATAAAGGGAAATTATCAATGGTATCTACATAGGCAGCCTCTAGAAAATGTCAGAGTACAAATACCGCAGGGTATTATTCGATGCAAAATGCACTTTTCAACCCCCAAAACAACCGTTATTATGGAAAGGCAACACATTAATATCTGCCTTCTACACCCTATACAGAAAGCTGAGAGGACCAAGTCTGGTGCCCAAAGTAAATATCATCTCAGCCAAATCTCTCCCAGCTTTAACATACGGTAGTGAAGCCCTCCATAGCTGAGATGTAGCTCTACTAGATTCAGTTACTTCAAAAACGTACAGGTATCTCTTTAAGTTATCTAAAAATGCATCACCAGCACAGATAAGCTTGGAATTTGAACTGATTAAATAAACAATAGCAAGACAAGAGACCTATATTTAATGCTGCTCTAAGTTGAAAATATCAACTGCTAACTCCCTGAAATAAAGCCTTATGGTCAGAAATAATGAATGACTCTGGTACAACGGCAAGGCTTTACCTATATATCACTATACAAGCCCTTGTGATACAATCATTCTGGTACCTTACAAAGTCCTACACTGCTTTAAAAAAATTACTCAACAGCATAATAAAGAAGCTATTTGTTCTTGAGGACAAGGCAGTCTTGACAAGTAAATCACATTTCTGGGTGGTTGTAAACAATTGTAAGATCTTAAAACCACAGATTTATCTTGAGACTGGATACTCAAGTGTTTTTAAAACAGAAATATATGACTTACTGATTTGGACATTTGCTTTCACTCATTCACAATCTGCCATGGCTTTGGAATACAGACCTAACCCTTTGCTGTATATGCAGGGCAACTAAAGATGACTTTGTTAATCTAATTTGCATTTTCCCTGCACTTTTAAAGCGTAGGAGAGAGCTTTTGAGAGTGTCTTTTAATCAACATGACATTTTCTCCTGCAGACAAGCCATCCTTGCTTGTTTTAATCCTACAGATGTGACTTTCAACTGCTGCATAAAATGTTTGAGTCAACAAAAAACTAAAGAGAATGCATTGATTTAATGATTAACACTAATCGACACTTGCGAGTCTGTGTTACAATGAAACATCCTCCACAACTGCACACTCTGTCTTAAGATATAAATATCTTGTCAAGTAATTTTACATTTAATATTTATGTTGTAAATTCAGTACATTTGTTTTCAAACTAATTCTTTCTATAATGACAAGGTATTTGTATACAATGATTTGAATGAATCATGCAAAATAAACTTTTTAGGTTGAGAAAGTCCTGACACTTGCCAGCGTCTCCATCCTATCAGTCTCAGCTGATGAATCATGACCAAGGGATTTTTGATATCCCAGAGGTTCCAGGATCAAATCAAGGACCAAGGGAGCACGAGGGGACAACTGCCTAACAGTGTATATAGAATTGGCAACCAGGTCTGAGTTAATTCTGCTGATTGCTTCTGGACTTGGAGGGCAACTCTCATAAGCATTGAGATGGGGTGGAAGATGTAATTCAGATGAGTCCACCTCTGCAGGAAGGCCTCTGTCACTTGTGACAAAGGGTACAATCTCCAACTGAAGAAGGATGGTAAACTGCAGGTAAGTCGAGATGCAAAAACATCTGTTTGACATGGACACCCACTGGTCTAGATCCAATTTCCACTCACTGGAATCCGTGAGATACTGAGAATTCCAGTCTGCCACTATATTTTGTTTGCCTGGGGGCTGGACTGCTATCACCAAAACTGATGCTGAATTTAACAGTTCCAGAGGTCCCTGTTGATCTCCATTAGATGTGATCTCATCCACAATAGGCGGAAGACGTACTGAATCACCAAACACTGTCCATCTTCAATAAGATACAAAGAGTGTGTTGGTAGGGAAAAAGAGCGATTCACAATGAAACCTGCTAGCAATTCCATACAGTGTGTAAAGAAAGATCGAACTTGGACCATCTGATGCCAGTAGTCAGATCTCCATAGTGAGCACCCCAACTAAATGGCTGGCATTGTCCTCGATCACCATGTTCGGAGCCAGACCAAAAATAGCCTTCCCATTCCATATGATTGAGCCACCATTGTAGTTCTTGACACACATGTGGAGCCAATTGTACTCAATATTAAAAGCCCTTCTGTCAGCGCAAGATCTTTAGACGTTGAAGAGCAAGACCATGGAGTGGACTGGGAGAGATTACCTGAATGTAAGACACCAGAATTCCAACCAATCTTGCTAGCCAGCAAAGAGTAGGGATTTGTTTTGTGAGCCTTGTATGGATCTCTTTCTGAATAGCTCTGATCTTTTATAATGTGAAATCTAGAGTTGGTGAGAGTGAATCCATGGAGAAACCCAGAAAAATAATTGGATGAGATTGGAGCAGGTCGGATTTGTTGTCATAGATGACAAATCCCAGAGCTTCCAGAAGAGTAATTGTGACCTTCAATTGTTATTCGAGTGTGTGTGACATTAACAGAACGTTGTTTAAGTGGATGATCAAACAAATATCCCTGCATCTCAGATACTCCACTACCAGTTTAGCAGCTTGTTAAAGCACCAAGGAGCTTAAGAGAGTCTATAGGGCATTGCCCAGAATTCATTCGATTTGTTTCCACTGAAACACTGATGCAGAGGAAAGTTCAAAACCGCCAAATATATGTCTTTCAACTCAAGGTGAAACATGAATTCGCCTTCTCTTAAGAGGTCTCTAAACAAATGAATCCCCTCCATTTTGAAGTGTCTGTAGAGGATGCAAATGTTGAAATCCCTGAGATTGATAACCAGACCAAAGCCTCTGCCTTTTTGTCCGCCAAGAAGATGTAGCTAACAAAGCCGTTGGGAGGAGGAATGCAAGGAGCAATCCCCTGTTTCTGAAGAAGGTATGCTATTTCTTGGTCTAAGAAGAGTTGTTTTTGTGTTGGAATATTAAGCTGATTTGGAATAGTGGTTTAAAAGGGGTTGCATAGAATTCCAACAGCAGACCTTGCACTCTGAAGGACCCATGTATCTTGTGTTATAGGAGCCCAAATGTGGAGAAAATAGTAAGTTCTCCCCCTTAGTTCTGGATGGGAAGAAGGGAAATGTATTACCTTGGTAGTTGGAGTTAGACAACGTTCTGCAAAAACGTCCTCTGTGAAAGCACCCTCTGTAGCCTCTTGCTAAAAAAAAAAAGAAGGGGGAATCCTCTCTGTGAATAGGTCCAAGGAGTGGCCTTGGTTCAGGAAGCGGCTGGTAGTTTGGACTGACTTTCTTTACAGCCGACTGCACCTTGTCTAAAGAAGTAAGATTACTGACCAAGCGCACCGGCTCTTTCACAAAAGGGTCGCCAAAATATAATCCTTTGGCAGATGGACCAGCCTTGTTTGTTGCTGTGGGGTTTCGGGAGGGTTATCAAACAGATCCACGGACACCTGGATAGTGGGTAAAGCCGGTTTTATTGATTTATACAGTCTTCTCTTTTGTACCGGGACGCGGTAATAGGGAAGGGGATTCGCTGCGTCCTCCGTCGCCTCCCGTTCCAGTCCGCGTCTTCGTAGCTCCCGATGTCTTCTGGGAGGCGTAGTCTTGGCGTCCGCCATCGTGGCACACGTGCCGGTTTCCGATGTAATATAAACAAAAGGGAGACCAATATTAATGGGCTGTCCGCTACCTGGTATCAAGGGGGGGGGGGGTCGGTGAGGGAACACTCGTGCACATAAGTACCCCGCTATCCGTGATGAGAAAAGTGAGGGGGTCAGGGGGTTTACGTGCACGGTAAGGGTCAGTGGGGTGTGTTCCGTCTACGTCCCGCCCAACCCAGGGTACGTGACCGTACCTGTCCTAGCCACACTTCCCGGGAAGCGTGGCTGGGCGATGCGCCTTCACGTAGGCCCCCTGGCTTGTCGCTGTAGTCTCTCTCCACCTCCTCCGATGCTTCTCTGGTTCTCTGACCTTCCTGGTCCGTCGGGTCTCCTCTCCCGCTCTACTCCTCAGCGCCTCTCCACTCGGCTGCGTCCTCGTTCTTCTTCCCGTCCTCCTCCTCGCGCCTTCTCCACTCCGATCCGTCCTCTCGCTGTCTCCTCGCCTCTCCGTCCTCACTCCTTCTCCACTCCTCGCCGTCCTCTCGCAATCTCCACTCCTCGCCGTCCTCGCTCGCCTCACGCCTCTCTCCTCCTCCTCCGGGTGTAACACACACCTGTCTGGTTTCTGGGGTGGGCTTTACCTTGTCGAAGAGGGCCGGTCCCACATCCGGATCCGCCCACTTAAAGAAACAGGCTTCATCAGTGTCTGTCACCGGACTGCATATGACGTTGGCAGTCTTCCACGCGTTTGTGTGCTGTGTAGAGAGAGGAGATACATGAATAGGTATACCAGGGGGGTCCGGGTCCCCCACGTCACAGTTGCCAACTGATGTAGTGGTGGGGTCTTTTCAAAGGAGGGTAGAACATCAGCCTTCAGAGGATAAGGCTCAAATTATGTTACCCAATAAACAGACAGCACGTTGGGCCCAGCTGGCCAACACATCTGGGTCAATGGGCATGCCCTGCTCTTTTGCTTTGAAGGCCAGGTCTAAGATTTTTGCCAGGTGACCAGAAATGTCTAACAGTGTGTCCTGGCACACCTTACAGGATCTATCTATCTATCCCTTTTTTAAGGATCCTTCACAAATTTCCCTGGAAAGGTGGACAATTTGGGGTCTATGTCAGGAGTCAGTGACACCTTACCCAGAAGAAAAGATCTGGGTCATTCTGTCTTCAATCAATTTCTGATTTAATAAGAAAAAGGTTTCTGCAACCTACTTTGAATGCAAGTTGCCATCTTGGGTAACAATGTCCTCTTGGATGAGCAAGTGTGTATGATATTCTCCCGATCAAAGATATCATGCAACAAGGGATATTGCAAATAGGAACCTGAGGGACCTTCCCCTGTGTCTAGGTCTTATTTACATATCTTTTTGAGAGCTGGGAGCCAGGATCTCATGTCCTCATTATCAAAGGGGTCTGCATCACCATCATGAATGTGGATGTCTTGTGGGAAACTATAAATCCCCTTAGCCTCGTCGTCATCCTCCACCTCTGGAATGGAGGATAAGAATCTATATATACTTGCTTCAGTTGCTCAAGAGCATTGGCTTTCAAGGCAGTTTTGGAGGTGGCTTTTGGGATGGGCTGTGACCATTGCCAAAGAGCCTGAAAGCAATTGTGGAGCAGGGAGGAAAACAAATCTGAAGCTATTCAACCTGTCCTGGCAAGGTTGTTATGGTCTTTTGGACATAATTTTGTAGGACCTGATTTAATGCTGGTTTATTTGAGCCCAGGACGAATTCTATGCCACCTTCAGGTGTCAAATCATTAGGCACTTTAGCAGGATTATTCTGGGACATTGTAAACAAAGTTGGCTAAATCAATTAAAGTCCCCCAAAATCTCACTCTGTTATTCTATAGGGTAGTGCCTGTACAGGTAACCTGTTAATCAAAGGGAGTTGCCCCAAGCGAGGGACAAATCAATTAATTTATGTAACTATAAGTAAATATATAATCTATTTTGCACATAGAATAATTATGCTGCTAAAGGCAAAGAACAAAAAAAGACAAAACGGCATTCAAGTAAAAACCTATTTTTGATCATTGTTACAGCCATTTAGCTATGATTGTCAAACAGTTCTAATTGTTTCAGCCCTGAAGGGAGTCTTACCAGTACAATTGCAACAAAGGCAACACCCTGTGAGAAGATCATGGGTTGACCCCAAGCTGTCTTGAAGCGAGGCGAGGCTTGCAGGGATGAAGAACTGGTCTCCATAGGCGCAACAAGGTGGTACACACATGGGAGGAAGGAAGCTGAGAGAGAAGAACGTGTCTCAAAGAAGTGCTGCAATAGGAGCTGGAGTAGGAGGCAAGGCATGTCATGTGGGAAGTGCTCCTGTGACCGCTGCAAGAAAATAATCAGATTATAAAATGGCGTGGTGCAGAAGAAGTCAGTAATGCCTTACCATCTGGCGACAACAAGGAAAACAAAGACTTGGAGGAGAAGGTGCAGTGCAATGGTCAGAGCAGCTGACTCTGAAATTGAGGAACCAAGTTTCAATCCCAGCGTTGGCTCAACATCATGCGATCCTGGGCAAACCACTTAATCTCCCCGTCCCTTAAAATAGACATAACGGATGTGCATGTCCTTGTATAATGTAGCTGGGGCTTATGTAAAGTGATCCAATACCTCTGGGTCGAGTTTGCCCTATATAAAACTGTAAAAAAACTAAAAAGAAATACTGCTGACCATGTTTTAGGAATAATCACACTGTATATGTATGTAATCTTTATTAAGATTAGATCTATAGTCAACCAACCCCTGATAAAAGAAGCTGTTCGCTGCCACCAGAGTTCCGAAGTAGCACAAGGCGGTCCACAACAAGCACATAAGAGTGCTGGGATGCACACAGTACAAGTACATAACAGTGCTAAGATACATGAAGAACATGCCCAATTCATAACACATCCCCACCTCTAACACAATATAAAAAAATCTTATCTTACAACCCCACTGTGATACCTAGGTCACAACAGAAGAGTACTGCTAAAAATATGCTTTAAATTGCTTATAAAATCTGAATCAACATAATGGAACACACAGAGCATGCTATAAAACAACTGTCTCTTCCAAGGTGTGTCTAGACAGTAGTACCCACCCCGTTGCCAGATGTGCAAGTTCTGCCTCATGGCACCTTGGGACCTTACTGACATTCTATTCTTTCCCCAACTTCCAACCACACAGTATTCTCTGTCACGTTGTCAATTTTCTGGGGACTATCCATCTTGTAAACTTTCCCTCAGCACTAGTTCTCACACAATTGCCTACATCATAATGGTGAACACTTCTCACCAAACTATCATTGTGACGGCTCACATATTTTTCCTGGTAATCCTCGACTCCCTTCCTGAGATTGTCACTGTCCACACTTGCAAGATTTAGTAAGTGTTACATTAGTGCGTGCAACCCTACCCCTCAGCAAACGGAACAGCATTTCTCCCTTAACTGAGTGGGGAGTATTCCGATAATTCCAAAGCATATTTGTAATCTCATTCCTGCAGTCCAACCCAGTTTCCATAGCCAATGGCATGCACTTCTTCAATGTGCTATTGAAGCGTTCCACAAGATTATTTTCATGGGGATTATACACTGCCATTCTATGATGGTTGACACATGTTTTTGTAAGAATGCTTGAAATTCCCCTGTCACAAATTGCGGACCATTGTACGACACCTGCTACTCTGGACATCTTTCTCTCTTAAAAATCTCATCACAAAACAACATCATGTTCGATGATCTGATGTCTTTTGTTAACACCACCTCCGGCCACTTAAAAAGTAATCTACCAGCACCAGGGCATACTTGCCATCCAACCAACTACAATGGAAAGGGCCACATATGTCCATTACTACCCTTTGCCACCCCCTGGATCGAAGTTTTGTAGCCTTGGTGGGAGTCTCAACCATGGTATGAGACATGTCGCTGCACATACACAAAACAATTCCGCACAAATCTTTCAATATCACCATCCATGAACCATGGCATACTGCTTGAAAGACTTAGGAGTATTGACGTTAAGGGTCGGGCGCTCAAATGGCTTCAGTCATATTTGGCAGATAGGACACAGGCAGTGAGCATCCGATCTTTTTCATCTATAAAGACAGCTGTTCAATATGGCATCCCGCAGGGTTCTGCCATTAGCCCGATCCTATTTAATATCTACTTCAAACCATGTATTCCCCTTATTAGATCATTTGGAGTGGAAGTGATCAACTATCCTGATGACATGCAGCTAGTGTTCTCAGTGGAAGGGAATCAATCAGTGTCTATGGATAAATTCCACGAGTGCATGCAATGCACTACCAATTGACTTAGGAGGAACTACCTTCAATTTAATGGAAATAAGACAGAGGTTGTCTACTGTACCTCAAGTAAGATAGCCCGCCCACTCACTACGGAATTCCAGCTGACCCCCACAGGTACACCATTAATTCCAACTAAATCGGTACGTAACCTAGGGGTAATGATGGACAACAATCTCCTTAGTTAGAGCCCTAAGAAATATTCTCCCACTACTTCCCAATTCCGCTAGAGTAGAAATAGTGAGGAGTGTCATCATGAGCAGGCTGGACTATTGTAACTCCCTGTACCTTGGAGCTCCAAACTGCTTGATAGGAAAGTTGCAAAGGATCCAAACCACAGCAACCAAACTGGCGTTAAATCGTCAACGCAGGTCTTCTACAACTTTGGCACTGAGAGACTTACATTGGCTGCCTATGCAGCAAAGAATACAATTTAAGTCTCTCTGCATTGTTTTTAAAGCGGTTCATGAATTGGGCCCTAAACAATTACAGAGAAAATTCTTGTGGTACTTGCCCGCGAGAAATCTCAGTTCCTCCTCAGCCTATCCAGTAAATACCACAAAATTCTAAAGATCTAGAACAGGAGGGAGAGCCTTCAGTACGGTGGCCTCCCGGATATGGAACAACCTTCCTATGGATATCAGACTATGAGAAAGTGGCTCTATATATACTGGACAATAATGAAGTACAGTGTGTATAGAGTCCACCAACCCCAAAGGTATAACAGAGGTTAAAGTCAGGACTGACCTTACTCTCCAAAGTGGTAGCTTGGTCGAGCAGTAAGGCAGTACCAGAGGGCAGTGCAAAGCATTTGTTGTACACCCTCAGTCAGCAAAGGATTTCAAACACTCAAAGACTGAACTCCAGGCCAATGGTTTTTATATCCAAAGATATAGTTGTTTTATTTTTAGAACCAACAGGCATAAAAATATACTTTGCTAGATATGAGAACTCTCATGTAATTACTTTGCAAGGAAGCAGTAAAACTGGTGAACACAATAGGTACAGGAGTTGCTGAAGGCAACTCAAGTCTAGACACACTTTAGCATTGAGCTCAAGGGATTGTTACCATAAAAGTACAGTTGATTACAGTACAGATTACTTTAGTAGTTCCAGGACTAGATCCTAGATTCACTCCTGGGGTCTAAGCTGAAACCATATTAGCAAAAACGTTTAGTTACTGTGGTGATTTTTCATGAATATAAAGCTGTTTTAAAAGTTCACACTTAGAAACTCTTCAATGACAATCTGGCAATGTTACTCAATGGGAGAAAATTCAGGTTGCAGGTAAAGCACGATTGCGTTACTTTTGTAATCCAGTACTGGACTTCTGGGGCCAGCACTGGGGTCTGAACTTAAAACAGGTAGGTAATTGCGTTTCAGTATTTCGTATGATTTTTAAAGAATATTTCAGGTTTTCAATAGAAGGCACTTAGAAGAAATTTCATAGAAAAGCAGACAATAGGTTCCTATGGAGAAAATACAGATTACTAGTAAACCCGGTAGGGATTACTTTTGCGGTTCAGTACTGGGCTGCAAGGTACAGTACTGGCTTCTCGCCTGCTTGCAGGTGAGTACTTCGGAATTCGGCTGATTTACATGAATATTTGTAGTTTTCAAAACTTCACACTTAGAAAATTTTCGAGTCAAAATGGGTCAATGTTATCCAATGGCAGGTAAGTGAGTTACCGGTTTCCAGGTGAGTACTTGGCTGGTGAAGTTAAGGTTCCGGGTATAGACTCAGGGGTCCACCAGGGTCAGGTAAGTACAGTTGGTTCCGCCCCAGCAGTGCAGAGGTAGGTAGGCCCAATGATATCCAATGAGGGAAAGGGGGCCTTCGGTTGGTGGCTGTTGGCTAGCAGGCCACGCCGCTGTGGGAGCTGGGCTCCTGGTCACTTGCTCAGCGCAAGGGGGGAAGTAGGGTAGGACAAAGGTGGCACAGCCAGCGGCACTCGGGCGGCTGGGTGCAGGGTGCTCTTGAGCCGTCGGGCGCTCAATGTTATCCAATAGGAAAGGTCAAAAAGGAACAAAGGCTGCAGGCTCGGGGACGGAGACTCTCCAGGGGCGACCAGCACTTCGAGAGGTAAGTTGGGATCTTGGAGCACAGGTAGGTACCCCAAAGGGAGGCACAGGGAGCTGTAGGGCGCCGGGTGCAGGGGTGTCTTTGGGTGTCGGAAAAGCTTACCCTCGCTTGGTCGCGGTTGGGGTGGCCCCTGGTTTCGAGTCTGCAGGCGGCGGCTGGTTCATTGAGGAGGGTCTTTGGGCACTGCACTTCGGGTCCCAGTCGCTGGGGGGACGTCCTCACGGTCTTGGTTCGGTTGGGCCCGGCCCGGGCTCGGCGGGTGCAGAGTGGGCTGGTCCGAAGCTTCCTGGTTGGCACCAGGTGAGTTGTTGCAGCAGATCCTCTGCTGATGGGAGTCCCAGTCTTTAAGAGGGTCAAGCCAGGCAGGTCCTCCGGGTGTCCCAAGGTTTCTGTCTGCAGGAGTCGCCGGGATTAGGCAGGAGCAGGTTCCAGGATCGACAGGCCGGTAGAGCTGGGGTCAAGTCAGTTGTTGTCGTCCTGTTGTTAGCAGCTGCACGGCGGTTCTTCTTCTTGGTCTTCTTTCTTCTTTTTGTATCGGGATCTGAGGAAGGAAGGTTCAGGGAGCCCCTAAATACTGAATTTAGGGGCGTTACAGGTAGGGCAAGGGCAGGGACCAAGGGGTCCCTGTTCTGGGGTGAGTACACACCCTAGCCTGCTCCTCTCCTGTGGGAGGGGGGGAGGAGCCTAGCTGGGATTGGGCAGGGCTCCGCATCTACAAGATGGCCGGAGCCCGGGGTCGTGCTTCACTTAGTCTCCCCCCCCCCGAGGTGTGGTATTGGCACAAGCTAGCACACCCCCCTTCCTGACGTAGTTTTTCCCGCCAGTCTTCCCACCAGAGTGGGGGTTAGAACTGGTGGGGGCCAGTTGCTCGGTACAGCAAATGGTCTGGAGAAGCTCACAGAGGCGGCATGCCCTTGACGCATCCCCCCTGCCCATCCTGGGGGAGGAGACGTAGCACTTCGCCCAGGATGTGCATGGTTGCAGGCCAAGGAGAGCGGGGGGCTCTCCACCCAGGAGTCCAGCAACATGTCTGCTGTGTGGCAGCCTCTGCAGCCACTCAGCCCGGACGTGGATTGTAGGTTAGGATTTCAGAGGGCATCTCTAAGATGCCCTGTGGTGCATTTTACATTAAATCCCACACTGGCACCAGTGCGGGTTTATTGTGCTGAGAAGTTTGGTACCAAACTTGTCAGTCTTCAGTGTAGCTATTATGGTGCTGTGGAGTTCGTAATGATAACCTCCCAGCACCATATACTCTTAATGGCATCACTGTACTTACAGTGCCCAGGAATGGCCCTGGGTACTGTAGGGGCACAGGGCTCATGCACCTGTGCCCACACCTCTGGCATAGGGCACCCAGCTAGAGATGCCATTTGGGTTTTTAGTTTCAGCACAGTTTTAGGAAAGGAACACAGGCCCTGGGTACCTGGTTGGCAGGAACCCAGGGCACACTCAGTCGAAGCACATCAGCAGTTAAGAAAAAAGTGGGGGCATACCCAGGCAAGAAAGATGGCACTTTCTCACACAACTCCCTCCCCCCAAACGAAAGGTGATGAGACTAACCTTGCCCTAGGGAGTCTTCATTGTCTAAGTGGAAGAACCTGGAAAGTCCATCTGCATTGACATGGGCAGTCCCTGGTTGGTGTTCCACTTCAAAGTCCATACCCTGTAGGGAGATGGACCATCTCAGTAGTTTTGGATTTTACCCCTTTCATCTGCATTAACCGTCTGAGAGGTCTGTGGTCAGTTTGAACCAGGAAGTGAGTTCCAGACAAATAGGGCCTCAACTTCTTCAGGGACCAAACCACAGCAAAGGCCTCCCTCTCAATGGCACTCCAACTCTGCTCTCTGGGGAGTAGCCTCCTGCTTATAAAAGCAACAGCTTGGTCTTGGTCTTCCTCATTGATCTGGGAGAGGACCGCTCCTATCCCCAGCTCTGAGGCATCAGTCTGCACTATGAACTGCTTGGAGTAGTCTGGTGCTTGTAGAATGGGTGCTGAGCACATTGCTTCTTTCAGGGTGTCAAAAGCCTTTTGGCAGCTAACAGTCCAGTTCACTTTCTTGGGCATTTTATTGGATGTGAGTTCTGTGAGGGGAGTCACAATGGACCCATATCCCTTCACAAACTTTCTGTAGTACCCAGTCAAGCCAAGGAATCCCCTGATTTGGGTCTGGGTGGTTGGAGCTGCCCAGTCCAGGATGCTCTGGATTTTGGGCTGTAAGGGTTGGACCTGGCCCCCACCAACAAGGTGGCCCAAGTACTCCACAGTGCCCTGCCCTATCGTGCATTTGGATGCTTTGATAGTCAGTCGTGCAGATTGCAGGGCGTGTAGAACCTTCCCAAGGTGGATCAGGTGATCCTGCCAGGTGGAGCTAAAGACAGCAATATCACCAAGATAAGCTGCACTAAAGGACTCAAATCCAGGCAGGACTTGGTTCACCAACCTCTGGAAGGTGGCAGGGGCATTCTTTAACCCACAAGGCATTACAGTAAACTGATCGTGCCATCAGGGGTGGAGAAAGCTGTCTTTTCTTTGGCTCCTGGGGCCATGCCAATCTGCCAGCACACTGCAGTTAAGTCAAAGGCGCTGAGGCATTTGGCTGCCCCTAGCTTGTCTATCAACTCATCTGCTCTTGTAATGGGGTGAGCATATGTCTTAGTGACAGAGTTGAGCCCTCTATAGTCCACACAGAACCTCATCTCTCTCTTTCCACCCTGTTGATGAGGTTTGGGGACCAGAACCACTGGGCTAGCCCAGGGGCTCTCAGAGGGTTCAATCACCCCTAGCTCCAGCATCTTGATGACTTAAGCTTTGATGCTTTCCTTGACTTGGTCTGATTGTCGATAGATTTTGTTTTTGACCGGCTTACTGTCACCAGTGTCCACATCATGGGTACACCAGCTGGTCAGTCCAGGAGTCAAGGAAAAGATGCTAGCAAACTGCAGTCAGTCTGCTGTTGGGGAGAGAGGGTGTCTGAAAAGACCACTCCATCCACTGACCCATCTGTTGGGCTGGAAGAGAGGAGATCAGGGAGAGGTTCACTCTCTGCTTCCTGTTCCTCATCAGTCACCATCAGCATGGTGAGATCAGCCCTGTCATTGTAGAGTTTCAGGCGGTTCACATGGATGACCCTTTTGGGTGTCCTGTTGGTGCCTAGGTCCACTAAGTAAGTGACCTCACTCTTTTTCTCCAGGATAGGGTAAGGGCCACTCCATCTGTCTTGGAGAGCCCTTTGTGCCACTGGCTCCAAAACTCACACCTGTTGTCCAGGTTGAAATTCAACCATGGCAGCTTTTTGGTCATACCAGTGCTTCTGCAGCTCCTGGCTGGCCTCAAGATTCTTGGATGCCTTGTCCATGTACTCAGCCATTCTGGGCCTTAGGCCAAGCACACAGTCCACAATGTCTTGCTTGAGTTCTTGGAGAGGCCTCTCCCAACCTTCTTTCACCAGACAAAGTGGTCCCCTTACAGCAGAGGTCTTCAAACTTTTGTAGGTTGAGCCCCCGCAGCTCACTTTTTTCAGCTGTTGCCCCCCCCCCAATACCTGACAGAAATTTCTGCAATCTGGTACACTACCTAATTGACCGCCGCGCGCATATCCGGGGCCATATCCAGCATATAATGTCCAACATAATAAGAGTGTTTAGTTAAGTGCAGGTTTGTGAGTGGGTGTGCTGAAATGACAGATTATTACATAGCTCAAACCACCATTTTCCTAGATAAAATGTGCGCTAATTGTTTTTATTAGGATGCTTTGTTTTACACATGACATTGATTGATAACACCACCAACATAAATTTGATGGGTGTGCCTGTTTTTCGCCACAGACGGTCAATCTGTGGATGGATTTTTGAGAATGAGAAGCGAGTTGTCTGAATGCATGGTGCATTCCCAGACACTTGAAGTAACTCAGAATGTTATTGAGGGCAGCGTAGGGTTTCAAATGTGTTAAACTATTGCTAATATGGCAGTAACCAGGAATCAGGGTTGAGGAAATAAATAATGTGGTGATCCTGCAACAAACTCCCAGTCTTGTGATTAGGGTTGCCAACTCATTATTTTGATGTCCCAGGTGGTACAAAAATAAGCAGTCACCTAAAGCTGTTTTGTTAGCACTTGTCCATGCATACTTTGAACAGCAAATATAAATTGAAATAACTTTTACTTGTGTTCTAGGGCTGCCTGAATAATATATGGGTGATAATAAAAGGGAACATGCTTCTTTATTTATTGAGAAGCAATTTGCAGTCTGGTTAAAAAAACACATTGGCATTTTGCGCGCCTGCCTTGTAGTTTTAAATGAAACTTTGTCTCCTTTCTGGGAAGTGCTAACCCTCACAGGAGGGGGTTAATTCATAGAGCTGAAATCAGACCTTCCAGGATTTCACGATTTGCAAATAAATTGCAAAATCAGCAGTTCTGTAAAAAGACCGCGATTTTTACAAAACTACCGCGAAATTTGTAAAATGCGATTTTTTTACGGCAAACCACAGAGGAGAGAATCACTGGCGCCTCAGAAACTGCAGGGCCCGCAGAACCACTCACAGGGAGGTGGGAAGATGAACTCGAGCCCAATCTCAGGATATTTGAAATCAGTAGTACACACCCCCCCAAAACCGTTTTCATTCATTACTTTTATGTGCTCTTGGTATGGTTTCACTTCATCTCAAAGGGGGGCCCGGGGCACCGGGCCAACTTTAAATGCTTCCTGTTTGCAGTTGGTGCTGTTCCCATTTTTCACGAAGCATAATTTGCATTTGGGCTCAGTCATCCTAAGCAGCGGGGCTTCTGCAAATATCGATAGAAATAATCACAGATATTAAACAAGTGTTTGTTTTTTTAGCCCTTTGCAAACTTGTAGTTGTTTCTTCACAGATTCTCACATTAACTAGAAGAGAGCTCCAGATGGTGGGAGCTGCATCAGTGAAGGAATATTTGGCCGATTTTCAGGAACTGAATTTCCTACGCCCTTTTGTCCTTCTCTTCACAAGGACATTGCTTATAATTGCTATGCTACGCTCGTGGATGAGCTATATCCAAACTCGTGGGTGAACCCATGCCATCCATGCAGCATCTATGTGCTTTTTCTCTACCTGGGGACAGACAATCAGGAATGTGGGTTAAGGGACCATTGGCAAGCACCACAAATCATTTGCTTTAAAGGTGTCAAAATGAGGCTGCAACAATATGTCCTGTTTGGTCTGAATGTTGTGACTTTGCCCAATTTCTGGATGATTTTGTTCTTTATGATTATGTGGTCTTGGTAAGGATTCACTTCATCTCAAAGGGGAGCCCGGGCTCCGTGTCAACTTTAAATGCTTCCTGTTTGCAGTTGGCGCTGTTCCCATTTTTTCACGAAGCATACTTTGCATTTGGGCTCCATGCCTGCCAAGTATCACGCATCAGGTGTGACAGTAACGCATTTCAGTGTGGTGTTCCGCAACACCGCACTGAAATGCATTGTCACACATTTATTTTAATGCCATTGTCGCGTCAAGTGCTGTACCAGCATGCCAGGCTGCTAGCACGCGCCGGCGCCTGTGACACCTGTGTGTCAGTTCTGCTGCTCCCCGGACTTAACAGTCAGCAGCAGGCTCAATAAACAGTTAATCACTGTTCACTACTGGCTGCTACAATGTTACATCTTGCTGCATTGAAATAAATTCTGCCCGCCTCCATCTCTCTCCGGAAGTCAGCATCCGGTGACCGTGTGGCAGACAGCTCGCAGTTGCTCTGTATTCGGGCTCGGGGAACCATAACCTTAAGTTTCGGAGGATCATTGCCTCCTTACGGTCTGCAAGGCCCCCAGACCACGGATGCAGTTTTGCCGCCTTTCTCGTGGGCCCATCTCTCACAAGACGGGCCCGCAGTGCACAGCAGGCTACAGGCTCGTGAGGCTGCGGCCGAGGAGAGACGTCTCCCAGTCGGCCGTAGGGCTGGGCCCTGCAAAACACCTTAAAGTAACGTGATTATCTCCGCACCACAAATGTTCCCGTGTTTGGCCCACATAGGCGCAGATTGCGGCGGGTCGTCGGCTCATGACGGGAGCAGCCACTTGATTTTGGTCACCGCTGTCCTTAGACGGTAAAGACCGAGGTTCATTCTGGATGCCTCTCCCACACCGGGCAGCTCGAGCTCGGTGCATTGAGGCGCGTGGTTGGGCCACCGAGAGTGTAGACTGGGAGCGGTGATCGTCAGGTGGGTCCCAATGCCCTCGAGGTGCTCCGGTTGATGGACTGCACCTGTCCAGCCTTCAAAATAAAGTAAGTGTGCCTAAGCGCTTTACTGGCCATGCGCAACTATTAACGGTTTAAAGCTTCCTCTGTTATCTGATAAGTTGCCTCAGTGCAGGGCCTCTGACTCTGCAACACGCGCACCCTCACTTAGCAAGCTACTGCAGCATGCAGCAGAGGTGCGAGTCCCGGTGGTCTTTGTCATTTCGCTTTGCAATGAACGTTTGCTATGCCTGCTTGAAATAACAACTTAGTTTTTAAAGTTAAGTGCTGTCCAGAAATGCTGTACTGCCTCCAATAAAATATACATTCTTCATCGGATGTCTGTTGTGGGAGAAACAGTGCACGAGAGACTGCACTATGTTCATTATCCGGTATGAATGTTTCACCCAGGCCTGGAATTTTCTTTGCATTCCAATGTTTATTGTTATTAATAGTACCAAAATGCAAAACAACAAACCCAGACCAAGTCGAGACACAGTGAATAAGTAGAAAACACTTTTACCCCCACCAATTACAAGGGCACTAGGTTAGTGCCCTTCCATTTGTAGTGCTTTGCAGATGTTTTAAGGTCTTCTTACGAGTTTTTTGTTGCTCAAATGGGTGTAATTTCTGACATGTATTTTTGTCCCTCGTCTTCATTGCTTGATTTTGCTTGTGAGAAAGTGTCACTCATAGTCGTTGAATGGTCACTCATAATTGCACTGAAATTATGAAAATGTCACACTTCGCAATCTGAAACCTTGGCAGCTATGGGGCTCAGTCACCTGAAGCAGCGCCTCCCGCGTCACCATGGCTTCTGCGAATATCAGCAGAAACCATCACAGACCTCATTTCCTAAATTAAATGTCCTCGAGAGGCAGTTTACCTTCGGTGTAGCAGAGGAGACTTCCTGCCTCCTCGCTGAAGGTGAATGAATTAACCCCCTCCTGGGAGGGTAAACATAATAAAAGCAAGTGCACTTCGTGCCCCGTCGATTTCCCCTCCCTCGACTTGCGCCAGAGAACAAAGGTGAAATCAGAGAGTAGTGAAATTAGAGAGGAGTGCGCGCCCCCCTAGGATGGTGTCGCGCCCCCCTAGGGGGGCGCGCCCCACAGTTTGAAGAACTCTACCTTACAGGATGACCAAACAGAAGTTCAAAGGGTGAAAACCCCACTCCCTTCTGTGGCACTTCCCTATAAGCGAAAAACAGGCATGGCAACAGGACATCCCATCCCCTTTTGAGTTTTTCAGGCAGTCCCATGATCATACCTTTCAATGTCTTGTTGAACCTCTCCACAAGACCATTGGTTTGTGGGTGGTATGGGATAGTGAACTTGTATTGCACCCCACACTCCTTCCACATGTGTTTCGGGTAAGAAAACATGAAGTTGGTACATCTGTCTGAAACCACCTCCTTAGGAAACCCTACCCTGGTAAAGACACCCAGGAGGGCCTTGGCCACTGCAGGGGCTGTAGTAACCCTAAGGGGTATTGCTTCAGGGTACCTAGTAGCATGATCCACTACTACCAGAATGAATTTGTTCCCTGAGGCTGTGGAATGCTCAAGTGGACCCACAATGTCCACACCTACCCTTTCAAAGGGAACCCCCACCACTGGCAGTGGTATCAGGGGGGCCTTTGGTTTACCACCTGTCTTGCCACTGGCCTGACAGGTAACACAGGAGCTCACAAACTCCTTCACCTTTTGGTTCATCTGGGGCCAGTAGAAGTGGCTAACTAGCCTTTCCCACGTTTTGGTTTGCCCCAGGTGTCCAGCTAGGGGGATGTCATGAGCTAAAGTTAGGAGGAACTCCCTGTACTTCTGTGGCACTACCACCCTCCTGGTAGCTCCAGGATCGGGGTTTCTTGCCTCAGCATACAGTAATCCCTCTTCCCAATAAGCTCTGTGGGTACTACTGACATCTCCCTTTGCTTCTGCAGCAGCTTGCTGCCTCAGGCTTTCAAGAGTGGGGCAGTCTCGCTGACCCTGGCAGAGTTCTTTCCTAGTGAGCCCCCCTGGGCCCAGGAGTCCAGCCTGGTAGGGCTCAAGCTCCATGGGCTCAGTTCCTTCTCGGGTTTCCAAGTCCTCTCCCTGAGGAGAGGGGTCCTGAGAGGCTAGCTGTGTAGAAGCTGGTTCCCCAGTCTCCTTGCTTTTTCTCTTGGTTGGTTGGGCCATACTTTAGGGCTCCAAACCTACTTGTTCACCCTTCTTTTTGATCTGTGCTCTGGTTTGCACACACACCAGTCTAGGGATACCCAGCATGGCTTACTTGCTCAATATCAGCCCAGGCTGAGGTTTCCAGGTCATTTCCAAGCAGAAAGTCAGCTGGCAATTGTGGAGAGACCACTACCAGTTTCAGGCCAGTAACCTCCCCCCATCCTAATGTCACCATAGCCAGAGGGCGTTGGGTGGTAATGCTGTCAGCATTGGTGACTGGGTAAGTTTTCCGAACCAGGTATTGCTCTGGGGAAACCAGCTTTTCCTTTACCATAGTGATGTTGGCACATGTATCCCTCAGGGCTTCTACTCTAGTTCCATTAATGGAGGGGTATTGCAGATACTTGTTACAATTGGGTGGCCAACCAGCTACATTGGCAACCTCTATTTCCCCCAAGGAGACTATACTAGCTTGAGTGTATTCCCAGATTTGCTCTGGGCACTCCTCTGATCCCATCTGTAGATTTACTGTCCCTGGAGTAGCTGTATTGGGTGCCTTAGGGGCTTTATTGTAGGGGCAGTTTCTGTCTACAGTTAAATGTCCCAACTTTTTACAGTTGTTACAATAGGCCTTGTTAGGATCAAAGTTTCTTCCCCGATAGGGCTGAGGCACATAGGGAGTAGTTTGGGACCCACCCACCTGTACAGGTTTTTGGGGGCCTTTGGAAGACTCAGACTTTTTATCTTGGGGATTCTCACCACCTTTCCCCTGGGGAGGTTTTGTGACCACCTTGTTTTGGTCACCCCCAGTGGCTGTCCTTGTCACCCTAGTCTTGACCCAGTGGTCTGCCTTCTTTCCCAATTCTTGGGGAGAAATTAAACCTAGGTCTACCAAATGCTGCTGCAACTTTTTATGTGTGCAATTACTCAAAATGGGTTCCTTCATAAACAAATTATAAAGTCCAGTAAAATCATGCACATTGTGTTCAGTTAACCAACCATCCAGTGTCTTTACTGAGTAGTCTACAAAATCTATCCAGGATTGGGTCTGGGTTTTGTGAGCCACCGTGAACCTAATTCTGTCCTCCTCAGTAGTGAGTCCAACTCCCTCAATCAGAGTTTTCTTCATGAGGTCATAAGACCCTACATCTGGCCCAGAGAGGGTCAGAAGCCTGTCTCTGCAGTTACCAGAGAATAGTTCCCACAGGAGTGCCCCCCAGAGAGGTTTATTTAATCTCCTGATATCAAAAGCCCTCTCAAAGGCTGTGAACCACTTGGTGATATCATCACCTTCCTCCAATTTAGGGACAATCCCTTTGGGAATTTTAGGATCATAAGATTGCTCCTTATCCTTATTATTGGTATATATATAATATATATATATATATATATAAGCCCATCTCTTTCCTTTCTTTTTCTAGAGCCAGTAGCCTGGTCTTTAGGTCTAATCTCTTGGCCAACTTTGCTAAGGCATTGTCCTCTTCATTGGGGCTCTCCTCAATGTGTTCTCTGGGGTCCAGCCCACCTGTGTGGTTCTCAGGCTCCCAGAGGTTGACTCTTTGAGTTAAGGATACAGAACCCCTTTCCTACCTAGTGATGGTGGGGGGACCATTATCATCCTCCTCTTCCACCTCTTCCTCTGGCTGGGTGTCACCTTGCTCAGAGGGGTGGTCCTCTGCATACTTAGCCAGGAGCTCCTGGAGCCCCTGTTAGGTTGGATGCAGACCTACAACTATTTTTGTAACTTTGCACAGGGCCCTCAATTCTTTGAAGTCCAAGTGCAAGTAAGGTGTGAGGTTGAGTTCCTCCACCAGGTCCACATTATCTTCACTAACAGCTAGGCTCTTTTGAGACATTCTAACCTGACAGTTCTAACCCTCTACCCTAGCTTATAGTGACTTTTATTTTTCAACAATTCTAATGGGACTTAAGCAAGGCCCTACCAGACTTTTAGTATTTTTGGAAAAGACCAATTTCAGAATTCTAAAGGCAATTTTATGAGTTCTGTCGTGTGATCAGATGGCAACCAAGTAGTCCAACAAATGCAAGTTTGTATCCCACCACTGCCACCAATGTGAGAAAGTGGCTCTATATATACTGGGCTCTAATGAAGTACAGTGTGTATAGAGTCCACCAACCCCAAAGGTATAACAGAGGTTAAAGTCAGGACTGACCTTACTCTCCAAAGTGGTAGCTTGGTCGAGCAGTAAGGCAGTACCAGAGGGCAGTGCAAAGCATTTGTTGTACACACTCAGTCAGCAAAGGATTTCACACACTCAAAGACTGAACTCCAGGTCAATGGTTTTTATATCCAAAGATATAGTTGTTTTATTTTTAGAACCAACAGGCATAAAAATATACTTTGCTAGATATGAGAACTCTCATGTAATTACTTTGCAAGGAAGCAGTAAAGCTGGTGAACACAATAGGTACAGGAGTTGCTGAAGGCAACTCAAGTCTAGACACACTTTAGCATTGAGCTCAATGGATTGTTACCATAAAAGTTGATTACAGTACAGATTACTTTAGTAGTTCCAGGACTAGATCCTAGATTCAGTCCTGGGGTCTAAGCTGGAACCAGATTAGCAAAAACGTTTTAGTTACTGTGGTGAATTTTCATGAATATAAAGCTGTTTTAAAAGTTCACACTTAGAAACTTTTCAATGACAATCTGGCAATGTTATTCAATGGGAGAAAATTCAGGTTGCAGGTAAAGCACGATCGCGTTACTTTTGTAATCCAGTACTGGACTTTTAGGGGCAGCACTGGGGTCTGAACTTAAAACAGGTAGGTAATTGCGTTTCAGTATTTCTTATGATTTTTAAAGAATATTTCAAGTTTTCAAAAGTAGGCACTTAGAAGAAATTTCATGGAAAAGCAGACAATGGGTTCCTATGGAGAAAATACAGATTACTAGTAAACCCGGTAAGGATTACTTTTGTGGTTCAGTACTGGGCTGCAAGCTACAGTACTGGCTTCTCGCCTGCTTGCAGGTGAGTACTTCGGAATTCGGACTTCGGCTGATCTTATATGAATATTTGCAGTTTTCAAAACTTCACACTTTGAACATTTTTGAGTCAAAATGGGCCAATGTTATCCAATGGCAGGTAAGTGAGTTACTGGTTTCCAGGTGAGTACTTGGCTGGTGCAGTTAAGGTTACGGGTATAGACTCAGGGGTCCACCAGGGTCAGGTAAGCACAGTCGGTTCCACCCATGTAGGCCCAATGATATCCAATGAGGGAAAGGGGGCCTTCGGTTGGTGGCTGCTGGCTAGCAGGCCACGCGGCTGTGGGAGCTGGGCTCCTGGTCACTTGCTCAGGGCAAGGGGGGAAATAGGGTAGGACAAAAGTGGCACAGCCAGCGGCACTCTGGCGGCTGGGGTGAGTACACCCCCTAGCCTGCTCCTCGCCTGTGGGAGGGGGGCAGGAGCCTAGCTGGGATTGGGCAGGGCTCCCCATCTACAAGATGGCCGGAGCCCGGGGTCGTGCTTCACCTCGTCTCCCCACCAGGGGTGGGGTTGGCACAGGCTGGCACCCCCCCTTCCTGATGTAGTTTTTCCCGCCAGTCTTCGTGCCAGAGTGGGGGTTAGAACTGGTGGGGGCCAGTTGCTGGGTACAGCAAGTGGTCTGGAGAAGCTCACAGAGGCGGCATGCCTTTGAAGCTTCTCCCCTGCCCATCCAGGGGGAGGAGATCTAGCACCTCGCCCAGGATGTGCATTGTTGCAGGCCCAGGAGAGCGGGGGGCTCTCCACCCAGGGGTCCAGCAACATGTCTGCTGTGTGGCAGCCTCTGCAGCCACTCAGCCCAGACGTGGATTGTAGGTTAGGATTTCAGAGGGCATCTCTAAGATGCCCTCTGGTGAATTTTACATTAAATACCACACTGGCACCAGTGTGGGTTTAATGTGCTGAGAAGTTTGGTACCAAACTTGTCAGTCTTCAGTGTAGCCATTATGGTGCTGTGGAGTTCGTAATGACAACCCCCCAGCACCATATACTCTTAATGGTATAACTGCACTTACAGTGCCCAGGAATGGCTCTGGGTACTGTAGGGGCACAGGGCTCATGCACCTGTGCCCACACCTCTGGCATAGGGCACCCAGCTAGAGGGGTGACTGAAGTATGCCAGGGCAGTGGGTTCTGTGGGCATGGCACACAGGGATGTGTGCCATGTTGACTCTTGGTTTAGTTCTGTACTTAGGCATTCAGCCTGCAAAGGCAGTGTGTGGGTGCCAGGGTACAGGGCCCCTGAGGGTGGCACAATACGTGCTGCAGCTCTCAGGGGTCTTCTCTGGTCACCATGTCCTGGGTACCTAGGGAACCATTTACTAGGAGCTGACAGGTGGCCAGAGATGCCAATTGGGTTTTTAGTTTCAGCACAGTTTTAGGAAAGGAACACAGGCCCTGGGTACCTGGTTGATAGGAACCCAGGACACGCTCAGTCAAAGCACATCAGCAGTTCAGAAAAAAGTGGGGGCATACCAAGGCAAGAAAGATGGCACTTTCTCACACAGACAGTCTGACAATCTCATGCATTTCAGGAAAAAACTGAAAACTTGGCTTGTCCACAGAGAGGAGTAACATGCAGTTTTATCTTATCCTCCCCTGTCTAGTACTTATCCCTGCATGACTAGTATGTAGTTAACACCTAGGTAACTCTCTCAGCGCCAGGATATCCCTAGGGTGACAGAGCGCTATATAAGAACATATAACATTACATTACCATCCATCGCTGGCCACCAAAAATCCATTTGTGTTCTCCTCTTCAGGGCAGACATACCACCATAGCCTTCATGCATCAACTCCATCAACCTGAAACGCAACGCCATTGGAACCACTAACCTGCTGCACCTCCTGACAACATCACCCACCATTGACAATTAAGCCCAAATCTTTCTGTAGTCACATGATTCTGGTCAAATTACTCCACAATCGCCCTTGACCTGCGACAAGTTGGACACACACAATCTGTTAGAGAACTTTATCCATTGACAAAGTTTACTTCCATTCTTGCCCAGAAATTGCACCCTTACACAAATCTACACTTGCCACTGCCCATTCCTCATGCTCACCCTGAATAGGCAGACACGACAAACAATCAACATTTAAATATTTCTTTCCCGGAACATACTTGACGTTAAAATTATATTCCTGCAGATGATAGAGCATTTGCCAATTCTGGGAGTTGCTCTTGCAGCACCTCTGATGGAAAACAAATCCACCAAAGGCTTGTGATAGGTACGCAGCTCAAACATATTCCCCCAGACATAAGTTTTAAAATGCTGCACACCCCACTAGCAAGCCAGAGCCAGATGGCAAGAATGCCCTAGTGCTGGTAGACTACTACTCTAAGTTGCCGGAGGTGGCATTCACAAAAGACATCAAAGCATCAGACAACATTTTTTTTGTGATGAGGTTTTTAAGAGAGAAGGATGTCCAGAGTGGCTGGTGTCGGACAATGGTCCAAATCCAATGTTCTACATAGACTTGCTCCCAGCCTTAGGTGCACGCTGGTGCGAGACACAGCTTAAGGCACCAACACAGTCTTAAGCGAGCACTCTGCTTGGTTTTTTTTCTTATTCCTTTTCTCCTTGGCCACCCGTTACTCGCATGAGTCCCAATTTGGGAAACTTGACTTGGAAGGGAACAACATTGTCTTGTTCTACCACTCCTGCGCTTTAGCACCGTCACAAGACACAAATACACTTGTCCTGTGAAAATCCAGGTCTTCTTCTGCCCGTCGCCGAGTGTAACGATGATCACCTCACTTCAGGATTAACACTCACGGGTTGGCAATACAGGGAACAGCACCTCACCCTTGTTGCCAGTTTTTAAGAATAATAATGCCGTATATGTGATTCAAAAGTAATCTTTATTTAAAACGTATGACATCAGGCAACAACTAAAACAAAAAAATAAGTTTGAATGGTCACCCATGTCTCAGAAGGTGTTTGTAGTGCCCCCCCCCCCTTGCAGTGATTTGATCCTAACTTAGCTAGCATCATTACTACGGATGCCAGTGGGAGGGGCATTAGTGCTGTCCTCAGCCAAAAGAACGGAAGTGACAAGGAGGATACCATTGCCTTTGCCTCAAGCTCCTTAACACCGACCGAAGAGAAATATTCGGTAATCGAGCAAGAAGCCCTGGCATGTGTATGGGGTCTAGAGCATTTTTGCGAGCTTATATGGGGGAAGAAAGTGTTATTACGCAGCGATCACAAACCCCTCACCAAATTGTTAACAACGAAGGGTCTGGACACCGCTTAACCTAGACGAGCTTGCATGCCTGTAAGATTGCTGGACTTTGACTATGAACTGCAATATGTACCCGGTGTAAAGAATGTTGTGGCTGACTTTCTCAGTACGTTACCCCTTCCTATGAGTGAGTGTGAGGAGGACATGTGGGCAGAGTTTGGCGTGGCCAGTAGCACAGAAGAATTCCCAGGTATTACCAAACAACAAGAGTGGCAGAATGCTGTATAACAATACGTAGTTCTATATGAGGTGACCAGAATGTTACAGGATGGGTGGCCTGAAAAACAAATGTATGGAATGAAATAAGAGTCTACTGGGAATTGAGGCACAAACTGTCCTTGGAAGGAGGACTAATATTGAGACAAGGAAAAGTAGTCTCCCCAGAAGCACTAAGACCTAAAATACTAGAAATCTGTTACAAGGGTCTTTTGGGTATAAACAAAATCAAAAGCAGAATCAAAAGTTAGTATTGGTGGCCTGGTTATGACTTAGCTATCGAAAGGAAAGTAAGAAACTGCATTCAATGTGAGAATTCAGACAAGTCCCAAGTCACATTCAGGCCGGCATTACATCCCTTGCCCAGTCCAGGTATGCCATGGGAGAGAGTTGGAATTGACTTAATGGAACCCTATGGAATAAGGAGGAACAAGTGTATATAGTGGTACTCATCGATCACTTCTCCATATGGCAATAGATAAAGATGCTCCGCAAGGTAGACTCAGGAAACATTATTAGGTTAATTCACCAAGTTTTCACTAGAGAAGGGTTACAAGTTCATAGTAAGGGATAATGGTCCACAGTTCAACTCCGACATCTTCAAAAAGTACCTTGCCAGGAATGGTATTACGCTCAAAACCACCTCGGTGTACCATCCTGCAGGTAATGGGGCAGTGGAACGCTTTAATCGTGTTATCAAGGGTGTCATACAACTGGCCAAAAACAATGGGTTGCATTGGGTCCACAAATTGTTCAAAATGATATGGGCATACAGACTAACCCCTAGTGAGTGCACCACATCCAGTCCATTCGAACTTATGAGAGGGAGAAGCCCCATATCCAAAGACAATATTGGGTGGATGGTTTCAGCCAAATGCGTTGATTGGTCTCCACAAAAGGTAAAGGAGAAGTTGTCATAAGCACAGACTAGGGGCTAAGATCAGTACGACCTGAAGCACAAATCTAAGCCGATCACCCTTAAAGCGGGTGATTATGTAAGAGTCAAACACAGTGGTTTCATTGAAAAGGGGCTAAGCCGCTATACTCAGCTGTTGATTGTTAAGACCATGTTTTGCATTTCGGCCCTTGTCAGCGATGGCAAAGTATGGCATGTGTCTGCCTTTTCAGTGTGCAAGAAAAGGGATGGTGAATTAATTGAGGTGGATGAAACTAGTACACCGCAGGAACAAAGTCCTGCTGCGACAGAGAAACTGGGATATGGTAAAAGAGGTACCGAAGGGTGGTATGATGAATCTGATGAAGTCTATGAGAGTACCCAACCCCAGAATCGCAACATAACGTTCCCCTCCAGTCTCGAGGAGGAATCAACCAACCAGCCTAACGTACAGGTAACTACACCTGTTGACAGGTCTCTTACAAGATTGTCAGACAAGAAGGTCCATCTCGGGGTCTTGACACAGAAGTACCCAGTACTAGCAGTAGAGGTAGTTATTGTTAAACCATGTTGGTATAAAAATTTTGAATGCTACTAATGTGTTACTTTGCACTCTCATATTTGCTTGCCCCACGTCTCCCGTCCACCCCCCTTCCCTCCCCAGTCCTGTCCTCCTTACGGGAGGAGATGGGTTAAGATGGACCCTTGTTTCTAGATCTTTCCCTTCCCTGCGGGCACCCGTACCCCTGCGCGCACTCCCCTTCAACATTATGGATCAGCTGACATTCTGTAGAAGTCGTTGGGGAGTTGACTCGTCTGTGGCCACTGCGATGTCCTCCCTTGCGGTGTGCTGTACTACTCCAATTAAAGGCAAATTCAAATTACGCGGACTCTCATCTTAATAATAGTGAACCAACCCCTGGCAAGCAGAAGGTGCTATCTGCCACCAGAGTTCTGGAATCATGCTGCAGTTCCAGAGTGGTATAAGGCAGTCAGTCAAAATACTTTATTCGGTTCATAACAAAAACCACAAAAGTGTACAGAGAACCACAAAGGGAAAAAACATTTAAAATTGCAGTAAAATTAGCTATCTACAAAAACACAGCATCCAAAAAGAGAGAATATGCAATTAAAAGACAATAAAAAATTGGATATCAAGTTCATATCTAAATTTACAAACATGCACAGTTCATCTAGATGAGAGAAAATATTCATTGTTTAACAGACTATAAAAGAGAATCACAGAAGTCTATCATCTCAAACTGGCCAAAATAATTTTTTCCTCAGTCTCATGGCTATATTTAAAGAAGTGGCAACGTTAAAAATTTCCCACACATTAGACAGCAATTGAAGGTATAGTAGGGCTGGTTTCACTTGTTTAAAACCCTTATCCTTTAGTAGTGGTACAATAAATGTTTTCCGTATCTCAATAAAGTAGCCACAAAAGAACATGAAGTGGGCAGTATCCATTATAGAAGAACCGTCACAGGTACATAGTTTCAGGTCTGATACCTTGGTCCAACAGGGGCGCCCAGAGAGGAGTAAATGACATTTATTAAGTCTAAACTTGGTTAGTAAATATCTGTGGTTGGCATTGTTAACAACCTTCAGATATAATTCCAGGTCATTGTCTGTTGTTACGACTAGCTGATGGGCTCTCACGGTGGGCTTAATCAACTCGGAGCCCTCTCTGTCCATCCCTCTGTGAAGCTTAAAAGCAGTCTTGACCCATTTTATGTCCGCTTTAACCAGTTTAGACGGCTCCTGGAATATTTCTGGGCGCCCTAGTGAGACTGCAACCTTTTTAACATAATTTAGCCACGGGATGGATTCCCAGTGCTCTAAACTAAGACAGTCCTTCAGGATCTCGTGGTTCACATCCACTTCAGGGTTCAGCCAGACCATAATCCACTTTAAAAGGGGTGCGATGGCAATCCGATCCTCTAAATATTCCACCCCACATTCTTGGTGAACTATAAAACCTGGGGTTGATTGTGGTACTGATAAAATGGACTTTAAGAATTTGTCCTCAGCCACCTGTAACAGCTTAACGTTCTTAAAACCCCATAAATCTGCGCCATACATTGCAATGGAGACACATTTTGCATCGTACACCTGTAATACTGCCTGTAGCGGTTTTACCCCCAGTTTACGGGAAAAATCCAGGACAGCAGAGATGGACCGGACAAATGCATTTCTTTTCTCGGACAGTTGAGGGAGCCAGGTGGAACTTTCATCGAAAACCACCCCAAGGTATGGGAATTTGGCTACCCTTGATAACCTATTCCCATTACAGTGGAGTGTCATCAACTTCCTGTGCCTGCCCTTAGTGCCCACGGCCATGACGTGAGATTTGGTATAGTTGACACTAAGATCCAAAGAGGACATGAACTCGTAAAAGGAGTTTAAGAGACTTTGTAGGCCTACTGGGGTGCGCGCTATAAGTGCGGCATCGTCCGCATATAATAATGCGGGGAGGGAAAACTTGCCTGCTTTTGGAATGTCCTTACAGACTGCTCCCAGGACACTGGCTAACTCATTAATATACAAGGTAAATAATAAAGGAGCTAAAATGCAACCTTGCCTAACCCCGTTAACTATACCTATCTTACTCGTGCAATTCCCCTTGCGATCGTATCTTACTGTGGCTGTGAGGTCTCTATGGAGGTCAGCTAGAAAGTATACTATATTTTCATCAATGCCCATCTTAAGGCGTATGCCCCATAGCTTGGACCTGTTTACTCGATCAAAGGCCGAGGACAGGTCCATAAATGCTATGTACAAACAACCTTGCTTCGCTATGGTATACTTTCCAATCAGTAATTGGAGATTGAGGCTCTGATCTATCGTACTACGCCCCTTTCTAAAACCGTACTGTAATGGTGACAGAGAGTTTGTTTCTTCAAGCCAGTCGGATAATTTGCACAAGACCACTCTACCTAGGACCTTCACAGCAGAATCTATAAGGGAAATTGGATGGTAATTGCTCGGCTCTTCTCTGTTGCCTTTCTTAAAGATAGGTACAATTACCGACTGCGACCAGGTCACTGGGATGCCAGATTTAGAGATTCTGTTAAATACATTGGATAAGACTTTGGACCATATTGCTGTGTTAGATTTAAAAAGGTCGGCTGGTACGCCGTCAGGACCGGGGGCTTTATTGCTTGTCATTTTGCTGATGGCTTCAGCCACCTCACCCTCGTCCACCACCAAAGTGTATGGGTGACTAACCCTCGAGGTTAAATCGTCATCCCCTGTGGATACCTGTTCATAAACTGACTTAAAATGGGTGAGCCACTTGCCTTCCTGAATGCCACAGTCTAAAACATTATTGCTCGAGTCAACAAAGTAGGGTTGATTGATCACTGCCCAGAATTTGGCGCTATTTTTTATTACGTCAATAGAGGTCAAATCTGCCCAGGCATCTTCCCTGATCTCCCGTTTCCTCTGTTCTACTGCAGCTTTATATGCTTTCCTTAGCAATGCCACTCGTTGTCTATCAATGGGCTTACATTTCAAGGCCTCCTTTAAATTACGGTTGGCTGCTGAACAGTTATGATTGAACCAGCCAACTGACCCTAAATCCTTGCTTTTGCCAGGGTATGTTAGGTCAGACATGATCTGGTGACAAACCTTTTGGTATGCCTCCGCTACCTCAATGTCCCCAGCTTCCTTATCCATGCATATCTGCAGCTCCTCTCCTCTGCTATTGGAGAGGTTACCTTGGAAATCCTCGGGAACACTTTTGCCCCATTTAATTCTGCGAGCCTGGTCTGTTGCGTGAATGTCTTGTTTGTCAACCCTGTTCGGTTGTGTCTCAGATCTACTAAGGACACCTCTAACACATAAAGTGACAGGGTTCTGATCGCTAAAATGAGACCAGACCGGAGAATAGTCTACAATGTAACTACCTAGCGTTAAACTTGTGAAGATAAAATCAATAGTTGACCCAGTACCATTTCCTTTAAAAGTTGGTATGTCCACCTCATCCCCCATGGGTAACATTAAACCATTTTCAGCCAAAATGTATTCCAGTAAGATTCCCTGCTCTGTGTGCTCAAAATGAGCTTCGCTCTGTTCAATAGGGGCAGAAAGATCATTGGGCAAACATTTATCTGGGCATCTATGAATATTGAAGTCCCCTAATAATATTATGTGGCATTCTTTTTCCGACAGCTCCTTATATCCTGTTAGAAAAGAATGTAACGCTGTCAGGTTGCTAGTTGAGGTGGCTCTGTCAAAAGAATTATAAAAGTTAATGATTAAAACATCATATGCCCCTTTCCGTGCAATTTTGACTACCAAACAATATGGGGACCCTGAGGCAATCGCCGTGTGTATGCCTGAAATATTAGCTGCCACCAAAGTTACCAGTCCCCCCCTCGCTCTTCCTCTAGTGGTGGTGACTGCGGGGAGAAAATAGGTAGTGTATCCATCCACGGTGAGTATGTTCTTTGTATCCCACGTCTCTTGCAGGGCAATGACGTCTATGGTCCCTATAGATTCCCTCTATATGGGGTCATCGACTTTGTTCCTTAGCCCGGCGATGTTCCATGTTCCTACCTTTATAAATCTATTATCTCTAGGTGCATCCATACCCTCCAGTTGAGTGTTTGAACTAGATACTAGGTCCCTACCTTTACCCAGCTCATGGACAGTGGGAACAGGTTCCCTGGTGTCCACACTTAAGACCCCGGTCTTCGGGACCATTATTATGGGTGAGGCAGGATTGGTACTATTTCCTTTATCATATCCAAACACTTTACCCGCCTGTTGTCAATCCACCCAACCCAGATCGGACAGACAGTCATACTGATTTGTCGTTGGGATGTTACCAAAATTATCTAGTGGATGACGAGCCTGGGCATAGGTGTGAGGTTGACCAGAAAACATACCATTAGCCCTAAAACTGTCTACATGATGTCTATTCTCATTGTTCTGTCTACCTCCTCTTCTCTGAACCAGATTCCACCCCTCCTCACCACCCCTACCCCAACTATAAGGATTCATTTCCCTGGGCACCTCTTGTCTCATAGCTCCTCTATGATGATTTGAGTCTTTGAGCCAACTCCATCTGTTATCCCGTTGGTCGTTGGGCATGTAAAAATAGGACAGGGGCCTGGCCGTGACCAAAGTATCATTGTTGCTACGAGGGTTCCCCCGACAAATATATTCCGCAATACGGGGATCCTCAAAGGTCACTACTATGCAATCCCCCTGTATTCTTTTCCTATTTTGTCCTACCCAGGGCGTTCTCTCAACCATTAAGATATTGCCACAAAGGTTTGGGGGTAAAGGATAATTATTAGCCAACCAGTGGCAAACCTTATTTTTGAGCGCGTGGAAGTTTTCTGTGTTTGGGGAGACCAGTTCCGTTGCCCCCGTCAAAATAATCACATAAGGACAAGCATCGGGTGGTAGATGGATATTTCGCCGTGTAATGTTATTTTGATGGGGGTCTGGGGCGGGTTTTAAGGTAGGGATAGCGGGGCCTTTTACGTTGGCTTGATCAGAGGGCTTATTTAATGTGGGGGTTTGGGTGCTCTCTTTATTAATCACATGGTTGGGGGGATTTATTACCGATTTTTTGGGCATCTTGTTTTTTGTCACTATTGTACTCTTAGCCGCCGGCCTTGATTTACTGGCTTCAATAGTGGTATTGGAAATCCTATTGGAAAAGTTGCTATCATGAAACCTTATATCCTTGTGTATGTCATGAAGCACTTTTTCAATGCCAAGGAGCCTAGCTTCAAGGGGTGCAAGTAGGGTTTTAACGATTTTGGTTATAATGCAGCCTATAGGCTCCTCCTCCCCGTTAGCCACCCCTGATAAGTCAACCCTCGCCCTATTGGCTATAATGCTATCCTCAAGGATGTCAGCTAGGGAGTTATCCAAGATGGTATCATCGATGATGTTCAGGGGTAAACTGGCGACCTCAGCCGGGGCTACTACCGTCCCGGTTTTCTGACTAATGACTTCATTGCCAGGATCTCTCAGCTCTACCAGTCCACCCCTCTCAATCGATTCAATACTAGTATTCCCGGCCCTGGTAACACAGGCTTTCTTAGCTCCAATGATGTTAGTGTTTGGGAGCTTGCGTTTAGGGATTGCCCCCTCCCGTCTACCCCTCTTTTGTTCGTCTACAGTCACTACCTGGGTGTCTGCCTGATGATATGCCTGGTTAATGTCCGAACTAATCCCTGTGAGGTTTTGAGCCTGATCCTGGGGATTAAGGGGTGATGGTACTCGCGAGCCTGACTGACTACAATGCACATTGTGAATATCAGCAAGGACCTGCACAGGATTGGGTACATGGGATGAAGTATCAGGGGTGCGGGCAGAACCAATGAGACCCAAAGACTATCTTTGGGCAAAAGACAAATCCTGGGAAACACTTCTTTCCATAAGTACAATACCTTGGTCGATTAACGAGTTGGTGCGCACAATAAAATCGTCTAAGGTGCCTGTCAATTTTTTACTACCCGCCGCTGCCATACTTCTAGTTTCGCGGCACTCCATGCTCCTCACCAGGGTAAGGAGGGGAAACAGCGAGAACCGTGAACACTAGACTCTCATAAAAGTTTCACTAGAATGGCAGCTAAACAACTCAAAATATCCCCAACTAACGTTGAACCCAGTACGAGAAAGGAACACTTGCACAACAAATGATAATAAAGCTACCACAGTCTCAGAAGAGGAGCCAAGAGCCTTGGCCCAGTCCAGTCTCCTCCAGCCTCCGACGGCCACAGACGGTCCCGCCTTTGTCCCGGGACGCTCCCGCGCAGCGGAGGTAGGCACCACTATTATAGGATAAGTATGACGCGCAGGGGGAGGGGCTAGCAGGGAGAGCGGGCCAGGTGATGTCAATTGGCCAGGCAGGGACTCCTGGGAGATGGAGTCCCTGCGGAAACGCTCGCAGCCCTGCTCAAATGCCCCAACACTCCTCAGGCAACACAGCTGCAGCACAAGTTCCCCGACGACTTCTCCAGCGAAGCGGGACCCGCGAAGCGGGTCCGGTGAGCAGTGGGGTAGAGAACAGAAGTCCAGAAACAAGGGTCCGTGAAGCAAAACCTCCAGCCAGCAAAGGGTCCCACAGATGAAAGGCAGGGAGTCTCTTTAACACAATCTGTGCGCAGGGGGCGGGGCTAGCAGGGAGAGCGGGCCAGGTGATGTCAATTGCAAAAAGAACAGGTGATGGACAGAATGCAGAACAATGTCATACATTCACCCCAGTACAGAGATTTGGGCCTAAATCCATCGTTTTTTTGCTCACCATGCCTTTCCAGTTTGAACCCAGCCATATGCAAATCAGTCTTGACCCTGTGCCCCATGGGAACAGTCCAGCCCGAACTGCCAAGCCAGGTTCTCCCTGGACTGGAAACAAGCATCCAAGGACCGGTTTCGGGCTTTCAGCCCTCATCAGCCTGGATAGCTTGATTCCAGTGGCATGGAGAGCACGGGACTCACGTCTGAGCATACCCGTCCCACTCGGGGTGACAAAAGCAAAAACAACAACAGGTGATGGACAGAATGCAGAACAATGTCATACATTCACCCCAGTACAGAGATCTGGGCCTAAATCCATCGTTTTTTTGCTCACCATGCCTTTCCAGTTTGAACCCAGTCATATGCAAATCAGTCTTGACCCTGTGCCCCATGGGAACAGTCCAGCCCAAACTGCCAAGCCAGGTCCTCCCTGGACTGGAAACAAGCATCCAAGGACCGGTTTCGGGCTTTCAGCCCTCATCAGCCTGGATAGCTTGATTCCAGTGGCATGGAGAGCACGGGACTCACGTCTGAGCATACCCGTCCCACTCGGGGTGACAAAAGCAAAAACAACAGGTGATGGACAGAATGCAGAACAGTGTCATACATTCACCCCAGTACAGAGATCTGGGCCTAAATCCATCGTTTTTTTGCTCACCATGCCTTTCCAGTTTGAACCCAGCCATATGCAAATCAGTCTTGACCCTGTGCCCCATGGGAACAGTCCAGCCCGAACTGCCAAGCCAGGTCCTCCCTGGACTGGAAACAAGCATCCAAGGACCGGTTTCGGGCTTTCAGCCCTCATCAGCCTGGATAGCTTGATTCCAGTGGCATGGAGAGCACGGGACTCACGTCTGAGCATACCCGTCCCACTCGGGGTGACAAAAGCTGGGCTGGGTATGCTCAGACGTGAGTCCCAGGCTCTTCACACCACTGGAGTCAAGCTATCCAGGCTGATGAAGGCTGATAGCCAGAAACCGGTCATTGGATGCTTGATTCCGGTCTGGGAAAGACATGGCTTGGTAGTTTGGACTGGACTGTTCCCATGAGGCACAGGGTCAGAGCTGATTTGCATTTAGCCAGTGTCTAACCCAGGGTGGTGTGGAGTGCAAAAAAACGATGGATTTAGGCCCAGATCCTTGTACTGGGGTGAATGTATGACATTGTTCTACATTCTGTCCAACCCAGGCTCTCCACACCACTGGAGTCAAGCTATCCAGGCTGATGAAGGCTGATAGCCAGAAACCGGTCCTTGGATGCTTGATTCCGGTCTGGGAAAGACATGGCTTGGTAGTTTGGACTGGACTGTTCCCATGAGGCACAGGGTCAGAGCTGATTTGCATATAGCCAGTGTCTAACCCAGGGTGGTGTGGAGTGCAAAAAAACTATGGATTTAGGCCCAGATCCTTGTACTGGGGTGAATGTATGACATTGTTCTACATTCTGTCCATCAACTGTGTTTTTTGCAGGTGATGTCAATTGGCCAGGCAGGGACTCCTGGGAGATGGAGTCCCTGCGGAAACGCTCGCAGCCCTGCTCAAATGCCCCAACACTCCTCAGGCAACACAGCTGCAGCACAAGTTCCCCGACGACTTCTCCAGCGAAGCGGGACCCGCGGAGCGGGTCCGGCGAGCAGTGGGGTAGAGAACAGAAATCCGGAAACAAGGGTCCGTGAAGCACAACCTCCAGCCAGCAAAGAGGCAGTCAACAGCATGCAAATAAGAGGGCTGGGATGCACACAGTACAAGTTCATAACAGTGCTAAAATACAGGGAGAACATGCCCAACACATAACACCAAGGTCCACACAGTAGATATAATTTAGTACTTCGTGGGAAACAAAATAAGAATAATGTAACTAAATTAACAACAGTATTAGATTGATACAGTTATGAGGAAAAATAAATTAGGTACTTATAAATAAGGCAATGCTTACGTTGCTCAGCCTGTTTGTAAAGCAGCCTAAGCTCCGACTGGTTACAAGACAAACTATTAATGCTACTTGTAGTTTAAGTTAGAACTCTGGGTTTTTGTTGTTTCTCTATGTTGAGAAAGGGATATCCAGTTCAAGACGTTGGTTTAAACGAAGTTTATTCTTGAAAGTAAAAGGAGGGCACAGGACAGCAGCCTCCGTCAAGAGAGTCCCGCAGAAACTGCCACGAAGGAGCCGTTGCCTGAAACACTCACACAAAGGCAATTTCTAGAATGCCGATCACGGGCATATTACAAATAATAACAAGAAGCAGATAAAACACACCATGAATAATTACTGTGAAGCACTACACAAAATAAATACTACCACAAAATACTAACAATGTAGGCATAACACTCTACTGAGACTGTGGTATTTTATTTTTTTATGCGGGCCCATCTGTAGTGATAAAGCAAAGAGAACAATGCATAATCTTAAAACTCCAGTCCTGTCACAGAATCCAAAACTTTCAAGCCCAAAGTAGTGATCACGCTTAACCAATCAGCGTGCAGAAGATATTTCAGGTCCGTCATTTTGTCCAATAACACCCATTGTGCTAGCAGTCATGGGCTACTACCTCCCTCGTCCAATAGGCAACAAATACAGACGATAACACGTAAGCTGTCTTCCGTAAACATTGCAAACTAGGTCACGTAGTTTTGAGGAAAAGAGTTTTTCTGATATCGAGGCTTGAGCCGCAGCTCTGAAGACCCATTTGCCTGTATCCCAGTGACGTCATCGCCCAACAACTTTGCACACGGTGTAGCCCATTGGCGGGAATGTCCTTCCTTCTCTAGTTTGGGAGAAGGCGTCACCAACACTTGCTTCTTGACAGGAAACCCTCACGGCGGCGAATACGCGCTCTGAAAGGCGGGGACAGACAGATTACACGTCCAATCAGCGGCAATGAGGACAGACTAGCCCTGCCATCTACGCAGGGAGGGTGGGCTCGCCGTATATTTTCTTCTGAGTGACTCCGAAACTGACGAATGTCAGCCGGCGACGGAGGAGACGGACGAGTCTGTTGTCCAATAGGATTCCGTGCTCACTCGAGGGGGCGCCGCGGTGTTGTGGCGGAGGTTGGAGGGGCGGAAAATAAATAATAAAAAAACACAGCCACCGAAAAATCCCCGGAGGTGGAAAACGAGCGTCGGGGATTTTACCTGCAGGGGTCCGTATTATCGACGGATAGGGGAGCCGACCGTGAGGAGGAGAGCCCCTACAACCGCATGCGTCACGGTATGTACAGCCCCTGCTATCCTGCGCTAGCGTATGTGGTAAATTGAGTGTGGCTATCAGTCGAAAGAGACAGGTGACGCTACCCCTGGGCAGAGGGGTGTGTACTGTCTTGAGTGGTTTCTACCCCTGCGTTTAGTTGTAGTCGTAGACGTGAGGTGATTGCTGCGACCGCTGAAACCAGACTCCACGCCCCCTCCACTCCCAGCGTGAAGTAGCAGGTTCGGCTTTTGTCACTGGTGCAAATCTTGGGTGAGCGAGCCCACTGGATCCTTTAACGTGGAGGTAAAAGGTAGACCCGCCCACTCTTCTTGCTTTTGGTTTGCTGTTTCCAAGGCAGTGTGAAGACTGGCGAGTGTATCCTGGTGATGGGAGTGTTGGTGCAGGTGAGCCACCCCCACAGGAACGCTGTCAGTGATGATGGCGAGGAAACCAGGAAAAGGGAGCGTTGATGTATGGGCTGATGTTGACAAATACCATTTCATTCTTTCGTGTGAGTGATTCGTAGCTTAGTCGGCCTGTATTGCCTCAAGTGATTGGAGTTACGTCGTGTGCAGGGCACAAGTCCTAAAAAAAGAAGTGTGAGGGGGGCCTAACCAAGTTGGACAATATGCAAGTGACATGGCACGTGACCTCACAATGCGTGACATCACACGTAGCATTTTACAGGAAGTGGCAACACAACCCATGACATCGGACCATAAGACCTCACACACATGTTGAGGTCGATCGTAAACGCATTACAATATTTTTAACAAGTGAGATTTTGTGTTGGGGTTGTTCATAAAAATGATGCAACCCTGACGTAAAATCTGGGCCTCAACATATACATTGCTTTTTTTAAACCCTGACACAAAGAAATTGGCAACAAGGGGAAACGAGTCAGTAAATCTGTTCTCCTTAATTGTTTGCAAAGTCTGAATTTTAAATGATCTTATAGCGTTAAGGCACCTGCTGTAGAGCTCTTTGTGTCTCCACTAAATCTCAGGGAATAATAATGGTAAGCTAACTCAGAAGGTTATGTATTTGCTGGGGAGATTTGTGTTTTGTCTAGTCCCTTTTTTTAATCATACAGGGTTATATGTCCCTCTTCAAGTATATTATGTAACACACAGAATACAGATTTTTATTTTGTGTAAACGGGTACGTGGGTTACTGCTTTTAACACAGATCCTTTTGTTACTTACAGTTAATAAGTTGTAATCATTCTTCTATAGCACAGCAACCTATGAAGGAAGTGTGACTCCTTCACCTTGTAACCCTCACTGGCATATGTAATACATCCACACATGATTTATTATCAATGTATAATGTTTGAGTGATTTAAAGTGCTCGGACACCCTGTGTTGGGATGAATTGAACTAAAGCGCTATAAAAGAAATAAAACAAAATTGTGCTATTTAGATTATTTGTGCAAATACTGGGACAAACTAACAAATCTGACATTTTTACAGCGCATGCATATCTCTTTTATATAAAGGAACTGAACAGAAGCATGCCTCTCAAGTACACGTGAGGTGTGTCTTTGTTTCCCTTCCATTGCATTTATGTGTGAGGCTCCGGATAGCTCAGCCAAGATACTCCAAAAAAAGGAGGCCTGATGGCCCTTAAACCTCTGACTTTGTTATGGGTCCAGCTGGAATCCGATAACCCCTCTCCCTGCACGTTGCTGCTCGGAAAGAAAGGAGACAATGTGTAGGCCAGGCTGAATGTGTCCTGGTATATGAAAAGTACACCCGGACAATTTCCAATTTATAATCTTTATTCGGTTCTTAAAAAGACACCATAAAAGCACATCTACAATATACACACAAAATATTATAAAATACAGTTTCCGTTAAAAAAGGATAAATTTAGCTAAAACCATAATTCGATAGGCTAATGGGGAAGGAAAATTCACCCGGACAAGTTTAGCAAATTTCTGTGTGGTCCAACCTCTTGGCCGAGTAGACAGCGTCCACCCTGTGAAAAGAGTGGGCAGGGGCCCTCTACCCACATGTACTCTCAACTTGTGACCTGGTCGTTTGTTTACAGAGGTGTTGGGGTTTGACATAATGTACTCACCAGATGTAATTCGTCTGGTCTCCTTGCAGTGACATAATTTCTTAACATGACATAATTGTTCTATTGCACAAGCTGATTCAGTGGTATTGCTTTCCCACGTTTTGTTGTTGTGACATCATTGGTAAAGTGACACTGTTGCCGTGTCACATCTTTTGGTGGTGACCTGGGCTTAAGCACAAGGCCACATGGGCTGCACTGCACCTCTTATGATAGAATTATTCTTAACACTGTGCTTGTTTTGCCATCATGTTCTTAAGTGATGCCATTGCTTTACTGAGATGTGTAGGGGTGGCATTATGGTCTAAAATGATGTTATTGACCTGCTGTGTCTTGTAGTTGTAAGGTCATGGGTTTAAGTGATGTGTTGCTTTGCCATGTCTTGTGGTTGTGACTTCATGGCCTAAGGTGAGTTACTACTCCGCAACATTGTCAGGTAGTGACAAAAGGAGTTTAAGTGATATACTTTGTCTTGTTAGGTGGTAGCCAAGTATTTGCGCTTTCTTGTTGTGTGACAGTTATAAGATTGGCTAAACTTCCATTGCTACATTATGTGATATTAATAAGGGTAAAAGTGACGCCATTAATCCTCTATTTTGTGTTAATGATAGCAGGGGCTAAAGCGAGGTCCATCCTCTGCTCCTCTGTGTGATACTGTGACACTATGGACCAACCTGATGTCATTGATCTGCTGCTGTGCTTTGTCGTAATCGGTTAAAAGCATATTTCTGCTCTGGGGACGTCTTGGGTACAGAGATATTATTTTTCTGGTGCAGACAATCTTATTTTAAAGAGTATTTATTTGGTTGCCGCAATGTGTGTGTGGTGAGGACATCATGGGCTGAACGTTTTTTTTCTACATTGCACAAATCTATCTCAGTCATGGAATTGCTGATTTGTATGTAGCAACAGGAGTAAATGCCCACTGGGCAGGGCTACAGAAACATTTGAGAGGCTTACAATAAAGAGCTTTATAAACTACATGGTAGGAGAGGGCTGTGAAGGGAATCAGTAGAAGGTTTAGTTTTATATGTAGGAGTAAGATGGCGAAGAGCTTTGCAGCAAATATCTGGTGTGAAGCTCTTGGGTTATATGTTAGAATCCCTAAAGGCTAAATCATTCTTCAGATGTCCATAAATTGGGTGGTGATAATAACTTCTTTACTAATAAAGCAGCAAAATCCAGTTACAAAGTCGCCCTCTGTTGCTCCCATTTGGCACATGAAATAATTTTTATACTCTCCTTCAATTAAGACTTATGGTCATTATCTTGTTATCTTTTGTCTTTTGGAGCCAGTCTGCAAAGCTTATATTGGTTACTATAAAGTGTGAGCACTTTACAGCCATTATTAAATCCCTTCATTGGTTACATGCATCCGAATGACTGTAGCCTGCCTCATTAACAAAGCCTACATCTTGAATCAACCCTCATATTGTGCTGCCAAAGCCAGGCACAAGTCCTAATTAAAATAGTGTTTAACAATGGGGTTACCCAGTACCATGGAGAACCTGGAGACTATATCATTAAACGAACAGTGGTTCTGCCACAACACACTTTACAAAACATTTTTTGTATCCCCTTAAACAGTGGGATTACACTGAATGTTAGCAAAGAGATCTGTCTAAACACATTGTCTTCAAAAGGAAGTACACATTTAATCGTATTATTTGAATCGCATTTAAACTTTATATGTTAAGGAATCAAATGTTTTTCTTAAGCAAGACATATCATGTAACAATTTCAAAGAACAGGACATATACACAGAATGAGTGAGACATAAAAAAATTAAGTGAATTGTACATTAACCACAACGTAATACAATAGATATATGAATTATTTACATGACAGACAATTACATATAGACAGAGCGTGTGAACATAATATAAGTCTCAGGATGACCTATGGTTATATCCCTTATTTGTAATGGTCAAGGTGGGCTAGCGCTTTTAAATGAGCTTAAACTTTTCATCCCTTGTATTATCGTGCAAGTTGAAAGACACTGAATAGGGTCTTCTTCAGGACGAAACAAATATAGCCTGTGTATAACCTTTAAGGTCCCACAAGGGAATCCAAATAGTAGAGAGGATGGCTAATTAATTGCTTCTTCTTAGGGCTCATAAGTAGCTCCCAATGGAGTAGAAACGAAAGCGGGGAAGGGGCATGACAGATCTCTTTGCTAACATTTAGTGTAATCCCGCGGTATAAGGGGATAAAAAAACTATTTTTGTAAAGTGTGTTGTGACAGAACCACAGTTCGTTTAATGATAATTAAAATAGTGGGCAGACTAATTGCCATAGGCAATTTTTAATAAGAACACAGTGAATGACTTCACAGGAAGTGGTGTCACAACATCAACATAAACCCAACTTTAAAGGGAACTGGCTAATGGCACAATTAAAGCGGAGTTACTGCATTTTTTATATGAATGTGAACGTGCATGTACAGCGTATTTGTATCTTAACCAAATGTACATGTAGGGTTCTTGTAGTCTGAATGCAAAGCAGTGACTGTTTAATATAGTCAGAAACACTGTATTTAATGGATAACCAAGGCTTTATTAAACATTTGGTCATTTGCATAGTGTGAAATAACTGTGAACTATATGTACCTTATGTGCACATAAAAACAAATACAGGACAGCAGATATTGATTTATATTTGAAATTCCTGAAGTTGGGGCTAGGGATTTTTTTCCTGTTGGAATTGCTATTTAGACCCTTTGCTGGGTGGAAGAATGCTTTAATAACAGTATGTATGATGAACATAGAAATTATGCATATTTCAGTAAAGTATGTAGTAATGAGATGATTGAAAGATAAATAATATCTGCAGTATTATAGTAAGACTAAAGAACACTGACAAGTACACACAAGATGAAAAGGAACATATAGTTATAATATATCCAGTTATAAAATATAAGTCTCATAGCTCCATCAAATCCAGATATATTGAACAACTTTATTGGAGTTTAGATAACAGGTGTACATCCGCCCAGCCAACGTGTTTCATCCAACAGGACTTCCTTAGGGTTGGGTAAATTCCTCAAAGGATTTCCTTTATTCCAATTCTACTGGGCGCTAAGTATCCGCATAGCGTCCTTATTCCAGCATGATAAAAGGTTAAATGCCTTCTTTTGTGATCTGCCATTTTTCCTGTCGGGTTTCAAATGCAGTCTCGTCTGTGTGAGTACATTAAGAAAACATGAGCATATGTAACAGTGTTTTATGAGGAACAGCATCTCGAGGTCCTATCGTAATCAGGTGTAAAGAATAGCAAGGATACCAATTTTTAGTCTAATTTTTAATTGTCTTAGACTGGTAGAAAGGCACATATAGGTTGAGAGTGGGTTTCCTGGCTACGTTCTCAGCTTGTAAGAGCGAGAACTGTTGAATTTTGTTTTCAAGAGTGCATATGGAGTGTGTGGACATGCAAGGGACGTGCACATGTTGGGTATTCTCACTGTGCGCCATTTTGGGATTTTATGCATATCTGTGCGAAGTGACTCAAAGTGACAACTGCTTTCACCTATATTTGAAAATACACCAGCAAACTTCATTTAACCCCTTGTGTGCGGTGCAAATTTTCGTGCTGCGCAGTAGTTTTACTAAGTGGGCAAGATTCGGACTGCTGGGGGCCGTCCTGCGCACATGCCGTGACGGCTCCTGGCCTTATCAATCATGGAAGAGGTTAAAGGCTGCTAGTTTACTGTTATGTATTTTTCTCACTGCTGGTGGTTTTAAGGTCTCGCGTAGGCAGTGCGTGTGCTGTCTCTTTGAGACATGCCTTATCTACAATATGGGCTTGAAGCTCCGCCCATCTTTTTCATTGGGTTTCTCTTACTGTCATTTGGGAAATGCCAGATTTGTTTGGTGAATACTCAGGGTTCGAAAAATCAAACAATTGTTACTAGACCTGCAGGTCTAGTAATTAAAAAAAATCAACTTGACCTAACTGTAATACAATTTACCTCTGTGAGCAAATGTGACAAGTTAAGATTTAAAGGAATTTTTATTACTCATTCACTTGGTGAGCAATTTATATGCTTTTAAATCTTGCTATCTTGTCACATTTGCTCTGCTTTCAGAGACCGATGTCAAAAGTCAATTTGTTTTCTTACTTGCCAGAAAGGGGGAGTAGGACCTAAAACTTGCTTGCCCTAATTAAATCTGCCTTGCAAATGCGAGCGGGCAAGTGGATTTTTCGAGCCCTGCATACACTTAGTAATCCGTCCTTTTGGACTCCTGTATTCTCTGATGATAACTGTCCCTGTTACATGTGCTCTTACTCTTCTGGTTATTTAGGACACTTTGAGAGCACTCCTTTTTTTGTTTTGTTTTGGCCTGCCTCTGCTCGTTAAGTGTTCTGTTTTGTTTACTTTGTGCATGAAACTTAGGTCTCCTCGTCAGCCTTCGGAGACCATTCTCCGGTGTTGTCTGTGATGCAACCAGACATATATGTTTAAGTGCATCATAACCTTGCAGTAAATGCTAACTTTAAAACGGCTGCTTAGAAACATGTTGTGTTTGGTGTCAAACACCTTTGAATCATACCTCCACACCAGTAACTGGTGTGGGAGGTATGATTCCACCCTTCCAAAGGTACATATGTGGGTCACCGTCTACCCGGTACCAGCTTTCTCGACCTGGGTAGCACAAAATGGACGTTGCCAGTCAGACACGATTCTGCTCTCCAGCTGCTGAGCCAAGCTCGAGCAGAGGAAGGCATGACAATAGGCATCCTGTCACACCTTCCTCCCAGACAGGGTTTAGTGTATTGTGGCTGGGTGGGTGCACTCTGAGAGTGCCAGAAAGTCTGCACTGGGGGCACATTTGTTGTCCCTGTGCATAGTCCCGCTCAAACCAGTTCTGGGAGCCATTGGCTCCTGCTCTGGCGCGAATCTGGACAAAGGACTTGGGTGTAGCCACCCCTCTGTCATTCCCTTCCCCTAGGAGGGTCCACAGAATCTTTCCAACCCCTTCCCATGGTAAAAAAAGTGAGATACCTGACTGCAGGCCTTTAGATTTTACTTGGACAAGATTCTGCTAAGAAGAAATCAAGTAATTAGACTGCCTGCACGACGCTGGACGACTGAAGAATCTCCCCTGGAGTAAAGGAGTTACTGGTGGGTTGGCCATAGAACCTCCTATGTTCCAAAGGGTTTGCTTGAAGTTCTCGTAGAAGTGTCTTTAAAATTTAAATTTGTAACCGCGACTTTCCCATAGAGTTGTACGGAGCACGCTTCTGTGTTTCCTCACTGCACAGCCGTCCTCCGTGGACTCCCTGTGTCACTCCTCTGGGTGGTTCCTTGGGGTCCCAGCGATTCTATGTGCTCTAGGCATTGTGTCTAGTCAAGTCGTTGTTATACCATTTTGTAAGTCTCGCCTGAGGCAGCGTGCATGCGATGCTCTGGAAAGACTTTTAGTAAGGGGGCTTCAAAAAGCTGACCACACCCTTTTTGTGTGGCCTAAAGCGTGCGGTTACGAGCACGGTTATGCGCACAGGCACCATCTGGCTTTCCTCTATCGTCATGGCTCATTAACCGCATTGTACCAGGGCACCCTTACAGCGAGCGCACATCGCACACCACTCGCCAGACGTGCCTCCTTGTTTTGAATGCTTCCTGGACATTTTAAACACACACACAAAGCTACCCAACAACAAACTACTGCGCTTGCCAAACTTGCACAAATGCAAATGATGCTATGTTCTGAGTGCATCTTTTTTCAGTCTGGCATTGCATCGCTTCTAAAATATTATATAATTCTCCAGCGGTCCTCTTCCTTGTTCATCTGCAGTTACAAAGTAATTGTTGCCTGACTCTGAACATGCTTTTGGAGATGAGCATAATTACATTATATTTTACCATTAAATCGTTTGCAGGCTGCGGTTCATCCTCTGCCTCCAGCTCCTGTTATCGTATATGTAAGTAGGCAGTCAGAAATGGGCCACATCCCATGAAAATGATCTTTAGGCAGCAGGGCATGGCCCATTTATAGTTGGTACATTTGGATCTAACCGCCAAGAGCATGGCTGTGTGTTGTTTTATTATAACTTTGCAACATGATGCATATTAGCCACAATGCTCTACAGCATACCTTAAAGACAGTGGCAAAGCCACTAGCTCTGACTAAACAAGTATAAGGTCCCAAAGGCAAGGCCTATTGGCTATGCCAGTGCTTGTTTTAGTATATGGTTCGGTCTCCCCTGGAGCCCCTGTGTATTGTGCTATTTACGAATGTTCTATTGATTCAGTATTGTGTACTTTATGCCCTAGTCTCGCTTAGAGACTAGTAGTCTGTTATATTAATAAACACATATTTTTATATTACTACTGTGTGGTTCTCCTTACATTTAGTCATTTAGGAGGTGATCTTCTGGTAAAACAAGCTGCTTTACATTCTTTCAAGATTACGCCTGAAGGCTGCTCTCCATAGCTGCCACTAGGATAGCTTTCAATAAGGTTATCTTTGACCTCGTACATCATAAGGGTTGTGTGGACTGGTACAGGGTGCCCACTTTAATTAGTGGACAGCATAACTCAAGCCACCTTCTCACACACAGGGACACCAAATGTGCCTCTCGTGCAGACTTTCTGGCACGGAGACCGAGCACCCACCCAGCCCCAATACACTACATCCTGTCTGGGAGGTGGTCGCACCTCCCTGTGACAGGATACCTATTCTCTGACCTTCCTCTGCGCGAGCCTGGCTCAGCATCTGGAGGGCAGACTTGTGTCTGTGGCTGGCAGCATCCATTTTGTGCTGTAAGGCTCGAAAGTTGATACCGGTAGACTTGGGTACCAGCAGAACCTCGGTTCATAACTCCCACACCAGTTACTGGTGTGGAGGTATTATTCCAAGGTGTTTGACACCAAACACGGCATACTTTGTTGCAGTAGTTTTCGAGATAGCATTTACAGCGAGTTTATAATGCACCTCTACCTATATGTCTGACAGTATCACGTAGAGCCTGGGCGAATGGTCTCTGAAGACTGCAGAGGGGCCCTGCTCATGCAGGAGCACCCTCTCACGTAAAACCCAGCACCCTGCCTTTAGGACTGTTAAGGCCTGCTATAGTGGTGACTGATAAAGGTTTAAGTGTATATTTATTGAAGCTATATCGTAAGTGGTGCAAGCACCAGCTTACACAGGCTGCAGTAGCAGACCTGAGGTTCCATTTTGCATGGCCTCTCATGAGTGGCATAATACATGCTTTAGCCCACGAGGGGCCTCTGGGGGACCTATGCCCTGGGTACATGTATACCATATACTAGGGACTGATATCTGGAGTTGTACAAAAGTACATATATATCAATTTAAGGGAGAAAGCAGAAAGGCTGGGATCCTGAATAGCAGGATCTAAGCCAGACTAGTCAAAACAGGGGTAACCATAAGAAGCAGATCCTACATTCCTATATATATGCAAAATGAGGTGTGTGGGCAAAGCTCAGATAGGAGATGTTGGTGATGAACACCAGAAACAGTGTTTGTGTGTGAAGCTTACAAACGAATACAGTGGGTAGAAGGTCACAAATGAGTAGTGTGCGGGAGGCACTAAAGCTCAAAAGCTTTTTTTATATGGGATGCTTACAAAAACTACAAAATGCTCAAAACTAGCAAATATGCCTCGTGCTAGGAATATTAGAGCTAAAATATTGAGCATGTAATTGAAACAATGATTGAAGGCGTGGAGGCCTTCCTCAAGACTATGATGATTGCCTTACATGTGTCATTTTAAGAGTTGCCTATTAACAGTGAAGTAGGCTTTGCAGAATAGTTATTGCTACCAAGAAAAGGAGTGACTTGGCTTGGTAGCTCTGATATGGACATCATTTTCTTGAAGTGCATGTATGGTTGGTGTATTTGCTTTTGAAGCTCAGAGGAAAAAAACACCCTGTGTGTGATAACATTGACAATATTGGGGCTTGAGGGAGAGGGTTATTGGTGCCCGGCCTCTTTGAGGACAATATTTACCCAAAGGTTCCAGAATTTAGAGATGAGTATTGTGATTGCTTGGAGAAGCTTTAGTGAAGATGCCCTTTATCTGGTAGAATGCAAAACATTGAGCCATGGAGGGGTTACTGATTCACTTTGCCATTGCGTAACAGTATTTCCCATATTTTATGGAATAGTGCATTATAGATTCAACCAAATAGCTTCTCATTTATGGCTGCAGTATTTTATGGCCTTGTGTATTTAACCACCGCTTTGTAGAACTGTGTGTGCTGCACTTAAGCTGATGATTTGTGTCTTGTGCAATGAATAATGTACATAGTTTTCTGAGAGTAAATAAATATTGTGCACCGACTTTAGTGTGTGTGTTTGCGCTTGTGTGCCCTTGTGTGCTTTTCGGTTGCGGGTCTACAGCTACTTTATTTGGGCAGCTAACTGTGGAACAAGAGGTGCCCTTTATTTGCGGGGTGCTTGCAGGAACATCGGCAATCCTTTTAAAAACTTTTTTTGAGTGTGAGTGGCAGTGGCGACCCACTTGGGTTTTACTAAACCACTAGTCCCAGAAAGCATTGCTTCAGGTGGTACACCTGAGCACAATTATTGTGGGGATTTACTGGTGTTTGCCGCATGCCGCCATGTCACATGGTCTGCCACTGAAGAGGGAATTGGCCTGAAACGCGTCAGGCAGGAAAACCGAAAAGGACTTTGTTCACGGCCCTTGCTTTGGCATAATTTCCTACCTGTAAGTGCATCCCACCTAGGGGTATATGTATGTATGTATGTATGTATGTATGTATGTATGTATGTATATGTGTATATATATATATATATATATATATATATATATATATATATATATATATTCAAAACACAAGAGTTGCCCCCTTGAATGAAGCCGCACAGCCACAGGTAAGTTTCAGCAATTTATTGGAGGTGAAATCAGCAGCCTGCTATTCCCAAACGGTGCCTTCCTGAAGTATGCGCCCAACGCGTTTCGTGCTCCCCGAGCACTTGGTCACGGGCATGCAGTTCAAGAGTCTATTGCCAGCACCTGTATTTGAATGACGTTTGCCCCAGAGGGCGTGGCGGCAGGCACTGCCTGCTGGTACTTGAAGTGCGTGGCATATCTTCCTCAAGTGAGAGTCTCATGAAGTGCAACAGTGAAGAAACATAAAACCCCAGCATGGGGGTGAATGACACTGAACAGCCCGCAAGGCTCAGGACTGTGTTTTTCAACCCACTGGGGTTTTATGTTTCTTCACTGTTGCACTTCATGAGACTCTCACTTGAGGAAGATATGCCACGCACTTCAAGTACCAGCAGGCAGTGCCTGCCGCCACGCCCTCTGGGGCAAACGTCATTCAAATACAGGTGCTGGCAATAGACTCTTGAACTGCATGCCCGTGACCAAGTGCTCGGGGAGCACGAAACGCGTTGGGCGCATACTTCAGGAAGGCACCGTTTGGGAATAGCAGGCTGCTGATTTCACCTCCAATAAATTGCTGAAACTTACCTGTGGCTGTGCGGCTTCATTCAAGGGGGCAACTCTTGTGTTTTGAATATATATATATATATATATATATATATATATATATATATATATATATATATATAATATATATATATATATTTACACTTTTGGGAAGTGTGGCGTGGTATATCCAGCAGCAACAAGAGAAAGAATTGTATTTGCCTTTTGTACATGGGCCATGCTACATGGAAGAAAATAAACATGGAGACTGAATGAAGCCAGCATGTGTAAAGATGCACTCATCAATGGAAAGGAGGAAACAAGGGTGACCGTGAAGGCAACCAATAGTAAGTAAGGGGGGGCTAAAAGACTCTGAAGCTACGTTAGATTGAACGACGTGCCCAGTATCACACTGCCTAGAGTGGAAGTGGAGGGGGAGCCAGAATTAGAATAAAAAGTTTTGCCCTCACACTGGCTGTAGTGAATACCTTTTTTTTCTTCCTCTCATTAAACACTGCATTATTAAGACACAAACGGCAACGAGTAAGCAGAACTCAGAAGTGTCAAGGGAAATGACTTCTGTTGTCTTTGACGCAAGCAGCTAAAATATGATCTAATCTGAGGAGGAGCTGTTGCGTAACACAACATATTGTTTTTAAACAAACATATCAATGTAGACTTATTATTTTTAACTGTTACATATTTATTAATTACTTTTTAGCTGGGTGGATGATTATTGTTGCATGATGAATTATTGAATTTTTAGCATTAAGATTAATTTCTAAATTGTGTACTGTATAAATTGTAGGTTATTGTGCAAGGGCTACAACAGGTCTTTTTAAATGCTAATTTTATTAATTCTCTTTTAGAAGAAAGATTATTTTGTATGTGTATACTTTTATGATCTAGGTTTATTAATTAGATCGAATAAAGTTGATTGGATTGATGCAAACATATCTCTTCTTTTAAACTGTGCAGATAACTGAATGCTAGTGAAAAACGTGTAGTTTCGCCTACACAAAGAAAAAGCAGTAAACGCCATAAAAGGTTAACCAAAATTGGCAAATGTGAACTTTACAGTATCACTGTGGAAAATGAGAACATATATGCGTTACAGGGGAAACATCCTTTACAACAAAACTTTTACAACGCAGTGCTATTACAACGCAGGTTTTACAACGAAAACCATTACAACGCATTGCACTGGGGGGCGCTCTAGGATAGGGAATAGATTTAAATTACTATCCAACACCTTCCCTACTATCCACGGGGACTGGAGTTGGAATAGTAAATTAAACTATTCACTATCCAGCACCCCAAAGCGCTATGCGTTGTAACAGCATGCGTTGTAGTGTCATACATCCGCGTTACAGCGGTACTGTCCACAATGGGCAAAACAGTGCCCTACTACTTGCCTCTGGATAGTGTAAACCTAGGCAGACGTGCATTCATATAGGATTCTAGAAACATAGCACATGCATACTATGGTGGGGTACTCTGTTGGGACTGTGTTCAGAATGTAAAAGTATATTTTAATAATGAGGCTTGTATTTATTATGGTATTGTGGTAACTTGAGCCATCATGAACACTAATAGCTAAGACTGTGATGTGCTGGCAGTGACACCTATTATATCGAATCTGAAGTAAAGGTACGTCACTGCTGTCCCCTCCTGTGACAAACAGACTTGTGTGGAAAATTATGAGAAAGGTTAAAGAGTAGCAAAGTACACTGAGGATTTAGGACAGCTATCTGGTGGCGTGGAGCCATTTTTAATTTTACATGTTTGCATGTGTCTCATGTTCCCCAAGTTATATAACTGGTGGAAAGAGATGTCTGAATCCGGCAATACCTGTTGAAAATTAGTACGTTTTGGTGAACATTATCTGCGCCATCTTGCCTCTTCCCCTGATGCCACACTTTTGTCGTGCGCGCCCGCCATTTTCTAAGATGCCCCGATCGGAACGAACCCTTTTGCATGCCGCTGGCCCCTGACATAGCCCTTCGCCTTCACTAAGCCTGCACGCTATCCACCCCCTGCTTGCACCTGCCTTGAGTCATAAACCCCTCTTCGGCGCTGCTCTGCCCCAGGCCCTCATCCTGTTCCCAGCGCGACACCTCCCTGTTTTCCTTTCATGATCTCCGGCCCTTAGATGCAAACCCCCTTTTTCCCCGTGTGCCCGTTTTGTCCTCCCCGTTCCCAAGCCGACACCCAGCTCTGCCGATACCATCCTTGCCCCTCCCCGTACAATAGAAAGCTCCCCCCATCAAAGAATCCCCGGGTTGATCAAAGCCCCCACCCCAGGAGATCCGATCAAACCCCCCACATTCCGTGAATCGGCGGATTATCCAGCTGCGCGATGCTCATCACCTGTTGTGACTAGGGTGGGGACTTCAACTGTAAATGTGTGTGGGAACGGGCCCAAAGGGGAGTTCCGAGAATGTCTTTTCCGTACATCAAAGCTTTAACATGTATGTGTAATCTACAATAAAGTCATAAATGTGTGTATAAGAGGCCAGGCCTCAGGAATACAGTTAGAGCACCTCAGAACGATACCTTCTGTCCGTTTCGTTGTGTTCTCCTCCGGAGAGAATAAAAAACCTTGTTTCCTGCTTTCCAGTCTCCAGCGCCTGCCTCTTCATTGATTTAAATAACTAGAGGGTCACAGAGGCAATACCGCCGGGCAAATATCGATTGTCCCCGACCCGACTCAGGTTTTTACAATTGGCGTCCCAAGCGTGGGGCCCATCAGCGACTCGTGGATCCAGTGGGAGAGGTCCCGACGACAGAGTGAACGACTGCAACGATCGGGAGAGCTCTTGCCCAATAGACCCTCGTCTGGCAGCCGATCATCCGAACTTCACTAGTTCCGAACAGACCTCTCTCGAGTGATCTACGGTCCTGACTGGGAACCATCAGGAGTGCCGTGAGAAATACGAGAAAAAGAGGACGATCGGGCGCTGGATTCGGAAGACAAGAAACTGTCCACGTGGTCCGGGTAAGGTCGTGTAATCACGACAAGTTGCGAAATAATTGCCTGATTGTTTGATTGTTCAAAAATACTAGTATTGCCCTTTTTATTTTTATTTTTTTTATTTGGAGATTCACTGTCTGCAAACGGAGAAACAACAGGCTCTCTCTCTTTGCAAGCAGTGGAGGATAGGTAGGGTAGCAGCCGTGCTTGTTTTCTTTCTCCCCCACTTAATAATTGCTTGAAACTGAACTGTTGTTCGCAAAAATATTGTTTCCTGGAGATTCCCTGTCTGCAAACAGGGAAGTGACCACCCTTTTTGCAGATAGTGAAAAGGGTAGGTAACGCAGATCTTTGCGGACCTACTCATTCTCCCCATTGTTATTTATTGGTCTTTTGGTTTTTGGTCCATGAGGTATTCACTGCCTGCAAACAACGTAGAATAGAAATATTCTGTCTAGTCTTTGCACCTAGTGATAAGATAGGCAGTGCTGACTTTTTTTAGTCCCTCGTTACGAGCCGTCATGTCTGTCTTCTCCCCACTGATTAATAGCCTGTTTAGCCCGGACCGGGTGTTAGAGGTGGACCATATAGCTCCACTAGAAGGCACCCCTAATAAGGACATGTTCATAAACTATGGGTTAGTCACCATAGCTTATAATAAATTATGGCACAGGTATACCGAAGAGAGTCAAGACAAACAGTGGCCACTGGCAGGATCCTTTGACCTTGATAAAATAGAAACGTTAGAAATAGCCCTTCGAAATAATAAGACAACGCCAATTATGCTCGACAGTCTCGGTATGTGGCGCAGAGAGGCTACGCAACGACAGAGAAAAGACGAGGACAAACCAAGTAGAGAAATATACCGACAGGACAACCCCAGGACACCGCTACCCACGACTTATCCCCCGACACTATGCAAAGGACGACCAGACTTAGGGTCAAACCAATGCGCTTTTTGTAGGTATGTCGGACACTGGAAAGCCCAATGCCCGACTCTACTGAGCGTGAGTAAAGGCAAAGGGCCGACAGGAACGACAGACCGGCAGTACAAGAAAAAGCGCGAGACAAAGAAGAACCCGACTTACATAGACAGACCAGACAGAACCACCACGTTTGATTATGCCCGATGGCACAGATTTCGCCAGGAAAATCTCAGCGGCATGCTCAAGTTCTCCTAGGTCGGGCAATGTCAAGACGGGAACCCAGCCTCGTTTCAAATTCACAGACAGAAAGAGATAATTATGACCAATAACTGTTTTATATTCGTCTTGAGTCTTTGTATGTCATACTTGTACTGTTCCCCGTCTGAGTTTGTGTGTATGTAATGTACAAATCTGCGTCATCCCTCTACACGTGTTTCCGTGTTACTCAACCTCTGTTAGCAGAAACTTAGCATAAAAAGCAACCTGGAAAGAAAGAAATGGTAAAACAAAATCCGTAGACCATTAATGAACTTGAACTTTTAATTTAGCACAACAAACAAGGAATAATAACGGTAAACTGTAGAAAATGAAAGTCAAACAGAACATTCGCGCCCCCCCCCATTCTGGAACCTTCCAAAGTAGGGCAGGGTTACGGCTACGCCCAACCAACGGCAACCCATATAAGGCGAGCCCGGCCGCCAACTCTTGGTCAGGAAATCTTAACGTATGGGGGAGCCGGAGGAGAGGCAGGAGCCCGCAGCCTGGGCATTTGCAGGTAGTCCCGCCACATGTCTCCTTGGCCGGCCGCAACGGGCCTGGAAAGACTAAAGTGGTCCCGCCACATGTCCGGAGAAGAACGAGGCACCTCTTCCTTTTCTCTTCCGTCACAGCCGCAGCAGTCCTGGACGGCGGGATGTCCTGCACGTACCTCCACAACAATTTGTCCAAGTTGGGCTGGGAGGGAGAGGCGACGCGGACGAGCCTCTCCCACCTCCACCGGTAGGAGGTTTCCCAGCCCCTGGCCCGACGCCGAACACCCCCAGTCAGGCGATGGTGCCAATACTTCCACAGCACCGAACACACCATGGTGGCGCCCCAGTACTTGCGCAGCACCGAACGTGCAATGGTGGCCATACTCCCACAGCACCGAGCACAGGACTTGGGGGACACCGGATGTGGAGAGACCTTCATGCGGGGCGATGAAAAGGAGCGGCATGGAGTGCACCGGGAGAAGGAGACGATGTGAACGAGTCTCCCTCGCCCCCCCAGGTGGGGGCATCACAGCTGCACCCCAGCTGAACGTCCCGCTTACACAAAACAGGGACCTCTTCCTTTCACTCCGAAGGATCTCTTCCACTCTTGCAAACTCGACGAGAGTGGCCCCTGTAGGGCCTCAAAATGGCGTCTGGGTCCGCTGGAAGGCGGGCCCCGGCCACTAGAGTAACTTTGGCCAGCCATATAACTCGAACATTTGCCCCATGGAGCACGAGCCCCCATCTCCGACAGCATCTCTGCAGCCTTGAAGATCCTACAAAGGTCCCCGGCGGAACCTTCGGCCTTTGCAGGTTTCCGGTAAGGGACGGCTGCCTTGATCGCCAACGAAACAAACATGACATTGCCACCCCTTCTGTTAGCATGAATTCTAGAACTGCCGAAAAGGACTCTGGTCCAAACTGCCAGTAATGAGAAACATTTCCCCTGATGCTGCTTCCGGACTGAGCCGGCCCCGCCCAAAATGGCGCCGGTATCAATCGGAACTTACGAACACCTCGTGGTGTTCCTTCGCACTAATATAAACTTGATGTTCTGAGATTTTTTGTGATCCTTTGTACACTTGGCTAGAAAAGACAAGGAGAACTCACTCGACGAACAGTATGAAAGAATCCCCATTACAAATGTTGGTTACAAATGTACAATGTATTATATTTTTTATAACTGATGTAAACCTCATTTACGACGCACACATACGGTATGCATATAGGAAATCTGATTACAGCTATTATGATTATGCTTCTAAATTATGAAAATAAATGCCCCCGAACCCCCAGCCAATTAATAGACGTTTTAGTTTCTTACAAATGAATGAGTAAAACTTTCCGATGTTTTTATTGCTGCAAACGACACCCCCCACTGTACGCACTTTAGCCATTGCCACGACCGGCCAAATACGACCGCACCCTCATAATCCACATGCTGAAATGATTTTGAAAAATAAAGTTTTTGAAACTATGGACGGATATTGCATGCTTTATTTTAAGAATGTGGGATCGGTGGGAAAGTTCCTTTCTGTGCACCCTACTCTGCTCTCTCTTTAAGGTTAAAAGAAGATGGTTGCCCAGCCCTGGAGGACGGATCGACAACACGACACTCCGCCTTCAAAGTACGCGACTGACCCATGAACTCTCGCGTAGAAGAAGACCTTGACTTCCAAGGATGGGTAAAACGAACGGTGTAAATGAGGGAATGTAAAAGGAGGGTGAAATAAAATAATGTAAATGTTATAAAATACAACGTTCCAAAGTATCAGGGAACGGAGCTGACCCAAGAACCGAAGAACCTTAGAACGCCACAGCGTTGAAAGAGGTTTAAGGATCCCGATAGTAAATTACATCCTCTGACTAGATACCTCGCACTAGGCACCTCTGGTTTCCTTTTTACGTTCCCCCGCACACGACCTATATGGACACACTACCCCCCCTCGACTCCAGAAACCATATCCCCGGGGACCCTGCCCCGAGGAGGAAAGACGAGTAAGAGGTAAGTAAAGGACTTATGAATCCATGTATTTGAATGCGCGCGAATGCTGTCTCCCCCACCCCCCCCCCTTTTTTTCCCTCTGCAGGTTACATCAGAGATTACAGCCGAGGTGTGGCGAAGATCTGAAGCCTTGCCATGTCTAATACACGAAGCGGACTAGCGCCGCAAGGTGGTGTTTAAGCACGCCTGCAAACTACTCACGTACCGAACAAACCCGAAAAATTAGCACAGCCTGATAAAAAAAAGTGATCACCCTTAAACCAGACCGGATGAATGAACCCATGTCACGTATGATGCGAAACTATGAGGGAATGTGTGTGTGACTGAGACGTTGACCCAACTGGTCGAAGGACCGAGAATGCGAGAAAGTGCGACAAAATGGTACCTCCTTTCTTCTTTCCTTTTTCTCAAGGCATGTCCCCTCTACCCTGTTTAATGCTCAAACTGCATGATTACAAGATTCTAACCCAGACCCGTGAATGCCCTTTGCTGTGTAATGCACTAAATAGCCTTTCTTGAATACACTGCCACCCACTCTGTTGCACGTGTACTATTTAGCCTGCCGTTGCGCGCTCTCTCTCTCTCTCTCTCTCTCTCTCTCTCTCTCTCTCTCTCTCTCTCTCTCTCTCTCTCTCTCTCTCTCTCTCTCTCTCTCTCTCTCTCTCTCTCTCTCTCTCTCTCTCTCTCTCTCTCTCTCTCTCTCTCTCTCTCTCTCTCTCTCTCTCTCTCTCTCTCTCTCTCTCTCTCTCTCTCTCTCTCCTCTCTCTCTCCTCTCTCTCTCTCTCTCTCTCTCTCTCTCTCTCTCTCTCTCTCTCTCTCTCTCTCTCTCTCTCTCTCTCTCTCGTGATTAGCCCCGAAATTGGCAGACTGCCACCCCTAGCACACCACCTAATTGGCTTCAAATACCGTCAGTATTTGCACAAAAACTTGTCTTTAATACAATCGCCCTGAGGCCGCGTCATTACCTCTCCTTTTCCGCTAGAAGTCAATGAGCCAAGGTTGGGCCGTAAGGGAAAGGACAGGTAAGACGGCAGAGGTTCCCTAATCTGACCCGAAATAAGGGAACTACGTGTCAAACGGCTCCCTATGGTATAAAACAAGGACCTCAGATACGCGACCCTCCCCGAATGGTCGCAGTACCCAAACCAGAAAAATGATCACCCCTGTTACCCCCCCTGTATCAGCCGCCCAAAAACTGGAATTATGAAACTGCCCTCGCTTCCAGTCGCGAGAGATGGGTCGATTTATGCCTTACCACAAGTTTCCTATGTCCCTGGTTGTTTCCCATAAAACCCCTGTCCTTCCTAATTAAGTAATCGGGCTGTAAAAGGTTACAAGGTTAACAGACTAGTCCAAGGTAAAGAAATCATCAAAATGAACCCCGTAGTAGTTGAAAAGCAGGATGCATCAATAGAAAGGAAATGTTTAGCCATGTTCGCCTCTCAGCAAAATACCTGTGTAGTAAATAATTGTAAAGGAAGGTCATAGTAAATCCAACAAGCCCGTCACCGGTCATTCATATGTCAGTTGTGAACACTATTATAACGGGCATTTTCATTCTTTGCCTGGAGCTGGGAGAGAAATAGACTTTTTGATTATCTTCATCTGCAAATTCTCTAAAGACTGTCTTTTCAAAATTGTTTAAGGGTACTGCTGTTGGAGGAGAGAAGGACCGGATGTGGGAGCACGAGGCCTGACTGCAGACTAAGGAACACCTGCGACGTTAGCCAAGGCGAGACCACGACAGAAAAGAGCGGCAGGACGAGGCACTGTTTTCGACAACACGAGAAGAAAGGGTCGACCTGATGCCCCTGCTCGATGTCCAGTACTTGTCGACAAGTCCCCGCTCTCTGAATTCGGTCACATGCTCGCCTATTTGAAGTCTCTCGTTCCCCTAGTTTGTTCCTAATTTGGCCTTGCTCCATCCCCTTTCCCTCTGACCTACCCTATGGACTGTTTTGTACGCCCTTCTTCCATCTGAACTTTCTGACTATCACCTCAAAGGACACAGGGCGGAAAAGGACCTTCCCGGCCAGAAAACGCGAGGAAAGGGTCGTGCCCTGCAACGCAGAACTTAGAACAGAGCTGGACTTGTAGCTCCACCGCCGGTGCTCAACAGCGCCAACGAAAGACCACAAAGAACAATGAGAACTCGTAAAACTTCGAACATTTGACATCCTCAATCACCGTTTTTTCTATGCCTCATTTCTCTCCCAGCCGCCATTGTATTGATCCTGCTCCAATCCGAATCTGAAATATGTATTAACCTGCCAGTTCACGTTATGATATGTACTTGCTGCTCGCCGTTTTTGTATTACATTCCTATGACTTTCCTGCTGAACAAGTTTATCAAAGTTTATCAAATAGGCCCGCCTCCTGAAAACTAGAAATGTTAAAATGTATTGTTTACAACTCTTTCCACCTAGGGTTCCTACCGTTTTTCTCTCATGCCCACCACAGTAGAACCAAGTAGAAAATGAACCAGCAAGATGTCTTGAATATGTTAAAGGGAGGACTGTTGAAAATTAGTACGTTTTGGTGAACATTATCTGCGCCATCTTGCCTCTTCCCCTGATGCCACACTTTTGTCGTGCGCGCCCGCCATTTTCTAAGATGCCCCGATCGGAACGAACCCTTTTGCATGCCGCTGGCCCCTGACATAGCCCTTCGCCTTCACTAAGCCTGCACGCTATCCACCCCCTGCTTGCACCTGCCTTGAGTCATAAACCCCTCTTCGGCGCTGCTCTGCCCCAGGCCCTCATCCTGTTCCCAGCGCGACACCTCCCTGTTTTCCTTTCATGATCTCCGGCCCTTAGATGCAAACCCCCTTTTTCCCCGTGTGCCCGTTTTGTCCTCCCCGTTCCCAAGCCGACACCCAGCTCTGCCGATACCATCCTTGCCCCTCCCCGTACAATAGAAAGCTCCCCCCATCAAAGAATCCCCGGGTTGATCAAAGCCCCCACCCCAGGAGATCCGATCAAACCCCCCACATTCCGTGAATCGGCGGATTATCCAGCTGCGCGATGCTCATCACCTGTTGTGACTAGGGTGGGGACTTCAACTGTAAATGTGTGTGGGAACGGGCCCAAAGGGGAGTTCCGAGAATGTCTTTTCCGTACATCAAAGCTTTAACATGTATGTGTAATCTACAATAAAGTCATAAATGTGTGTATAAGAGGCCAGGCCTCAGGAATACAGTTAGAGCACCTCAGAACGATACCTTCTGTCCGTTTCGTTGTGTTCTCCTCCGGAGAGAATAAAAAACCTTGTTTCCTGCTTTCCAGTCTCCAGCGCCTGCCTCTTCATTGATTTAAATAACTAGAGGGTCACAGAGGCAATACCGCCGGGCAAATATCGATTGTCCCCGACCCGACTCAGGTTTTTACATACCTAGACCACGCCCCAATCTACCTTAACACGTCTTCACCACTGGACATGCTTGTTCTATATTTGTAAACCTTTACAACATTTAAAGAACTTATTCATTCTAAATCCACACGAAAATAATTCAGATTTTCTCCAAGGACAAAGTCTTTCAACCGTAACCTGCTGTAGCAATTACACATAATTTATTATTTTAAGATTTGTAAAGCTCAACAGCTACTCAAAGTGTCCCGGTGCTAAGTAGCAAGTCTGGTCCCTAAACGATAGAGGTACTAAAAGGCAGAACTGAAAAGCCAGGTCTTAAGTCTCTTAAAGGTCAGAATGTTCCTGGAAGGAGGGATCTGAACTGGGAAGGCATTTCGCTTCCTGGCAGCCAGATAAAAGGAGCTACCGCTCCATTATTTACGTCTGAAATAAGGAATTGCAAACAGCACGGTGATGGGTGATTGAAGAGACCGAGCTTGTTGAATTTTTTGACAAATACTGAGGGCCTTTGTGGTAAAAAGCTCTGTGTGCTAGAACCAAACCTTTGAACCTCACACACTTTTTATAAGCAACCATGCAGTTCCTTTAGGCCTGGCTGAATGTGGGCTCTCTTGGGAAGGCGTAGTTGAATCCTGGCAGCAGCATTATGCATCAGCTGTAATCTTCTCAGGAAATGGGCAGGTAGGTCACAGTACAGAGTGTTAGCATAATCCAGCCTTGAGGTGATTGATCAAGGCCTGGATCACTGTTTTCTGCTGCGGGAGTGGAAGAGTTAGAGAAACTTTAACGTTTTTAACAGGCCAAAGCAGGTGCCACCTGGAGGGGGTGAAAGAAGCAATAGTATCAGATTTTACCCTAAGATTGTGCACTACCATGCTAGGGGGAGGTGGTGTGGGACATACTTGGGCTAATGATTATTGTCTCAGCTAGGCGGGGGGACCCCAAAGAGCAGATTTTCTGTCCTATTACATTGGAGGCCACTATTGTGCATCCACTGAAACAGATTTTGAGCAGGTATGGAAGTTACAAGGTGCATTAGGTGAATTTCTGTCAAGGGTGAGGAGCAGTTGCGTATCATCTGCATAAGATTTTGCCTGTACTCCAAAGTATTCAATTAGGGGTGCTAAAGGGGTCATATACACATTGAAAACCATGCAAGCTTTTTTTTTTTTTGTTCCTTTAGTGATAATGCATGTTACAGACAACACGGCTTGGTGCCTACAACCTTAATTAGGCCAGCAGCGTCATAATCAGTTACATAAGTGGCAATTAAGGGAACTGTATAGATAGTGCATAATTACACAGCAAGTCGCCTACAACCACTACGGGCCGGCCGCGTCAACAGTAACCTTTGGTCTTGGGGTTTTACTCTTTTCAATGCAGAACAAACATAAACCAAACTGGATCATTCCACTACCGCACTCCCCACCCATTCAACAATACAGCATAAATTGATTTATGGTGCCATTATATCTTGGACACTATAATATTTGCATGTGGCACTTCACAGTATCGATAGGAAAGGACGTTCAATCATCGTTATGGGCATTCAGGTAGGCAGTCAGATACATCCAATAATCCTTTGGTCGGGACCTAGGTGGTAACAGTTCTTCATATGTACGTAATGTGTCCTTGCAGTAAGACATATCCCTCAGCCACTGCTTGACTGTTGGTACATTTTTACTCCCCCAGCACATTGAGATTCTGCGTTTAGCTAACAGTACGGCCACCGCACAGAACTTACGTGTTGTAGGTTTCACTTTTCCCAGTAACCCCAGGAGACAAGAGCGAACAGTACATTCGAGAGCGACCCCCACCATTTGGACAGTATGGTTACGACTTCCATCCAGTAGGTCTGTATCCTCGCACAGTGCCATGCCAAATGGATAAAGTCAGCGTGGTGATAGTTACACCTTTTGCATCGTGCGTCTTCACGTAAACCATATCTATGTAAGTGAACCGGGGTGTAATATGCCTCGTGTAGGTACTTAAAATGTATAATCCGCAAATTACCATTAGGTGTAAGTAGTTTAGTCAGTGTGCAAGCAATCTCCCAGTCCTGTTCTGTGAGAGGGTTCTCCAGCACCAGGTTCCAATGCTCCTGAGCTCTGGTGGCACTATAACCTATCTCTGTCTGAGCCGATGCATAAAGTCGAGACACTAAGTGGTTTGTGTTGGGGGACGTTAGGACCAGCTGCAATGTATCCAGAGTAGGTGGTTCTTCAGGAAAGGTAGGGTAAAGGTGTCTGATCGCCACTTTTAGCCTGTGAAATGTGAATTGAAATAATAGCGATGGGTTTTGTATGTAGGCTAAATCAAGTCCCGTGAGGAAGATTCCATCCTTATATAAGTCTCCCATTGAGACTATTCCCACTTGATTTAGTAGGCCCATACCCACCGGTTCAGCCGTCACCGACAGTTCGGGATGATGGTGGAGTGGAAGAGCCGGAGCATAGAGTGGCAGTTTGTGTGCTAGTCGACCCAACCTCCTCCATGCTGCGTTTGTAGTATCAATTGTATTAATGTCCCTGCTGTGGAGTGGTGGTCTAACATGCGTGATGATAGCGTCGAGCGGGACAGGTTTAGCGTCTCCCTCCTCGACAGCTACATGAGTCAGATATGGAATTTTATGGTACCAAAAAGTGGCATATTGTGCCTGAGCACATAAGTAATATAATAAGAAATCCGGTACTCCCCAATCCCCTTTGGAGTGTGGCAACGTTAGGGTAGCTAGAGTGATACGTGCTTGCTTACCCGCCCAAATCAGTTTCAAAACCATCGCGGTTATACGCTTGAAAACTTCTCTCGGCGGTTGAATGGGGATATTATTGAAGATGTAAAGGAGTTTGGGAAGTATTACCATCTTTACTATCGCTATGCGGTCAGCCAGGGATAATGGGAGCTGAATCCACCTCTTAATTTTGTCCTCCAGGGTGTCGATCACTCTACCGTAATTCGTCCTAATGACTATTTCTGGGTCCCTGTGAAACCATATTCCTAGGTAGCGTATGGGGTCTGTTTGCCATTCCAGTGGGTATTCTGTTGCATGCGGTAGAGTAGTGTCAGTGAGTGGGATTATCGAGGATTTTTCCCAATTTATCTGTAGTCCCGAAAACCCCCCAAATTTAATGTATGTACGTAAGAGAGGGTCCAGGTTGCTTGCGGAATTGCGAACATACAGTAGCATATCGTCCGCGTAAAAGGATATATGCAGGGGTCTACTTGGGAATTGGAGCGCCAGGTGATGACTCTTCTGCCTAATAATGCAGGCCAGGGGCTCTAGGGCGAGGGCAAATAGTAGGGGGGATAGTGGGCAGCCCTGTCTGGTCCCCCTTCCTATATTGAAAGCCTCAGAGACATAGCCATTGATTCTAACTCTGGCCGTAGGTCTCGTGTATAATAGTTGGATCCATTGAATGAATATTAATGGGAAACCCATCCTATGAAGTATTGTAATTAGGTAGGACCACTCAATGGAATCAAACGCCTTTGCAGAGTCCTGCATAAACGCGACCGCTTTTGCAGTCGGAGTCAGATAGTGCGAGACCGCAAAAAGTGTCCTAGTATTGTGTGTGGTATTACGAGAGGGTATAAAACCCGACTGGTCTGGGAGGACCAAGTTCGCCATGAGTGGTTGTAATCGCACGGCGAGTGTCTTTGCGAGAATTTTTGAGTCCACATTCAGCAAAGAGAGCGGGCGATATGAGTTACATCTGTCAGGATCTTTGTCTGGTTTAAGAAGCGCTACGATCAGTGCTTCCCGCAGCGTGGACGGCAGTATCTGAGCGTCATGTGCAGCTCCAAACATAGCAACGAGTCGAGGTGCTAGAAGATCTTTGTATGTTTTATAGAATTCACAGGTGAAGCCGTCAGGGCCGGGAGCCTTGCCATTCGGTAGCGATTGGATCACCTCCGTCACCTCTACAGTGATTGGCAGTGATAGATATTGCCTCTGTGCGTCGGAAAGCCACGCAATGGCAATGTCCTCCAGATATTTGAGCGTTTCATGCTGTGTGGCCACCGGTCGTGATTGATATGTCACCATAGTTTTGGACAAAGCATTTCAAAATACTCATGGGATCTGTGTGTAGTCTATCGTCATCCCCTCTAATCTGCGTTACAGTGTTGGTTGCGCGGCCGGCACAGATTTTGGACGCGAGTATTCGCCCGGGTCGTCCACCCTCTCCATATGCTCTGGCTATGTGTCGCTTACTCAGATATTTGACCTCGTCCTCTGCCAATGATTGATGTTCAGTTAGCGTGTTACGTATTTCACTAAGTGTAGAAGGTAGAGGTGCTACTTCATACTGATGTTCTAGCATACTAAGTTTGAATTAGCAACGGGTCAGTTGTGTTCTGATGTCTCGTAGTATCCCCGCCGTTGTGCTTATACAGACACCACGTATTGTGGCTTTAAACGCCTCCCATAAGAGACCTGCGTCGTCTGTGGATTTATCATTCAGTTGAAAGTATTCCCTAATCGCCTTTTCAATTGTATCTGCATAGATTGGATCAGTAAGTGCTACAGCATTGAACCTCCAACTGTATGGCGGTGGTGTGTAATTAGGAATTTGTAGGGACAACTTAATGGGGTTGTGGTCTGAGAGAGTTTTTGGCATATGTGTGATTTCCCTAGTCCACAACAGCACATCATCTGAACCCAACCAGTAGTCTATGCCCGACCAGCTGCCATGTGCCGCCGATGTGTGCGTCGCTTCTTTAACTCCCGGGTTACGGGCCCTCCATATGTCTGTGATATGCAAATCTAACAATATATCGTGTAGTTTGGCGCGGACCTGTGTGTGGTGTTCCGTCATGTTGCCTGATCTGTCCAACCTATCATTGAGAGCTATGTTTAGGTCACCACCCCATAGTAATGTTTGATCATCCGCAGAATGTAGCTGCTGGCAAATCTCATGATAAAAATCAGGTGCATCAGTGTTAGGGCCGTATGTGTTAACCAGTGTCAATGGACGACCACGTAGTCTACCTTTGAGTATAATGTAGCGGCCATACGTGTCCAGTACCGTTGTGTCAATTCTGAAATTTGTACCTTTCTTTACCAGGATGGAGATCCCTCTAGAGTATGATGAGTATTTTGAACAGTGAATGGATTCTGCACACCTGTGTATGCGAGTGCGGAGCTTCGTGTGTCTCCTGGAACATAACAATATCAATGCACCACCTATCCAGGCATGTGAATATCTGACGTATCTTTTTGGGGTTGGTGTATCCTCTTATATTCCAAGTGAGGAAGTTCAAAGTCTGTGTAGCTAACGGAGCCTCAGCCATCTGGCGTCACACTGTGAATGGTGAACGTTCTCCGTCTGATCTAGAGAAGATCTCCATATGAAAAATAATATATAACGGATGCAGGCACCCCCTGGATACCAACAGTCATTTATCGGTTGGGTGTAGGCAGTGCATCTCAAGTAGTCCGATCCATGAACGAAAACAATAACCCCAGTGCCCCCACCCCCACCCACAACAGCAGCCCAATCCTGCTGATGCCATACCCCAATTAAACATTCCAAAAGCATAAACAATTTGTGGGGATCACCCATAGGGGGGTCCGCCTGGACTGCACATCTCCATCCGATCTATCGGATGTGGACGGACTAAGCTATTGAAACGCAACCTCCGTACAACATTGTAGTAGAGCTTGGTAGCAAGCATCAGTGCGATGCCTAAAGTCCAGATATAGCCTAGCAGTCGATAGAGTGTGCAACTCAGATTTACTTGTACGACATAGCATATCAGTACAATGCACAATCAATGTTAATCAAAAATTGACTGATTACTGCGCTAGGCACAGTGGTGGCGGAGTGAGTTAAGGTATCACACAAATAAGTAAAGAATTCAGTAAATAGCACAAGTAAAGCTTGTGGGACTTCGCCATATAGACGTGTATAGCGATCCAGATGCACGCAGTACATAATTCAAGGTTGCTTCTCCACCTTGTGGTGGCCCACCACATCCCTCCAGACAGTGCCATGGAGACAACAGTTACTGTTCAACGAGGATCTATGTGCAAGTGCATTTACACAAGGGGCAGCCGTAGCCGTGTCGTAATCAAATGGCGGCACTTGATCCGCATTGCTCCCTCCGACTCAGCATTAGGGCAGGGATATGTGTAGTAGTGTAACCACTGCTGCAGAAATTTACCAGAGAGCCATCAGAACCAGTGTGTTATATCAGTTGTCAGTTTTGCTCAGATCGTAGTGGAAGTCAGGGATGGGATCAAGCGGAAACATACATGAAGTCCAACATTGCGCCATGACTCTGAGACTTGTCTTATTGTTCATCAAGCGTTGCAGTGGTAATTCCAGCTATATTCTCCCATCCCCTATAGTGATCAGTCTGAGCCTGGGTCTGTACTCCAGCAATGTCTGTGATCATGGGGATTCACCCCTACATAGTATAGTACAGTTGTGTGCTGAGTCTCCGCATCGTTCAAGCATGGCAGCACCCATAGTGCATCAAGACATTGTATACCCAGACATGTGTATAAAGTCGTGTGCACCATTGAAGAATAGTATTACAAAGTGTGGACTTACCGCAGATGGGGTGCTCATCACAATTTAGTTCAGTGATCACATCAGCCAGGGCAGGTCTTACCAGGTCGGCACGGGACGTCCGCGAGCATCAGCACCACCGACAGTCAAATTCACAGCAGCGTGTCATTCCTCCCCTTGCCTTGTTCATGTCCTCCTCTGTTCTTCCGAGGGCCACAATGGTTTTGATGAAGTCGTTCACCGCCCTGGGTGTGGAGAGCACTGTCGATTTGCCATTCCAAGTCACCTTCAGACGCGCTGGGTACAACATGGCGTATTCTATCTTCAGGTCACGCAGTTTTGCTTTAGCTGTATTAAATTCTCTGCGGGCCTGCTGTACCGCCATCGTGTAGTCAGGATATAACTCCAGTCGGTTGTTTTGGAAGGAGAGGTCCTTGTGCTCACGTGCCAGCCTCAGAATCGCATCCCTGTCTCGATAGTTCAAGATGCGCGCCACTATTGGTCTTGGGTGGTGTTCCTGGTGGGGGACGCGGTGCCAGGGTGCGATGAGCTCTCTCCACAATAAACACTGGCGATAACGCTTCCTTGCCAAAGAGCGCCAGGCAGAGTTCCTCCACGTAAGATTCCATCTTGCCCGTGTTTGTGGATTCTGGCACACCTGTGATGCGCACATTATTGCGACGCGATCTAGCCTCCAAATCCTCCGCCTTGGATCTTATGACTTCCAGTATCTTTTCAAAACCAGTGCATTTAGACGTGCTCGCACGTGCTTCATCCTCCACCGCCGGTATTCTGGTTTCAGCCTCATCCAGCCTTTCACCATGCTTGTCCATCTTTGGCGCCATATTATCAACTCGGCAGGTGAGGTGGTCCAGTTTTCCGTTTATGTCCTGGAGACTGGATTGGATGGCTTTCAGAATAGATTCCATCCCCTGCGTAGCGCCGCCTTCTGCGTCTGTCTCAGTGTCCGAATGTGATGTAGGCGCCCGTGTTGTCCTACGTTGTTCAAAGTTGAGCTTTGGTTGTTGCCTATCTGGTTTCCCCATCTTGGTATGGCAGCCCCCACCGTGGCTCAGCAGTCAGGCACAAGACTGTACAGCACTACAACAATAGCAAGCTGTTATCTTTGCGTTGGGCTCACTAGTCGTCAATGTAGGCCTTTTGACTGTGCGTTCACTAGTGTCTCTACAACGGTTCTTCAGATGGGTAGCGTATGATCTCTCGCTGCCAGTTAGACTCAGGGCCCAGGTTGGACCGGTGCGGGCTGCGGGCGGCAAGGTCACTCCCCAACCAACCTTTCCGCCATGGAACCGTTCTCTATATCCACAGGGTAGAGCTGGTGGATATCCATGCGTACATGACGGTCGGTAGCTCAATCAGTGGGATCTCTGGAGGTGCACCGCGCTTACGTGGACCTCGAGTCAGGTATTCTATGATTAGTGGCTTTATTTGCACATCCCAGCACCCCGTACACTTCGTTTACCGCGCCATATTTCAGTATGTAGAGCATGTCGTGGAGGGGGCCCAGGCAGGACAGACAAGTATTTTAGTGCAAACTGCTGGGTAATGACAGTGGTAGCCTCGGAGCCCTTAGCGCTGCCTGCACCTCCAGTTCAGCAAGGTTGGGATAGTTGGCACAGCATAGGCCCCATGCACCCAGCTCCAGCATTCACAGTATTCCCAATAGTGGCGATGTTTCCTCTATAGTTGGCACAGGGGTCCACTCTCTTGCTGCGTAGAGCTAGGAGCGCTGATCTGCAATACAGTGTGCGATGTCACAAATGTACTCGCCCGACTCGCACAGGCATATACAGCGCGCCATACAGAAGTACATGCAGGAGCGATGATCGCGTCATTCAGTGCCCGAACAGGGCGATGGTTTAGACCCAATGCAAGAGATAACCAACAGGACGCGATCCAGCTTGGTGTGCAGGGAGCCGTGAGGGTGATGGGAATGACCGTGACACTGACCAACCTGCGACACCAGCGTAGCTTTCACTGCGGCGTTTAGATGCAGCACGAGGCGCTACCAGCTCTCCTTTATATGGCCAGAAATCTTTTAGTGTTCACCTGCCTGTTGCACATTCCGCATAACGGTCCCGATGTTTGCAGCTCCTCAGCACTAGTCCTGCAGTATTGCCAGCACTCACGAGTTGTCTATATGGGCACCGCCATCTTGCCTTCCGTTTTTCGTGCCGTTTTCATGTCTCGGGTCAATGCGGTCTACATCGCCTATTGTGTCTCAATATATAACAGAGCCTCCGGGGATTTAATGTCTATCACTAGCAATCGTGCTGTCTTCATGGAGTGACCGCCTGTGCATTATTATCATCACTGGGGCTGCAGAGTTACGGACCGTTAGTTTCCCAGGGGGTCGCCATCTTGACCGACCATGCGCGAGAAAGCCTTCCACCCTTACAAAGCTATTCTGGGCTCACGTGTAAGCGCTGGTGAACAGTCTCGTTAGAGTAGCAGGTTCCGATTTCTGTGACGGAACATCACGCTTGGGGGCTCCGGCTGTTTAATGCGTGATGATTGTTTAAGCAGCGAGTGGCGGGCGCCATCTTACCCGGATCGTGTAGGCTCACGTCCCGTCCCTCCGAGCCGAATTACTCCCACTGTACCACAGTTTTTCTGCGTCTGAGCACACCCATCAGGGGCTGTGCATATCCCCCTGGTAGATCGTGGTTGGCACCGCTAAATTTGGTGGCTGTAGACGGGAGAAATTGCGTGAATCAGTGTCCGTCCAGCAGGAGCTGTCTTTTCAGCCAGCCATCCCACAGTGCGCCCTCTAGCGCCCCCCCGAAAACCTTGCAAGCTTAGTGCAATCCCTGAGGGACCCCATAACCCAATGGTTTAGGATCAGAAGCAAATGGGACCATCCTGACTGACTGGGACCTGTCTGTCAAAAAAGGAACGAAGCCTTGCCAAATCAGATCCAGGAGGATAAGTGCCACCTGATTCTCTAGATCTACAGCTACCTTAATTGTATCTGAGACCTCCAACAGTGTGGTTTCTATGCTGAAACTTGGGCGGCAGCTCGACTGGGTAGGGTGTAGAAGCACATTTTGTTCTCAAAAAGCAGAGAGCTGCTTGTTTGAGCTTCTCTAAAATCTTGGTAGAGGATTGCAGCAGAGAAATGGGACAGAAATTGGCAAGGCTAGTTTTGTCTGCCCAGGATTTGTTTAAAAGAAGAATCAACTTTGCCTGCTTCCAACCACTGGGCACTGTGGTGAAACAAATTGACTGAATTAGGTGCTGGTTTAGAACAGGGTTGATGGCCGTACAATTTGCAGCAAGAATGTGAGGAGGACAGGGGTCATCTGGCGACCCCTGATTTAAAGGCACTCGAGGCCTGAGCGGACTCCTCAAGTGAAATCAAGGCAAATTGCTGTAGCACTTGGCCACAAGAGGGCACTATTGCTACCTGCAGAGCTGTGTGGTCACTGATCCTCATCGAGGCGGGTTCCTTGAGATGTAAAGCATCCATGATGGTTTGGATATTAGTGTAAAAGAAGTTGGACGATTGGGTACATAAATTAAGAGCAGGTTTTAAAGGTTGAAGCAGGGCTTCTGGGTGGGTACACATTTGGTTATCTTAAATATCTCCATGGACTTGTTTTCAGACGTCTGTAAAAAAAATAAATAAATAAAGTCAGGCTGCGCATTAATTGCACAATGGTATTTAGACTGAAACCACACGTAGGATCCAAGGGAGAGTAACAAAGAACATATCACTCTGTATCTAAATCTTGAAACTCACTAAAGATATGTTCTACCTCTAAAAAATAGAATTGGAGATTAGTGTCGGTGGGGAAGAGATGTCCTTAACGGACAAGAACCCTCACTCATCCAAAGGTGACATGCTTCATCATTGGGCTCCCTCCTCACATCGGGGCCAGCCAGTCCCTCCTCAAGGGCTCAAATAACTTTATTAGGTAGCGTCCTTGGAAAGGGTTAAAAGAGCAAAGGACAGGGGAGTTTAATGGCAAATATCCACCTTCTGAGGTCAACATGCTTCTGCCTTACTTTTGGCTCCTGAAGGAGTCCTTAGGCATCCGTCAGGACCAACTAATATTAGTCACTCAGTAAGTGTATATGCCACAGTCACTTATTTTGTAATAAAAATGGCTATACTGGCAGTTTCCAAAGGTATAAGTCTTTAATTCGTCACCTCCATCTGTGGGAGGGAACTGACATGGACTCTCTATAGCGACTAGGTACCCGTTCAATAACTTTGGCCCTCTGAACTCTACAGAGTTTCCATGCAGTCCGAGTCCTGGCAAAAGGTGAATATTTAGAGCCTTCTTGTAGAGCCTTCTGTCATTAGAAAGGTGGTAATGCCTTCCATCCCAGTTTCTTATAGAGCTTACAAAGCATTTTAAGGCCCTCACCGACCCAAGGACCTGACTTTTTTCCTGAGGAATTAACATCCCTGTGTTAAATAGGTATGATGTGGTTATCCACCTGTGTAAGCCAGGAGTCGACTGACTGACATCAACCTCTATGTCCTCTGTCATAGGTGAAGAGTGCTTACTCTAGAAAAGAATAAACTCCATGGAAGAGACAGTGGCCCAATTATGATGCGGTAGAGAACAGAGAAACCTGCATCCGAGAGAAGAGAGGTCCAGTGACCAACAGAAGTAAATGAGAGGATGGTCAGACCAAGTATGGGGACTAATGTCGAGAACCGAAACTTGAGTTTTAGAAAAAATTGTATCTATGGTATGACTGTTATTGAGAGTCGGCTGAGTCACAAACAGACCTATCCCAAGATGGCATATGCTCCAAAAGAAGTTGACCATGCGAGTCAGAAGATGCGCCCAGATGTATAATAAGGTCCCCTTGAACTGTCAAATTCAAGTATTTCAACATATACTTCAAAAGGAACTTATCCAGGGAAAACTGAAGCACCCCTGGCAATAGATCAGCACACCAGCCAGGATTTTATTAGCGGAAAATGAAATGCAAAAGCCCATAGACTTCTAGACACTGCTGACTTCACATCAATCTCACTCGCTCATTGCTCATCATCTCGTTTGACTCCTCTGTATAAACAAAATCTTTAAAGTGGCAAACTGTTACCTCTGGGTCCTGAAAAGATTAAGCCATTCTGTTCTCTTTTCTTCTAAAATACTGTCATGATTGGACTTTGGCCACACCGTCCTTGTGAGCATCTCATAAGCCTGCCTGTTGCCACTGAAAACTGTCCTACATGCCAAATTAGACATGTCTTTATCTCTGAAATTAAATCACGTTACTCTAATTCCCATCAAGTTACACTGGCCTCTTAATAAAGCATAGATAACATTTAAATATGATGCCTAGCCTACAAAATAACCAACACCAGTACTCCATTATACTTCTTCCACCAGAGCACAAGTCCTGAAAAAAGAAGTGGGGCACTAACCAAGTTAGGCAGTAGCTCTAACTCCTATGTGGATGCCAAAATTATGACCTATCTCCACTACCATCAAGCATTTTAGGCAATTTAAGCATCGAAAGTATTCAGAGCGACCCCAAACTCTGTCAAAGAATGATGCTTGAGACCCTACTCCCTACTTGACCGGGATGGAGTATGCGACAAACCATGTCATTAAATCCGGCAATTTGATACTTGCTCCTGGCGCCAACCATGTGGTGTTAGTGCCTGAGTCCTTGTTATGTGTATTTGTGAAGTACACCATCGCCTGCAAAAGTATCCTGGCACTGACAGGTGTGTGTACCTAGATCTGCCAAGTGTAGGTTGGTTAAAAGCCAGGTCTTCATCTTCTTGCATAATTCAATAAGAGTGGAGGAGGCTCTGTTGAGTGGGTGGTCGTTCCACATTTTAGAAGTGATGTAAGAGAATGCCCATCCTACTTATGTGGGTCTGCATATGTGTGACGTGTGAGAGTAGAAGTCCTGAGGAACAGAGGTGTCTGGTTGGTTGGTGAACGGAGGTAGAGGGGCCCTAAGTTGTGTAGTGCCTTGAATGTGTGTGTGAGGAGTTTGAAGTAAGTGTGTTTATGTATTGGGCGACAATGGAGCTCCCAGGGGTGTGGTGTGATGTGAGCTTTATATGGCGATTGAGAATGAGTCTGTCTGACAAGGTGCTTGTTTATCCCGGTGTGGAGGACATTCCCGTAGTCTAACTTGCTTGTGACTAGTACTGCACTTCACATCTCCGATTAGGTGAAGTAATTGAAGAAATTAGACCACTGCCAATTAATCTTATTGACAGTCTTTCCACCATGAGTGAGAAAGGTTACTGATGGTTGTCTGGCACTACAATTTTCCAAAGGGGTTAGGGTCACCTTGAAACCTCCAAACACTATTCCTACTGAGCTCATACCATTAAACTTTAAAGCCCATGATAAAAGGCAGGGAGAAATTAGCTTAGCAATGTGAGCTATCCACCAAAGGTATACCATCAACACCATATATTGGAAAGTCTGTACCTGGGCTGACACTAGCCACGGTTGCTGGGACCATTGTCCCAAGTGGCGGCAACAAACAAGACACACCTCTTGCCACTAGCCTGTATGGAAATGATGAAAATACAGCATCACAACCAACCATTTACCCCGCCATATCAGCCCCTGGTGAGATGACTGCTATTATGTCTATGAAGTTAGGAATGGAAGATAAGGAATTGAATAGTGGCTTCCAGTTTGCCTGCAACAAGATAAAACTCAGAACGTTACATAGATACAAAAAAAACAACTGATGTATACATGGCACAATCCATCTTGACGACCTCAAATGGATCAGCAATTTCTTTAGTCATACCCTATTGTCAATCGTAAACCTAAACAGCCATATTGTAAACACATTAACATTACCCCTCCTATGCCCGCTCAGTTAATCCACGAGGGGGGACCAGTGACACCATTGGTTCCCCTGCCCTCCACCATGACTGCTTGTGGCGGGAAGACTCTGACAAGGTTTTACATGGTATCAATAAAAGTGATCTTGTGTGGCAAGTTATTGGACTCAATGAAAATGTCGAATTTCTTTTCTCACATTAAGGGAAAGCAGGGACGTTTTCAGCCCCACATCTTCAGTTAATAAATTAAGGGGGCCCATTTCAAGCCAATAAAATTGACTTTACCGTTAACTGCATCTCTGAGGTCCCCAATTATATTTTGAACAGAAACATTCTGCTGCGTCTCCTGATGCACTTAAAAGACTTCGACAGGCTAACCCCTAGTGAAACCTTTTAAATTGATTTCATAAATTATTCAGGGATAGGGCCCAAAGAAACAATAAGGGTTGGGTGAGTGAGTAACCTACTATTTGCCACCCTGTGGGCCCCAAGTACACCATTAGACAAGCTGGGATTACCGGTAACCAAACTCCAAGTACCTATTTCTCCTCAGTCCATCTAACCACTCTCCGAGGAAATATAGCAGTGCACCTTGTGATAGAACAGTATTTGTTCAGAGGCTATACCAATGCAAAGGAGTGTGATATACCTCCGCTTTTGATCCCCTTTCGATAAGGAGAATATTCAACATTTGCAAAGATAGTCACCTTGAATGAGCTTTCATTATTATTCTGTCTAGTCCAATCTTTTCTGTGCAGGCCATCATATTATCCTAAAATAATATTTGGGAACACTGCATGTATACACCCTGCCAATACCCATCTAGGTACTCCTTTACCAAAGAATCTGGATTCATGTCTCCCTGAACTGTCACATCGCCGTCCTTAACACTAAACATCCTAATATCCAGTATCTGCTGCTAACATTTCGATCTTTCAAGCTTTTCAAATTACAGTATCTATTTCAGGGAGTGCCTTATTAGTGAAATTGCAAAACTCCTATCCATTCTTGATGAGATATTAAGTACACAAAACATGGGTCTGAGAAACCGCTTCGGTTTGGCTAAAGTTATTGCAAGTAATGACGATTTCACCATTGCTGTCGAAGATAAAGACAAGATATGGGCAGCCTGACTTCTAAAGAGAAAGAAAGAGACATCTGACAGTTACAGGAAACCAGTTAGCTTTATTGACTCTGACGCAGAATCTGCCGAAGCCGAACAACTTTAAACAATGGTTATTTGAAAAGCTTAATAGATTGTCTTTATTGCTATAAACCATTGGGTGCTGAATGTGCGATATGAAGGTTAAAGCATTCCTGGAAAATGGTCATTATGCACTAATCCTTTTCGTTACTCTTTCAATCTGATTTTCTTTTTTTTGGGGTGGGGGCAATATGTACGAACACCCTTTCCCATAGGCACAGATTTTTTGATACACCTGGCCCTTGATTTCTAGCACTGTTCGAGATAACATTTGGGGTGCATGCTTTAGTCAGAAAGACGTTGCATACATTCTAGTCTAACCACATCTTACCCATGATATCTACCTTTGTACAAGACATATTAGCCCAATAAGAATCTTCCTTCCTCTGGCCATAGCAAATTCTTGATCCGCATAATAGCATAGTGAACTTTATATCGACACTTCTTTCTATGCATATCACTGAAAAGAAGAAATCAGTCTGCAAACCTGATCATTGGTGCAACATAGGCTGTAAATTGACGACAACCTCTCTAAAACGATCTATTAAGAGGTGGAAACCTACTGATATTATAGCATCAAGACACCATTATAAAGCCATAATTTGGCAAAGAGACTGCTGGAAAGATCTACTGGCTGCTGTAAGGAACAAGAACATATATACTTTTTGGAGAATTGTAGCATCCACCCACAACGACAAAACAATTTTCCCAGAGCCATTTATAATTGAGGACCAGTGGTATTTTTATTAATCCATGTTCTATTCTCTAAAAGTACTGTTAGTTGGGTCGCTTACTGCTACATGTTGTTTTTTTGATGTATCCAATGAATTAAGCCTTTTTTTTGTCTAAAAGAGCTGATGGAACCCATAAAAAAGCAAAATGTAGGAAGGCCCTTAAGGAATCCCAGCCAATCTTTACAAATCTAGTCCAGTTCTCTGGGGGTGATTCTTTGCATTTATTAGTAGTGCACTTATACAGGGAGTCCAAATTCCTGATTCATGTCTGAGAGCCGAGATTGTGCCGGTCTTCAGGAAAGGTGCCAGATAAAAGACTAATAATTACCGTCCCATCATCATGCTCGACAATATTTAGAACTTTTTTTCCAGTGTATTGCTATAAAGGATCAATAGCTGGGTCTAGGAGATCAAGATTTGATCTAATTGTCAGGCCCGCTTCAGGAAGAAAATAAGCACAATAGATAAAGCTTTCAGGCTTTACCTTCTAATGATCAATTTTGCGTTACTGAAAAAACAGCTGTTATTTGTGGTATTTCTGCTCCTTTGTGTAAGTCCTGGCCACTTATTGTGGTCCACTTTATCAGACCTTTATATTCCACCTGGAATTTTTTACATATTGATCAGTTTGCATGACGGGAAGTTTGCTAAGATTAGTTGGGGCCCAGCAGGCTTGCACCCATGATATTTTCGTTATATATCACCATAGTTGTAGAGTATGTTCAATCCTGTACCACTGACATTCCAGTCCATGGTGTGTTTAAGGTCTTAACACTCCTGTTTGCTGATGACACTCTTCTGGTCTCAAAGACCCTTTAGGCCTTCAGAATCATTTAAACAGATTTGGAGAATTTCATTCCTCAAAGGGTTTGATAATTAACACGGCAAAAGCCAAGTTAATGAAGTTTTGCCCACTAAAGGAAATGAAAAAAATGTTTACATGATATTCTTCTCTGGAACCAGCTTCTTACTTCACCTACTTGGGCATAAACTTTTGGAAGGATGTAAGGTGGATGCAGCACCTGAATCACTTAAGAAATCTGATGACCCAGCGAACTGGGTGCATACACTACTTTGACGCAATAATGGCGGCCATATGGTCCGTTGGTTCTTGGAAGTGTAGAAGGTGCAATGCAAAGTGCTAATGTGTTTCACACAGAGCTGTGGGGATTTTCTAATGTCTCTAACTTATTTAATTTAAAGTACTACAACACTTGCAAGCCAGAGTTTATTTAATCTCCATATACTACCCTCCTTTATGCATCTATATACCTTACATGTACTTATGGATCTGTTTATTACTTTTCTTGTAATTCAGTATATTTAATGCACTACCCTATTTCTCCCCCTATACTTCTACTCTTTCATTCACGCCAAACTTCATACCACTACTATGATCCCCCCCAAAAAAAGTTCTAGACTCTTCCCTACTCTACCCCTCCTTGCTTCATCTCATACCTCTTTTTACTATTCCGATCCCCCAAAACAAGCCTTTCTAAACACTTCCTTCTGACCCCCACCTCCCTTTTACTCATCTGAAGCCCCTCCTACTGCTATGAGCTCCAAAACAAAGATTTCTAAATCCTTCCCTCTTCTATCCCTCCACTATCCTTTATAAATCCAAATAATAGACTAACATGTCCACAATTCAAATTACTTTAATATGTCACTATACTGATTTACCACTAATCCTTTATGGGTTCCGGAGCAGCGTGCTACTTACCGAAAAAGCGCTTTGATGGCTTGTCAGGGGTAGTAAGCGCTATATAAATGCAATTACAGTTAAAATATTGCTGTGAGCTGGGATTTCCTAAATAATTAGTAAATTTACCACAAAGTACACCAACAACACAAATGCTGCTCTCTCAGTCTAATAGAGCTTAGGTCCATCGCTAGGCAGAGACCTCTGTTCTACTGGGAGAGATTGTGGTGTACTCAAGAGCTGAAGACCTGCAGGGAGGCCTTGCAGGATGTGTTGTCCTTGGCCAGTTGTGGATGTCTGGGCTTGTTTAGGCATATTGAGATGGAGCTGTCTAGGCTGGGACTTAGTAATTAAGCATTACTAAAGTCTGTTGAAGGGTTAGTGGTCTTCAGAGGCTGCAATTATTTCTGTTGTTCCCTTAACACAACTTTAGTTTGCAGCCTTTCTGCAAGAATCCTTAACCCCTTTTCTCCCCATATTTTATTTTATTTATTTTATTTTATTGAATTTGTATTGCGCTCAGCTACCCGTAGAGGGTTTCCCGGCGCCAGGGACAGCCTAAAGAAGAAAGATAGGTAATTGCTGAAAACAGGAGAAGCAGAGAACATTTGACCAACTAAAACAGAAAAGTTTTTAGCTTTTTGCGAAAGGCTAGAAGATTAGTTTCCGTTTTAAGCGTCAGCGGAAGAGCATTCCACATCTTCGGCCCCAAATGGGCAAAAGAGCGGCCTCCCATTTTTGTCAAGCGAATTCTAGGAATTACAAAATTGGCTTGATTTGATGACCTAAGGGAACGATTTGGCTGGTATGGCCGGACAAGATTGTGCAAGTATGTGGGAGCAGAACCCTGACGGATTTTGAACATAAGGCACAAAGTTTTAAAAGCTACACGGTCAGCAATTTTTAACCAATGAAGGTCACATAGGGCTTGTGTTGCAGACATTCTGCGTGGGACATTGCACAGAAGGCGGGCAGCTGAGTTCTGCACAACCTGGAGTATATTCATTGTAGCTCTATCAGCTCCCAGATAGAGCACATTGCCGTAGTCGATACGGGACATTACAAGAGCCTGGACAACAGTTCGACGAGTAGACTCAGGCAGCATCCATAGGATCTTCTGCAACCAGCGTAGAGTGTTAAAGCAGATTGCAGCGACCTTAGTTGCCTGTTGACGCATCGAGAGTTTCTCGTCGATTAGAAAGCCGAGGTTACGAACAACTGGCACGGGGGTAGGCAGTGGACCCATGTCACTAGGCCAATGTCTAGAACCCCACAGATCTTTATGTTTGCCAAGTACGATAACCTTGGTCTTTTCACCATTGAGTTTTAGCAGGTTGGCCTGCATCCAGGCTGCAACCCGAGAAAGGCCGATTTTAAGGGCAGAGGTGTCCTGAGACCTACTGTCAGACAGGGAGAACACGATCTGCGTATCATCTGCATAGGAGTAAATAGACAGACCGGCGTCCTCTACTATCGTGGCAAGGGGTCTGATGTAAATATTGAACAATAAAGGGCTCAATATAGACCCCTGCGGAACGCCATAAGCAGATGAGCAGATCGCCGATTCAGCTTTGGTTGAAAATACCTGAAAGGTGCGCTCATTAAGAAATGAAGCCACCCAGGCAAGCGCAGATCCTGCAACACCAAGGGAGTGAAGGGACTCTAGAAGAATGGAATGCGACACGGTATCAAAAGCCGCGCTTAAATCCAATAGTATAAGCGCAAAGGTCTCACCACTATCAATACCGTGTCGGAGTCGCTCAGTCACCCCCAGGAGTGCGGATTCGGTGGAATAATTGGCGCGAAAGCCTGATTGGGATGGATGGAGATATCCCGTATTTTCAACAAATTCGTTTAGCTGAAAGTTGACATGGCGTTCTAGTATCTTAGAACAAGCTGGCAGCAGGGATATAGGCCTAAAATTGGCCAGGTTAGTAATGTCCATACCAGATTTCTTCTGTAGGGGAACGACCATGGCGTGTTTCCATTCCTGTTCCACCCGAGATTCACTAAGAGAGATGTTAAGTAACCTCATTAGGAATCTACGTGGTTCAAGGTCAAGTTGTTTCAGTATCCTCATAGGGACAGGGTCCCGAGGAGATCCTGACTTAATGCTTTTTAGGCACGACAGGAAGGAAACATCATCAAATAATTTCCAGTTGTGCAGAAACTCAGTAGGAGGGACAGAGACATTACAGCTTTTTTCATATCTCTTCTATATCCTTTCTGATTCTGCATTTCCTTTCGGTCTCATCCACTTTATTACCCCTCCCCCCCACCTTCATGAACACAACTGACCCACTCTCCTGTATGTACTTTGTGCTCTGGTTAGAGGCCAAGTACTGAATATGCATGTGCAGTCTGAACACCTTTATGAACCACTGACAGAATGTGTGATAACCTAGCACTGCACTCTGCCTCAGTTCCATAGCTGTCAATGCCCCGTCATGAAGACGTGCCTTTACCCTGAACTCAATCTGACCACTTGAGGTGACTTGGTTCATAGTATGCATTTTAGAAGTCTCTTAGTGAATACAAGATTCAATAAAACGTGAAATGGTAACTTGGATTTCATCACGGTCATGTGTTACCATAAAGGGTTTTTTCCGACCTTGTTGAATTGATCAGTGTTTTTGACTGTAAAGTTGAGAACATAAAAATGAGGACCTGTTTCTAATTCCGTTTTTAGGTCGAAGCCTGTCTGGTTTACGGACAACATCTTGGGGACATTCAGAAAGCTTTCCTGGGAATGCATACCGCCCATTGTTTACCATTTGGCTTTGTGGTTTGTGGCTTGCTTACTATTTGCTGGCCTTTTTTATGTCTCGCCTAGCGAAAGCAACGCATGCTCTGCTTCGCCTTGGTGAGACTCTATTTTCGTCGCTTTCGTTCACGAAGGGAGACAATGTGCGCGCCCGTCGCCGGACAGGCGATGTGCACGCGCATAGCGTCTCCCACCGCACACTTGATTTATTACGGCTCGGCCACTCGCTCTCTCCCTGTGCCCACGCTGTTTGCCTGCTCGCGGTTAACTTGTTTTTAACCCTGCTGCAGAAACTTATTTTAGGTTTGGTCTATATCTTGAAATGGAAAACAAGCAGCTTGACATAACTGATGCAGCATTGCTTGCCAGCTCGCGTTTTGATCTTTCTTGGCTTCCGTTGTGCGCAGGGCAAGGGAGTGGGCATGCTTAAATGCCTGTGGTCCCTTTTATGAAACCAGAGACCACAGAGCCGTGGGGAAATGGGGCACAGACCGGAGGTGTGATGGATATGATCTCGGGGGCACCTTCATGAAGTTTAGCTCAGAGATAGTGTTTTTAAAGTTGTAGGAGCTCATTTCACAGAAAACACAATGTGAATGTACAATGCACAGAGAATGGCGACGAGTGGCATAACTTTGCACCGGGTTTCTCTTAAACAAACGAGTATTAGTAGCCGTAACACAGGTTTTATTATTAGGGTGCTCCTGAGACCAATGTGCTCGACATGTGCAGCCTGCTTTTTCCACCTTGAGTGCTCGTTCCCTTCTCAAGCTCTTTATTTTCCCACTCTTTCCTGTTATTGGCTGCCTATGTCACTCTGTGTCAGCTTTCATCCACTTCTAATCCACCTGTCTTGGCTGCCTCTGTTATATCAAGCAACTGTCTTGGTCTGCCCCCTGTCCTCCCCATTTGTCATCACTGTTTGTTCTTTTAGGCTGTCCAGCTTAAGTACGTCTCTTCTGTTGCCCAAACCCTATTTACTGTTTTTTTTCGCCAGTACTGTATTTCTGTAAAAAGTGTTTTAAATTTTGTTCTCATCTTGTCACATTTGCTGTGCATTCGAAGACAGATGTCAATGCCAGGCTCTGTCTTTCAGGGAGCTTGGTGTTTACTTTTTTTTCTCTGACTTCAAAGAGAGAGGATTTACGTGACAAGAATGTGCTTGAGGAAAGCAGTATGATGTTTTATTTTATCTTGTGCACAACTAAATTTAAATGTCTGTAAATGAACTGTGCAGATATTTCTGAATATAACCGAATTAGGACAGCAGAAATTAAGCGCCTTTTTTGGAAATTCTTAAGTGTGGTGAAAACAAATATATTTGAATATGATCAAAACAAATAATTAAACTAGGTGATGACATTTCCATACATTTTGTGCACTGTGTTGGTTTAATAGTAAAGCTGTATGTCTGTGCAAATTAAATGGTCATTTCAACTGAAGGTGTTTGTAATGGCAATACTCTACCATTACGTACATTTTTCACTGTACCCTCCTTCACTCCATGCCCCCCTCTGCTCGGCGCCACTCCATGCCCCTCTGTTCGGCGCCACTCGAATGCCCCTCTGTTCGGCGCCACTCCATGCCCCTCTGTTCGGAGCCACTCCATGCCAATCCACTTGGCGCCACTCCATGCCAATCCACTCGGAGCCACTCCATGCCAATCCACTCGGAGCCACTCTATTATAATGTGCACCACTGAACTCTGACACATCACTCTATGCTGCACCACTCTGCTTAATAACTGTGCACTCTACTCCACTCTGCTGTATGCCACTGCACTCCACAGTTCTCCATTCTAGGTTACTCTACTCTCCTCTTCTACAAGCCTTCACTCTATGCAACTCCACTCTATTCTGCAACACTGCACTCTAGGCCATTTCACTCTATGCCACTCTACTTCGTATCACTCCACTCCACTCCACTCCACTCCACTCTACTCTGCACCACTCCTCTCTCGCCACTTCACTCTGCATCACTTCTCTCTCGCCACTTCACTCTGCACCATTTCTCTCTTGCCACTTCACTCTATGCCACTTTGTTCTGCAACATTGCTCTCTGCTACTGATCTCTGCACCAATCTAATCTACTGTGCACTACTGTACTCTGACACTGTTCTCTACACCACTTAACTCTAAGCCTCTCTACTCTACACTAGGCCAGTGCGCACTACCCCACTATACTATGCATCACTGCACTCTACACCTCTACATTCTATGCCACTTCACTCTGCACAGTTCTCTATGCCACCCTACACTGCAACGCTTTACTCTATGCCACTATATTCTACCCTGTACCACTACACTCTACGTCCTTTTGCTCTACTCTGAAACATTCTACTCTGCCACTATACTCTGTACCACTCTACTCTATGCCACTGCGCACTACGCCTATACACTCTACACCACTGTACTCCAAACCAATGCACTCTACACCACTGCACTGAAAACCAATGTACTCTGTGCCACTTCCCTCAAAACCAATGCACTCTGCACCACTGCACTCAATGCCAACTACTCTGCACTATTTCCCTGTACACCACTATAGGCTGCAACATTCTACACCCCTGTAGGCTACACCACTGATCTCTATGCCACTCTGCACCATTGTGTTCTAAGTCACTACACTCTACGCCACTCTGTTCTACTCTGCGCCGCGTCACTCTATATGCCGTTGTACTCTATATACAGCTGCACTCTATATATTTGACTACACTACTGCACTCTGCTCCACTGCGCTCTGCTCCACTGCGCTCTGCTCCACTGCGCTCTGCTCCACTGCGCTCTGCTCCACTCTATTCTACAGCACTCCTCCACTCTGCGACACTACTCTACGCCACTCTGTGACACTACTCTACGCCACTCTGTGACACTACTCTACGCCACTCTGTGACACTACTCTACGCCACTCTGTGACACTACTCTACGCCACTCTGTGACACTACTCTGCGCCACTCTGTGACACTACTCTGCGCCACTCTGTGACACTACTCTGCGCCACTCTGTGACACTACTCTGCGCCACTCTGTGACACTACTCTGCGCCACTCTGTGACACTACTCTGTGCCACTCTGTGACACTACTCTACGCCACTCTGCGACACTACTCTATGCCATTCTACAATACTACTCCACTCTGTGCCACTTTACTTCACTCTGCTCTACGACACACCACTCCACTACTCTACTTTGTCACTCCACGCCAGTCGACTTTGCAACACTTTACTCCACTCTGCCATTCTACTCTCCTAAACTACTCCACTCTGACAGTCTACACCGCTTTACGACACTCTACTCCACTCTATGCAATGTTCTTTATGCCACTCCACTCCGTTCTACACCACTCCATTACACTCTGCCACTCCACTCCCTCCCACTCCCTTGCTGGGGTTACTTGTCTGACTTTCTCAACAAACATTCACTCCAGAGTGTGGGTAGGGTCAAAGTCGCACCACGGAAAAGTTAGCTGGTTATTTAAGTCGTTGAGATTTTCATAAACCCCAGGTCTTCCACCTCCTACCTAAAAGCAGTGTTTTTCAGAACTCCTGATTATCTAATCGTTTGCGAAGGTTTTAATGAATATTTCTGTTTTGGAATTGCTTGTGCGCTGAATCCTATTTATTCCTTTCTCATCTTCTGGTGCTCAGGTTTGACTTGAAGCTGTGATCTTGTGTTGTCTGTGTGGATGAAGATCTCTGCTTTTTGAATCTTTGTTTGTTCTTGCTCCTGTTAGCATGGGCAGGCCCATCGTCTTTCTCCATGCTTAACGAATTGAGTAAAACCTTCGCCCTTGTGGCAAAGCAGTTTACCAACTTGTGCAGCGTTAAAGTCCGTCACTCCGGGATCTCGACATACAAGTTGATGTGCCGGCCCTTAATGGAACATAATATTACTTTAATTTAACAAGTTCCTTTTCATTACCAGGGCATACGTTGTAAGCCTGTCTTGCTTTTGCTAGGGATGAGCTTTTCTTTATTCGCTGACATCTGTGGCTGTCTTGTCCTGGGCAGTGTGCAAACCCCCCCACAAAATTAACATTATGAAAAAATAGCAAAGCACGTCAGTGTTTTATGAATCACGTGGCTTAAACTCATGCTGTAATGTTCAGTGTAACATATGCTTAGTGTAAGGTAATTGACACACTCACACACACCACACAACCGTGCTATATTTTTGTAGTTCTACATTTTGCACCCATATCCCAGCACAAGCCAAACTGCTAATGTGCACATTGTCACAGAAGTTCTCTCTGTTTCAACAGCGGGCTATCCTTTAACAGTTCATAAAGGTGTATTCGAAGAGTTTGGCCTATAATTAGATTTCTGCTTAATACTACCATTCAGTTTCCAAAATTCAGGTATTGTATTTTCTGCCTTTAAACAGCTGTTAAAGCACCTGGAGTGCTGACCTGGAGGCACCCCTGACGGAGGAGCAGTGGGAGTTCTGCTGCAGACAACTTACGGCATTATCGCCCAACTACAGGTTGAGATTGGTGCACTTCAAATTTCTACATAGGTACTATCGCACGCCATTGTCGCTGCATCGCATGGGTATCAGAGATGACGCTACATGATGGAAGTGCGGCTGCGAAGATGCATCCTTCTTGCATGTGGCATGGGGCTGCCCTAAGCTAGAGGAGTATTGGTCCAGCACTTTCGCTGCCATTAATCAAATTCTGCACAGGACCGATGCGCCATCCCCGCTTCTGGGACTGCTGGGATGTGTTCAGGACACCTTGCCCAAACATAGGAAGTTACATGCGTTACTGCTCCTTTATGCCAAGAGACAGGTAGCGGTGCACTGGGGTCGACGGGTTTTGCCTACATTTGATGCATGGGTGAGGGATGTGACATATGGCAACGCACAGCTCGAGCACTACTGGGAAACGATGCCCACCGCTTCCCGGCCTAGGGACATATGGGAGCCATTCATGCGGTGGGCACGGGAGCGTGCAGACTCCCCTGATTCTAGGCGGTCGCCAGCAGGAGAGATCTCTGACGATATGGGTTAACATCTCTTGCAATGTAATTGTGATCTCCTGTGGCGGTGAGACCTGAACATGACTGTACTCCATGAGTGTGCGTTGGGGTAGGCGGAGCCCTGCTTGTGTCTTTATGCCGATGTTTTTACATACTTTGCTGTATCTCTCCCATGGCCTGGTGACCCCAAGTGTGAATCTGCTCCCCCCCCCTCCCTCAAATGGTTATTGACTACCTGTCTGACGTGGTCCCTGCTGCTGTCTCCGCTTCCGCAGGGTGGCATCTTGCCCGGAAGCACGGATCCTTCCACTTTGGTGACGATATGCCCGTTTGATACTCCTCCTCTGCACCTGAGTTGGTTTTGTTGTTGTTTTTGGGGGGGTGAAAAGGGTTTGAAGACATTGATTGATCCGCACTGGTTGCTCTCTGAACTGTGGTGCCTCTATACCTGTACTGTTACTTCGTTGCTTCCTTTCCTTCGATGGTGCCTTATATGTCTATTGACCCCAAAAATGTAAGACACATTGCTTTACTACTGTTACATATGCTTACTGTACACATATCTATACCATATATACTGCTAATGCATTGTACACTGTACGTTACGACACCTTGATCATGTTGCAAGTTGCTCTAATAGCGGCCAGCCTCAGGGTTGTTGGCGTGACGCTGTGTAACTCTATAAATCTTTAATAAACGTCTTACACCAAAAAAAAAAAAACCCAGCTGTTAAAGCATCTATCATTTCGGCAATTCAACTGGATTCCGAATGGTGGTTAGTGCGTTAATTGAGATAAGTTATGCATTTGTGTAGAGGTAGGTTGTCTCTATAAGGGACGTAGCCAAAGAAGCATAACAAGGAATTATTTCTAAAAGGCAAGGCCTGTGTAATTCATGCCATGGCTTCAACATGTAAACTATAATCCGGTGCTTAACAAAGCTACTAGTATTTGTGTGTCTCTCTCGGAGTTTTGTATTACTGTATCCAGAAACGTCACACAACAACTAACGGATATATATAACTACACCAAACCAGCTCTATTGGCGTTGCCCATACTTGGATGGCAGGTAGCAGGGTGTCGGCGATCATGTTTGCAGACGACACCCTGCTGCTTTCCAAGTCTCCCATGGGGATACAGCGCATATTGGACGGCTTTGAGGAAACACTGACAAAACAAAATTCATGATCTTCAATCCTCCGGCCATGCTTTGTATCATTCCCCGTCGTCGGAATGGGAGCCTCGGTAGTATAAAAACCATAGAAACAAAAGAGAAGCCTAGGCCTCATCTCATTTTGTATCCTATCACCCTCTTTTTGTAAAAAGAGACCAAACTTTTGCCAGGACCAATCAGAGCAGCCTCACCCTCTAGAACCTTCCTGAGAGAGCTCAGAGCCTCAGATTTTTCTACCGCACGTTGTGCTAGGGAGTCTCCACTGAGCTCTGCTTAGTTTTTCTACTTTCTGGTTATTTCTTCAATTTTTCTTCACAACATCGAGATGTCTGATAAGGAGAAGAAGGCCTTGTTCAGGCCCTGTGCCTCTTGTGGGAAAAAACGCCTGTTTGTGGAAGATAAGCATGAGAATTGTATTTATTGCTTATATCCAGACCACAAGGCCACAGAGTGCAAGATCTGCAGGACCTTCTCGAACAAGACCCTTCGTGACAGGGAAGGTCGCCTGTTAACCTGGCTACAGAAAATGAAGACTCGCAAGGAGGTGATCTCTTCGGATGAGGAGGATTCCACATCTTTTGCTTCTTCTCACAGATCAAGGAAGAGGGGTAGGTCTCCCCCTGCTGCTTCTACATCTGAGCCCCCTCTTCAAGCCTCTCACAAGATCTCGGATAGGTCTGAGAAGGCTGGTCCCCTTCAATCTCCTCACGGAAGTGAAAAGGAAAGGCAGGGACAGGCTGCTGGAGGTGTTACAGCCTTAAAGGACAAAAAGAAGGGTGTTCTCCCTTCTCCTCTGTCCAAAAAGAGTAAATCCAGTGACAAACACTCTGCTGTCACTTCAGGATCTGGACAGGACAGAAAACAGCGTCCGTCGACGACGAAAACACCAGGTACATCGACGATGGTTACTTCTGTCAAAGTTCCCGCTGTTTCTATTCCGCCGTCGACGGGATCGTCGGCGGCGGCTTTTTCGACGACGACTTCGTCGACGTTCAAGGTCCCGAGTTCGTCGACGCTGACGTCTTCCACGTCGACGACGACGAGCAAACTGCCGTCGACGACGAGGACTACGTCGACGACGACCACCACTTCAACGTCGACGATGATGATAATGACGACGAGTTCGTCTACGAGACCGTCGACGACGAAGATTGGGTCGACGAAGGCGATGGTACCGTCGACGATTCCGCTGACTGCTCCGTCGACGACTGCTGCTCTGGCGACGACGACACCGTCGACGAGACCGTCGACGGGTCAAAAGTTAGTTTTTCCAATTCAGAAGATGAAAATTACGCCGGAGATGACTTCTCCGCGACGAGTTTCTTCACATCCTCCGAATATGCTGCTGGATGATGAATCGGACGAGGATGACGCGGGGGAGGATGATTATGATAATTATGGTCCTGCCTATAGTCCTTCGGAATTGCATGTCAAGATGCAGGAGACGGACACGGAAGAGTATTGTGAGCAGGCAGGTGGCCAGCAGTTACATCCATATGTCCAGGATGAGCGACGCACACCGGTCTTGGGACAGGGCATGGTGGCCATGCCCTCTTCGCTTATTTCGGACTTGCAAATGATGCTTCAGGATTATCGTCAACGGTTTCCGTCAGAAATGCCTGGACAGTCTGCATTTCCTCCACCCCAAATCCAGCCACAAGTGCAGCCGACTATTACTGTTCCAGTGGTGTCCTCTTCACCACCGGCGGTGGCACCTTTTGGTGCGGGTCCGTACACCAGACCCCTTACCAGTTCAGTCGGTCCATCAAGATACCTCTTCGGATGAAGAAGTGATGCAGGTGGATCCTTTAGTTGATCCGTTACAGGACCCAGACTTGGATCAGGGGGACAGTGGACCACAAGATCCGGACGCCTCGGGTCGTGACACGTCCGTCTCCCCCCCGGTGGATATCGGGGGTTTTCACCATCTCATGGAGCGGGCAGCAAAAAGGTTTGGCTTACCTATTTCAAGAGAGGAATCGGAATGTTTCCTTTATGACTTTAAAGAACAATACCGGAGGTCTGTCAAGTCTATTCCCATCATTGAGCATGTATGGGAGGAGGGCATGAAGATCATGCAGAGTCCAGCCACGGTGATTCCAGTGCTCCCCAGGCTGGAAAAGAAATATAGGGCTCCGGATGGCAGTCCAGCTTGCCTTCTTGGTCAGCCGAAGCCTGACTCAGTCATCTCTCAGGCGGCCCAAAGCAAGTCGAAGAACCCGTCCACACCGTTGACTACACCCCCGGACAAGGACGGCAGACGTCTAGATAACGTTGGAAAACGGTTTTCCTCCATGGCCAGCTTGCTAGTTAGAGCGGCGAATGCTCTTGCCATCTTAGGCCGTTACGACCGCCAGATGTGGTGCGACATGGAACCCTTCGTGGAGCTATTACCAGATCCCACAAGGGAAGAAGCCAAGAAGGTGTTTACAGAAGGGCAGAAGTCTTCTGCGGAAGTGATTGATTGTGCAATGGACATTGCTTCCACGGCGTTTCGAGCCTTGGCAGGCTCCGCTGTGCTACGGCGCCAGGGTTGGTTGAAGGCCACCTGGTTTCGTCAAGAGGTTCAGAACAGAATCCTAGATCTCCCGTTTGATGGGGAGATGCTGTTCGGGAAACATGTGGACGATACCCTGCAGAATATAAAGAAAGACACTGACACGGCAAAGTCCTTGGGGTCACTCACCTATCGCAAGGTCCCCTTTAGGGGCGCACGAGGTAGAGGATTTGCATCTTACAGAGGAAACCAGCAAAGATATTCCTCACAGTCTTCCCAGTCCTATAAACCCCAATACTCAAATCAGCGACAGGGGCAATCGGCGTCTTTCTCTCGCCACCCTCCGCGGGGCCGTCAACATCGACAAGGTCGTGACAACGCCGAACGACAATAGCGGCCTCCCGGCTCTACCTACTGTTCCTCCCCTCCCAATCACATCGGTGGGGGGCAGGATATCCCTTTGTCTGGACAGTTGGAAGTCAATAACATCGGACCAGTGGGTCCTCAATATCGTAGAGAGTGGCCATACGTTGGAGTTCCACAACCTTCCTCCAACACGAGCTCCGGACGCCAGCCGCACGGGACATCTAGGATTACTCCGTCTAGAAGCCCATCAATTGTTCCTCAAAGGAGCGATAGAACCGGTTCCTCTCTCTCAGAGGGGCCGGGGATTCTATTCGAGATTCTTCCTGGTGCGGAAGACTGCAGAAACTTGGCGTCCCATTCTAGACCTTCGGGAGCTCAACACCTATCTCGTAAAGCTCTCGTTCAGGATGGTCACTCTCCAGGAAATTCTTCCTCTCTTGAATCCAGGCGACTACTTGGCGTCGCTGGATTTAGAAGACGCGTATTTCCATATTCCGATACACCCAGCTCACAGACAATACCTTCGCTTTACAGTGGGAATGAGCCATTTCCAGTTCAAAGTGCTTCCGTTCGGCCTTCGGTCGGCACCAAGAGTGTTCACCAAGGTGTTCGCACCGGTGGCAGCTTTTCTTCGACGACGATCTCTAGAGGTTTTTCCTTACTTGGACGACTGGCTCGTCAAGGCGCCATCCTTCCAGGAAACCTCTCAGGCAGTTTCTACTTGCATCCATTTGTTCCGTTGCCTGGGTCTTCAGTTGAACGAACGCAAGTCAGTCCTGCTGCCCTCCAGAACGGCCAGATTCCTGGGATCCGTGTTGGACACCACGCAATGTACTGCTCGTCCCTCGGAGGAGCGACAGCAAAAGTTGATGGTTTCTGCTCGACTACTCTGCCGCAACCGATTCCTATCGGTCCGCCAATACAAATCCCTTCTCGGGTCGATGTCATCCTGCATACCATTGGTACCACATTGCAGGCTGCGAATGTGTCCTCTGCAGGAGGAGCTGGACAAGCAATGGCGCCAGGCAGAGGGGTCGTTCAACGACAAGGTGGTGGTGACAGCAGCGATGAGAAAGGCGAGCGAATGGTGGCTTCTAAAGAGCAATATCGCCCAAGGTCTGACATTCAGGAGTTCACCTTCGACCATGGTAGTGACCACAGACGCTTCACTGGAGGGTTGGGGTGCAGTTCTCCTAGAGCTTCAAGTCAGTGGCCACTGGAGTCCAGGACAGCGCCAGTGCCATATCAATTTCCTGGAACTGACGGCCATTCGGTTGGCCTTGCAAGCTTTTTTGCCCAGAGTTCGCAACCATTCAGTGCTGGTCCGGACGGACAATACGACGGCCATGCACTATGTCAACAAACAAGGGGGTACCAAATCACAGACTCTGTCCACAGAAGCTCAACGGATTTGGGATTTTGCAATTCTAAACAACATCACTCTGAGAGCCGAGCACCTGGCGGGAACTCTCAATGTCAAGGCGGATGCCTTGAGTCGACAGACAGAAGTGACTCACGAGTGGGAGTTGAATCAATCAATTATAGACAAGGTGTTCTCGGTTTGGGGGAGGCCAGTCATCGACCTCTTTGCTTCACCGGAGAACGCCAAATGCCGGTTCTACGCAAGCAAAGTTCCCCATCAGGGGTCCCTGGGGAACGCTCTTTCGATGGCTTGGTACAGCACATTCTTTTACGCTTTTCCTCCAATTCCCCTCATTCCTCGAGTTCTCAAGAAAATGAAGGCAGAACCCTGCAAAATGATTCTAATTGCTCCAGCATGGCCCAGACAATTCTGGTACACGGAGCTTCTGAGGCTCTCCCAGGCTCCTCCAATTCAGTTGAAACCCATTCCGTCCCTTTTGTCCAGGAGTCAGGGGCAGGTTTACCATCCGGACCCGAGATCGCTCCACTTGACGGCGTGGCTCCTGAACACAGAGAATTCAGTCATCTGACACTATCTCAGGAATGCAGACAGGTCTTGGCTCAAGCCCGAGCACCAAGTACCAATAAGACTTGCATGGCGAAATGGAAGAGATTCTGCTTGTGGTGTCAACGGGAAGGTCTCCATCCTTACACTTCCCAACCGCATCAATTGTTGCCATATTTACTGTCTCTGGCCAAATCTGGCTTGGCACATTCATCGGTCAAGGTACATCTGGCGGCCATATCAAGGTATCGACGCAGTTCTTCAGGTCCTTCCTTATGGTCCTCTAGGGTTGTTAAGCAATTCTTGAAGGGATTATTCCGGATGTATCCGCCAGTCCGTCCTCCTCCACCAGTGTGGCAGCTCAACCTTGTCTTGGCGCAACTCATGAAGGCTCCGTTTGAGCCTGTACACAAAGCAGACTTAAAGTTCCTATCTTGGAAACTAGCCCTCCTTGTGGCTTTAACGTCAGCAAGACGAGTGAGTGAGCTTCAAGCACTCTCCATAGTGCATCCATTCCTGCAATTTAAAAGAGACGGTCTTGTCCTCCGGACAAATCCAAAATTCATACCAAAGGTGCCATCTGAGTTCCACTTGAATGAACCCTTGATTCTGAAATCTTTCTTTCCGCACCCTTCTACACCTGCGGAACGCACACTACATTCTTTGGACGTTCAGCGATGCTTAAGGTTTTACTTGGAACGCACACGTCCCTTTTGGAAGTCAACTCAGTTGTTTGTGTCCTACAGCGCACCACGAAAGGGATTGCCTTTGACAAAGAGTGGCATTTCCCACTGGATCTCCAGTGCGATTCAATTCTGTCATCAGGAAGCAGGCAAGCCGCTGGACGGAAGAGTCCGTGCACATTCCACGAGGTCGGTGGCATCATCTGTGGCTCTCTTTTTGGGAGTTGCCATTAAGGACATATGCAGGGCAGCAACGTGGAGCAGTACTCATACCTTCACGAAACACTACTGCCTGGAGTATGCAGGTCGAGACGACGCGGCTGTTGGTCAAGCAGTCCTGCGGAATCTTTTTCATTGAGAGGTGAGCTTTCCCTACGATCCCTCCATCCGGGTGAGCACATTTTGTTTGTTTTGCTATGCTATATGTATTGCTTATATGGTTATGTGATGCCATGTATTTGCAAAATGTGTTCCTGGTTCTTTACTGCTAGCTATTCTGATACAAAGCATGGGAATCTATGAAAGTTCCAATACTGGGGCAAGAAAACAAGTTACTTACCTGTAACTTTGGTTCCCCAGTATTGGTAACTTCCATAGATTCCCATGCGCCCACCCGCCTCCCCTGGGAAAGCTCGGTCTTTTTACAGAGTTAGTGGCGGTTTGCACAACGGCTACGAAAATCTGAGGCTATGAGCTCTCTCAGGAAGGTTCTAGAGGGTGAGGCTGCTCTGATTGGTCCTGGCAAAAGTTTGGTCTCTCTTTACAAAAAGAGGGTGATAGGATACAAAATGAGATGAGGCCTAGGCCTAGGTTTCTCTTTTGTTTCTATGGTTTTTATACTACCGAGGCTCCCATTCCGACGACGGGGAATGATACAAAGCATGGGAATCTATGAAAGTTACCAATACTGGGGAACCAAAGTTACAGGTAAGTAACTTGTTTTCTTTTTATGGATAAAAAACTCACTGCTGTTTTGTATGACCCTCATGCTGGCACCCTGATTAATTCTTTTTTAACATTTAAAGTCTCTTATTCTTTTGAGGATTTTATGGACGTTATCTATCCCATTGTATATAGGAAACTTTATTTACAATGGAGATATGGTACTTTACCCTTAAGAGCTTTTACAAGCAAATGGTCAGCCTCTACTAACAAGATCTGCCCAGGGTGTAGCTGTGACACAGAAGAAGAACTTCATGTACTCTTCTTTTGCCCAGCCTACAACAAACCCAGGAAGTATTGGCTAGTACCTCTATGCAAAAACCTGGGTTTTGTACATTGCACATATGCTTTTAGAATTTTAAAAACTGATGCGTCTAGACACATTGTATTTGCACTTTCCCAGTTCTTGCTAGCTATGTGGACTAAGCGCCGGCATTTAACTGCTAATGAATGTTAAGGCTCATCTATTGATAAGATTTGTTGCATTGAAATCATGTGCCACTCCAGCTCGAACAAATTATCATCTATTGTGTCTATTTTAACGAATTGCATTTATCATCTTTGTACATTGTTTTATTTTGTACTCATTTATGGCAAAAAGCCGAAATAAAGATTTCATGATGATGACTTGTTAGGTTTATCAGGTAAATGAATAGCGATAATTTTGTTGTGTATAATTAGAAATTTTGGTGGGTAAACATGGCGGCCGTCGGCTAGAGCGGTCCGCACGCTCCGAGAAGCCTTCTGAGACCCTGCACTGCAACTGGTAACTGAGCTATGCCGTAGGGTGTAACCTAGCAAAACTCTTTGGTTAGTGGAGTTTGCACGGTCCTGGCTCTCTATCCGATCGATCTCGGACGGACTCTGTGGATGTGCTTGCCTGCAGTACCTCCCCCTCCTACCTCCGCCTTTCTCCCGTGCTGGAGGCGGGCAGCCGTGGAGCTTAGGCGCGGCCGCTGCTCGGGGGCTCCTCGGGGCAATCTCTGGCGGAAGAAGAGGGGGGGGGAACGAAGACGAAGGTCACTGCCCTGTCAAGATCTTTTTCTCCTCTGGCCGGCAAAACGTCGGTGCTGGCTGAGGACGGTGAAGTGAGTGACTCGGCTGACTCGTACGACTCGGGAGACTCCGCGTCCAAATGTAAGGTGACTGGGCTGGCCAGGGATGGACTTAATACGGGCAGTAGAAGTAAAGATCTTTTTGTGAGAAACACTAGGAGTAAGACTAGGAAGCGAGGCAAGGGACGCAGTTCAGAGGAAAATAAACTACAGGTCCCAGGGTGCACCACAGAGTTGGCTCCAATCACAGGTCAGGAGTGCAAAATAAAACTAAGTGAAGCCAAGGGTGCAGCCATAAAGGAGGGAAGTAAAGGCACTAAGCAAAAAAATACTAAAAATAAAAACCCGAAGATATCCGGAGGTATAACGCCATCGTTGCGTTCCTTTTTTAAAGTTCTGCCCCAAGTGTTAGACATCTCACAAGGTATGGCAACCTCCGGGGGAGAGGCTTTGCAACCGGGTCTGTCTATTCCTGCTTCTGGTTTGGTCTCCTCTTCTACCCTGTCTTCTGAAGTGGTAGCGCCCTTGGCTCCTTTAGATGTCAGCATACTTGCAGCTAACTCTTCACCTGCTACTTTACCGTCTGGCCCATTGACATTCTTAGAGACTACCAATGTGGGGGACGTACCCATCTTACATGATGAGCTGGCAGATGAAGGGAGACAAATGGCAGTAACACTAGTAAAGGAGACGAAGCCAGATGGTGCAGATCGGGGTCAAGAGGACCTGGGAGTAGGCAACACACTCGAGGACCTGGTTAGTTCCATAACTGCGATGAGGGAGAAGATAAGATGTGACTTCGCAGTTTCTAAGGCCAATCAGAACGATATAAGAGCATCCTGTGAGGTGCTCGAACAAAAGGTGGATGGCCTCTGTGAAAGAACTGAGATATTGGAAAGTTCTGTGGGTCTTTTGACATCAAACTTAGAAACTGCCAGATCCAAAATACAAACACTGCAAAGAGATGAGGAGAGTATGTGGGAGCGGATTGAAGTGTTGGAAAATTATTCCAGACTGAATAACATTCGAATTCTGAAGATCCCGGAAGGGAAGGAAGGCGCAAATCTTAAAAACTTTTTAACCAAGCTACTAAAAGACTCACTTAACCTCGACGAAACAGTAGAAGATTTGGATAGGGATATTCAGCGAATTCACCGGGATCCCTTTCGCTTGAATCCAGCAAGAAACAAACCTAGAAAGGTTTTAATAAACTTCCTGGCATACGCACTCAAAGAAAATTTTTTGAATCTCGCACTGAAAGCCAGGACGATGCAGGGCCCAGACTTTTCCTTTGAGATACAGTCAGATCTATCCAAAACTACTCTGGATAGACAGTGGGAGTTGGGGCTGCGCATGGACAAGTTTAGGTCATTAGGTGCCACAGTCCAGATGAGATTTCCGGCATTTTTGCGGATTATGTATAACAATAAAATGCATAATATCCGATCCCCACAGGATGCCGATGAATTATTAGAAACCATCAGAGATCATGCCCAGGCCCAGAGTGCAAAATAACTCGGGCTCAGTTGGAATATCACAGCTATTACTAAACGTAAGATTTCCCAGTTTTCTGTAACAAGCAACTCAAAACTACTAACCCTAATAAAGGATAAGTAACGATTAGGATAGAAATAACAAATAAGGGTACAAAGGAATAAAATGATAAAGGGTTATAGCAAAAAAAAAAAAAAGGAAAAAAAAACAATCACATGTGATCTAGCAAAAGTATGAAAACCCAAAAAAACAAAAACAAAGGGACACACAAACTACATAAAAAAAAGAGAAAGGGGAAAAAGGCGTAAAAGGAAAAAATAAAGAAATTTTTGCACCACACTATAAAGGTATCCTTGTGATATTACCTAAGGTTTTTTGTTTATTTTTACGTCCATATCGGCTGGTAACAGCAGCTTCATACCTCTCAATACAGTAGCAGTATGGGGTTGTGGGGTAAGGCTGTTGGCGGGCGTAAATCTGGCCAGACACCAGGCTAGAGTAAGTAGGGGTGGGTTTCCCAGGGGGGATGAGGGGGGGTGGGTAAGGAGATTAAAAATAGTAAAAATTCCTCATGAGTCTGCCCTTTTTTGTTTCTTAGCCTGTCCTTTCTTTCAACATCAGTTTTTTAAAATGTCAAGATTAGGAATCCGCCAGTGGGGGAGAAGAAGTCTGAAGGAGCAATGGATAGTCACTATAGCATGACATCCGTTCATTATATGTCCTGGAACGTCAATGGTCTGCGCGTGAAAAGTAGACTGGAGCGTATTCTACAATATTTGAGAGACTCCCAAGCGCAGATCATAGTCCTCCAGGAGTCACATCTTCTTAAAGCAGAGGCCACTGCTATACTTAAAAATCAGAGGTGGATTGATAAATTCTGCTCCACAGACCATAACGCAAACATCAGGGGGGACTATTTATTTTCAAAAAATCCGCTAAAGCCCAAATTCTGGACTACAAAGAAGACCACACAGGGAGAAGGCTGATATTGAGAGTCTCGCTGGACGGTCAGATTCGTATCTTGGTGGGCTATTACGGCCCCAACTCAGATGACCCATCACATCTGGATGCTGTTAGGAACCATTTGGTAACATTTCAGGATCCGGTGATCTGGATGGGGGATTTTAATATCGTGCTCAATCCCAGGCTAGACAAATCAGTAAATTCTAAAGCCTGTAGCTCTGCTAAGTCTAGGCAAACACTTATTGCAATCATGACCCAACTTGGCTTAGCAGATTTGTGGAGAGAAAGAGCTGGCAACAAATTGGGGGTGTCCTTCCGGAATAGCCGTTTTAAACACAAATCTAGAATTGACTACGCCCTTTTCAGCTACTGCTTGAAGGACACTCTGACAATGATAGATTATCTCCCCTCCCATCTGTCAGACCATTCCGCTTTAACATTCACTTTGAGATCCGACAGTAAGATTAAATTTCCATCTTGGTCGTTTGATCGGACACTCCTGCTTGAGGACGAAGAAGTTAAGTTTCTGGTAGCAGAGTCCTCCTTATTTTTTGAAGTAAATTTGGACTAGTCTGGGAGGCATTTAATGCTTTTTTAAGAGGTCAGATTACTAATAGAGCCTCCTATCGGCGGACATTTTTTAGAGAAATGACAGCTAGCCTGGAGCAGGAAATGAAACTACTAGAGTTAAAAATCGGCCCGTCCCTAGGATCATCCGAGGAGCAGACGAAACTGGCTGAATTAAAATCACAACTGGAAAATATCTTACAAGAGCGAGTAAATAAAAGGTGGGAAGCGAGCAAGATCTCCCAATTCGAATTTGGAGAAGCTGCAGGGAATGGCATGTAAAATAAAATCTGACCAAGCCCTCAAATACATTAGAGAAATAAGGGTTGACGGGGAGGCTTCAGTAAGATCCTCTAATTCAGACATAGGGAAACGCCTTTTTTTAATTCTTTGAGGAGATTTATAAGGAAGATCTTCCCAACGACCAGCTGGCAAGGGACAGATGGTTGGAAGCAATTACGCTCCCTACCCTCTCAACAGTACAGAGCAATACCCTAGAGATGGTGATAACGGAGGCCGAGGTGAAGAAAGCAATTGGCCAAATAAAAAAAGGAAAAGCGTCAGGCCCAGACGGTCTTCCGGGTGAGATTTACAGAACATTGGAGGATGTCATCGTCCCAGTGTTGACGGCTCTATTCAATGGCATTCTAAGGGAAGGAGATCCACCGCCAAAATCATGGGGTGAGGCCACAATTGTCCTCATCCCGAAACCAGGGAAACCTCTCTCTGAATGCGTGTCCATATCGACCAATATCGTTGCTGAACAATGACTATAAAATCTTCACAACAATTATTTCGGCACGATTGGGCAGTGTAATTGGCACCATAGTTCACCAAGACCAGAAAGGTTTCATCAAAGGGCGACAATTATCAGACCTAACACACGACCTGATAGGGGCTATAGACATTGCCTCGGCCTTCTCCCTACCATTGGCCACCCTCACCTTAGATGCCACTAAGGCCTTTGATAGGGTTAACTGGCCCTATCTCAACGACGTACTTAAAAAATTCAACTTTGGGAAGGACTTCTATAGAACTATAGTCCAGCTGTACGGATCCCCTTCGGCTAGGCTGCTAATCAATGGGGTCTTGACGGAAGCCTTTGACATCACTAGAGGTACGAGGCAGGGCTGCCCGCTTTCCCCCCTCCTTTTTAGGTCTCGTGACCTTAAATGCGCGCAAGCGCATTGAGGAGCGAGAATTCAAGTCGGCAAAATCCTCGTCAAACCAAAGGGCTTTCAGCCGGCGTTTTCTTTCAGTTCACGTGAAACACAAGCACGCGCATCAGGCACTCCTCCCACACCTCACGGACATCTGTTCATTTCTCCTGCACAAGGCTCTCCTCCCTCCCCACATCAAAGGCATCCCAGGCTTCCCCAGCGCTGCCCCGCCCATCAATCACCCTCCCACGCCAGCAGCTCTTCACGCTCCGACCCCCTGCTCTCCGCCCCCTGCTGCATCAAAGTCTTTTTTTTTTTTTACTTAAATTACCATCTGTTCCAAAGCCACCTTCGAGAGCAGCTCGTAATGACTAGCCACAGCAGTCGCTTCCTAGGCTGCTGCACATAGCTTTGACGTACATGGGCGCTGTGCTATATGTTTAACACGCGCCCGCTTTCATAATTACAACACACACTTCAAATTGGGCCCCTGATTTCTTCGCGCAACCACACATCCCCTCCATGCTGTTTCACCTCAGATGCATTGCTAAAAACCTGTCCGGCCAAGGCGTACGTATCTGCCCTAACGTTGAGTTGCTGCCCTCGTGTTTGCAGCATGAAGTAAGTACTGCTGCGCTCTTCAACAGACTTAATAAAGGTCTACACAAGGTCTCGTGCATGGAACTCAGCTTTCTTCACCCCAGTGAACAACAGATTACCAGCAAATGCCATGATGAGGGTCTGGCCGAAGTCTAAGAGCCCCTGCACAAGCCGCATGCACACTGTACAACACAAACCACATAAAATATGATAAACTCTTGCAAATTAAAACAAGCATTTGCAATGCAATAGGTCTCGTTTTAACGCAAATTTAAGCTATAGGCCTTGTAAATGACAAAGCCTTTTATTTATGTTCCAAAAACCAGAACGCAAAAATAAAGGGCATTATCATTTACAATGCTAATAGTTCAGACTCGCGTTATTGCGAGACCTATTGCATTTCCAATGCTTGTTAATTTATATATTGAACCGTTTGCCCAGGTCTTGCGAGAAGAGGTCAATATTCCATCTTTCAAGTTTGGAGAGTGGGAAAGGTGGGTCGCACTTTATGCTGATGACATCTTGGTTTTTACATCTGATCCAGTACTGTCATTTCCCGCTGTCATCCAGCGGGCAGAGGAGTTTGGGTATATCTCGGGCTACAACATCAACTCGAGTAAAACTGAAATAATGGCATGGAACATACCTGACATACGGGTGGGTGTAAATATTTCAACATCTATGGGCTACCTCGGGATACGAGTCACTCAAGAAGTTGGTAGTATTGGTCAAACAAACTTGGACAGAATATTTAGTGAGAGCAAAAGGCTTTTGAAATCTTGGACTCACTTGCCACTCTCTATAATGGGCAGGGTCAATCTGGTAAAAATGTGTATCCTACATAAGTTCACGTTTATTTTTAATGCTATTCCTCTGGCGTTCGACGTCAAAATGATTGATAAGTGCCAGCGAGAAATTAACTCCTTTATCTGGAATTATAAATCTACCAGACTCGCTTGGGAAAAGCTGAGGAGGAGGAGGGAGAAGTGGCGTCTTGCTCTGCCTGATTTATTATACTATGCATGGGCCTTTCAGATGTCTCATTCTAGGATGCTTTTAAAAACACCATCTAACCTTCCCAGTTGGTCGATATATAGAGCCATGTTAACTGGGGCAAATTTACCAGAGGATGGGTTCATGTTCAAGTTTGGGAATCAAACATTTTTTTAAAAAATCAAACAAAATTTTTTACAGACATGGGCTAATGCCTGGTTAACCATCAGAAAAAGATTGGAGCTGTCATACTACTCTAACTTCGCCCCAATATGGGACTCGCCTGGTCTACCACTATGTTTAAAAGAGAGCCTGTCGTTCTCACTAGAGGACGCCGGGATTATAAGATGGGGAGAGTTACTGAAGGAAGGTTCGGTAATAACCTGGGATGAGTTATATGGCCATATTGGCCCAGGCTCTCCAGATTTAAGTATATCCAACTGGACAGCTGGGTGAGAACCCAGTGCCGCAAAGGTGCACAACTTGGGAAGGCCAGCATATTGGAGCAGCAGTTAGTGGAACGACCAAGGGGAGGAAAGGAGGTAGCCATATGGTATTGGCAGCTGTTGGAGGAAATTGATGGGGAGTTTGCCCTTCCAGATGAGCTGTGGGGGTAGGCGACTGGCCTTCATTGTGAGGAGGTATGGTTAAACTCTTTCGCCCTCCTCCACAAAATTGTGAAACCGTCATGGTTAAGACGAAACCATCTCTTCACAGCTCATCGTGCATATATCACACCGTTGATACTCTCTAAATTTCTCCCTGACAAAAAATGTAATAAATGCAACCTTATGGGAGCATCTGATGTCCACATGTTCATGGACTGCCCTGACATCGGCCGGTTCTGGGAGGAAGTGAAGTCTACTTTAAACTCCATCCTAAACACATCACTGTCAATTACTTTGCCACTCAGCATCTTCAGCTTGGATGATAACATCACTGGCAAGGCCAGGTCCCTCCTTTTCTACGCCATCTTGTTGGCCAGAAGGCAAATCTGTTTACATTGGGTAGAGAAAACAGCCCCATCACACTCTGGTTGGCTCACGTCTCTATACGAAACATCCAAGGTTGACCTGAATAGATCATGCAGTAAACGTAACTTGGCTTTTTGGGAACTGTTGACCAAGTAGAGATAGCACCCGGGTTTTTTTTTTTTTTTTTTTGGTTTTTTCCCCCGGGTCCTATGATTATGCCATAAACACTCCTTCGACCGGGTCTAGCCTCGTTACGATATTGGTCCCATAGGTTGAAATATACATAGATGGAGTCAGCGCCAGCCCCTCTTGATCTTGGGACCTCCCTACCACCATTATAACTACTCGCGTCCTGTCACGGGAGACGGGATAAAGTGTATTCTGTTCCGCTCCTAAGTGAGGGACTCGCAAGGTGGTTGGTATCTCTCAAATTGAGGGTAAGGCAAATGAGGACAAATTCAATTCTGAAGCTGTGAGACTCTTTATTAAATCTAACCTTCGTTTGTGGATCGAGGAAGATACGCCAGAATGCACTTTCCTAAATTAAACCTTTTTTCCCTGCTCTGCAGGGCGTGTTTGGAACTGTGGTCTTTGATAGAAAAAGCAGCCTTGTCCTGCTGCTGGGTGCAGAGATGTAAATTGGGTTGGTGGTGCTTGTTTCGGTGCTGGATCTGGATTTATATGATGTGCGTTTTTTACAGTGTTTTATTGGAAGCAGTGAAAAGTCTTTTGCATTGGACTTCAGTCTAAAGTGACACAACTCATTATGCTATTTGACAACAAGCATTGCCAAAGCCAATAGGTCTCACTTGTGTGACCTATTGTATTTGCCAGTGGTTGAACAGCATCCTCAATGCTGTGCAGCATGGTTAAAGAATTAAAAAAACAAAAAGAAAGCCTTTGACACGGCTGCTTTTTTTCTTTGCAGTTAACAATCCGAGTTTGACCAGTACCTAAACGGAAAAAATTGAGCAAAAGTGTAGTATCATTTTTCGGCTGTGAGAAGTGAGATAGGGATGAGTACACTGGCGACAGAGTACAACATGGACTGCAGGGGGAGGAAAGTACATGAGTGAGACAGCTACAAAACAGATGCAATCCCATGGATTGCTTAAACCAAAAGAAACCAGCATTTGCAATGCAATAGGTCTCACATTTGCGAGAGTTTAAGCTATTAGCATTGCAAATTACAATGCCTTGAGCCGCTGCTGCCCATGGCATAGTATCTTTTTAGTGTGTAAAGAAAGCTTGCACTGCTGATGCATATGGAGTACCATCTTTGATGAGAGTGTAGCTTGCATTTCTGCATCTACAGCTGTTTTTGCTGTATGTGTGAGGGAAACTTGTGCAGTATTTATACGTGTTTCTCTGTGCGGATTTGGCTTGCGCTTCTGTGTGTACTCTTTTTGCAGGAGAGGGCTCGTGTCTTTCTGTTTATATAGGACTTTAGTCTGAAGAACTGCCACTGTGGTACCTAATATTTCATAAACTCATAACATATAAAATAAGAAACATTTTTGAAAGCAAATCAATATTAATGCAATAGAGCTGCATAAAGCGTAGGCTGAAGAGTTATGAGTTACTGCGCTTGTGCCTGTTGCACATAGAATGTTAGGAAAGAGAAATGTACCTAAAGAAAAAAAGCAAATGGGTGTGAAAGGGACTTTGTACTGATAGAGGAGTATGCAGCTGCTTACTCTTCCGCCCCATTATGCCAATGTAATCCTAATGTATTTATAACTTCGCAAAAGCACATTAATATGAAGACACAAAATAACTTAACTTAGGAAACAAAAAAAGTTTTCTCTTTAAAAAAAGTGTAAAATGTGTGTGACCCTGAAAATGACCAGGCGAGACCTAAAAACACCGGGAGGCACATGTCCAACAAAGAAAAGTCTTTAACAGACGTGGGAAAATGTGGAGTATGGCTTTGACACCATTCCTTGGAGGACGAGGATGACTCCTGCCAATGTGTGGTGCTTCATATCATCAGTGGACCCGACTGGACTTTACTTAAATAATAGTACCTCTGCACTTGTCAACGGTTACAACATCGCCATTGTCTTACCAGGCACAATATCATTGGTATTCATTCTGCTCAAGACATCACTCAACCATGTTCTTTAACAAGGAAGACCAGTGGGTAACCTTTTTTTTTTTATTTATTTTATTTTATTTTTTATTTTATTTTTTTAAATTTGTTTTTATTGTTGCATCATCAAACATGGGTACAGTGTATATCAGCTACTGGCGTGGCGTCAACATTCAGCCGCGGTCAGCCGTTCGCGCAACTTTTCTGTACATAAACCTGTGTAATTTGGCATTTCATCCACTGAACAGTACAGACCAATCAGACAAGTATTCAGGCTGGGATACAGGAAACAATCTCCGCATGGGAGAAAGAGGATTAACAATAGACATGTGAGTCCCAGCCATAGGGGTCGTCGGATCGGGGCCTGTATAGTTCGTATAGCGGTGTTGCCAGGTAACTGGGGGGACTGAACTGTGGGGGGGAGCATGTAGGCGTTGGCAAGAGCATAGCAGAAGGAGACGGGTGTCGGGTGGCAAGGGGGTCCCCAGTGGTCGCTCAGAGGGAGGCATAGTGGCCAGAGGGCGGAGGCATCCCATGCATGTGGGCAACGGGACGATCGATATGGGGGCAGGGTGTTGATGAGGGGACGTGGAGCACCGGGGTCCGGCACAAGTAGAAGGGCGTCAGGCAAGGATCATGGGCTTACTCGGGCGGGGGAGGGGGGGGAATGGTCGGGGCCGGTGGTGGGGGGAGGGGGGTGTAGGTGTGGGCGGGTTATCAGTGCGCAAGGACTGCAGGAAGCTATGGAGGAGCATGGCCCATTCCATAGAGATGGGATGTTTGCGTGCGCCCCTGGCCTCCTCCTCCCGAAGGGCATCCTCCTCTGCCGCCGCCCCCTTACAAGACCGCCCCCGTCCATGCCGCTATGGGGGGACCCTCCGGAGATCGCCAATGCATAGCTATACATCTTTTCGCCAGTAGCAGCGCTAAGGATACAAAGCGTCTGTGTGCCGGGTCCTGTTTAGGGATGTGGAAAATGCCTAATGCGCTGGATTCCCAGGAGGCCAGGGTTGTGAGGCCTGTGAGATCTGTCAGTGTGTCGTGTACCGTCTGCCATAGGGATTGGAGGTTGGGGCAGCTCCAAAACATGTGGCGGAAATCTGAATCGGGGGAATGACATCTGGGACATAGGAATTGTGTTGTGGGATAAAACTTTTTCAGTCGCGCCGGTGTAAGGTATGTCCTGTGTAGTATGCAGTATTGGATATTCTTGAAACTGGCGTTCCTAGAGACACGCTTCGGGGCCTCCAGCGCCTTGGTCCATTCCGAATCATGTAGTGCGCGCCCGATGTCCTCCTCCCATGTGACCCGCAGGGTCGCCAGGGGAGCGTACGAGAGTTCCCGGATCGCTTTGTACAGCCAGGTGATTAAATGGCGTCCCGTTCCCATGCGCAGGATAGTGTGTATAACCGGGTGCGTGTCAGGTTCGCCGGCCTGGAGATTATGGTAAGGACGGAACCCCTCAAGTAGTTGTCGGTATCTAAGGAATTGACCTGGGGGGAGTTCGAACTCAGCAACCAGCCGGTCGATCGGTTTCAGCCGACCCTCCTCAAAAAGCGACTCCATGTCCGTGATATCGCAGTGCGTCCATTCAGCGAGTATAGGGGCCGAGAAATAGGAATCCTGTCTGGGGCAGCCGACCAGCGGTAGTAACGGGGAGTACGGGGTCCTCCCGGGGGATATCCGGTGGATCCGCATCATGCATTGACGCGCCATCGCGACTTGAAGGGGGTATGCAAGTCGTGGTTTGGTGCCCGGGAGGAGAAGACGGATGAGCTCCGGGGTCGTAACTCTGCCGGTCGGGGTGGAAGTCTCCTGGGTATATCGCTCCGCCGTCCAATACGACAGCCATTGGAGCTGCGCCGCCAGGAAATAGGACTCAAAGGAGGGAGCTCCGAGCCCGCCCTGTGTTGTGGGGAGTTGGAGGGTTTTCAGGGCCACTCTGCGTCATAGAAGGGTGCCAAGGAGAGAGTTGAGGTCTCAGAAGAAGGACCTAGGTGGCACCACAGGTAGGTTAGTGAAATGATAGAGGAGCCGGGGGAGCATCACCATTTTAGCCAGGGCTATCCGCCCTATCTGGGCCAGTGGAAGCTTGGTCCAGAAGGCAACAGCCGGGCGGAGGCTAGCTAGCGCCCTACGGTGATTACCATCGAAGATTTCGGACGGAGAGTGATATAGGCGGACACCGAGGTAACGGGGGGCTTCCGCGGACCATGAGAGTCTGAGTCCCCAGCCTAATGTCACGGGGTGGCAGATCCGGGTGAAAGGGGTAGATCATGGACTTGTCCCAGTTCACTCGGAGTCCCGAGGCGTCTGCGAACTCAGTGAGCGTCACCCCTATGGGGGCAAGGTCAGCTTCGATGTCCCGAACGTATATGAGGAGGTCATCTGCGTACATAGAGACGCAGTGTGTGACGTCTGCGAGCGGGATGCCCCAGTGTATTCCCTCCTGGCGCAGTCTGATCGCCAGCGGTTCGACAGCGAGGGCAAACAGAAGAGGTGATAGAGGGCACCCCTGTCTTGTGCCCCGTCGTACCTCAAATGCAGGCGAAATGTGTTTCCCAATCCGGACTCGTGTTGTCAGATCGGTGTACAGAAGGCGTGTGTACGCTATGAGTATCGGGCCAGCGTTGAGACGACGTAGAACCGAGAAAAGGTATGGCCAGGTGAGGGTGTCGCACGCCTTCTCTAGATCTAAGATGAGGCAAGCGGCGCGAGGGAATCTGTCCCGTACCTGGTCCTGGACATGGAAGACTCGGCGGATGTTCTGTGAGGTGTTTCTCCGCGGAACGAATCCGCATTGGTCAGGGTGGAACAGTAGGCATATGACCTGGGCGTATCTGTCAGCCAGTATCTTCCCGAGGATCTTACAGTCCGCTGACAGGAGCGTGATGGGGCGATACGAACCCATGTGGTGTGGGTCTCTGTGCGGTTTGGGGAAGGTAACAATCACTGATTCTCGCAGTGAACAGGGTAACACTCCCAGATCAAGGGCCGCTGCGAACACCCGAGCCAGGCGAGGGACCACTAGGGGGGAGAACGTCAAGTAGTATTCCAGCGGGAAGCCGTCAAAACCCGGGGCTTTATTACAAGACAAGGCTCGCAGTGCTTGGGTGATATCTGAGGGTGCTATTTTAGCGTCGAGCGTACGCTTGTCAGCATCCGATATTGTGGGCAGCGACAGTGGATCGAGGAAGCGATCCACGAATGACGGAGAGAACCGGGTTGGGCCCCGTACATCTTAGCGTAATAGTGTTGGAACGCCAGGAGGATCTCAGCCCTAGATCGCACTAGCACACCCTCCAGGTTGATGATGCCCGTGATCGGTTTGATCTCGGTGTCTTGCCTCGCCATCCAGGCAAGCAGCGCTCCCGTTTTGTCCCTGTCTTTATGGACTCTGGTGGCATAGGCCCTGAAGTTATATTTCCTGAGATCAGCGCAGGCTGCCTGGTATGTTGACTTCGCCTCGGCCGTGAGCGCGGCGTGTTCTTCTGAGTTATCGGTTTGTTTAGTGAGTGTAGCTAGGCGCTGTTCCGTGGCTGAGAGTGTCAGTTCCAATGTGCGGCGAACCCCTGCGATCTGTTGGATGCATTCCCCCCGTGCCACTACGTTAAACGCATCCCACTCCACCAACGCCGATGATGCCGTGTTCGCATTGCGTGAAAAGTAGTCTTGTATGCAGTTTTTGTGAGAGTCCCTGAACACCTGGTCTGCCAAGCAGTCCTTAGGGAGTCGCCAAGTGGGGACGGGTGGGTGCGGGGGGCGCCAGGTCAGTCTTAATATGTGGGCGTCATGGTCCGAGATGATCCGACCTAGGTAGTCCGAAGAGATCATTTTAGGGATGATTGGTGCAGAGCATAAAAACCTGTCCAGGCGGACCCGAAGGTTGTGGGGTTTCGAGTGGAATGAGTAAATGCGGGCATGAGGGTGTAAGTGTCGCCAAGCGTCAGCGCCCAGTGCGTGGTCCATGCTCGGAATAGCTCCGCTTGTCGGGGGACTGGGGAACGTGCAGGGGGGGGGGGTGTGAGCGGTCCAAAGTAGGGTCCATTGTGCAGTTGTAGTCACCCCCTAAGACCCAAGGAACGGTGGTGAACTGGGCCAAGACACTTGTAAGGTGATCCCAAAATTTATCCTGCTCAGTATTAGGGGCGTAAATGCTACCCAGGAGGATTCCCTGTCCATCTAAGAGTCCCTCTAGTAGTGCATATCTGCCTTCCCTGTCCACCACCCGTCTGAGTGCGCGGAAGGGGGTGCCCGGCCTAATCCATATTAAGGCGCCGCGCGCAAATGCTGAGTATGTCGTGGCACAAAAGGTCCCCCGCCATTTGGCCTGTAACCGGCCTAAATCACTTGCAGTAATATGTGTCTCTTGTAGAAGAGCAATACTAGCTGTCATGCGCTTTATGTAGGAGTAGACGGAGTAGCGTTTACTGGGTGTGTGGAGGCCCCGTACATTTAGTGTGAGGACATTAACGTCCGAACGTGGAGCCGTCATTACTAAGGGGTCGTGTGTGCGATCGGGGCCCCCCTGCTGTCCCCGCGGTCCGTGTGGTCATGTGTCTCGCGTTAGCTCCTGCGCGCCATGCTTCCGTAGGTATGGGGAGGGAACTGTCGGGAGTAAAAACAGGTAAAACCAAGGGTGGGAAACAGTCCCAATACAGGGGATATATCACCGGGGGTGGCATATCCAAACTTGTGTCCCACTAGGGGAGAAATACAACAGAATTCTGCGGGGTGGCAGCGTGTGTTACCGCTAGGCATGTGCGCGGATCGGGCTTTTGTAGGAGATGTGTCTATCGCGCGCACACAGTCAATTGGTGATGCAGCTTTGGCTCACAAAGAGCACATAGAACGATCAAGAAAAAAGGATACAGTAATTGTCTTTCCATCCATCATGAAGAGGTGCCAGGTTGTCCGGCCAGGGTAGCGTCCACTGTGTGTGCGACCATGAGAGGGGAAGAGATTGAGCCAAATCCCGACATTGTGCCATCGCTGTCTCGGTCTTTCGCAGGGGTGAACAGATGCGGTTGGCGTTCCAGGTCCAATGCAGGGGGAGATAGGTGTAGTTCGGCCACCGCCCTTAAGGCGTCCCGTCTCTCCCGTATGATTTGTGTAAAGTCGGGTGAGCCCGAGGGGGAGGATACTAGGCTTTTGGAGCGGCCCGTCTGGGTACGTTTCGTGCCCCGTCTCCTGTATCGACGTGAATTACTGCAGGGATGTGGAATTCCTATAGCCCGACGCCCAGGACATATTGTTTGGGGTCAAGGGCAACAAGTTTTAATGTGTATTTTGTCCTTGGGACAAGTAGGCCCAACCCCCTGCAGCACAAACCCTTTGGCTGCCAGTTTGCAGTACCACAATAAGGATCAGGGAAGGGTACTGTCTGTAATTTAGTTAATATTTGTGTGAATGTGTTAATGCTGTTTAAACTTGTATTTATGATTCATTAATTGAAAGCCTTTATTATTAGGGAGAGCGCTCTAAGTAAATGTACGTTCTGACTGCACTACTGACAGTGGTTCCAGTATGAAAATGTGTACACACGGTTTTAAAGTTTAGCAACATGAGGCTATGCATGATGCTCACAGAATGCTCTCTGATTAGTAGCAAATATTTGCAGAAGCTTGAAAGCAAGATTAATGTTTCTTTGCTTTCAATATAAAATATTCCTAAAAAATGAAAGTAGGGAAATAACATTTTGCTAAACTACTGTAAAATTTCAGGTACCATTTCTTTGCAGCATCATTTAGTAAAATGTGTTGATGCATGCTAGTATTTCCCAAAAATATTCATATTAGAAAATTCGTGTAACCAGTTTCAATAAGATTACGGGAAACAAAAATAAACAAGCTTTGGCAAAGCCAGTAGGTCTGACATTGGTGGTCAGATTTTTAGTTTTGGCAATGCGTGACTTGTTTTGGCATGGCTTTTGTAAAACCTTATGGATGTGAGAGCTGGCGGGCCCTCACCATTGTAACAAACATTGGCAAACGCAAAAATTGTTTTTGTTCCCAAAGAACACACACTGCCACATTAGTTACTGGTACTGAACAAAACAACTTTGTGTACCGATATGCTCCTTGTGAAAGAGCAGAATGCTGTCACTCATAGTGAAGCCAGCCGATTCAGAGAGAGAGAGAGAGAGAATTTTAATAAACACAAAAGGTCATGTTTAACTCCAGACCAAATTAGGGGCCCAAATATTAAAGAAAGTCTAAAAAGTGCACCTTTGGTATATGGCTTTCGTGAATTCACAAGAATTTACATTCGTAGGGCAAGAAATTGTACTTCTACAAAATATTTGTGAACTGCATTTTAGCATGAGAAAATATGCATGTGTAGATTTGCTCATGTGAAAACATGGATGTTTGAAAGTTCATTTTCCCTCCAACTATTTTTTTCCCAACTCTGAAAGAAGGTTTACGTATGCCACTCTCAGGAGTAAATTTCCAACATTTCTCAGTATGGGAAAGATTAGAGAAAATTTGTTGAAAACCCTAAAACATGCAAGTTAGTAGGTTTGCACAGACTCAATAGGGCATTCCAAGCCTGGAACTACTGCTTACCAACATCTTCAGTCCCAGTATGTAGCTGCGGAAACGTGGCAACATAAAATGATTACTAGTATTCAAACACTACTATGGGATATGCCCTGGCATAATCAGAGAGGCTATATAAGAGCTCCTATATAATGAGATTGCTGCCATAATTTGTGGCAGCACTACATGGCACCAAAGGGACAAGTGGATTTTGTTACAGGACAAGTAGATTTATGAAGCAACCTGCCCATTGGACAAGTAGATATTTTAATAAATTCCACACCCCTGATTACTGTTGTGTTCTCGTTGGGGCCCGGCTTTGGGGATCAACGGACAGTGAAGCTCAGCCCAGTCCTGTGCCTCATCCGCAGTGGTGAAGAATATGGCCTTTCCATTGTGCAGCACCTTGAGACGGGCCGGGAACAGTAATGAGTATTGGATATCGTTGGCGCGGAGGCGTCTTTTAACATCCAGAAAGTAGACCTCTGCTTTTGGACTTCTCGGGCATAGTCTGGGAACACCATTATCCGTTGGTCCTCCACCTGCAGGGGACCCGCCGCCCGGGCCGCACGAAGCACCGCACCGCATCGCGGTCTCGGAAGTGAAGGAACTTGGCCAGCATGGGCTGAGGAGGGAGACCCGACTTAGGTGTCCGGGCGGGGACCCTGTGGGCTCTTTCAATAGAGAAGAAAGGAGAGCGCTCCGATTCGGGGGTGAATGATCTGGTCCATGATTCCATATAGGTCAGGGGGTCTGAGTTCTCAATTCCCTCCGGCAAACCCAGGACGCGGATGTTGCATCGCCTCGAGCGTCCCTCCAAATCCACCGTGCGTTCCTAGAGGGCCGCCACACGGCGCAGTACCTCCCGCAGATCCGTCCCCTGAGTTTTCACCGTGGGTTGTAGTGCGGCCACAGTTTGCTCCCCCTCCTTCACCTTGTCCGCTAGCTTACGATGGTCGTCGCGGATCAGGCTGATGTCTGTCGTCAGGACACCTAATCGTTCCTCCATTGAGAGTCGAGACAGTTCTATAGCTGCCAGCACCTGGTCAGGTTTCGCCAATAAAGTGGGGTCGGTGTGTGACGTGTTGACCTGTGTCCAGGCTCGTGTGCGGCATGTTCTCAGGGGCCGTTTCAGGGACGGCGGCCACCTGCGAGCCCTTCGGTTTCCCCATGAGGCCGATGGAAAGGGCCCTGTACCGCTGTGTATTCAGGGACCAACGGGCCACCAAACACCAGTTCGCTGGGCCAGACAACAACCCGGTGGGGGTTGGTTACGCGGTCTCCGTTGGTGCAGGGGTGGTTAGGGGCTCGCCCGCTCAGTGGTCTCACCTCAGCGGTGCGTAGTGCCGTAGAAGGGTGCCGGTAGAAAAGAAAATAGGTGCCCAGGCGTGGCCAGGCCGCTCCAACCACCTATTAGTCCAGGATCACGGGGGTTTGGAACCAGGGGGACCCAGATCCGGAGCGTGCCGGCAGTCTGCAGCCGCTGGTGGCTACAGTGGCGCAGTAGAGGGTTATGTGCGTATCCACGGGCACGCACGATCTAGGAACTTTACCCCACTGTCGAGTTCCTCCACAGGAAGGGGCCTTTCGCCGCCCGGGATGAGGCTGTGTGGAGGCGGCAGGCTCCCGCTCCCCTCCCCGGCACTCAGAATAGTCCAGGCACCTTTCACAGGGGTCAGGGGCCAAGTGGCAAGGCCCCAGGGGTCTGGGTGCGGTGGTGAGTCGTCCTCGTTGTGGCGGGCGGCCGCCGCTGATCCGGGGGCGTCGCCGCTCTCAGAAGGGGGATGTGGCAGCCCGCGCCGAGCCCGGCGCCTGGGTCCTCGTATGCGCCATGTTGGGGTCAGGCACCGGAGAGTTGCCCATGGGTCCAGGAATGTCTCGGCCCGCACACCCGTTCGGGGAATGTAGAGGCGGGTGTCCTCCGATGAGCCCCAGGGAGTACGGGAGGCAGCTGGGGCACTGGAGCTGGAATCCCAGGGGGGACAGGCACTCACCGCCAAGAAGAACTGCGGCCGTCAGGATGGTCCGGCGCCGTGAAGTAGGTGTGACCGCGGGTACCGCCAATCCGCGGTGACAGGTTGGGTAGATGTAGGAGTCGGGTCAACCCCCTCTCCGGGAAGGGGCGCTGGTGATGTGGAGCCCCGGGGCAGCAGCCGCCATCTTGCGCCCAAACGAGTGACCTCGATGGAGAGCCCGGTCGCGGCTTCCCTTCACGGGGCTGGTTGCGCCTCACCGCTCTGATCTCTGTGGCGGCCGGCCGGCCGCACCGCTCAGGGCCGCTGATCGGATGACCCAGGTGCACAGCGGCGCAGGTATCAGAGGAAGGGAGCCGTGACCGCCATTTTGTAGCTCGGCGCGCGGCTCCGGTGGGAGGTTTCACTGGAGATTCCGCCCGGTAGCTCGATTCGCGCCTCACCCGGGGGGTGCCGCCTGAAGTGGGGGCACTCCGGGTGCCAAACCTGGATGTTGAGGCTCCCGGCGATCGCTGGAACTGGGCAGGATGCTAGCCCGATCGCGGAGCCTTAGGAGAACACAGCCGCTATCGTGGCTTGCTTAGCCACGCCCCCAGTGGGCAACAAAGTTGCAAAATAAACAGTACAGGGCGTAAGTGGATTGTTCCAGAGCATGTAACTCTATTTAACCACTTGGTTTCCATCACCAGAGAAATTTAATGATAAAAAAACGAATTGTACTTTTGTATTTATATTCAGAAGTGCAGCACTAGTATTCAGCTTTCCTACTCTTCCTTTTCAATGCATAATTTCTTGCGCACTGAGCAGCAGTTCTACTCATCTTGACACAGGGGTGCATGTGAGATTTGCATGAGTGAAAGTTCATTACTCTCTATCACGATGTAGTAAAATAGTGTCTGTGAGTGAGGGGACGCATTTGAGTAGAGATAACATTTTCAGCGTACTCAAGTGGCCACGGAGACGTGCTTTGTGAATGGGGAAGGTAGAGGTACATGATGTAACTTTAGGAAAGCTGCGTATAAAAAAACATGCAGTTTGCAGCAAGCTGTATCTGTTTTTCCAGGTCCCAGTTAAAAGGGCATACTTTCAAACACAGCGAGGGGTAGAATGGAGGTGTCACTTACCAGTTGCATGCTGCAGAGGAAAACAAGCGTGCACCTGGCGCTGGAAAACCCCCATGGCTCATCCCGGGAGGTACAGCCAGGCGCTAGGTGAAAAAGTGAAAGCGCACGCGGAAGCGCTAGAAAGTGAAGCTGTGCGAGTGCCCATCTGCTTTCGGGGGCAAGCTGATAGAGCAGCCGTTGGCGTGCACACCGGCTGTCCCCCTTCTCCCACCAAAGCGACAACAATAGGTCTCGCCAAGGCATGCAGCGCATGCGCTGCATTGCATGCGCTGCATTGCTAGATGAGACCTAAAAAGTAGTGCTTGAAAGGCAATCAGTCGAAGCATAGAAGCCAGCCAATCAAAAGCAGCATTGCTAAAGAATAAATAACTTCGACACAGCTGCTTTATTTTTTCTCTTTGTAGTTGGAGTTGGACCAATACCTAAACAGAAGAAAATGTGCAAAAGAGTATTCTCTTTTTTGAAAATTTCTATAGCCTGTTGGCGTGGCGAAAGTGATCCACACTGTAGGGGTGTTGCTTGGGGAAGCACCACAGGATGCAGGTGTTGAAAAAGCAGACAAAACTGAGAGAGCAAAGTTGGACACTGGAGCACACAGGCGAGAAAGCAACTCGTGGCGCAGAAGTACACGCAGGCAAACACAACTTGGAGGGGCAGGAAATGAGTACACTGGCGACAGAGTGCAACATGTCATAAGGGAGACAGCTGGAACACAGATGCATCCCATGGAGTGCTTAAACCAAAAGAAAAAAGTAGTGCTTGAAAAGCAATCAGTGGAAGCATAGAAGCCAGCCTAAACAAACAAAATGGTAAAGAGGCTTTGCTCCATGGGAGGGACCAAAGCAAGACCGACAAGCTGAGACATAAATAAGACACAGGTAAATTAGTGATAGATTCAACCAATAGTAAACATGGGGATGCCCCAGTATGTTCTTGTAAACTCACAATATGTTTTTCAAATTACAATACAAGTACTTTCTAGTAAGTGAGACCTAATGAATCCCACCCCTGCTTTCAGGATCCGGGCACAGGGGCTCAACATTGTTGTCATCTAAGAGCAAGGTCTTTGATTTGAGGAAGATTAGATGCAACCCCGTTCTTGATTTCTCTGGGCCAGTGTCTCAAATAGATTGATTGCAGGTGTTAATTGAATTGGTCAATTATACTGTAGGTATATCCGTTTTAACCAATTCGACGCTTATGACGGAACGGTTCTGTCATCAGCGTTGGTTGGGCTGTGCTGATGGAACCGTTCCGTCACGACCACGCCCGTTTTTCGAACCTTCAGCACAGCGCGAAAATTCGTGCCGCGCTGAAGGTATTAAGGCTGTCTTGCTACATCAGTGAATATCACTAGCATGAGTACTCTGGTTTCAAAGTAGATTACAAGAGTCAAATTGTGTCACATTCTCCATCGACTGAGCACAATTTTACAAAGAGGTTTTGAGCTTTATTAAAGATGTTCCCCCTAAAACTACATTTTGTTTTATCTGGAAAAAGTGTAAAACATTTAAGTGATGGAATTGAGGTTGCAACAGAATAGATTTAGAAGTGCCAACACATCTGCAAATAATACACCCGAGTCCACACTAAGCAAATTAAGGGGAAAACGACAACAAAGCTTTATCTCCGAAGAAACTCAAACTGCCACTTTTCTAGTTGTTGTGGTGTTTTTTTTAAGCTTCTGAGACGGACTGTTCTTTGGAATCGATATTTAAATTTCTTTACAGCAAATCTACTAGATAAACGTGTGGCTGTAGGCCAATCAACAAATTGATATGATATACCACAAAGGGTATTCTCAGAGAAAGTCCTTAACATAATCCAAAAGATTCGAGGGGCAAAGGCAAGCAGAACATTTTTTCTTGAAGAGGCGTGTGCGTAAAAGCAACGCTGGTCGTCTTGCTTTTGAGTTCCGAAAAAAAGCTCTCTAATGTGACATCTGTAATTCAAACATCAAATGTTACATAGTGTGAGGAGGAGTTCTAGCCCATAAAGCTTTGTTATCTTGAACCAGCACTTAATGATCCTTCTTATGATTAAAAAACAAAATGATCTGCTCTTATGGCCAGAAACCAACTGAACTCAAAATTGCTTGAGCCATCATGGACTCCACAGTTGATGGTTGCACTCTTAAGAGTAATTTCAACTAAGATGCCCTACAAAGAACATCTTGAAATAGGGAGAGGCTATACAATCCTCTCTGCTACCTCAACTATGTCATACGGCATTGGTGGTCCAACTGGTTGATGTCTTTGGATGCTAATTTAACTGCCCATTCACACTATTTGTTTGTGTTGTTATCACTTAAAGGTGTTAATTATGTATATCCATCACACATTCTCTAATTTTGACATTGTATTTTATTACAGGATAATACATTTTTTAACTGCTGCATGTCCCAACCAAAAACAACTCCCTTTTGCCACCTGCACAGACCTTGGTTGAGTTGATATTAACGATAACTACTTTTATTTTATTGCTACATACCTCCATAAACCGGTATTAGTTACAATTACTGGGTGTACTGGTACTTATTATATAGACTAGGATTTTAAATTGTGACCTGCAGGTCATAGACAAATGCACACAGTTGGAACTACTTAACCTTGAGTTTTCTTGCTGGTACAGTGATTGCTCAGAGGTTGTGCAGGACATAACAATTCTCTAGATTTATTTTTCTTAACAGAAACCTGGCTGAATTCCTGCATTGGCACCTGACATCGCCACAGCCATCACAAATGCCCCCTCCGCACTCACTCTCACCTGCCCTTCTACAAAATCACCAGGTAGGACAGAGTTTGCATGCCCAGAGGTGGGCTCTCCATCATCGACAAAAACGTAATCAGCTGCACTACATCACTGAGCACATCATCCTCCAACTTGAAACACCTGTTATTCAACGCCCACTCCACAGCCAACTTATCCTAAGTGACACTCATCTAAAAGCCACCTTGACCGTGCACCAACTTCACCAACACCATCAGTGACTTTGTTGCACCACTTCCCCTTGACTGTAGCAATCACAACCTGCCTGGAGACATGGGCTCTCACCTGCTAGACCCAGCCAACCTCAACTCAAAAGCACTCATCGAAGACTTTGGAAGCCTGGATCTCACCAAATTTGTAAAGGGACCTACCACGTTCCTGGACACCTCCTGAACCCTATTTTCACCATCTCCCCGTTCAGTGCACATGCACCACCGCCAAATCTGCCTGCTAAATCTGGAGCAGCATCACTGACCAGGACTGGAAAACTGCTCGCTACACCCACCGACCTGAACACAGCAACAGCCGCCCATAATCCATCAATAATTCCAACAATCCTCCTGCGTCAATCGCCCCCTCTCCTAACTCCCACCCCTTCCATCCTCAAACACAGAAATACAATAAGATCTGGACCCCATCCAGTTGGCACACGGAGGAACTCAGGCTGATGAATGGCTACTGCAGACAACAAACGCAAAGGGAGAATGAGCTAGGACAAAACAGACGAGCCCTTCCAAATCTGTTTTGAGATGCAACCACCAATTGATACAGACTACTGAAAGTTCTGCTTGGGCGGACCTCATTGATGCCAGCACCAACCGTAGCAATGAAATGTTTGCAGCTGTGAAGGATTTCACCCCACCACCAGCCGCTTTCAACTGTATCACACTCTAGCAGGACCTCTGCAGCATTCTCTCGCAGTTCTTCAGCACCAAAATCCCAGCCATTTACAGCAACACCAACCTGCGACTGGACCTGACAGACCTTTCCAAACACCTCCTGATCTTATCCAAAGAACCAATGCTAAACAAATGGCCCTTCATCACCCCAGAATAAACCACCGCCACCACGAAATTCATCCACTCATTGGATCCCTGCGCCCTTCATGCCTTCTGCAAAGGACGGCAACCCATATGCGCCATGCTCACACCCATTCTGAATGCCGCCACCTCTTCCATGACCTTCCCAGGTGCTTAGAAACATGCAACTATCCTTCCATTGCTGAAGAAACCCTCTGTAGACCCTTCTGCATTTGCCAACTACAAACTTCTCTCCCTCCTATCATTCCTGACCACAGTCTTCGAGAAAATCCTTAACAGATGCCTCACTGAATACCTCCATGACCACCAACTCCTTGACACTACTCAGTCTGGTTTCACACCAAACCACAGCACGGAAACCTCTCATTGTGGTTGTTACTCTGTATCTTGCCTCGGAAGCAGTGACAAAAGCCAGTTTACCGAATTCCAAGGCTTTGCACCCTCGGTGGATACAATGGGCTACATCCTTGACATCCCCGGATGTAACATTCATTTTCTATTCCTCTTTGCAGACTCAAGAGTTCTTGCAGTAGGAATTTGTTCATCCTGACCCTCTGACTATGCGCCCACTGGAGGATTTTCATTTACACTGACGGAAGTGCGCAAGCGGCTACGGGTTCTAGACACGCGTATTCCGCAACCTGCGCAATTGTGGTTGGTACTATGGTGGATGGTGAATTCAATTCCGATGTCGTGCATACACAGACATTAGGGGACTGTACCGCCCAGTTGGCAGAACTTCGTGCTCTGATGCTTGCATTGGAGTACGCGGACCCTAGTGTGACTACTCTTATTGTGAGTGACTCTTACTACTGTGTTCAGTCTTACAATGACAATCTACCTTTTTGGACTCAAAATGATTATCGTGACTCCAAAGGTCGCACAATAAAACATAAAATGATCTGTGTTCGAGTGGCTCAGCTCAAAGAACGACTCCCACTCGGTTTTGTAATTCATATTCTGGGTCATCAGCATGTTGGAGTTCACGCTGTTGGCAACTGTCTCAGGGACGAGGTTGCGAAGACAGCAGTAGCAACATTTGCAGTGGCAGCGGTTACACGTTCCAAAAGTAAGATTGATGATGACTTCTTGGCAGCTATTGCCGCAACTGAGAAGGGAGGTAATTATCCTAAGGGTTTCCCTTCGAAGTACTCTTATCATTTAAGTCCTGATAAAGTTCCTTATGTGCGAATTAACGAGCTTGGTGACAGGTTTATTCCCAACGCGGACCGCAGGCAGGCTTTGATTACAGCAGCCCACGCCGGAATGGCTTCGGCGCATGCCGGCGCGTCAGCTACTGTATCTCTTCTCCTGCAAAATTGGTGGCGGAGTTTTTACAAACAGACACGTGATTTTGTCCTTCAATGTGGCATTTGTCAGCAAATTAAACCTTCTGCTGTACGCCCGCCCCAAACTCAGTTGTACATATCTAATAAACCACTTGCGTATGTTTATTTAGATCACTGCGGTCCTTTCTCCTCCGATACTGCGTATAAGTATATCTTAGTAGCAGTTGACTCTTGCACGCGCTTTGTCTGGGTGTGGCCTCAAAGGAGTGCTGATGCTAGAACTGTCTTAAGGGATTTGCGTGTCTTTGTGGGAATTTTTGCGTGTGGTACCTTCCATTCGGACCAGGGTCCTGCGTTCGACTCTAAGGCATACAAGGATGCCATGGCTTCATTGGGGGTCCAGGTCAAATTTTCGTCTCCATACCGGCCTGAGGGTAATAGTGTTGTGGAGCGGATGAACCGTGACTTAAGGCAATCCTTGGCAGCAAAGGTTTTAGGTGCTGGCAGAGACTGGCTAACCCAGTTCAATAGCGTACAACGTGCACTAAATATTATGCTGCTTTCTATACTGAAGATTTATATTTGGAATCTGCGAATTATGGTGATTTGTACTGTTACCAGCGTTTTGGCAATCACTTTTTGCATAAAACTAATTAATAAAAACAAAACAATTTTTTATTTATTTATATATATATATATATATATATATATATATATATATATATATATATATATATATATATATATATAATATTATTTTTTTAAACTTTATTTGTACCATTTTCATACATTGACAATGATACATATTCATACAGTGTGACGCTAAAGTGTCGAGAAGCAGAGTGTCCATATTTCAATAAAAATTTCACATATAGCGAACAGTCCATCTTCACCTGTCCTCTAGCCTCTTCATATCTAGTTCCAGTTTCCGTAGCGTATTTTGAATATCTCTAAGGACCTCAAAGCTCTTGGATATGCAATATCCGCGTATTGTGACCTTAAAGGCCTCCCATATAGTTTCCACGCTATCCACCGATCCCTTGTTTCTTTCAAAGAAGTCTTTTATTTCTACCTCCAGCTCCGCCCGAAACACCAAGTCAAGCAGAGCTGTCGGTTGCAACCTCCATGGCGGTCTCGGCCTATCATGTCCTGGCATAGCAATTACTATACTCACTGGGTAATGATCTTAATATGTTCTAGGGTAATGGGTAGCTTCCTTAAGTCCCACGGCCAACCCTCTAGACACTAAACAGTAATCCAACCTGGCCCATGTCCCCGTATACAAGATAAAATGTGTCCCTTCCTGTCTTCCAGGGTAAAGTCTCCTCCATCCATCTATCAGATTTGCCTCATCCATTATGCCCGTGATCATCTCCCTCGACTTTGGGTGATGTATCAGAGCACCTTCCGCCCTATCCAGGGATGGTATTAGATCCACATTAAAATCACCTGCCCACACAGTATGCATAGAGCCGATATTCACCATTTGACCCCACAAGGTGGCGAAAAAATCGGGGGCATCCGTATTGGGAGCATAACAATTTGCAAAGGTTACTGTATCCCTTCCCAGCTGTCCCCATAAAATAACATACCGTCCCTGAGGATCCAAAATAGTGCCCACCAGTACAAATGGAACTTGTTTGTTAATTAAAATGGCAGTTCCCTCGCATAAGAAGAGTATGAGGAGAAGGCACGGACAGTCTCCCATTTAGCAGCAAAGGTGTTATGAGCTTGTGGCGGGAGATGGGTCTCCTGCAACATTGCCACCTGAACTTGTTGTCTATTCAAATAAGCCAGCACCTGTCTGCATTTCCGTGCATCATTTAAACCTTGGACGTTACAGGACATAATCTTCAAGTCGGAGTACTCCCCCCCCCCCCCTCCCCCAATCATACTGTCCACGAGTCTGATAGTGATAATCTAGTTCCCTAACTCTGCACGTCCAACATTGCATACAGTCAATCCCCAATGTCACCTCAAAAGAACCATTAGTAACATCAACCATGCATCCCCAAAGTTCCCATCCTCCCCCTCCCACTGAAGCATCCCAATCATGCCAGATACCCTCAACCCACCTCCCCCCCCCCCCCCAACGTAAGAGAAACAGATTCAAATAGGGGAACTCCCATGTGGGGATACCCTCCAGGTGGCTCACGTGTGGCTTGCCGCAGTACAGGAGACCGATGACTTCTCAGCCGTCTCCGTGTGAGCAGCGAGGGTGTCCGGCTTGTCTCTGCCACAACGTCTCGTTTAGCAATCATTCAGCAATCCTCCTTCTAGTATGTGGCTATCCCAAAGAAATCTTCGGCGGTTCCCCCAGTAGCATCCAATGTTGCACTCAATCTACCACCCTAACATTGTAGTGTACTGGAGGTTAGTCACTCTACATCCGAGAGATGTGCTGTACAGGCGTCGCCTTGTTCCGTAGCCGGTGCCCTCTGCGTCTTCATTTTCTTGAGGAACTCCTACTTGTTGCGGGTTGGTATAGATCTTTTGCGTACCCTGATATGTAGCCCGCAGCCGCGCATGGTAAAGTAGGGCATAGTCCACCTGTGCCTGTCGTAGCTTCTGCTTCACCACATTAAACTTGCGCCGTTTCTCCTGGACGAGGTGTGAAATCTGGGAAGACGGTGAAGTTCACTCCATCATAATGTAGTTGGCGATTCTCTCTAGCCACACGGAGCACCGCATCTCTATCCCTATAGTTATGGAGTCGCGCTATTATGGGCCTAGGCGTACTCCCAGGTGGAGGTCTCGGTCCTAGAGATCTGTGCGCCTGCTCCACAAAAAATTGTGGAGAAAGGGTCTCCTTGCCAATCACCTCTTCAAGCATCTTTTCAACATACCCTTCCAGCCTGCCTGTATTTGTACTCTCCGGCACCCCCAAAATGCGAATATTATTCCTGCGGCTGCGGGCTTCAATGTCCTCATTCTTCGCATTGATTATTTTCATCAACTTGTCCATTTGGGACACTGCTGTTTTGAGCTGCGCGGTGACATCCTCCATATCCGAAATTCTCTGCTCCGCTTCTTTCAATCTCACATCGTGCCCCTCCAGCTTGTGAGCTATGGCATCCATGCTCGTCATGATGGTATCCATTTTGTCTGCCATCGTCGCGAACCCTTGTCGCATCTCAGTCAATAACGTGTGCATGTCGCCAGACATATCAGCAGTCGATTCTGTGGGGGCTTTATCTGCAAACTGGTCCTGAACCACAGGGGGTGGGGGTCCGCTTTATTTGCCTCCAAGGTGAGCCGTGGTTGGCGCGTATCAGTCCGCCCCATCGCGCAAGAATTCAGCCAGCAGATCCCTTAGTATAATCCTAGTGGGCAAAGGCACTCCTCACAGCAACCCCTTTTGCCCTCTTCGGTTGCAGTATGCCCCCAGAAAGGGACAGCTAACCTCCACCTGGCCTGTTACACCCTATGTCCAGTCGCTCACCACAACAGCACAGAGCCCCAGTATAAACAATGAGTCCCGCAGCCAGGTATCCTATGTCGCCCTCGGCATGTTGGTAAGGGCGCTCTCTTTAGGGCTTCTATGCAACCAGCCAGCGAATGCACCCCCAGAAATGGCCTGTGTCCAGTCCTTGGATAGAGCTTCTCAATGCACGTCTCTAAAGTCTCTAATTTCACCTCCAATTGTCGGACCACTATGAGGTCTCTGCAGGCTATGTTCCTCACATGCAGCAATTTTCAGGCTCCCAAACACCTACACTTGTAGCGCCAAATGGCCAGTGTATAATGCTGTCTAATGCTCTCCACGAGGTACACTGCAGGTGCAGCCGGACCCTGCCAGATGATTTTGCCCAAATGTGGGAACCCGGGATTCCGCCACCAGCCCCGGTATCGTCCCACCACTCCAGCCTCTGCAGGGTAGATGCGACCAGGCCTCTTCACTCGCCCGTCAGCAAACCGCCATTTTGTGCCCAGCCACAGCCTTAAGTCGAAAAATAACCTCCGTTGCGTCTGCTTCGTGCGCGCTATCATGGGACCGGTCGCACTGTCTGCAATCCCCCGTGCCTCGCCAACAATCTCCTATTATGCGCACTCACTGTGGCCACCCATGCATCGCCGATCTGCCATCTTCTCCGCCGCGCGGCCTGCAAACCTCGTGTCCGCCGCGGCACTCGCGTAGGTGCTCAGCCCCAGGGAGCGCTCCGGGGCACAACCAAGGTCACTCCGCTCGTCTCGCGGTCGCGTCCTGCAGCCAAGAACCGCTGCACCGCAGCTCACGATTTCTGCCCCACAAGTGCTGCACACCGTTATACACCCTCCGGTGTCATTTTCTCGCCACTGCTGCCTCGGGACCAAGGATAATTGCAGGATAAATGTGCCGAGGTGCGGCCATACCGTACGCGCGCCACCTAGCGCCCCCAGAAATATGGTTAATTACACACAGTGGGAGCACTGTCCCGCACCAGTGGAAGACAGCTCAAAAACGTTTTTTAAAATGTATTCCTATTCTACTGATCTTGATCACTCAAACCCTCATGCATTTTATTTTAAGTTGACTGAAAAGGCCTTTTCCAAGGTTAGCCACACAAAATGATTGTATTCGAAGTCCTTTATTGACCAGTTGGCTGTTGGGGGCTATGAACTGTGAAGAGATACTATTGATCTTAAATCTGTTTGGGGTTCTAAAAGTTGGCAAGGGGCAAGGCACTGAGGCTTTGCATCGTGCATGTCTCATCCCAAACCATATGTTGTTTCTGAATGACACTATTTCACAAACCACCTGCTTTGGATTGGCTACTTCTAAAAAATTGAATGCTCCTTCTTTTTCTGATTTGGGTGAATTTCCCCAGTGGAATAATTATACCAGTACTTCCCTGAGTGACACACACGCACTGTTTAGAAATTCCTCTTTTAATGTTTCCATCATTAATCCCGAATGCTGGTTGCTATGGCAAAAAAGTGCAGATTCCTGCCAGCACCGTTTTCTGGGTATGACCCCTGGCTATACAGAGGTTGGAGTTGATCCCCGTTTTCAGACTCAACATTCAGTCCCCACCTATTCTGTAGGCAAATTGTGCCAGAGTTGGCTCAGACATTCATCCTTAGCTACATTTGTCCAAACTCACTGACACTGTCAATTTTAAATGATTTTGTAAAAGGTCCTGCAGCAGGCAGATCGAAAAGATGGATATATGCTGCTTACAATGAAGTTTGGAAACTGTCACAAATTGAAGCTGCTTCTAGGCTTAGAGCTATTGATCAGGCCAATTTAGAAAAAGTGCTTGCCGTTGTGGATAATAGCATTAACATCCTTTCTTCCCGAATTTACACTCTAGATAATATTGTCATCTGTGGTTGATATTGTGCAAGAAGATTTGCTGTACTGTATCATGGGCAAAACCAATTGCTTTCTGTTATGCAGTTTGCCTGGACTTTGAAAACATTGAAAAACGGCTGAGTTCCATGGGATTACATGAACGCGAGTTTATTATTACTGCCTTTCAATTTGACTGTTAAACAGCAATTTATGTCAATGAAGGATGCCACGTTTTCATTGTTGCATATTGAAAAGTTAGAACCTTTACCTTTTTCAGTAGCAGAAACCAATTCGGCAGTTTGGCTCATCCACAGGTTAATAACTTTACCTTTACCTTTTTCCCTTTTCAAATTTGAGTCCTGCATGAAACATTATGCCATAGGCAGGTTTGAATCCCTGGGTGAAGCTTATCTTCATGAAGTCTGGAATCTCCCTTTCACATATAGGTGTTTGAGGGATGGAAAAGAAGTTTTTTTAAATGGCGAAAATTGCACCACGACACCAGAGCATTCATTAACATGCAGAAATCTTCAATTGCACGGCTCTTGTAATGTGCTTGCACCAAACTTAGCTTGTGTTCTGAAAGGTACTCCAGTGCCGGCCATTACACCGACATTCACATTGCTTGCTAACGGTAGCTATTTGTTATTAAATAATGAAGAGTGTTGTGGGATGCATGCGGGCATAGCTTATATCGTTACGGTTTCCTAGTGTGTAACTTGCTGCAAGAATGTGCTGTTCCCTCCTCAACATGGCAGGCTTGATGTTTCCATCTGGCCCTTGATTCCGACCTTGAAAGCAGAGTTCAACAAGATGAGCCGAATAAGAGCTCTTTTGTCCCCTTACATCTGCGCGTGAGACATTCGTCCTTCACGTTGCAAATACTTGTACTGAGGTAAATGCCTTATTGAACACAGACCTGCCCCTGCATTTTGGTGCTTTGATTCACACTATCTTTAATGCCTCGTCGACTACTGGCCTGGCACATTTTTTTAAAGTAGTATGCTCTGGCCTTGTGACATCATTTCAGACTATATTCGGTGTGATCCCTGCATTTTTTTCATTCGATTTTTTTTTTCTTTCTAGTGTCTTTGGGGTTTCCCGTTGCTCTTGGCTTTAGGCGCTGGCATACTGCTGTTGTTTTGTTTAATACAAAATGGATGCACAGTCTGTGCTCCACGACGATCTGTCCCGGCTGCTCTACCTTCATAACCAGATGCTAGAATAATATGGATCGCTGCCTCTGGCGACTCTAAGTGTTTATGGTTTATCTTTCCGGTTCTCATTGTTCACTTGCGTGCAGCCTGTTTACCATTACCTGAATTGTGGATTTGAATGGGCCCTGGATTTGTGTCTCTGCAACAGGGTGTCTTCTGACCTGGATTTTAATCTACTAATGAGTCCCTTAGTTGCCCATGAAATAGATTGTTCTAGTACCGGGATTATGGCATGCGCAGCGACACATGGGGTTCTAGGCAATTGGAACATTTGAACTGCGGCCAATGACTTTCTGGATCGCAGTTATCTTGAAATAAGCCTGAGTTGTCCTCTGATGATGCTAGAGGCTCCGGCAATCGAGGAACATGTATGTTCTTTCCCTTTACTTAATTGGATGTCTGAAATGTTCATGGATGATAACAACGACTTCCTATTGGAGGCAGTTGCAACATATGGTGCTTACACGTTGTTGGACTGAAGTACGGATTTTTTTTCTGCTTCATAGGCACGTACTGAACTCGTGAATATTTTTCCTTTTAATGTCTTGATTTTTTCCTTACATGTTTGAGGTCTTTTATCCGCACCATGGCCACGTGTGATTGTTTTCACTGACTTGGTTAGTTAAATTGTCATTCCCTATTTTCAAGTTCGGCAGAATTTCTGAACTTGGTTCTGTCTCATTCGAACTTAAACTCTGTGTTCTATGAAGTTTGCCCAGATTGCTGTGTGTTCCCTGAACAAGAGAGGGTGTAGTATGGTTTATCGGCCTCTTTTTGCTTGCATGTTAAGTTAGCATGGCTTATTAGAAGTTTAAACACCATTTTGCCTTTTGCTGCTTTTTGCACACAACACTGCTTAGCTGTTTTTGCAAAGCTAGCTTTCACGAAGGTCTATACATGGGAAAGGGTTTGGTTTTCGACGTCTCTAGACATACATCGTGCCCCCAGTCTGTACAGTGAGTGCTGAGCCGTCAAGGTTATCATAACATGTGAGCCTTTTTTTTTATCGGCGTGTCCGTGTAATACATTCTAGATAAAACATTTTGGCAGCTGCAAGCTGAGTAGGATTCTGGCGCCTTTATCATAGCACATTTGCCATAATTTCACACACTTGGAAGATTCCAGGGATGCAGAGATACTAGCAAGTTTGCACTATCATTGTAATATGATTCCTCCTTTTGTATTTTATGGAGTTGTAACCATGCTGACCATATTATTTTTATTCATATGTTTGCTTATGTTGACTAAAATACTGCGCTTGAGAGCACGTCGTTAAAATAAATATTTTAACCTTACTGTGTCTCTTTTTAGGTCTCGCGACCTATCGATGCGCGCATGCGCATCGAGCGGAGCGAGAATTCAAGTAGCGAAAACATCATGAAACCACCAGCTTTTTGCTGGCGTTTTCATGGCGTTTTCATGCAGTTCACGTGAACCACGTGAACGCGCATCAGGCACTCCTCCCACACCTCCCAGACATCTGCTCGCAAAAGGCTCTCCTCCCTCCCCACATCAAAGGCATCAATCACCGTCCCACAGGCTTCCCCAGCGCTGCCCCGCCCCCTGCTTCACGGCCAGGCCATCTGTTCCCTGCCAGACCTCGCCACCCCTCACCCCTCTTTCTCTAACTTTCCTGCCTTCATGTTTCCATGCGTAAACATCTTCCCTTTGAACACTAGGACTGTTGCAATCACTGTGCTTACCCAATTTAAAACAAGCATTGGCATAGCCAATAGGTCTCGCTTGTGGGACCTTATAAGTATTTTGTTTTGCAGCACAATATCCTTGTAACTAAATACTTATAAGGTCCCACAAGCGAGACCTATTGGCTATGCCAATGCTTGTTTACTCCTGTTGTGGACTGGTATGAGAGTATAACAAAAGAGTGTTCTCACTCCCCACCATTCCTGAGAGGGTCCTAAGTCGCATGTTCTAGGTTGTCTAATCATTGGTTACTTTGCTATAGGACGAAGAGCTAATGAGACACTGATTGCTATCTGGTTGGGGTTTCTAGGTACTGAGGTGAGTTTCTGGTATACCACAATTCACTAATGTCCTTGGTCTCTGTGCACAGTTGTGTGTATGAGCAGACAAGAGAAGCACGATGGAGAGCAGCAACACTGGGGAGAAGCATACGAGGGAAAGCACATACAGTCTCATTGAGTGCTTAAGTTAAATAATAAAATAAAATTGAATACCTAAAAGTGAGCAGTGGAAAAGTCAGCCAGTCAAAAGGATGGTAAAGAGGGTATGTTTCAGGGGAGGGACAAACGCAAGAAGAGGGGAAGGCAAGCATTGAATAAGAAGCAAGCAAATGATTGGCAGATCTAAACGGTGATCCACAATGGGCAGTATGTAAACCCACTGCAAGTTCTTGGTAACACCACACACTAGGTCTTTTACAACCCGACCGTGTGTGCCATCTGGTAGGCACACACGGTCTTTTTAGTACTTTTCAGGAAAGGCCTTTGAAATGTTTATTTGCCTCTTCATGAGAACTACCCATTTGATTGGCCAAAACTGCATGAGGTTGCATGGGTAAGAAAGCCCTTTTTCTGTCTGTTTAGGGATGGATTTAGCTGTGTGCTAGAGATTGTGATTAACAAAATTACTTTATACAGAGAAGCTTTGGGTCAGCCTTTTAACCCCTGCCCCCCTCGCAGCAGCAACAAAAGCAATGAGGTTAGCAGGGAACATGGCTTCTACCACAGTTAAAACCACAGCTATGACCCCAGCTTCTACCACAGGAATAAAAGCATCAACTACAGCTCAAAGTACACTCCTTTCTGGAACGAGAACTCGAGAAGGAAGACTCCGATACAGGAGATGACCCTCTATGCCTAAATCGGCACAGTTTTAGCGTCACGGCTATTGTCACACTCTGTCATTCAATCGAAGAAGTAAGGACATCTTTGACACAGGAGGGAAATCTTTCCCAAAAATACCTACTAATATAAACAAATTGGTGATCCTGTGGTCCAGGGGACACGCACTCTTGCAGGAGTAGGAAGTCAGCGAAGACTCCACTATTGGAGAAATTACTCCTCAACAACAAGATATAAAGATAAGCCCTGAAGAAGCCTGTGTTGGGCGAAACGCGTAGGCTGTGGATTTTATGAATCACAATAAAAAGCATTTGAAAACTACGTCATCTGTCTGGAGATTCGTCACTCCTGTCATCTATTTTTTTCTAATGTATGGCATCTGAAGCCAAAAATTTGTATTATACACATTGCCTCTCCACATTTGTGTAAACAGCTCAAATTAAGCCAACATCAGTAGCACTGACAATAGATGCTACCACTGCAGAGCCACCATCAGCAACAAGAGCCCGACAGTAGCTGCAAAATTTACAACCATAGTCAACACCATGATGGCAACAAAGGCTGCAACAACAGTTGTTAGCACAGCACGGATCACAGCAGTGGCCACCACTTCCATTGAAGCAATGACCACGGTAGTAACCACAGCTGCCCCCATAAAAGGGACAACCAAAGCAACCACAACTATACACACATCAAAGTCTGTTGCTGCCACCGTTGCAAGGACAACCGCAGTGACAATAGTTTCATCACAGTAGCAACCGTAGTAATAACAGTAGTCATGGCTTGCAACTGTCACCATGGTATGGACAACAACACCAGCTACAGGTGCCAGCAAGGTAAGGGGGACTGTTGTGACCAGTTGTAACTAAAGCAGGGCTTGTGTAGCAAGAACAGTTACCAATAAGAGAACCACAACCATTCCTAAAACAGGTACCACCACAGAAACAACAGCTGCCACTGCTACAACCACAACAGGCATGACTGTAGTAACCACATCTGTAACAGCAGCAGGCCCCACAGCGTACATGGACCTGAACAGAGCAGTGACCCCCCCACCCCCTGTTGTATTCACAGCTGTCACCACAGCATTGCTTATTTCTGTCACAACAATAGAAAAATGGCAAGAACCAAAACCATTTACTACAACTGCAGCATTCGCAAGAAGAGGCTCAACCACAGTTACTGCAGCAGATGCAAAGCCACCACTCCTACAGCAATAGCAGCTGCAACAGTACTTTTAAGCAAAGCAGTGACAACAGCTTACAAAGTTTGTGTAACCCCAGGGGGTCACCACAGGAACCAACTTGACGGCTAAACAGTCTTTAAAAGAAGACGTCAAACAAGAGGACTTAATTTCCTACCACCCATCAGCGCAGGAAGTGACATCACTGGATCTTCCATCATCCACCTGTACAGGAAGTGACATCACTGAATGTCCCTTCATCCATCTGGACAGGAATTAACATTACTGGTTTTCCATCCAAAACAGTCTTTAAAAGAAGAAGCCAAGCAAGAGGACTATATTTCCATCACCCACCAGCACAGGAAATTATATCATAGCACCCATCCCCCGGACCTGCTTAATGATAGCTGCAACATGGGCATGCAGCGGACGCGTGCAGTGGGTGCACCTTCCAAAGCTCCTCTGGGCTCGTAACGTACTCAGCGTTCAGAATCCTGGTCTAATCACCTCCCAGCGGTACTCTGCAGCACTGCTTAGGTAGCTGGATGCCCGCACCCTGCCCCACTGCTGCCCCCTCCTCAAACCACAGTAGGAGCTTTCACTTGTACCCACTGTTGTAGATAAGGATTTTTTTGACAGTACAACATACAAACAATTTGTGTGTACATATTACACTAAACAAGCACATAAAGACCATATACAGTGTAAACAAAAATAATGACAGAGGGTCTTAGATTCAGTGAAGTAGTCCACCCAAGATTGAACCTATCACAGTCCATGTTTCATCCTAAATTTGATAACGATGTAATTTCACTGTGTTTTAGTGTAATATGTGGAGACGATCATTATCTAATTGGAATTTAAATTGTTTTGAAACTTCTGTTGTGCTCGATTTCATTTTTATTTTACTCTAATTGAAAATTTGTGATACATAGGTACATTACCGCCTGGAACCGCAGTGGGTTTTGTAGAGAACAATCTACCACTAGCTTCTCCCTCATATAACTCTTGGTCATTGGTTTGGGAACTCCACCAAGAAAGTTTGCAATTTCTTCTCCGCTAACTCTCTGGCTCGGTATCTTCGTTCATCTTGCACATTCTGCAGCGTACCTTCTTCACTTTGAAGTGCTATAGAAAGATTTATCAGCTCCTAGTTTTCTTTCTTTTTTCAGGCGCTTTCCTAGGCTATGATTTCCCCCTCTTTGTTGATTTGTAAGCCTCCCAAATAGTTTCTAACGATGCAGAGCTTTCATTTTCCAAGATTTTAGTCCCATCTCTTCCAGAAAGATTTACTTTGATTACTAAGCTTTATTAAAAGACCTTACCCGCCTTGAGTTTTTCCTAAAGAGCATCTGAACTGTCAAATAAGCAGCTGTATGGTCTGAGAAGTAGTTGGGGACATATCCTGCCTCCATGCTAGAGAGAGACTCGGTTATAAGAAAATATTCTAACCTTGAGGCTGTTTGAAAAACAAGCAGAAAAAAGGTGTATTGCTTCAAGTTAGGGTTTCACCTACGCCAAGGATTGGTAAGACCTAGCTCCTCCTTCAGGCTACCTATGCTTGCTTCACTCAAGGCTTCCTCTGATTAAGCTACTGTTCCATTTCTGGAACTTGTATGCAATTAAAAAATATATTTGCTAAACTCCTGTGCAACTTTAAATACCATATCCGTAAGACATCATTTAGTACAATACATGCAATATTTAAAAAAGATATCTAATGGAAACCAGTGTAAAACCATTACGGGTAGTTTGAATATAAATTAAAGGCCAGATTCTTAAAGTCCCAAAAATGCACCCATAGGTATATGGTGCACATTGTCAGGAATCCACAAGAGTTTATAGAAGCATGCTTAGCAACCATGCTCCTAGCACGCTTTTATGAATTCCATTTTTGCATGCGCTTATAAACACATGAATATTTGCTCAGATTAAAATCTGCAGAGAGCTTGCAAATTAGCTTTAATTACATAGGGGGGGTCACAAGGGCAGTGAGCACCAAACAAACAACGTATTGCTCCCTAATAATCTGAATTCACTCACAAGTATGTCTGGTTAAGGGATTAAAGACTACAGATAGTCGAAGTCAGAAGCGTGTCGTTTTTTTGATCGAGGAGGCGTCAGTCGGTTCCACGTGACGTCTTTGTCCGCATCAAATGTGACTTCCACGTCACCCATATAGGCGCCACCTCGTCGCCGTGATGTCAGATCATGTCTTTCCATGCCAGTCAAGCGCTGATCTGTGAAGAGAGCTATCCTCTGTTACTTTTAGACAGGATTTTTTCAGCTTTTTGTCGACCCCTTTTTTCCTACTCTGTGTAGGAAGATAATGTCTAGGAAGACTTCAGGTTTCACACCGTACGGCGCCTATCACTGTGCCATGTCATTGGCGGACAAGCATTTAGCTTGCCTGTGGTGTCTGGAAGGTCGTAACCCGACTGCCAGGCACTGGTTCGGAAGGCTTTGAGGTGGCTGTCCCTAAATTCGCTTGCAGCCGGCAGGCAACGCCGTGCTGCTCTCATCAGTGGTCTCGGTCCTGGTTGAGAGGATGGCATTGGGCCCGCTCCTTGAGTGCCAAGTCCTCTTCGTCCCACTCACAATCTTCGGGACGTTCAGGTAAGAGGCACAAGAAGTCGAAGCATAAATCGACTTTTGCTGTCCATTGGCCATCTCGAAAGGGGTTCTTCAGTGTTCAAGGCCTAGTTCTCCGTAATCTGCGTCTGGGTCGGCTATGCACCTCCCCGCTTTTCCCGGTAGCCGGCGTGACCCCTGCTCAATTTAAAGAATTTTATGAGGCCATGCACCTCATTGTTGAGCTGCCTGACCCCTGTGGTGCGCCTTTGGGCCCCTTGGGGTCAGCATGGCTCCATTGGGGTCCACCCTGGCTGCTCCGGCCCCATTGCTGATGTCCCCCACTGGATTCGGCCATGGATCCGTACTGCGGTCGGTTGTGCCATTGGGACCTTCCCTGATTCTGGTCCCGATGCTGCTGGTGACGCCAGCCAAATTCTCATCCCTGACTAGCCGGTACTGGGTCGACCAATGCCGATTCCGGTGCCAACAGGACCAACAGGTCTGGGTCCTATTCTGGAGGTTTAGGATTAGGAGAAGAAAGGGAGGGGTCGCTGGACCATTTAGAAAACCAGCCGTATGAGGATATGGACTGGTATGAGGAGATGGGTGATGCTATCAGACTAGATACCTCTCCAAATACTGGCATGCTCCCCCTGTGGTTACTCCGAACCCTTGATCCCTTTTAATGAAGCCCTCACGGCCGTCCTTCTGGGAACATGGTCCAAACCCTGCTCAGCAAAACATTACTTCGGACAGGTGGGTTCGCTATTTAATCCGAAGGGGCTACTCCATCCCCTTCGAGACTAATCCTCCCTTCATGCCTCCATCATCACACCAGCTGAAGGAGGCTCATCTGCTTGTGCTCCAGGAGGAAGTCATGGCTCTGTGGGCTAAGGGACCCATAGGGAGGGTTCCTGCCCCAGAAGTAGGCTGTGGTTGCTATTCCCGCTATTTTCTGGTCCCGAAATGGGACAAGGGCCTTCATCCTATCCTGGTCCTCTAGGCCCTCAACTTCGTCCTCAAAAAGTAAAAATTCAGAATGCTCAGGTCTTGTCTTCCATGGACCTTGGAGACTGAATGGTAACGATGGACGTGCAAGACGCATATTTAACACTCCCCGCCTGCCTGCCCACAGGCGCTACCTGTGATTCCCGGTGGGTCACAAGCGCCTTCAGTTTTGCAGCGTGAATCTTTTCTGGATTCACATGCTGTGCATTATTCTACCATCTAGTGGTTGGGTCCGGCATTGTAATATTTCTTTACTTTTTGTTGTTGTTGGTGGGTGTTGACATACCATCATTTGGTGTCCTCCTGTGGCGTCGCCATCTTCAGATTCTTTTTTCCCGCCATTGGGTCTGCATCGATACAGAAGGAGATCCCAAGATTGAGGAGAAGAATCGACGACAATAAGGAAACACTTGAGCAAAACACCGGTAGAACATTTCGACCATCAAGTTTTTAATCCAAAACGACCGGAGATCGGTGTAAGGCGAAAAACCAAATCTTCGACGATGACTGGAGAATGCGCATGTAGGGGGCTCCCTGTGCGCTGTAATGTACAAGACACTTCAAGTTTTGCAAGAACTGTCACCACAAGTACACTCAGAAGGATCAGCATCCGGTCTGCAATCTTTGCCTACCACTGGATCATCAAAGCGAGGACTATAACACGTGCGCCGTCTTCATCCTGAAGACTTTGAGGGTGAGAGAAAGGCAGCGACGAGCCAGCTACAACATGCAAGGCCATCGCTACGAGACCTGGGCCTCTTGAGTGAGGAGGAAGATAATGTCGCCGAAGGGCCAGAAGGCGATGAGGACAGATGTTTTGATTGTGGAAGTTGAGAAGAAGACTTCAAAGGAGGTAAGAGTCGTCGTCCTCGAAAAAACTAGAATAGTCTCGAAAATCAGACTCTAGACTTTCAAAGGGAGCCTTGGCGTTGAAGCACTCGGTGACCCCAGCTGCATCCAAGATAAAACACACCATAGGATCCTTGGATAAGGACTCCATTTCGGCAGAGACCCTCGAAAAGACAAAGTCTTTGAAAGACAGTCTGGAAAAGGATGCCTCAGCATCGAAAAAAGAGAGTTTCAAGCAAGCGTCGACGACCAGATCGGCGTCAACTAGCTCAAAGCAAAAGCCGAAAGTCTCTGCTGAAACGCACGCGGCTGAGATGGAGAAGAAAAGGAAGAGACTTCGAGCCGGAATGGCTAATGTTTTACAACGTAAAAAGGACTTCTACGAAAGCTTGAAACAATTTGAGATACCGCTGAACAAAAACAAGTACAGAAGGCGAAAAGATTGTTGAGGAACTAATGCTGCCGACAACACCTGAGCTGATTGAAGAAGAAGAGGAAGAATCATTCTTCTGCGGAGAAGACATCGAAGATGATAAACAGCCGTATGCCGAATCGGCGATTACGGAGAATCAAGACCTCCAATGGCAAGAACTCCACGCTGTATCACCTGAGGAGGCTGTGGAAACATATCATTCGAGGCCATCACCCCCAGATGACATTGTATGAATAATCAGGTGATTAAGAAAGCTGCTGAAACGTATAGAGTGCAGCTAGAGGAAGAAAAACCACGATCCTGTTTTTTATTAGAGACTTCGATGCCAACACAATCAAGTAATCAATTCTTTCCAATGCTGCCGAGTGTATTGGAACAGGGAAAAGAGGCATTCAAAGAGCCTGCAACATGCAAGGCTATCACACCAAGAGCAGAAAAGAAATATAAGCATTCCTCTAAAGACCCTATGTACATCAGAGGGTCTGTACCGGCTGACACTATTATTACTTACACAGCAACAAAAAGAGCAAATGTACCAACAGGGGGTCCACCTCCAGACAAGGAAAGCAAGAGGATGGACCTTGTAGGGAGGAAAGTAGAAAGAGCTGCAGCAAAGCTATGGCGCCTAGCTAATTCTAACACATTGCTAAACAGCCACGTTTAGCAACATTGGGAGGAGGTAGGAGAATTGTTAAAAAACTTACCTGAGCGATTCCAAAGAAGAGCTAGCCATTTAGTGGAAGACGGTAAAAACATCGCTAATACATGCTTGAAATCCGCCCTAGATGCTGCAGAAACATCAAGCAGACAAATGATTGGTATCCCAGAAAGGAGGCATGCATGGCTAAGAATATCTGGCTTCAAGGCTGAAGTGTAATGTAATATCATTAACTCGCCGTTCAATGGCAAACAACTGTTTAGAAGTGTGGTTGATGACAACAAACTCAATCAACAATTAAAGAAGGACAACGAGACAGCTAGGTCCATGGGCGCTGTACAATTCAGAGGCATGCGTAGAGGCACCCCCTCTAGGAGACCAGCAGGTAGAGATACACACCAACCTGCTACCTCACGTCAAGCTTTCCAGCAAACATACCAAGGAGCAAGCCAGGGACATCAGCAGAACTGGCAATATCTACAAGGAAAGCAAAACTTTCGAGGGCGTCCCCGTGGCAGAAGACAGTCACAAAGAGGCGGACAACAGACCACTACTAAGTGACTGCATTGCAAAGAAGGTACACTCACGAAGAACAGCAATGGGTTTACACACAGAAAAACAGCCTATACAAAAACCTGTCAGTTTACCGTTCCTCCAGCATGCTACACCAGTAGGAGGCATACTGAAATATTTCTGTAGTGGGCTGGTCCCACATGTTCAGGTGTCATAAGTAGACGCTGTAGACGTGGCCAGGTATAAGCATAAGTAGTTTATTAAGTTCTTTAGATGTAGATATAATAAGCCCCACCAGGAGCAGCCTCCTAGCTGCTCAGCCCATCCTCAACTGACAACACTCATGCACCCAAACATTCCACTCACACTAACATTCTAGCCAGAACACTCACACTGGCTGAGCAGCTAGATGCAGAGGAGTAAATGAACCTATTTACAACCTGAGGATACTACAATTTCCTACAAAGATGGAAGGACATACTGTCAGACACATGGATTTTAAACCTAATACAGTAAGGATACTGCAGAGAGTTAACAAAACAACCTCCAAACAGGAGACCAAAACAAAAGATACATTCAGAAGCAGAATGATGTCCGCTTTTCAAAGAGGTACAGTAACTTCAAGGTAACGTGCAATAGAGCACGTACCCCACAAGGAAAAGAACAACAAAGTATATTCTACATACTTCCTTATTCCAAAGGTAGACGGAACATGACACCCAATATTAGACCTAGGGTTTCTAAACAAATTTATAAAGACACAAAGGTTCAAGATGAGCAAACTCTTACAGTCTATGCAAACCGCATATACAACCGGTAATAGACACTAGTTCAACTGGGTTTCTCCATACATTGGAAAAAACCATCACCAGAGCCAGAACTCATAAAGGTGTTCTTAGGCGCAGAAATAAATACAGTATTAGGGAGATCATTCCCAAGCGTAAAGAGGAGATCAGCCTTATTGAAGGAGACTCATCTAGTTCAGAAGAGGCAACATCTGACCGTGAGAACAGTGGGAAAATTACTAGGAATGATGGCCTCATGCATGCATTAAATTCCCAACATTCGACTATGCATGAGACCATTTCAAGAATGGCTTCAGACACAATGGTCACTGGCAACTTGGAGTTGGGAGGATCTACTGGTTGTCACACAGACATTTCATCAGGAGATGGCATGGTGGAGCAAAAACATAGCACAGGGAAGACTTTTCACACCACCAACTCAGACAGTGACAATGACAACAGATGCTTCCCTAATGAGATGGGGAGCACACATGAACAATCTCAAGGTGAGGGGATTGTAGACACAGCAGGATGCACAGCAGGATGCAGTGAAACGCATCAAATAACATGGATCTGAAAAGCGTATTAGCCATAAAAGCCTTTCAGAAAGAGCTCTACGGGAAAAAAGTATTGATACAAATAGACAACACAACCAGAACGTTTTACATAAACAAGCAAGGAGGAACTCAGTCTGTACCACTCAACACTAGCTCAAGAGATTTGGAGATGGGCAATTCTAAGGGGAATAGACATGATAGCGATACACCTACCAGGAAAGAACCATGTAAAAGCAGACAGACTGAGCAGACAAACAACATCATCCCTCGAGTGGGAACTAAATCAAGCAGAGCTCCAGAAGATTTTCAGGAAATTGGGGACCCCACAAAGAGACCTATTTGCAACACCCCACAATGCAAAATGCCAAAACTTCGCATCCAGGCGATCTTGCAATCAATCCCTGGGGAATGGCAATGGATAGACTGGTCAGGGATATTTGCTTACGCTTTTCCCCAATACCATTACTGAACAAAGTGATCAGCAAATGCAAGATCAACAAAAGGACAATGACTCTCATCGCACCACAGTGGGCCAGACAAACTTGGTTCTCAGAAATAATGGAGACGTCTCAAGGGACAATGCACAAATTGCCAAAAAAGAAAGATTTGCTAACAATACAAAACGGAAAAATACTTAAACCAGAAAGCTTAGGCCTAGCTGCATGGCTCCTGAGGACTTAGAATTTGCGCATCTCAAACTAGTATAAAGCACAATGGCTGTTCTAAGAGAAGCTAGGAAACCAACAATAAGGAAATGTTATACAGTGAAGTGGAAGAGATATATATACAATAGTGCCTTAAGAAATGTCTTTCAAGGAAAATTAAAGGGGCGGAAAGGTGCTAAAGTACTTGACACATTTACAAGAAAGTAAATTATGCTACACATCATTGAAAGTGCTCTTAGCAGCAATTGTAGTGTATACCAGAGGTGAAACTAGGAAAAGTTTGTTCACTTCACATGTGGTCAAAAGTTTCCTAGAACGAGCAGATAGAATTGCACCTCCAAAAATGGTGCTAACACCCACATGGAGCCTGTACGTAGTTCTAGCACAAATGATGAAAGCACCATTCGAACCACTGCACAAAGCAACGCTACAAAGGCTAACACTAAAGACTGCCTTTTTAGTGGGAATAAGATCCTTACGTGGAGTTAGTGAACTATAGGCGCTAACACTACAGGAAGCTTACGTCCAAATACATAATAATAGGATTGTCCAGAGGACAGATCCTCAATTCGTACCAAAAGTGGTATCAAGATTCCACATAAATCAGAGTATACAAATACCAAGTTTCTTTCAAAACCCAAAGACCAAAGCAGAAAGAGTTTTGCACACACTTGACGCGAGGAGGGCGGTCATGTACTACATTGAAAGAAGCAAGGAATACAGGAAAACAAAACAGTTCTTTATATCGTTTCCTAACAGTTTTCTGAGAAGACCATTGACCAAAAACACCATTGCAAAATGGATAGCGCAAGTCATACAGTTATGCCACAGGCAAGTAGGACAGGCCTTACAGGGTGCCCCTCGGGAACACTCCACAAGAAAGAAAGGAGCAACTATCACTTTTCTAGCTAATACTCCAGTTCAAGACACCTGCATGGCTCCAACATGGTCTTCAGTGCACACTTTCACAAGATGTTAGTGTGTGGACATTCAAATGAATAAAGAAGCACAAGTAGGACAAAAGGTCTTACAACATCCATTCACAAATCAAAGCTAATCTTCCTCCCAGCCACCACAAGACTAGCAAACTGCTACACAGTCTATCCAGAAAAGATTCCCGCTGCAAAACGAATAGTTTCTTACCTGTCGGTGTAGTTTTGCAGCTTGAAGAATTTTCTGGATTCACTAGCTAGCACACCCTTTGCCAGGAAAGATGAGAATAGGAGGAGAAGAATAATCCGAAGATGGCAACCAAAGTTGGGAACTTTTCGAAGAAGCCCGTCGACGCCAACCAAATGGTGGTGGTATGTCGACGCCCACCAACAACAAAAAAAATAAAAAAGGAAAGAATTACTACAATACCGGACCCAGCCCCTTGATGGCGGAATAATGCACAGCATGTGAATCCAGAAAATTCTGCAAGCTGTAAAATTACACAGACGGGTAAACTATACTTTCACGGTGCTCCCTTTTGGTCTGACCAGTGCACCTCCGGTGATAACCAAAGTATTGCGGTGGTCGCAGCTCATCTGCGTAGATCATGGGTGCCAGCCCCCCCCACGCCTCCTCCCCCCTCCCTCATCGAAGCCTAGCTGATCATGAGTGGCGTCTCCATCTGAAGGGTGGAGCAAGGTATCTTTCAGCAGTGGGCAGAGCCTTTGTTTAGATGTGTTCACCCCTGCAGAGAACACACAATGTCACCAGTTTTGAACGCTGGAGTTTTCAAGGTGGCTCTCGCTCTGAGGCGCTTTTCGTCTCAAGTGGAGCTCAGACCTCCTTAAAGCCTTTCTACCCATACAGCTGCTGCCCCGAGTTCTCAAAAAGATCAGGAACTGTCGGGCCCAAGTCATCCTTGTGGTCCCGGACTGGGCATGGAGAGTCTGGCATCCTGAGTTTCTGCAAATAAGCATCGAACCTCTAATCGGGCTGCTCCTTCAGGAGGATCTTCTGTCGCAGCCGCAAAGGAGGTCCCTCCACCCGAACCTGTCAACTCTAAGCATTCTGGTGTGGAGCTTTAGCGGCAGCAGTTGATGGCTTTCAACCTTCCTTCTGAAGTTTGTAATGTTATTCTGGCAGCCAGGCGTCCCTCCACTAAGACAGTATGTGCCTGTTGGTGGCAGAAATTTGTGATATATTGTACAGAAAAGCCCAAAGACCCTCTTTCTGCTTCCCTTTATGATTTCCTACTGTGTATTTTGACCCTTACCCAGCAGGGCTTTGGTCTGGGTATACCCTCAAAGGGTATTTGTTTGCCTTGTCCGCCTTCCCGAGGCTATCAGACCAGCCATCTATTATTTATATCACCAATTGTATATAGATTCCTTAAAGGCCTTGTGCATATGTTTCCACCTTTCCCCCTTTATTATGCCTCAGTGTGACCTTAATTTGGTTCTCACCTTCCTTATGTATGCTCCTTTCGAGACTCTGAATAATAGCCCCTCTGGCCGCTCACAGTAAAAGCAGCCTTTTTAGTGGCACTTACACCTGCCTGGAGGGGGAGCGAGCTGCAGGCTCTATCGTCCAAAGCTCCCTTTCTGACTATATTCCCTGACAAATTAGTGATTCGCACTAGCGCATTTTTCCTGTCGAAAGTGGTAACACCCGTCCATGTGGGACAATCTGTCATCTTGCCCACTTTCTACGCACCTTCACATCCCTTTAAGGAAGAGAAGCAACTCCACTGTCTGGACCCAAAAAAAAGCGTTCCCGTTTTACCTTGACTGCACGAAAAAGTTCCAGGTGGACGACCAACTCTTTGTGGAGTCTGTAGGTGCGAAGAAAGGTCGGACGGTGCAGAAAAGGACCATCTCACAATGGGTCCCTTTCCGCATCAAAATCTGCTACGCTTTGGCAAAGAAGCAGCCTCCTGAAAATAACTCATTCCACCAGAGCTAAAGCTGATGCCGCTGCATTAGCACGTGGAGTCCCATTCCTAGAAATCTGCCAGGCAGCCACATGGGCATCCCCGCACACGTTTACCAAGCATTGGACAGATTGGTCTGCAGGGGCGCCCACTTAGACCGTTTGGTCCTGCAGGACTGCTTAATCTGAAAATTGTCTGCAGTCCCTCCTCCGTCAAGGTTGTTCCCTTTCAGGGCCCTAGTTTTTAAAACACCAATGTCTGTACTCTTTATGCTGCCATGTTTCTGGTATGGAAAGTCGTGAAAAGTAACTGATATCAGTGTGCCGTGGTAGTGCCTATATAGGTGATGCGGAAGTCACTTCCTGTGCGATCTATGCCAACATCATCATGCAGAGCCAGCTGATTCCCACCTATCAGCACGCTGGGGTATTGCCTGAAGAAAAATCTTTCTTATTCAGTCTGACGTCTGGCAAACTCAAAGGTAAAGAATCTGTGGCTAGATCATGTCTCTACCAGATTAGGCATTGCCAAAGGTAACTAAAATGTCAGATACTCCTAAATGCGACAGCTATATTGAATCTTTAAAATAACAATCCACTATGTACAGTATGATTGCAAGATAGCTTCCGCTACTGTGTTTAATTTGCATTTGCTGCCAAGTTTAGTTGGTGACCTGTTTTCTGCTTTTATTCTTTTATCTTCCATATGCTTGTTGAGTTTGCCTCTTTTTGTATTTCGGATAGCTAATTAGGTGAAAGCTGGAATAAGTCAGCAAGTTGATTTATGTACGAGTACAAGGATGAGTGACAAAGTGCATGTATGATGACTTACTGAATGAATAAATTAATCGGTGACTGAAGAAGCACTTTGCATTGCCAAGGCTTGTTTATTTAAAGGGGCCAGTTCCATTGGTAGCAAAGGAAAAACGTTTAATTACTTCAAGCAGTAGAATTAAGACCTCTTAAATTAAGAGTTTGTACCATGTGAAGCACTTATATAGAAATTTCATCAGTTAGTGGAGTAGACAAATCACAACATGTGTACATGTGCTACCTAGAACTTGCTTCATTCGATTCGAAACAACGATACTTACAAAATTAAAAGGTTGGATGAAGAGTCCCATTATGTGAATATCTACTTTGTTTCAGAAGTTGTTTTAATGTACCCTCTTAAGTGTGTTCTATCTAATTGTATCTGGAAAGTAGTAAAATGTCAGTGTTAATTGACTGAGAACAAAAAAATTGCTGCTGCTCAAAGTATGTCTTCACTGTTGGTTCTATAGTCAAGATATAGACACAGGCTTAGCCCTTTGTCAGACACCTTTGTTCACCCTAAGTTGGCAGGGTATGCCCAGACGTGGGTCCCTTGCTCACTTTTCCACTGGATCCAAGCTAGCCTTGCTGATGAGGGCTGTTAGCCCGAAGCCGGTCCCAGGATGCTGGTTTCTGGGCCAGGGAAGACATGGCTTGGCAGTTAGAGCTGGACTATTCCCATGAGGCACAGGGTCAAGACTGATTTTCTTATAGCTGCGCCTGAACTGGGGTGGCAAAGTGAGCTGCAGAACAATGATGGATTCAACCCAGATCTGTGACTGGGGGTGAATGTTTGAAAAGTTTCAGCGCTGCGTCCATCATCTCCTTGTGTTTGCTTTGTTCGCCCTACATGCTTATGTTGGCAGTCGTCCTCTGGAGACTGCCATTAGGCAAGTCTTTGTGCAGCTGTGATCCAGTTTCATTGCCACTTTGTCTTGAAAGCAAGTGCCATCTTTGTTACAGTATCCTCATCTTTGCAATTGTGCCCCCTTTTTCAAACTCTGATTAGCGTTCTCTATGAAATGGATGTTTCCCCAGAGTTGTATAATATCAATCTTCCTCAGGGAAGGTCTTTACAAGTCTGGGTAAACGAGTGCAACCATTTTTGTCTTGTATATGATTGTTCTGCACCTTATTTATGCTCTTGAATGCTTGTCACGGAATACTACAAACCATTATTCCAAGACAGAAATTCTGAATGGATCCTAGCGGTGGGGGCTTGTATGTCAGTAGAAGTCAGTCACTTAGAAGTGGGAATGATTTGTGTCACTTGTAGGAGATATGCACAGATGTTAGAACCATGTATTGATTAAGCAAGGTCCCCATGAACATGAGTGCCTATCCATCAAAAATTAATAATGGCAAACAAATGAGAAAATGTAATTAATTGGGGCCAATTTTTCAAATTTGGGATTGAGTAATGTTTCACTGTTCAGATGAACTGAGTCGAGGGATAATGCTATGTAGACAGCTGAGCTGAGTCTGTGCAAGCAGCTTTTTGTAGTCGGTTAAGCTCTACTTCAGTAACAACCTGGAATTTGAAATTTGCTCTGTAGTAAAAAAAAAAGTCTGGGAACGTCCTTTGTTACACTTGTTCAAAATAATGCATGTTATTGAGCTACACACTTTTCACTGGCATGGCATTCTTATGTTTACTGTACTTTGTTTTGTGTAATGTGTGCCAATAATAAATTAAAACTCCTTTTGTATAGCAGTTGCAAATGGCCACCACCTCCGCTATGTAGACACTGTCCAGTTGAATTCCTGGGCTTTTGTTGTTGCTTATTTTTAGCAATAGTCTGCCCAGAGTCTTGGCTCTACTTGGTGGCTCCATGCCTAACACGCCTAGCAAAGAAAGAAAGTAAGAAATTGTCTGGAGTACACCAAAAGAGAAAATGTATATAGTAGTTATATTAAGTATAGAGTAGACAGTCTATACTGGATGAAGTGGACCAGAGGTCCAATGTATTTGTTGTTCTAGATGAGGCACTTGTTTTGTTGTGTTTACAGAGCTTTAGGTTTCCATTTCCACAAGGGTTAGCATTTGGTACAAAGGCATACACAATAAAGTAATTTTGATGGCAGAACTAGCAATGTCACAGAAGAGCCTAGCAAGACTATCCCAGTGGAGGGTGCTCCTATTGGGAGGGTGGGCCGCGGGTGCAGTCTCATCTTTCCACCCCAACCATTGCCTGTCAGCATTACACAGACATGAGGTTGCGAGTGGTGTAGGTACAGTAACCTGATGTCGAGAAGCTAGTTGCCAGGCATGGTAGCACAAGACCCCCCTTCCTTTCTCACAGTCACCTTGAATATCTTATGCTTGTATTCCTTGATGTTGCACATCTCATTTACTCTGAGTTGGTTGGTCAGTGAGACGGGCTGTTCAGATGTCTGTGGACAGGAACCAAGAGGATTGCATCGCCTGATGCCCTTCTTGAGGAGGTGGCCGTTTGGTCTTTGATTTGGATGGCAGGGTGATCTACTTAGCACAGAGTTAGACCCCTGGTGCCTCTACGGCAGTGATCTTCAAACTTTAATGCTGCGCTCCCACCCCAGTATAAAAAAAAGATCTTTGGACCCCCCTCACAATTTCCCCTAATTATTTTATTCAGTTTGCAATGTTTAAGTATGTCTAGACCTATTTAAACATTAGAGTTATGTTAAACCTTTTTGAAATTACCCATTACAGAGTTGCTGACTGCTGATCCTTTGTTTCCAGCTTAAAACAAAGCACTGCCCACAGCCTGGTGCCCCCCTGGAATCAGTTAAGGACCTCTAGGGGGGCCCACCTCCCAGCTTGACCTCTGATCTAGGGACTCATTTGGGCGTAAGGGTTTTTTGTTGGCCCTTTCAGCCGTTTGTGTGGATTTGTGTATATTTGTATGTGGTGGTGTTGGTAAGCTGTGCTGTTAGGTTGGGTATGTGCATTAGTGTCGACTAGTAAGGATGAGTGTGATGTTTTGAATGAATAATCTACAGTTTGTTACAGGATGATGCATGCGATCCTCACTGATTGGGTTTTGAATTTGACTTCTGATAGATACTTCTAACTGCAGATTCCTCATCTTTTAAATATTCCCCAGGCATCGGACTGCATCCGGGAACTTATCAAGCAGCACTCCTGCGCGCCAGTAGGTAGTGTCTTTCTGCTCCTTGTCTATATTGTTCTGCTTTGAAAGGGACGTTCTATATCACATATAGGCATCAGTCGCGCATGCTGACGTCAGTTCCATTCTTTACGTGCTACGAGGTGCAGATCCGGAGCTTCTCTTTGACAAGTCACAAGACTTTTATCTCACAAATTCAATGTGTAGGGGAAAATGTCACCTCCCAATGAAGCATTAACACTGATGCTGAAGCTGGACGATAAAGCCAACCTATTGTGCTTTCCGACCGAGTCTGCACCACTTCAATCGAAGCTGTGCCCTGCTCCTCCAGGGCCACATCTTTTGGGTAGCCCATCAGTCTTTTCTCCTACCTCCAAAGAAGGGCCCAAACCCTCCATATTTTATTTTAAACCGATTCAGACAACAGCGCATATGATGCTGGAGATGAATTTGCCCAACCATGCTATGAGGACAATTGGTATGATGACCTTCAGGTTGCCAATGGCCTGGATACCGTGCCAGACACTGGGCATTCTTTGTTTCTGGACCTTGCTACATAAGAGAGTGCCTTCTTTGCCAAGGTCATGCAAAGGGTGGCCAAGGTTCTTGTCCTCCAGTTAGACACTATGGATGTGAAGACTAATGTCCACACTGAGATGCTTAAGCCTGGACAAACTAATACTGAGCCCCTGCTTCTGTTCAATGAATTCCTCTCAGACCTACTACTTGAGGCTTGGGCAAAACCCTATTCTGGACCTCAGGTGACCAGGCAGATAGCAAGGTGCCATCAACCAGTCCTGGGCGACCCGGACTTCTTAACGCTGCACCCCACACCTGAGAACCTAGTTGTTCAGGACTCCACCAGTAAGGACAACTCAACACATTCTGTAGCACGCCATTGGACGGGGGAATCAAAGCATATTGAAACCTTTGGCAAATGTATGTTTTCCTCAGGCAGCTTAGTACTATGCTCTATAAATGAAGCTACATTCTAGTGTGTTATACCCATGCGTTTTGAGGCTACGTCATATAGGTCTTTCCTGATGTCCCTGACATCTGGTGCCCTTTCCTTACACAGTGTATGCAGTATGGTCAGAATGGAGAAAAACTTACCATCCACTGTAGCTTGGACACCACAGATTGCTGGGATAGGACAATTGGTACTAGTGTGGCTCTCTAGAGACATCTGAATGAGGTCATGGGCTTTCCGGGAAGTATCCAGTCAACTTTAGTAGATGGGCCTTTCGATGGCTTTAGCCTTTTTGGTAAGAAGGCAGATTTGGCCTACGAGTGCTTTAAGCAAAGTATAAATTTGCCAAGCGACTGTGTTACCGAACCAAATCAATTTGCCAATGTATATGTTGTAGACCCTGACTGAGGGTTACTGGACTTACCCAGTGTAGTTTAATTAGGCAGAGTAGGGGCATGGTGTGCTCTCAGACCTGTCCGCTCTGCCACATCAATAGTTTTGCCTCTTCCGTGGCTATGGTAGAGGATTCCAATATTGCCAGCAAGTTCAGCCTGTCAGACAAACCCTCAACCTTTTTGTGGCGGAGACTGTGGTGCCCATAGACCACATAGACAGCATACGCAGGACAGTTTTCTGCTGCTACTGCAGCCTAGAAACCACTTTAGTATGCCCTTTGAATACACAGCCACCCTGTTGGAATCCTAGTCAGTCATTTCCTGTCAGGTTGGGAGGCAATATATTTGGAAAAGCAGGTCCTACAGCTTATTCAGCGGTGTTGCGGCCTACTATTTCTTGTCACCCTGCTGCATCCTTCACCATCCTCAGAAGGGCTGATAGAGGATCATCTGTCTGTCCCTCTTGCAGCAGGAAGTACAGACCCTTCTGGCTGTTGGAGCCATAGAGAGGATGCTATTACTAGAAGTAAGCTTTGGTTGTTAGTCCTGCTACTTCCTGGTGCTGAAGAAGGATGGAGTCCTTTGTCCTACTCTACACCTTCTCCCTCTCAGTGACTTCCTGCAGAATGACAAATTCAAGATTCACCCTGGCCCTAGTCTTGTCTGCTCTCAACCCTGGAAACTGGATGGTAGCGTTGGACCTGTGGAGTCCTTATGTTCGAGGCATGTGGGTTGCTGAATTCATGTCTGTGCATAGATCGTCGCCTAGTGTTGGGTCCGGATGATTGCACATTGTTGTCCTGGAAGAGTCTTCGAAGTATCACGAGATAGGTGGCTCCTCCCCTGGACTACAGTGCGCATGGGCATCCTCTCCATCCTCAGATTGTTTTTTTCCGCCATTGGGTTCGGATGTATATTTGTTAACTCAAGTTCGGAATCGATAGAAAACTTTATATTGGGCCAAAAGGCCTAAAGGTATCGTCGGTATTGTCTTTGCGATCGGTGCCGAGTACTCGTTCCAGCTCGATTTCCAGCCGGACGTCGTGAACAAGCCGCGTGGCTATTCAACTCCAAAGGCCCGGTCGACGCCAAAGGCCTTATCGACTAACAAAAATGGAACGGAGCCCATTCAAGAGATGTCCCGTTTGTAACTCCAAGTATCCTCACATCTACGTCCACCCGGTGTGCAACAAGTGCCTGTCTCCGGATCACGATTCTCGGTTCCGGTCCAAGAAAACACTTCGCCTTTGACGCGCAGCGCGGAAGGAAGCCCAGCACACAGCGCCTGACCCGGTAAACATCTTCGATGCTGAGGACGATGAAGGGGTCGAGCAGGAAGCTCATGAGATCCAGTCGGATCCTGCGTCGGAGGTTGACTCCAGTTATGACGCGGAAAATGAGGAGATGGTTGAAAATGACGACGTCTTCGACGTAGGAGACGACGATGAGGCCTTTGGGGCCGGAGAAGATGGCTCCAGCGAGGAACAAGGCCCGCCCGCTGGTATGGGGGCCGACACTAACACACTCAATAAGGCTCAGGTCGAGGGATCGCCACAAGGCCTTACCCAAGATCAAACGCATAGTTCTACAGCCTCGCTTCAAGGCCCGGCTACAGACATTACTAAGGAGCCATCGGTTGACCGATTAAAATCGAAACCAAAAACATCGGTGGCCACAAAACCAAAAGCACCAGATACTAAACCGAAACCAAAAGTAACAGTTACTTTGGTCGGTTCGAAGGCTTCCGGACAGTCGGCTCCGACGAAACAAAAAGGTGCTATCGACCCAGAGAGGTCGCTAAAGGTTGTCGAGCCGAAATCCCGGGCACCGAAGAAACAGGTCAAGGACGTCGACCCAAAGAAGTCGGCGCCGAAGACCGTAAACACAAATAAAGGACTCGAAGCGCAGGACGCTACCGATCCTAAGCGTCGACTCGACAAAGCAAAAGTCAGCAAGGACCTTGAGCACAAAACACACAGTGGCTCTAAAGCTCCCGTCGAGTCGACACAACCATCCGCCTCTTTATCCAAGCAAGTGTCGGACTCGCTGCAGCGCATTAAGGAAAAGGCTATAGCTGTCGGACCGAAGCCCGCTCCGCCCCCAAAGACAGTTGGTAAAACTCTGAAAGCGTCGGCACCGATAAGGTTTATACTGCCGCCGCCAGTGACACCTAAGGCGTTCGCCCCACACACGGCCATTGAAGCGGCCAAGAAGGTGTCCATGGGGCAGAAGCCTACAACTACTGAAGAGGCCACGAAGCATTGACAGCCTCTCCAGGAAGACCAACCGAGGCAATTCATCAACGCCGAAATTGGGAGACTTTCCATTCACAAGCGAAAGATCGTCCCAGAATAGCCAATGGAGTCTTATAAAATTCCATTAAAGAAAAAAAGAGATTCAGCAACATTACCTCTTCTTTCTGAACCTCTGCAAACATATGGCCATGACTTTGCTCCTTCTTCACCCACACATTCAGATGTCGATGTAGGGGATGCTTACAATGAGGAATACAGTTATCCTGTTGACTCTGATCCAGAAGACAACACTGACCAGTGGACAGACGCTGTTGACCCAGGGGAACCACAAAGTGCCCCTGATAGCAATGTCTATGCTGTTAAACCATCACCTACAGAAGACACGGCTGCGTTCAACGCACTTATTGAGAGGGCATCAAAAAATCATGATGTCCAACTCCTTGCTGACCCTATTGAAGTGGACTTTTTATTTGACACCTTCTCAGCCTCAGAAAAAACTGTCAAAACGCTACCCATGCTAAAAGGTGTCATGAAACACGCTGGGGACATCTTTAAGGAGACCACAAGGGCCAGAGTGGTAAACCCCAGGATTGAAAAGAAATACAAACCAGCACCTGGGGACCCTACCTATATCAAGGGACAGTTGCCATTGGACTCGCTAGTTGTTTCCAATGCTCGTAAAAGAACGAACTCGCAAACCACGGGTGATGCTCCGCCCCCTGACAAGGAATCAAAAGTGCTAGAAGCCTCAGGGAAAAGGGTGGCAGCTCAAGCGGTCAATATCTGGCGAATCTCCAACACACAGGCACTCTTAGCCAGATACGACAGGGCTCATTATGATACGCTTGGAACCCTGTTACAACACTTGCCAGATGAGTACAAGGAGGCGGCAGAAATGCTAGTTCAGGAAGGGAAACTTATTTCAAACGCATCTATTAAGTGTGCACTAGACGCAGCAGACACTGCAGCCAGGGCGATTAATACAAGTGTTCTTTTACGTAGACACGCCTGGCTGAGAATCTCCGGCTTCAAGCCTGAGATACAAAGCACCATACTCAACCAGCCAGTTAACCCTGATTACTTATTTGGCCCAGAAGTGGACACCACCTTGGAAAAAATAAAAAAGGACACAGAGACTGCGAAGTCTATGGGGGCTCTACAGTCCCAGCAGTTCAGGGGTGGTTCTTTTTGTCGCTCCAGCAATAGAGGAGCTTCCAGAGGCCAGGTGTCCCAGCAGACACAATATAGTAAAGGAGGCACGCAAACCACCTACACCAAGAACAATAGGGGTGGCTATCGTGGGAACAGCACCAAGGGCAGGGGTCGTGGAAACAACAACTCCCGATCCACCGCCACCAACAAACAGTGACGTCTTGTCACTGCCCCGACCATATAACACAGGTCGGGGGGGAGAATACAACAGTTCCTGCCAGTCTGGAAAACCATCACCACAGACAGGTGGGTGAGGCAGCTTATCCAGTACGGTTATTGTCTGGAGTTAACATCCACTCCACCCAACATACCCCCAAGACACCGTCCTATGTCCGCAGAGCATATACAGTTATTACAGCAAGAGGTCGTAAGCATGCTGCAAAAAGGAGCCTTAGAGCTTGTGCCTGTGGAACAAAAAGGTACAGGGGTGTACTCGCTGTACTTCTTAATCCCAAAAAAGGACGGCTCCCTCAGACCCATACTGGACCTCAGGCCCCTAAACCAGTATATCCTGTCAGAACATTTTCACATGCTCACGTTACAGCAGGTTCTACCGTTACTCAGTCAGGGAGATTTCCTCGCAACACTAGATCTAAAGGATGCATATTTCCATATACCAGTACACCCGTCACACAGAAAATATCTCAGATTTACCATTCAGGATCAACATTATCAGTTCAAAGTACTCCCTTTCGGAGTAACACCAGCACCCAGGGTGTTTACCAAGTGCCTAGCGACAGTGGCTGCACACCTACAGAGACAAAATATCCACGTCTACCCTTATCTGGACGACTGGCTTATCCAAGCAAAGTCGACCCAGCAATGTGCCCTCCACATGTCCCACACCATTCACCTACTTCACAATCTGGGTTTTTCACTAAATTATCCAAAGTCACACCTTCAGCCCGCCCATGTACGGCAGTACTTGGGCGCAACAATAGACTCTGGCAGCCAAAGCACAGCCGAATCCAGTGAGGATCAACAGCATTCAATTGCTGATACAGAAATTCAGACCACAACACTCGCTTCCAGCACGAGTGTTCATGCAGTTGATAGGCATGATGGCCTCCTGCATCTTCATAGTCCCGCACGCGAGATTACACATGCGTCCGCTTCAGGAGTGCTTAGCACGGCAGTGGAAGCAGGCTCATGGGCAATTGAAAGACCTAGTGTTGGTGACCGGTCGCGCATATAGCTCTCTGCATTGGTGGAACCCACAAAACCTTTGCAAGGGCCTACCGTTCCAAGAGTCTGCACCACAGATAATACTGACAACGGACGCATCTCTCCTGGGATGGGGAGCTCACGTACTCCACTACACAGTGCAGGGACTATGGACAATACAGCAGAAAAAGATGCACATCAACCTTCTGGAACTGATGGCAATCTTCATGGCAATGAAAGCATTCAAAGTTCATTTGTGCAACAAAGTAGTGTTGATCCGGACGGACAACATGACTGCCATGTACTACATACAGAAGCAAGGAGGTACACACTCCCCACAGTTGTCTCATCTAGCTCAGAGCATGTGGAAGTGGGCCATTCAGAGAAACATCTTCCTCATGGCAGAACACCTCCCAGGCAAGGACAATAAGATGGCGGACCTGCTCAGCAGGCACAGCCACCAAATACACGAGTGGGAGATGCATCCATCCGTACTCCACCCGTACTTCCAGCAGTGGGGTCATCCAGAGATAGACCTATTCGCCACAAGGAAAAACGCCAAATGCCAAAGCTTTGCCGCCAGGTTCCCACAGTCGCAGGGAAATGCGATATGGATGAACTGGTAAGGCATATTTGCGTACGCTTTCCCCCCAGCACCGCTAATACTGCTAGTGGCACGCAAACTAAGGCAACACTCGATGACTCTCATCCTGGTTGCTCCAACGTGGGCATGCCAACCATGGTACACCACGTTTCTAGAACTCTCCGTGGTACCGCATCAGAGGCTGCGACTCACACCCAGACTCTTGACGCAGAACCATGGCGACATTCAGCATCCAGATCCGGAACAGCTCAACCTGGCGATCTGGCTCCTGAGGTCTTAGAATTTGCCTACTTCAACCTGCCTCCCGACTGTATGGATATCATAAAGGAGGCAAGGAGGCCCACTACTAGAGCATGTTATACGGCCAAATGGAAGCGTTTCGTCATTTATTGTGCTAATAATGACATTCCTCCGCTAGATGCATCTACTCACAACATCATCTGTTATCTATTACATCTATACAAATGCAATCTGGCATACGCTTCCATACATATACATTTATCCGCAATAGCAGCTTATCTCCAAAACAGGAGGCATCTCTCAGTGCCTGCCATCAAAGCCTTTCTGGAAGGACTCAAACGAGTTATTCCTCCCAGACACCCACCAGCACCTGTGTGGAACCTAAATGTGTTCCTTACCAGACTGATGGGTCCCCCTTTTGAGCCTCTCCACTCATGCGAGATACAATTATTAATGTGGAAAGTGGCTTTCCTAATAGCAATCACATCGCTACGACGAGTTAGTGAACATCAAGCACTAACTATCAAAGAGCCATTCCTACAGGTTTACTCCAACAGGGTGGTATTACGCACTAACCCTAAGTTTCTGCCTAAGGTGGTTTCACAGTTCCATATGAATCAAACTATAGAACTACCAGTGTTCTTCCAGAATCCAGATTCAGTGGCAGAAAGAATGCTCCACACACTAGATGTCAAAAGAGCTCTCATATATTACATAGATAGAACAAAAGATTTCAGGAAAACAAAACAACTGTTTGTTGCCTTTTCACCACAACACAAAGGCAACCCCATTTCAAAAGCAGGTATAGCCAGATGGATCGTTAAGTGCATACAGATTTGCTATCAAAAGGCTAAGCGCACATTAACGATCCCTCCAAGAGCCCACTCAACACGAAAGTTAGGGGCATCCATGGCTTTCCTGGGAAACATCCCCTTACAGGAAATCTGTAAAGGAGCCACATGGTCTACCATACACACATTTACCAAACACTACTGCGTAGATGTGCATTCCAAACAGCAGGCAGCTGTAGGACAGGCTGTTCTAAAAACACTTTTTCAGACTGCTGCAGCTGGCACAGGCAGCCGCCGCTAATGGAGGGACTGCTATGTATTCTATGCACAGATATGAATTCAGCAGCCCACATGCTTCGAACCGAATATGCTACTTACCAGTATGCATCTGTTCTTGGCATGTAGGGCTGCTGACATTCATATCGCCCGCCCTCCTCCCCGGCGCCTATAGCGGCTGCAGCACTCTGATTTACTCTTAGCATGGTCATCACTTACTGTACTACACTCCATCTCTGCCACAATGGCAAAAAACAATCTGAGGATGGAGAGGATGCCCATGCGCACTGTAGTCCAGGGGAGGAGCCACCTATCTCGTGATACTTCGAAGACTCTTCCAGGACAACAATGTGCAATCATCCGGACCCAACACTAGGCGGCGATCTATGCACAGATATGAATGTCAGCAGCCCTACATGCCAAGAACAGATGCATACTGGTAAGTAGCATATTCGTTCCTCATGCCTGTCCTTTAGACCCATAGGCGCTACTTGCGGTTCATGGTGGGGTGGGAGCATTTTCAGTTTGCTGTGTTTCCTTTTGGCTTCACCAATGCCCCCTAAAGTGATGGCACTGGTTGCTGCACATCTTTGGAGGTCCGGGGATTCCAGTCTTCTCGTACCTCAAAGACTGGCTGCTAAAAGCAGGCGCACTCCAGGCAGTTGTCATCCTCCTTCAGACTACAGCAAACCTCCTAATCTTGTTGGGGTTCACTAGCAGTATGCAGAAGTTCCTCCTGACTCCTTGTCATACACTCTCCTTCATCTGAGCCATTCCCGTCACAGTGCAGTTTCATGCCTTTAACGAGGCACTGAGAGTCCAGGACATTCTGGCAATGATCCAAATGGTTCAGTCTCTGTCTTGAATCAGTTTTTATGACTCTGAGGCTGGTGGGGCCGATTATCTCCTGCATCCAGCTGGTCAGTAATGCTAGGTTGCATATGTGGGGTCTGCAGTGGGATCTGCGGTCACAGTACCCACAGTATCAGTGGGACTTCTCCGATCACATCCGGATTCAGAGGTGACAATAAAGACCTGCAGTAGTGTGGTCAACCACAATTTGATCAGCAGCAGACCCTCTCCGTATCCCACCAAAAGCTAATAGTGGGGACCGATGCATCGCTTCTGGGTTGTGGGGGCGCTTGAGAGAGGTATCTGGTCTCCGGCAGAGTCCTTTCTCCACATCTGCTTTCTGAAGCTGCAAGCCATTCACCTGGTGTTTTAGGCCTTCCTACCAGGCATCAAAAGGAGGCTGGTACAGGTGCTCATGTACGACACCACTGCCATGTGGTACTAACTGGGTGGGGTACGTTTGCAGACTCTGTCAGGAGGCAATGTACCTCTGGAGATAGCTGGAACACCAGGGGACCCACCTGATGGTACACCATCTTGTTGGTTCTCTAAATGGCAGGGAGGATGATCTCAGCTTAAATTAGGTGGTGGAAGGTCTTTTCCACAAATGGGAGAGTACCTTTTCTTGATCTTTGCACCACCGCAGAGAATGCTAAATATAAGCACGTTTATGTGTTGGAGTTTAGAAAGTGTCTCTCTTGAGACTCGCTCTGCCTATACCTCTCATTTTCCGAGTTCTGTAGAAGATTAGAAAGGTCTAGGCCCAAATCATGCTAGCGGCATTGGATTTGGGCGCAGTGTGTGGTATCCAAAACTCCTGGCCATGAGCATCAGTCCTCCATTCAGGGTGCTGCCTCAGGAGGATCGTTTGTCTCGGAATAGGGTAGGGTCCTGCCCCTGGCCTGCACAATCTTCACCTGCATTCTTGGAGACTGAGCAGCGAAAGCACACTGCCTTTGACTTTCCTCCCTCCTGAGGTTGTAGATGTCATGTGGCATTTTGGCAGCCCCTTACCAAATCAGTATACACCTGCCTTTGGGACAAGTTTGTCGTTTGGTGTGGTAGTCAGCAGATTGATCCACTTCAAGACCGGTTATCTAAAGCCTTGCTTTTTGTGTTGGCTCTAGCCCAGCAAGGACTTTGTTTGGGCACAACTAAAGGGTATCTGTTGGCTCTTTATGCCTTTTTGTGACTGCTGGATCATCCTACTTGGTTAATATCACCTGTTGTGATGGGTTTTTGAAGGGTTTGCTGCATGTTTCTGCCATCTCCCTTTATCATACCTCAGAGGGACCTTAACTTAGTCCACAACTTCTTAATGTGTACTCTTTTTGAACCGCTGCACAACTGTCCACCCTCAAGACCGTGTTCATAATCATCATAAAATTAGGGAGGCACGTGAGTGAGCTGCACAGACTCTGTCAATTCACCATACTGCCCTTTCTTCTCAGACAAACTGGTCTTAAAAACCAGAGCTTCCTTTCTTCCAAAAGTGGCGACTCCTTTTAACGTCCTGCAAAGCATCACCTTACAGGCGTTTTTCATTCTACCTCACCCTGGTGAGCAGGAGGAGAGACTCCATCGGCTGCGTTCAAAAAGGGCTCTAAGCGTTTACAGCAGTTGTACCTGGGAACATTGTGTGGGCGATCAGCTCTTTGTTTGATTTGCTGGAGCAAAGACTGGCAAGGCAGTGCAGAAGAGGACCATCTCTATTGGTGGACCGTGTTCTGCAATAAAATCCACTACGCATTGGCCAACATACAGCCCTTGGAAGGTTTTTAGGCACATGCGGCCAGAGCCAAGGTTTTTACCACTTTGTTGGCATGTGGAAGTGCCAGGCGTCCCTCCACACGTTAACCAGGCACTACTGTGTGGATAACCAGGTATTTCGAGATGAGCTTTTTACCTGCTCAGACCTGCATAGGTTCTTCGTTTTTGCCAGTTAACAGACCAACCACCTTTATATATGCTTATTTATCAATCAAATGATGAAGAATCTGTGAGTAGAAGTATCTATCAGAAGAGCAAGTTACTTACTTACCTTTGGTAACATTTTACCCAGTAGATACTCTGTCTAATTGCAGATTCCACACAAACCTTCCCATCCACCCCAGTTTGTGGACTGGTATCTGTTCTATCTAAAGTGGTCCGAAGTCTAGAGATCTGTACATTGGTCAGCCAATTTGTGGCAAAGTCTTTGTCTGGAGGCTCGGAAAGCCGAGACAATAACTGACGTCGACTGTAATACTTGTGCCTAAATGTGGTTCCACACTTCCCTTCCAAAGAGGAATGATAGTGCGAGCTGCACAACACCACCAACTGGCTCGCAGGGCTGCTGCTATAGAAAGGTTTCAGGATCTAGTCTTACACCTGGGGAATATTCACACTTTCAGAAATCTGCGGTTAGATATAGTAAATATGGTTGAAAGCTATCTGCCTACAGCTTAGTCTCCAAACTGGCTGGGAGGCACTAAGAATTCTTAAAACTGATACTACTCAGTCTGTGGTTATCGCAGTGGCTACGTTTTTACATTGGACATGGAGAATTCGTTTAACCAAAACATGTCCAAGATGATTATTTAAGCCTCCCTCTGTATATATATATATTCTAACTGTAGTTTAAAAAAAAAAATGATCTTAACTTTAGTCTAATGTGTATAATGGAAGCTTGAATGTATAATACCTTATACCCAATTGAACTTAAATTATATTTTTAACTTGTGGGATGGATAGTTGTTTTGCTACAAAGCCCTGGGATGTTTTTACCTATATTAGAGTTTGCAACTAATGACTATATATCCTTGATTATATTGATTTATTTTTAACTTGCTGAAATTTTGTATTACTATTGTTGTCTTTTATGATTCATCATCGAAATAAAGACTTTTTGATTGATTGATAGTAAATATCAAAACGAGCATTACTGGTGATAAGTAACTTAAGATCGAGGGTTGTATGTGACTATGTACATGTGCTGAATGTGGTTGGATTGATTGGTGCTCACACTTTACCACATGTTCACTAATATTTTGTATGAACAATGGGGGAAGGCATTCTGTATCAGTGTGCTGCCTGGGGGGGGGGGGGGGGGGTCTTGAGTTTTAAGCATGAGTTTAGGTTGGGTGTATTTCATTTTGGGTGTTTAATTTTTGGTGTTGTATCTAGGGAGGTTAGTGTGCAGCATGGTTAACCGCAAGTTTTGAATGTTATTGTACATGCTCCGCCGTGAACAGTGTGTTTGGATGTGTCTGCTGTGCCAGTGCTATGCAGGATCTTTAAGGTGAGGTATATTTGGATGTGCCTGAATGTAATGCCTTCTGCTAACTCAGCCTATGCCACTTCTGTAGACCTTCCACTGATTTCTGTAGAGTTTATGGGATAAACCGGCCTCTTGAGAGAATATGTCGGCCAGACTCTTCCAATAAATGACCAAGAACTGCCGATTCAGTCTTTTCCCAGGATATACCAGAGGTAAGCTTACTGTACAACTGAGACAGTATTCTCATACTTTATAGTGAGAGACAAAAAGCAGGGGAGACTCTTTCGAGTCTCAGTACCCCGCATCTGCATGCAGTGCAACTGATAATGTGTGTTGGGTAGAGTTGCAGTTTACTGGTCCCCGCTTACTACCAAGGGTCACATCTTTCCTCAGCTTTCTTTAACAGCTTTCTGGTCCTTCTTTTCACGCCATTCAAGTGACGTTGCCCACTTCAGATTTCAAACTTATCCATTCTTGCTTAGAGCTGAGGAAGCCTGGATGAAGATGGGATTCCTGAAATAAATAACTTGCAACAAGCCTTTTCACTAATAAGGGGTACAAAACTGAAAAGACATGATTAAGCATTCACTCTTTACAAGTAACCAGTATCCTACAGGTGGAGCCTCTTAAGAATGATCAGATGAGGTTCAACTCTGGATCCTAAGGTTTTTAAACCTGGCTCCTTGCTTAGACTTGCTCTTTGTACCTGGTCAAATCCCTTAAAGTTTCAGTGACACAGACTACTTCAACAATAGAAAAGTTTACAAAAATGCTGGGAACATGTAGTTTGAAGTACTACATACTGGTAAGGGTCCTCAGTGAGTTAAGCGCTTGTGGCAGACATTTGGGTGTGAATTCCTAGGGGGCTAACTCAGCCTGTAAATGCTAAATGAACCAGGGCTTTGTTAGTGCCACTTGTGCAACAAATAACATTTATTTATTGGCAGAGCAAGGGTACATGAACAAAACACCCCCATTCGAGGGCACAAGATGTTGGAGAAAGGGACCAAGATGTTTTATTAAAGGCCTGGCATTGCCAAGGAGATCCATGTTGGAGGGTGGAAAGAAGGAAGGAGCATAACAAGAGTGGGAGGGCCTGAGAGTAACAAGACAAGGAGTATAAACATTGTAAGATTTCACAAAGCGCATCAACTCGACTACGTCTCATTGTGAGAAAGCCTGGGGCACACCCTATACAGCTAGTCCTTATGGTTGAGCTGCAGAGCAGCAGCTCTAAGCTAATAATGTGCATTCTGTGCCCGGCAAGAGTCAGTGTTCTAGGCTAAGCCCAGTGCCTACAATATCAGTGAAATCCGAAGGATGGCTCTGCTGTCCCTGTCTTGAGCCTGTATTATCTTTGTTGACGGAACGCTTGCTCTGCTGCCTGACAGTTGACCTTGCAATATTCAAAGAACCAGAGTTGTTAGGCTTAAGGCTCTCTGAAGTGTTGCTAGTTACTGATTGCTCTTCAGTCAAGGACCTGAACATTTAAGATATTTTTAACCTAGAAGATAGTGCTGCAGGCTGAGCTTTAAGCTAAGTATCTGTGGAACCTAATCTGCAGTTTGAGTTCTGGGTATAAGTAACTCTTGAGGTAGGCTTAGCTGGCCAAGGCCCAAATTGTTTGGACCTGTGTTCCTTCACTGCTAGCTCTGCTATTGGGAATCTGGGCCTATAAAATCTATGTAGACTGAGGGATAGATTTGTTTAGCCTGATGGGTATTGCTTCTGCTCTGGGTTCAAGCCTGTAGATCTGTGCATCCAGATGTATAGCTCTACTTCCTGAAGCAGAGGCCCTTATGATCCACTTAGCCTAAGAGATTGCTCTGGTGTCCGAAGCCTGCACAAGTAGGACCACTGTATACTAAGGATTGCCTCTAATGCTTGAAACCTGACCTGCAAGTTATGTGCAGGGCAGAGAATGGCTCTGCTTCCAGGGACCTGAATCTTTAAGGTCTGTCTAAGATCAGGTATTGCTATTTTGTCTAAATCCCAAGCATGTTAGATCTACTGAGCCTGGGGGGATAACTCTGCAACACAGACAATAGCCATTATTCTTTTCTACCTATGGCAGACTGAGTTGAAATAAAGATGTCCCAACCAATGTCCCCACCAGAGCTGATAGGGAGGTGGGGCACAATGAAGGTTGCATGGAGGTGTAGTCAGTAACACCTTGTGTGCTCCAACAGAGTTCCACAGTGATGTCTAATTGCCACAGCAAAGGTCACTTGTCTCTCGTTTTAAGGCACGTAATGAATGTCTTCAAAAAGACACTGTCCCCTCCCCCCTCATATGCTTCCCTTCCCAAAGCTCTGCCTATGTCCCAACTGTAACTGGGGTTTGAGAAAACGTGTCTATGCCCCTCCAGTGAATAGCCACGAATGTCTAGAGACTCCTCTTCCACCTTTATCTTCCTGGAAGCCAGCTGATGGAATCCTACACCTGAAGCCCAGAGCAGGTGGTCCTTGCTCCCAGAGATGTTCCACAATCCCAAGGACAATTACATCCTCGGGGGTTTAGCGCGGGAACACTTGTGAAAAGTTTCAATCTTAAGTGTACGCCTTGCTAAGGTTTCAAGAACACTAAGCGATGAGAGTAATCTACTTTGTACACTGTGAGAAACTAAAAAATGCCTAATCCTATCTAATACCAATTATTCAGACACTCAACTTGGAATGGCCCACCGCAACAGCCACTGAAACTGAGAATTATATACAAAACCCAAGGAGTATCTTATTTCGTCACTGTAATAATTCAATAGTCACATGTAGACATAATCAATCCAAACAACATAAACTCTTCACTGCAGGCTTGCTTCTTCTTCCATAATCTTTCCTGGTCTCACGTGTATATAGATGCCCTATACTTGAATACAACAACACTAAGCGATGAGTCATCTACTTTGTACACTGTGAGAAAGGTTTGCATGAGATCCCCATTGAAGAGCGTTCAGCCTGTCCCAAACACCAGAACCACTTTCAGGTCCTGTTGAGGCTCCTGAAAGACATACTCTGCCTCCTCCCTTGCATGTGTTGCAGGAAATTGCTGGGTAGGACTCATCTCAGTCTGTCTCCTCGGAAGTTGTGGGGGTCCTGAAATCCTTTTACACTTCGGTCTTGATGAACTACACTGAATGTAGTCATGAACTACACTGAATGTAGTCATGAACTATCAACCAACCTAGTATTTACTACAGTTCATCCAATTTGCTTCCCATATGCTCCAGGGAAGGATTGTTGATTCTACAGAAGCAAACATCAACACAACTTCAGTCCTGAACATTTTCCAACCCTCATTTTTCTTTCTTATCACTTAGTCATTAATCCATCCATCCATCCATCATAGATTCTGAATCACAGCCTCTCAGACTAGCCAGAAAGTCTCTCAAAAGCTCCCTTGCTCCAACACATTAACCATGCTAGCACTCAACAGTCTGTACATGAGAGGGAGCAGAAGAGGCCCTCAGACTAGAGTTGATGGGCCGCTGCTTCCACGATGGGTCATGCATCACCACTTTGATCTCTCAAAGAGCTAGGTGCTGCTGAAAGATGTGACCCTTGTAGGTAAGCGAGGTCCGGGAAATTGCTACTCTATTCAACACACATCCGTTATATTGCATGCTCGTGTGTGGTGTTAGAGAATTGGTGGATTTTCTGCTGCTCTTTCATACTAGAAAGGTTGGTATGAGCTTTTGGTCTCTTTGGTAGAGTAAGCTTACCTCTGGTATATTCTGGGGTTCGTTTGCGTCTATGCCGCTCTTATAGGAAGGCTTTGTATGAGACTGTGTTTTCTTTTGTATGGTGAGATTGCTTGCTGGGTGCACCAAGGTTGGGGATGCTGTGGTGAATGAGATGAGTAGTCACTCTAGACAAGTGCAGTTTCACGGGTGAGCTAATCCGTTCCATATTGACACCCACCAGCTCTCACCCTTCAGTGTATGACGCACAGAACCAAGGACTGCAACATCCACATGTAGAAGCTATAAAACATGCTTACCTAAAGCAAACTGAACACCCCTTCAACCAACCCTTCCTATGACGTAGCTTGTTGCCCCTTCGCTAGTGCCTTGGAATGCCTCACAATAAGGTATGAAGTTCTAAACAAATACAGTTAAAAATGAACTAGGACTTCCAGGGCTTGCATCTTAACCATTCTGCTTCATTCTACCCTGTCCTTCCTTTTGCTTTTCAGGGTACGGTTGTGTGCTGGTGTCACACACCCGACCCACTATTCTGCTGTTTATTTAACGGTGGACAGATCCTGCTCCATGGTCTTTCTGACCACCTGCTATGTTCGTCACGATTTTGAGAGTGCAGTTGCAAACCTCTGCTTTCTAGATACGCACCATCCTTCAGAGATACCCTAGGATTTATAGGAAGGACGTTGTATTTTGGTATGAACGAGTGTTTGGTCTAAAGTAACCTTGACTGCAGAGGAGATGGAATATTGCTTACTTGGAACATGCGGGGCAACATTGGACTTGTGCATGCTCTGTGGGGAGGGAGCTCTGAGACTGGCTGCAGTTTGTCTCTGATATAATTTGTTTTCCTCCTTTTTTTTCTTTCTTTTTTTGTGCAGGTTACTGTTTTGCCATTGTGGCCCGTGATGTAGCCAGGACTTGCCTGTGTTCGTCCCCACTGCCCCAGAGGCCCTTGAAAGGTAAGGGACTGTTTTACACACCCGGGGCAGGGGGAATTAAACTTCTATTGGTGTCATGACTTGTGGTTAGTTGACTGAAACGCTGACCGAATGCCCCATGTCACTTGCTTGTAACTGGTTCCCCCTTTGGCAGGAGTTTGGAGGTGCCGTTTGTGAAAGAAACATGATGTCCTGGGATAAACTCGGTGGAGTTAAACCTCTGACCTTCCTCTATTCGGGCCATTGCCTGAATGCGAGTGATCACTTGATAGTATTTGGGACTCAGCAGTCTGGGGCGCAATGTATGCTCATTTGGGTGAGTAGTGTATACAAGGGATAGTCTAGCCTGGTCTTTCAGTAGGATTCCTACTGGTCATGGCTAGAATTGTGTAAACCCTACTTTTCTTGAACCCTTTTGCACCAGTCAGCTTTTTTGTGCTTGCAGTACTCCCCCTTCCTCCTACTAAGTTGTGCTTGGATAAATCTCACTGTTCTCTCACTTCTGTCTGAAGCTGCTCTCGTCCGTATGAGGCTGAGGTTTAATGACTTGTCTATTTTCAGGTTAGAATTATTTTTGACTATTGACATGAACCTTTTGCATTTGAAATGGTAATGCTGTGATATACAAAACTGTTTTACTGCATTGCGAAACTAGGCCTCGATAAGATAGTGACTCCATTTAGTTCTTGGGGCATCATAAAATTCATTGTGGGTTTATATTTCTTATTGACACCGCACACAGCAAAATGTGATCTGGAAGCCTTTAGTTACTATTCAAGGCTCCTGCTTGATCACTGTAGGCTATTAATTTGAGACTTTTTATTGTTTATACAACAAGATTTGTTTTGACACCTGCGATGACATCAAGTCAAGGGGAAACTTATTGATATTCATTTAGGGTGATAGTGTTTGGATGGTGGCAATATGACATTTAATAATAATGTACTGTGATTTGACAATGTGTTACAATTGCTCACCCAATCTTGACTGTGTGAGTTCCATCAATTTCCATTGTAAAACGTGTTCTAGAAAGCCTGGATTGTAAGGGCAAGACAGTTTTTCTTGGAGTCTCTATTAGGGATGCAGACCATCTCTTTATTGATTTGCTGCACACTCTGGAATTATCATTTAAAATAGATGCAATATTAGAAAAATCTGAAGAAATTGATGAACCTTTGACAATTGATTTCTTAGTCTTATGACTGATCTTTTGAGACAAACTATAGTTTAGCTTTCTCTATTGCACTTAATATTTTTAATAAAACTTAATGGTTTTCGAATATACTGATCTCTAACCCTTTTTAAGTCAGTCTTTTTTAGGTCTCGCCTAGACGAAAGCAAAAGCGAAGCTTTTGCTGTCTAGGGAGACAACTTATGTCGCCACTTTCCAGGGATTCCGGGGAATGTAGACAGCAGACTGTGACGAGCTTGTCCTCCTGGCGATTGTATCTCGTGAGCGCGCACGTCGCGTCGCCGTCCCTGCTATTCCCATGCACAGAAATGCTCCCGCACGCATGCGCACATACACACACTGCATACACACACACACACACGCACCCCCCCTTTAACAGACACACGCGCAGACAGACACACGCACGCACAGACACACTACAACAGACACACGCGCACACCCCACCCCCACTCACCCCTCCTCCTCCGCAACACACTCACCTGTTCTGGCGGTGCTCGGCGTGCCTCTCGGGCGGCGGTGGCGCTTTGCGGGGCTCTCTCACCACATGAGAGCCCCGCCTTCTTCATGCGCCCGGCCGCTCTTCACCCGGTCCCCCATCTCGGGACCGGGACTCGATCAGGAGCCCTCGGGGCTCCTCGGACAGTGGCTTCTCTCTCGCGCCGCGATGGGGGCGGGACTTCCGGTTAGGGCGGCGCTGCGATTGGCCGGCTGCCCAACCGCTTCCGGGTCGTCGCAGGCAGCGCGGCGGCCCGGCGGGAAGCGGGAACTTGTTGTTTCAGTGTTACTTATGGTTGTCCAGAGCAAACTCGCGTACTAAATATTTTTCGTCTGAACAGTATTTCTTCTCATTAAACCTACAATACTATCGGAACACATCAGGGGATATCGCATACCTTTCTTAAGAAGCAAAAAATAAAAAGCGATATAAGACATCACTAAGACAACTGTCGCAGCTACACCCCCGTGAAAGGGGGGGGGGGACTATGAAATTAAAGTTTAAAGTTTAAGGCTGGTAAATTGTGGTCTGATTCATCCTGCTTTTAAAATTTCTCGGATAGCATAACGATTTTTTGTGTGCATCTTGCTGGTTCCTAGTATTTTAAGTAATTTGTTAGGAGATAGGGTGGGGAAGCATTTCGCATCCTGTTAGCCCTGTCTGCCGTTTGTGTGTAAATGTAGAAATATTATTCTGCAACCGTGCTAATGAGTCCTTTGTGGGGGCTAACAGACTTGCTTATTAGGATAGGGGTTTCAGTGGCGTGCGTATTTGGAATGGGAACAGTACAAATGCTAAAATGTGTGCATTACTGGCAAGTGACTGGCCATTGCTTCCACACTGTCTACATGTGTTTAATGGTTGCCTCGAATCGCTGCTGGGAAGCTTTTTTTTTTTTTTTTTTTTTTTTTGGTGTAAGAAGTTTATTCGCACTTAGCATATATGAAAATACATTACAAGTGAGTCGCCTACAACCAATGGTGGCCGGCTACAGTTGTTCTTGCCCAGTCGGGCTCTCTCTGTTATGTACACAGCCCATCAGCCGACATCCATAGGACCGGCGGCGTTTAACATCGTCATCATATACACTTTCCAATTCAGTGCGCCAGCTATGTATATTCTTGCCAGTGTTCACACATTTTTTGGTTACTTATTCTCCCAACTGTAAACTGGATGGTGTCACCCCTAAATTAACCCGGAGTGTCCATCAAAAAAAAAAAAAAAAAAAAAACCGTATACTCTGTGTCACAGCATCCTCCCTCCCTTCCCATACCTCAGTATTCTCGTACACCCGTTAATCACACTTCATGTAGTATTTCTAATCATTCGCGTCCATTCCCTCTTCACTGCCCCGTTCCAGCAAGTAGGTTCTGAGGTATTCCCAATAGTCTTTGGGTCTCGATCTGGCTGGCAGTTCCTCCTCATAGGTGTTCAGAGTGTCGCGACAGTACACCATATCTTCTAACCAATTCTTAACCTCTGGCCCTTTCGTACTGTTCCAGTGCATTGAAACCCTTCTTTTCGCCAGCAACAACGCTACCGCACAAAACTTTCGCCTCGTCGCTCTCAATGTTGGTTCAATACCCAAGAGACACATCTTGGCATCACATAGTAAAGCAGATTCTAACATGGCATTCAGCATTTGCACCACTCGTACCCAGTATCTCGCCACCTTGCTACAATGCCATGCCAGGTGCATGAAATCCGCCCCCTCCTGCTTACACCTTTTACACTTCGAATCCTCTTGTAACCCATATCTCTGCAGTCTCTGCGGTGTATAATACACTTGGTGGAGGTATTTGTAGTGTATGATTCTCAGGTTACCGTTTGGTGTCAGCACGTCTGTTAGCTTGCATGCTGCTGCCCATTCCTCCTCCTCGATGGGTGTCACTAGTCCCTCGCTCCACCTAACTCTAGCTTTGTCTGTGTTGCCCCCTATCGCTCCCTGTAAGCTAGTGTATAATTTAGATACCAGGTGCGATGCTGCAGGCGTCGTGAGAAGGAGTTGTAGGGGTGCTAGCGGGGTCGGCTCCTCCGGATGCGTCGGATAGTGTTCCCTAAGTGCTCTTTGGAGCCTATAATAGTTAAAGGTGAATAGTAGGGACGGGTTGCTGATGTATTGCATTTCATTTATCGTTTGGAAGACCCCATTGGGATACAAATCACCCATTGTATCTATGCCCGCCCTCCGCAGCAAATCCATGCCCACCTGTTCCTGTGTCACTGAGATATGTGGGTTGTGTGCCAAAGGCAGAGCAGGGGCATACAGTGGCAGTGCCTTAGCTGCCTTGCCCATCAATCGCCATGCTTCCGTGGTGGTATCCACCGTGTTTATGTCTCTGTCATGTAGCTTGGGGCGTTTATGTAACAGTATGTTCACCAGTGGTATCGGGTCTGCATCTCCCGCCTCTACCGCCACATGCGTCAGGAAGGGTACCTCGTGATGCCAATAATGTGCAAATTGCGCTTGGGCGCACAGATAATAGAGATAGAGGTCCGGTACCTTGAAACCTCCCTGGGCATACGGAAGTGTCATGGTGCGTAGTTCCAGTCGCGCTTGTTTTCCGGCCCACAGCAGACTAAGAACTAAGGAGTTGATATTGCGAAACACTACCGCCGGCGGTTTTATTGGGATATTATTAAATAAATATAAAAATTTGGGCAGTATCACCATCTTCACGATTGCAGTCCTGTCCGCCAGGGATAACGGGAGTTTATTCCACCTTTTTATTTTGTCCCCTAGGTCCTCTAGCGCTCGCCCATAATTGGTGCGTATAACAAGTTCTGGGTCCCTGTGGAACCACACACCTAAGTATTTCGTGGGTTCCTCCTGCCATTCAAGTGGGTAGTCCAGGGGTATAGGGTGCGTGCTATCCGTCAGGGCTAGAATGAGCGATTTATCCCAATTAATTTGTAAACCGGAGTGGTTCCCAAACCTAATGTACTCCCTCATTAGTGGATTCAGGTTTTGTGCCGGGTTTTTGACATAAAGCACCATGTCATCTGCGTATAACGATATGTGGATGGGGCGTGACGGCATCTGTATGGCTGAGTAGTGATGGTGCTGTCGTATTTTACATGCCAATGGCTCCAGGATCAATGCAAAGAGCATCGGCGAGAGCGGGCAGCCCTGCCTCGTCCCTCTGCATATCGGGATGGGTGCTGAGACATGTTTGTTTATTCGTATGCGTGCCGACAGATTGTTATACAGCATTGAAATCCAGCCCAGGAACAACGGGGGGAAACCCATGCGCACCAGGACCGCCTGTATGAAGGCCCACCCGATTGTGTCAAATGCCTTGGCAGCATCAAGTAGCACTGCCACTGCCTTCGTGTCTGGGGATAGGTAGTGGGCCAACGCAAAGAGTGTGCGGGTGTTGTGTGTGGTGGCCCTGTCAGGTATGAACCCAGATTGGTCTGGCCTGATTAGTAGTGGCATGAGCGGTTTCAGTCTGTCCGCCAGTAGACTGGCTATTATTTTTGTGTCCACGTTCAAAAGGGACAATGGGCGGTATGAGTCACATTTGTCCCCCGCCTTACCCGGCTTTAGGAGCGCAATGAGTAAGGCTTCCCTCATGGAGCCCGGTAGGGTTTGGGCTGCGTGTGCCGCCCCGTATAGCTTCACCAAGTGTGGTGCAAGCAGATCCACATATTCTTTGTAAAATTCTGCCACGTACCCGTCCGGCCCCGGTGCTTTGTTGTTCGGCAGCCGCTTGATTGTGTCCGTAACCTCCTCGATCGTGACAGGACGTGCTAGGTACTCTCTGTGCCCGTCTGACAGCCAGGCTAACTCCACATCCTCCATGTATGCTAGCAATTCTCCCTGCGTGGGCGTAGGGCGCGCTTGGTAAAGTGTACCATAATGTGACATAAATTCTGTTATAATCCCCTTGATGTCGCTCACCGTTTCCCCCGTGTCCTTACAGATGGCTGTTATATTCTGTGGGGCCCTCCCTGAGCATATCTTGTCTGCCAGTGCCCTACCCGGTCTACCTCCTTCCCCGTAGCGTCTGGCCGTCGCCCGTTTAGTGACGTATTTGAGTTCATCCGATGCAAACTGTTTGTGTTCTGTCAGAAGGGTGTGTATGTCTCCTAGCACCTTAGTGTCTCCAGTGTGCGTGTATTTGTCTTCCAGCTCCTGTATCGCTGTTTCGCGCATGCGCAGCTGCCGCCTGATGTCCTTCAGTATGCCTGATGACGTGCTAATGCATGCCCCCCTGATTGTGGCCTTAAACGCTTCCCACAGGAGGCAGGGGTCATCCGTGGACGGGCCGTTTATAGCGAAGTAATCTATTATTGCCTCATGTATTGTGGTGGCATACAGTGGGTCCTTCAGAGCTGTCGCGTTGAAACGCCAAGTGAAGGGCGGCGGTTCATAATGAGGGACCTCTATCGTTAGCAAAACTGGATTGTGATCTGACAGTGTCCTGGGCGGATGTGAGATGTGTCGAACCCATGTTAGTATCTCTCTGGTACCAAGCCAATAATCTAGTCGCGCCCAGCTGTTGTTTGCAGCATTAACGTGTGTAGCAGCGGTGATCCCTGCGTTACTCTTCCTCCAAATGTCTGTCAGCTGGAGGTCCTCTATTGCGTCCCGCAGCATATGTCTGGCATTTTTGTGGTGTTCCGTGGTGTGTGCAGCTCGGTCTAATTGATCCTGTAGCGCGACATTGAAATCACCTCCCCATAGTATGTGGTCTATATGTGTATCTGCGAGTGTCTGCCAGATTTTCCTGTAAAACCCCGGGTCATCCACATTAGGGCCATACGTGTTTAGTAACAGGAGTCTCTGTCCCCTTACCTTCCCCTCCACCATCACACTCCTGCCCTCTGAGTCCCTGGTCACATTCGTAATGTCAAAGTGTGTTCCCTTACGTATGAGGATGCTAACCCCTCTGGAGTACGTTGAGTAGTTAGAGCTTGTGACTGATTCAGCCCACCGTGTCCCTAGTGTAGATGTGTGTGCAGCATCTTGGTGTGTCTCCTGTAGATACACTATATCCGCCTGCAATCTGTCAAAATAAGCAAACATCTGCCTTATCTTTCTCGGGTTCCCCAGTCCCCTTACATTCCACGTGATCAGGGTTAATGTGTTAACTCTCGACATAGTCATTTGTGTTCATCTTGGCTTCTATCTCAACGTGCGGCAGCCGTGTACGGCTCCAAACAGGCAGTAAACAGTGAAGTGTTCGATGCGTGATCCCCGCCAGGTCGGTGAGGCCGCTACTACATAGTGTGCGCTCATGTATGGTCTTGGAGTTTGCCATGCTTCTCAGACACAGAGTCGACGATTCAATCATACCCAGTTCCCCCTTTTCCCCCCCACCCACTTTAGCGCCCGAACTGTGCCAAAGCCATCCCTTAACTAACTTAATCTGAACTTGAAAACACATTTTGGGGCGCCCCCGCTCGGGGGTATCGCCAGGTACACACATCTCCATCCACGTAGTGGACGTGGACGGACGCCCATGTCGACTTTTTTATGTCGTGTGTGTAGTTTTTTCACCCTCCACCCACCAAATACCAACAAAAAGTAGGCGGGCGCCATCGAACAATTCCCCCCATCAAAGATTTGATATACCTCAGGGACATTCGGTAGCTGCGGTTCATTCCAGTGCTAGCAACGAGGGTTGGACCTAGGGCTAGCGTCTGCACCCCCCTTACTACACGCTACTACCATTGGAGCCACTTGGCCCCCTGTTCATGATGCTTCGTCGTGCAACCATCTGTGGTCCCATGGTCCCCCATTACTCACTGCGAGGACAGACATCTCAGGTCCGCTGCTTCAGTGTTCAAAAAGAAAGGTCTGTGGCAGTACACCTCCAGGCCAAGTGTTCCGGGGTGAGTCAGTGTGCGCCACCCATACGCCTCTGCTTGGTCCCTGGGCCGCTTTCGTGTTCATCAAGGTTTCCATGCCACCCTATCGTTCATTCCACATCGCTGGTCGGTTCCGCTCTGTTCTGCTCCTTCCTTCGCTTCCCCTGCTGTTTGATGAATTCGTGCGCCGCCTGTACTGATTGCAAGATGACCGGTTTACTCAGGTTCGTGATTTTAAGTTTGGCCGGGTACAGCATGGCATATTCCAGACCAAGGTCACGTAGTTTCTTCTTCACCGGCGCAAATTCCTTTCGTGCTTGCTGCACCGCCATGGTGTGATCAGGGTAGAATTCCAGCGTGTTACCCTGGTGTGTGATTTTTCCCATTTCTCTGGCGAGTCGGAGGACTGTGTCTCTGTCCCTATAGTTGAGCGTACGCGCTATGATCATTCGTGGAGCGGCCCCCGGTTTCGGAACTGGCGCCAGGGAGCGGTGCGCTCTCTCGATCAGGAACACTGAGGATAGTTTGTCGGCGCCAAAGATTTCTGTTAGGAGGGACTCTATGTACGTTTCCATCCTCCCTGTGTTGGTGGATTCCGGCAGGCCAGAAATTCGGATGTTGTTCCTCCTGGACCTCGCTTCTTGGTCCTCCACCTTCGCTCGAAGGGTCTCCACCGTTTTCTCCAGTCCTCCGCATACCTTCGACGTGGTTGCATGGTCGTCTTCCACCCTGGATATCCGTTGTTCTGCTTCCTCCAGGCGCTCGTCGTGCTTCTCTATTTTAGCCGCCATACTGTCCACTCGCTGCACCACGCTGTCCAATTTCCCATTCATTTCCTGCAGACTCTGCTGGATTGCACGAAGCACCGCTTCCATGGCAGACCCCTCCGCCATTTCAACGTCACCTTCGGTTTCAAGGGTGGCCGACATTGTTTTGGGCTGCTTCCTTGTTTCAAAGGGGAGCTTGGACTGTTGTTTGTCCGGCTTCCCCATAGTCCGCAGTGGTAGTGGCGAGGTTTGTGCGGCCGCGTTTGGGCTGCCGGCCGTTAGCGTGCTCTTTCCCGCTGGTGCCTGGGCCCCCCCCCTCTGGGTGCGTCTGCTCATTTACCCCCGGGTGTGGCAGTAAGGGGACGTTGATTGGGTTGCTGCTCGATACCGGTCCGGTGTCAGAGTTTAGACGTGGTGAGTACCCAATGGCGCACTCCGGCCCAGAACTCTCTCGCTGTGGGTGTGGGAGGTAGCGTCTACTTCTTCAAGGGAAGCTCCACGCACCTCCGTTGAGCGCACTGTGCAGGGAGCTCGCCGGTCTGGGGGGTCAGCTGGTCTGGTCAGGCGGCGCTTAGCGCTGGGTTGGCTCACCTCGTCAGTCGCTATTCCCGCTCCCGATGGGGCTCCATGCCGCCTGTCCCAGGGGCCGCCGATACCGCCGGTCTCGTGCGTTCCAGCGCCGCCGCCATCTTAGGCGCAGTGGAACGCACACCGGACTTCTCCGTTTTTTTTCCCCGCATCTACCGGCCTCCGTTGTCTTGTCGTCTCGCTGCTCCTACAGCCGCTGCGGCGCGGCCTGGGATCACTCCGTAGCAACCCTCAGCGCTCCGCTGGTCAGTTGGTCGCTTCAGAGCAGCAGCCGTCAGGCGCGGCCATCTTGTCAGTGCCCCGGCGGCGTCTTGGGTTTCCGCTGTTTTCTCGCCGTGCAGCTCACCAAACTCTGTCAGAATCAGATCATCCTGACGGCTTTAGCTTCCGACACGCGGAGCTGGCCGCAGTTCAGCTGGGTCGGTGGTTTAGAAGGGCGAAAGGGTCGTTATGGTGGCGTCCATCCGGCGGAGCTGACAGTTCAGCCAGCCATCCCGCAGTGCGCCCTCTAGCGCCCCGCTGCTGGGAAGCTTGGTGTGCTCTTCTGGCGCTGATACACGAGGAAGAGTCATGCAGATGAAAACCCATTCCATGACTAGCCATGAGAGTGGTCAGCAAGTGGAAGACAATCTGCAACAGTCGTTGGTGTTCCTGTGTGGTTTATTGCCCAGACCAGTGGCCTTATTAAGGCTGCAGCGTTAACAGCATAATTATGAATGTACTCTTATCGCCATTTGATTCAGTCGAATGCATGGCTTGCGGACTTCAACATCGTTTCTAGCTAAAACAGGACATTTTGCTGCAAACTCGTGCTACCACACAGTGGCAGGTCTTTACGAAAGCAAATAGTTTTTTAGTTCAATTGATTGCTGTATGCCTGTGTTGGACTGGTACTGATGAGGTGAACATGTTCAAACTGTATTAGTGTTAAAAATGCCACAAATGCTAAATAATACAGTTATGAAACCTGCTCCATAGTTTAGTCCTCTCATCCTGGCTAATTCCAGTGGCTCTGATACCATGTTGCTTTTCAGCTCTAAAGTGAGATACTCCATCGTCCGCTAGTTGGCTGTTTGATTTATCCTTTCTCTATAATGCGCTTTCGTACGCTTCTTATATTTTTCAATTTATTGCTCTAATTAAACTGCCACCATAAGTCTAAACAAGCATTTACAATGCAATAGGTCTCGCGTTTGGGAGCGATAAAGCTATTGGCATTGTAAATGACATTGCCTTTTATTTATGTTTTAAAAACCAACACATAAATAAAAGGCATTGCCATTTACAATGACAATAGCTCAAACTCATACAACTGCGAGACCTATTGCATTGCAAATGCTTGTTTATTGCCCGTTATTGAAATTATGTTTTGAATCTTCTTTTTAGGGACACATTTCCTCATCTATCTTTGAAGATAACACAGCCCCTGACCTCACATCAGTGTTGTGACTTTCATGTAGACTATCTGAGAGAAGGCGCTGACAAATTCTTCGCCTATGAGGCTAAACAACACTGCTCATCTTTTAGGCTGAACTTCACATTTTAAACAACTGAGGTAACCGTGCTTAATTTAGTTCCCTCCTCTATTTGCCTCTGGGCTTGGCTGCATCTTCCACTCGTAAACTTGGCAGCCTTAATGCTTAATTATATCCATAATGAAGCCCCATCCCCAAAGGCAGAGGGTCACCTGCATACTCACTGCTGAGTAAGGGCAGACCTTTATTCCTTGACCTACCAATTTAAGGCCGAGGTTCACTGCTTAAATGAAGCTGAGCGTGGCGGCATAAATTATTATGAGATTTAAGGTCCAGTGCTTACTCGGCAACAAGGGTGAGCTCTTCTGCTCACTCATCTGAGGTCAGGCTTGACTGCTTGGTGACACTGCATCTGAAGCTAAGCTTCACTGTGTAATAAACTATCCCGAGGCTGAGTTTCACTGCGTTATCACTCTTCTAAGCTACACTTCACTTCTTTTTGAGACAGCGCCACACTTCAAATCACCTTTGTTGTAGGTCATCCGTAATTTTAAGCCTGTAACTACAGCATTTTCTTCCTGGGCTAATTTCCAACAGGCTTTTTGTGTGGCTTAGACCAAATGTTCTGGACTGATTTTTAGGTCTTTCAACGGAGCATGCCAGCAGTCTTATGATCAAGACAATACTTGCTCAATGCAAGACCTGTCACCACCATCCCACTGGGGGTCTGTAAAGATCCACTCCAACGCAGTAAGTGACAATAGGTATCTTTATTGATAAGATGCAATGACCGGTACCTCCAGCTCTTCCTTCCAGCTTCTCAGTCACAACTTCTTCCTTCAAAGAGTAACATTCCACCCTGGCAACAAACCTTACATTTCATTTTCATTGAGAATACTCCACACATCTTCCCCCTATATATAGCAACAGAATTAACACACAAAATTAACCCACTTAACAATGCAAAGAAGGGAACAATAAGAAGGGGAAACCACAGAAACAGTAGTCCCAAAGAATTGGCTGAGGAGCATGACATTTACAAACATTTCCAGCACTCCAAGCAGAACCATCAGTTAAAATAAGAATATTCTTCTTCACAGTTTTCACTTGCATAGGTTTAGAGAATTTGCTTTCACCTTTGGTGACAATTCCCCCTCTTTTTACCACATCCCAGTCTCCTTCCTTTATAACATGAACTTTAACCCCTTTTCTGTTATTGTAGTCGAATGTCGTAGCCAATTGCTGCTTCGCAACATCACTCAACAGCAGCACGATTAACCCATACACAATCCTTATTTTTAAGCCCACCAGGTACTTCTTTTACACCAGGCTCTCGCCCCTTGAGAGAGACAAATGGCGACACCCCAGTCACCGAATGGGGCTTCACCTTATATGACCACACTAATTTCTTGAGTTCCTCAAACCATTTGACATTGAAAGTTGAATGTTATCCATTATTTAACGGTTGAGTCTTTCAACCTAACCGTTTGCTTGAGGTCTGAACATGGCGACTTTTTCATGTTTGACCCCCCAACTTGCACAGAAATTCTTGCATTCTCTTCCATACCAATTGAACTCCATTATCGTATACGAGGGTCTTATGGATGCCTTCGTTCATGAACACTCTTTCCATGAACCCAATCACCTTCGCATTGTCAATGCAATCAGCCGTCTCAATGACAAACCATTGGGAGTGGTAGTCTACTAAGACCATCAGAAACTTGCTACCGGAACAGAGTTTGGAGCTGGGACCTAAGAAGTCAATGACAACCCTCTCCCAAGGACGCTTGCGAAAAGCCACGCAAGCAAGGGGAGGTTGCCTTAACACTTTTGTACAATCTCTTTTAGCACACCCATAGCATTCCTTAACAACCTTCTCAACATCATTGTCCATGCCAGGCCACCAAAATGGCTGAAGTACACGTCTCTTTGTCATATTTCTGCCCAGATGCCCCTCATGCGCGATGTTCATAATCTTATTTCTATGACCTGCTGGTGGTACTCCTCAACAATTTCCCTTCACTCACACTCAACTCAGCCTCAACATGGCGATAACATTTGAAGCGAACATCCTGAGTAAGCTCCTCCTGCCATCCTTCCGATACACATCTGTGTTGCAGAACATCATCATTCAACATGGCATTAGTCCACTCCTCATCAAAGGCCTTTTCCTCACAGCACCTGATCACCTCAACACCTTCTTCTACGTCTACCTCAACTTCATCCACTGGCATCCTAGACAAATAATCAGCTACCACATTTTTCAGACCTCTCACATACTCCACCTCAGAGTTGTACTCAAGAACTGACAACATCCATCTGGAAATCCTGGCACAATACCTTCCAGACCACTACCTCCCGTAAATAAATGAACAATGGACTTGTGGTCCGTGCAAACTTTAATAGGTAACCCCCAGACCAAATATCTGAAATGCTTAATTTCCCAACAGCACGCCAGGGCCTCCTTTTCAATTACAGAATATGACATATATGTGCCTTGAAGCCTCCTTGATGCAAATCTGATGATCTTCTTCTCTTGTCCCTCACACACTTGGGTCAGGACAGCACCAATCCCCACAACACTGGCATCAGTGGTAATGAAAGTTTTAGCTTTAACATCAAAATGACCAAGAGTGGGAGCATGGAGAATGCAGGACTTTACCCTATTGAATGCCTTTTCTCAATTATTATCCCATTGAAACAAAACACTATTCTTCATTAGTAACCTCAGTGGTTCCACAATTTCTATAAAGCCATTCACAAATTTGGAACAGTATTCTGCCAGGCCAAGAAAAGATTTGAGCTGTTACTTGTTTAGAGGAGTAGGGGCATCCTTGACAGCAGACACAATACTCTTATTGGGTCTAATCCCTGCATCGGATATCTCGTGCCCCAAATATGTCACACAACTTTTTCTCAATTGGCATTTTTCTTTCTTTATAGTCCATCCGTGACTCTCCATTCGATTCAGAACTTACATCACTTCATCATGGTGGGCACTGTCCTTTCCTACAATCAACACACCATCCTGAAAGCAGAGGACATCCTTCATACCGACAACTATCTGTTGCATTACTCTCTTAAACACTGCTGAGGCAGATACTAAGCCAAATGGCATCCTGCAGTAACGAAATGCACCCAGCGGTGTAACAAACGAAATGAGGTGCCTTGATTCCTCATTCAGGTCAATCTGGTGATATGCCGCAGACATGACAATCACACTGGATATCAGTCCGCCACCCATGGCTGTTAGCATCTCAGAAATATTGGGTTGCGGTTGCCTATCCACACACCTAGATCTGTTCAAATCACACAAACCGACACATAAACAAATCTTCCCCCATCCTTGTGCGCGACCACGATAGGTGCCAACCATTCCGAGGCCTCAATGAGTTCAATAATTCCTTGCTCTAACAATTTCTCGAGTTCTTCTTGGAGAGGACCTCTCATTAAATGGGTATGTTTCTCACTTGTGTACAACAGGCACTGCCTTAATCTTTAGAATAATCTAATGAGAGAAGTTCTTAAATTACCCCAAATTATCTGAGAAAACTTTAGGAAACTTCTCTATCACAGTTGTTTCATAAGTGGCAAAGATATGCACAACAGTAGACATGACTGGCTCAGTCGCATTTGGATTGAGCACAATCCCGAGATCCTTTTGATGGCGCCAACCCAGTAAATTTGAGCCAGTATAAATGACCATACACTTTTTTCCCATTAAAGCAAATCACTCTCCACCTTAGGCCCAAGATTTCAGTCGTCTTTCCAACGTAAACCACAGATTTGATATCAAACTTGTCCCAAGACTCCGTATTGCTCATACCTTCTTGACACCTTGGAATACATTTCTTTGGATAGCAACGTATACAAACTTCCCGAATCGACTAGCATTCTAACATCATTCATATCCAAGCTTATGGTACAGTGAGGCTTTTCCAACTTATCTTTCTTTCACAATACTACAATCCAAAACAGTGCGGTTGCAGCATGATTCATATAGAACACCAAAACCATCCACACACAACATCAATTCATGAATACTCTCACACGTGTCACTTCTTGTACAAATTGAGTTTTAGATCTACAAACTTTTGCAAGATGTCCTCTCTTGCAACACGCTCTACAAATTCCATTCTTGGCCATACACTTGGTGCTAGAAGCAATGTGACCAGGGGCATCATGCCGATAACACTTAATCACTCGCGCACTGGTCCCTGGGGCGGTAGTGGCAACGCGAGGAACGTCATTGTTTTAGTCTCATCAACCCATGTATGAACCTCAGACCCTTTGGAAGTTTGATCTTTTGACACCATCGAAATGCTACATTTGTCCATTTCCTTTTATCCAAAAGTCTGTATGCTCAAGTCCTTCGGCTATCTGAGTTGTCTTTTCTAACGTAGGATCCTTATTGAGTAACTTTTCACGCACCCTCTTATTATTAGTACACCTCACTATTTGATCACATAGGAGAGAATCACCAATCCTTCAAAACAACATGTTCAAGTCCCCCTAAGGCAGCAACATAAGTTGCAATATCCTCATCCATTTTTGGTGTGCGACCGAAAAATGTATGCCTTTCTAAATCAACGTTAACCTTGGTAATGAACTGCATATCTAACGTTTGCCTTGTCTTGTCATAGACAATACTCTGCTGACCTTCACCCATTCCTAAGGTGATCTTGGCAAGATCTTCGTACAAGCGTCGCCCTTCAACACCTAAGTGGTGAAGCAGAATGGCTTGCGGGACCATATTTATCTGCGCCTGTTGCATAAATTAAAAACCACTTTTTCCATTCTTTCCAAGGCATGGAAGGGTCCCCAGGTGTGGAAAGAAAAGGAGGGGCAGTTAAGCCATGGCCAGCCATGGTAATGACTACAGTACAATATTGTCTAAAGCAGTAAGAATTATCACTGGTTAATTCTAGTCCCTCCTGAAAGAGAATCAAATGTTGGGTTAAACAACAAACTAACACTATAAAATAAAATTTCAAAAACCTTAAAATAACAAACCAAAACATCGTGTAGGGTGGTGATGAAAATTGAGAAGATCTAAAAAACCTGTGGTGAAGATCCGAAATGTAGCAGGAAACGTTGCTTTAATCCAGAAAAACGATGCTCCCACGAAGAAAAACTACGCAGTTCCTTGCGTCTGTTTTCATTTGGAAAGTAGAGCACACCGCGAGTCAGAGTTGGAATGAGGAGTGCAGGAAATGGAGAGCGTTCCACGGTTTGAAGAGTAGTGCAGGCAATGGAGAGCGTTCCACGGTTCGTTGGGTAAGTGTTTTGTTTCAATTAGTTTGCGGCATGATCACGAGCACAGCGCTTACAAGTTCTTGTAAAATCCACTACCATCCGAAAGTCGCAGGCACCGCACTTCCCAAACTCGTCAACCAGCACCAAGGCTATTACTGATAAAGCACGAGGCACAGTGAGCGAAGCAAAGGGAAACTGGTCAATTAGCGCAGAAGTAATTACTGGTGCAGTGCACAACAGTAGTTCCCAAATTGACCAATTGACAGAGGCACAACACTTTGAGATCTTCCTCATTTTCAATTACTTTGCGGTATGAGCGCGAGCCCAGCGCTTACAAGTTCTTTGTAAAATCCACCAATTGGCACAGAAGCAGTCACAGGCGCAGCGCTTTGAAATTCTCCTCACTTTCAATTACTTTACAGCATGAGTAAAGCGCAAGCACAGCGCTTAGAAGTTCTTTGTAAAATTCACCAATTGGCACAGAAGTAGTTACAGGCACAGCACTTGCAGGCTCAACTATGGGAGTTGCGTAGTATGGGCAAAGGAGATCACCCAGCACAGAGGCACAATATTGATTTAGGTACTCCCAGTGTGTTTAGCAATATGTTAGAAGTATGTTAGTTATTTTGATTTCTCCAGTAGTAGGTTAATCCAGTTTCCTTAGTTGCTTCAATAGTATATTCATCCAAGGGTGGAGGTACTGTACTTCTTGTCTGCCCCCTGCGCAGACTAGGTTCAACTTGTCGCCAATGTAAAGATCCACTCCAACGCAGTAAAGATGGGTATCTTTATTGGTAAAATGCAATGACCGGTACCTCCAGCTCTTCCTTCCAGCTTCGCAGCCCCAACTACTTCCTCCTTCAAAGGGTAACAGTCCACCCTGGCAACAAGCCTTACATTCTGTTTTCATTGAGAAGACTCCACAGGGTCTTTCCCATATCAGCCCCTCGACATCTGGGCCGCACTCAGTTTTCCAGTCCAGTCTCACTCTGGTCTCAGACAAGCACCTAATTGCACCACCACCTAGTGCCTCAGGCCACAGGTTCAAGAACCCTTATTAGATGTTTGAGAGTATAAGGGTTTTGGGATAAAGCGGATCACCCTGGTTGAAGGAAAGACCAGAGGTTTTGTAGTTCTTCAGTATAGGTCTTTTTATGTAGCTTATATATGAGGTTAGCGTCCTAGTCTTCCACACTGGTTAAGGAAAAGGTCTTCTCATAATGACGTCTCTTCCTCATCATGGGCCTTGTGTCGACGTCTGCCGGTTTGTCCTCGGTATAAGGGAAACGGAGCTGGTAAGTAATTGGCCTGGTCCGTTATCAGATGGTCAGACTTCTACTTTCACTGTGTGGTTTTACAGTGAGGGGAATTGTAAGTGATCCTGTGTTGGGGAGTATACATTCTGTGTCTGGGAATACTCTCCCTTTCTATACACCCATCCGCTTTAAGTGCCCGTAGAACAAGGGGTCAAAGTGCATGATGTTTGTGAGCGTCGGGACTGAGAGTGCTTAGGGAGACGTGCAGGAGTTGGGTATTGACTCTGTCCCGTTTCTCAATGTACGGTGGTTCCACAGGTATACTCCCCAGCCGCCCTTCTCCCGCCCACTCTATGGGAGCTTTTGTCCTGCTTTGGTTCCTTCTATCCAGGCTCGTAACAGGGTACACATCTGCCAAAGCCACGCTCTTCCTGGAGCGTGACTGGCAATCTCGTCCAACCAATGGCATCCCAGCTTCTCCGCTTCTCTGTAGTCATCTTCTCTTGCCTCGCTGTGCATCTATCCGGCACAGCTTCTCTTCCTAATGGCGGTCGTCACGTTGGCCTCACTCATAGCAGTCCCAGCATCTTCTACGGAAGGGTTGACAACTGCCTCTTCGGGCCTCTGGCTTTTCTGTTCCGCCTTGCTCCCAGCTCTGCCTGTTGACCACGCCCCCTGCCCAAAGGAGAAATCAAATTTAAAGGGGCAGAGTTCTGACATAAGAGTCCCGCTATTTGGTATCGAGGGCTGATCTCTCGAGCCGAGAGGCAAAAACGGGGGGCGTGGAGGGACCCCCAGTGTGCTCTTGTCCCCGTGACAGAAGGGATGGCATCTCCACTCGGCCAGACATGCTCTTTCCACTTCTCTGCCTTGCTCTACGCAGCTCTCCCAAGGCCTTAAGTGCCAAAATCTATATGTTTGGAATGATCCCCTGAAATTCCTTGTGTTCCCTGCTTATTTCCAATTGCAAATGTATTAGGGCCTGATGTCATCTCTCTGTAGCTGTTGGCTTCTTCACAAGAGTCCCAGCTGTGGTGCTTGTTCCAGAGAGAGTTCTGATCTGTTTCTTGCCCTCTGCATCCAGTTTTGGTTATTGTCCGCATTTTTTTTTTTTTTTATTTTGGCCAAAATGTCCTTGCAACCCTCAAGTTATTTTCCTAATACTTGGTGAGCACTCTAATCCACGTCACAAATTTGCTGCCATTTAATGGTTGGAGAGCCCTGGAGGCCTGAGTATCTTTTTACAGACCGATCTTTCCACCAGCCAATCTCAGCCTATGTGAGATGCACGTGCCTCTACAAATCTGAAGTTAAGAGTACAAACTCTCCTCCCATAAAACTGCAGAATATCCAGGAACTGAACTATTCAATATCAGTGATTTCTCGGTTATGTTTTTGGTAAGTGGAAATCTACTTATATTTGTAGTGAGAATGTTGATGGCTTTAATGTGGAGAGCTGTTGTCATAAGGTGACCATAGGCCAGTTGCCCCGTGACGAAATTCAGTTTTTAATGGTTAATTACAACCTCCCTTTGTGACCCTTCTTCCCTAAATAGTAAGCCTGTTAATATTAATATCGATGTATGCAATGATGCATGTATTTATGAAAATAAAATCGAATCACTGTTGTCAATCACTCAATATGACCTCTCTATCAATCCGAGTCAGAAATATGTGGTCCGGCAGGTTCTGCGACCTAGGCCTGTGGCAACTGGGGGACAGATCACAGGTGGGATGGCATGTAACTAGCAGAACAAACGCTCCGAGAGGAAAAGTCCTGACTATTCCCATAGTTAAGCAGCGACACCACAATGATCCGGGGAGGTTGACGCCAATTAAGCACACAAGTTAAAGTGAAATGCCACATGAAGTTGGGAACACTCAGCCAATCAGGACATAACACACAGTGATCACGCGCTCTTCATGCTGGACATCTGGATACTTAACCCACTTGCCTGCATTGTGTCCACACAAGGTCAGAAGTCACCTGCATTTGTTATCAGGTGGAAATAATTTATGATTCCATGACTAGGTCCACATTCCTCACCCTAAACTGGATCTATGAATTGTTTTATGAAGTGTCAAGAAATGTATATAAAGGCGCTCCAAATGACTGTACTTTGAGTCAGTCCTGAGACCGGTTTCTCCAGTATTAGGGTGTCTTTCATAGATTCACATGCTTGAATAATTCCCCGTTGTCGAAGTGGGAGTCCCACGGTACGTAAAATAGTAGTAATATATAATATATATATATATATATATATATATATATATATATATATATATATATATATATATATATATATATATATATATATAAAATAGATCATATATATACATATAGAAATATATCTATTATAAGAATAATAAAACGTAACAACTTTAAAATACCATCGAACAACATTGGCCCATAGAAAGTATAGAGGGAAAGTTCACTTTAGTAACATATCTATGTCATTATAATAGTCCACATTCCAGTCAATCAGGCTGTAGCACCCTCTAGAACCTTCTCCTCAGAAGCTCAAGCCCTCAGATTTTCTACCACATGTCGTGTGAAGGGAGTCTCCCTGAGCTCTGCCCAGTTTTCTTCTACTTCCAACTTTCAAAATTTCAAGAACATGTCTACTACAAAAAAGTGTTTATTCAGGCCCCGTTCTGCCTGTGGAAAACTTATTCTTTTCTCTGAGGACCCTCATAAAAAATGCATCTACTGCTTGTACCCGGATCATGAGGTGAGGAGTTGCAAATTTTGCAGGACATTTTCATCTAAGACCTTAAAGGATAGAGAGGCCCGTCTCCTTCTGTGGCTACAGAGGTTGAAGACCTCAGACAACCCTGTGTCTGATATAGAGAGTGTGTCTTCTCGCCAATCTAAGACCTCTCTGAAGCGTGGGTTTGAGACTGACATTCCATCTCCTTTTCTTAAAAAGAAGAAGCTTGTGGACACTCCTAAGTCAATCTCCCCATGGGATCTGCCGGCCTCTACGCCTGCGGGATTTAGGTCTCTGGCGTCGCAGATCCCCTCTGTGCCCTCGTCCTTTAACACAAGTGCTAGCTCGTCGACGGGCCCGTCGACGTGCCCGACGATGACGAGATCCGTCGACATTATGCTAACTTCGACGACGACCAGCACTCTGTCGACGACGACGACGACTACTTCGTCGACGACGGTCCAGGAGGTACGGCCTATCTTATTAAGATCTCGTCGACGGCAAAGAAATCAGTCTCATCGACGACCCTTCCTAAGCGTCAGTCGTCGACGAAGACTTCGTCGACGCGTCACGTCTCGTCGACACAACCTCTTCCGTCAACGGTGGTCTCGTCGACTGCCAGTACCTCTTAAACGACGGCAACTCCGTCGACGCTGAAGATTTCGTTGACGGCAACTCCATCTTTGTCGACGACAGTGTCCTCGTCGACGAAGACCTCGGCTTCGTCGACGGAAACCAGAACATCTTCGTCGGCGCCAGGACCATCATCGACGAAGCCCTCGATGACTAGCTCTTCGTCGACGGATCAATATTCTCTGGCAACTGCAACCACCTTCACAGTAGTGACGGCTACTACTGTTAAGCGTCCAGCTCCACTGGTTTGGAGCCCTTTGCAGCCTCACTCAGGTCCACCAGCTCAACTATTTGCGTCAGAAGACGATGATGATTCCGATGGCTCATATGCGGATGATAACTTCCGTGCTGCCAGTAGCCCGTCGGAGCTACATCTCAAATATCAAGAATATGATGACGATGATGAACGAGAGTCACGCATCTCAGTTCCCGATGACACACCTGATGTTGGCCATGATGTTCCTATGGCGTAGATACCACTGTCTATGATCTCTAATCTTCAACACATGCTGGATGATTACAATCGTCGTTTCCCACCTTCTTCGCAGGCCTCTCCACCGCCTCCTTCTGTACAGGCGTCTGTTCAGGTCGCACCAGCCTGGTCACCAGTTCCACAGTACCCTGATAATGATGATGCTGCCCATCCTACCGATAAAGACCAGGATTATGACGCTGCCCTGGCGGATTGGGACAATTACCAGGCTCAGACTCCGTCGCCTCCTCCTGCTTTTCCTCTTGCATCTCCTCTAGTGTACATTGGGGGTTTTCACCTTTTTGTTTTAAAAAAATATATATAAACTAACGACAGACCATTTACTATTGTGCAATTAATCCCACATTACAGGCATATTCTGCAGTATATTGATCAATAGATTCAAGCAGTGTATACATTTACATAATTTGTCCATTCTCTCTATTTCTCCGCAATTCCAATTCTACCATTGGGGATACACAAGTTCCATTTAGACCACTTCCTGTCCCATTTCGTTGGACACCCTTGTGCAATAAACACTTTTTTCTCAGCTATCATACATTTATCTAGCTCCCTCCTCCATATTGCTACTCCGGGTGGCCGCATCCCCCCCACCCCCTAGCAGTTTCTCTCTTGAATAAAGTGAAGCCCAGCGTTGCAAACTGTTGTTCTGTCTCCGTAAGGTCCGTCGCCTCCCATATATTTTTCTTTTTACATTTGATTTGTATAGCGCACGGCTACTCCAATGGAGTGTCCCGGCGCTTTATTGGCAGCTCATTTAACAAAAAACATAACCACTAAAAACATCCTAAACAGCAGAGTGACATAAACTAAAGGGTAAAAAGCCAAGTTTTCAGTCCCTTCCTGAACAACTGGAGATTAGCAGTACTCCGTAAGGCCAGAGGCAGAGTGTTCCAGAGCTGTGGTGCCCTTAAACTAAAGGAACGCCCCCCAATACGTGCCCTCTTCACTCGGGGAACCACCGCGAGAGCCAAAGACTCAGAACGCAGAGATCTGGCTGGTCGGTAGAAAGCAAGCCTACGCTGAAGATATTTAGCTCCCGAGCCAAAAAGCGCTTTATGAGCCAAGGTCAACGCCTTAAAAACTATCCGCTTCCGGATAGGCAGCCAATGGAGCGACTGCAGAAGGCCGGACACTCTGTCTCGCCTGCGAAGGCCAAAAATTGCGCGCGCAGCAGAATTCTGCACGACCTGCAGCCGCTGTACCAGATAGTCCGGAAGGCCCAGATAGAGGACATTGGCGTAGTCCAGCCTGGAGCCAATCAAGGCTTGAACCGTGATCCTCCTGTGCTCTTCTGTGAGAGAGGGAGAAACTTCCGGAGCATCTTAAGGATGCCGAAACATGTGCCCATAAGACCGAAGATCTGGGATCTCAGTGTCAGACCTTTATCGATCTTGACTCCCAGATTTTTTGCCAACTGGGATGCCTGAGCTGGGGGGAACATGTCAATCGGCCACCATGCCTGCCAGTCAGGGTCTGAGGTACAGCCAAAGAACAGCACCTCTGACTTGTCAGAGTTACATTTAAGGCTGTTCTGCTGAAACCAGTTGAAGACAGCCCGAGACATTCCCGAATGCTCTCCATCGAAATCCTCACCCCTCCCACATGTGAAGAGGAGCTGGGTGTCATCAGCGTAAGAAACGATCTGGGCCCCAAAAGACTCCACCAGTGCCGCCAATGGGGTCATAAAGATGTTAAAGAGAGTCTGGCTCAACAAAGAGCCCTGTGGAACACCGACTCCCAAAGGTGGCATCTCAGCGGAGCTAACAGGGGCCCAGACCGTTTGTCGGCGGCTGGCTAAAAAAGATGTAAACCAGCTGAGCACCGTCTCCTTCAGACCGATGTTTTGAAGTCTGGCGAGGAGCCCCTCATGGGGGACGGTGTCAAAGGCCGCCGACAGATCAAGCATGACCAGCATGGCTTTACCTCCAGAGTCCAGAACCTCCTTGATGGCCTCAGACACCTCCAACAGCGCCGTCTCAGTACTCAAATTAGGGCGGAAACCAGATTGCGTCGAGTGAAGCAAGTCGTTAGTTTCTAAAAAAGCGGAGAGCACGCTATGCACGTGCTTCTCCGTAATTTTAGCCAGTGCTGGGAGGAGCGATATAGGCCTATAATTGGCCAGCACCTCGGGGTCTAGGCCAGGCTTCTTAAGGAGGGGAATCACTATTGCCCGCTTCCAAGCCTGCGGGACCGTCCCCTCCCTCAAAGAGAGGTTCAAGAGTGGATTAACCAAAGGGTTAACCACATCTGCCATCCTCGCTAGGAATTTGGCCGGGCAAGGGTCTAACGGCGACCCCGATTTCAGGTTGGCCAGAAGCGCCAGTGACGCCGAAGGAGAGATAGGCGGAAAAACAGACAAAACAAAATCCAGGGTAGGCGATGGAACTAACCCAACCCCATTACAGGGAGGCATTTCAACCGACCTCCCTGGGAAGGAGTCCTGGATCAGTTTAATCTTGTCCGTAAAAAACTTAGCAAGATCACAGGCCCACGACTCAGAGGGAGCGGTTTGGGAGAGATTAGATCTGGGGGCCGTGAACTCCCTCACTACAGTGAAGATCTCCTTACAGGAATTGGAGGCTGCCTCTATCCTCCTCGCCAGGTAATCCTTTTTCTCACGAAGAATGCTGCGGTGATAAGCTTTGATTGCGGTCCTGTATGCGAGTCTGGCCATCGGGTCGTACTGCATGCGCCAGACCCTCTCCGCCACCTTACACTGGCGACGGGAAGCAAACAGCGCCTCCGTAAACCATGGAGCAGAAACCCGCTTTGATGTCCCCCGGGAAGCCGACATGGGGGCTAGATCATTCAGCCTCTCAGTCAACCACCGCTGCAGAGAGTCCACATCCTGCTCAAGGTCACCTGAGAGGGGACACGGATGGTCAAGAGAAGCCTGAGCAAGCATCTCAGGAGTCACACGATGGAGTGCCCTAGAAGCAGGTCCATGCTGTCTAGACGCATTGCTAGACAGTTTCTCCCTGCCCGGTACATAGAACCTGGCCATCCTGTGGTCAGACCAGAGCACCGGAACGAGCTCTATGTCCTCTAAAGGGGCCGTAGAAAAAACTTGATCCAGCGTGTGACCCTTATCGTGTGTGGGGCCAGAGAGAAAAGGTACAAGGCCGAGGGGACCCGTAATATCGAGTAGCTTGTTCGTATCTGGATCCTCACCCTCGTCCATGTGGAAGTTGAGGTCTCCCGCCAACACACAATGCTCAGCCCTCAAAGCTAACCCCGCAATAACAGGCCTAATCGTGGCGTCAGGGCAATTGTCTTTCCGAGGGCAGATTGCATATGTGTGGTAATTCTGTCCCATCCACTTTGTATCAACGGGCAGTCCCAAATCATATGATAGAAACTAGCCGACTGCTTACAACCTTTAAAACGTAGATCGTCTGGCCTAGACCCAATCTTTGCTAGGGTAATCCCAGTCAAGTATGAGCGATGTAGAATGCGGAGTTGAATAAGACGATATCTTAGTGTAATGGCAGCCTCTTTGGGAGACATCAACGCTTGCCGCCAATCCTCATCTTCAACCTCCCCTAAGTCTGTTTCCCATTTCCCCTTAAGTTGTGTGAAGGAGTCTGGCATATTATTGCTAAGCTTCCTATATGTGAGGGAGATCGCCTTGGTGCACAGCTGTCCATCCAATAGTCGGTCTTCCAAAGGGGAGGACTCCGGTATATCTACACCGTCTGGGAACGCCGCTCTAAGAGCATGCCTAATTTGCAAATATTTGAAGGCTTCACCGGGAGCCAGTTGATAAGCTTTCTGTAGCTCTTCAAACCAAAGAATACTACCTCTCTTGATCAGATCACCCACCACCGAGATACCAATCACATCCCATTTGTCCAACCCTATGTAGTGACAGAGCATACCTAGCTTTTGTGAGTACCACAGTGGCGTCATATTGGTAAGCCTGTTTAGCCAACCCAAGCGGGAGTTAACGAGTCTCCATATTTGCAGCGTGTGTTGAGTGGGACCTACAAACTGTTTCCTCCGTGGACCCGAGTAGAGCGCCCCAAGATAACCAGCCCTGTCCATCTGATATCTATCCAGGGCACATGCTGGATCATCTGGCAGAGTATATTTCCATCTATTCACCGTCACCATTTGCAAAGCCCAATAATACAACCGTATGTCGGGCAGTGCAATGCCCCCGTCATACCATCCCTTCATTCGTTTTTGAAGTGCTATTCTCTGAGCCCCTCCATCCCATAGTAGTATACGCACCTCCCCCTCCACCGCATTAAAATAGGCATCTGGGACTCTACTTGGACAATTCTGTAGAACATATAAAAAACGCGGAAGCGCAAGCATTTTATAGAGGGCAGCGCGACCAATCGGGGACAAAGGCAGGGATCTCCAGTGTTGGACATCCGCTCGCAGTCGCCTCAGCAAGGGCACCAGGTTGTGCTTATAGAAAAGAGCCGAGACCGTTGTAACAAAAATTCCCAAGTATTTAAAACCTTCCTCCACAATCACTAGGGCACAGTCTTTTGGAAGACGCGGGATCAGTCCATGAAGCATGTACAATACCGACTTGCCCCAATTGATGGCATAGCCAGAATACTTTCCGAAGTTGGTGAAAATGTCTAAGACCACTCTAATGGATCTGTATGGATACGCTAGATATAGCACTATATCATCAGCATAGAGCGATATTCTATCTTCGTATTCAGGGGACCATCTCAGACCCCTAGTCATCACATCCTTCCGTACCCACGCCGCCAGGGGCTCCAACATCAGTGCAATCAATAATGGCGACAGAGGACAGCCCTGTCTAGTGCCTCTACATCGGGAAAACTGCCTGGACGTGTAGTTATTCACTCTCACTTGTCCAGATATGTCCGTGTAGAGCAATCGCACCCACCTCTGAACTTTCGGGCCTAGTCCTGCTCTCGCTAAGACCTCAAACATATAGGACCATTCAATCGAGTCAAAGGCCATGGAGGCGTCTAGAGATAATATAGCTGCGTCTTCTTCTAGGTACTTCTGTCAAGCCAACACATTGTGAAGGCGACGGATATTAAGGGCTGTATTTCGTCCTGGCATAAAACCGGATTGGTCCGGGTGTACCAGGGAGGATATCATCGTTCCCAAACGCATGGCAAGTACTTTCGCCAGAACCTTCGCCTCCACATTGATTAGCGAGATCGGTCTATAGGAACTACAATCTTCCACCAGCTTGCCCGTCTTATATAGAACAACAATGCTCGCCAACCTTTGGTCCGGGGGCAGGGCTCCCTTTTCCCAGCTCTCCTGATACATGCCCCTCAAGTGTGGGACCACTTGGGTGGCCGTTGCTTTAGGAAACTCCACCGGGGTACCATTCGGTCCCATCGCCTTTCCTGATTTAATTTGGCCAATTAAGTACAAAAGAGGAACCAGGAGAGGACAATGTTTAACGGGGTCCAAAGTATGCGTCCTGAAGGACTGGGCTATTTAAGGCCCAGCGGTGCCAGGGGACAACACCTAGAACCTTCGTGAGATACCTGTTCTGGCGCACTAAAGACAGAGACACGGGACACTTCCTTGTGCGTCAAAGATCAGGGTTTATTACTGCAGGGAGGCAAAAGTCACAAGAAGTACAACAGAGTGTAGGTTCTGAGAGTCTGCTCCCTTTGCATATGTGAGTCGCTCTCTTTTATACAGGATTTTGTCATTGCACAATATGTAAGCAAAAGGTTACAACTCATTTCCCACAGTAAAATTCAAAGGATCGCTTTTATGTATTCAGAGCACCGGAACATAATTACATTAACATCACCAGTTCCAACTGAAAAAGCACATCTTCCCACCATTAGGTACATTCCACTTGAGTTGTAAATAAACAAGAGAAAGACACAAGAACAGCTGCAAGGAAGTCAGACAACAGGGAAGAGGGAGTGTGAGGATAATATTGGATGCGTAATCGTAGCCTAAAAGGACTTGATCCCAGCACGTGCGAGGCTGAAACAATAGACCGGCACGGCAGGATCACCTCCGAGCGGAGACAACTGCTTTAGCAGTGTCCTCCCCCTACCCATAAAAGACGCATGAAAAGGCATATGCTTCTTCCGTGAAGCTTGGGAACAAAAGGGTCACGATGCGGACAGTTGCCTGTTCGCTGACTACGTGAGGGCAAGCAACAAAATGGATGCCGTATCTAAAATGGAACCCGAGCGTCCATTTAAGGAAACCTGTAATTGTGAGGAGCTCTTCTGAGTAGTATGGCGAAAACGCGTACACTTACACAACTCGTCATTTACGGTTCATTGATACCACATTCGTCCATATTCGGCGGTGCCCAAAACGTCGTAACGATTTTTACGGAACCTCAGTCCAACCAATTGTAATCAAAAATAAATACTTAGTTCCCCAGACTAGAAGAAAGGAAAGGGGCGGGAAGAGGTGTATGGAGAGGGGAGAGAATCAGGGAACAGGGTGTTCCCTTGTTGGAACTAGGGGACCTCACACACCCAGAAACCTAGGTGTCATGCTTCATCATTGGTCTCCTGCTCCTCGTCAGACTGGCGCTGCAATGTCTGACGGGCGCCGTAGGCGCTCTTTGTTGGAGATCTTCTGTTCCAGCCAGTTTTTGCGTGCGTGTGAGGGGTCTGGTGTAGGTGTAGTCGTGAGTGAAAGGTGAGGTTAAAATTAGGTGAGTCAATCCACAATAAACTTTATTTGGGGTGGCTGGCTCCCTAGTTTAAAAGGGTGGGAGGGGAGGAAGGGATTGTATAGACTACAGTAAACTTGCTCAACCCTCTAAGAAGGTCGACATGTTTCATGCCTATGTGGCAATTCTTCAGGACCTCAAGTGTTGGGTACTACACAGTGAAAAATAAACAATTGAAAATTAATAAAAATTCTGAATACAACCTCATTGGGTCAATCAAGGAGCAAGCCAGCAGGTCTTGCTCTGGAGGGGAACCCTCAGAACAACCCTAAAGGGCCCCGCAGTCTGTTCCCGTGGGGAAGTTCTTGTGGTGAAATACCTGATTCGAAGAACTGCTGTTCCGCGCTACCGGCAGGAGCGCTTCGTGGCGTGGGTAGGTTTCCGCCCTGGCAGTTCATGTCGACCTTCTTAGAGGGTTGAGCAAGTTTACTGTAGTCTATACAGTCCCTTCCTCCCCTCCCACCCTTTTAAACTAGGGAGCCAGCCACCCCAAATAAAGTTTATTGTGGATTGACTCACCTAATTTCAACCTCACCTTTCACTCACCACTACACCTACACCAGACCCCTCACACGCACGCAAAAACTGGCTGGAACAGAAGATCTTATCACAAAAAAACCCTGTATTTTGTAGCAGCCTTAGATTACTGAGGGAAATAATCCCTGAGGGGTTTCTACAGAGAATGTTTTTAAGGAGCAAGCTCATCAATAAACCAATAACAGTAAGCAACAAAATGTAACTGTGATAAAGTAATAAGCATGTACGAATAGATAAAAAAATCAATTTGTGATTTATTTCAACCTCCCAAATGGGTTACAATCTAAAATGAATTAAAAATATATTTAAAAAACCTTTTTGTGAAAAGGTTGAACATACAATCAATTTACACTATAAAAATTATCAAGACAAATCAATGTGCAAAACAAGTCGACGCGGCGTTTCGGTGTCTTTCAATCTTTACACCTTCATCAGGACAAACATATGTAATTCAGAGTATCTTTGTTAAACAACAGAAGTTTAGTGTCATTTCATGTCTAATAGTTTCGTCATCACAGTTTGCTTACTCTTTATTTAGGAATATGTTATAACCCCTTAAGGATATCTATCACCATGCGTAGTGTTCAAAAATTGCCTCAGCAATTTCGGTTACCCCACTGTTCCACAACTATTCACTATGTTACTATTAGTGAGAAAAGTCTGATACCTGCAATGTGGTTACAGAATTAAGTTTAGTCAATTTCTTCAGTTCTTATTTGTTTGGCGTGGACTGGCTTGTGATGATTCAGTCACGCTTGGAAGCTCTAAAAAGTATAGAATGATAGATTATAGCCCCAGACTATATAAGTAACTGTAGTCTAAGTAGCTTTGTCATTCACTGTGGGCCTATTACCTTTTGATTATGCCTCAGCGTTTTCACATTGCACGGAAGAACCACCGTGTATCAGTAGGACAGGATCGCTCAGGTCTGGGATTATATTTGATGTCCTATGAGAATAAATACATGCCATTCCTCAGTTGCTGTCGGAGTGTAAGAGGCAAAAGGGGGATATTATGGTACAAGGGGATCAGGTAGGTATTAGGCAGTGGGGAGTGCTTATAGTCCCTTCACATTGTACTTACCAACTTAAAAATGGTTGGATTTGCCGGTGTGCTTTTTTTGAATTTATGCACCTCCACTTTGTAGTTTAGGTTCAACGATATCTATAGGAACAAAGTTTATTTCGGCCTGATTAATATAATGTTAATTTTACAGAAGTTTACTCGAACTTATAATCTTCTCTGGGCTCTATATTACAATTTTATACTTTTCTTAATTCAATCGGGCTTTAGCGTCATAAGGGAATTTGTATACGTTAGCCCTATCTCATTTTTACATGAGGGATACTTCTAGCAATTACCCCCGCCATGGTCTAGTGAGGATACAATACTTCCTCAAACTTTTCTTTCAAACCTCCTATTTGGCGTGTCTGTCTTGGCCCGAGACAATTTTTTAAGGACACACTTAAATTTAAAAATCAACTTTCTAGGGGGTTAAAATACCCATTGTTCTTAAGACTAGGGGCTCCTGTTCTCACTGTGGTCATAGTGACACCCTTTCATACTACCATTAAGTCAAAACCCTGTCTAGACACATACCTGTGGTTTATAGACCGGCCTCCCTGTTCCTCCGTGCGTTCTCCTTCGTGTGGATTAAAAGGGTAAAAACACACTACCTGGCACTGCGTTTTTATGCTAGCTCTACTCGTCTTAACCCGGAAGTAGAACTCGGCTCTCTACATTCTGAGACTATTTTCGGCCACTACTACCAATATCTTGAGTTTCAGTTATTCTTTGGGTATTATAACCCTTAATTATTCTACCTTGTATTTATAAAAAAGTATTAGGCTCTTATTCTGTCGCGTTCGCCGGCCGTCATCCCGGAAGTGTTTCTCGGGCAGCCTCGGGGATAGTCTTATCAAACAATTGTACAGGACAAAATAAATCCCACCCTTCTAACCGCTTGTTATTTTGAAAGCTCCGCTGTTCCTCTTTCTATACATTATTTTGTCTAGTTGTAGATATTACTATCGACATCTACCGCTGCCATCTTGGATTGGGAATTATAAAGAGAAAAGGACTAAAATCATCACGTGGGTTGTATTCGAACGACCTGAAAGGTGGTTCGGTCATATTGAAATAGGGAACCATTCCGTATTACTCATTTGCCCTGGTGGTATGTTTATACACCGTTACTCACATTACCCAACTATAATAAAACATGTACAAAAATTGTGCAAAAAGTTTTTTTGCATAGGAAAGTTTTCTCATTCGAAATTCCACAATGTATTCGCTAATGCATGAAATAATAAGTTTTTAACATGCCCCATATTTGTGCACTAAATCTTATCGATATTTATACATGCATGCACTATGTCATAATTTACACTGAACAGAGTTTATAATGCAGTGATTTAATAAAGCACTTAATTATCTATGGATGGAACCAATATCAATACTACACCATATAAAGTATCTTATTCGATAATACATTCCATATATATACACCAGTGCTATCGAACACAATGGAAGAAATAGATCCAACCTTAAATATTACATTCGGTGGCTGTTTGGTCCGAACAGTATAAGAGATTTACAGTGGTCAATATATCGATGGTCACTTGGCGGAATTTATACTTGATACACATATGTTATTAAGCATTGTTGATCACATGAGTCGCTTTATGTGGGCATAGACCAATTTTTAAAAAAGACCCCCCGTTTTACTCCAACCTTAGTTGGCTACAGTTTCCAGTTTTGTATCATCTGTCTGGCCACTTCGGTTTAATGCAAGAGTCTCTGTTTGTAATATTATAAAATGAGTCTCTCCCATTCCTCTATGTTGTTCAAACCGGTTCTAAAGGAGTTAAACAAGGACATATAAAATTGTTCCCTTTTCTTTCTTTTGGTGGTGTTATCACCACCTCTTATATTTTGAGTGATGGCTTCCACCCCACACCATTTCAGATCTTCGACACTATGGTTCTGAGTAAGCCAATGTTCCACTAGGGGGGCAGTATTTTTCTTAGTGCGAATTGCGGATTTGTGTTCCGTTATTCGTGTTCTAATCTCCCTGGCTGTCTCTCCAATGTAGACTTTGTCACATGGACATCTGATCATATAAATCGCGTTTTTGGTCCTACAATTTATAAAGCATGGAATTTATGGAACAGAAGATCTCCAACAAAGAGCGCCTACGGCGCCCGTCAGACATTGCAGCGCCAGTCTGACGAGGAGCAGGAGACCAATGATGAAGCATGACACCTAGGTTTCTGGGTGTGTGAGGTGCCCTAGTTCCAACAAGGGAACACCCTGTTCCCTGATTCTCTCCCCTCTCCATACACCTCTTCCCGCCCCTTTCCTTTCTTAATTTGGCCAATTGCCTTACAAATTTCATCATCTGAAAAATCTGCCTCCAGGGACTCCCTATCTACGTCTGAAAGAGTGGGCAACGCACATTCTGCCAAAATCTGACACGACTCCTCCGCTGTATATCTGGCAGAGGGCGAGTATACTTTCTCGAAGTGATCGGCAAATGCCTCTGCTATTTCATCCGGGCAAAGTACAGTTTCTCCGCTAGCCGTCCGTAATCTGGGCACCCAACTCATACCCTGCTCCTTCCTTTCTAACCACGCTAGCGTTTTACCCGCCCTGTCTCCCAGCTCGTATAGTCTATGGTGGGCAGCTGTTTGTGTAGCTATCATATGCTCTCGGGCTTTCAATTTGTATTCCTCCTTCTTGAGTGTCAGGGCATGAAGTGTCTCATCTGAAGGGTGACGTGCATGTGTCGCCTCGAGCTCCCTAAGCGCCTCTTCTAGCTGTGTCAATATCTCTCGCCGCTTTGCAACATACTGTGTTTTTAACGAGAGAGCGTAACCCTTCATAACCACTTTGTAGGCCTCCCAGATTTGCGCTGGAAGTAACCAGTTTGCGCACTCAGCTCCTCTTTGATATCTGGAATTTTGAGCAGCCATGGATTAATGACTATGGTGTGTCTCTGCTGTCGTTTGCCATGTGTAAAATCTATGCCAACAGGGGAGTGGTCTGATAAGCCTCGAGGATACGTCTTAGGCCGTCTAAAATTACCAACCGAGGCCGCATACGTTAAGAAATAGTCAATCCGGGAGAGACTGCCATGTACACTGGAGAAATAAGTAAAATCTATAGGGTCATCCTGCAACTCTCTCCCCACATCCAAAAGTCCCAGCGCAGTTGTGAAGTCTGTCATAAGCTCAGTCGATCTTCCACTTTGTCTGATGGGGGTGTCTATCCGTTAAGTCGTTCATTGTCATGTTATAATCACCCCCCATTAGTAAAACCCCATCTGGTAGATCTGTTAGTACCCTGCCTAGTTCCACAAGGGCTCCTTTACCTAATGCTGGCGGCAGATAGACTGAAACTATGTTTAGTGCTCTTCCCTCCCATTGAGCCTCAACTACTGCGAATCTCCCCGCCGAATCCGCCCATGTATTAAGAACAATCAAGGGGACTTTTTTCCTAACTAGGATACAGGTACCCCTGGAACCAGTCGTGTAGTCTGCATGTACCAGGAGCTTATAACCCCATCTATTCAGAGCCTTACTTTTATTGCCCACCAAGTGTGTTTCCTGCAAGAGAACTAGATCCGGAGACTGTCGTTTTAGGTATTGTTGAACTATCCCTCTCTTAATTTTATCTCCTAGCCCATTAACATTCCAGGTGAGGACAGAGAGCACTGATTCGCGGTCAACTACCATTGATCAACAATACAGAAATCGCAATAGAGTTCGGAAACAAGGTCAGTAATATCTTAAGCATTGCATAGAGAACGGGATCTGCACTGGCTATGAGTCTGTAAATCAAACATAAACCATAAATAGAAGGCCTATACGTCTCTGCATAACCACTCCATAATCTGTACTTCAGCGTAGTGGCAGAGATCCAGACACTTTGATCAGTATTGTGACAACAACAACAACAATCCCCACCCCCCCAACCCCCTATCACTCCCACTGTCTCCCTGAACTCCCCCCACCCTGCTACCCTGCCTGTGGATTCAAAACTACCCACCCCCAAACATGGCAGAGTGCCTCTCACCCCTTTGAACATGCTAAATATGCAGAGGGAACCAACACCCCCCCCATCCACGGCTACATTAAACTTATCACAAATCTCCACAGCCGTCCTTGCAATAATTGAGATCAAGCAACATCATATCACATCAGTCTACTCAGCAAATAAGTCATATCATTTACCCCGAGTGTCGCTATAAACAAAAAGCATTATCAGGTTAATAACCCCCCGTCAACCCCCCCAAAAACCTTTACGTGTACATCTGGTCCAGAATCAGCTCTCACAGTACAGCATATAAACAAATTAGTCCTGTTCCTCCAGTCTGCTAGACTCCAATGTTGCCTCCGTGGCCTCTGTCTGATAGAGCATCTTTCTGCAGGGCGATTTCTCCAGTATTGGGGTGTCTTTCATAGATTCACATGCTTGAATATTCTCCGTCGTCGGAGTGGGAGTCCCCCAGTAAATAAAATAGCAATAACATACTAATAATATGTATATGTAAAACATAACACATGAAATATACATTAGAAAAAAGGCAGTAATAGCCTAAACATAATTCCACGTAGGAATACATGAAGAGAGAAAAGACACATGTAGTCTATTCCTGTCATTATGTTGGTCCAGGCGCCAGCAGCCCTCCAGAACCTTCTCCTCAGAGCTCAGTACCTCCGATTTTCTGCCGCACGTCGTGTGAAAGGGAGTCTCCCTGAGCTCTGCTCAGTTTTCTCTTCTCTTCAGGTTTTCCTGTGTTCTCAGCATGTCTTCTAGTAAGAAGTCTCTCTTTAGACCTTGCTCTTCTTGTGGAAAGCTGCGCCTTTATTCAGAAGATCCTCACAGTAAGTGCATTTACTGTCTTTACCCTGACCATGAGGTGGGTAAATGTAAGTTCTGTAGAACTTTCTCCACAAAGACTCTAAAAGATAGGGAAGGCCGTCTTCTACTATGGCTTCAGAGACTTAAGGACGAGGATAATATACTTTCTGATGCTGAAAGTCTCATTTCTGGTCGTTCCCAAGCAGCTTCAAAACATGGTAGTGTGCAGGAGTTGCCTTCACCATTCCTTAAGAAGAAGAAGATGTCTCTCACTCTGGCCCCTGTGGTGTCTTCACCTCTACCTGCTACTTCCACGCCCACGAGACCTGGCTCTCAGGCATCTGCTGCATCTTACACTCATGTTTCTGTTAAAAAACATGTTTCTTCGTCGACAGGAGCGTCGACGGTCGTCTCGACGACGAAATCTGCCGTTTCCGGCTCGTCGACGACGACAGTGACGACGAAGTCTGCATCAGGATCGTCGATGACTGTTTCGTCGTCGACGTCGTCGTTGTCGACTAAGGTAACTCTCAGTTTTAAGACTGTGCCATCGGTCATCCCTATTGCTTCGTCGTCGAAGAAGCCTCCACCGTCTATGACCAAATCTTCGTCGACGAAGAGTGTTAAGAGACCAGCTCTGCCGACAACCGCTCCGTCGACGACTGCTCCGTCGACGAGTGCTCGATCGACGAAAAAGAAGTCATCCTCGTCGTCGACTCCGTCGACGAGAGCTCCGTCGACGGCTCCATTGCCATTGACAACAGAACCATCGACGATGGATTCTTCTAGTGTGGTTCCAGCACCTTCATCGTCGTCGTCAGTTCCATCGACGACATCTTCCGCATTTGCCTCTCTGCCTTTGTTGCCACTCTCGTCCACGGGCTCTGCTACCGTCGACACGCTTCACCAGCGCCGTAAGGTGCCTATTGACCAAATTTCAATCTCCAGTGACCAGCAACCTCCCTCACTATTGTTTGCCACGGATTCCGATCAGGACTCGGAGGAGGATGTGCATGAGTCTTTTAGGGCGGCACGTAGTCCATCTGATTTGGTAATCAAGTGCCAGGACTATAGCAATGATGATGAGGACCAATATTTCCAACAAGAGGAAACGACGGTTCAGGCTCCTACAGCGACAGTTCCTTTGTCACTTATTTCTAATCTCCAACATATGTTAGACGAATATAATAGGCGATTCCCGCCTTCTCCACAGGTTCCTACAGTTCCTTCTGTTTTAACACCTGTTGCAGTGCCTGTTGCAGTGCCTTCTGCGGCTCCTCTGCTGCTTCTACCTACATCTGCTCCGCAGATACAAACGTCAGTTCGGATACACGCTACTGTGTATGACGACGAAGGTGACGTTACTCCGGATCGGGAAGATGGTGAGGTCCGAGATGACGATGACGAAGATATGGCGGAGTGGGATAATTATCAGGCTCGAACTCCATCTCCCTCTCCAGCAACGCCAGGTGATTCTCCGCCTGTGGATATTGCAAGTTTCCATCAACTGATGGATAGGGCGGCTCAACGTTTTAAATTACCAAGAGTACAAAGGGAAGAGGATTGCTTCCTCTATGATTTCAAGAACCAACCATTTAAGCAGATCCATACTGTACCTATTATTGATTTTATCTGGGCTGAAGGGGTGAAATTGATGCAAACCCCAAATTCGCTGTCGGCGCAGATGCCCCGGTTGGAGAAGAAATATAAGGCGCCGTTGGTAGTCCAGCATGCCTTATTGGACAGCCGAAACCAGATTCGGTGGTTACGCAGGCAGCTCAGCGCCGTACTCTAAATCCTGCGTCTACTGTGACTGCTCCACCAGATCGCGACGGTCGTCGTCTGGATGCAATAGGCCGGAAATTTTCAACGATGGCCTCCACCACAGTGAGAGCGGCCAATGCTCTGGCTATTTTGGGGTGGTACGATCGCCAGATATGGGCAGACATGACGGCTTTCGTGGCTTTAGTACCAGACGCTTCAAAAGCGGAAGCAACTTCTCCAAGAAAGTGAGAGAACATTAGAGGAAATCATTGACTGTGCCGTCGATATTGACTGTACAGGTTTCCGGCAGCTTGCTGGAGCGGCTGTTCTACACAGACAAGGCTGGGTATGGTCCACATCTTTTCGACAGGAGGTGCAAGCGAAAATATTGGATATGCCGTATGACGGCGAATCACTTTTTGGAGCACATGTCGATGAGGCATTACAGTCTATCAAAAAAGATACCGACACTGCTCGTTCTTTAGGAAATTTACAATTTCGGAAGCAGCCCTTTCGTGGTGCACGAGGACGCGGCACCTTTTCAAATTTTCGAGGAGGAAGCAACCAGTATCGTTCCTACAACCAAGGCAACCAACGCTACTCCAATAACCAACAACAGTCTTCTCGTCAGCAGTCTTCCAAGACCTATAGGGGGAAATCTTCCTACAGAGGATCTGCTCCCAAGAGACAATGACTTGCCTTTGCCCCAGAGAGTTGGAGGTCGAATCTCCCTGTTTTGTTCTCAATGGTCTTCCATTACTTCGGACAGTTGGTTCTGGACATTGTAGAGAAAGGCCATGCTCTAGAGTTCATCAAACTTCCTCCTCCTTCTCCACCTTCCGGCCCACCTCCAGCCCACATTCAGGAACTACTCCATCAAGTTCGCCTTATGATACAGAAGGGGCAGTCGAGGTGGTGCCACAATCTCAAAGGGGGAAGGGATTTTATTCCCGTTTTTTCCTTATGAAGAAAAACGGAGATTGGCGACCAATATTGGATTTGCGAGCACTCAACAAGTACCTCAAGTGCCAGTCCTTCCGCATGCTAACTCTGTCAGAGATCTTGCGCTTGCTCTTGATGGGAGATTTCATGGCAACTATCGATCTCCCAGACGCCTACTTCCATGACCCTATTCTACCGCGACATCGGAAGTACTTGAGGTTCCACGTGGGAAGGAAGGATTTCCAGTTCAAGGTGCTGCCTTTCGACCTACGCTCTGCCCCTCGCGTCTTTACAAAGGTACTAGCTCCTGTGGTCGCCTACCTGCGTCTCCAGGGTGTACAAATATTTCCATACCTTGACGACTGTCTCCTAAAATCACAGTCTCGCACGCAGTTGCTTCAGGACACACGCCTTTGTCAGGAGGTCTTTCGCTCCCTTGGACTTTCCATCAACATCGAAAAGTCCCAATTACGACCAGCTCTCTGCAGGAATTTTCTGGGGGCCATGTTGGATACAACTCTTGCAAAAGCATTTGTGTCTCAGGAACGCCAACAGAAGATACTTCAACTGGTGTCTCTTCTACGGATAAAGCAGTCAGTTTCAGTCCGATTTATTAAAATCATTTCTAGGAATGGCATCATCGTGCATTGCGCTGATCCCAAATTGCAGACTGCGGACGCGCCCCATTCAAGAAGATTTGGATGGGCAATGGCGTCAGATCACCAGTTACTTCAACGACAAGGTCTGTGTCAACGCTCGCATGGCGGCTCTCAAATGGTGGACGCAGTCATCCAGTCTGTCGGCAGGGACTTCCTTCCTCTCCGTCACTCCGGAGCTTACTCTAACGACGGACGCCTCTTTGGAAGGATGGGGGGCACACCTCCAAGGTCTGTCCATAAAGGGCAAGTGGACTCTGCCTCAGAGGGCCTGGCACATCAACAGGCTGGAGTTGATGGCAATTTTTCTAGCGCTCAAGTCATTCCATCCAGTACTTCAAGGAGAGTCAGTCCTTATCCAAACGGACAACACAACCAGCATGCATTATATAAACAAGCAGGGCGGAACGAAGTCTCCACTCTTGTCACAGCTGGCGCAATCGATCTGGGACTGGGCTCTGAGTCACCACATCACTCTCACTGCTGTTCATCTTCCGGGTGTCTCCAACATCCTAGCGGATTCCCTCAGCAGGTCCACGTCATCGACCCACGAATGGGAATTGCATCAACCAACACTCGAGTTGATTTTTCAGCAATGGGGTTGTCCGTCGATGGATCTCTTTGCCACACCAGAGAACCGGAAATGCCCATCTTACGCAAGCTGGCATCCCCACCGAGGGTCACAGGGCAATGCCCTTTTGATCAATTGGTGCAATCTGTTTGCTTACGCTTTTCCTACGATCCCTCTGGTGCCTCGAGTATTGTGGAAGATGCTAAGGCAGCCGTGCCACATTCTTCTGATTGCAGATGGCCTCGACAGGTGTGGTTCTCGGAGCTGCTCCTTCTGTCCCAGTGCAAGCCCATCCTTCTTCATCCTCAGATGGACCTCCTCACGATGGACAAGGGTCAAATTTGCCATCCAGACCCCGCATCTCTGAGTTTGACAGCCTGGAACCTGAGCACTTTGAATTTGCCCATTTAACCATTCCGCCAGACTGTAAAGACATTCTCGCTCAGGCCAGAGCTCCGTCAACTGTTAAAACCTACAAGCTGAAATGGAGAAGGTTTTACCATTGGTGCGCTGCAACTATTGTCCATCCCATTCATTCCACGCCTGCGCAACTCCTCCCATTCTTTCTACAATTGGCTCAATCCGGACTGTCTCATTCAACTTTGAAAGTTTTTCTGGCGGCAATCTCACGCTTCCGCCAGGATGGCTCCACTTCATTGTGTTCTTCTAGGATAATGCGTCAATTTTTCAAAGGATTGTACCGCAAGTTCCCACCAGTTCGGCGCCCTCCTCCTTCTTGGCGCCTTAACATCATTTTAGCACAACTCATGAAGGCACCATTTGAACCTATACACAAGGCAGATTTGAAGTTCCTTACTTGGAAGGTTGCTCTTCTCCTTGCGTTCACGTCTTCTCGTCGCGTAAGTGATATTCATGCCTTCACGGTAAAATCCTCCTTTTCTTCAATTCCAGTCTGACTGTGTAGTGCTTCGTACTAATACCACCTTCCTGCCCAAGGTGCCTTCGGATTTCCACATCAACAAACCTGTTTTCCTAAAGACTTTCTTTCCTAACCCACAGTCCCCGGCGGAGCAGCGCTTGCACTCTTTGGACATTAAAAGGTGCTTAAAATTTTACATCAGCAGAACAGCTCCTTTTCGCAAAGCTGACCAACTGTTCATAGCTTATGGGCGCTTCCACAAGGGGCGTCCAGTTACCAAACCCACTATTGCTCGTTGGCTTTCCTCGGCCATCACTTTCTGCCATCAAATGGCAGGCAAGCCTGTACAGTCTCCAGTGAGGGCCCATTCCACCAGGGCGATGTGGTCTTCAACTGCCCTGTTCGCCGGTGTGCTGCTGCATCAGCAGGCACACGTTTACAAGACACTACTGCCTGGGTGCCATCAATGATGCTGATACTGCAGTGGGACAGGCTGTGTTTCGCAATCTTTTTCAATAAGGTGAGCCTCTGTCTTCACTCCTCCATTATGGTTTACCATGGTATTTTTTGACTTGCATGACTAGATATGTATGTATATTCATATACTTTGGTCTTATAAGTCGGTTTATTATTACTGCTTTCTATTCTATATTCAAGCATGTGAATCTATGAAAGACACCCTAATACTGGAGAAGAACAATTGTTACTTACCTGTAAACAGGTGGTTCTCCAGTATTGGTGTCTTTTATAGATCCACATGCGACCCACCCTCCTCCCCTCAGAGGCTCTCTTCTCCTCATAGACTCGGTGGTCACTCTTGTGCTACGAAAATCTGAGGTACTGAGCTCTGAGGAGAAGGTTCTGGAGGGCTGCTGACGCCTGATTGGCTACAGTTTGGACCAACATAATGACAGGAATAGACTACATGTGTCTTTTCTCTCCATGTATTCCTATGTGGAATTATGTTTAGGCTATTACTGCCTTTTTTCTAATGTATATTTCATGTGTTATGTTTTACATATACATATTATTAGTATGTTATTGCTATTTTATTTACCGTGGGACTCCCACTCCGACGACTGGGAATATTCAAGCATGTGAATCTATGAAAGACACCAATACTGGAGAACCACCTGTTTACAGGTAAGTAACAATTGTTCTTCTTCTCCGATTGTCCACGGTCTTCCATCCCTCCATCCAGTCCCATACTGCCTCAGGCGAGTCAAAGAACCATGATTTACCATCCGGATTCCACTCTCAGTCGTGCTGGGAAGAACATCGCATACTTCACTTCTCGGTCCCTCAGTTCTCGTTTCACAGCCTGAAAACTCCGTCTCTGTGCCTGGACCTTAGCCGTGAAGTCAGGAAAGAACGTCACTTCGTAGTTGTCAATCTTTAGTGGGGGACCAGATCTAGACGTTTGAAATAGGATATCTCTGTCTCGATAGTTAAATACTCTGGCAATCAATGGTCTCGGGGGGCACCCGGTTTAAGTCGCCCCCCCCCCCGGCACTCTATTAGCTTGTTCAATAGAGAAGTAACTAGACAACGTCTTTGGCTGCAGATACTTTGTGATCAATTCCTCCACATACAGGTCCGCGGCTGGCCCCTCCGTCCGCTCTGGAACACCTAAAATTCGAATGTTATTGCGCCGGGCTCTACCTTCATAATGGTCCAGTTGTTGCGCCAACCTGTCCTGCTTTTTCTGCATGTCTAACATCTGATTCTGTAGCTCTGAGGTGTCCTTCTGTAGGGCACTAGTTGCAATCTTCAGCTCCTTCACCTTTTCATCCATTTTTCTGAAGTCGGCTCTAAGTAGTGAGACCTCTACTGTGACTGAGTCCACTGATGTGCGTATCCTACCTATAGCCGCCATAACATCATGTAGAGTCTGCTCCGTTCCTTGCGGTTGCACCACTCCTGGTCCCCCATTATCAGATCTTGCTGAGTCTCCTTTGTCTCCTCCTTTAGCCCAAGCAAATTTTGCTAGTTGTTTCTGGGCGTTGGTCCTCGATCCTCTTCCACCCGTCGCCATCGTTAAGGAGACTCCAAGACTCGCTCCAGCGATTGGTCGGCCCACGTGAAAGTACGCCACTCAGGTCCGCTATCCCCAGTCGTCTCGTAATCTTGCGCCACTATCTCAGATTAATATATATATATATATATATATATATATATATATATATATTAATCTGAGATAGTGGCGCAAGATTACGAGACGACTGGAGGTAGCGGACCTGAGTGGCGTACTTTCACGTGGACACATTAGTCCGTTTTCGATGTTTATGACCAATTCTGGTGTCTTATTTTAAAAACATGAAACTGTGTGATCCATTGTTGAACCACTGACGAAGGGACGCTGTCCCGAAACGCGTTTGCCTGAATAAACACCTCCGCTGTATGAATTGAGCCCGGGAGTGCCGTGTCTTTGTTCCTGACCCGGCTGGGTATAGGTTAGAAAAGACTGGAGCTGGAATATATATATATATATATAGAGATATAGAGATATAGATATAGAGATATAGAGATATAGAGATATAGAGATATAGAGATATAGAGATATAGAGATATAGAGATATAGAGATATAGAGATATAGAGATATAGAGATATAGAGATATAGAGATATATAGATATATAGATATATAGATATATAGATATATAGATATATAGATATATATATATATATATATATAGATATATATATATATATAGATATATATATAGATATAGATATAGATATAGATATAGATATAGATATATATATATATATAGATATATATTTTAAGTTTTCAAAAACTTTTATTTGCATCAAAAGTGAAGACACAGCCAGAGCGCCTACAACCCTGGGGCCGGCGGCGGGCAGTTATCGTGTTGCAAATTCTTTCAGTGGTTACACAGCCCATCAGCCGACAACCCTGAGGTCCGGCGGCAATGCAAATACAAACATACATAGTTCCAGTTTCATCATCAAAAATCAGAGACTGCAAGTAGTGCTATTTACGACCAGGATAAAATTACGCTTCTACTCGGCATTTCCGCAGTCTGCCTTAGTAAGGGAGCGTAACTTGGCCCTAGGTACCACACAGACTATGCCAGGGTGCGTCATATCATAACTTAAAAGTAAATAAAATAAAAAACTAAAAAAAGAGACCCCCCCCCCCTTCAGTTCACGCACCCAGTACCACGCCCAGGCTAGTCATTATAGAGAACAGTTTAAAATAAGGACAATCAGGTGTACCTGTGCACAAGTACACCCCATGCACTGTAATGTCACACACTTCACTGTAATATCCACCACTCTTGACCGGGTACTTCCCCAAGGCTCCAGTGTTCGCCTTAGTGGTTAAGGTAGGAAGGCTGTGTCCGCTGCTGAGTCCACCATGCAAGACACTCTTGCTGACCCCCTCCATATTTATTTCCGAAATGTGGTGATCCCCTCCTCAGGGACAACTACTCCACTCCCACCTCTGGAATCATTTGGGGCACCTCAGCATTGGCTTCCGAAACAGTGTCCCCCCCTTGTTTGGCGTCAGTAAGGTAAGATTGATACAATCCCCAGAAATTTTTAGGGCGACTCGTAGGAGGTAAGAGTTTGCTGTAGTGTTCGGTTTGTGTACAACAATAAAGCATGTCTCTGGGCCATCGGGCAACAGTGGGGAGCGGTCCTCTCATCCAACAGAGAGCCACCACTCTTCTTGCCATTAACATGCCCATGTCTGTTAGTCGCCGGATTGCCACCGGGAACCCCCGGGAGTGATCAATGAGTGCCAGCGCCGGGTCCAGAGTGATCTCCACATCCAGGATCCTACTCATTTCGGTAAAGATCTCCGTCCAATATGTCTGCACTCTCGGGCAACTCCAGGCTAAGTGCAAGAAATCAGCGATTGGGGCGTGGCACCTCTCGCAGACTGGGGTAGGCCGGAGACCATACCTGTGTAGCCTTTCAGGGGTATAGTATACCCTTTGGAGGAATTTGAAATGAATCAATCTTTCCATTTAAGGAGATCGTTTTAGTGTTGACACAGCAGTATTGCCACATAGCATCATCTATGGTGATTTCCAGATCCCTCTGCCATGCCATCCTAGCTTTAACAAATTGATACTCCTCCTGTATCAATGCAGTCTTATATAAATTTGTCTCTAATTTACGAGGGGATTCAGTTTTAATGATGTACGTCAGCTCCGGGACCTCCGGGGGCTCCGCCAAATCAGGACCCAGCAAGTCTAGGAAAGCACTGCACACTCTATGATACTGGAATTGATGCATGAGTGTGCGGGCCTCTCCCTCGCCAGTCAGCTGCTCCCAGGTTTTCACCTTGCCATCGCTGAAGAAATCCCTAGCGAGGTGGAAGCCGAGTTGTTTCATTGCTCGGACCACTCCCCCCTCGCAAACAGGAGGCAGCAACACCGTCCAGTCCACGGGCATGTGTGGCGAGTACAGCAGCACCATCCCCCTCCGGGAGAGTAGCGTGTGCCACGCATAGTTAGTGGATGTGAGGGAGTCAAGTATCCCAGTTCTGCGGTCTAATGGTTGGAAGACCGTGATCGGGAGGGCCAATGGCTTCGCAAACAGTCTTTCCAGGGTTACATGCGGAATGCGCTGATCGCCATGTACCCACGTGTGTAGATGCGACGTCTGCGCCACCCGATAGTAAAGTTCCAAGTTTGGGGCACCGAGGCCCCCCCTTGGTGTATGGGAGTGTGAGGGTCGTCCATTTCACTCTGGGCTCTTTGCCTGCCCAGGCTAGATGAACCATCAGCTGTGTCAGGCGTTGGAAGAAGGACTTGGACAGGACAATCGGGATGGCACTGAAAAGGAACAGAAGTCTCGGCAAGACCACCATCTTCATTACGGCAATGCGTCCCATCAGTGAAAGAGGGAGTCTGCTCCAGGTAGCGACATCATCCTCCAGTTTGCTCACCGCTACTCTGTAATTCTCCCTAAGGAGAAGCTCCGGATCAGTGTGTAGGCGGACCCCTAAATATCTGACCGGTTCCTCCGTCCATTGAAGAGGGTAGTCCATGTCAAATTTATGAGTGACTGGAGTTAGGGGGAAGGCCAATGACTTGGACCAGTTTACTTTTAGGCCCGACGGGGCTCCATAGTGGACAACTTCTCTAAGCATCGGTGACAGATTATTTTCGGGGTCATGCACATATAACAGTGTGTCGTCCGCGTACATGGAGACCACTATTTTGTACGTGGGGAAGCGGATACCTCTGTCACCGTGATATTTTCTTAAAGCGCACGCCAGTGGCTCCACCGCCAGTGCGTACAACAATGGAGAGAGGGGGCAGCCCTGTCTAGTGCCTCTACAAATAGTGAATGAGTCAGTCACCAGGTTACCGATTCGCACTCTGGCCGAGGGCTTGTGGTAGAGTGCCCCTATCATTCGGAGAAAAGGTTCGCCCAGTCCCATCCGCTGTAGGACTTGCCTCAGGAAAGGCCACTCTATGGAGTCGAAAGCCTTCTCCTTGTCCAAGAACACGGCGATGGCCTTCGTGTCCTGTTTGACATGCTGCATTGTGCCCAAAACAGTGCGGATATTGTAAGTTAAATTCCGGCTAGGTATGAAACCCCCCTGCTCAGGGGCGACCAAGTCAGGGGCCAACCGGGCCAGGCAGGTTGCCAGCACCTTGGCATAGAGTTTGGTGTCTACATTTAACAGAGAGCGGCCTGTAGGAACTGCACTCGTCATGTGCCTTACCCGGTTTTGGTATCGCAACAAGCAAAGCCTCCCTCGTGGATTGAGGCATGCTGCCCTCAACACAGACATTGTCAAAGAGTGCAGACAGGTGGGGAAGAAGTGGTTCCTGAAAAGCTTTATAAAATTCCACCGTGAGGTCGTCCACTCCCGGGGCACTGCCAGTGCGCATGGATGCTAGGGCCTCTAATATTTCCTCCTTCTCTATGGGAAGCATTAGGAATTCTCTGTCCGAGTTTGTGAGCATAGGCAGGTCTATATGCTCCAGATAGTCCCTAATCTCGTCCGTTTGACCATCACTCTTTGAAGCGTAGAGGTCCGAGTAATAGTTTCGGAAGGCGTTAGCTATCTCCTGTTCGTCAGTTGTGGTGCGGTCGTGAGAAGTCTTCAGCTCAGTCACCTGCGACCTCCCCCTTCTGCCCTTCAGGAGTCCAGCAAGGACAGAGCCAGGCCTCTCACCCTCTCCATAGGAGCGTGCAGTTGCGTATTTACCCATATGCTTAACCTCCCTGTCTGCCTCCTCGTGGTATTCCGCCAAGAGGGACTTTGTCGTCGGCTATGGTTGTACTGGGGTTCCTCAGCTGTCGCCCCTCTAGTGTCTGCAGTTGTCGTTCTAATTCTGAAAGCCTCTGTCTGATGGACTTTAGCACGCTAGAGTGTTTGGACATGGCTACTCCTCGGATATATACCTTGAAGGCTTCCCAGACCGTGTGAAAACTCTCCACCGAACCCACGTTGGTCTCAAAGAAGACCTCTATAGCCTCCGCCAGTTCACCTCTGAACACAGGGTCAAGGAGCGAGAAGAGCGGGAAGCGCCACGTGAAGGGGGGGGGAATCGCCATCTTGGGGGTGTCTAATACCAGCAGCAGTGGTGAGTGATCCGAAAGAGTGCGCGGTAGGTTCTTGCAGTCCCTGACACGGCTCAGCACCGTGGAGGAAGTTAGCCTGTAGTCAATCCTAGTGTGAATGTCGTAGTAGGCCGAGTAGTGGGTGTACCCCCCCTGCGCCAGGTGCCTGTACCTCCATACATCCTCCATGTCCAAGCTCATGAGCAGTGTGCCTAGCAGCTGTGCCGCAGCAGAAGGTTTGCGATGTGGGCCTGTGGATCTGTCCAGATCTGGGCTTAGTACTAAATTAAGGTCACCATCCCAAAGGACATGTGCATTACTGTGAGTGCGAATAATATCTCCAACAGATTGGAAGAAGTCTGGGGAGTCATAGTTCGGACCATAGACGTTGATCACAATAAGGTCCACTCCAGGGCCTTTGCAACGCGCAACCACATAGCGACCCTCCACGTCAACCCTTAGGGAGGTTAACGTGAGCTTGGATTTTGGGTTCACCCAGATAAGGACCCCTCTGGCATGAGTCATAAAACCCGCAGCTATGGTGTTGCCTTCCAAGCATCTGCTGCGTAGCATTCCGCTCGTGAGTGGCAGATGCGTCTCCTGTAGGAGGGAAATGTCCACGTGAAGGTGGTTTAAGTAGTTCATCACTTTACGCAGCTTGCGGAAGTCATTCAGCCCCCGCACGTTCCACGTCAGAGCATTAAGTGTCATAGGGAAGGAATCGCCCCCCGTTTTAAGTGTGCTCAGTGGCGGCATAGGTGGTGTAGTGTATGATTGTGCAGTATGCATGTAAGTTCAGCCTGACCAGTGTACGGAATCTGTGTGCTAGAACAACCCCGCCCCCATACCACAATAAGGCAACAAACAATTCTCCCCCCCACCCACAGACGACCCTCCCCAACTGGGCTGTGCAGATCCCCCCCCCTACCCTCCCGCCCCACCCAACCCGCAACTCTAACATGGCAGTCTCAATAGAGACTAATCAGGTGGTGTGCACTCGGGGGACAAGGTTGCCAGGCACCAACTAGGAGTGCGAACGCGCACTACTCGGGGACCTCCCTCGCCCCCACCTGCAATAGTTTATAGTGTGCATCTATGAGGTTACTGTGACCCCCAGTAGGACTGTACAGTTCCTCAGGATCTATGAATGTGCTCCGCAGGGTCCAAGTACCCCCGCAACTGAGGGTTAAAGAGTCTGTCCCCTTCCGGGCATCGGCAATGTCAATACAGAGGTATATGAAGGTGGCCGGTGGGGACCACCAAGTCTGCAAGGAGTCTAATCCCATCACAGTCAAATGTGAAAGGGACAACCGTAAGGCAGAACAGCCGCAAAGCGGGCATCAACACCCGCCCCGGACCACAGGATCTCAACCTTACCAAGTAGATCAGACATCCAGCACGGTGCGGCTACTCACGCTCCTCTAGCAGCGCACCGCCCTCCGCCTCCTCCATAGGCTCGTTTGCCTCCTTGCTCTTCTCTTTAGACCAGGTCTTTAAGGCTTGCTTCAAAGCTCTAGGGTCGATGGCAAGATGCGAGTTGCTGTAAAGATGACCAATGATGCAGGTAAGTTGTAAGACCTTTATTAAGTAAAATCCTGACACCAAGGTACGTCTCAAGGCTGTCACCACTCAAAGCAACTGTCAGATCACAACTGTCAACCTGCCGGAGGTCAGGTAGAATCCCCTGACGTCACAATGCACCGGCAGGCTGCGCGTGCAGAGAACATAGCGCTAGTGAATTACATTGGATAATAATACAGGTTAAATGAACATAACACATCTCCCTTCCTAAAACAACAAGAAAGACCGTGGGTGCACGACTGAAGCATTCGGTTGAGGAAGGGAAACCACAGCTAATCACATATGAAATCTTGTAACTTAGCTGGAGGTTTGACCACTCTCCCAAATCTGCTCACAGTAGGTTCATCCTCACAACTGACGTCCTGTGACGTAACATCTTCATAAACAGAATCCTCTGAATCAGAATTAGTATCGCTGTTGGTAAGATACCTGTACTCTTCTGATGTCTCCTTGCTCTGCCTACTGCTACTGTCGTCCACCCATGAGGCATCAGAAGTGTTCTCACTCTCAGAAGATACTTTGTTTGTACCTAAAGATACAATGTTGGTACCAACTGGCCGTGACCCTTTGATTTCCTCACGGTCCAGAATCCAATCGTAGTCTTGAGAACAGGAAACCTCATTATTTTCCGGAGTGAATTGAGTACCAACCATTCCTTTGCCCTCCTTGCACAATGATAAAGCAGAAAAATGCCAAGTTTTACCATCACTCAAAAGAGCAGAATTACAAAACACTTTCTTTACCTCCAATGGTTGAGAGTAGTGATTTTTTCCCTTGCTAGTACATCTGGTGTTTTTCACTCTTACGTTATCACCTGCTTTGATGTCAACTTTCTTACATGCATGCTTAATGTCATAATATTTCTTACCAATGGTTTGTGACCTTCGTAAATTACCTTGTATCTCCTCTGGAGACCAAATCTCTCTTTTAGGGGTAGCCCACCCTACATTATCCTTTGTAATGGGAGTCCTCCCTCTCAAAAGTACAAAGGGACTGGTACCTGTGGATATACATGGTGTAACCCGGAATGACCAAAGATTTTTGATTAGTTGTTTTCTCCATGACATGTCATTCTGATTAGCTAGTTGAATGATTCCTTTGATCACCCGATTGAACCTTTCAACGGCAACATTGCCTGCAGGATGATAAACAGACGTGGTTTTGTGTTCTATCCCATTTTTCATCAGAAATTCTTTGAATATTTTTGACGTGAACTGTGGGCCATTGTCCGACACAATGCAATGTGGAAGGCCCTCTCTAAGGAATAGTTTGCGCAAAAAACTTGCAACATTTTTAGCTTCTGCGACTTGTACCACTTCAACCTCTGGCCATTTTGAGAAATGGTCTACAAGAACAATAAGATATAGCAGTTCTCCTTGTTCACGAATGGGCCCGCAAATCTCGATACCCAATCTGACCCAAGGCATGTTAGGACAAGACAGGGGTTGAAGAGGTGGTCTAATAGTGTGTTTTGACTTGTCAGAGTTTTCACAGGCTGTACAATTCCTGACACTTCTTTCAATTTCTATGTCATAACCAGGCCACCAGTAAGAATTCCTGACTCTACTCTTTGTTTTACCAATGCCAAGGTGACCCTCGTGGCAAATATCAAGGAGTTTGGTACGTAAACCTTTTGGCGGAACAACCTTTCCATTTCTCAAAATCAAATCACTTTCGATAGACAACTCATCCCTTAGTTCCCAAAATGGTCGCAATAGAGCAGGTATTTCTTTCTTATCAGGCCAGCCTGCTCTTATGTATTTCTTTACCCCAAGTAGAACATCATCCTCTTCCATATTTTCTGACCACTCTGCACTAGAGATACATGGCATTTCTTCCACAACATTAGCTATGCAGAATGTGTCAATGTCTGAAGCCTGATCTTCATTGTTAGGTAGGGGTAAACGGCTTAGACAGTCCGCCACTTTGTTTTTCACACCAGGAAGGTATTCAACTTCATAGTTATATTCTAACAATTTCATTGAAATTCGTGACAAACGGGGGGAAGCAACTTGAAGTCCCTTTGTCGAAAGTACTTTTACTAAGGGTTTGTGATCACTTCTAAGGGTGATTTTATAACCCCAAATGTATTGTCTGAAATGGTTCAAACCCCATGCACATGCTAGAGCCTCCCTTTCAATCACAGAATACCTTTCTTCTGTGGGAGTGATTGAACGTGAAGCAAAAGCAATGGTAACCTCTTTTCCTTCTCCATTGACATGTGAGAGTACCGCTCCCAACCCCTTATTGCTTGCATCTGTGGTCACTATGCTTTTGAAGGAGGGGTTAAACCCTTGAAGAGGTGGGGCATCGCAAATTTCCTCCTTTATTTTGTTAAATGCTTCTTCACAAGTGGCATTCCACTCAAATTTATTTTTCTGTTTTATGAGCTCTCTTAAATGCAAGGTTTTTGAAGAAAAGTTCTTTACAAATTTGGCATAAAATTCAGAGAGGCCTAAGAATGCTCTGACCTCTTCTTTATTTTTAGGTGAAGGGGCCTCCCTAATTGCCGATAGGAGCTCTTTTTTTTTTTTGCTTTATACCATTTTCATCAATTTCATGCTCCAAATAAGTGACACTATTTGCAGCAAATTTGCATTTGCGCAGATCCGCTGTAAGCCCATGATGTTCTAGCAATCCAATGACTCTGTTAAGTTTGGAATCATGTTCACCTCTGCTTTTGCCTGTTACCATGATGTCAACTTGGAAAATCAAGAGATTTTTTTCCCCTTTAAAGAGTTCACTCATCAACCTCTGGAACATGGCCGCAGCGGAGGCAAGACCAAAAGGTGCTCTCTTAAACCTGAAACACCCCAGGGGAGTTACAAATGTAGTAAGGCTCCTGCTTTTGGGATGTAAAGCCACCTGGTGGTAGGCAGAACTCAAATCAATTGTTGAAAACCATTTAGCACCATTAGTAAGGGACAGCATCTCACTAATATTTGGCAACGGGAATTGATCCACCAGAATGTTTTTATTAAGATCGCGTAGATCAATACATAGACGAAGCTTGCCGTTGGGCTTCTTCGCGATAACCAATGGCGAAACCCACTCTGCTGATTCAACCGGCTCAATGATGCCCTCCTTCTGTAATTTTTTGAGTTCATCTTCCACCTCACCTACGATGGAAAACGGTATGTTTCTAGACTTGTGTATACACGGCACAGCATCTCTTTTAAGTTTTATTTCATGTACAAAACCTTTAAGTTTCCCAATGTTCTCTGAAAATACCTTAGGATACCTTTTCTTGAAGAAATTATTACACTCTTCCTCGGTTTGTAAAATGAGGACAGGATCCGGACTATTAGGATCCAGAATTATACCTAATTCTCCTTGGTCAATCCACCCTAACACAGATGGACCCACCTTTGAAACATACAGTTTGCCAACAGTTTGGCGGGATTTAAATAGGAATTGCAGTTCCCTGTAACATAACATTTCAATATGTTCATAATTAAATGATTTAGGGAAAATATCTGGGTTCTTTAATTTTTTTCCAATGACTGGAACAAATTTCTCTAACCATACTTCTTCATTTTACTATAGTCCATGGCGAACCAGAATCAGCAACAATTGATATGTCTACCCCGCCAATGTTCATGTCACATACAGGTTTCTTTTTTTGTTATCACCATCTATGACATTCAACACAAATAAGTTCATATCATCTTCATCTGAAGATGTACATGTTTCTTCTTCTTCATAAATTACAGCTTTCACATTTCTTTCTCCTTTGTTTCTTAGGACACATTGCACTGAAATGTCCTACCATACTACAATTTGAACATTTTTGTCTTACCGCTGGACACGCTCTGTCGTTCGCCAAATGGTATCTACTGCCACATCTATAACATTTCCTGTCATCTGAAAGCTTAGCTTTATGGCTAAAAACTTTTTTCTGTACGTAATCAGAATTAGGCTTACTATTAGCTTTTCTAGAACTAATGACTTTAGCCACCATAGATTTGTCCTCTGTTGAGGATTTTTCTTCCTGTAATACTGCTTTGGCACACCTTCCAGTTAATTCAGTACATTTTACTATTTCTACTATTTCTTCTAATGGTAATTCTCCCTTTGCCCACAGTTTCTCCTGGACATGTTTATTTGAGGATCTCATAACAACTTGGTCACGAACCAGCTCATCATGTAATGCCCCAAATCTACAAGTTAGTGCTTAATTTTTCAACGCAGCAACGTAATCTTCTACAGACTCTTCAGGGGCTTGCCTGCGTTGAAAAAATTTGAATCCGTTGACAGAAATTGAAATAGTAGGTTTGAAATACATTGTCAAATCTTCTAATGCAATCGTATATACATCACCTGACCTAGCTTTTTTGTTTACGCGGTTGTAAATTTTCATTGCCTTTGCACCTAAACAGTGAAGAAGAATTTTCGTTTTCTTCTCAGGGGTCAATTCTTCTTCCCCCTCAAAAGTGGATAAATAGTTCTCAAAGTACTCCCTCCACTCTTCCCATTTAAGGGCATCATCACCTGTAGAGGGTATGAAAGGTAAGGGTGGAGATAAATTCCACACATTACCTGAAGCCATGGCTAATTTCTTTTTATGTAACTAATTTTGTACAGATTGTGAAGTAAGTAAAATTTCATATATTGTAAATACTATATCCAACAAACAAGTACAGTACAATCTTCAAATTTTCCTTTAAGGTTATCCTTGAAAATGTAGTATCTAAACAGTTTCACTGTTCCACACCTAGGGAATACTGGAAGTGTTTATGAACAAGTACTTCAAATTTTCCAATAACAGACTTTAAATGGTGTGCGTGTCACCGCTTAGCAACATGCAAATTCCGAAAATATTTGCTTACTAGTGTTTATTATTTACTTTAGAAACATCTAGTAGCGTTGGCAACAGACGCTTCGATAATGAGGCTTGGTGTGCGTATCACCGTAAAAATGACAAACACGAAACACTGCATCCGACCCCTCCAAAATGGCCGCCCGACGTCGTTGAACGATGCGTTCCACTGACGTCACTTCGAAACCTGACAGGAAAATCTTCTCCTCAGGATGCGTCGTGTAGACTCGTGTGAAGGCGGTAATCGCTCCGAAACATTACGCTAAGACGTCTCTCCACAGAAACTGTTCAATTCATGCGTCCGCTCCTCCCTGATCACACTAGGCATCCATTCCTCTCACACGCTGAAGGAAAGATCTTCACGCAAACAGGGTGCACTGACCTCACATGTGAAACCTCTTCCCAGTTAGAGGACGATGGAGGCAACATGAACAACTCCGCTTGCACGGCCCTGGTCTCGAGAACTTTACAGTGCCGATCACCCACGGAACTGAGAACAATCAGACTTCCTCCAAAAATTTCCACACTCGCACCGGAGGAGTGAATCACCGAAAACCCTGACCGCGCGCAGGGCTAACATTAGCAGCTGGACACATCCGACTCACCCGTTAAGAACGGCGTATAGAGCGACATCCAGAACACTTCCTCCAGGACTGTTCAATGATGAACACGAACACCGCAAAGTCGTGGTGACGATCCGCGACTTCGATAACGCACGCAAATCCTGCGTGGTGGGACAGCAGTGATCCCGGAGATTCCACTTTTCACCAATTTCTGTAGCGGAACTTTGTTGAGATGGTAACTGGCTGCCAAGTGAGACGTACCAAACAGCAATTTTGAAGGCTTCTTGTGGGTTCTTCGTGGTGTCAGGATCCCCGCCTCGTCGCCAACTTGTAAAGATGACCAATGATGCAGGTAAGTTGTAAGACCTTTATTAAGTAAAGTCCTGACACCAAGGTACGTCTCAAGGCTGTCACCACTCAAAGCAACTGTCCGATCACAACTGTCAACCTGCCGGAGGTCAGGTAGAATCCCCTGACGTCACAATGCACCGGCAGGCTGCGCGTGCAGAGAACATAGCGCTAGTGAATTACATTGGATAATACAGGTTAAATGAACATAACAGTTGCCATGCCGATTGACACGGAGCTTTGCAGGGTAGAGCATGTCAGTCAAGTTCGAGGTCTCGCAACTGGCGCTTCAGCGGGGCAAAGTGTTTGCGGGCTTCCTGCACTTTGGCGGTTAAGTCAGGGTAGAGTGATATCTCTGAACCTCATAATGTAGAGTTTTTCTTTCCCTCGCCTGTCTCAGAGCTGCATCCCTGTCTCTGGAATTGAGCAGTTTTGCTATGATGGGGCGCGTACTGTTGCCCCTTAACGTGCAGCTCCCCCACCCTGGCTGAAACAAACCTGCTCGCTTCTTCGGGCTGGAGGGTGACAAACAACATATTTATACGAAATAAAATCAAAATGAAATTGTGTTTACAAAAAAGAATGAAAACAAATGTTGCTGATGAAGGCTGTCCGGGCATTCCGTAGCGCTGGAGTCAGTTCAGGGAGGGTGAGTGTACGGCGTCTGTGTGTTTGTGCATCTGGGACGATGAAGGTAAGTGGGTCTTCATAACTGGTGACGAACGGCCTCCACCGAAGCCTCGAGTGAAGCGCCTCGTGGGAAAGCTAAAGAATAACCCGTGTAAGGACCAGAGTGAGGGTGGCGTACCACCAGCGAAAGAGGGTGCGTTTATTCAATGCTTCCAGCCATCTCAGAGGCGATACCTTCTAGAAATAATAAGGCAAACACTTGCAGGCTGATGGTTCCTTCACTCTAGAAATGTAAAAAAAAAACTTTGAATAAATCGTTTCAAAGGCGTTTGTGATCCGATGTTGTGTGAACGATCTAGGTAAATCGAGCAAATGATTTTACATCTACGGGAAACCCTTTTGGCTCGTAGCCCCAGCAACAGCTTCATGTTCACCCACTGCCCCAGTGAGGCAGCTCAGAATAAAAGAGCCGTAACACAATTCTAAATCGTAAAAACTGCAAACCTTGTTTCCGAGTGATACATACAAACGTAACTGGAAATATCTTTCTGGGACTGCACAAGTGCACGCCGTTGTCTTGGGTTAAGAAGCTAATAACTTCGGTGGCATGTGGCCAGGCGCACAGCACATATGATGTGCATGCACATCGGGTACGGGTGCACTCCTGAAACACACACTTGTACAGTAGTAGACTAGACTCAGATATCCGCACACACTTTCTGCGTGAATTTCTATGTGCGATTGTCTGTGACTTTGTATTACGTGTGCAATGGGTCGCTTAAAACATACTGCAATTATATCGGACATTTAAATAATTACAATATTTATAACAATCTATTCAGCGCCCAGAGATGATGTCTTCCGTTGCCAGCACTATACCATTCTCATATTCTCTCCATCATGAAGTTGCTGACTCTGGTCCTGTGATCTACAAATTAACAAGCATTTGCAATGAAATAGGTCTCACATTTGCAAGGCTTTCAGCTACTGGCATTGTAAATAGCAAACCTTTTATTTATGTGTTGGTTTGGAAAACGGATAAATAAAAGGCATTGACATTTACAATGCCAATAGCTTAACATTTTGCAAATGCGAGACCTATTGCAATATGCTGTTTCACTTACAATTGTGGATTCAAAAACTCTACCAAGTGTTTTGAACTACAGCTTGTTTTCTGGCACACAAGGTGGGTTTTTGTTTCTTTTCAGCTGAAGCTATTCTGAAGGTTTACATGTGCTCAGAACAAATTCACTGTTCCGTTGATGATTGAAGGCCTGTATGGGTTCTGTAAGACACATGGTCTGTCAAACAATGCACTCTTTAAGAATCAATTCCTAGAGAGCAGTCACATCATTTGACCTTGATGATTTTTGGTTGAGAAATGTGACACTTCGTCCAAAGCTGCGCCCAAAGAAACTATTGCCTGCCTAACTCGGTAAGTACCTCAGGAGAAATTCAGAATTGGAACAATACAGATCTGGCTTGTGTTTAGCAATTACACTTATCCTTGCTTTGTCAGTGTACAGGAAGCTTTTGTTAATTTACCATTTTTATGCACACACAAAATCATAACATTTCGTGCATGCTACCACTGGCAATACGAAATGATGCATTTCAGACTGACTGGGGAGTGTTACAAAATGCACTTCAGGGGCAGCCCGATCTCTATGCTGCTAGTGGAGATCAGTCTTCCTGCTTTACTGAATAATGGAGTGTAAACGAGAAAGCGCAGTTTGCTGCATTTCAGTTTCCATGCTGTCCCTTCTCTCTTAGACCTGTGGGCCTTTACTCAGATTGCGGTACATCTTCATATCCAAGCACACTAATATTTTCGTCTTCTAATCTTCATTTAAGTGTACCGAATTGGTACATGTTCCCTGGTGGGTGGTGACATATAGTGGTTATATCAAACTTTGAGGTGATTGGCCCTCTGCATATAAACCTTTCGCTATGCACCCAAGTTGTTTCCCCAAGTGAGATACGACATGAAGGAAAAGTGAAGGCAACCTTTTGCTTGTCTGGGATGATAAGCATGATCCTTTGTACTATGACGTGCAGATGCCCAGGGTAATTGTCCCAGCTAGGTTTTTATGCACCAGTAGGGAAAAACCTTTTCAATTGGTGGTCTGCCAGACTGTAAACCCTTGTCCTTCACAGTGCACTCCTTCACAGCTCAGTTTGGATGTACTCCACTATCACAGCTTTCTAGGCTCAGGCATTGCATATTAACACACAAAAAAGTCCTCCTGTTGTCTCGATCTCATGCAGTTTCCCCTGATGCTTTAAGTGAAACTGCTACTTGTGTATACACGGCTGCCACCTCTTGTCTGAAGCAGGAGGGAGAGGGTCACCCATTTTCTGATCTCACATAGGCAGTCCCTGCGCTGTCTCTTGGAGTCCTGTTGTATTCAGGATATGAGCTTTAAGCTCTGCCTATATTCCATCCCCCATGTTTTTAATTGGCTCCTTTGACTGTCTTTTGGAAATGCTTTTTTTCTTTGGCTAATGTCTTTAGTAGTCTCTCGTTTTCTACTCTTGTAACCTCCCATGAGAACTGCCCCTGTTACATGTGACTTTACTTGGTACTTTTTATTTTCAGTTTCGGAGCACTCTTTTCTTAATACCTTCTTCGTTGTAGCTGGAGCTGCAGGCACAACAGCCCCTTCCCGACCGCACTTCCCCTGACACGCCCTCTCTTGGGCTGCAGCTTTCTTCTCCTCCTCACTTCTGCTTGTTATTATTTATTTCCTACGGTCGCCTGTCTTTTTTTTTCCTCTCTATTTTTTTACGTGTGTAGCATTCTCCTTATAATTGCATTAAGGGCGCAGTACCTCATGCGGCCTACACAGCTCCACAGGGACACCTAGTAACAGCCTGTAGTCTGCACCCTTTTCGTGAATTTTATTGTATTACTTATACTGCACGGCTGGGATATTTTTTCATTAAAAAAAATCTAACAAAGTTTATTAATTGCAACGCCAAATATTTGGGGGGGGGGGCACTAGCACAACATTTTAAATGTCTGTAAATGAACTGTGCTGACGATCAAACCAATACATTGGGTGATGACATTTTCACATTTTATTGTTCGTGCGCTGTATACTTTTATCAGAAAACTGTATGAGAGTGCAAATGTTATGGTCATTTCAGTTGGAGATGTGTTGTCTGTAATGTAATGGTGCTACGCTACATACCAAGCATATCCACGTTACCCCACTCTACTCTCTGCACAACTCCACGCCACGCCACTGCACTCTACTCTGCACCACTCCACATTGCCCCGCTCCACTGCACTCTTTATCTGCACCACTGCATACCACTCTACTCTACACCACTTCTCACTACTCTATGCCAATGTAATTTACCTCACTCTTTTACTATGCACCACTGCACTCTTTGCCACTGCGCTCCTCAGCACTCCACCTTACTCTATACACCAAACTGACACCGCACTCTACTCTGTACCACTCCACTGTACGCCAGTGCACTCTAATCTGAACTCTAAGCCCCTGCGCTCAACACCACTCTACTCTTCTCTGCACCACTCTTCTCTGCACCACGCTACTCTTCTCTGCACCACGCTACTCTTCTCTGCACCACGCTACTCTTCTCTGCACCACGCTACTCTTCTCTGCACCACTCTACTCTTCTCTGCACCACGCTACTCTTCTCTGCACCACGCTACTCTTCTCTGCACCACTCTACTCTTCTCTGCACCACTCTACTCTTCTCTGCACCACTCTACTCTTCTCTGCACCACTCTACTCTTCTCTGCACCACTCGACTCTTCTCTCCACCACTCTACTCTTCTCTCCACCACTCTACTCTTCTCTGCACCACTCTACTCTTGTCTACACCACTTTACTATTCTATGCACCACTCTACTCACTGCACTCTACAACTCTTTACTCAAAACAATGCACTGTTCATCTACTCTACACCATTGTACTTTCACTGCACCCTACGCCATCCTGTTCTACTCTGCATCACTGTACTCTACGCCACTACTCTCTATGCCACTCTACTCTGCACTCCACTATACATCACTGCACTCTACGACAGTATACTCTATAACACTGCACTTTATGCCAGTCTACTTTATGCTTATATTTTCTATGCCACTCTACTGCACTCTGACTCTCTACCCTATACCACTTGGCTTTACGCCACTTCACTCTACTCTGAAACAATCTACTCTATACCACTGCAGTCTACGCCACTATTACACTCAGCACCACCCTATTCTACTCCACGCCACTGCACTCTGCCACTGTGCTCTGCGCCACTGCACTGTACTTTACACCACTGCTCTGTACTCTACACCACTGAACTGTACTCTGTACCTATGCACTGTATTCTGCGCCACTCAGTTCCGCGCCTCTGCACTGTACTCTGCCCCACTCTGTTCTGCCCCACTCTGTTCTGCCCCACTCTGTTCTGCCCCACTCTGTTCTGCCCCACTCTGGTCTGCCCCACTCTGGTCTGCCCCACTCTGGTCTGCCCCACTCTGGTCTGCACCACTCTGGTCTGCACCACTCTGGTCTGCACCACAGCACTGTACACTGCACTCCTCAATGCCACTCTACTGCACTTTACGTCAATGCACTTAACTCCATTACACTCTATGCCACTCTACTCTCGGCCACTGCGCCCTCCGCCCCGCCCTCCTGCCCCCAGTCCTCCTCCTCCCACCTCTTTCCCCTGCCCTCCTACCCCCGACCCCCCGCAATCATCCCCCCTTTCCCCCTGCCCCGCTTCCTCGCTCCGCTCTACTTTACAGCACTTCACGGCCACTCTTAATATACCATGCTCCACTCTACAACATCACCCTCCATGATACTCCACTCTATGATGCTCTGTTCTATTAAACTTTGCTCCACTGACGGACTACTCCACTCTGTGCCATTCTATGAGACTACTCCACTCTGTGCCACTGCTCCACTCGGTGCCATTCTGTGCCACTGCTCCACTCTGTGCCACTGCTCCACTCTGTGCCACTGCTCCACTCTGTGCCACTGCTCCACTCTGTGCCACTGCTCCACTCTGTGCCACTGCTCCACTCTGTGCCACTGCTCCACTCTGTGCCACTGTTCCACTCTGTGCCACTGTTCCACTCTGTGCCACTGTTCCACTCTGTGCCACTGCTCCACTCTGTGCCACTGCTCCACTCTGTGCCATTCTGTGCCACTGCTCCACTCTGTGCCATTCTGTGCCACTGCTCCACTCTGTGCCATTCTGTGCCACTGCTCCACTCTGTGCCATTCTGTGCCACTGCTCCACTCTGTGCCATTCTGTGCCACTGCTCCACTCTGTGCCATTCTGTGCCACTGCTCCACTCTGTGCCATTCTGTGCCACTGCTCCACTCTGTGCCATTCTGTGCCACTGCTCCACTCTGTGCCATTCTGTGCCACTGCTCCACTCGGTGCCATTCTGTGCCACTGCTCCACTCGGTGCCATTCTGTGCCACTGCTCCACTCTGTGCCATTCTATGCCACTCCATGCAACTTTACTCCACTACCCCATTCTGACACTCAGCTCTGACACTCTATGCCAATCTACTCAATGCAATTTAACTTTACAACCCTCTACTCCATTCTATGCCACTTCATTCTATGACTATCTACTCTGCTCTATGCCACTCTACTCTGCTCCAAGGGACAGGTGTGGCGCAGCAGCCAGGGCAGCTGACTCCAGTGTGCCGGTCTCATGGTTCGAATGCCGGCCCTACATGGATAGGAAAATATTAGTAGCCCCGTAGTCTCGATTCTCGTCATTTGCCCTTCATCTGAAGTCATAAAGGTATTTTTATCATAATCTTAAGTTTATACCCTCTCTCCTTCCATGGAGTTATGGTAAGGCCTCGCTGACTTCTTTAAAAAATTTTTTTTTAAATCCAAACCATTTATTTAGTAATCATTCCTTTTTAGGTCGAGCCTAGCTATTGTGTAAGCAATCGCTATGCGAGAGATATAGAGGCGCTCCAGGAAAGCCTAACAAGAGGGCTTTGGAATGCGGATTATGGCCAGTGCATGTGCGCCGGGCGCGCGCTCGCCATTTGCTCCCCCGCCCCCCCCATCAGACTTGAAAGGAAGCCGCTCGCACACCATTTGTCTGAGCCTCGGCATCAGACTTCAAAGGGAGCCGCTTCCCCGCCCCCCTCCCCCCCCCCCCCGTCTACACAGCGCGGGGACACACTGTTTCTTGTGTAACCAGGCGCTTTATAAACTTGTTATTACCTGCCATCACCCCCAGAAGAAGAGCCAGAGGATTATGGGGAACCTCCCCTCCCAGTATGGCACTAAACTCAGCTGTGATTGATGCCCAGTATTTAGATATGACCACGCAGGACCAGACCATGTGAAAGAAGTCAGCTGGTTCGTCTTCACAGCGTGCACATTGCAGGGCTGGGAGAAGTCACGCGTTGTGCAGTCGTGCCGGTATAAGATATGCGCAGTGTAGATAGTATATCTGTGTAAGGCGAAGTTTGGCAGATATAGTGAGTGTTCTGGGGGCCATTACAGAGTCCCTACAGTCTTCATCTTCTAGAATACCCACCCAACCTTCCCACCTGGCTCTGAGGGTCTAGTGTGGATGGGGTATTGTTCATCAGGGATCGGTATAGTTGGGATATTCTTCCCTTCCCTAGGTTTCTCATGAGAATTTTAGCCTTCAGCGGGCTGAATTCGGGGAATGACTCTTGGTTGGGGATGTGCGTGGCTAGGGTGTGACATAATTGGAGATATTTAAAGAATTGAGTAGATTGTAAGGAGTATGCGTGTTGCAAATCCTGAAAGGAGGATAAGTGTTCTCCCTTTCAGATGCCTGCCAGTCGAAACAGTCCCTAGAGGCATGGAGGGGCACCACTGTGGATTTGAGTGGGTTAAGACGTAACCCAGATGCTTGCTCGAAGGCGTGGAGGATCTGCAGACATCTCGGCCTTGACTGGATCGGATCAGCGAGGTACAAGAGGACATCATCAGCGTACAACGTGATTCGGTCCTCTTGAGATTCTTGCTACCGCCAACCCTGCACCCGTTCGTCTGTCTGGATGGACGGGCCAAAGGTTCAATCGCGAGGGTGAAAAGGAGCGGGGAGAGCAGACACCCCTGTCGGGTCCCCCTCGCGATGGAAAACCTCAGACAAGCCCCATTTATAAGGACCCTGGCTGATGGGTTAGAGTAAAGAACCTCTTCTACCATTACCCGGTAATGCGGTCCGAAGACTGCTCTTTCTAGTACGTCTTGCATGTAGCACCAGTCAATCGTATCAAAGGCCTTCTCGTAATCAAGTAAAACTAAAGTCAGGTATGGCGTAAGGAGATTCTGGTAGGCAAGGGCCACATGCAGGCGTCAAAGGCACTGACTGGTGCTGCGGTGTGGCATGAAGCCACATTGATCTGGGTTTATGAGGGTGTGGAGCACTCTTTTCATCCAGGTGGCCAAGATCGTAACATATTTTGACTTCAGTATTGATAAGGGAGATCGGGCGATATGGTGTGCAGTAAGCCGGGGGAGGGTGCGCCTTGGGTAGGACCACAATGGTGGCTGTGTCTGTAAGATAAGGGAACAACCCGTCCTCTATAGCCTCCTCAAATAAGACATAAAGGCGTGTGGTTAGAGTCTCGCGGAACGCCACATAATACTACGCATGGAGTCCATCCAGGCCCGGGATCTTGCGAGTGGCGAGCATGGAGAGTGCTTCGCTCACTTCCTCAATTGTGATGGGCTCATCCATGGTTTTCTGCTCTATTTTCGATAGCTTTGGAAGAGGGATATTTTGCAAGAAGGCCGAACTGTTGCGGTGTGTGTGTGTGGGATCCGCTGAGTATAGTGTCTTGTAATAGTTCGCAAAGGTCTATGCAATGGCTGCGGGTGTACGGGAGGTTTGGCCCTGTGTTTCTCGATTTTCAGGGACAAACCGATTGGCCATGGGATGAGTAGCAAGCCAATGAAGAAACTTGCCATTTTGTCTCCCCATCCGTAAACTCTTATTAACCATTCCTGACGCAGGGTCTCGTCACACTAAGAGCAACGCGGTCCTACTTCCACCCCGGCCCATCACTTTCTGAATTTCTCTCCATAACCTTAGAGGAATCACCTTTTGATCTTGCAGTTGTAAGTCTGGATCCTGCCATCCGACAATCCTTAAATTTTCTCCCCCTGTTGTAAACCCTTTCTTTAACAGATTAGGTCAGGCCCTGGTTTTGCCCAGTTGGAAACATAATTTGCTGCTTCCCCTGCTTCAGAAATCAGCAATTGGCCCTAGAGTTCTTAGCAACTTTAGACCAATTTAGTTGCTGCCGACGATTGCCAAACTACATGAGAAAACTGTAAATAGACAGTTAACACACTTTCTTGAGTCTACTAATTTACTTCACAACTCCTAATCCGTTCTTTGTGATGGTTACAGCACAGAGACAGCCCTACTTAAAGTCTCAGAATATGTTAAAGAAGAGTTTGATTCAAACATGCTGTTTATGGCAATGCTTCTTGACCTCTCCTTGGCATTTGAAATGGTCTCACACCATCTTGCTGGAGATACTTGAAAAGATTGTTATTAGTAAACCATTTCAAGCAGTTTTCCTTCCACCTTTTACTTCTACTGCTTAACCTTTAGAGTGTGGAGTACCTCTCAGGGCTTGGCTCTTAGTCCCATCTATTTTAATATATATCTCGAACCTTTGGCGAAACTGGTTGAGTCTTGGGAAGTGAGAGTTGTGTCCAACATGGATGACACCCTACTACTTTTTTGGCCTTTCAGGAAAAGCGACAATTACTTTAGGCGACTTCAAACTCTGTCTCAGTTCAATTGTTGCCTGGATGAACTCAAGCTGTTTAAAGCTTAACACAGATAAAACTGAGATAATTATAATTTCTTTGGGGGGGGGTTACTAAGACCTCCCCTGAACCAAGTCTGTGGTGGCCATAGGACTTGGCTCCCCACCCCTTCTGACACCTGTGATAAGAAACCTTGGGGTGAAGTTTAACTCAACCCTTACCTTTGAGCCCCAAATCAAGGCACTATCTGCCACCGGCTTCTTCACTCTTGAATCTTTAACAAGAATGCTGCAACTGATCCCCATGGAGTTTCGCAAACAATAGTTCATGCCCTGATCATCTCCATGTTGAACTACACCAACAGCTTGTACCTGGGGCTGCCTGGATTTTTGATTCAATGTCTTCAAATCATCCAGAACGCTGCCGCCTGGCTAATTCTGAAGATTCCCTCCCAGGGCAGCTGCGTCTGGGCATCTTCCCTGGCTTCCAGTGACAAAAAATGATTCAGTTCATCCTACTCATCCTTGCCCTTAGAGCCTACTCCCATAAGGGCCCACTCTATCTCACGCACTGCTTAAAACCTTATATCCAGGAGAAATTGCGAAGATCCAACAAACTCCAACTTCCTGCATTTACAAGGCCAGAAGAGGAGGTAGATCTTTCGTGTTTCTGGACTCATAGTTGTGAAATGCACTTCCCCTTTGCCTGAGAAGTAGCCTGTCCAAAGCTGTATTCAAAAAGAACTTAAAAACTTTACTTTTTTACTCCTGTGTAGATTTCCTTTAGAAGCTTCACTGCTAGATTTCTTGTTGGTGGTCTTTCTGTTAGCGCCGGGACGCCACCACGGAGGTAGCTGTGTACTCTATAAATACATGGTATTGTATATCGTTTGCAATTAAGCCATAGAAATTTACCTGAAACATTAAATACTGTTTCATGTATGTATTAGTTTAAAAGGCCATTGTTTCAGATGTGTGCAAAATTAATTTACCTTCTAAAAAAAAGTTTGTGTCAACATGAAAACCATGGCTGAGTCACCAACATTGATGGAAAATCCTTTTAATTGTGTAAAATAAGTGCTTAGAACTCTGTATTGAGTAACTTAAGCAGGTTGATTTGTTTTAGGCTCCGGTAAAAAAAAGTCCATGAACTCTACGAGCTCCTGGATTAGTCTGATATATATATTATTTTTTTACGTGGAGAGGTGATTAAAGCTTGCAGTATTTCATTTCACCCTTTCCATATGAACCAGGAGATCTGTTCTACCTCTTTTTGTTTTCGAGCTCCTAGCCACCACTTGCCAGCTACTTAGTTGCATGAACCAGATATGAATGAGGTTACAATTTACATGGAATCATACCAATACTTTCGGTTCCACTCCGCTGAGCATGGCTTATTTTTAGAGTTTCTTACTAGGATCATAGTAAAGGAAGGGGCTAGGCCCTTCAAGCACACGTTGAGGAACGTCCCTATTAGTACAAGACACGATTTGGAAAAGGAACTAGATTCCTTATGCAAAAGGGGCATCATTTAACCTATTGACTTGTCCTCGTGGCTGTCTCCTTTGGTGGTTGCCTGCAAACAGAATGTCGAGTTGAGAGTTTGCGTTGCTCTTCACTGTTTGAACAAGGAGATCTGAGCGGATTCCCACCCGTTGCCTAAAATCAAATAACTGCTGGCAGGGTTGAAGGATGCTAACCTTTTTTCTAAATTGGATTTAGCTTCAGCGCACCATCATTTTGAATTGGCTCCAGAGTCTAGGCACCTCACTGCATTTGTTTCTCTGTTTGGTACTTACCAATATGTTTGAATGCAGCTTGACCTTACGTCTGTGGCTTCGGTTTTCCAGCGTTTGATGAACAATATGCTCAAAGGAATCAGAGGGTTGTCTATTTCCAGGATGACGTCTTAGTCTTTGCACCAGATAGGACAGCCCATGATGCAAGCCTCCAGTAGGTTTTGTCTAAGTTTCAGTGAAATGGTGTGGTTTTGCGGAGAGACAAATGTGTTTTTCTTACTAAGGAAGTTGAGTACTTGGGGCATTTGGTTACCAGCCAAGGTGTTCTCCCTAAGTTGATTCTGGTTGATTGCATAACTCATATCAAAGCACTTACAGATGAGGCTAGTCTGAAATCCTTCGTAGGGTTAGGCAAATTTTATTCACTGTTTGTACAGGACTTTTCCACCAAGCTGAGGCCATTGTCCCAGATGCTCATGAAAGGTGGCACTGAACATTTGTGAGTCTAGCTAAGCCTATAGCCTATTGCATGGGTTCTCTCAAACATTTTCCCAGGGACCAAAATGTTTGGTCTGTGATGTGACCGAGGACCGCATAAATGCCAGCGGGGAGGCAGTAAGGTTGGTGTAGGGTAAGCAAAGCATATACTTCTAATGGATGAATTGAGCAATGTGGAACTAGAAACTGGGATTAATTCCAGCTTCCCAACATTACCAAATTGTGCGATCCTAGGCAATTGTTCCCTCATGCTTTTCATTATCACATATGAGAAGACCTTGAAATACATGGCTTCAGGATGTGCGTTGTACTAAACTATAGTGTTGTTTAAAGAGAGCGCATAACAACTAACTTGCCTCTAAGTTTACTATTGGCTTTTTTGTCCGGTTGGGAGGGGATGAATAAATGTTTCTAAATTCATGCATGAAATCTATCACGGTTCTGCATGTTAATGAAATACTTTTTGAATTTTTAAGAGACGGTCATATTTTTACACTTTTGCAGCAAAAGGTCTTTAAAAGCGAGGATGTTCCTAAAATGAAGCGTTGCTGGACACCCTAGCTACTTCCATTGTTTAACACCAATTCACTTTTGAATAAATGCTTGCCTGTTTATTTACCATCTTTTTATTGTTGGTGCTGAGTCGAGTAAACAGTAGCCCAGTGCTGTTGTTGACAAGGGTGCCTGCCGCATGTGAAGGTCAGGCGGGTCTAATGTGACCCTTGGGCCGTACTTTGGGCATCAGTAGCCTAGTGGGACTACTTAAAAAGCTAGGTCTTCAGCTTCTTGCGGAATTCAAGAAGTGGTCTGCTGCCTTGCCTAAGCTTTCTCCATTCACCCACCATTGCTTGGATGGAATCTTTCCCATATGTTTTTGACAAGAAGAGGCCTGGGCGCAAACGAAGTATGGAAGCTGGCCTCCAGGACCACTGTTACAAGTTCAGTCAGGACACTGAAAGGGAAAAAAAGAGCTTAAAACTGGTTGAACAGAAGATTAGTATGAGCCTTTGGCTCTCCATCTTAAACTATGAACCCAGTTTCTTTTAGGGTGGGGAGTGGTTTGTCTGAGCAGATCCATTACTTGAGGAAGATTAATGTTCGAGGCATGTGTGCTGTAGATACAGACGCTTTGCGTACTCCTGCCATCTAGTGTTTGGTCCGAATGCTTGCAAGTTGTTTTTCTTCGAAGACTTCTTTCCAGTCACAAAGTAAAGTGACTCCTCCTTTCGGGAAACACTCCATCTTCAGTCGGCAGCATCGGGGGCGGCCCTCGGACCTAGCTGCGTAGGTTCACCCTTCCGCTGATGGAATAAACTCCATTCCAATTTTGTCCTTGGTACCATGCCAAGTACCCTCATACCGATCTCCATCAAGTGTGTAACTTGTGCCTATTACCGGAGCATAAAGATGAAGACTGCGACGCCTATAAGTCGCTTTGGTTGAAGAAAACTTTATCACCGGGCTTGACGACATGAAATGCAGCACCAAAGCATTCATCACACTCTGGACATCTTTGGCGAAGATTCCGAGCATGAAGACGTCAAAGCATCGGCAGCAGAAGAGGCCATCTCCGTCCTAGAGTCTGATTCCAAACCCAAGATCGACTTGGAGTACGAAGACGTGCCTCCGAGACAAGGTGCCATGAGTACCAAAGAGCCCTTGCCCCCCAAAACTGTTTCCATAAAACATAAGGCTATGAGACCACCTCTGCCTTCTGGTCAAAGTCGGCACCGAGACAATGTTTGTGAAGTCCTGCCTTTTGGCTCGGCACCAAAACAAATTGTCAAGCCTTGGCTTGGGACCGAGTCGGCCAAAATTATCTTCGGATCTGAAACCCTCCGGTTCGAAGGACCGATCTGATTCGGAACTGAAACCCTCTTCTCCGAAACAAAAACATGCTTCGGAGCCGAAACCAACTGCTTCCAAAACCAAATCTATTTCAGTGCTGACATCAAAGGACAGCATATCCAAGCCTCCTGAACCAATTTTAAATGTTCTTAAAGGCTAAATTGGATCCTAAACAGAAGATCATTTATATCCATCCTGATACCGGGGTTATTTCTTTCAGAGGACCTTACAGATAAAATCCCTCTGAAGAAGAAAAAGGACATAGCTACCAGGCCTCCTTATCCAGCCCTACAATCCCCTCCACCCTTTTCTCCACATTTACCACAGGATCCCTTACCCATAACAGCTCAGGGTTCTCCACATACACAGCCTGAAGGGGATGATATTGATGAAGAATTTCCTTGTAGACCCATGGAACGATTACACGTTTGACCCTCCATTAGACGCTGACCCAGACCTTTACCCCGCAAAGCCATTACCACAGATGACAATGTGGCTTATCAAGAACTTCTTGTTAGAGCAGCATAGTACACTGGGGTTTGCCTTACATAAAGAGTCCTTGGAGGAAGACTTTTTATTTGAAACACTTGGGTCCACACACAGGTCAAGTCAAACACACCCTATGCTAAAGGGCATGATGAGGCATGCAGATGACATTTTCAAACACCCTGTGCGAGCACATATTTTAACTCCCGGAGTCAATAAAAAATATAAGCCTTGACCATCTGATCCTGTGTTCATCAAAGGACAATTACCTCTTGATTCCATAGTGGTGTCCAATGCTTGCAAAAGGGCTAATTCACTAATTCTGATGATGCTCCTCCCCCAGACAAGGAATCTAACCTTGTATATGCCTCTGGGAAACGAGTGGCAGATTAACCATTGGCGTATCGCAAACATATAGGGCCTACTAGCTAGGTATGGCAGGGAACACTCGGATGAAATGGAGCTACTGCTCCAGCATCTCCCAGTCTAACACAAAAGCAAAGGCACAGGAAGAGTTAGTTCAAGAAGGCAAACTCATTTCTAACTCGTCTGTCATATGCGCTCTGTAGGCCGCTGACACCGCGTCTAGGGCGATGAATACCAGCATTTTCCTCAGACGCCATGCATGGCTTAGGATTTCGGGCTTTAAACCTGAGGTTCTGCAATCCATTTTAAACACCCCTTTTAACAAGCAACACCTGTTTGGTCCCGAAGTCGATCGGGCTTTAGGGAAAATGAAAAAGGACACTTTACAGAATTTGCACTTTACTCTGTCTTGAACCCATGCAGGATTGTCTACCATCTAATGTGTTATATTCCCTGCCTGGAATATACTTTACCCTTCTTTTTAATGAATAGATCAGGAAATCAAATACTTTTTTATTTGTATTTTAATTGTCTTTTATTGAGCTAATGGTTTTAGACCGACTATGAAGATGACTAATGTAATTGTGGGCATTCTTTTTTTTTCTCTTGAACTCTTTTTATTAACTCTGCTCATATTCTCGCACAACAAATAGCAGTGTTCATGTGGCATTGAGAACAACATTTCATCATAAAGTTGGAGGCAGAAAACGTTATACATTGGACTGATTACACTTATACCCCCTGCCCTCCCCCGCCCCTTGTGGCTCGGTATTTCCGCCAAGGCCCCCATACTTTTCTCCATTTCTTGGCACAGCCCCTGGACTTCTATATGGTTTCCTCGGCTCTCTGACACCAGTCTAGGTCCCGCAGCCATTGGTCTCATTGTGGGGGTGCCTGCGCCCCCCAGCCACTTGCTAGGTTTCGTTTCGCCACCCCGGCTGCCATTGCCAGCCATATCTCATTATATCTGGACCAGTCATGGCTCCCTTGATCATGAGTAATAGCCACCTGGGCTCCACTGGGACCGGCGATGCCACTACTGCTGCAATAGTGTTTGCTACTCTGGTCCAGAAGGGCACTATCTCCGGACATTCCCATAGAATATGGTAAAATGTGCCCTCCCCTGGCATCCCCTCGCACAGAGGGGGGATAGGCTCTTTCCCCAGGAGTACAGGTGAATGCGGGGATAATACACCCGGTGCAGGATTTTTAATTGTACAAGGCGGAACCTAGTCTGGATTGCGATTTCGCTGGGCTTTGTAGGGCATCCTGCCAATCCTAATCTTCCAGGGCCCCCACGTCCCCCTCCCATCTGTTCCGCAGAGAAACCAATGGGCCAGGCATGTTATTTATAAGCTTGTGGTAGATAGTGGACGTGGGTTTCTCCACAATGGGATCCAGGAGGAGCCTGTCTTCCATGGGGGAATATTCCAGGATCGAGGTGTCGGCGGGTATGTGTGAGCGCAGGGCATGTGTGAGATGCAAGTAGTGATGGTGCTGGGAGTCGTGCAGTTGGTACTCGTTTTTAAGATAGTCAAAGGATCTAGGTGCATCCCCTTTCCATACATCGCCCAAGTACTCAACCCCAATTAGTTTTCATCCCTTGAAGCCAGTTAGTCTTGACAGCTCGGTTAGTTGATCTCCGAGCCAGAGTGGGGTCCTACCAGTCAGGGAGCCCGCCCACCCCAGGAATTTGTTGGCCTCCCTCCAGCACTGAATCACGACCCCTGTGTGCGAAGGTAGATCTTTGCGCGGTCTGTGTGTACAGGAGTGGTTCGAAGTTACCTCCCGGCATGACATACCTGTCTAATTTATAAGCCAGTTCCGACCTCGCCGCTTACACCCAGCCGTTGACCACTTGCAGCTGGGACGCCCAGTAATACAGTTGAATGTCTAGGAGGGCCAGGCCCCCATCATACACCCCCCTTGTGAGCTTCCACAGCGATATCCTCGGGTTACCACCCTCCCAAAGCAGCGTTCGCAATGTCTGGAAGATGCGCCTGAACACCCCGCCCGGGACCAGGTATGGTGTGTTTTGCAGTCACGGCAGTGCCAGCATCTTAAATAACGCAGCACGTCCCATAAGTGAGAGAGGCAGAGACCTCCAGTGAGTTGCGTCCGATCCCAGACTTGCCAAGTGGGGCTTGAGATTTTTGGCGAAGAACTCCGCCCTATCTCTGGTGATAGACCCCCAAGTATTTAAACCCATCCGACACAACCAAGGCAGGGCACTTCGTCGGAATCCGAGGGGGGGCCCGAGAGAGGGTAAATCAGTGACTTGGCCCAGTTAATCTTGTAGCCTGAGTAACTACCAAACAATTCGAAGAGATCGAGCGCCTTTTCTATTAGGTGGCATGGTCTGGCCATGTAGAGAACAATGTCATCCGCGTATAAAGCGATACGCTCCTCCCACTCATCATTCAGCTCCAAGCACCAGAAAAACCTATCCCTCCATATCCAGTGAGCCAACGGCTCAAGGGCCAGGGCGAAAAGGAGCGGGGACAAGGGGCACCCCTGCGCAGGGGGAATATACGTGTCATTGCTCCATTGACTGTCACCCTCGCTACAGGCTGTTCATATGACAGACGCACCCAGCCACAGAATACCGGACCAAAGCCCAAACGCTGAAGCACCATAAACAAGTAAGGCCATTCAATTCTGTCAAAGGCCATTGAGGCGTCAAGCGCCATCAATGCTGTTTGGGTGCTGCCCACGTCTTCTGTCATGTAGAGGACCCCATAAAGCCGTCGTAAGTTGTGTCGGGTGCTCCTGTGCGGCATGAACCCTGACTGGTCAACATGTATTAGGTCGGGGAGAACAGAGACCAGTCTCGTTGCCATGGCCAAGACCTTGGCCTCCATGTTGAGAAGCGAGATGGGCCGATAGGATGAGCATTGGTCAGCCGGTTTCCCAGCCTTGTGAATTACCACAATCTCGGTCTCCCGCTGATCAGGCGGGAGCTTCCCCACCTTCTGCGAGAGGGTCAATGACCACGTTCGCCTGCCTCTTCTATATTTCCACTGGGGGCCCATTAGGGCCTTGCATCTTACCGGCCTGGAGAGAATGAAGAGCTTCCCCCAGTTCCGATCCCATGAATTCAGCCTCCAGGTGGTCTGTTTGCTCCTTTGACACTGTGGGCAGCGTAAAGTCCATAGTAACTGCACACAGTCCTGCTCCGTACTGGTGCATACCGGGGTGTAGACCTTCTCGTAGTAGGACGCGAAGGCCTCTGCTATATCAGTACCGGTGGATGCCAGGGATTCTGCCTCATCCCACACCTCAGCCACCCCGGATCTCTCCCTATCCCGGCGTTCGAGCCACGCCAGCAGTTTCATGCTTTTGCCCCCCGCGTCATATATCTGATGCTGCGTGGTGAGGGAGTAGGCCCGTTCCTTTTGTTTGAGATACAATTCATGACTGCGGTCCAGCAAGGACGTCTTGCCGGCGCCTCGCTCCAGTGACTCAATTTCTTGTTCTTGCTGCTTGATCTGCAGGGACTCTTCCTTTTTCTTGGTGCAAATCAGTGCTTGGGCCTGGCCCCGCAGGACCGTCATATAGGCTTCCCATTAGTTGGGAGTCGACCGAGCTCCAGTTCTCAGCAAAATATTGTTGGGAGCCCTCCCTTAACGTATCGCTTATGGATTTGTCTTTGAGGTGCCATGGGTCTATCCTGGAGAAGGCCGCCCTGGTGGTTACTGCACACTTGAGGATGACACTGACCGGGGAATGATCGGAAATTCCCCCAGGCCAGAATACAGTGTTCCGCGAAATCGCCCAGCTGGTCTACCCGTGTGAACAGGTGATCTAACCTTGAGAAGGACCCATGCCTTGCTGAGTAGAAGGTGTAATGCCTGTGCGAGGGATGATGCGTGCGCCATAGGTCACCAAGTCCCATAGCTGTGACGAAGCCCTGCAAGCCAGATTCCCCCCCTGTAGCCCTGCCTCTCACTTGAAAGATCTAAGTCCGTATCCATGACTGCATTGGTGTCCCCTCCCAGTACAGTAGTTCCCCGGGGAAGGTCCGCCAGGAAGGTTCCCAGTTTTGTGTACGTTGTGGCATGCATGCCGGGTGGCATGTAACACGAGCCCATCACTATTGTTCGCCCCTCCCATCTGGCCGCTACGGCCGCCAAACACCCAGAGTCTTTTGTCCATGTGCCTGTAATTACCATTGACAGGGCATTTCGAACTTGGATCCCCACTCCCCTAGAGCCAGATGTGAACCCAGAATGGGCCACCATCTTGTAGCCGAAGCAGTCTAGGGCCTTACATCTGTTACAGCGCAAATGTGTCTCCTGAAGGAGAACTATGTCAGGGGAGTGCCGTTTCACGTGCTGCAGTACTAGAGTCCGCTTAATTTTGTTGCCCAGACCATTGACGTTCCATGTCCATATTCTTATTTGTGCCTGTTCACCCATTCGTGGAAGGGGGCCTACACTTTCTTGGATCCTTCATGCCCTACTGCATTTCTGTAAAAGCAGACAACCCTCCATATGGAGTATAATCGCGATGAGCCAAACATAAACTTCCCCTAGAACCAACACCCCCCACCCTGCCTCCTTACTAAGTGGATCCCCAACCACCCACCTTCCAAACTCGCAGAGTGCCTGTCGCCCCATCAGCCCCAAATCGAATTGTGGGTAATCTTAATATCTGATCGGTTATTAATTTGTATCTTTTATGGTTTCTTAAACTGAGTAAAGATTTTTTTAATGAATTACAAAATGAAAAATGACATTGAAGTGGCAAAGTACATGGGTGCGCTCCAGTCTCCATCAAATAGAGGCTCCTTTAGCCGCTTTTTCTAGAGAGGAGAGTCGAAAACAACATCTTCAGACCCATATGCTTTCGCGTGTAAGGGCAACACTCAATCCTCTCTATATGTTTTTATGGAGGAAACCATTCCAAAGGTGGGGCGGAGGTGCTACAACACGTAACTCCCCTTCTCCCAACAAACAGAGACTTGCCAACAATAGCCCCCCCCCCCCCTGATTATTTAACACCTGTTCCTGGGGGAAGACTTCAACAGTTTCTTCCCATTTGGCAAGACATAACATCCAACAAATGGGTGATTGATCTTATCTGGCATGGTTATTGCCTGGAGCTTACCACCGATCCTCCAGATATTCCACCCCACACTTGTAAAGTATTGTGAGACCATTTACAGTTACTCAAACAATAAGTGCAATCTCTCTTACAAAAGGGAGCCATAGAACCAGTTCCATTACAGTACCAAGGTTCAGGGGTGTACTCTCTTTACTTTCTAATCCCCAAAAAGGATTGCTCCTTAAGACCATTTTTGGATCCCAGGGTGTTAAACCTGTACATACTGTCAGAACACTTCCATGTGGTACCGCTCCAACAGGCGCTTCCACTTCTACAACAAGTAGATTCTAGGTCCACCCATGTCTTTCAAGAAGCATACTTTCACATTACGGTCCATCCAGCTCATCGCAAATATCACGGATTTCATATAGCAGGCAAACGCGATCAGTTCGAAGTACTCACATTCGGAGGAGCTACTGTTCCCAGAGTATTCACCAAATGTCTTGCTATAGTGGAAGTTCATCTCAGAAGACAACAAATTTAAATTTTTCCGTACTTAGACGATGGCTCATTAAAGCCAGCACACACCAGAAGTGTCTAAAACACACTCGCACCAGGTTAAACTCACTGCACCAATTGGGCTTTACAGTCAATGCACAAAAGTCTCATCAGCAGCCTTTACAAATACAATCTTATCTGGAAGCGACTCAACACCCTCACGGTACTAGCCTCTCCCAGTGCAGCCAGAGTTCGCAATATTCAAACTCTGCTATTACGGTTTCAAGCCAATCAAACCTTAACAGCCAAAACTTTTATGCAATTGTTAGGAATGGTGACATCATGCATCACATTAGTGCCCCGCGCAAGACTACTTTTGCGTCCTCTGCAAGAATGCTTAGCACATCAGTGGAATCAGTAACCGGGTCAATTAACCAATCTAGTGTTGATAGACTGCTGCACCCATCTCTCCTTGCAGTTGTGGAACCTAAAAAATTGATCAAAAGGGCAGCCCTTCATCGACCCTGTTCCACAGATAGTGCTAATAGCAGACTCAGCTCTCACAGGCCGGGGTGCCCATCCCCACAATCACACAATTCAGGATCTCTGGGGCAACAAGCACAAATGTCTCCACATAAACTATCTAGAGCTTCTAGCAGTATTTCTAGCACTGAAAGCTTTTCAGTCTCATCTCATAGGCAAAGTTGAACTAATCTGCATGGACAACATGACAGCCAATTATTATTTACAAAACCAAGGGGGGACACACACTCTCCAGCTGCCACGCCTCTCTCAGACTATCTGGAGCTGGGCAATTCATCACAGAATTCATTTTCAGCAGAACACCTTCCAGGAGTCAACAATCAACTTGCCGACCTCCTCAGCAGAAGGAGGCCAGAAATACACAAGTGGGTATTTCATCTCCAAGTTCTCCTTCCATACTTTCAAGAATGGGGATGCCCACAAATAGATCTGTTCGCCACAGTGGACAGCGCAAAATGCCCAAACTTCGCCTCCAGGTTCCCACATCCTTGCGCCAAAGGCAATGCCCTGTGGATCAATTGGTCAAAGATATTTTCCTACGCTCTTCCGCATCTCCCACTCCTTCCATTTTTGGTTCGAAAGCTCAAGCAAACATCGCTCACACTGATTTTTGTAGCTCCCACATGGGCACGGCAACCGTGGTACACCACACTTTTGGAAATCTCTGTAGTTCCTTACCAAAAGCTGCACCTCATTTCCAACCTTCTCACTCAGAACTGTGGAGAAATCAGACACCCAAACCCCAAGGAGCTCAACTTAGCGATTTTGCTCCTGGAGTCATAAAGTTTAGATAGTTAAATTTACCACCAAACTGTATAACTATTCTAAAAGAAGCAAGAAAGCCCACTACCAGAGTTTGTTATGCAGCAAAATTGAAACTATTTGTTATCTATTGTAATAACAACTAAATTAATCCTCTAGATGCTTCCGTTCAAAACATTATCTTCTGCACCTACAGCAAACTAATCTAGCCTACACATCTATTAGATTGCACCTTGCAGCAGTAGCTGCATATTTGCAAAATAGACCGCGTTTATCTTTGTTCGTAGTCCCCATGATTAAAGCCTTTATGGAAGGCTTAAAAAGAGTAATACAATCTAGAATGCCTCCTGCACCGGTATGGAATCTCAACATTGTACTTACAAGACTCATGGGTCCACCCTTTGAACCATTACAATTGTCCTTTACAGTTCCTTTCATAGAAATGTGCCTTCTTCATTGCAATCATTTCAGTAAGGAGAGTTTTTTTTTTCTCGGAGTTTTATATAGCGCGAACTAGAACCGAACCGAATCAGTTATCAGAGTGTTTTACATAGCACCAGTTACGTTACATGAGGACACACTTTCATTTTTTAGGCACGGGGAGATTAAGTGATTTGCCCAGAATCACAGGGGTTTTTTGGCGTAGTTACCGAGACTCGAAACACCAGATCCCCAGGTCCGAGGTCGAGCGCCTTAGCCGTTAGGCCAACGCCTCTCCCCAGAGTTGGTGATCTACAGACATTAACCTTAGAAGAACCCTTCTTTCAGTGTTATAAAGATAGAGTAGTTCTTCACACCAACTCAAAATTCATACCTAAAGTAGTTTCTGCATTTCATCTTAACCAAGTTGATTTGCCTGTGTTCTTCCCTCAGCCTGATTCTGTAGCAGAACAAGCTCTTCACATACTTGATGTCAGAAGAGCGTTTTTGTATTATATTTGAAAGGACAAAAGATTTTTGTAAAACAAAGCAACTGTTTGTTGCATTTGCACCACCTCACAATGGAAATCCTATCTCTAAATCTGGAATTTCAAGATGGATTTTTAAATGCATTCAGTTGGTGCAGTTCAGAGAAAGCGAAATACAGTCCAGTCTTTAGCAGTACAGCATATTATCATATTGTACAAGTGGAAACACGCTACATCATACACGAGGTAGTGAAGATATGTATTACAAAGACATTGCAAATGCATCTTAGACTTAAACCAACAACAGCAGCCTCTGCTACAGTGACGATAGAAATGAGGGTCTGACACATCCGACCTATTGATTTATTCCTTTGGCGCTTTCTCTTTACAGAATCCTAATTCATCAAATTCCCCTTGTGGGGTCCGGGATCGAGCCGTAGGCCTGGCTTCGCTCTCCATTTCCATACCCTCTCCCTCAAGGTTCGTTTCATGTGTGAGAAGATAGGAGGTGAGTGGACCCCAAATATCTTTCGGGCGCGATTTAGTAGGTAATAGTTCTTCTTAGTAATGCATGTGATCTTGCCCAGTGGACATAGTTTGTATCCAGTCTTTGAACTTGGGAGCCCGGCCTCTACCCCATTTGCACGCCACCTGACGTTTCGCCAATAACAAACCCATTGCCAAGAACTTTATGTGCACTGTATTTATGTCTTGAAATAAACCCAAAAGGGCTATGAGTGGGCATGGTGTCATCTGTGGATCCTCTCATGGTTGACAGCCCTTCAAAAATCTGTGTCCAGTAGTCTTCTACCTGGGGCAACTCCACGCTAAATGCAAGAAATCTGCTCCCTCCCTCCCGCACCATGCACACTTGTTGTTGTCTCGGAGGTGAAATCTGTGTAGTTTAGTCGGGGTGTGATATAATCTGTGCAAGAATTTAAAATGAATGAGGCGTAGCCTACTGTTGCCTATGATTGCTTCTGTCTGCGTGCAGCTGAGTTCCCATTGTTCATCCGTTAACGGGACATTTAGATCTTTATCCCATTCCTGCCTGGCCCGCAGAGTATGGTGCGTTCTGTACATGTTTATACAAGAAGGATATGACATGGCGGGGGCTTGTACTTGTAGCAAGGCATGGAGAGGTGCAAGTGTATCAGGCTCTTCGGGAAAGGTAGGGGTTGCGGCCTTCCCACTTTGCCGGAGACAGGTGTACATGAATGTGTCCATTGTTGTGGGTATGTGTGCTCGAAAAAACTGTTCCTTGAAGCGCAATTGTCCCCCAATATACAGGTCTCTCCAGGTGTGATAGTTGAGACCGTTCAGCATCCTCCGACATATCCCCTCATATGTAACTTGTAGCAAGGGATTACGTAACAGGGGCATCCAAGGGGAGTACAACATGAGGTTATGTAGCTTGTGAGCAATCTGCCGCCATGCTGCAAGGGTGCAGTCTACGGTGGACGGGTCACGTTCCTGCTTCTTCACTGTTGTAAAAAGATAGCTTGTCGGGGGTGTCGGGCCATATAACCATCCTCTACAGCCAAGTGAGGCATAAAGGGTGGAGGATGGAACCAGTATGTCGCGAAGTGGGCCTGTGCACAATAATAATAGAATTCAAAATTGGAGACATCATACCCCCCCTGATGTTATGGCAGCATCCGCGTAGCCAGGTTGTCGTACCTGTTTCCCGCCCCATATGAGCCTCGTAAGTTGAGTCCTGAGTGTGCTAAAGAAAAAAACTCCCAGGGTGGTATGGTATATTAATGAAGAGGTACAAAAGTTTTGGCAGCAGTACCTTAATAAGGGAGATCCTCCCCGCCATTGAGAGTGGTAGCCGTAACCACTTGGTGATAGTGTCTGTTATCTTGTCAATAGCTGTACCATAATTTATTCGCATCAGTGTGTCCTTATTTCTGGTGATACGTATGCCCAGGTATTTTAGCTGGGCAGTTTCCAAAACTAGTGGGTAATCCAATTGATGTGACAGGGTATTATCCGTAAGGGGAAATATCGCGGATTTAGACCAATTTATTTGTATATCGGATATGGCTCCAAATTTAGTTCTCTCCCGGAACACTGGATTGAGATTGTCTTGAGGCTTTTTGACGTACAGTGTCATATCGTCTGCATATAGGGAGATAAGCAATTGTCTACTTGGGTAGATCAGTGCCTTCTCGTTATGGTGTTGCCGTAGTTTTGCAGGTAAGGGTTCTATGGCCAAGGCACATAAAATTGGCGATAGTGGACACCCTTGCTGCGTACCCCTGGATGCAGTAAAGGTGGAGGACTTGGCTCCATTCAAAAGCACTGAAGCTATCAGTTGGCTATATAGCAGTTGTATCCAGCGGTGAAAGGTAAGAGGCATCCCCATGTAACCCAAAGTACACAGTAGGTAATCCCACTCTAAAGAATCAAACGCCTTAGTGGCGTCAAGGAATACCGCCACCGCTGAGCAATTAGGGTCTATATCTTGCAGTACTGCGGCTAGGGTTCTAAGATTGTGCGATGTGGCTCGGTTTGGGATGAATCCCGCCTGGTCGGGTAGCACCAGTCGTTCCATCAGTAGATTAAGTCGGGTCGCCAGGACCTTTGCTAGTATTTTAGTATCACAATTTAACAGGGAGAGGGGGTGGTACGATTGACAATAAAGTGGGGATTTACCAGGTTTTAACAGCCAGGTTATGAGGGCTTCTCGCATAGTTCTTGGTAAACAACCCTCTTCTAATGCTGCACAGAACACCTCCTTCAGTATGGGAGCTAAAAGCGATGGGTACGTTTTATAGAATTCTATCGGTAGCCCGTCAGATCCCGGGGCCTGTCCCATAATGGCATCAGTGATCTCTTCTAACTCCAAATCTTAAGTTCAAGAATTTCCGCTGGGTATTCCCCAGCCAGGCCAGTGCAGTGTCTTCAAAATAGTGTGGCAAATCAAGCGGGGTGCCTCTTCGGGAAGAGTAGAGAATGTTATAATAGTCCCTGAACGTGTTCAATAGATCTGGAAGGTTCCTATGTATGGTGCCCTGTGCATTTTGTATTTCTGGTATATAGTTGGAGAACCTGGGGGGCCTGGTCACACTTGCCAGAGCCTTCCATGGGCGATCTCCTTCACCAAAGTCCCTTGCCATGTATGGTTTCCCCGAAATTTACACTCCCTGTTTGCAAGTGCCTCATATTCCGTTAGCTTGTCTCGCATGTTGGCCCTGATTGCATTGCCATCAGAGCTGGAGTTGAGGTCGCGTTCTAGTTTTTTGAGTTCCCCTTCCAATTTGTGTATGTCATTACGCAGCGTTTTGAGGATACCCCCTCCTTTGGAAATACACCAGCCCCGGGCTGTGACTTTGAATGCCTCCCAAACAGTTGTGATGCCGGAGACAGACTTCACATTGCGCTCCAAAAAGTCCTGGATGTCTTGTTCTATTTCAGCCTTGAAAACAGTGTCCTGAAGGTGCAGTGGGTTGAGGCGTCAGTTATTGTATGGGGAGTGCTTTAGGGGGGGGCATGTATTTCCATAACAACAGGGGAATGGTCTGAATACGTGCAGGCTAGATGGGTTAAGTCTACCAGCCAGTGTGTCATTCCTACGGATGTGATCAGTTAATCTAGCCTGGCCCAGGATGAATGGACCGCTGAGTAATGTGTACCCTCCCGCTGTGTGGGGTGTTTGTACCTCCATGAGTCGAGTAAATAGTTGGCGTCTATAATGTCTTTTAATGTTCTGTGCGTGGCCGCAAAGTGCATCGGGGAGACTCGGGATCTATCCATCCGGAGGTGTATTGTGGTGTTAAAATCTCCACCCCAGATGACGTAGGTAGTACCTATTGCCTGGATTTTACCCCATAGCAGGAGAAGAGCATTGGGATCATCGGTGTTGGGGCCATAATAGATGGCGAATGTCAAGTCATATGAGTGGAGTCTCCCCCAGACCAGGCAGAACCTGCCATTAACGTCAGTTTCCGACCCACTGGGCACAAATGCCACTCCTCTCAATTAAAATGGCTACTCCCCGAGAGTACCCAGAATACGATGCGAAACTGCGGCGTGAGGCCCATCTCGAAGCAAACTGAGGTGTAGTTCCGGGATTCAAGTGCGTTTCTTGTAGCAGAGCGACTGTGATATGGTGTCTATCTAGGTAACCCAGTATCTGTCTCTTTTTCCTAGGGTTATTCAGACCTCGTACGTTACATGATGTCACTTTTAAACTGTTAATATTACGTGTGTTGTCTAACATTCCTACTGCTGTTATAATCAGTACTGAGCCATATACCGTTAACCATAGTTGACTGGACAGGTTGCATCTCTTCAAAAATAGAACATCCCCCATGCAACCACACCGGCTTCCCCAACTTGCCGGGCATATAAACCCCACCCGCCCAAAGAAATCCCATTACTTAACAAATACTTTCCCTCCTTACTGGAGATTTGGGGGTTCGCCCTCGTAGGGAAATCACTAGGGGCACACAACTCGCCCACTCTCCTCCATAATTGCACCCACCCGCTGCTCCGCTGTGAGGGCGGGCAGCTGCGTGCGGCGGGACGGAGGTAAGTGGCCGAGCAAGACATATTACAACACATTAGTTATGTCAATACTTCACAAATGTAGACCAGTTCTTCAAAGTCAGATTGCCAATGAGAGTCACGAAAGTTCCGCTGTAAATTATGTGCCTCAATCTGGGTTTGATAGAGGAGATTAGGATCTGGAGCGCCCACATGCTCCCGCGTCCATGGATGATGGGTGACGGTTTCTTTTGAGGTATTCCTCTGCCTGCTGCGGATTCTGAAAGTAATGCTGCTACCCGTGATGTTATCTTCAATTTCGCCGGGTACATCATTGCCTAGGGGATATGTTGCGCTTGGAACTTTTTCTTAACAGCAGCAAATTTTCGTCTGGCGTCTTGTACTGTTTGCGTAAAGTCTGGGAAGAACGCCAGAGTACTATTCTCCTAGTGAACTTTTTCTTTTCACGGGCCAGGCGTAGGACCGCATCTCTCTCATGATAATTTTAAAAGCGTGCAATCACGGGACATGGTAGTGCCCCGGGGGCGGGCGAGCAGCTAGGGATCTGTGTGCCCTCTCCACTGTGAGATGTTCTGAGAAGGAGTCTCTGCAGTACAAATCTACAACTAGCTTCTCAATGAAGTCCTCCATACGGCCTGTATAGGTTGATCTGCCAGGCGAAGAATTCGCACATTGTTCCTCCTGGAGCGAGCCTCCAAGACTTCGTTCTTGTCAGCGATGATCTTGAGCACCTTATCCATTTGTGATATCTAACCCGCTGTTTGCCGTGGCGCCGTCCTCAAGGTCAGACACTCTGGTTTCTGCTTCTTTAAGGCGTTGCTCATGTTGATCTAATTTAGTAACCACAGAGTTCATCCGCATGTTCATCATGTCTATTTTAGCGTCTATGGATGTGAGGCTTTGCTTCGGGCCAAGTAGAAGCGTTTCCCAGTCCTCCTCTGGAGTGTCTGCGGTATCGGAGTCTGTGTGTTCCGCCGAGTTAGACCTGGGTGTTTTGCGCATTTCAAAAGGAATTTTAGTTTGTTTGGTATTGGTGAGCCCCATGATGTAATCAGGCGAGCAGTCTGGGAGTGCAGGGTGAGAACTCACGAAGCTCCGTCAGTGGTCTAGCGCTGGTCAGTGTCTCGAGGCTGCCTCTATTAGAACCCACCGCGTGAAGGCCTTAGCGATTTAGCTCCAACAGCGCAGTGCGTATAAACAATGCTCGTGGCTCTAGCCAGTGCAATCGGCAATCCCTCCTCCACCTTGGCCACCACTAAGTGTGTGCACACAATGTCGGTGTAATATTCCTACAACGGCGTATACCTGGAATTTCACGACCGCGAGAAGAGTCCAAGTCACTAAGTGCGCTGCAGAGGGTACCAGGGGCTCAAATGGATATCTGGCAATGTATTGTGAAGCACACTGCTGAAAAAGGGAGATTGTTGGTCCTAGTCACTTCATGTGGCGAGCGCTGCAATTTAATGTCTCTGTCCAAGCGATCTAAAATGTCCGCTCATCTGACATCTGTAGTGCGCTGTTGGCAGAGTGCAGCAGCTGTGTGCTATTCGAGCTACGGCTACTGGTACAGAAAGCAGGTCAGCGGCGGGGTCTCGGGCACTTATATACTGCAAGTGGCGCTTGAGAATGAACGTTCCTTCCTCGGGCTATGTGGCTGCAGCGATCTAAAATGGCGGCATCCCCTCGCGTGGGTAACGGCTGGATGAAGGTTCGAGTTTGCAATTTGGGCTTGTGGAATATATGTTTATTTGGCAGGCAGGGGCATTCTCGATGCGCAGTGTGAGAAAGTGCCATCTTTCTTGCATTGGTATGCCCCCACTTTTTTCTGACTGCTGATGTGCTTTGACTGAGTGTGCCCTGGGCTCCTGCCAACCAGATACCCAGGGCCTGTGTTCCTTCCCTAAAACTGTGTTACAACTAAAACCCAATTGACCTCTCTTTCCACCTGTCAGCCCCTAGTAAATGGTACCCTAGGTACCCAAGGCATGGTGACCAGAGAAGACCCCTGAGGTCTGCAGCACTTATTGTGCCACCCTCAGGGGCCCTGTACCCTGACACCCACACACTGCCTTTGCAGGCTGAGTGTCTAAGTACAGAACCAAACAAAGAGTCGACATGGCACCCATCCCTGTGTGCAATGCCCACAGAACCCACTGCCCTGGCATACTTCGGTCACCCCTCTAGCTGGGTGCCCTATGCCAGAGGTGTGGGCACAGGTGCATGAGCCTTGTGCCCCTACAGTACCCAGGGCCATTCCTGGGCACAGTAAGTGCAGTGATGCCATTAATAGTATATGGTGCTGGGAGGTTGTCATTATGAACTCCACAGCACCATAATGGCTACACTGAAGACTGACAAGTTTGATATCAAACTTCTCAGCACATTAAACCCACACTGATGCCAGTGTGGGATTTAATGTAAAATGCACCAGAGAGCATCTTAGAGATGCCCTCTGAAAACCTAGCCTACAATCCACGTCTGGGCGGAGTTGCTGCAGAGGCTGCCACACAGCAGACATGTTGCTGGACCCCTGGGTGGAGAGCCCCCCGCTCTCCTGGCCTGCAACAATGCACATCCTGGGCGAGGTGCTAGGTATCCTCCCCCAGGATGGGCAGGAGGAAGCTTCAAAGGCATGCCGCCTCTTTGAGCTTCTCCAGACCATTTGCTGTACCCAGCAACTGGCCCCCACCAGTCCTGACCCCCACTCTGGCGGGAAGACTGGCGGGAAAAACTACGTCAGGAGGAGGGGTGTGCCAGCCTGTGCCAACCTCACCCCTCAGGTGGGGATACGAGGTGAAACACGACCCCGGGCTCCGGCTATCTTGAAGATGGGGAGCCCTGCCCAATCACAGCTAGGCTCCTGCCCCCCTACCACTGGAGAGGAGCAGGCTAGGGGGTGTACCCACCTCAGGACAGGGACCTATTGGTCCCTGTCCTTGCCCTACCCGTAACGCCCCTAAATTCAGTATTTAGGGGCTCCCTGAACCTTCCTTCCTCAGATCCCGATAAGAAAATAAGAAAGAAGATGAAGAAGTCCCGCCGTGCAGCTGCTAACAGGACGACGACAACAACTGACTTGTCCCCAGTCCTACCGGCCTGTCGGTCCTGGAACCTGCTCCTGCCTAATCCCAAAACGATTCATAAAGGGGGTGGTGATGGACAGAGTATCTGAATTAAGCAGAACACTCCTACCCAGTCAAAAGATCAGGGCTTGATCCATCACCGTTTTTTTAGCTCACTGCACCATCCCAGCTCAGAACCTGGCTACATGCAAATTAGTCTGACCCTGGCCCAGTGCATCATGGGAACAGGGCAGACCAAACTACCAAGCCAATTCTTTACTGGAAAGGAAACAAGCTTCCGGGGACCGGTTTCTGGCATTACAGCCGTCTTCGGCCCGGCTTGCTTGAATCCTGATGGTGCAGTGAGCAAGGGACTCACATCTGAGCATACCCTTCCACACTTGTGGTGGCCAAAACGATTCATAAAGGGGGTGGTGATGGACAGAGTATCTGAATTAAGCAGAACACTCCTACCCAGTCAAAAGATCAGGGCTTGATCCATCACCGTTTTTTAGCTCACTGCACCATCCCAGCTCAGAACCTGGCTACATGCAAATTAGTCTGACCCTGGCCCAGTGCATCATGGGAACAGGGCAGACCAAACTACCAAGCCAATTCTTCACTGGAAAGGAAACAAGCTTCCGGGGACCGGTTTCTGGCATTACAGCCGTCTTCGGCCCGGCTTGCTTGAATCCTGATGGTGCAGTGAGCAAGGGACTGCTCACTGCACCATCAGGATTCAAGCAAGCCGGGCCGAAGATGGCTGTAATGCCAGAAACCGGTCCCCGGAAGCTTGTTTCCTTTCCAGTGAAGAATTGGCTTGGTAGTTTGGTCTGCCCTGTTCCCATGATGCACTGGGCCAGGGACAGACTAATTTGCATATAGCCAGGTTCTGAACTGGGATGGTGCAGTGAGCTAAAAAACGTGATGGATCAAGCCCTGATCTGTTGACTGGGTAGGAGTGTTCTGATTAAGTCAGATACTCTGTCCATCACCACCCCCTTTTTGAAATTATTTTCCTGCCTAATCCCGGCGACTCCTGCGGACAGCAACCTTGGGACACCCAGAGGATCTGCCTGCCTTGACCCTCTTAAAGCCTGGGACTCCCATCAGCAGAGGCTCTGCTGCAACAACACCCCTGGTGCCAACCAGGAAGCTCCGGACCAACCCACTCTGCACCCGCCGAGCCCGGCCCGTGCCCGAGTGATCCAGGACGACGAGGACGCCCCCCCGGCGACTGGGACCCGAAGTCCATTGCCCAAAGACCCTCCTCGACGACCCCGACGCCGCCTGCAGCCTCAGGACAGAGGACCCCTCCAACCGCGACCAGCAGGGGGTAAGATTTCCCGACCTCAAAAGACACCCCGGCGCCCCACGGCCCCCTGTGCCCAACTCCTGGGTGCCTACCTATCCTCCAAGATCCCAACTTACCCCTCGAAATGTTGGTCGCTTCAGAAGATTCTTCGTCCCCGAGCCTGCAGCCTTTGTTCCCTTTTCAAGTTCCTCATTGAATAACATTGAACGCCTGACAGCTCAAAAGCACCCTGCACCCAACCGCCCGAGTGCCCCTGGCAGTGCAACCTGTACCCTATCCTACTTCCCCAATTATCCTGAGCAAGGGACCAGAAGCCCAGCTCCCACAGCCGCGTGGCCTGCTAGCTAGCAGCCACCAACCGGAGGCCCCCTTTCTCTCACTGGATAACATTGGGCCTAACTACCTCTGCACGCGGCCGCCCCTGTGCCGCTGGGAGTGAACCAACTGTACTTACCTGACCCTGAGGGAACCCTGAGTCTATGCCCAGAACCCTAACTTCACCAGCCAAGTACTCACCTGGAAACAGATAACTCACTTACCTGCCATTGGATAACATTGACTGGTTTAACTCGAAAAATCTTCTAAGTGTGAAGGTTTTGAAACTAAAAATATTCGTATAAAATCACCCGAATTCCGAAGTACTCACCTGTGATCAGGGGAGAAGCCAGTCCTGTACCTTAAGGCCCAGTACTGAACTGCAAAAGTAATCTTTACCAGGTTTACTAGTAATCTGTATTTTCTCAATAGGAATCCATTGTCTGCTTTTCTATGAAATTTCTTCTAAGTGTAAACTTGAAATATTCTTTAAAAATCATACGAAATACTGAAACGCAATTACTTACCTGTTTTAAGTTGAGACCCCAGTGCTGGACCTAGGAGCCTAGTACTGGATTACTAAAGTAACGAGATCATACTTTACCTGCAACCTGAATGTTCTCCAATTGGATAACATTGCTAGATTTTCATTGAAAAGTTTCTAAATGTGAACTTTTAAAACCGCTTTATATTACTGAACAATCACTACTGTAACTAAAACGATTTTACTAAATTGGTTTCAGCTTGGACCCCTGGACTGAACCCAGGATCCAGTCCTGGAACTACCAAAGTAATCTACAAAGTAATCAACTGTACATATATGATGAAAACCCATTGATCTCAATGCTATAGTGTGTTTAGAATTGTGTTGCCTACTGCAACCCCTGTATCTATTGTGTTCACCAAGTTTATTGCCTCTTTGCAAAGTAATTACATGAAAGTACTCATATTGAGAAAAGTATATTTTTATACCTGTTGGTTCTAAAAATAAAACCACTATATCTGTTTATCAAAACAATTGGCCTGGAGTTCAGTCCTTGAGTGTGGGAAACCTTTTGCTGGCTGAGTGTGTACAACAAATGCTTTACACTGTCCTCTGGTACTGCCTTACTGCTCGACCAAGCTAACACTTTTGAGAGTAAGGTCAGTCCTGACTTTAAACTCTGTTATACCTCTGCGGTTTGTGGACTCTATACACACTGTACCTTATTCTGGTCCAGTATATATAGAGCCACTTTCTCACATTGGTGGATCAGCGGTGGGATACAAACTTGCATTTCTTGGACTACTTGGTTACCATCTGATCACACGACAGAACTCATAAATTGCCTTTAGAATTCTGAAATTGTTTTTTTCCAAAATACTAGAAGTCTGGTAGGGCCTTGTTTAACCCCTTCCATGCTCATGACGAGCTGAGCTCGTCATGAGTTGCGCCGCTCGCATGCTCATGACGAGCTCAGCTCGCATGCTCATGACGAGCTCAGCTCGTCATGTAACGCGGTAAATCGAAAAAAGCCGCACTTCGCAAAAATAACCGCAGCACGCATGCGGTTAAGTCCCATTAGGATTTTAGAAAAATAAGTCACTACAGTCAGGGTAGAGGGTTAGAACTATCAGGTTAGAATGTCTCAACTCCGCCCAACTATTAGTGAGGATAATATAGCCCAGGACCTGGCGGAGGAGCTCAACCTCACACCTTACTTACACTTAAATTTCAGAGAAGTAAGGTCCTTATGCAAATTATACCAGTGGGCCTGCATCCAACCAAAGTAGGGCTCCAGGAGCTCTTGGCTGAGTATGCTAAAGGCCACCCCTCTGAACAGGGTGATGACCGGTCAGAGGAAGAAAAGGTGCTAGAGGAGGAGGAGACTCCAATCTTCTCCTGGGAGAGGAGGGGCCCTGTACCCTTAACTCCAAGTATCACACTCTGGGACCCTAAGACCTACACAGGTGGGCCAGGGCCCACAGAAAACATTGGGACTAGTCCCAGTGAAGAGGACAGCATGTTGGCCAAGAGATTAGACCTAGAGTCCAGACTCCTGGCTCTGGAAAAAGAAAGGAAAGAGATGGGCTTAGCCCCTATCTCTGGTGCCAGCAATAACAAAAACAAGGACAGAGAGGAATCTTATGATCCTAAAATCCCAAAAGGGATTGTCCCTAAATTTGAGGAAGGTGATGATATCACTGTAGGAAGGTGGATATCTGACTATATGGTTACCCCAACTTTTTGCCTAGTGTTTAGCTGTTTTTTTTACTTAGTTGGCCCGGGATCCTGCTATTCAGGGCCCCAGGCTATCTGCTCTCTCTGTAAAATGGACTCCATGTACTTTAGGTACATATCTAATTGGATATTGGGTCACCTTGCGAGCCCCTGTCTAGTGTACCATAGGTACCCAGGGCATAGGTGCATCCAAGGCCTACCAGGGGCTGCAGCATGAATTATGCCACCCCTGGCTGGCCATCCAAACTGACACCACAGGCTGATTACTCAGCTTGGGCAAGGTCGTGTAATCACCCCTTGCTTGAGATATAGTTTACCTATATCTACCCTTATATATCTCCTACGCGGATGATACCCAGCTCTTGTTTCCTTTTAAAAGTCTCACCGACGAAGTGAGGACGGCCTTTTCCGAAGGCATGAAAGCTGTGGCAAAGTGGATGACATCGAACTATCTCCAATGCAATGTAAATAAGACCGAAGTCGTGCTTTTCGGGGAGGCTAGAGCTATGTGGACGCCGGACTGGTGGCCGTGCGAGCTTGGCCAGGTGCCAGAACCTAAAAAGGTTGTAAAAAACCTAGGGGTACGCCTCGATCAAGAGCTTTCTTTTAAACAACATGGTAACTGGGTGGTTGGCCAATGTTTCCATGTTATTGGACTTTTACGAAAAGTTTTTCCAATACTACCGGACTCCACCAGGAAAACTCTGGTACAGGCATTAGTATTGAGTCGCCTGGATTATTGCAATGGACTCCTGCTGTCAGCCAATGAAGGTGTCCTAGCAAAACTCCAGATGATACAAAATACTGCAGCGAGGCTAGTACTGAATGCCCCTCCAAGAACGCCATCAAAACCTCTCCTGGATAAATTACATTGGCTCTCAGTCCGTAAGAGGATCAGTTTTAAGACTTGCTGCTTGATCCACAAGAGCCTACATGGATGTGGGCCTTCCTATTGGAATGATAAATTAATTCCATATAATCCTACTCGATCTCTCAGGTCAAGCAGCCAACTTTTATTGAGAGTACCAACCACTAAGAAGGTCAGACAAGGGGGCAAAGCTTTATCGGTTGTTGGACCCACCTGTTGGAGTAAACTCCCTCTTGAGCTTAGGCAATGTCCAGAACTTCTAAATTTTAGAAAAAAACTTAAAACATTTTTATTTCAGACTTAGTCTAAGAACTTATGTCCATACTGAACTGAACTATATGCTAAACTGATGCTGCTAGCCTTTTTTCTCTCTCTCTCTCTCTTTTTTTCCTCTGTGCGCAGAGATACTCTGTTTAGAGTCGATTCTAGCGCGTTACAAACTTATAAATAAATAAATAAATATAGACACATCCATACCTATAAGTCACTCCTATGGCAGGCCTTAACAATCCTGGAGGCAGAGTGCTTGGTTTTATGTGAGATGGTGCTCTAGCATGAGCTGAGCCTGTCTGCAGCTTTCGGAACCATGTCCATATAGCTGTTCTATGATATAGTCATACCATATACTCTTAAGTGCATTATAATCCTCGCGGTTATTGCTAACTTTGGTTTGGCTTTATCAAAACATGTTGTGTAAGGTGTCATACGCTTTGGAATACTAGCCCCCCTGCCAGTTCTGGTGGCGGGGGTAGCATTCCACCCTTCTAGAGGTAAAAGACATGTAAGTTCTACTTTACCCGGTTATAGTTAAACAGAGGCTCAGCATCACAAAGTGGATGCTGCTGCCACAGACACGAGTCTGACCTCCTGCTGCTGGACGAAACTTCGGCAGGGGAGGCCTGGACAATAGGTTTCCTGACTTGGGTGGTGCTGGCACCTCCCCAGACAGACTTTAGTGTATTGGGGCAGGGTGGGTTGAAAGAAATGACACTGCCTGGGGCACACAAGGTGCTCCACGCATAGCCAGGTTCAAACCAGTTGCTGGGGCACTCCAGCCCCAGCTCTGGCGCGAAACTGGACAAAGGGAAAGGGGTGTAACCACCCCCTCCCCAGGTTCCACCCACAGGAGGGACCTAGCAGGTAATCCAGCCCCTTAGTTCAGTATAAAGATAGGAGCTGAGTCTAGAGACTTTAGATTTATCCTGGAAAGAAACTCTGACACAAACTCTTGGACCTTCGACGTTCCATATCTACTGGAAGACTGAAGACATCTCCCTTGTGGTCAAGGAGTGACCACCTTTGCAAACAGGCACCAACAGTAACTTGCCCGTTTGCTTTGTCGACGCTCCAGCCGGATCCCGAAGACTTAGCGACGCAGCCTCTGGACTTTCAGACTTCTCTGACTCCGATCCACATCAAAGTGGAGACCCGTGGCGGACACGAGAGACGAGGGACCGGACATCCTGCAGTACCTGCTTTTTGCTACTTGTGCAGCTTCTGAGGCGTCCTCGAAGTTGTGCATTGGGGATTGAAAACCCCCAGCCCCGAGCAGTAAGTGCACCGAAGCTCAGCCCTCCACACTCCACGAGTGCCGCGTGGGGCCTGCGCCTGCATTTCTCCTCGACGCGTCTTCGCGGTTGCTAGCCTGTTGGCTAGTGGCCCTCCTGAAGACATCCTTTTGAAACCACAACGCTTGCCTGGTTGCTCCAGTCTGGCTCCTGCTTTCCTGTAAAGGGGAAGCTCCCCAGACCTTGCTGGTCTGAACAGAAGCCGATCTTCCCTCCCTGCGTGGGTTGCCTTTGCCAAGGCTTGTTGGGTCCAGTCCGGATACCGACACCGCCAACAGCTAGATCCTTCGTGGGACAGTCCGTATCCAGCTCCTGGTCGTCATCGACGCCTCCTGGTCCACGATGCTGCAGAGACAAGCTTCACATCCTCACCAGATTGCATCTCAACATCGCCTGGTTCCTTCCTGGTTCCTTCCTGGTTCATTCCTGGTCACTGGCTAGTGACCCAGACTCTGTCCCCTCTGCATTCAGGTTCTTCACTGCTCCGATCCACCCTTGGATCCATCGGGACATCTTTCTCCTGGTCGCTTGCAGCACTCTCTTGCAGCTCTCCATAGGATTGATCGACGAAACCCGACACGAAAGAACACCTATGCACCCGGCTTCCCTGGGTGAGGTAACTCGAGTACTCCGGTGCTCCCGTGGGTAACAACTATCCAAGTGTCCTAGTTTAACAGGGTTTTCCCGTAGTCCACCCGGAAGTGTGCGAAATCAACTACATTGTAACTTTTATGTTCCCATTGATTCTCTATTGTAACTCGCGTGTGTGTTTAGACACTGCACACGCATCCTGTGGGTCTCCTACTTCCAGTCCTTTGGTTGATCAGTGTAGCCTCAGCGATGCCCTAGGCCTATTCACCTTTCCTGAACTGGTTCTTATACCACTTCTTTAGTATATCGTTGGTGAGGCCCCTAGGGCAGAATTGTATTTGTGCAACTTATAGTATGCTTATTGAGTAACTTGTGCTGTATCTCGAACTCTGACCTCATAAAGAGTGCAGAGGGGTTGTGTTAGTAATAAATACATATATATTTGATATATACCTTGTGTGGTGTCCTTTCATTTGGTATTCAAGGGATTATAATTGGTAAAACAATTGGCTTCACATGCTCTCTGAAGTGTTAGCCTAAGACTGCTGTGTCCATGCTACCACCTGGATAGCTGGTCTATAAGGTTGACTTTACAACCATCACCATAAGGGTTGTTTGGACAGGTGCAAGGTGCTCACTAGAATAGTGAACATCATATACCAGGCCAACTTCTCACAATCACCAAGTGGTTCACAGCCTTTGAAAGGGCTTGTGATATGAGAAGAGTGAAGAAACCTCAATGGGGGGCACTCCTGTGGGAACTGTTCTCTGGTAACTGCAGAGACAGGCTTCTGACCTTCTCTGGGCCAGTTGCATGGTCCTATGACCTCATGAAGAAAACTCTGATTGAGGGATTTGGACTTACTACTGAGGATTATATAATTGGGTTCAGGGGGGCTCACAAAATCCAGACCCAATCCTGGATAGATGTTGAAGACTACTAAGTAAAGACACTGGATGGTTGGTTAACTGGACACAGTGTGCATGATTTAACTGGACTTTATAATTTGTTTATGAAGGATCACATTTTGAGTAATTGCACAAATGAAAAGTTGCATCAGCATTTGGTAGAACTAGGTATAATTTCTCCCCAAGAATTGGGAAAGAAGGCAGGCCATTGGGTCAAGACTAGGGTGACAAGGACAGCCACTGGGGGTGACCAAAAGAAGGTGGTTTCAAAACCTCTCCAGGGGAAAGGTGGTGAGAATCCCCAAGATAAAAAGTCTGAGTCTTACAAAGGGCCCCAAAGACCTGTACAGGTGGGTGGGTCCCAAACTACTCCCTATGTGCCTCAGCCCTATAGGGGAAGAACTTTGATCCTAACAAGGCCTACTGTAACAACTGTAAAAAGTTGGGATATTTAACTGTAGACAAGAACTGCCCCTACAATAAAGCCCCTAAGGCACCCAATACAGCTACTCCAGGGACAGTGAATCTACAGATGGGATCAGAGGAGTGCCCAGAGCAAATCTGGGAATACACTCAAGCTAGTCTAGTCTCCTTGGGGGAAATGGAGTTTGCCGCTGTAGCTGGTTGGCCACCCAACCGTAAAAAGTATCTGCAATACCCCTCCATTAATGGAACTAGAGTAGAAGCCCTGATGGCTATAGGTGCCAGTATGACTATGGTGAAGGAAATGCTGGTTTCCCCAGAGCAATACTTGATTGGGAAAACTTACCCAGTCACCAATGCTGATAGCATTACCACCCAACGCCCTATGGCTATGGTGACATTAGGTTGGGGGAGGTTACTGGCCTGAAACTGGTAGTGGTCTCTCCACAATTGCCAACTGTCTGCTTGGAAATGACCTGGAAACCTCAGCCTGGGCTGAGGTTGAGCAAGTAACCCATGCAGCCATGCTGGGTATCCCTAGACTGGTGTGTGTGCAAACCAGAGCACAGAGAAAAACGAAGGGTGAACACATTGGTTGGGCCATACTTTCAGGCCCCAAACCTATCAAGAGAAAAAGCCAGAAGGCTGGGGGACTAGCTTCTACACAGCAAGCCTCTCAGGACCCCTCTCCTCAGGGAGAGGACTAGGAAACCCTAGAGGGAATTGAGCCCATGGAGCTTGAGCCTTACCAGGTTGGACTCCTGGGCCCAGGGAGACCCACTAGGGAAGAGCTGTGCCAGGGTCAGCGAGACTGCCCCACTCTTGAAAACCTGAGGCAGCAAGCTGTTTCAGAAGCACAGGGAGATGTCAGTGGTACCCACAGAGCTTATTGGGAAGAGGGATTACTGTATTCTGAGGCAAGAAACCCCAATCCTGGAGCTACCAGGAGGGTGGTGGTGCCACAGAAGTATAGGGAGTTCCTCCTAACTTTAGCTCATGACATCCCCCTAGCTGGACATTTGGGGCAAACCAAAACTTGGGAAAGGCTAGTTAGCCACTTCTACTGGCCCCAGATGAACCAAAAGGTGAAGGCGTGTGTGAGCTCCTGTGTTACCTGTCAGGCCAGTGGCAAGACAGGTGGCAAACCAAAGCCACCACCCTGATACCACTCCCAGTGGTGGGGTACCCTTTGAAAGGGTAGGTGTGGACATTGTGGGTCCACTTGAACCTCCCACAGCCTCAGGGAACAAATTAATTCTAGTAGTAGTGGATCATGCTACTAGGTACCCTGAAGCAATTCCCTTTAGGGTTACTACAGCTCCTGCAGTAGCCGAGCCCCTCTTGGGTGTCTTCCCCAGGGTAGGGCTCCCTATGGAGGTGGTTTCAGACAGAGGTTCCAACTCCATGTCTGCTTACCTGAAACACATGTGGAAAGAGTGTGGGGTGCAGTACAAGTTTACTACCCCATTCCACCCACAAACCAATGGCCTTGTTGAGAGATTCAACAAGACATTGAAAGGTATGATCATGGGACTTCCTGAAAAACTCAAAAGGAGATGAGATGTCCTGTTGCCATGCCTGCTTTTCACTTTTAGGGAAGTGCCACAGAAAGGAGTGGGGTTTTTACCCTTTGTACTTCTGTTTGGTCATCCTGTAAGAGAACCACTTTGTCTGGTGAAAGACGGTTGGGAGAGGCCTCTCCAAGATCCCAAACAATACATTGTGGACTATGTGCTTGGCCTAAGGTCCAGAATGGCTGAGTACATGGATAAGACCTCCAAGAATCTCAAGGCCAGCGAGGAGCTGCAGAAGCACTGGTATGACCAGAAAGCTGCCATGGTTGAATTTTAACCTGGACAACAGGTGTGGGTTTTGGAGCTAGTGGCACCAAGGGCTCTTCAAGACCGATGGAGTGGCCCTTACCCTATCCTGGAGAAAAAGAGTGAGGTCACTTACTTAGTGGACCTAGGCACCAGCAGGACACCCAAAAGGGTTATCCATGTGAACCGCCTTCAACTCAACAATGACAGGGCTGACCTCACCATGCCGATGGTGACTGATGAGGAACAGGAAGCAGAGAATGAACCTCTCCCTGATCTCCTCTCTTCCAGCCCAAAAGATGGGTCAGTGGATGGAGTGATCTTTTCAGACACCCTCTCTCCCCAACTGCAGACTGACTGCAAGCAAGGCTTATAACAGTTTGCTAGCATCTTTTCCTTGACCCCTGGACTGACCAGCTGGTGTTCCCATGATGTGGACACTGGTGACCGTAACCCTGTCAAAAACAAAATCTTATCGACAATCAGACCAAGTCAAGGAAAGCATCAGAGCTGATGTCCGCAAGATGCTGGAGCTAGGGGTGATTGAATCCTCTGAGAGCCCCTGGGCTAGCCCAGTGGTTCTGGTCCCCAAACCTCATCAACAGGGTGGAAGGAGAGAGATAAGATTCTGTGTGGACTATAGAGGACTCAACTCTGTCACCAAGACAGATGCTCACCCCATTCCAAGAGCAGATGAGTTGATAGACAAGCTGGGGGAAGCCACATTCCTCAGTACCTTTGACTTAACTCCAGGGTACTGGCAGATTGGTATGGCCCCAGGAGCCAAAGAGAAGACCGCATTATCTACCCCTGATGGGCACTACCAGTTTACAGTAATTTCTTTTGGGTTAAAGAATGCCCCTGCCACCTTCCAGAGGTTGGTGAACCAAGTCATGACTGGATTGGAGTCCTTTAGTGCAGCTTATCTTGATGATATTGCTGTCTTTAGCTCCACCTGGCAGGATCACCTGATCCACCTTGGGAAGGTTCTACAAGCCCTGCAATCTGCAGGACTGACTATCAAGGCATCCAAATGCCAGATAGGGCAGGGCACTGTGGTGTACTTGGGCCACCTTGTTGGTGGAGGCCAGGTGCAACCCTTACAGCCCAAGATCCAGAGTATCCTGGACTGGGCGGCTCCGACCACCCCGACCCAAGTCAGGGCATTCCTTGGCTTGACTGGATACTACAGGAAGTTTGTGAAGGGATATGGGTCCATTGTGACTCTCCTCACAGAACTCCCATCGAATAAAATGACCAAGAAAGTAAACTGGACGGTTGGCTGCCCAAAGGCTTTTGACATCCTGAAAGAAGCACTCAGCACCCATTCTAAAAGCACCAGACTACTCCATGCAGTTCATAGTGCAGACGGATGCCTCAGAGCTGGGGATAAGAGCGGTCCTCTCCCAGATCAATGAGGAAGGCCAAGACCAACCTGTTGCTTTTATAAGCAGGAGGCTACTCCCCAGAGAGCAGAGTTGGAGTGCCATTGAGAGGGAGGCCTTTGCTGTGGTTTGGTCCCTGAAGAAGTTGAGGCCCTACTTGTTTGGAACTCACTTCCTGGTTCAAACTGATCACAGACCTCTCAGATGGCTAATGCAGATGAAAGGGTACAATCCAAAACTACTGAGGTGGTCCATCTCCCTACAGGGAATGGACTTTGAAGTGGAACACCGACCAGGGACTGCCTATGCCAATGCAGATGGACTTTCCAGGTTCTTCCACTTAGACAATGAAGACTTCCTAGGGCAAGGTTAGTCTCATCACCTTTCGTCTGGGGGTGGAGGGGGAGCGGTTGTTTGAGAAAGTGCCATCTTTCTTGCATTGGTATGACACCACTTTTTTCTGACTGCTGATGTGCTTTGACTGAAGATGCCCTGGGCTCCTGCCAACCACGTACCCAGGGCCTCTGTCCCTTCCCTAAAACTGTGTTACAACTAAAACCCAATTGACATCTCTGGCCACCTGTCATCCCCTAGTAAATGGTACCCTAGGTACCCAGGGCATGGTGACCAGAGAAGACCCCTGAGGGCTGCAGCACTTATTGTGCCACCCTCAGGGGCCCTGTACACTGACAAACACACACTGCCTTTGCAGGTTGAGTGTGTAAGTAGAGAACCAAAGAGTCGACATGGCACCCATCCCGAGTGCCATGCCCACAGAACCCACTGCCCTAGCATACTTCTGTCACCCCTCTAGCTGGGTGCCCTATGCCAGAGGTGTGGGCACACGTGCCTGAGCCCTGTGCCCCTACAGTACCCAGGGCCATTCCTGGGCACTAAGTGCAGTGATGCCATTAAAAGTAAATGGTGCTGGGAGGTTGTCCTTACGAACTCCACAGCACCATAATGGCTACACTGAAGACTGACAAGTTGGTACCAAACTTCTCAGCACATTAAACCCGCACTGATGCCAGTGTGGGATTTAATGTAAAATGCACCAGAGGGCATCTTAGAGATGCCCCCTGAAAACCTAGCCTACAATCCACGTCTGGGCTGAGTGGCTGCAGAGGCTGCCAACAGCAGACATGTTGCTGGACCCCTAAGTGGAGAGTCCCCTGCACTCCTGGGCCTGCAACAATGCACATCCTGGGCGAGGTGATAGGTCTCCTCCCCCAGGATGGGCAGGGTGAAGCTTTAAAGGCATGCCGACTTTGTGAGCTTCTTCAGACAATTTGCTGTACCCAGCAACTGGCCCCCACCAGTCCTGACCCCCACTCTGGCGGGAAGACTGGTGGGAAAAACTATGTCAGGAAGGATGGTGTGCCAGCCTGTGCCAACCCCACCCCTCAGGTGGGGAAGACGAGGTAAAGCACGACCCCGGGCTCCCGCCATCTTGAAGATGGGGAGCCCTGCCCAATCACAGCTAGGCTCCTGCCCCCCTCCCACAGGAGAGAGGCAGGCTAGGGGGTGTACCCACCCCAGGACAGCGACCCATTGGTCCCTGTCCTTGCCTACCTGTAACGCCCCTAAATTCAGTATTTTGGGGCTCCCTGAACCTTCCTTCTTCAGATCCCGATAAGAAAAGAAGATCAAGAAAAAGACCCGCCGTGCAGCTGCTAACAGGACGACAACAACTGACTTGGCCCCAGCCCTACCGGCCTGTCGATCCTGGAACATGCTCCTGCCTAATCCCAGCGACTCCTGCGGACGGCAACCTTGGGACACCCAGAGGACCTGCCTGCCTTGACCCTCTTAAAGCCTGGGACTCCCATCTGCAAAGGCTATGCTGCAACAACACCCCTGGTGCCAACCAGGAAGCTCCGGACCAACTCACTCTGCACCCGCCGAGCCCAGGTGATCCAGGACCACGAGCAAGTCCAGTGCCCAAAGACCCTCCTCGACGACCCCGACGACACCTGCAGCCTCAGGACAGAGGAACCCCCCGACCGCGACCAGCAGGGGGTACAATTTCTCGACCTCAAAAGACACCCCTGCACCTGGCGCCCCACGGCCCCCTGTGCCCAACTCCTGGGTGCCTACCTATCCTTCAAGATCCCAACTTACCCCTCGAAATGTTGGTCGCTTCAGAAGATTCTTCGTTCCCGAGCCTGTAGCCTTTGTTTCCTTTTCAAGTTCCTCATTGAATAACATTGAGCTCCCGACAGCTCAAAAACACCCTGCACCCAGCCGCCCGAGTGCCCCTGGCAGTGCAACCTGTACCCCATCCTACTTCCCCAATTGCCCTGAGCAAGTGACCAGGAGCCCAGCTCCCACAGCCGCGTGCCCTGCTAGCCAGCAGCCACCAACCTGAGGCCCCCTTTCCCTCATTGGATAACATTGGGCCTAACTACCTCTGCACCCTGCCGCCCCTGTGCCGCTGGGGGTGAACCAACTGTACTTACCTGACCCTCGGGGACCCCTGAGTCTTTGCCCAGAACCCTAACTTCACCAGCCACGTACTCACCTGGGAACCGATAACTCACTTACCTGCCATTCAATAACATTGACTGGTTTGACTCGAAAAATCTTCTCAGTGTGAAGTTTTGGAAACTAAAAATATTCATATAAAATCACCCGAATTCCGAAGTGCTCACCTGTGATCAGGGGAGAAGCCAGTCCTGTACCTTATAGCCCAGTACTGAACCGCTAAAGTAATCCTTACCGGGTTTACGAGTAATCTGTATTTTCTCCATAGGAATCCATTGGCTGCTTTTCTATGAAATTTCTTATAAGTGTAAACTTGAAATATTCTTTAAAAATCATATGAAATACTGAAATGCAATTACTTACCTGTTTTAAGTTGAGACCTCGGAGCTGGACCTAGGAGCCTAGTACTGGATTACAAAAGTAAAGAGATAATACTTTACCTGCAACCTGAATTTTCTCCGATTGCATAACATTACCAGATTTTCATTGAAAAGTTTCTAAGTGTGAACTTTTAAATCCGCTTTATATTACTGAAAAATCACCACTGTAACTAAAACGATTTTACTAAATTGGTTTCAGCTTAGACCCCAGGACTGAACCCAGGATCCAGTCCTGGAACTACCAAAGTAATCAACTGTACATATATGATGAAAACCCATTGAGCTCAATGCTATAGTGTTTAGAATTGTTGCCTACTGCAACCCTGTATCTATTGTGTTCACCAAGTGTATTGCTTCTTTGCAAAGTAATTACATGAGAGTACTCATATCGAGAAAAGTATTTTTTATACCTATTGGTTCTAAAAATAAAACCACTATATCTGTTTATCAAAACAATTGGCCTGGAGTTCAGTCCTTGAGTGTGTGAAACCTTTTGCTGACTGAGTGTGTACAACAAATGCTTTACACTGTCCTCTGGTACTGCCGTACTGCTCGACCAAGCTAACACTTTTGAGAGTAAGGTCAGTCCTGACTTTAGCCTCTGTTATACTTCTGGGGTTTGTGGACTCTATACACGCTGTACCTTATTCTGGTCCAGTATATATAGAGAAACTGTATTATCCTGGTGCACTCGAAGGTTTCAGAAACCAAATTAAATCGGTTTTTCAGTTTTGGCTAATGGCGCAACATTCGACGCACGTAGTCTGACCGTGCCTTTTGCAAATATAGTCTATGTTGTGGGTGGAATCACCTACTCCACTGAATGTGCGCACTGTTATCAATGAAACATGGGGTGTTTCTTCACAAAGTTCAATTTATTAATTTCAAAGTTCAGTCGTCATTCCAAAAGAAAATTACTTTTTTAAATCCATATAGGGTTCAGCGATTCTTTGCAGACATAATGGAAATCTTATGATGCAAATGTCAATTCTTGTTATCAATATTTTGAATACACCCAATGCATTTCGGGTCAACAACACAGGGACCCTTCGTCAGGGGTCTGAAAAGGAAGTTAAACAGGACCAAATCAAAACCTCCACAAAATAATATCACGATAAAATATCAAACTGGTGGAATTCAAAGGAGCCGCATGCATACCAAGAACGGAAACCTGAGAGTGACGAGAGTTTAAGCAACCTGAATTGCAAACATGGTATTTAATCAATCCGTGTGCCGAACTCAAAGAAGTACTGTGCAAACGCTGTTATGCAATAGTTAAACGAAAGTGAAAAGTACCCAACAGTTACGTGTTATTAACAAAGCAAAGGTAGTGCCGCATGTGTGCTGTACAAAATATCGGAGATTACCACGATTCCAAACAACTTACGTCGGATCGGACAAAGCTGCGTCTCTCAGATTTCAAGAACCGGCGAGGTTTTCGTAACATGCCTGATGATAGGGGGTATCTATGTTACTGACATCACGTGATCGGCAAGAAATACCCAATAGGGAATGCCGAAATAACTCGGAACTATATCATGTGACAGGAGTGTATGTGCTTCATACCAGGAAGTGTAGAACGCGAGCAAGTAAAATAAAGATTATGTGAATAGCAAACCAACAAAATAACGAAAATAAAAACGTGAAAAGAGTGTTCCGAAATTAAACAGGAGTGATACCATTGGACAAGAACAATATGATGTACATAAATACATATTATATGAGCAATAAGAGATGGGAACAATTAATCAATTGAGCGGGGGCTCAGGACGTTACTAGAGTCAGTGCAAATTACAAAAAACATGAGTATTCAATCCTATCATTCATCCCAATCGGATGCATGGAATTCAGTTTTTTAATCCAAAAATATTCAGCTTGTAGTCTCTGTTTCAAGGGATCCATGTCTCGACAGTGTGGAATCGTCTCCAAAATCATGAATCTTAATTGAGAAATTTGGTGACCAGCTTCTTTCCAATGACTGGCTATGGTGGATTTCATGTTAGCCAAACGAATATTGCTCTTATGTTCCGTAATGCGAATTTTAATTTTACGCTCAGTTTGACCCACATATATTTTGCCACAAGGGCATTTGATGGCATAAATACAGTTCGTAGTGTCACAAGTACTGGTGTGATGTAAGTCAATAGAGTTGCCTTTAGTTGGGTGGGGCAAGGTTTTCCCCACTATAACATTGTTGCAGTGTATGCAGTTTAAGCATCTCAGCATGCCTTTCCATATGATCTTATCTTTCTTTGGCGTGTTCAACAGTTCTTTCAGATTCCTGGATCTTTGAAATGCAAATGTGATTTTTTCACTGTATAGACCTGTAAGGTCAGGTTCCATTCTGATTAGTGACCAATGATTATTAATTATGCGTTTGATTTTAGTGGATTCCGTGGAATGTTTCAATACACATACAGTTTTTTTGTCTGTGATTTTTGTCTTCTCTTGTAATAGTCGATCTGGGTAGTTTTGCAATTTGATTGAGAGAAGTATCTAAAATGTCTTGTGGATAACCTCTTTGTTGATATTTGATGGTTTGTTGTTTGAATGAATCCTGTAGGTCTTGGTCATTGGTGGTGATTCTTTTGAGTCTGATGTATTGTGACGTCGGTAAATGTTTTTTTAAAGATTCAGGGTGAAGGCTTTGGAACAAAAGGCTTGCGTTTCTATCCGTCTTCTTTGTATACACTTTGGTGCTGATCATATTCTTACGAATTGACACTTGGACATCTAGAAACGGGATAGTTTCCATCTCAATATTGTATGTGAATTTGATGCGGTCGTTGTGCGTATTCAATGTTATGATGTTGTCTTCAAGTTGTTGTCTGGAACCTTGCCAGATTAAAAAAATGTCATCAATGTAACGTTTGAACATGACGAGGCCATCAACTCAACATTTTTTGTGTAAAATATGATCCGTTTCAAATTTATGCATGTAGATATTGGCATAGGAGGGCGTATAGAGCCACTTTCTCACATGCAGCAATGCTGGTCTCCGCTCAACCCCGACTCCCTGCCAACTCCTGTGTCTGTGCTCGGCCGCCGGCTGCCTGCTCTGTTATGCGGCGTGCAATGTTCCCTCTAATTTTTTTCCTCTGTGTGCGGCACTGGAGGGTCTCTGTGCGCTGCAACCATGGCTATGTGCGCCAGGAACCAAACCACGCGTGTCTGCGGCACCAAATGGCACTCAAAACGTTTACTTTAAAAAGTGAAAAGATGATGCATTTTCACACATACAGAGCCACAATAAAGATCTTAAGGGCAGTTTGCAAATGTATTGTATTGCCTGTATTTTCATTGTTGTGTCTCTGACTGCTGTTGTCTGTCTTCCCCGCTGCCTGTACGTGGTCCTTGCCCCGTTTTCTTCCCTCTGTTCCCCTCGCTATCCCCATGCTCTCTCTGCAGGGTCTTTCCTTCTGTACTCCTCGCTGCCCGTGTCTCTGCCCAGTTTTCCTTTCTGTTTCCCTCGCTGCACCCGGGCCTCTCTGCCCGTTCTGCCTTCTGTTCTTAGCTGCCCCTATATTTCTGTTTTCTGCCTCTATGCCGTTAGTTTTTTGTGCTCGTCTGCCCTCTGTGCCACTCGTTTTTTGTGCCTTTTAGCCCGCTTTTTCACTTCGTTTTCCCCTCGTTTTTTGTGCCCTTCTGCCCTCTGTTCCACTCGTTTTTTCTGCCTTTTTAGCCATCTGTTCCACTCGTTTTGTTGCCTTTTTAGCCATCTGTTCCACTCGTTTTGTTGCCTTTTTAGCCATCTGTTCCACTCGTTTTTGTGCCTTTTTAGCCATCTGTTCCACTCGTTTTTTTGTGCCTATCTGCCCTCTGTCCCACTCGTTTTTGTGCCCTTCTGCCCTCTGTGCCACTCATTTTTTGTGCCTTTTAGCCCTCTGTCCCACTCGTTTTTTGTGCCTTTCTGCACTCTGTCCCACTCGTTTTTTGTGCCTTTCTGTCCTCTGTCTCTGTCCCACTCATTTTTTGTGCCTTTCTGCCCTCTGTCCCAGTCTTTCTGCCCTCTGTCCCAATCGTTTTTTGTGCCTTTATGCTCTGTCCCACTCGTTTTTTGTGTCTTTATGTCCCCTGTCCCACTCGTTTTTTTGTGCCTTTCTGTCCTCTGTCTGTGTCCCACTCGTGCCTTTATGCCCTCTTGCCTTCTGTTCCGCTCGTTCCCCAGCGGCTGTGGCCTTTTGTTTAAATATTGCTGTGAATCAGAGCCCCTTCATGGGCTCCGATTAACAGCAATACTCTTCATGGGCTCCGATTAACAGCAATACTTAAACAAAATGCCACAGTCTGCTCCACGCTTTACTAACAAAAGGTAGACACTTTCCAAACACAGCGTGTGCTCGCGCTGTGTTTGGAAAGTGTCTACGCTTTTGTTAGTAAAGCGCGGGGCAGACTGTGGCATTTTGTTTACGTATTGCTGTTAATCGGAGCCCGTGAAGGGGCTCCGATTAACAGCAATATTTAAACAAAAGGCCACAGTCTGCCCCGCTCGCACAACCGCAAGCGCCATAATCCCCACCAGCCCCCCCCCTCCTTACCTGCATTCCTCATTCCCGCTCCACCGCCACCACTGGAAAAGTGCTCATGTTCGCGCCGCTTGCGTTTTAAAAGCGGCGAGCGGCGCGACTCTGTAGCGACGTACTGTGTGCGCGCTCCACGCTAGGTGGTGCGCGCTGACTTGGGGGGAGGTGCGCTCGCGGCCTAGAGGGAACGGTGGCGGCGTGTCACTATGGCGCGGCTTCTTTTGAAAAAGCCCGTAATGAGTTCGAGTCGTCCTGTTGCGGCACTAGTGACTTCTCGCCCCAGGTGCTGGCGCTCCCCTGTTGAAGCGGTCATCATTCAACCGCAGGGGTGCATCGTTGTAGGCCGCCGCCCGTCCCTCCAACTTCTGGGCCCACACGACCACGGCCTTTCCTGGCTGCTGTATCCTTTCCCCCGCACCAGGTCCGAGTCGCAGCGGTCCGCGCACAGCGTCGTCTGCCGCTGCGTTTGCTGTGATTTGGACTATTCTCATAAAAAGGACATTGTTGGCATCAGCAGTGGATCAGGTCGCTTGTGGTAAGTTCGGATGTTCTTAGATGTGGCTTAGGATGGGGTTGAAGGATATTTCCCCGCTCTGCAGGGCTGCAGCCTCACTGGTGTGCGGCCATCTTGGTAACGCGCCACCTAGTGCCCCCCAAATGCATTCAAACTTGATATGCAAAAGCTAAAAGAACATTATATTCCCTAGAGCGCATTCCACTCGCAAAATAGGGGCATCTGTGGCCTTTTTAGGTAACATTCCTATAGCTGACATCTGTAAAGCAACAAAATGGTGGTCACCACACACATTTACCAAACACTATTGTGTGAATGTATTAGCACGCCAACAAGCCAATGTAGGGCAAGCAGTGCTAAAGACACTTTTACAGACAACTGCAACATCTACTGGTTAATGCCTAATCAAAAGGAGAAGGATCACTTGTCCTGCATAACATTGGGTATGCAGGAACGGTTCTTTCAAGTCCCAATAAAAAACCCTCATTCACGTGTTGGATGTTGGTAACGTTGAGCGGTATATTTTTGTTCTCCGCTTTCCCTCACATGTGTTTGCACAATCATAGGGTTTAGTGGTTATGCAACCTCCACCAGGAGGAAATACCCTTTGTTAAAACAGTAGTGACCAGTGATGGTGCTCGTGATACAGTGAAGGTATATTAAAAGTCTCTAGATTCCAGACCTGGTTAATTTATTCATTCTGGTTTCATGAGGCAATAAAAATGTTGTAGGTGATTTTGAGTTATGACTCGTTCACACTAGTCTAATCGTGTAGGTCAACATGTTTCAGCCCTCAGTCGCCGGATGTTCGGGTGGGCTTTCTTCAGGACCAGGGGTGATGTGTATTTAAATGTGAGGAATACTCCTAAGAATTACTTAGTGTATCTACATAGAGGAACATTGTTTAATATTGTTCCCAAAGGTTCTAAGGTACCTGTGAAAATAAAAATTCCTTTTACAAACTATACAAAGGGGGGGGGGGTCTACAGATTTAAAACAGGACTTACGGTATGGTACACTTCTACCATGAACATATAAAATTTATGTTGCAATAAATCGATACTTCTAACTCTTCTCCACATTTTCTTGGACAGGGTCAACTCACTCATAGTTAGCAAACAGGGGGTACCCACGTTTATTGCCATTCCCAGTGGCGGCGTGGTTACTCCTATCATGCAATCTCAGTTGGTAAGGATTACATGATGTCTGTGTAAATAGGCTTATATGGATAATTATGTGTAGAGCAAAGGGTGGCCTACTGATTCTGGTTTCTACTACACTGGTAAAATGTAGGATTAAGAGCTGTACTAATGTTGGTACCCACTCCCAGATTATGTGGTTGAAATCTACTGTGGGTAAAGATGTCGTACTGATCAACTTTTATAATAATATTTTTAATTCTCCTAAAGGGCCAGTCGTCCACGCCTTGGAAAGGGAACTTGATAGGCTGACCAACACCATTAAAGAATCGATTATTATCCTTTGGGTTGGTGATTTTAATATTCGGGCATGTCCATTTTCACTAACCAAAGTTTGTGGGATTAGAAGAGGGGATTTTGATGATGATTGCTATATGCATTTCCCTCACTGCGAATATGGTACAGCTCTAAACAATGTTATTGATAAGTTGGATTTAGATTTGTTGCAATGTGTCATTGACAAACAAAATGTGAAATGTCCCACTTTTACAGGAAGAAATGCCATGTCCAATATTGATCATATTGCAATCTCATGTAATCGTATATATTGGTTTTCGCTTCCCTGGAGTACGGTCAAACCAACTAGCGACCATAATAGTGTTTCTCTTTATTTATTATGTTGGGGCTTTAAAAATGTAACAGAAGTTTTTAATAGTCCCTCCATTGCCCCTATCGGACCAAATGGTGTTCGAATAAAATGGGCTGGCCTAGATCCAATAAAAATCCAGCATGATGTTGTTATGCATTGTCAAAGTGAAATTCAAGTATGTTTAAGGGACGTGGCAGACCCCCGATTGATTCTTGCTAAGTTTACTAAGATCAATAATATAATTGATAATTTACTGACAAAACCAGCCCAAGGAAATAAAAAATCTAAGGTAAGCTGGTTTGAAGACAATTGTACTGTGGCCCTATGTCATTTGAAACAAGCCCTAAGGTGTGAGCCAAGAAATTCAGACACAATTAAGGTTATACGTGCAGCATCTGCTTTAGCTATTAAAACTAGAAAAGTAGAGCTTCAAGAAATAGCATGGGAAGACTTTAACCAAGCTGCTGAAACAAAAAACAGTAAATTGTTCTGGGACACGGTCAATAGTCCCTTCCTGAAAGATGATCATATCCCAGAACTTAACTCTTACATTAATTGTAATTGTTGGGTAGAGCATTTCTCAAATCTTTTTAATCCCACTGATAGAGAGGACTCCTTGACCGTGCAACCTTTAACTGAGTGGCCAACTATGCCCCTGACCATCAGGATTGAGGAGGTCACTGAGGCTATAACTAGCAGCAAGGGGGGGGGAGGCACCGGGACCCGACGGGGTCCCGATAGACCTTTATAAGAATGAAATGACCTTATGGTACCCGTCTTTAACCAGAGTTTAAAAAAAAAACTTTTATATTTTTCTTTTTATTATTTTCAAAACAAAGAAGGAAATAGACCTACCAGGTGCCATACATTCAGACCTAATAATAAGGCGAACAGGTGTAGTAACAGGATAGATTCTAAGCAACGAAAAAAAAAAATGGTTGAAACGCCTATGCTAATGTTTGAGAAACAGGATATGCAACAGTACAATATACGATCCACATTAAGCGCAATCCCTCAGAGCCTGCCCACCCATAAATCAGGATAATAAAAGAAGCATGAGCACCAGATACTAGAATATTATCAGCCAGGATGTTCCATCAACTACACTTATAAAAGGGGAAGTGAAAGAGAGAAACCAGAAAAACAAAAAAGAAGACAAAACAATAAACCCATCCCCCCACCCTGCACCCCTGCATATGGCTTTCGCCTAACCCCAACTAGCAGCGTGCCTGTCGCCCCAATTAACTAAATACTAAAAAAAGTAGAAAATGGAGGAGGGCATATTCATACAAGCCCCCGGTCTCCCCTCCTCCCTGCCAGAACCAAGAATCCCCAGACTGAGGTCAAGAAATCTATTATGCTGCAAATACGTATCGCAACAAGGGAAACTTCAAACACCGCCCAGCCTCCCGAAAGCATCATGTTAGCAAACCCCATGTCCAGCAATACTCTATGTCTAACCCAGTCACTCAGTCTCATCCTTGACCCTTCCGATCAGACGTGTGAGCCCCTTCCGGGCGAACTGCCGCTTCCACAGGATAGTCAAAGCACGAAGAAGCTGTAGCAAAGGTCAAACCGAGACGTAGCAGAGAAATGAAAGTGCTGAGAACTCCGTCCGGTCTAGAGACTCCCCTCGCCGTTATGAACTCCCAACGTTGTTTCGTCCGCCATCTTAGCGGCGCCAATCTATAGGGGAGTGATGCAGTTTCAAACCAATAACAGTTTCCATCAAAAGTCTCCGGAAAGGGAACATCAAGTAGTCCTTCCATAGTCGGCAACTATCGTAGGCCTGACAATCCATTTACGGCATCGAGCTTGCTCTCATCGCCCAAAACACTGGTCAGAGGCTCCAACACCACCTACAGTACGGGGTCTGCTTCCTCCATCGAAGTGGCCATCTTGGGTATCTCGAGTAGTTTCATATCTTGCAGTGGAGCAGGGTCCGTTCCAATCCGTCCAATTTCAGACAAACGCGCTATCATTCCATGAATGTGGGCTTCAACACAAACATGAAGTGACCCTATGGCTGCCAGCACAGTTCGTAGTGACGGGTCACTCTCGGTCCGTTCCACCACTCCTCGTTCAGTTTCGGTCATATTTACGTCCCCCAGATAGCCCGGTCTCCCCGCGGGGAACAGGCGGATGTGGAACGGACGACTGCAGAGGGGGACTTATCGGTGGTTACAATAACATCCGGACTCCGCCACCGCAGGCGGAGATCCCAACCCAGCGAACACCGGCGGCGCCCTGACCGGGCCACCGGGCCAGGGACCCCCGTCCACCGCTTCAATTGTGCATCGTCACCCCTCCTTAAATATTCACCAAGTCAGCCAATCGTCGTCAACATCGATCCAAGAAATCCTCCACTTCAGTAGACCGGACCCTGTCACACCACTACAGCCGATGTTGTTCAGATGAAACCCGGCAGGGCCAGTACTCGAGACCCCGGCTTCAAAGCTGATCTAGGCCGCAAACTGCCCCAAGACGTATCTTTGTCTACCAAACAGGTAGAAATCTCGGGATTGCACCATTAGTCTCCAGTCTGGTTCATGCACACGGAGGCAGGGCGCAAAAACAGGATAATTAACAGGATCGTCTGGCAGGAGTCGGAGGTCGGTGGAGCCGGGAGCCTACGCGGCCATCTTGTTTGCTAGCGTAGCACCTCCTCCTTTAACCAGAGTTTTTAATATTGCCGTTGAGACCCAATTCCCTCTATCATGGGGTCAGTCAATTATAATACCAATATTTAAGAAAGGAGTAAAAACCGACGCTCGTAATTACCGTCCAATTTCCCTTCTGGACTCCTCTATAAAGATTATGAGTCGGGTCATGCTATCAAGACTGGAAGCCTTGGCAACCGAGAAGTCGATCTTTACACAAGTACAATATGGATTTAGAAAAGGAGTTGGCACATTAGACCAGTGTGTCAACTTGGACCTTTTTAATCGGCAAATATACCCTAGCTAAGGAGGGTAATCTATATTTGTTTTGCCGACCTTAGCAGTGCTTTCGACCTGGTAGACCAATCTATCCTATGGCCCCTATTACTGGAAATGGGCGCACCCAAAGAGATAGTATTATTCCTGGCAAGATTATATGAGGAACTGTCCAGTAAGGTGCGGTATGGTCACTCAGGCGAATATACCCCCTTTTTTAAAGTCAAAAGAGGCATCCGTCAGGGCTGCGTCCTAGCTCCACTACTTTTTTCATTATTTATTAATGATGTGGACGCAGCCCTGAAGCCGCTAGAGTCGGATGCCCCGAGGGTGGAGGGAAATTCTATTCCAATTCTTTTATACGCCGACAATGCGGTTTTACTCTCTCGTACCCCCATTGGGTTACAGCGTCTCATTAATAATTTTACCATTTTTATTGCAAAAAGGAAGCTTTTAATTAATACATCTAAAACCTTTGTTATGGCTTGCGGCAGGAACCCAATCAGATCCAGATCATATTTTATAGAAGGCTCTAAGGTCCAAACGGTTAAAACTTTCTGTTACTTGGGCATTACGTTTGCAGGGAACGGGTCTTGGGTACAGGAACAGGACAACGCTCGAGCGAAGATGTTGAGGAATATAAATGGTATTTTTAGATTTGCTGCTAAACTGGGCAACGGACGTATCTGAGATATGTTGACAATTCATTAGATACGATGTGTCACTGTCGCACTTTACGGTGCAGGGGTTTGGGGACATTGCCACGGCAATTCATTACTACAAACCGAAAATTCCTTTCTAAAACGTCTGTTGTGTGCCCCATTATCGGCCTCCATGGAAATTATCCACCGCGAAGTGGGAATTAAGTACATTTCTGATCTGGTTTCATTGCGCCCTCTTTTACTCTGGAAATCTATATGGTCAAAAGAGGAGACACTGTTTACCCAAACTATAATACGAGATTGCCTTAAATTAGAGAACTGTTCAAGAATCCCCTGGCTTAATTATATTTCCCACTAGTTTAAACCTTTGTTTAATTGTGACATCCAACTGGATCCTGAATGTGCAGATTTCGCTGCTAGAAGTGAGATAAAATCAACCCTGTTAGCCCACAAAATAGAGGCCCGTTCTCGTGTTCTTATGAACCAAGCAACTCATATTTTCTGTATGCAATTGGATCTTAAACAGGGATTCCAAAGCTACCGGTCTGTCGTGACAAGAGCATCACATCGCTACGTGCTAACACGATTAAGATTGGGTACTACACATCACTTTGTCAATTTTCTTGTTGTGAAACCGGGTTCTACCCAAACTTGTCCATGCGACGCCGCTCCCGCCAAAGCTGTTGCCATATGTTATTATTTTGCAAGTTGTATTCTAATTTTAGGAAATTTTATCTAAAACCGTTTTTTTATATTATAACGTAAGATCCATCAAAGATGATATGAATTTGCTCCTAAGATTAGAGGAACCAGGATTGTGTTTCTATACAGCTACATTTTTAGGGCGAGCTGGCGTTGGAGCGCGAAGCGCTCCCGCCAGGGAGTTCTATTGTCGCTGTGTTCACTGGCAAGGGAGCTAGATCTGTGCACGACCGCTACTGGCCTGTGCACGAGCCGACTCAGGTCCGTGAACGCGCGGGAACGTCAACGTGCACGTTCACGCGCGTCACGCTCCTGTCCTCCCGCGTCTCTTCTCAAGCGCGCTGCAGGCCGACTTGCGGTATGCGGGGGGACGACGCGCCTGGAACTTCGTTTTCGGCTACCTCGAGCTCCTGCTGTTCAAGAACTTCTACTGCCAGTATGAGCGCCTGGCTGCTGAGGTCTACAGAGGGACGTGAGCCTCTCGGAGCTCCATGGCCGAGCCGCAGTCTGGCTGCTGAGGTATGACTTAGTGTTCGAGTACCCGCGGCCCGTCATGCCCAACATGGTCTTCGTCGGAGGTCTCAACTGCAAGAAGGGGGCGGAGCTGACTGAGGTACATAATACTAACACGCAGTGGCTAAAGGTGTGAGGCCCTTGTTTTTTATTTTTATCGAAAGACAATGGTTTTCTGGGGAATGTAGTTTCTCTTTCGGGTATAACTGGACGTGTCCGGCATGCAATAGTGCTTTCAAGTAGCAATGTTCTTTAATACCTGCATATTTCCATTGGCTGCACGCTCTGTTAGCTCTCTCACAGAAATAGTCCAGTTAGAGCCAGAAAGCTTTTCTAAATAGACAGAACACATGTACATAGACCCCCCAGAGACAAAAAAACAAAAAACTTTTATGGGATCTCTAGTGCCTTATATGCCACAGCCGGACAGTTTCCACACATGTTCATCGATAGCAGGTTGCATTCTAGAACTTGTATTTCTATTTTAAAGCCAGTAATATGACCTTAAAAATCTAAGCATGCAAATTATGGTCAGTTATAAAGCCAAGTTAGCTGAGGGTGTCACATACGACTAAGGTCCAAATGGTGGATGTCACTATGGCAATTTGCAAGCAGCTGTTAATGTAAGCTCGTAATCTCACCACCCATCTCATACCTTTTGATGAACAATAGATATATGACTGTCCACGTTTTGGGGGAATTCCGTTACTGTGATCTCGTAAGTGTCTACACATTCTTATCTTAAGCCCTCTAAAGCAGCCCGAAGATGGAATCTTGCCCCTACATAAAACACCCTGACAACAAAATCTTGATACAGGGGAAAGTGGCACAATGACGGATTTTCAGTACAGCAGGCCAGTCACACAGTTCTCTAGTTTCCACTTTGTCAGGTGTGAGTAGCTCTATTTTCCTTCGGATTTTAGTACTTGTAGTTCTTCAGTGCCAAAATGCAAAGTAAAACCTTTGACTGAATAAGTTACTCTTGCCAGATACATGTCGAATTGAAAGCTTTGGGTCTGAAGCAGGGGCATGCAAAAACAAGCATTTGCAATGCAATAGGTCTTCGCATTATTAAAGTTTGAGCTACTAAATAAAGCAACACCAATAGCTCAATCTTTAATAATGCGAGACCTATTGCATTGCAAATGCTTGTTTTAAAGCTATTAACGTTAGGAAACCAATGATCTTTGATATTTGATCCTACGATCTATAGGGTATTTTACGTAATCTTTGTACCTGCACTTTTTGTATAAGGAGTATTCATGTTTACATAAATCACCAGGGACCATATATGAATCATGTATCTGCACTTATTGTATTGATTTTTACGTTATGAATTTTATGAAGAATTATTATTATCTTGTGTATTGGTAATTTTATTATTGTGAATACTGATGTGGGCCTGCTTTTGCTTATATGGTTGATTCATTTAACCGAATAAAAGCTTTGAACCGAGACTTTTCATTTATGTATGTTTGCTTTCCTCTGAACTCCCACTAGAGTTCTTAATAGTTATGTGTGAATGTTTGCCTTACACCTAGCAAACTTAGCGTTGTACATGGCATGAGAAGGATCATTTTTTGGTCATGTAGTTAGCTGATGAGGAGAGTCTTTCTTCATAGCTCATGGGGCAAAAGCAGATGGGCACTTTTTGTAAGTCACTGAATCTTGGATTCGTCGGTATCTTTCTGTGAGATACGTGCCCCCTGTACTTTGCTCTAATGCTCTTCTTGACTTTGTTTTCCAGGCAGCACCTGTCTGTCTCCACGCTGCCTGTCAGACATCCTTCCCATGCAGACGGATGAGGGAGAGACGGTGGAGGAAAGTGACTCCCAGGTGAGTGAGCTACTGACACTAAACAAGCGCTTGTTTGTTTTAAGTGACTTTTCGGGTGCTTGCTCTAGGTAAAAGTCCTTCCTGTGCCAGTAGCATCTAGTAAAATTCTGAACTAATACCATATTGCCAGTGCCAGGTTTCTTGTTGATACTGCTATAGTCCTTTATTTCATAAGTGGTGCACAGGTACCCTCTCCTCATTTCTCCTCTCATGGGCAGTAAGTCCCTAGAAGGTGTCTGTGACAGTATAGTGTGTCCATTCATGGCATTACCCGTTCCCTTCTAGATCCAGTGCCACTATGACACCTTCCTCATCAATGGTACAGAAAGCACTAGAGGGCGTTTATACAGAGGGTCTGGGGAATATGAAGATGTGTGGGTGGTTGAGTGTGCCCCACCAGTGGTAGTTGGATGCAGAGTCCTTGAGATGTGAATGCTGCTCTTCAATCTATGATGGCTTTTCCTAAATACTATTGGGTAGCAGTACAAAGTACTCTTTTGCCTTTCCATTCAAGAGCCTTGGTTGTCTCCTGCCTGGTCCATCCGCTGCGACTTTCTTTTTGGCACATGTGGTCTGTCTCCTTGTCAGTTTGTAACTCACTCATCCAATGGACATTTATGAGAATTCATATCTTGACTCATCTGTATGTGCCTGTTGTTGAGCTTTTCCCGTTTGACTTAATTGTTTTCAAGAGGACTGCTTTAAGTTGAGGGGTTGTAAGAGACTTTCCGGAAAGCTGCTGGGAACCGGGATACTTGGGATATTTGTTTAAACTTGATGTCTTTATCATCCTATTTCCATGTATTGTTAAGGTGGAGTCTTTTGGGTACAATTTGTTCTTCATTGTGAGATCTTCATTGATGCTCATAAATGCTAGAATAATTCCATGCAGCGATTGTGGACATCGGAATACATTATTGAATGTAATCATCCAAATATTTACTTAATGGAGTGCATAGATCCATATATTCTTATGATATACACCACTTCTTGGAAGGCTGAATTTGATTCCGAAATATAGCCTGTTCTTTTCTAACATGCCAATATCTAAACTGTTGCAGTATCCCAAAGCAATAGTGTTCTAAAAAAATGCCTAACATGAAAGGATAATGCATTCCAGTGGTCTTACGCTGAACAACTGAATAAGAAATCACCGTCTCATTAGAATCCAGGAGGCTTCATACCCATGCATTTTACTGGCATTTGCCTTCCAGAGGCAGAACATTTTTTTTTCAGCTTGTGACAAAGGATCCTTAAACACTGGAGAGGCTTCACACCTCTGTTTTTGTCTCTCAATATGCCGGTCAGGAAGTTAATTCTGTACGTTTAACTCAACGTTTTAACATTCTGTTGTCTAGTGCTTACATTTTTTCCTGTTGGCAGATTTTTTTCTGTCAAATGCCTTTTCGATTCTCCAAATGTCCATCTTGTGCCAGAAAGAGGGCAGTGTTCTATCCACACAAAGTATATGTGGTCTGTCTCCTGGCCTCCCATTCGATTAGGCTGACATTTCTCACAAGACGTCGAGATCTTGTTGGACTGACTGTGAAGGAAGAATATTGAGGAATGCTGCAAGACATAAAGGCCGGAGAAGAAAGAAAAATGGAAACGTTGGAAAGCGCGTTCACTTGGGAAATATCCTCTGAAATGCAGTCTCCTCCTTCTTACAGACTCCCATTGACGAAGCTCTAGGGAGAGAACATCTAGTGGCACGGAAGACGAAAGGCGACCCCGCTCGTGGTGTTAGTCAAGAAGGATCCACAACATCGTCATAGGAGATATTCAAGGTCTTCAAAACACTCACACTCAAAATGGATGGTGTCTGTTCCACCGTAACTGTTGAAGACAAAGAATTGATGCTTGCCAAAGAAGTCGCCTTATATGATGTTGACACACTTTGGAATCCTCGCCAAGCATCGACTTTGAAGCACTTAATGCTGGTGAAACAAATCCTTGATGGTGACATCAACATCTCCCACATCTATGGTCACACAGAGGTTCCCTTTCTCTTCGGTATCTCCATCATCTGTGAAGTGAGAAAGCTACACGGGAGAAAACTACAAGACCAACCTACCAGCCAAGACCTGCTTTCTCACCTGATCCAGATCCACTTTATCCTCGACCAATAAAATCAATCATTCCACCTATAGATGTAGTGCAGGCAAAGTTCAGTTCTCTATACCCACCAAGGATGGTATCCAGACTTACCTCAGTATCACCTTTAAGGAAGTCCATATCCAGCACACCCCCACAGTCGTCATCTATGCCCCATAGGAGTAGGCTCGAGGCATCTCTACATATTTCAGAAAGAAGAATAGGAAGTAGATCACAATCAAGATCTTCTTATGCAGACTGTAATGATGCTGACCTGTCATATACTCCTTCCTCTCCAGCTGCCTCACCAGCCCAGTTATTGCTTGTTGAAGATATTTACATTTCATGCTTTAAAAGGGAAATCTTTTTTGCATGTGGTGCCAGAAAAATAGTCCCGGCTGAATTTGCCAAGAGAGCATACCATATCTATTGCACCTCAACCACCCCAAGCTACATTTATCCTCTGTAAAATTCCTCTAGCAGCAATAACAGACTATGGGAAAACACCCAAGCAAGTTTCCCTTTAAAAAGGATTTATTGGGGGCGTGGCCAAGATGGCGATGGAGTAGGACGTGCCTGCTCGTCGCTCCGGTCTAGGCCCATGCCATGTAGCAGCACATAGCGAACCCCCCTGACCCCGATTTGGGGCTTACCCTGGTCCGAGTACAGAGGTGGAGGCCTAGCCCTGGCAGCGGTGCGGTATCGGCACCTATCGTGATGATTGACATCCCACCCGGTGCTGAGCGATCTAAGGCCTATGCCACGGCCAGATGGAGAGGCGCTGTCGGTGGTGGTGCACACCAGCAAAGATCCTCCCAGCGGCCCCCAGGTGAACCTGCGGCGGGCGCCATCACGGAGTGGCGATCCGCTACGGGCTGAGGCCGTGATCGCACTGAAGCATCGGCTCGCCTGCGAGGTGAAAACATGGCAGCTGGCGGCGGCTGCAGAGGGCGGTGCTAATCTCTCCACTCTCAGACCCGCAGAAGGGAGACTCTCCCAGCAATCAGGCGGAGTGGCGCTGCAGGTGGTGGCGCACACCTACGAGGATCTCCCCAACATCTTCTAGCTCGGGAGCTGACCTGGCTGGGAGGCACCGGGGAGAGTTGCTTTAGTGCCACGGTTGCACGCCTGTTGAGGAGGACTTGGAGACCCACAGCACTGCTCACGCAGGAGGCCTGGCCTAGATGATGGTACAGGCGGAGGGGAGTGCTGGGGCATAGCTGTCCGTGACCCTTGAAACATCGAATACGGAGGAGCCAGTGTAACGCTTTGTGTGAAGGCCTGCCCAGCCCTTGGTACCTAGTCCCTCGCCTCAGTATGGCTTTGTCCCCCCTCCACGAGAACACTGAGTCCGTCCCATCACAATGGCTACCGCCAAATCCCGGAAAGACAGATCTGTGAAAGACCTCCTCCTCATGGCTGGGTCTGGCGGAGCTGAAGCACCGGCGACACAGAGTGGCTCCCTGGCGCGACATGGCCTGGATCATCTAGAGGGCCCAGTCACATGCAGCGTCCTGGAGTACTACCTCTTTGCGGACCTCACGACGGAATTCCACTCCATGAAAAAGGACCTAACCATGGAGATCCGAGAGATGTGATGAGACTTGGACTCGGTGGGTGAGAGAGTTGATAACTTGGAAAACCAAACAGCCACCCGGTACGAGGAGGTATCTCAGTTTCAGCAGGAGGCCTTGCGCCTCCGGGACCAGCACGTGGATCTCCAATCCCACGCAGAGGACCTTGAGAACCGCTCCTGCCGGCACAATATCAGGATCCAAACGGTCCCTCAGGGCCTGGAGGCGCAAGATATTGAGGCCTTTGTTGTGGAACTATTCCGTCATATCCTAGGGGATTCTCTGGAACCACAGATCAAGTTAGATCGCACACATCAATTGGGGCCTAAACAGCCGGCGACCGCCCCTCCTCCTGATATCTTGACCTGCGTACATGACTTTCAACTCAAAGAACGTATCCTGCGAGAGGCGCGGGCTAAGTATCCCATAGATTTTCACTCATGCCGACCCCTTCTTTTTCAGGATCTGGCGGCCTCGACTCTGCCGAAACGACGGGAGTTCCGACCTGTGATCCAAGGACATCTCCAACTCAGGGGGCCACCAATTTCGAATTATCTTTAAATGGGAGGGCAGGCTTCGCCAGCTCCACTCTCTTGATGAGGCCACATCTCTTCTTCATCTACCGGGTGAGGACCGTAGCACGCCAGAGAAGGACAATCCTGATGGCCGTCGCTCCGAATCAGAAAGATGGCAGCGCTTTTGAAGCTCATCGCAGAGGCTCCATCCGGACCCGGAGACCATCGCCCAGGAACGCACAGCTGTGCTGCAGTCACTGTCGGAAGATTCGAATACTGCTGACTGAAAACACTGACCGTGGTAAAGTTTGATTTAATGTTTTGGGGTCCATTTTGATTTGGCGGGATGGGCTGGGTTTGGGGTTGGTGCGGCGGGGAGCTCCTGCTTACATCACATCTCTCCACGGGGCTGATTGCCCGGGACATTTGTGCACCTCATTCATCATGTTTCTCGTAAGTTTCTTGTTGTGGGTTTTGGGGTTCTCTCCTTCCCCCTTCAGTCGAAATGGATTGTTGGTCTTTACTTCTAGCCCTTCAGGCCCTCCTCTACAGGCCCAGTGATACCTCTTTGTAGCTTCTCTCAAGCTCTACCCTTATGCTGACTGATATTAAGATTCTATCCCTTAACGTTAAGGGACTTAACAACCCCACCAAGAGGTGTGCAGTCTTGTCCTTTCTCGAAAATCCGATGCTCACATTTGCCTGCTTCAAGAAACACACCTGCAGCGCTGCTCCGTCTGATTGCTGGGGGTGTCTCAGTTCGGTGGACACCCATAGGCTGCGCTCCAGGGCTTTTCCCTTTCAAATGTTCTCTTCCGACTCTTCTAAAACAGCGTAGGTGGCGATCCTGGTCTCATCTCAGTTTCTGGGTCTGATGGGTCGCAAGCAGGCCGAGATCAAAGGTAGATTCCTAGCCCACACCTTCACCCTAGGGTCACACACGTTCGCGGTAGCGACTGTATACGTCCCCAACGGTGGCCAAGAGGGATTCATCCGAGATGTAGTACATGAGCTCACAGGCCTTTCTGACAAAACAGTGCTTTTGGGGGGAGACTTTAATCTGGTCTTTGATGGCATGTTGGACCGGTCGGGACAGCGATGGGGGCACTTTCTGAGAATGGAAGACAACTTCTAGCGGAGGCAGGGCTCTCTGATATTTGGCGGTTGCGTCACCCAGGATCTAGGGAATATACCTTCTACTCCCACCCCCACAAGACATACGCCAGGATTGATTACATACTCCCCTCCGACACACTGACCCAACAGACACGGGACGTTGTAATTCTCCCTTGCCCCTTATCAGGCCACTCAGCGGTGCGGATTTCACTAGCCTTGCATCAACCCTGGCCCTCATGGCGCTTTTGGCGCCTCCGTGAGACAATACTACAGCGCCCTTTGGTGATACAGCAAATTCAGCAATGCTTAACTAACTATCTAGATCTCAACAACTCCCCTTCTGTTTCCACGACAACGCTTTGGGAGGCCTTGAAGTCAGGGGGGGGAAGATCCTGCGTATAGCTTCAGCGGACAATAAAGATAGGAAAGAGAAGAGGGCGCGCTTATCCAGGGAGGTAGCTGAACTAGAGCGCATCCACCAGCGGACCGGGCCCCCAGCGTCAGGAAACCGCTTAAGACTGCTAGGGCACATCTAGCGGGGCTGGGCGTTGACCGAGCTGAATTTGCAGCCCTTCGCCTGAAGCATGCCTTCTATGTGGGGGAGGGGACAGGTGTGGGCATCTTCTTGCCAGAGGCTAGGCGCCCAGCGGCAGGCATCCCGCGTTACCACGATCCGAGACAGCCAGGGGAGAGAGTGCACTACCGATCATGAAATTATGGAGGAGTTTCGACATTTTTATGAGACCCTATGAGGCCCAGACTCTGCTTGATGAGAAACCAGCCCACTATCTGCAGGAGGTCGCTACTTCTATTTTATTTATTTATTCAAAGTTTTATATAGCGCGAACAAGATCTTTACAGATATCAGAGCGCTTCACAGTAACAGGGGGGGGAGTGGGCAACAGGAGGGTGACTAAACATATTATTGGGTACAGTATAGTAAACGATAGCATAATCGGATAGCAGTCATGTGCTGATAAGATACCAGTAAACACTCAAATAGACAATAAAATAAGGCGGTGCAGAGTCTTTAATCCAGCTACAATAGAGATCAGGAGATACCAATAAACATTCAAAATAGACATTAGTGTAAGACGGTGCAGAGTCTTTGATCCAACTGCAGAAGAGATCTGGAGAGTTCAAGCTATAGAGATATCCATATCACTACTTAGAGTTACAGAGAATAAGGGGTAGGGGCAGCAAGGAGGAGATTCAACAAACTACTGTGCACAGTGTAGTAATAGGTAGTAAGTGAATAGCATAATAGGATCGCAATCACGTATGAATAAGAAATCATTGGACCATCAAGCAACCAATGTTACAAAGGTGGTGCACAGTCTCTGATCAACAGCAATAAAGTTCAGGTGAACTTAGCCATAAGGATGGCTTTCACTTCTTTCTTGAAGAATGCAGTGGAGGAGATGAGCCTTGTTTCAGGAGGGAGTGCATTCCAGATCCTGGGTGCCATTCCTGAGAAGGAGCGTTTGTAAGTTTTTTCCTTACGGAATCTGCGAGGTTTCAGGAGCAAATTTTTTGTACTTCTATTGGATCTCGAGCCTCCTGATATAGACAACTTTTGAGTGAGGTAGTTGGGTGCCTTGTGGTGTATGGCTGAGTGTGTCATAACGGCAATTTTCAGCTGTATTCTGGCTTCAAAGGGAAGACAATTCAGGGATTTCAAGTCAGGGGTTATATGAGAGTGTTTTCTTGAGCCAGTAATGAGTCTCGCGGCAGCATTCAAGGAGGCTCTTAGGGGTGCGGTTGTTGATAGAGGGAGTCCGCTGAGGGCCACAATTCCATAGTCTATGCGGGGGATGACTAGGGCTTGTACAGTAGTTAGGAAATCTTTGACTGGGAGGAAGGGTTTAAGTTTCCTCAAAGTGTTGATTTGGAAATTAGCTCCTTTCGTTGATTTGCTAATGTGCTGTTGCATATTGAGCTTTGCGTCAAGTGTGATACCTAAGGATTTCGCAGAGTCCACGATGGTGGGTCGGACATTGAGTGCTGTTAGGTGATTGAGCCAGATTTGGGTGGTGGTAATTTTCGCAGGGGGTGATATCAGGAGGAACTCAGTTTTCAGAGCATTTAGTTTGAGGTGGTTTGGGTGTTTCTAAGTGTGTAGTTCAGAAGTTTGATATCTTCCGGGGATTGTACCTTTAGGTAAAGTTGAGTGTCATCGGCATACATATGGAAGTGTACATTGGATGCTTGGAGCAAGGTGGCGAGTGGTTCCATGACGAGGTTGAACAGCGTGGGTGAGAGGGAAGATCCTTGTGGGACGCCCAAATCTACTGGCACAGGTGAGGACAGCACATTTTTGATCTTGATCTTCTGAGTCCGGTTGTGTAGGAAGGAAGTGAACCACTTGAGCACAGTCCCGGATAAACCCATTCTAGTATTTAGGAGCTCCAATAGGTTCTCATGTTTGACCGTGTCAAATGCTGAGGAGAGGTCCAGGAGGATGAGGAGGCAGGAATCATTGCGATCAAGGATTTGGAGGGCGTCATCAATTATGTGCGTCATGGCTGTTTCCGTGCTGTGTTTCGCTCGGAAGCCTGATTGATGAGGGTTGAGGAGGTCGAATTGGTCAATGTGTTTTGTTAGTTGGAGTTGCACACATTTTTCCAGCAGTTTGGCCAGAGTGGGGATATTGGTGATAGGGCGGTAATTGTTTAAGTCCGCCGGGTCAGCTGTAGGTTTCTTGAGTATGGGCGTGACTTGCCCCACCTTGAGGGAGTCTGGGATGAGACCTTGTTGAAGGGAGCTGTTAATGATTTTAGTCCAGAGTGGGAGGAGTACTGGGGTGAAGTCTTTTACAGCATTAGCAGGTAGGGGGTCTGTGAGGTGATTAGAGGGCTTTAAGGTGCCGAGCAGTTTGTGTATTGCTTCTTCAGAGTAGGTGTCGAAGGACGTCCAAGATGCGTTATTTTTAGGTTGGGTGTTGGGCATTTTGGTGTGGCTAGTGTATCGGCTTACATCATTGAGGAGGTCACATCTTATGTTGTCGGTCTTTAGCTTAAAGAAAGCAGAAAAGTCTTCACAGTGTGGGATGTCGTTTGATGTGTCGTTTGATAGTAAGGGTTGCGTCTTGGTTTGAGTTTTGACTAGTTCGAACAGTTTTCTTGGTCTGTTTTTTGCTTGGTCCAGCTGGAGGCTGAAGAAGTCAGATTTTGCACGCTTGATTTTCCTAAAGTAGGCATTTCTCTTGTACTTAAGCGTTTTGCGATGCAGTGATGAGGGGTCAGATCTCCATGTGCGCTCTGCCATTCGCATAGCACGCCTGTCTTCATTGAGTCTGCCGTCATACCAAGGGTTCGAGATCTTGGTGGAGACTCTCTTTAGTTGCAGTGGGGCGGCTTCATTGATTATTGAATTCATAGAGTCGTGGTAGTGGTCAGTCAGTGATTGAACATCAGAGGCGCCAGGAGGGGGAAGGAGGCGACTGGAGAGGTGGGGAGGCAGGGAGTTGGGGTTAAGATTCTTCATGTCCCTTTTCCAGATCTTAGATTGTGATGTATTTACTATGGGTACTGTATCGATCCCCCTATTTCTGACCCTTGTCTGGTTAATAATTAACTAGCAGCCATTCAACTGCACAGAAACCCGTTATCTGATTAGCCAAACAACGGCACAGAAGCCCGTTATCTGATTAGGTCATACTGCATGCCATCTCATTAGGCAAGCACTATTTCTCCAGCCCCCTAATAGGCATACGGTGTTCTCAAAACAAATCAAACCTACCACGACCTGGGAAATCCCCACAGCCATTGTTTTGATTTAGCCGAGAACTTCAGTAAAGAATGTGCGAACGACCAGTTCGTATGACATCCTTATTGACGTATTTATGTCCATCCTTACGTCAATCTCGGCACCTTTCAGGTATAAATAATACCGACATTGCCTTAAGCAAACACACGAGGTGGTGACAAGATTGGAGCAGCGAGACTTGCCGAGGAGCCCAGCTGACAGCGAAGCCCACAGACGCTGCCCCTCCTTTCTGACGCGCTGAGAGAGAGACGCTGCCTTTTCTCCTGCCGAGAAATCCAGCTCCGGCGCTTCCAAGCCGCCCTCGCAGGCAGCTGGAATATCAAGACCTGAGATAGAGATACCAACCCTCCAGCCTTCTAAATCCCAGGTACTGAACTGAATAACCCTTTGTAGAGAATTCTTGAAGCAGACTCTTGGCAAAGCAAACTTTTTTTTTGTTTTTTTGTTTTTTTTTGAAGACCTTTATTTGCATCATTAGGATAAACATGTACGGGCCTACAACCAATCCGGCCGGCCACAAAGCAAAGACAATCAAGAGGCAAAAGAGGCGACACGAGGCCAGGTGGCAGGCAAGCAAACATAATCGAACAATGCTAGAAATGGGATATGCAGCAATAACGGCCCAACATCAGGATCAATGAGGTCTATTTTATAATGAGGGGACAAGGCTCATGGCTGACTCACAAATACGGAAAAACCCAGAAACAGGATTATACCCATGCCAGAACGAGAGGAGGAGGGAGGGGGGGGGGGGGTGGGGGGGGAGGAGGATGTAAGGGCATGATACGGCCATAGCACAAAACAGACGCAAAATGTAGTGGAGAAGCATACAAGTGCTACCAAGATCTAATGACCCCCACCCAATAACACGCTAACGGAGGCAAGGGGAACGGAAAAATGTACGAATCAAGCCCACTTCTCACAATACGAGCCTGGGAAAAAGGGGGAAGGGGGGGGGGGGGAAGGGGGGGGGAAGGGGGGGGGGGGGAAAGAGGGGGGGGGAAAGGGGGGGGGAGAAGGGAAGGGGGGGAAAAATAGGAAGGAAACTAGGGGGAGGAAACCAAAAAAGGACAGAAAAAGGGGAGGGAAAGGAAGGGAGAAGAACAAAATAAAGAAAAATAAAAGTGAAACACAATCGTGCGAGACGGGCGCCACCCCGGGCCAAGCAACCCGTGGCTAATAGTACAGAAGAAAGTGGTAGCTGGCGAAAAGAAGGGTATGGCAGTCGCAACGAAGCATCGAAACCGAGAAAAGTGGCAAAGCAATAGACCCCAACCCACCCAAGCCTGAGAAGCGAGGACAGAAGCGGCACCGCTATAAAGGGATAGAAAAGGGCCATAGAACCAAAAGAAAACATCTGAAAGACCCCACCCACCCGTCCCACCCCGCACCCCTGCAGAAGGCTACGGCCTACCCTCCAAACAGCGTGCCTGTCGCCCTAATCCGAAACCCGAAATATAGTGAAAGAAAAGTAGAGGAAGAAGACAAAAAGAGATGGGGAGGAAATACAAAACAAAAAATAAAGTGTGAGGGAGGAGCCAGAGGATATGAACAAACACATTCGGCCACGACCCTCCCCCGACCAACAAATGAATAAGTATCAAATCAGTACTACACCTTCACATACAGGGCAAAGCAAACTTAACTTAAACTGCTACTTATCTACTCCCGCCCACGTATTAGGCTTAGGTCAGGTACATTGGGGTAGGCGTAGTTAGAAGCACCAGTTGAGTACGATTAGTCAATGTATATATGTATGTATCTATTTTATCCATTTTAAGTATCATATGGCTAAGAAACCATATCAATGCTTTTACAGTATTATTTTATAATTCTGTTATTACTGTATGCACTTTACTTAACTATAAGTATTGCAATAATAGCGATTCATTTCTCTTGTATGATAAAGAGACTGATCAATAAATAACATCTTTTTATTGAACACGCCCGTCTCTTCCTTTTCTCTACAATCTGGTGAAACTAAGAATGCACTGAACTGACTGAGTAAAATAAGTTGTCTTTTGTTTTCACACGACTCTAGAGATACACTCTTGATTAGGGGAGAGCAAAGTTGTCATGTTCTATGGTTGTCAGAAACTAAATCCCTTCTGGTCTATCCAGGGAGGTTAAACTCCTCCTTGTCTATTCGAGAAAGTTTCTAGTGAACTCTGAGCTAGCTGGCAAACATTGAACTTTAAGTCTAATATCGACAGTAGAAGACCTAGTTAACCTCTGTCCTACGTCTATACTATTGAAGATATTATTCCAATGCGCAGAGCCTATTGGGATAATAGGAACTACACTACATGGCGCCCAACTGTTTGGATAGGCGATAAATCTAACGTAAGACATTAGAGTAACTCAGTCGTGCTTTTTCACACAGACCCCTTTTTCCCATAATACTCCAAAGACGTCTGGAGTGGGTGAAAGGTTAAATCCGCCAAACTTAGTAGGAGGAGACTCCTATGTATGGTTCTTGGTTTATTCAACGTTGAAGGATACACTGTTCCAAAATATTGTGCATCTAATCTTTGTTTCCATAGAAACCTGATCTGCAAATAAATAAAATAACTTTCTTGACAGTAGAATGTCACAAGCTGAAGAAGAAAGGGAGACAGTTAGAATAGCAGCTCAACTCCTAGCGGCTGACAATAGTCTCCTACAGCAAGACCCGGATGCAATACTCATCCCGGTCAACATAAGGAAATCTATAACTTTAAAACTTATAGAAAATGGGCTGACACCGAGAGGTGGTACAGTCATATTCGTAATTGAGGCACACGAATATCGGCAGACAGAGGTATTCTATTCATGGATAAACTTTCCAGCAGCAAACGCTGTAACAAAGGACTTCCACTATTACAAAATAGAGGAACCTCCTAATGAGTACACTCCTTTCGAGGAAGTGGAAATACCACTCAAATACCAAGAGCACCTGCTCTGGTTTAATGGCGCCCTAAAACATAATAATCACATCACCAGGCTCGGTCCACTAGGTAGACCAGGAGCAACGTGGCCGGTCCTAGCCGGATACACACCACATCCAGACATTGAAGAAATGTCTGCACCAGATCTTTTAGCACAGCTAAAACAACTAATTAAAATACACAGACAATTAGTCCAATATGTAATGCGGACTTCAACAGTCCAACCAGCTATTAAAATTCCACAGCTGATCCCTCACCAGGGGAACACAAATAAAATTACACCACAGAACATACAGTCCTGTCTAGGTAAAGTACCCGCAAAACGGGAACAAATTCCATTCTGGTTAGCACAAAAAATCACTCAAATAGAGGCGGTATTTCCAGATACCACCCCGGTTGAGAAACACAGGATTCTGACTATCTGTCTTCCAATGGGAATCGCACCACATGTGGAGGACTGTGACACTTGGGGTACAGTCTTTGCTTCCATTTACACAAAAACACATGGTGTTCCATCCATGTCAGTAATACCGGATGTGCTAAAACAAATTCAAGATGAATACGGTCCAGAACCTGCCTTAACTCTTGGTATGAAATTACTAAAAGACTTCAAGCAGGTCTCGGCAATATTATTAGCCAATATAAAGGGAGAAGCAGCAAATGTGGCGATCCGCCAGAGGTTGAAAGAGACAGATATAGCAGACCAACCATTTGAAATTGCCAGAATCATAGAAAAATCCTATGAAGAACTAGGAAGAGATAGTTTGGGTGGAAAACCGGTGAAACCCCAACTTATTTAAAAACCTGAAAAAGTATTTATTAAAAATAATCTAAACACTCAAAAAAAAGAGCTGGGATGGAAATAAACAATCCACTCCTAAAGAAAAAAGATTCCAGTCCTGAGGAAGGTCTCCTCGGCGGAGAGAAAGATCTCCGGACCAAGGACACAAGTCTCCCCAGAGGGAGCCCTCTGAGAAAAAATACAACCTTAGAAATAGGGATAATCTGAAGAGACCTGATAGATATCAAGATATTGATACACGTCCCTCTCAATCTTTTCAGACTTCCTTGCAGAAATCGGAAAGAAGAGGACGATCAGAACACAGGGAAGAGCACGTCCAGTCCAAAGACAAGGAACCTGCTCATCAAAATAAAAATTACAGTTTCGAAAAAAGAAGGTAGCCAGTATTAAAGTAATCAACCATGCCGAGAATACTGAGGACACAGCTGAAAAACGGAGAATGGGCTCAGACAATGCTAGACAGCGCAGCAGAAGTGAGCATAGCTCGCAAGATCCTTATGAATCATCTGGAGACAGTGGACACGAATGAATACATTCAGGTGGAAACTGCAGATACCAGAGTTAGCAAACCTCATAAAATATATGAAATAACATTGCGTATAGGGGGGATAAGACTAGGAAAATAAGGGGTCTCTTTTGGGATAATCTCTCCAAGGGCTATGACATCCTTTTAGCTGAAAGAGACTGGCCACCAGAGTTTGTCAGGGAGTGCCCTCATGGCGAAGAAATAATTATGCCTGCCTTCTCAAATCATATTCCAATTCATAAAAAGTATACACTTGCAAGAAAGTGGGCAGTAGCCCAAGCTCCTGCATTATATAAAAACCATGTGGGATGGGATGAGGACTCTCCTCCTCACAAAATCCAGTTAAAATCACAACCTACTGCTCAGAGGCAGTACCCAATTAAGCAAGAAGCTAGAAAACGGGTAAAAGAGATCCTAGATCAACTTGAATACCAGGCGGTGATTGAAACTTGCACCTCACAAATGAATAATCCTTTGTTTCCTGTCTCCAAACCAGACAATTCATATCGTCTTGTTTTGGACTACAGACACCTTAACTCATGTTGCAAAACCTTTGCAGTACAAAACTCGCATAGTGCTGCACTAATGAATAACATAGTGCGCAAAAAATACAAAACAACATTAGACATCTCTAATGGATTCTTCTGTCAAAATATAGCACCAGAGAGCAGATATTTGACCGCGTTCTCAATAAATGGCGCGCAAAAATTTTTCTGTCATTTGCCCCAGGGGTTCAAGAACAGCCCAGGATTATTCTCAGCAAGAGTAACAGAGTTACTACAAATATATGATAATGAGGCATTATCTTATGTCGATGACATCTATCTAACAGATGATGACTTGGATACTCACTTGAAGAGAGTGAACACCATAATACTTGGGTTCGCAGCAGAGGGTTACAAATTCAACTTTAAAAAGTCCCGAATTGCCCATCTAACTGTCCTGTTTTTAGGATATGAACTATCAAGTGAAGGCAAAAGCCTGGCTGACAATTTCCTAGAGAAATGTGCTGTAATCCAAGCACCTAGAACACTAAAAAACTTACAATCAATTCTAGGTTTCCTAAATTTCGGAAGAACTTACATTATAAATTATGCAGAGAGAGTTAAACCTCTCTATGATCTTATAAAACCAGATTTTAAAAGAATCAATTGGACTCAAAAACACACAGAAATTTTGAGATCTTTACAAACAGATATGTTAGTTAAAACAAAATTACAAACACGTGACAACACACGCAACCTTGTGATTCGAGTCATCCCAGGAAGATGCGGATTCACATACCTGACCTCTAATGAGGGAGAGAAGGTACCAATTGCATATAAATCACACTTGTACACAGAAGCTGAAAAAAGGTTCAGCATTAAGGAAAACATTGTTCATGCGGTTCAAACAGCTGTAGCAAAAGAAAAATACCAAGCCGACGGTAGACAGGTTACAGTCAGAACAGCAGAATCAGCTTTTGAGGCATTAACAACACCATGTAATTTACCGACAACGGCACTGAATCCAGAATGGATACAATGGGTAAATTCTGTTGCTACAGACAAAGTAAAATACTATTTTGACCCGGAAATGAAAGAATTAAAATATCTAGAATATGAGAGAGAATACCCTCTGCCAATCGACATTCTGCCTTTACGATAGTACGCCTGTGTAATATATACAGACGGTCATGCTCAACCCTCAGTTTGGGGAGAGCTGGCTTACAACGCCACATGCAAAATTGTAAAAGAAGTGTGGCGCGGAGGTAAATTAAGACCTCTACTTGCAAAAACACACTCAGTAGAAAATAATTCAGAACAACAAACTGAAATAATAGCGTTAAAAATGGCGCTAGATAATGCCGATCGCGAATTCCCGACACTTATTGTGTGCGATTCGTATTACTGCGTCAAATCATACAATAACGATTTACAGAAATGGATTCAAAACGGTTACAAAGATAACACAGGTGCAACAATAAAGCAAAAATTGCTTTGGGAACAAGTCGTTCTTTTACAGAAAGAACTACCAAAAACTCACGTGATACATTCACTGAGTCATCAGCGTGATGGCGTTCACGTTGCAGGGAATTCATTGGCTGAGACAGCCACAGCGGTAGCAACTAAATCGGCTTCCGTAGCTACAAAAAAGCGTACAGTAAAATACATTGACGGAGAATCTGTGCTGGCAGTGAAAACGTCATCAAAAGGCGACTGCTCAGCGCTACCGATCAATTACCCACTCAATTATACATACATAATCGATGCAAACTCAGTCCCTTTTGCTCAAATCCCTGGAGTGGGGGGATAGAGTAATTCCAAACACGGACAGGAGAGGCTTGTTAATAGCAGACGCACATATGGGTGAGGGTCTCAGACACCTTAAGCTAAAAGATTCTCTGGAAGAATTACAATCAGTGTACTGGTGGCCAGGCATGAGCCTGCATCATCACATTTTTGTAAAAAACTGCCCAGACTGCAATAGAGATCGCAGTGGCGAGAGAAACGGTTTAATACAATGGCGTTTCACTCCAGAAGTATCAAATCAACAAAAATATAAAAACCCAGTATGAATAATGCATCACATTAACATGTAAAGACTATTTCCACTTATATAGTAGACCCCAACTTTCGGCTGACGTCGGAACTGTTATACAAAGATTTGCGAGTCTAGAATGGCATATACGCTAGAAGCATGTTACGTTCTGACCAAAATCTTTCCTTTAGCTCTAAAAACAGCTAATGGGGGGTGTCTGGCCAGAATGTACGTTGCATTGCGGGACTCTTCTCACTTCCTTCCTGAGGGAAACGGGATGGTGTAAAGAAAAAACCAAGGCATAAAGCAATCTATAACAGCAAAGGTATTAGGTTCGGGAGCTGGGTGGGTCAAACATTTAATAAGTGTCCAACGTAGTCTAAATAACCTGCCAAGAAATTCTCTGAAAGGACTCAGTCCGTACGAACTATTGTTTGGGACTAGAATGTTAATCCAGGACTTAGATAGTCAGACTTCAGTGGTAAAAGAAAAATGCTTTGATATCAAAGATCGCTTGGCTATTTTACAGGACTTAAATGAAACAAGAAAAGACCTGAGCAACATAAAGTTGAAACAGCAGCCAGCAACCACTGAAGAAAAACCACCTGTCCCAGCAAGGCCTGTCTGGATTCCAAAAGTCGGGGATCTGGTCAGAGAGAAGATCGCGGTAAAGAAGGAATTTGGGCCTTCTTACAGAAAAGCAGTTCCTGTCTTGTCTATCAACGGGACAAGATCAGTAGTACTACCGCCCCTTGCTGGTAAAAAGGAGAACCGAGTCATATCCATCGACCTGGTTAAACCACAATCATGTGGCTGATAACAAATAGTAGGCCAAGTGGACTCCCAAGAAGTAGCAGAACACCAACGTTTGCTACATCCACAGAGGTTCAAACTGAAAGACTGATCACATTTGGAAAATCTACAGTGAAACAACAAGGACTATGCAACAAAGCAATGGAACTTGAACCTCTTAAAACCCAAATAAAAACTTTTCATCAAGGAACAACAACCTACGATGATGTAACTACAGACTGTGCTAATGAAATAAAGCAAAATCCAAAAACAAAAAGTAATCCAGAAGCAATTGACAGAACGGCATCCGGCTACTTCATCAACTTCGATGATGTTTCAGAAGATCCAAGTGAACCAGAAGTAAAGCCATCAACAAAAACTTTTAAAGACAAAGCAAAGGAACTTTTTCATCAACTAAAGGGAACCTATCTGACGTCTCCATGGATTGAAATTTGGGTGACATTAGGTGCATTTATCCTCATACTTTGGCTCATCATGGTACTATGCTTGGGACATTTCATTGAGGGAAAATATGCTAAAATGGACACAGCAAGCCAGAAAATCAACTTGGTCCTTAAACCACACACATCTTCACACGTCAAGTAAAGAGAACTTTCTTCAGTGAACTTCACAGCTAATCCTATACCAGGCGGTGTAGCATGGGACAATACTGATTATGAAATCTATGGCCCGGTTGAAATCCTGAAGTATCCACATCAATTTAAGATCTCGTTAAGTGACTTTGTAAAACCAAGCACATTTGCTGATGATTGGGACTTTGAAAGTATAAATGATATGATGTCTGACTTAGTAATGTCTGCTAAATTTATAGAACATGATTATTTGCAGGGTTCGTATAATTATGATCAAATGTTCTGCTACAACCACTATGGTAACCATTATCTCCATAAATCTGCACAACCTAGAAATGTTTTAAATTATAACCAATGGGAACATTGTGCTACTCCACCAAAGGGGTAGTTCTAAAACATTCTATGATAAATATTCATATTTTTCGGGGTTTAACACAAGTAATGCAGAAACATTTTATTTCAGATTATCGAATAAGACCGGTATGAAGACCATGCTTACAAACACAAAATTGATATATTCAGATTCATTTTTTGAGCAAATGAATACATTTGGTTTTGATTTCTGGAACAATAACATTGAAACAAAAACTGTTTGGGGTACAAAAGATTGGCAAGTACAAGGTATAGAATCATTGTTCAGAGCCTGTATGATCCCAGAACAGATTATATTCTTGAATGACACTATTCAACAAACTACCTGTCTTGGCTTAGCCAAAATCAAAGACTTAAACAAACCGTCTATTCCAAAGCCAACAACGAACAGTAATAGCTCTATAGATGTTGAGATAGACGTGAACCATATTTTATACCAAAACAGAACACATCCTGATTGGAAACAATGGTTGATCTGGCCCACTGATACAAATAACTGTCAAGACAGATTCCTGAACAAAATACAGGGGTTCAAATTGACCAGGCCAGACCCTAGATATTCCCAAAGACAACATCCAGGGATAGTAACTACTTACAGTGTGGGCAAGCTCTGCCTTCAATGGCTACAAACATCCACACTGGCAGAAATTAAGCAACACCTAACTTTACTTCAAGAGGGTGCTGACTTGCGTGATTTCATTATGGGACCACGCAAACAGCGTCAAAAATGTTTCATAGCGGCCTCTATATATGCAGCTTACAATGAAGCCTGGAAAGTAACTCAAATTGAGACAGCAGAAAAAATACGGGAAATTGACCGTATTAATTTGGAAAAATCACTCTCTGTTGTGGACAATGGGTTAATGACTCTGTCCTCCAGAATATATTCACTGGACAGTATTGTGTCTTCAGCAATCGATATAATATCGCAAGACTTACTGATGTTACAACACGGTCAGTCCCAATTGCGTTCTATTGTACAACTTGGCTGGACGTTACAAAATCTGCGTTCAGGCTATGTGCCTTGGCGTTTAATCAACACAACGTCACTGTTTAATATCTTTAACCTTACTGATAAACAAATCAGTTTGGCACAGAAGGGTGCTGACTATACAATTCTGAGCATTGAAAAACTTGAGAGATTACCATTGACAATGTCAGAACGACCTGTCATTGAATGGATAATACATGGGATAATAAATATTCCGATAACAACTTTCCAGTTTCAATACTGCCAAAAATATATACAGGCAGGCCAGTATGAAAGGTTGGGTAAAGGATACATTAAGTCAACATGGAACTTGCCCTATACACACGCATGTGTTAGTAATAAAGGACAAAGTGTGTTCCTTAGTGGCAATAATTGTGAAAGGTCACTAAGCGGTACACTTCTGTGTCAGGGTATTAGTTTGCATGGAGCATGTGAAGGGACTTCAAATAACCTTTCATGTCACCAGCTAGGCACACCTGCAACACAAATAGAACCATTCTTTAGGAGACTCTCGAACGGGAGTTACATTCTAATTGTAGATCGCAGATGTTGCAGTCTGCTGCCCGGAAAACCTTATCTCATAACCGTGACTACGAAGGTCATGTGCTGTGAACGAGTATTGTTCCCAAACGATGCCCGAGACAGGGAGGCAAGGTTATGGCCCAGTTTGAAAATTTCTTCTATTTGAATTGATACTTTAAGCAGAATGAAGACAGTGCTCCTACAGACGCCAACCATGTTAACGTCATCAAAAGAAACGTATGATCTCCAAGTTGCAAGGACAACTGCTGAGATTCATTCACTGTTATCAACCAATTCCCCCATACATTTCGCAGAAATACTGAGCGAAATCTTAAATATTTCTGATACAAGTGGAATCTCGAGTGTATTTAAGACAGTGTTTTCGGGAGCTTTAACACCATTCAACGCCATCCTGGGTATTTTTCCTGATTTTGTCCATTCCATCTTTGGCGGACTTCCTCTCCTTTTGGGACTAGTGGCAGGCATCCTATTTTTGATCCTGTTACTTCGCTATGGCAAACCACGTCACAGACAAGACACCAGCGATAATGGAAGAAACAATCCGAGCTATTGGCTACCGGGACCGCATAACTAAAGTCCTTGGACTAGCACGGCTGCGAGATTTAAACATGACTTGGTTTCTTTCATTTAGACCGATGTGGCAAAGTTGTGTTATGCCTGTATTAAGGTGCTTGCTATGCGGCGAAGAATGCGTGTTGGACACCTGTCTGACACTACAATCGGATGTGCCAATGGACGCAGAGACTTTGTTGGGTCCGGTAACGTCTCATGCATTGTGCTGTCCCCAGCGGCTACCAATCCTGATGACGGCATTCGTGGAGACTTCACCACTACGATTGAAGAGTTGTGAAGTACAAGATGAAAGCAGCATCGAGCAGGTACGACCATCTGTCAACTATGTTGATCGAAACATCAATGAAGGCAATCATGCTCATGAATGCATGTTACAAAAAATTTCCGAGTTAGTGGAACTTTCGCAAGAAGCAGTTGACAGTTTTTTCGAAAGTCTCAACAATATGATGTTTTCACCAGAGCAGAAAGAATGACTTTGAACAAACTAGCACACGGCGTTCCCTACACCCTGAATTTGGCCTTCAACTTTGTAAATAAAGCAATAAGAAATTTTCTCACCAGTTTTTACAAAGAGCGAGACATTTTTTCCCCATCCATTTCCAAAAATATTTATGATTTTTTGGGACACTTATCTTCTGCTTAAAGTAAAACTATTCTTAGAGAACAAAATTTCTATTTTTAGCTACTCTAGAGACATTAGCTACCCTCTAGCATGTTCACAAGTATTTATGATTTTGTGATGAGATGGTCTCGACATTTTCTTCTGTATTAAGAGCCATTTCATGTGTAATTTACGCATTTCGTTCATGCTGATTTCAAAATGTGCGTATTAGATTTAGCATTATTATACTGCTTGCAGTGCATATAGTAACTATACTCATCTTTTCGTGTATTTCGCATTTCCAATTTTCAGAATGCATTTGATTGTATTTTGGGGTGGTTCGGTATACACATGCACTACTAGTTTTGTTTACTATGCCTAGATTTGTAAATATGGACATAGATTACGTGGAGTGGGTGTGATGTATTTACTATGGGTACTGTATCGATCCCCCTATTTCTGACCCTTGTCTGGTTAATAATTAACTAGCAGCCATTCAACTGCACAGAAACCCGTTATCTGATTAGCCAAACAACGGCACAGAAGCCCGTGATCTGATTAGGTCATACTGCATGCCATCTCATTAGGCAAGCACTATTTCTCCAGCCCCCTAATAGGCATACGGTGTTCTCAAAACAAATCAAACCTACCACGACCTGGGAAATCCCCACAGCCATTGTTTTGATTTAGCCGAGAACTTCAGTAAAGAATGTGCGAACGACCAGTTCGTATGACATCCTTATTGACGTATTTATGTCCATCCTTACGTCAATCTCGGCACCTTTCAGGTATAAATAATACCGACATTGCCTTAAGCAAACACACGAGGTGGTGACAAGATTGGAGCAGCGAGACTTGCCGCGGAGCCCAGCTGACAGCGAAGCCCACAGACGCTGCCCCTCCTTTCTGACGCGCTGAGAGAGAGACGCTGCCTTTTCTCCTGCCGAGAAATCCAGCTCCGGCGCTTCCAAGCCGCCCTCGCAGGCAGCTGGAATATCAAGACCTGAGATAGAGATACCAACCCTCCAGCCTTCTAAATCCCAGGTACTGAACTGAATAACCCTTTGTAGAGAATTCTTGAAGCAGACTCTTGGCAAAGCAAATTTAACTTAAACTGCTACTTATCTACTCCCGCCCACGTATTAGGCTTAGGTCAGGTACATTGGGGTAGGCGTAGTTAGAAGCACCAGTTGAGTACGATTAGTCAATGTATATATGTATGTATCTATTTTATCCATTTTAAATATCATATGGCTAAGAAACCATATCAATGCTTTTACAGTATTATTTTATAATTCTGTTATTACTGTATGCACTTTACTTAACTAAGTATTGCAATAATAGCGATTCATTACTCTTGTATGAGAAAAGAGACTGATCAATAAATAACATCTTTTTATTGAACACGCCCGTCTCTTCCTTTTCTCTACAATCTGGTGAAACTAAGAATGCACTGAACTGACTGAGTAAAATAAGTTGTCTTTTGTTTTCACACGACTCTAGAGATACACTCTTGATTAGGGGAGAGCAAAGTTGTCATGTTCTATAGTTGTCAGAAACTAAATCCCTTCTTGTCTATCCAGGGAGGTTAAACTCCTCCTTGTCTATTCGAGAAAGTTTCCAGTGAACTCTGAGCTAGCTGGCAAACATTAAACTTTAAGTCTAATATCGACAGTAGAAGACCTAGTTAACCTCTGTCCTACGTCTATACTATTGAAGATATTATTCCAATGCGCAGAGCCTATTGGGATAATAGGAACTACACTACAAGATTTGGTGGGTTGAGCCGTGGCAGGTTTGACTTTTTCATTGATGAAGAAGGTGATAATGTGGTGGTCTGACCAATCACAAGGTTGGATTGCCCCCAGTTGGGTAGAGTCCTCGTTGGCGATGATGAGATCAAGTATGGAGCCTTTGTCGTGTGTTGGGCTGTTGCATATTTGGGTGAGGTTAAGCACGTTAAGGAAAGTTTTGAGACTATTCACCACTGCGTCTTTCTGATCATTCCAGTGGAGATTGAAGTCACCCAGGTAGATTTGCGTGATCTGTCGGCCAGCGTTGGATGAGATCGTGTCCATGAGTTGTTGGGTGAAGATGAGATTGTCCCCAGGCGGGTGATAGATGAGATGTAAAGCACATACTGGTTTGCCCTCGCTGGAGATATCAAGACAGAAGAGTTCACAGGACGTGAGGGAGCGGGAAGTGACTTTAGTTACGGAGAGGTTGCTCCTGAAAATGCATGCGATTCCCCCGCCCGTCTTGCCGGTCCTGTCGAGTCTAATGATGTGGTAATTGGGGGGAACTAGTATGTCCATGATAGGTGTAGAGGCTTCAGTTAGCCACGTTTCAGTCAAAATGGTTAGGTCCAGATCCATTGATGTGACGAGATCTGCAATGTTGGAGGAGTGCCTCTGGGCCGATCTGCAGTTGAGTAGGATGCATTTGAGTCTGGGTGTGAGAAGGGTGGTCGAGTGTTCTAGAGCGAGGGGGATTTTTCTGAGATTGTTGGGGACGGAGCTTCTGCTACTTAGAGTTGGGTGCCTAGTGGGATTTGTGAGAATTGTGGGTATGAGGAGTTGTGTGGACGATGTGTGTTTTGCCGGGCCTGGGCCAAAAGAGCGGCGGAGGGTGTCTAAGTCGTGGTCCGACAGGGAGTTAAGAGCGCGACGGGGGCGGTGGATGTTGTTGCGGACGGGGATAGTGGGCCAACGCGGAGAGTTTGAGCCCACCCATCCCACCCATGGAGAGCGATGAATGCGAGGGCCTGTGGGGAAGGTGTGGCGTTTGTTGGATACGGATGTGTTGGTTGTAGGTCGGGGTTGTCTGGGGTGTGTGTGGAGAAGTTCTTTGATGGTGTGGAGCTCGTCTTTGACTTGTAGGAGGGTTGTTAAAATCAGGTCCACCGGTGGGTTGGGGCTAGCGTTGGAGATGAGGGCCGTGGGCGGGTTGTTGGATAGGGAGCTGGAGAGCGAGCTGAGGACAGGGGGGTGGGATATGCTAGCGTTAGTGGAGGGTTCTGCGGTAATAGTGAGTCGGGTGGCATTCGATGGGTGAGAGAATATGTGGGCGAGGGGTGTGGGTGAGGTCGGGGTAGGGTGGGACGTAAGGGCGGGGACGTCGATGGGAGGCGACGCCGGTGAGTTGAGGGATGAGTGAAGACTGAAGACAATGGGGGTGGCAGGAAGGTAGTGGGGGCTGAGTATGGGGGGGGAGAGGGGGGGATGTTAAGGTGCGGGAGGTAGTGTGCTCTGTGGGTCTAGTTGGGAGGGTCGGGAAGTGGGGAGTGAGAGTGGGGGGGGAGATAGGGTGGGAGAAAGATCTGCCTGGGGGGGGGGGGGGAGATAAGCTCCGGGCGGTTGTGGGTTCAGCGAGACTCGTAGGAGGTGTGAGGTGGGTGGAAGGGAGGGTGGGGGTATGTGGGTTGTGTGAAGGGGGACGATCTTCGTCAGTGAGTGAGGGGTGTGGAGGGATTACGTTGGGTGTGTGACTAACTATAGCCCTGGGGGGGATGAGAGAGGTGTGTGTCATTCCGCTGTTGAGATGGGCAGGGTGGGTTATGTTGGGGAATGGAGTTGGGGGGTGTGGTGCAGCTTGGTGTGTGCGAGGTGGGGGACCGTCGTTTGGCGATGTAATCTAGGAAGGTAGGGAACAGGTGGTCGAGTCGGTCGAGATTCCTATCAGTGGCTTGGAATAGAATGATCCCGTTGTTGTAGATGGTCATGGTTGCTCTGCCAGGGAAAACTTGAGATGGCGTGATAGAAAGCGTCAGGCCGTGACGCTTCTAAACTCCTACCAAGCCAGGCGGAGGAGCTCTCAGCTCCCAACCAGATAGAGTAAGTATTTTCCGTTATCTCCCGTTTGAAATTCCGTAAATCGCTGGGACCGGACAGCTTCTCTGTTTTTTATAAAAGGTTTTGCGCGCTGCTAGCCCTGCTGTTAGTGCGGGTCGACAACTCGATAGGGACTGCCCACGTTGCCTCTCTCTCACCCTCCATGCTGGAGGCATTGATTATGGTGATACCTAAACCAGGCAAGGACAAGCGCTTGTGTGACTCCTTTGGCTCCATTTCCCTCCTGAAAGTGGATTAAAGATATTCACAGGGATCCTAGCATGCAGGCTTTCCCGTCACGTGCCCGGGTTAATAAATCCGGACCAATCCGTAGTTTGTTCCCGGACGCCAGTACTCTGACAATACCAAGCGGCTCCTTCATCTGGTGGACAGATCGGAACGCTTTCCTGCGCAGATGATGTGGTAGCCACACTGGAGCTTCCGGGACACTCTACCCGCTTTCCTGGCTGAGCTAGACCGGTTTGCCCTGGATTTCGGGTTTAAAATGAACATACATTTCAGGCCTTAGATCTTTCCTTGCAGTCCGAGACGCTGGAGCTCCTAAAGTACTCGTGCCTGGTTCATTGGGCCCGAGACTCAATCCCCTATCTAGGATTGCAAGTCTCCGCTACCATGCAAACCACCAGAGTGACAAACTATGCGGCAATCTCCTGAGAGGTCCGGTACTCCCTCTGCAAGTGGAGACCACACTCTTTCTCCTGGCTGGGACGTATAGCTGCAATGAAACTAGTGCTATTGCCCCAGCTTCTTTATTTATTTCACACATTACCACTGGTACCTCCACCTGGGGTCTTACGCTCATTGCAACGTGACAGACAAAGCGTTCTAAGGAGATTGCTGCATAGTTTGTCGCTCTGGTGGTTTGTATGGTCTCTATAAGTGAGCTCCCTGTTGAGGGAGGCTTAGAAGTCCCTGACATCCATGCTTACTGGCAGGCGGCCCAAATGAGAGCTCTAGTGGAGTGGTCTCGTCCAGAGTCCGAGAAACATTTGTTATTTATGGATCGGTCACTTGCTGGTCAGCCTCTGTGGGGCGTCCCCTGCCTTGCACGAACGGGCCGGCCTTGAAATCTGTATCTCTCTGAGGTGACTAGACCTACTCTATTGGCGTGGGACAAAGTTGCTGTTTCCCGAGCGTGCACAACCTTCCTGTCACCGATTACGCCTATAGTCCACAACTCCAACTTCACGCCAGGACTTGACTCAGACCTTTCGACACTGGACCGAGGAATCCTGTCGCTCTGTAGGGCATCTTTTCGATCTCTCCGGGCTCCGCTCCTTTACTGATATGAGCAGGGAACAGATTCTGCCGGAAACGGAGCGCTGCCGTTATTTGCAGGTCCGTCACTGGGTGTCACAAGGGGAGGTACGGGGAGGAGCGGAGAGACACCTCACTCCGTTTGAGAAGTGGCTGCTTACATGCCATAATGATGCACGCCTCACTTATATCGGTGCGCTAGGTGCTCCTCGGACCTCGCAAAGACCCCTGGCCAGTTGCGATGGGAGGGGGAACTGGATAGAGTCCTGACACAGAAAGAAAGGAATGACATCTACTTTAGGGCACGACGCACAGCACGCAACATGTCCTCTGTTGAGACCGCTACTAAAGTGGCCACCTATTGGTATCTTACCCCCGTACGACTTCATAAAGGGAACCGCTCACGTAGCTGGCGTGACTGTGGCCAGTTGGGTACCCTAACTCACTTACTGTGGGACTGTCCTTCCCTGGACACATATTGCCAGCAGATCCTTGACGAGGCGAATTCCCATTTCGAGACACAGATCCCTCGATTCCCAGAGTACGTGCTTCTGGGCCTCTCCAACGCTCTTACCATTCCCCCTCAAATCCCGACGGGGCAAACAGATGACACTCGCGCTGGGGGAGGCGGTTCAGAACATCCTTACTCATTGGAGAACTAGGACAGCTCCAACCCGGCTGTGATGGCTTCATAGGTTGTGGGCATATTGGGAATGGGAAAGATGTCACTTTCTCTATCTCATCCTTGGGCCTCCTTTCCCGACTTATGGGAACCTTTCCTCGCACTGCTCACATCAGAGTTTACGGAGCTTACTTGCCCCAAATATTTGCGGCTCTTGCGACTTGCGGACCCTCCCAGGTTGCCAAACTCAAACACCTCTACTGCCTAGTGTGTTTCTCCATGCGGGTCTTCCCTAGCTTGACCATACTGTTACCACTTCTTGGAAGTATAACCTATGACTGGAGGGGGCTGGAGGGGGGTAAGGGAGGGGTGGGGGGGGGGGTGTTCTCTTCTTTGTTATTTTTGTTACTTCTCTGGCTCTACATGATATCGCACTTGCCGGGTTGCATCCCGATGACTCTAGAGCAAATCAGCTCCTTCGTTGTTCCTTTGTCTTGGAAATCAAAAAAATAAATTTTAAACCAATAAAGGATTTTCTAGAAGGACTAGGACTAGAAGGACTAAATAAAGTTTTCCCTCAAATAAGAAACCTTCTCCATCTTGGAAATTTTACGTTTTTTATCAAAATTGATGAGTCCTCTGTATGAACCTATTTACAAGGCTACATTGCAGAATCTCTGGACGAAATAGAGCCCAGCAGTTCCAGAAAGCTCTGCCTGCAATTTAGATATGGGACTCTTCCGCTCACCACGTTTGTAACTAGCTAGGGATAATTGGCAATTCTAAAAAACAGTCATTGTCCATTCTGTACCACATGGACTGAAACAACTGAGCATGTTTTATTTGCTTGCCCCACTTATAGTAGAAGAAAGAAATGGGTTGCACCACTATGTTGACACCTTGGGGGTCAGAATTTAGAGAAGCTTTAATTCTTTTAATATCTGAATCTAGGCAATTAGTGGTGTTTGCGGTTTCTGATGGCTATGTGGAGGATTAGTCATAGAACACTTTGAAATAATGCTGAAATGCTCCTCAACTGTCAGCAAATTTCTAATTTTAATCTTTTTTTTAGCCACATGCAATGGTAAGCATTGCATTGAAAATAGTACTGTTTTAGTATTTTATGCGTTTTACATTTTTAAATTACGTTTTTTACTTGTCCACGTATATGTTTTTCTTTTATGGCGAAATTCGCCTAATAAAGTTGGAATTTCTCCTGGAAAACAGCATTTTTGACTGCTGTTACATCAGCAAGAAAAGTAAGCAAGATTCAATTTCTCTTTTCTTTAGAAGATTCATGCTCTCTCTTTTGTCCTCTCTAATAGAACCATACACAGCATTCCTTGAAAACAGGCTAGTCTTAAGAACTAGTCTATCCTTTTTACCCAACGTGGTATCATATTTCCATACTTTTCATGCAAATCAAACTATCGCACTTTCTACTTTTTGTCCCTTATCCATCTTCTTTAGCAGAACATGAACTTTATTCCCTAGATGTCAGTTGAGTTCTGTAATTCGGTCTAGACCAGACCAAAGACCTAAGACAATTGATGTAACTTTTTATGTTTATTTTTGCATTTTTTTTTTAGCAGGGCCGATCTTTTTCTAAGCAATCTATTGCAGGAGGGATGGTGGTTTGCATTTCGTTATGTTACCAGTTAGAAAATAAACCTCTCCATCGGTGGGAAAATATAGTGCCTACTTACCTAGAATTAAAATGGCTATGATTGCCTGAATTAGAAATGGTCCTTGTGCAGACTTCTGTAAACCGTTACATGGAAATCAATCCATAAAGTAATACTGTTGGAGTCATGGTCTTGTAAGATTTTGTGTAACCTGAATGATAGCTGTGCAGTCTGATCCCTTAGCAGATCTGGTGTGTGCAATGTGAAGTTAGCTCTGCTGAATCGCGTATGCCTCATTGGGAGTATGGAGGCAATATACGAAACCGAGATCGCACGTCTGTTCAAACAAATTAGTTAGCAAAGTAGTACAGTGTTTGATTCATAGGTATGAGAATCTCCCAGTGCTTTCTGTATCACTTATCACTGACTGACTGAGCGCAGGTGGAGGAGCAAAAGCAAGGAGCTTGCAGGAGCCGCGAATGTCTGCGATTGGAAGCCGCAAAGTGACCGCCGGTGACTGGGCAAATTTGAGCCTTGCTCCACTAGGCACCAGTCCCAGCAGGCACCGTGCAGCCCTAATGGACAGCAGCGAGGCAGTAGGTAGGCGGAAGACGACGACTGGCTGTAGGGCAGCCCGAAGTATCTGCAATACCCCTGTTAACCTAAAACCCTCACCTGCAGGGAGTCACTGTAAGACCAAAGGGGGTGGTGGTTGCGGCGAACGGCTGCAGCGGTGGACGCAGTGAGCCTAGGTAGAGACCTGGGTTTTGGGAAACTGCCCGACTAGGTCCGGGTGCCGTTTGTGGCCCGGGTGTGCTCCCTCAACCACACCGTGCTGGCTCGCGTATATCTGCCTTTCTTCTGCTTTTCTGCCCTCCCCTCCCTACCATAGCATCAGAGCATCACACAGTCGTCCAAAATGAAATGCAAGTTTCTTTGCCGGCCTCGTCTAGCACTCACCCCATTTTACCTGCTTATGTCTGTGTTATCTGTTGGAGCACAAAGTGCACAGTGCAAATACCAACACAGACTACTTTGATTGCATTGCACTGTGCTGTACAATTCTAACTGAGGAACTCGTGAGTGGCAAAGGCTCAAGGCTGAATGACGGTTCAATGATAAACTGATAGAAAATAGTCAGGTGCCAGTGAGCCATACTTAGATGTATTAGGGGAGAGTTTCTGATATTTGTTTGTATTTTATTAACTTTGTATTCATTTTCATTTGAACAAATTTGTGCAATATGCCCGTGCTCCTCATTCTGCCCCCCTCGCCTATACATTTTCAACTGTTGCAATATTTGGAGGGGGGAGGTCGTTTGCGAGGTAGCGCTGGCGAGAGGAGCTAAATTTATCTGTGATAGAGATAGTGGCGAACAATAACAACTAGCAGCAACAGAGAAACAGTACACCTGAGAAATTGAGAAGGCAGTACCACGTTTTCAGCTCTAGTAAGCGAGAAGGTACAGCAGTTCCATCCAAGATCTGAGTGCCTGCAGTCTAGAAAACGTTTGCTGATGTCCACTTGTTGAGAGAGTTATGGTCACAGTTTGTAGGACCAGTGAGATAAGCCTTAAACTTGTTCAACTGCCCAACTACGATGCCTGAGGCGTGGAGTCGCAACCACTCACTAAGGGGGATGGAAATAAAGCAGTGAAGAGGCTTGGAAAGAAAGATATGCCTACCTCTACCGACGATCCGGCAGGAGACACTTTGATGCCATCAGCATTAGCACCATTATCTGGCTTTCTCTATGCTTCACTTGCATTCCCCTTCCAAGCCCTTTCAGATTACAGATCACAGATTACTTAAACTAAAATAACTTTAATAGCTGTACTGGGACCGAAGGCCTCAACCACCATGCCTCTCATACCTCAGCCAGTGACAGTACTGATGAGCAAGGCAATTTGGGCACAAATTGTACTACTCTTATTGTGCCAGTTCAGGTTCATGGCTCAGCCTAAGATTATCAAGAGGACAATTTACCGTTTTTAGGGTCCGTATTTGAGTACTCTACTTCTCTCCCTTCGGAAGCAAATACTGTACCTGTGGACTACGTCATTAGGAACGAGCTTCTTAAGGAGGCGGCTAGTCCGTCAAATCAGATAAGTAAAACACAGCCCAGCTTATGTGCTCAAACAGCAGATTGAACCAGCACCGTAGGCAGTTTTACATGTCACCTGGTCCCCTCTACTCCATTAAGCCCTATGAAACTAAACCTTTTGTCTAGGAAATTACTGATCATCTGTGCATTTAAGGAAACTCCTAGCTAACCCCCACAGAAGACGATGATGAGATCCACGATTTTGGTTCCACAATGGGAAGAATGTAATTCACAACACAAATCTTTTAGTACTCAGATTGAAGGGACGTCACAGCATAAATCAAGTGCTCCCATCTGGAATGCATTACTTAACAGCTTGGAGACAGTCGCAGCATCACTGTTGTATCTCTCGGAAAAGCTAGATTTGCAACTGGACTTTTTAAGTGCTTTTGCAACCTACATTGTAAGCTTTGACCCAAAATTGCTAGCACGGAGTAACCTGTTCACAAGGGTTCAGTCGGACCCGGGTGCTGTATAACACTCTTGCTCCAGCACAGTTAACACCCTTGCCAGGGTACCACAAATGTTAAATGTTATCCTTGAGTGGATCTCGACACCTAGCCAGCTGCCTGGTACAACTTTGGACCTACAGGCTAAGATAGAATCTGGCAATACCAAAGGGGATGATGGACGGAGCGCTTGAGCAAATCAAACACTCACCGCCAGTCAACTGTTCCGGGTTCAATCCATCATCATTCTTTAGCTCACTCCACCACCCGAGTTCAGACATGGCCATATGCAAATCAGTCTGACCTTGTGCCTCATGGGAACACTCCAGCCCGAACTGCCAGGCCATGTCTTCCCTGGACCGGAAACAAGCATCCTGGGACCGGTTTCTGGCTAAACAGCCGTCATCAGCCAGGCTAGCTTGAATGCAGTGGCAAATTGAGCAAGGGAACCACGTCTGGGCATACCCTGCCAACTTAGGACGAACAAAGCGATACCAAAGGGTATGAAGGACGGAGTGCTTGAGCAAATCAAACCCTCATCCCCAATCAACTGAACTGGATTCAATCCATCATCATTCTTTAGCTCACTCCACCACCCTAGTTCAGACATGCCCATATGCAAATCAGCCTGACCTTGTGCCTTATGGGAACAGTCCAGCCCGAACTGCCAGGCCATGTCTTCCCTGGACCGGAAACACGCAATCCCGGGACCGTTTTATTTTCCCCTTTGATTTTGTTTTGTTCGCCCTAAGTTGGCAGGGTATGCCCAGACGTGGGTCCCTTGCTCACTTTGCCGCTGGATTCAAGCTAGCCTTGCTGATGACGGCTGATTAGCCAGAAACCGGTCCCAGGATGCTTGTTTCCGGTCCAGGGAAGACATGGCTTGGCAGTTTGGGCTGGGACTGTTCCCATGAGGCACAGGGTCAGACTGATTTGCATATGGCCATGTCTGAACTGGGGTGGCAGTGTGGGCTAAAGAATGATGGATTAAACCCAGATCAGTTGACTGGGGGTGAGTGCCTGCAATGTTCAACACTCCGCCCATCATCCCCTTTGGTTTTGCTTTACGAGATAATCTAGTCAGGCCTCCGTTTCGCTTAATGGTGTTCCGGGACACCCACTGCAGATAGGTTCACCATGTCCTATTTCCAGATTGGGTTCTGGCGTGGCATCTGTAGGACCAGCATCTGAGCAACTTATTGCTGTGGAACCTGTGCTGTCTGGCATTAAAAAGGCAGTGAGTGTGTTCCCGCTGCACCCCTTTTAGCCCACAAGATGACAACATCAATGTAATCACCTACGGAATAGCGCCAGCAGTGCACAGAGAGCCTGTAATTCCACTCATGAAAAGGGAACTTAAAAGGCTTTGGAAAGCAAGACACAAGTGAAGAAATAGCTGCTTTTACACAGCTGTGCAGCCACTGTGCAGCTTGGCTCCTCCTGACAGCGAGGCCTTAGGACGAAATCTTGACACCCTTCTGCCTGTAAATAAGCAGCCTCCTAGTGATTGACTGTTCCATCGCAAGTCTGCACCAAAGATTGATATTAAAATGGATACTGAAACAGGCAAGATACTGCCACCTTCAGACAACCAGCATGCAGCTCCAGTTTCGGCTCCAATTGTGCCTGACCTAAATCTTTCAAAATCAAATATTCCTACCAGTAACACACCGCATGAGAACTCCACTAACACTTTTACTGGACTAAATACACTTGTTATGCAATTTGAAGATTTTAAACCCCTTGGCTTGCAATTACAAACAAACGCCAACTCATCCTGTGGTTTTATCTTCGCCTTCCCATCAGTCCTTAATGCCTAATTACTCTAGTATTGGAACTTTCATAGATTCACATGCTTGAATCATTCCTCGTCGTCATGATGGGAGTCCCCGTTACTTAAAATAGTATTAATAGACTTAGTAAAAGTAATAGTACACTGATAGTTATAGACTAGAAAGACCTGGGGCTCTTGGTTTATGAACCTATCAATGTAATTATTAAAATAATAAATCTCCTCTGGTGCCTTCTTGTCCGTTTACAGATCGTGTAAAGTCTGAAGCCTTAATAATCAATTCATCTTCCTCATGTGGGAGGTCTTTACTTGACGACCATAGTTCCTGTGCAGATAAATTAGGGATAGCTGAGGAGGGAAATCAGAAGCTTTCATGTATATCTAATTTCCCTACAACTAAGCTTGGGTTTATATCACATTATGCTTCTAAGTGCAAAAATGATGTTCTTAATAGGAGCGCAATTCTGAAATTACTAGTGTCGGTGGCAAGTGCGAGACATATTGTCAGCACACATCTGGAGTTGGTAGAGTTCAGGGACAAACCAGCCTAGAGGGCTGGTAGAGTTCAGGGACAAACCAGCCTAGAGGTCCGGTAACATTACCACCTGGACTACACCAGACTTAGCAAATATTGTATGGCAGTTGAAGGATATTTTCTTTTGTCAGGAATTGAGCAGGTACCAGTGCTACCTCCTCACTATCCTAGTCTGCTGTTGCCAAGCATCAGTAAGCATAATACATCGGTAGGATTGTTGAGAGGAACCATCGGCTCAGACATTCGTAAACCACTACTCATACCTCCAACAGTTATAATTGTGCATATAGAGGGTCATTACCAAGAAGTTATTTCTCAAACACTACAGGCAGAAAGTGATATTATGAGCGCATGAACCCCTCACCTCCCCACAGGTATGTGAAGCCATGGGGGCGGGGTAGTGCTGGAATGCCCCCTTTTCAGTTCACCTGTACCTCTCCCAGCAACTGTAGAGGATAGCGACTTTTGCCGGCAGGGTCTTGCTCGTTCTTGCATATTGCTCCAGTAACTAATGGTGGTATTGTCTTAAAACTTAATTTTAATCCCAAGCAAGTCCCCAACGGAGTCAACACCTATGGGAACCAAAACGTTGATAGTGGCTCAATTATGAAAAGGGTAATCACATTAAGCACAACTGTCAAAAGGATATTATTTAACATCCGATCATGTCAATAAAATTGGCAGTACCCCACATTTCTCATTCCTGGTTTGGAACATCGGTGGACTCCAAGGGAAAATTGAGAATGAGACATAGACAAAAGGGGAGGTGGTGGGGGGGGAGGGCATGGCGATTTACATCTCGACTTTGGTCACTGCCAAGCTCTTCCTTTATGAAGTCAACGCACCATTCTATCAGGACCTTGGACTGGAATTCTTATCAGGTTACCGTTTTGCATTATTAATTTCTACATTAATATCCCAACAGCAGATAAGAGATGTGAGTAGAGTAGAGAAGTACTTTATTCGGTTATGAATAACCATCAAAGTGCACACAGTCAATACAAAAGCACGAACACTTAATTACATAATACGTATCGAGCTCATTCATGGGATATCTCTTTAAAAGAAGTAATAAGAGTCATCATAGTTAACATCTCATGTAATTTCTAAACTTTGTCCCATCAAGCAGTATAAAATATAAGTTCATAAGGTGGCCATACAAGGTGCAACAAGTGCTAATGTGGCAAAAAGCGCAATAATCTAAAATACAAATTCATTAAAAGCGGCAAAGTAAAAACATTTGGCTTTAAACTTAATGTTATCTTGACCTGAGCAGGGTTATGGAATTTGTCATCTACATGTTGCCATCGAATTTCGAAGAGCCATAACCTCATGTGGTCATTAAAAGGTAGTACATTAAGAACCATAAAGTGACAGTGCATTGTGCACATACATTAATGTACAAAAGTTGATTAAATAAGAAAAACATAATTGGTTAGCAATATTTTAAATCATTGAACACTGAACTTTAAAATGTTTGTTCTTTTTAACCAAACAGCTTGTAGGAATTTGCTGACTACAAAAACTATTTTTAACAATTTCATTTTTTAAAATCCTAAAAGCTGCCAAGTGACTATAAGTACCCATATCATGACATATGGGGACTAACCATTTACGACGTAAGGTACGATACTCAGAACAAAATAACAATATATGTTTCTCATCTTCGTCATTTAGACCACATGTAGGACAAGTTGTGGGTTCTTGGTTCAAATGCCTTTTGCTTGTAAAAGATCGTAAAGGAAGAGATCTGTAACAAAAACGTATATACAGACTCCTAGTTAAAGGCGGGGATATTAAATCTAAAAACTCCTCAAACATAGGGGAATGCTTAAAATCTAAAAACATGGTAGTTCGGGACCGACTTGAGCTGTCGACTACGTGTCTCTCATTAATATAGGACCAGTATCTGCCGTTTATCATATCTGAAAGAAACAGGTTAGTGTTAGAGATCCCTTACCTTCGAATATCCCCAGGCATCAGACTGGATCCGGAAAGTTTTCGTCAGCAGTACCCTTGCGCGTCGGTAAGCGTTGTCTGCTGCTCCGCGTCCGTCGTCGCCGGGATGATGTCGTCGGAGTACTTAGACGCCGCCCTCGCGCGCTGACGTCAGTTCTTTTTTCCGCGCCAGTAAGCGCAGATCCAGGAAGAGCAGTTACCCAAGTCATTTTTTAACTAACTTTTTGGCCTATTTTTGGCTATTCTTTTCGAGTCGATATCTACTCCTGGTGCCGATAGGGATGCCTGGGTTCAAGCCGCGCGACATCTGTGACCGCCTGATGTTGGTGACCGACACCCCACCGCCGGTGTCTCTATTGCCTCGGGGCTGACCACGACGACAAGTCGTGCCCAGACTGCCGGGCCTCCTTGACCGCGAAAGCTAGGCGGGAGCGGTCCCGTAAGCTCCTTGAGATCCAGCAGTCGGCTCCGCGTCGCTCGAGGAGGAAGTCGAGGGACCGGTCGCCTAGCCGCAGCCATCGACGCTCGTCGAGTCACCACCACTCGTCAGGCTGGAAGTCCTCCGGTAAGTTGAGAAAAAAGAAGTCGAAGAGGCGTCATCGCTCTTCTGACTCCCCTCGCCGGTTGCATGACGCGGCTGAGGGTTCGGGTGACACCACCCGCGCGGCTCCGCATCCGGTCCCATACTCTCCGGTCCCTGGACTGCATGCAACGCCGGAGGAGATATGTAACTTCCTCGTGGCCATGGGGACTCACTTCCCTCTGTTGAGGTCTGCCGGCGCGCCTTCGGGCCCTGCAGACCCGACTTCGGGCCTAAGCGGGCCTGCGGCTTCGGCCCCGGCGCTGTCGTCGACTTCGGCCCTGACGCCGCAAGGCCCAGGGGGATCCAGGCCTGGATCCCGGTCGGCGCCGTTCGACCTTACGACTCCTCCGCTGGCGCCGACCCCATTGGTGTCACTCCCGGCGCCGTCTTCAGACTCCGGCATCAGAGCGTCGCCGGCGTCAGTGGGTGAGCAATTCGCCAATGACACGGCTCTGTCATTTCTGACTGTTTAACAGGATAAGGATGAAGGGGAAGACTGGGAGGGGTCTGAGGACCCTCTGGCACAACAGTGCCAGTTAAGTCAGGACTGGGCAGATGAGTTGTGGGAGGCCAGTGGTCTGGACACATCGCCCGACACTGGATTCATCTCTCCTCCCTCCGTGGTTACGGAGGAGGGTGCCACTTATGGTGTGGTGTTGCGCAGGGCAGCCAAGGCCTTGGCTCTTGAGCTCCCTGCTGCGGCCGTGAGGTCTAATCTCCTCACCGAGTTGCTTCAGCCGCCAGTAAGCTCTTTGGAGCCTATACTGCCGTTAAATGAAGCCTTCACGGACGTTCTGATGGGCACTTGGTCCAAGCCCTCCACAGTGCTCCCTGTGGATAGGAGCGTGACCCAACGCCACCGCCCGGCTCCGGGCGACCCCCACTTTATGTCCGTTCACCCCACCCCTGAGAGCCTGGTGATCCAGGACTCTACATCCCAGACCGAATTCCCGACTGCCCCACCAGATCGGGAATCAAAAAGGTTTGATCAGTTTGGGAAGCCCCACGGTAAATAAAATAGCAATAAACCAATGATATATGTATATAAAAACATAATTACATACATTCCAAAACCACACATTCTTATAAGTACTAAGGTTAGCATTAACACATAGGAATACATAGAAGAGAAGAAAACCTTTATAGCATATCCATGTCATTATGTTAGTCCAAACTACAGCCAATCAGGCGCCAGCACCCCTCTAGAACCTGCTCCTCCGAGGCTCAGTCCCTCAGATTTTCTACTGCACGTCGTGTGAAGGGAGTCTCCCTGAGCTCTGCTCAGTTTTCAACTTCTTAAAAGATTTCTAGAGTTTTTTCTGGGATGTCCTCAAGTCTTTGTTTAGACCATGTGCTTCTTGTGGGAAATTGCGGCTCTTCTCAGAGGACCCTCACAAGAAGTGTATTTTCTGCCTCTATCCAGAGCATGAGGTAGGAAAATGTAAAATTTGCAGGACTTTCTCCACCAAGGCTCTTAAGGACAGGGAAGGGCGTCTCCTCCTGTGGTGGCAGAGGCTGAAGGATAAGGATTCACCTCTTTCTGACGCAGAAAGCCTTGCGTCCGGTGTCTAAACGTAGCAGTGTGCAGGATTTGCCATCTCCTTTCCTGAAAAAAAAACCTTCAACTTCAGAAGGCTCCTGCTGTGTCTCCACCTCCTCCTGCTACGCCTAAGCCCCCGAGATGTTTCCACTAAAAAACGCGCAAAATTGTCGACGGGAGCGTCAACGGTCGTTCCGACGTCGACATCTGCCGTCTCCAGCTCTCTGACGGCGACGACGACTTGTGCCAGTGGGTCGTCGATGGCTGCAGCGCCGACGTCGTCATTGTCGACGATGGTGTGCGTGAGCTACAAATCTGTCTCGTCAACGATCCCAATCTCATCGTCGACGTCTAAGAAGGCAATCTCGTCGACATCGAAATCTTCGTCGGCACTTACTGTGAAGAGAGCCTCTTCGTCAGTGACTGCTCCGTTGACGGCTGCTTAGTCGACGGCTGTGGTCTTGCCGTCGACGGCTTCGTTTGCGATGGTTGTCCCGTCGACTATGACAATGTCGTCGACATCTACCTTCGCGTCATTGCCTCTGGTGCCTTTTTCTTCATCCGGATCTGGGGCTTCTGCTGTTGACCCTCTGCACCGGCGGCAGGTGCCTTTGGATCAGCTTCCACTTCCACGTCATACTCCGCCTCAGTCACCTCTTTTTGCCACGGGTTCGGAGCAGGACTCTGGTTCTGTGGTTCTGATGAGGAGGAAGATGATAGGTTCCGAGCAGCTTGAAGCCCTTGGGAGCTCGTCATTAAATGTCAAGACTATGAGGATGATCAGGTCAATCCTCATTTTCATGAGGAGGAACCTTCTGTTCAGGTTCCCACCGCTCAATACCACTCTCCCTCATTTCTAATCTCCAATACATGCTTGAAGATTATAATAGACGATTTCCACCGTCTCACCAGGGGTCTCCTCAGCTCCTCCCCCTGCTCCACTGCCTTAGTCAGTTGCGCCCTCTACATCTCAAACAACCTCTATTCAGGTCCATACAACAGTTTGAGGATGATGACACTCGCCCAGATCGGGAAGACAGCGAAGTCTCTGATGATGATGGGAACATGGCGGACTGGGACGACTATCCGATCCAGACACCGTCTCCGCCATCTTCGGGTCCGGGGATTCCCCTCCCGTGGATATAGCTGGTTTTCACCAACTTATGGAACGAGCGGCGCAGCATTTTAAACTTCCTATGGTTCTGAAGGATGAGGACTTTTTTCTTTAGGATTTCAAGAGTCAACCTTTTAAATAGGTCCGGACTGTGCCCATAATTGACTTCATTTAGAACAAGGATGTCAAACTGATGCAGACGCCAAATTCCATTCCAGCACTTCTTCCTCGTTTGGAGAAGAAATATAGGTCGCCCCAGGATTCTCCAGCTTGCTTAGTAGTGCAGCCTAAACCCGATTCCGTGATCACCCAAACCGCTCATCGCCGTTCCAGGAACCCGTCTTCTCCAATAACCTCTCCTCCTGACCGTGAGGGACGTAGTCTTGATGCCATTGGCAAAATATTTTCCACTATGACTTCTACCACTGTGAGGGCTGCTAATTCTCTGGCCATTCTGGGGCGCTACGACCGCCAGATGTGGTCGGATATGTCTTCTTTTATCGACCTCATCCCTGAGCCCTCCAGATCAGAGGCTCTCAAGATTCTTCAGGAGGAGAGAGAGCGTCATCGGAGATTATCGACTGCTCTGTGGACATTGCGTGCACTGGTTTTCGTCAGCTGGCAGGGACAGCTGTTTTACGTCGTCAGGGCTGGCTTCGTTCCACCTCTTTTCGCCAAGAGATTCAGGCGAAAATCCTCGACATGCCCTATGACGGCCAATCGCTTTTTGGCCAGCATGTGGACGACGCACTTCAAACAATAAAAAAGGACACCGAAAAGGCTTGTGCATTAGGCACTTTGCAGTTTTGCAAACAGCCTTTTTGTGGTGTGCGCAAATGCAGCACCTCCTCTTCTTTTCGCGGCGGATCCTACCAGTACTGCTCCTACGGCCAAGGAAATCAATGATATTCCTCCCAGTCACAGCAGTCCTATCGGCAGCAGTCTACCAAGTCTTACAAAGGAAAGTCTTCCTACAGAGGCGCCGCTTCTAAGAAGCAATGACTTGCCTTCCCCGCTTAAAGTTGGAGGTCAAATCTCCCTTTTCTAATCCAATCCAATCCAATTGTATCAAGAGGCCATGCTTTGGAGTTTAAGTTTCCTCCAACCACACCACCAACTGGTCCACCTCCGGCTCACCTCAGGGAGCTCTTTCGACAAATTCGACTCATGATTCAGAAAGGTGCCATCGAAATGGTTCCCAAATCTCAGAAGGGGATGGGATTCTATTCCCTTTTTTTCCTTGTCCTCAAAAAGTCTGGCGAATGGCGTCCGATCCTCGACTTAAAAACCCTGAACAAGTACCTGAAGTGCCAATCCTTCCAAATGCTCACACGTGCGTAAGTTCTCCGTTTTCTCTGGAAGGACGATTTCATGACCACCATCAATCTCCAGGACGCTTATTTCCACGTGCCGACACTTCCAAGACACCGGAAGTACTTGCGCTTCCGGGTAGGGCGCAGAGACTTTCAATTCCAGGTTCTGCCTTTCGGCCTTCGCTCCACCCCTCGTGTCTTCACGAAAGTTCTGGCCCCGATGGTGGCATATCTACGTCTGAAGGGAGTTCAAATTTTTCCCTACCTGGACGACTGTCTCATCAAGTCGCAATCTCGTCATCAGACGTTTCTGGACACTCGGTTCTGTCAGACTCTATTCCACTCCCTCGGTCTCTCCATCAACACCGAGAAGTCTCAGGTCGATCCAGCTCCACGCAGGACCTTTCTAGGGGCCACTCTGGATACTTCACTGGCGAAGGCATTCGTGTCTCACGAACGTCCGCTGCGGATTCTACCCCTAGTGGCTCTCATCTGTTCAAAAGGGTCCGTTTCAGTTTGTGTATTGAAGTCTTTTCTTGGGATGGCGTCCTCTTGCATCTCCCTGATCCCAAATTGCAGGCTCAAGAGCCGCCCAATTCAGGAGGAACTGGACAAACAGTGGCGTCAGGTCACCGGTTCTGTCAACGATCTGGTCTTGGTGACAGCTCGAATGAGATCCGCTCTCCAATGGTGGGTTTAACCGTCAAACATCGCTCCCAGCACTTCTTTCCTAACCATTGCTCGGGAGCTCGTCCTTACCACGGATGCCTCCCTGGAAGGTTGGGGCGCACATCTTCAGGGATTCTCCATAAAGGGCAAGTGGACCCTGTCTTAATGTTCCTGGCACATCAACAGACTGGAACTAATGGCCATTTTCCTGGCGCTCAAGTCTTTCCATCTTCTCCTCCATAGAGAATCAGTTCTCATTCAAACCGACTATACTACCAGTATGCACTATGTAAACAAGCAGGGCGGCACCAAGTCACCGCTCCTTTCTCAGCTGGCACAGAGTATCTGGGACTGGGCACTCCGTCGCCAAATCACTCTGATAGCGGTTCACCTACCAGGCATCTCCCACATCTTAGCGGACTCCCTCAGCAGGTCTGTGTCCTCGACCCACGAGTGGGAGTTGCATCAGCCGACTCTAAACTTCATCTTTCGGCTGTGGGGTCGCCTGGACCTGGATCTTTTTGCGAGCCCTGTGAACTGGAAATGCCAGTCTTATGCAAGTTAGCTTCCCCATCAAGGGTCGTGCGGGATTGCCCTTTTGATGGATTGGTGCAATCTATTCGCCTACGCTTTTTCGCTTATTCCGCTGGTTCCTAGAGTGTTGTGGAAGATGCGGAGACAGCCGTGCCACATTCTCCTGATCGCTCCCAGATGGCTTCGACAAGCGTGGTTCTCTGAACTGCTGCTTCTCTCACAGTGCAAACCCATCCACCTTCGTCCTCGAGCGGATTTCCTCACAATGGACAAGGGACAGGTCTGTTATCTGGACCCCTCCTCTCTCAAATTATCGGCCTGGAACCTGAACACCTTGAATTTGCCCACTAGAACATTTCGCCAGCATGTAGAGAGGTTCTGGCTAATGCAAGAGCTCCGTCCACAGTAAAGACCTAGAAGCCAAAGTGGAAAAGATTCTGTCACTGGTGTGCATCTGCCAACATCCATCCTGTGCACTCCTCTCCTGCTCAGCTTCTGCTGTTCTTTCTCCAGGTGGCTCAATCAGGACTTTCCCACTCCACTTTGAAAGACTTCCTAGCGGCAATATCTTGTTTCCGGCAGGATGGTCCTTCCTCTCTCTACTCTTCCAGAATCATTCGGCAGTTCTTCAAGGAGCTGTTCAGGATGTTCCCGCCCATCCGGCATCCTCCTCCTACCTGGCGTCTCAAAGTTATTTTGGCGCAATTGATGAAGGCGACTTTTGAGCCAATACACAATGCGGATTAAAAAATTTTGACCTGGAAGGTGGCTCTTCTTCTTGCTTTGACCTCCTCTCGTCGCGTGAGTGATATCCACCCCTTTACCATTCAGAGCCTTTCCTTCAATTCAATTCGGACTGTGTTGACCTTCGCACCAACACTGCAATCATGCCTAAGGTGCCAACTGATTTTCACCTCCATGAACCAGTGTTCTTAAAGACTTTCTTTGCTAATCCCCAATCTCCAGCGGAGCAGCGTTTGCATTCTTTGGACGTTAAAAGATGCCTTGAATTCTACATCAACAGCACAGCCCCCTTTCGTAGGTCTGATCAACTGTTTGTTGCTTATGGACGCATGCGTAAGGGGCGTGCTGTTACCAAACCAACTATTGCACGTTGGATTTCTTCCGCTATTTCCTTCTGTCATCAGGCTGGCAAGCCTCTTCAATCTACAGTGAGAGCTCATTCCACCAGGGCGATGTCATCCTCTACTGCCCTGTTTGCTTGTGTGCGATTCATCAAATATGTCGAGCAGCCACGTGGTCCAGCAGGCATACTTTCACAAAGCACTACTGCCTTGAGGCGATCAACGAAGCGGATACAGCAGTGGGCCAAGCGGTGCTTCATAATCTTTTTAAATAAGGTAAGCCTCTTAGCTTCCCTCCGCCTGTACAGTCTTTTTTTACTATTATTGGTCTGGCAGTTTGTCATCTCATTGCATTTTCATGCTAATGCGCTGCTACTTTGTCTTGTGGCCAGCTATCACTGCTTACTATTCTATTAAAAAAAACATATAACCGGAGTAAACCCGTTAACCCAGTTGAGACCGGGTAATGATAATAACAATAATACAATGTCTCAACAGGGGTATTATAGACGGACAAATTGAGAGTGAATTAATCACAAAGCGCCAGGGAAAAAGGGACAAGGGAGACCAAGGGATAGTACAGGGTTTTATTTTGCATATAAAGAGCACATCAGCAAAATAAATTACAGTAACGAAAAACAACCAAAAGTGTACTGGCAAAGTGAAGGTGAATGTACGGCGTAGTGACACAAGTGATTTTGTGACAACGTGGGGCGGCGTAAGACAAACAATTAGTATATAGAGGTCAAAATACAGTATTTACATTTATATACAAGAATTATATTTATTACACTCAAATTGACCAAAAAAGAAAAGCCGCATATGGCGTTGTAGGGTCGACGGTGTTTCAACCTTTGACTTGAGGTCATCATCGGGACAATGGTTACATAGATGGAATTCTCTGCTCTTTCAAATAGGTAGGCAGAATCCAGGTCTGGAATTTAAGAACAAATCTTCATTGTAAATCGGAACCAAGAATTAATCCGTAGGGCGGTTGCTACCAATGTACATCAATTTGGATGGAGAATCAGGCTTGGTGGTTAACTGAATTAAGTCCGTGATAAAGGAGCAGTTTCAATATCGCGGCAGGGCAATGGCGTGCCGACCAAAAGGGGGCTTTAAATCAAAGAAAGGGAGGCGTCCCATATAACTCGGGAATCTCTCCGCGCCAATGCAAGAACCGGTCTCAGCAACTTGACCGAGCCGACGAGTGAAGCGTCTGCAGCCGCTTCACTCGTCGGCAATCCATCACCTTGCCCACCTTCTTTCCGCCTCCGCATCCCTCGAAGGAGGAAGAGAGGCGCCACCGTCTGGACCCAAAACGTGCACTCTCCTATCTAGACCGCACACGCCAGTTCCGGGTGGACGACCAGCTCTTTGTTGGTTACATGGGCGCTAAGAAGGGACGGGCGGTGCACAAACGGACCATCTCTCGGTGGGTTGTTTTGTGCATCAGGGTTTGCTACTCCTTGGCGAAAAAGGAGCCTCGTGTGGGGCTGCACGTCCATTCCACTCGGTCCACGGCGGCTACCACTGCCCTGGGTCGGGGAGTCCCCTTGCAGGACATCTGTCAGGCAGCTACGTGGGCCTCGCTGCACACGTTTGCTAGGCACTACAGCCTGGACAGCCAAGTCCGGAGAGATGGCTTTTTCGGCCGTTCCGTTCTCCAGGACTTTCTGGTGTGATCTTGGTTCGCAGACCCACCACCGGCGTTGGTATTGCTGGGGTATCTATTCTAAGTTAAGGAATCTAACACTGACCTGTTTCTTTCAGATGCACAAGTTACTTACCTTCAGTAACGATATATCTGTAAGAAACCGTAGTTAGTTTTAGATTCCTTACCGCTGCACCCATCCTCCCCGTTCTGCGAACTGATATCTAGGGTTAAGGTATCTCCCTTTGAGGACCCTAGTTTCATGGCACCAGTGTCCGTTTCTTGCATGACTCTGAGTTCCTGGCGCGGAAAGCTATGTATAGAACTGACGTCTGCGCGCGAGGGCGGCGTCTAAGTACTCCGACGTCATCCCGGCGATCACAACGCCGACGACGGACGCGGAACCGCAGACGACGCCTACCGACACGCAAGGGTACTGCTGACAAAAACTTTCCGGATCCAGTCTGACGCCTGGGGATATTCTAAGGTAAGTAATCTAACACTCGCTACTGTTTCTTACAGATATATCGTAACTGAAGGTAAGTAACTTGTGCTTTAAGATCGTTTTTGCAAATAGTAGTTGGGTCATCCCAAAGAGTCTACATCCCAAGTTTACCGAGCCAGCCTGAAACCTATTTAACCCATGGGATGTTTCTAGCTCCTGGGGATTTTAGTAGATCTATCAGTGCGTCTTTGTAGACTCCAAGTCCTGGTGTAGTCCAAAGTCAGATCCAGTAGACTAAGATTTTTAAGACAGCCAAATCAGCGACTATTTTCATGATAGTATTGTTCTTTTTAAAAAAAAAATTTATTGACAAGCAGGGCAAGGTGATCAACAAATACATTTTTAACTAAGCAAATAATATAAAATAACGGTACAGATCAAAATACAAATAAAGTAACGCCAGACTCTTTACATTACACATCCTTCAAATGTGACCATAAGACAGAACAAAAAGCACATGGATAAATGATGTATAATCCTGTATCAATAACAACAAAAATGGAAAAACACAAATATATTCCCTGAGGCATAGTGCTATGAGTGTCTTCTGTAGTCATGTACTATTCTAGAAAGGTGCCCCAAATTTTAACAAACTTCCCAGTTGCTTTTATTCCCCGGTTCCTTGCAATTGAGCCCTCCATAGTATAGATCTCATTAACTAACGCCCACCATTCCATTGTATGAGGAGGGTTCGGGGAAATCCAAGCTCTCGCAATAACTAATCTGGCACTGGTCAGAAGTACATTTAACAAATCTGTGTTGGTAGTGCTAGATGGATATATAGCAAGTAGAATTGAGGCTGCTGATAATGCAGAACTAATCACTTTTTGTTTATATAAAATATTTTCTACTACCGACCTATACCCTGCTAATACCGGACATGTATAGATCATATGTACAATATCTGCTGCCACCAGCCCACACTTGGGGCATTTAGTACGGTCACTGCTCAGATTGTTTTGTGCCCATTTGGAGATTCTCAGTGGTGTATAGTATAAGTGAGATATTGTTCTATATGATTGAAGCATTAAAGTAGATGAATGAGTCACTTTATTAATGTTTACTAAAGCGGCTATAATATTCTGAGTTGTCACATTAATTCCTAGTATGGAAGTCCATTTTATCGCTAAACGAGGAGCTTCATCCCGCTTGTTTTGATTTAAACACTTATATCCCATACTAATGAATGATTTCTGGTTTGTTAAATAAAAACAACTCCATAAATCTGAGCTACTTACAGATATCAAGTTCATCTTACGAATTAAGTAGTCCCTTATTTGAATATACTTAAAACGCATCATTTCCGGTAATTTAAACAAAAGTTTCAGAGTTTCAAATTGTAAGAAGCCACTCGAACCATAGTTTTAGAATACCATATTTAGCCCATTCTCGTCCAGTATTATCACTAAAAATCCCTGGAAGTCCAGGGTTACCCCAAAGTAACATGTCAGTATGAAAAAAAGAAGTCTCACAATTAGTCATAATCATATTCCAGATACGTACTGCATCCCGTGCAGTCTTAAATTTTACACGTTTAAAGTAATTCGGGTCCTGCACTTTTGCCAGAAATTGTTTTGTCTCTCTACCAAGCATAAATTGATGGAAAAAAAATTGATTATAACTAACAAACAGACTACGAAGCCGGTTCAAAAAAGAAGCAAAAAAGTAGGCTCTAAAATCAGGGAAGTTAAGAACTCCCTTTTTCCAATGGTAATTTCAGAATTGCCATCGATCTTCGAGGTTTCTTGTAGCCCCACAAAAAGCTATTAATAAGGCTGTCTCACTTTTTAAAAAGCAAATTATTAATTTACAGGGGAATACAACGAAAAAGATATAAGAATTTAGGCAGGATATTCATTTTAATCAAATTCAATCGTCCCAGCAGGTTAAGCGGAATCTTATGCCACTTTTTTAAAAGAGCTGCCACTTCTTTCAATAAAGGTTCATAATTTAATGAGTTTATATCCGAGATCTTTGAAGAAATTTTAACCCCTAAGTAAACCGCAGCCAGACAATATCCTGGGACTTGAGGATTAGACTGGTAATTCATTATAACTTACGTTTTATTCATGTTAAGTTTGTAACCTGCAATAGCCCCAAAATTATTGGCTTCTTCTGAGATCCCTACCAGTGCTTCTACCACATTGGTAGTGTAAATGGCTAAATCATCAGCATAAGCAGTGATTTTCAAAGTTTTGTCTTCATGATACATGGGTTTTATTTTAACTTGCTCTTGAAGGGCATTAATGAACGGCTCCATGGAAAGAGCAAAGAGTAGGGGTGACAGAGGGCACCCCTGCCGTGTCCCCCGTAAGATTGAAAATTTAGATGAAACAGCCCCTGCATAGCTGATCTTGGCATTAGGATCTTTATACAAAGCTTGTATACTTCTTAAAAAACGTCCTTTAAAGCCGTATTGTTTCATCACCCCCCATAAGTAATCCCACCCCAGTCGGTCAAACGCCTTCTCTGCGTCTAAAAGTATCATCCCGAGTGGGGTGTGATTAGTTGCTGCAACGTCAAAGGCGGTAATCGCCATGTTAACATGGGTAGTAGTGTCCCTCCCAGCTACAAAACCGTGTTGTTCATTTACCAACAACGGCATAAGTGGGGCCATACGAAGAGCTAATATCTTGGAATACGCTTTAGCGTCAGCGTTAATCAATGATATAGGACGATAAGAGCCGCATTCCGTTGGTAATTTATTTTTCTTAAGAAAAAACATAATTTTAGCTGTATTCCACGATTTTGGTACCTGCCCAGTGACGCCAATTAGATTAATAACTAAACATAAAAGTGGTAAGATTTCATCTGCACACATTTTATATAATTCTATGGGGAGAGTGTCCTCACCAGCAGCCTTATTAGAGGGGAGAGAAGTAACGGCATAATGCAGTTCCTTTAACCTAACTTCTTCCTCAAGCCCATTAACACATTCCTGATCTAGGTATTCACGAGCTGGAAGATTTTTATTAATATACATTTGTCTGTACAGCTACCCTCTGGAGTGTATAAGTTTTTATAGTATGTAACAAACTGATCCATTATTTGTACTGGCTGAGTATATGATATATTATTAGGGCCGTTAATAGATTTGACTAATGTTGTAGCTCGGTCATCTGCCACCTTGTAGGCCAGGGCCTTTCCTACCTTATCCCCGTATTCATATTGTGCCAATTTGTATTTAAGCAGCTTTTGACTATTATTTTCCCTTAACGCACATTTGAGGGTCGAGCGTGCAGTCACTAGTTTAGTTTCTAATTGCTCAATATCTTGCGCCCCCAAACCACGTTTTTGGCCCGTATATGGCACAAAAAAACAAATTTACGGTTCTCAACCTGCATCTGAGTAATGGCCCACCGGCCTCCGTTGTCCGAAGCAGTTTTAATCACTACCCCCCATGGTTGCTTTTTTTTCAAAATTGCAACTCCCCTAATGGGGGCGTTAAAAGTAGTGCACACCACCACCTCGTATCCTAGTTGGCTCAGTATTTTCTTGTCTTTAAAGCAAATATGCGTTTCTGTTAACATAATTAAATGTGGATCATACATTTTAAGTTCCTCATACACCATACGCCTTTTGTTCTTGTTATTCAAGCCCGAAACATTCCAGGCTAAACACCTAAATTGCAACATAATAAATTCTTAATAATACAAAACGTTCTGCACCTCTCATTAATTGCCATAACATTCCCTGTCTACAGTTTCTAACGTTAACCACCTTAAACCATACCTTGTCCTTTTCTCCCCCCCCCCACCCTTCCCTCCCTTCCATTTTCCTAAATCCCTCCCCCTGTACCTACCCGGAAGCATAGCGGGATGCTTCATGATACTATTGTTCTAAAAGCAAATTTAATACAAAGATGAAATAGGATTTCGGCCATGTTCATACTTGCATTGCGAGATGTAGCAAGTTATTTTGATTGTTTTCATCTGGCCTGCCCGTTTATTAAAGAAGTCTGTTGGCAGGTGTTTTAATCAGTTATTTTATGCATTGTATTTGATGAGTATTTCATATGTACTTTGACTGTATTTGTATTCAAGTATTTTAGGGGAATTTGTATTGTTTTATTATGCTTTGCTGTATGTGATTGTACTGGATGTTTGTGGTTTATTTTAATCTGACCGAATAAAGTTAATTGGAATTCTTACTGACTGGAGTGTGCCCTGCTGAATCTTAACCAGTGAGATGGATAACTCATTCAGTCTGAACTCTTGTCCTGTATGGTCTTTGCAATCTTTAACAGCTTTGACGAAACCTTTGCCTGCGAGTTCTTTGCAATCTGAGGGCTAGCTCTGCTATTAGAATTTGACCTGTAAAACCTGTAATTTGAGATGAAGCACGGCCTTATGAGGCCAAATAAGTAACCTAAGGGATTGCCTGCTTTCAAAACCCTTCGTCTAGAAGCCCCACCCTACCATTCGAGGCCTTGGCCTGTAAAATGTGCGATCTGATGGCTCCACTTTCTGAGGCCAGTAACATCTGTTTACCCATAGACCTTTGCGTCCGAGGCTTGTATATCCAATATAAACTGGGGATACCGTAGCCGGTATATTCTTTGTAATCTGGAGGACTAGCAGGTGAATGCATTCTCCGTACCTTGAAAGGATGGTGCTGCTTTCTGACCAATCTACCATTCTGCGAGCTCGGGTTACGTACACTTTTCCCCGTTTCTGCTGGTGTGACGGTATTTCTGCTGGCTGGGTTCCCTGTCACAATGTAATGAACGGGGTCACGGGTCCTGTATGCCCTGCCCCACTGCTCCCATTCACTAGGAGACCTTTTGTGCTGGCTGGAACCTGCTTCCCCTCCCCACAATGTCCGGTTTCTGCTGGTACTTGCTCAGCAAGCTCCTCTATTGTCCTCTCCCTGCGTTTTGTGAAAGCACTGAATTGGAAGAGCACTGAATGATGAAAGCTGCCAGGAGCCACTGCTGTCAGACCCTCACGCTGCTGCCCCCCCCTCCCTGTTCTAGAAGAGAGCCCCTAGCGTCCATGAGCACCCCCTGTCATTCTAGTGTTAGGAGTGCCCATTACCGCTCCTGTGTTACAAACGGGCCACCACCACCCTGGATCACCCCTTGCCACTCCAGTGCTCGAGGAGGCACAATCACCCAGGAGCACCCCTTGCCACTCCAGTGCTCGAGGAGGCACAATCACCCAGGAGCACCCCTTGCCACTCCAGTGCTCGAGGAGGCCCAGTCACCCAGGAGCCCCCCTTGCCACTCCAGTGCTCGAGGAGGCACAATCACCCAGGAGCCCCCCTTGCCACTCCGATCTCGACGAGGCACAGTCACCCAGGAGCACCCCATGCCACTCCAGTGCTAGAGGAGGCACAGTCACCCAGGAGCACCCCATGCCACTCCAGTGCTAGAGGAGGCACAGTCACCCAGGAGCACCCCATGCCACTCCAGTGCTAGAGGAGGTCCAGTCACCCAGGAGCACCCTTTGCCACTCCAGTGCTAGAGGAGGTCCAGTCACCCAGGAGCACCCCTTGCCACTCCAGTGCTAGAGGAGGTCCAGTCACCCAGGAGCACCCTTTGCCACTCCAGTGCTAGAGGAGGCACAGTCACCCAGGAGCACCCCATGCCACTCCAGTGCTAGAGGAGGCACAGTCACCCAGGAGCACCCCTTGCCACTCCAGTGCTAGAGGAGGTCCTGTCACCCAGGAGCACCCTTTGCCACTCCAGTGCTAGAGGAGGTCCAGTCACCCAGGAGCACCCCATGCCACTCCAGTGCTAGAGGAGGCACAGTCACCCAGGAGCACCCCTTGCCACTCCAGTGCTAGAGGAGGTCCAGTCACCCAGGAGCACCCTTTGCCACTCCAGTGCTAGAGGAGGTCCAGTCACCCAGGAGCACCCCTTGAGACTCCAGTGCTAGAGGAGGCCCAGTCACCCAGGAGCACCCCTTGCCACTCCAGTGCTAGAGGAGGTCCAGTCACCCAGGAGCACCCCTTGTCACTCCAGTGCTAGAGGAGGTCCAGTCACCCAGGAGCACCCCTTGCCACTCCAGTGCTAGAGGAGGTCCAGTCACCCAGGAGCACCCCTTGCCACTCTAGTGCTCGAGGAGGCACAATCACCCAGGAGCACCCCTTGCCACTCCAGTGCTCGAGGAGGCCCAGTCACCCAGGAGCCCCCCTTGCCACTCCAGTGCTAGTGGAGTCCCCAATCACCCAGGAGCACCCCTTAACGCTCCAGTGCTAGGGGAGGCCCAGTCACCCAAGAGCACCCCTTGCCACTCCAGTGCTAGTGGAGTCCCCAATCACCCAGGAGCACCCCTTGCTACTCCAGTGCTCGAGGAGGCCCAGTCACCCAGGAGCCCCCCATGCCACTCCAGTGCTAGTGGAGTCCCCAGTCACCCAGGAGCACCCCTTGCCGCTCCAGTGCTAGAGGAGGTCCAGTCACCCAGGAGCACCCCTTGAGACTCCAGTGCTAGAGGAGGCACAGTCACCCAGGAGCACCCCTTGCCACTCCAGTGCTCGAGGAGGCACATTCACCCAGGAGCACCCCTTGCCACTCCAGTGCTCGAGGAGGCCCAGTCACCCAGGAGCCCCCCTTGAGACTCCAGTGCTCGAGGAGGCACAATCACCCAGGAGCCCCCCTTGCCACTCCGATCTCGACGAGGCACAGTCACCCAGGAGCACCCCATGCCACTCCAGTGCTAGAGGAGGCACAGTCACCCAGGAGCACCCCTTGCCACTCCAGTGCTAGAGGAGGTCCAGTCACCCAGGAGCACCCCTTGAGACTCCAGTGCTAGAGGAGGCCCAGTCACCCAGGAGCCCCCTTCCCACTCCGATCTCGACGAGGCACAGTCACCCAGGAGCACCCCATGCCACTCCAGTGCTAGAGGAGGCACAGTCACCCAGGAGCACCCCATGCCACTCCAGTGCTAGAGGAGGTCCAGTCACCCAGGAGCACCCCTTGAGACTCCAGTGCTAGAGGAGGCCCAGTCACCCAGGAGCCCCCTTGCCACTCCAGTGCTAGGGGAGGCCCAGTCACCCAGGAGCACCCCTTGCCACTCCAGTGCTAGAGGAGGCCCAGTCACCCAGGAACACCCCTTGCCACTCCATTGCTCGAGGAGGCCAAATCACCCAGGAGCACCCCTTGCCACTCCAGTGCTAGTGGAGTCCCCAATCACACAGGAGCACCCCTTGCCACTCCAGTGCTCGAGGAGGCCCAATCACCCAGGAGCCCCCCTTGCCACTCCAGTGCTAGTGGAGTCCCCAATCACCCAGGAGCACCCCTTGCCACTCAAGTGCTCGAGGAGGCACAATCACCCAGGAGCCCCCCTTGCCACTCCAGTGCTCGAGAAGGCCCCAATCACCCAGGAGCCCCCTTGCCACTCCAGTGCAGGTGAAGTCCCCAATCACCCAGGAGCACCCCTTGCCACTCCAGTGCTAGGGGAGGCCCAGTCACCCAAGAGCACCCCTTGCCACTCCATTGCTCGAGGAGGCCCAATCACCCAGGAGCCCCCCTTGCCACTCCAGTGCTAGTGGAGTCCCCAATCACCCAGGAGCACCCCTTGCCACTTCAGTGCTCGAGGAGGCCTAGTCACCCAGGAGCACCCCTTGCCACTCCAATGCTCGAGGAGGCCCAGTCACCCAGGAGCACCCCTTGCCACTCCAGTGCTCGAGGAGGCCCAGCCACCCAGGAGCACCCCTTGCCACTCCAGTGCTGGAGGAGGCCCAGCCACCCAGGAGCACCCCTTGCCACTCCAGTGCTAGAGGAGGCCCAGTCACCCAGGTGCACCCCTTGCTACTCCAGTGCTAGAGGAGGCCCAGTCACCCAGGAGCACCCCTTGCCACTCCAGTGCCCGAGGAGGCACAATCTTACAGGAGCCCCCCTTGCCCCTCCAGTGCTCGAGGAGGCCCCAATCACCCAGGAGCCCCCTTGCCACTCCAGTGCTAGAGGAGGCACAGTCACCCAGGTGCACCCCTTGCCACTCCCGTGCTAGAGGAGGCCCAGTCACGCAGGAGCACCCCTTGCCACTCCAGTGCCCGAGGAGGCACAATCTTACAGGAGCCCCCCTTGCCCCTCCAGTGCTCGAGGAGGCCCCAATCACCCAGGAGCCCCCTTGCCACTCCAGTGCTAGAGGAGGCACAGTCACCCAAGAGCACCCCTTGCCACTCCATTGCTCGAGGAGGCCCAATCACCCAGGAGCCCCCCTTGCCACTCCAGTGCTAGTGGAGTCCCCAATCACCCAGGAGCACCCCTTGCCACTTCAGTGCTCGAGGAGGCCTAGTCACCCAGGAGCACCCCTTGCCACTCCAATGCTCGAGGAGGCCCAGTCACCCAGGAGCACCCCTTGCCACTCCAGTGCTCGAGGAGGCCCAGCCACCCAGGAGCACCCCTTGCCACTCCAGTGCTGGAGGAGGCCCAGCCACCCAGGAGCACCCCTTGCCACTCCAGTGCTAGAGGAGGCCCAGTCACCCAGGTGCACCCCTTGCTACTCCAGTGCTAGAGGAGGCCCAGTCACCCAGGAGCACCCCTTGCCACTCCAGTGCCCGAGGAGGCACAATTTTACAGGAGCCCCCCTTGCCCCTCCAGTGCTCGAGGAGGCCCCAATCACCCAGGAGCCCCCTTGCCACTCCAGTGCTAGAGGAGGCACAGTCACCCAGGTGCACCCCTTGCCACTCCCGTGCTAGAGGAGGCCCAGTCACGCAGGAGCACTCCTTGCCACTCCAGTGCTAGAGGAGGCCCAGTCACCCAGGAGCCCCCCTTGAGACTCCAGTGCTAGAGGAGGCCCAGTCACCCAGGAACACCCCTTGCCACTCCAGTGCTCGAGGAGGCACAGTCACCCAGGAGCACCCCTTGAGACTCCAGTGCTCGAGGAGGCCCAGTCACCCAGGAGCCCCCCTTGCCACTCCAGTGCTCGAGAAGGCCCCAATCACCCAGGAGCACCCCTTGCCGCTCCAGTGCTAGGGGAGGCCCAGTCACCCAAGAGCACCCCTTGCCACTCCATTGCTCGAGGAGGCCCAATCACCCAGGAGCACCCCTTGCCACTCCAGTGCTAGAGGAGGCCCAGTCACTCAGGAGCACCCCTTGAGACTCCAGTGCTCGAGGAGGCCCAGTCACCCAGGAACACCCCTTGCCACTCCAGTGCTAGAGGAGGCCCAGTCACCCAGGAACACCCCTTGCCACTCCAGTGCTCGAGGAGGCACAGTCACCCAGGAGCACCCCTTGAGACTCCAGTGCTCGAGGAGGCCCAGTCACCCAGGAGCCCCCCTTGCCACTCCAGTGCTCGAGAAGGCCCCAATCACCCAGGAGCACCCCTTAACGCTCCAGTGCTAGGGGAGGCCCAGTCACCCAAGAGCACCCCTTGCCACTCCAGTGCTAGTGGAGTCCCCAATCACCCAGGAGCACCCCTTGCTACTCCAGTGCTCGAGGAGGCCCAGTCACCCAGGAGCCCCCCATGCCACTCCAGTGCTAGTGGAGTCCCCAGTCACCCAGGAGCACCCCTTGCCGCTCCAGTGCTAGAGGAGGTCCAGTCACCCAGGAGCACCCCTTGAGACTCCAGTGCTAGAGGAGGCACAGTCACCCAGGAGCACCCCTTGCCACTCCAGTGCTCGAGGAGGCACATTCACCCAGGAGCACCCCTTGCCACTCCAGTGCTCGAGGAGGCCCAGTCACCCAGGAGCCCCCCTTGAGACTCCAGTGCTCGAGGAGGCACAATCACCCAGGAGCCCCCCTTGCCACTCCGATCTCGACGAGGCACAGTCACCCAGGAGCACCCCATGCCACTCCAGTGCTAGAGGAGGCACAGTCACCCAGGAGCACCCCTTGCCACTCCAGTGCTAGAGGAGGTCCAGTCACCCAGGAGCACCCCTTGAGACTCCAGTGCTAGAGGAGGCCCAGTCACCCAGGAGCCCCCTTCCCACTCCGATCTCGACGAGGCACAGTCACCCAGGAGCACCCCATGCCACTCCAGTGCTAGAGGAGGCACAGTCACCCAGGAGCACCCCATGCCACTCCAGTGCTAGAGGAGGTCCAGTCACCCAGGAGCACCCCTTGAGACTCCAGTGCTAGAGGAGGCCCAGTCACCCAGGAGCCCCCTTGCCACTCCAGTGCTAGGGGAGGCCCAGTCACCCAGGAGCACCCCTTGCCACTCCAGTGCTAGAGGAGGCCCAGTCACCCAGGAACACCCCTTGCCACTCCATTGCTCGAGGAGGCCAAATCACCCAGGAGCACCCCTTGCCACTCCAGTGCTAGTGGAGTCCCCAATCACACAGGAGCACCCCTTGCCACTCCAGTGCTCGAGGAGGCACAATCACCCAGGAGCCCCCCTTGCCACTCCAGTGCTCGAGAAGGCCCCAATCACCCAGGAGCCCCCTTGCCACTCCAGTGCAGGTGAAGTCCCCAATCACCCAGGAGCACCCCTTGCCACTCCAGTGCTAGGGGAGGCCCAGTCACCCAAGAGCACCCCTTGCCACTCCATTGCTCGAGGAGGCCCAATCACCCAGGAGCCCCCCTTGCCACTCCAGTGCTAGTGGAGTCCCCAATCACCCAGGAGCACCCCTTGCCACTTCAGTGCTCGAGGAGGCCTAGTCACCCAGGAGCACCCCTTGCCACTCCAATGCTCGAGGAGGCCCAGTCACCCAGGAGCACCCCTTGCCACTCCAGTGCTCGAGGAGGCCCAGCCACCCAGGAGCACCCCTTGCCACTCCAGTGCTGGAGGAGGCCCAGCCACCCAGGAGCACCCCTTGCCACTCCAGTGCTAGAGGAGGCCCAGTCACCCAGGTGCACCCCTTGCTACTCCAGTGCTAGAGGAGGCCCAGTCACCCAGGAGCACCCCTTGCCACTCCAGTGCCCGAGGAGGCACAATTTTACAGGAGCCCCCCTTGCCCCTCCAGTGCTCGAGGAGGCCCCAATCACCCAGGAGCCCCCTTGCCACTCCAGTGCTAGAGGAGGCACAGTCACCCAGGTGCACCCCTTGCCACTCCCGTGCTAGAGGAGGCCCAGTCACGCAGGAGCACTCCTTGCCACTCCAGTGCTAGAGGAGGCCCAGTCACCCAGGAGCCCCCCTTGAGACTCCAGTGCTAGAGGAGGCCCAGTCACTCAGGAACACCCCTTGCCACTCCAGTGCTCGAGGAGGCACAGTCACCCAGGAGCACCCCTTGAGACTCCAGTGCTCGAGGAGGCCCAGTCACCCAGGAGCCCCCCTTGCCACTCCAGTGCTCGAGAAGGCCCCAATCACCCAGGAGCACCCCTTGCCGCTCCAGTGCTAGGGGAGGCCCAGTCACCCAAGAGCACCCCTTGCCACTCCATTGCTCGAGGAGGCCCAATCACCCAGGAGCACCCCTTGCCACTCCAGTGCTAGAGGAGGCCCAGTCACTCAGGAGCACCCCTTGAAACTCCAGTGCTAGAGGAGGCCCAGTCACCCAGGAACACCCCTTGCCACTCCAGTGCTAGAGGAGGCCCAGTCACCCAGGAACACCCCTTGCCACTCCAGTGCTCGAGGAGGCACAGTCACCCAGGAGCACCCCTTGAGACTCCAGTGCTCGAGGAGGCCCAGTCACCCAGGAGCCCCCCTTGCCACTCCAGTGCTCGAGAAGGCCCCAATCACCCAGGAGCACCCCTTGCCGCTCCAGTGCTAGGGGAGGCCCAGTCACCCAAGAGCACCCCTTGCCACTCCATTGCTCGAGGAGGCCCAATCACCCAGGAGCACCCCTTGCCACTCCAATGCTCGAGGAGGCCCAATCACCCAGGAGCCCCCCTTGCCACTCCAGTGCTAGTGGAGGCCCAGTCACCCAGGAGCACCCCTTGCCACTCCATTGCTCGAGGAGGCCCAATCACCCAGGAGCACCCCTTGCCACTCCATTGCTCGAGGAGGCCCAATCACCCAGGAGCACCCCTTGCCACTCCAGTGCTAGAGGAGGCCCAATCACCCAGAAACCCCCTTGCCACTCCAGTGCTAGAGGAGGCACAGTCACCCAGGAGCACCCATTGCCTCTCCAGTGCTAGGGGAGGCCCAGTCACCCAGGAGCACCCCTTGCCACTCCAGTGCTAGAGGAGGCCCAGTCACTCAGGAGCACCCCTTGAGACTCCAGTGCTCGAGGAGGCCCCAATCACCCAGGTGCCCCCATTGCCACTCCAGTGCTAGAGGAGGCCCAGTCACCCAGGAGCACCCCTTGCCACTCCAGTGCTAGAGGAGGCCCAGTCACCCAGGAGCACCCCTTGCCACTCCAGTGCTCGAGGAGGCACAGTCACCCAGGAGCACCCCTTGCCACTCCAGTGCTAGAGGAGTCCCAATCACCCAGGAGCCCCCCTTGCCACTCCAGTGCTAGAGGAGACCCCAATCACCCAGGAGCCCCCCTTGCCACTCCAATGCTAGAGGAGGCCCCAGTCACCCAGGAGCACCTTTTGACATTCAAGTGAAAGAGGACCCACATAACTCCCTAGTACGGGCCATAGCTGCCCTAGAGCATCGCCCTAACATGATTCCTCAGCTGCCCCATGGCACCCTCTGCCATTCCAATGTTAGAAACGGCGTTAGTGTGACCACCTGCTGTTGCGGTGTTAGAAGAGCACATCTTGCCTTTTCAGTGCTGGAGGCGGACCCCAGCTACATTTGGTGGCTTTCCAGTGTTGGAAGAGCACCCAGAACTACCATCTGCCATGTGTCACAACCACCCTCAAGCACTTTTGCTATTTCATTACTTGAAAAAAGCCATAGTCTGCCACAGGCCAGTTCGCCAGACGATGGCCCCAAAGTCAACCGACCCAACTACCCCAGAGCATCCTTTGGGCATCCGGTGCTGAAAGAGGACCGCAGTCCCTACCTCCCACCCACTGCAGCCTTTCCAGTACTAAAGGGAGGTCCAAGCCACACTGGGGTACCCTCTTAATTCAAGACCTGAAACCATACCTGACACACTTCTTCCATTCTAGTATTGGGACACAGTACTCGGAGGATGCATCACTGGCCTAACCTGCTGTTCTAGACCAAGGACCAGTATGGTGATTGATAAATGCACGTCAATTCAGATGTGCAGGTCCAAAAAATGATCCCTGGCTATCCGCGTTCACTGCTTGATCCACTTCAATCTTGTTTTGAAATGCTACCTGGTATTCTATTCCAGGGATCCACACACAGCTCTGCTGTTTAACCAAAGTCCTGCTTGACAGCACCATCTACCATTCTGTTAGTAGGTACCACACCCCATACCCTGACTAGCAGCGCCAGCTGTCATTCCAGTTGTGGGTTCCTCCGTCTTGCCCCCACAGCATCCCTTCTTTTCAACTATGTGTTTGCGATATGTCCTGATAAGATTCTTTATTGCGTTCCTGTCAGCGCTTGGATACCTTACGGGTTTAGGGATAGGCAAGAGTGCAAATCAGGTCATCAAAAATTCTAATTGTACAGGAAACTTGGCTTATGGTCTAATTGAAAATGAAGTGCAAAAAGCAGTCTAAATCCAGGAAATAGGGATGCAGACATAAACATTGCTTTGGCAGTTAAAGTTTGATTTTTGTTCCAGACACGCCTTTCCTAGTCTGATCAATGCGACACGAGACCAAAAAATGTACTTTACTGTGGTGACCACAACTCATTATTAGATGTCTGCCAGTGATCGAATATAAAAGACAAACAAGTTGTGGACGTAATGCAGAACAAATCAAAACATTCACTCCCAGTCTAGAGATCTGGGTTAAATCCATCATTCTTTTGCTCACCATGCCACCCCAGTTTAGACCCAGCCATATGCAGATCAGTCTTGACCCTGTGCCTCGTGGGAACAGTCCAGACCAAACTGCCATGCCAGGTCCTCCTTGGACCAGAAACAAGCATCCTGGGACTGGTTTCGGGGTTTCACCCCTCCTCATGGGTGGGATATAAGCAATGCTAAAGGCATGAAGAGAGAAGTCAAAGCCTCCTTAGTCCTCCATAAGAGCCCTGAGTCCAATCCCATCATCCTCTTTCTTTGCTTGAACTGCAACAGTCCATATGTAAACTATAACTGTAGATCATCCTCCAACATGGAAGTCAATACGGAACCAAGATCCATCCAGTAGTCTTCAACTGGAAGAACTTCTTAGTCAGACTTCTTGTCTGCGCCTAGGGAAAAAATGAACAACCCGTAATATCTGTGTATGAAGTTCCTCATCATGTCATCAAACACAGGTGGGTAATATGAACAATTACTTTGTACATAGCCGGGTGAGATAATCCTCACCTCCGTGTCCTTAATAGAATTGAAAATTCTTGGGGCGAATGCTAGCAAATTTTTGATTCTATTACAGGACCGGAGGTTTCGGATTATGCTAGTTTAACGCTTTATTAAATACAACAGATGTTATGTCTCGCACCGGCTTATAATAAAATTGCTTGAAAGTCGATTCTGCAGACCAATCAGCACAATGCATAATAAATTGAATGTTAGAACCTAACATATAAGACTTAGATGCCATGGCGCCTCTTACTGAATGTCAATACCAGCCTCTTTCATTATATAACAAAGCCATCTGGCAATAGTCGCAGTCGACACCGGCTTAAAAAGTTTCTGTACTGCAATGAGCAGTTGAGTAAATCCTTCTGGTCTCAAAGACCTAGTACATTCTTCGTATTCCTTTAAACAATGCACAACACATAATTTCTCATTGCTGGAAAAAGCATTATATGTCACATGTCTAGATAGAGTTTTTGTACGACCTGTAATAGTAAAAGAAACCCCCTCCGGAGTAAATACTCTACCTGTAAGTTCCAATGCCTGTACATCCGATGAAGGTCTGCATTCCGAAAGACATAGAAGCATTGCCAATTTGGCAAACAACTGTTTCCGGGATAGGAGATTATTCACCGGCCAGTTGTTAAACAAGGAAATAACAAGTGAGACGTCCCATAAGCCGGAGTATTTGGTTTTTAGGCAGATTTGCCACTCGTATACCCTTAAGAAGCTTACATATCAGTGGATGCATACCAATAGGTTTCCCGTCCACCTGATTATGTCCCGCCGAGATGGCTGATCAAATTTTTTTTACCGATCGGTAAGCAAACCCTCGGCCGCCTTTTCCGACGGAAAATTTACAACATGGGGAAGACCTGCCCCCACAGGATCCAAATGTCGTTCCAGGCACCAACCCATTCAGCCTTTCTAGGCTAAAGAGTACCACTTCCTAGTTGATGGAGCCCAAGCTTGCTTGATGAAGGCTGACGCGGTCCCCGAAAATCCTGGCATTTCCCACTGTTGCCGGAAAGCCGCCATGCCATCAGGGACAATCTCTCCTCCAGGATCAATGGATGCTGTTCCCCGTGAGGTCCCAGGAGTAGGGACTTCGACCACGGCAGCATCCTGGGGAGGTCGCAACTCATTTCCAGTAACACCGGGAACCATGGCTGTGTCTTCCACAGGTGTGTCTCCAATATCACCTCCGCCTGTTGTTTGAAAATGTGGGATGTCACCCTGGGTATTAACAGGAATGGAGGGAACGCATAGTTCAATGCTCCCGACCAGCTTTGAAGGAAGGCATCGGTTGCTTTTGCCTCTGGGTCCGGCCTCCAACTGAAGAAGTTGGGAAGCTGGTGATTCAACCGTAAACAAGTCCATCTGACATGGACCCCAAAGGTTCTGTAACCACTGGAACACCGTCGGGTCCAGTCGCCAATCGCTGTAATCCCTGAGATTTCTCGAATTCCAGTCCGCTACTAAGTTAGACTGTCCCGGGATATATTCCGCAATCACCGTGATCTGATGCTTCAAGCAATAATGCCAAAAATCCTTGGCAATCTCCACTAGAAGAGATGACCTCGTCCCCCCTAACTTGTTTATGTATCTGACCGCAGAAACGTTGTCCATCCGTAGGAGGATGCAACACGACGTCTGCTTGGGGGACAGAGTTCGAATCGCAAAAGAACCCGCTAGGAGTTCTGGACAATATATGTGTAACAACAACTCTTGGGGCAACCATCGACCGCCTGTGGAGATATCTCCGCAACGCACTCCCCAGCCCCAACGGCTGGCTTCTGATTCTATGACTACCTCGGGTTGCAAACCGAAAATGGCTCCTCCGTTCCACTCTTCCACGTGGCCCAGCCACCACTGCATTTCGTCTCTCACTTCCTGGGTAAACTGAACCATGTCCGTGTAAGAGAGACCCTTCTGTAAATGCTGGATCTTGAGCCTCTGCAGGGTTCTGTAATGCAGCGGGTCTGGGAAGATCGCTTGGATGGATGATGCTAGCAGACCCACTATCCTGGCAATAAGTCTTAGAGACAACTGTTGCTTGCTGAGAATTGATGTAATCTCTTTCCTGGGATCCTTCAACTTCGCTTTGGGAAGACTCAACTGTTTTGACTGGGAATCTAACACAAAGCCCAGAAATTCCATTCTCTGTGCCGGGATTAGCGCCGACTTGGCGTGATTGAGCACAAAGCCCAGACAAAAGAGACATTGTCATTTGGAGGTGATGAGTCACTAATTCCAGGGTCTGTGCCATAATTAGGATGTCGTCCAGATAAATAATCATGCACGCTCCCTGTTCCCACAGGTGTGCCACTACCGGCTTCATCACCTTGGTGAAGCACCAAGGAGCCGAGGAAAGCCCGAAAGGAAGGGCCGAATACTCGTACCACCGACCTTTCTATTGAAATTGTAGGAAACGGCGGTGCGGTGGAAAAATGGGGATGGACACGTAGGCATCCTTGAGATCCAGCCTGACCATCCATTCTCCGTGTTTCAGTAGATCTGTCAAACAATGTATCTCTTCCATTTTGAAATGCTGGTAAATGAGGTACTGATTGAATTCCCTCAAATTCAGAACCAGTCTGTGTCCACCACCTTTCTTTTGGACCAGAAAAACATTGCCGCAGAAGCCGCAAGGCTTGCCGTCGCAAAGCCTGATTGCGTGTTTCCGCAGCAATTCTGCTATTTCGGAGTCTATAAAACTGCACTCTTGTTGGGGAAAATTGGAGAGGTTTGGGCAAACTGCCTTGAAGGGGTGCACTGTAGAACTCTAGATGGAAGCCCTGAATCATTTGAATAACCCATGCATCTTGCGTAATCAAACACCAATTCTGCACAAAAGTCTGAGTTTGACCCCCCAAAGGAAGTAGAGAAACACCTGGTGGACTTACTTGAGGAATTCTGTGCTTGGAAACCAGCCCGGTTTCCACTGCCGTGGAAACGTCTTCTGTTGAAACGCCGACTAGTGGGATAGAAGGTGCCCCCTCTTGTTGAGCCCATTCTCCTCGTCCACGACCATAGTCACCTCTGGGGGGGACCTTGGGAATATCCATGGCCTGACGAGCGTCCCCTGCCTCGCCCGGCCCTGTTAAAAAGGCCTTGCTGGAAGACTCGTTTAATACCTGACTGCGCCTTATCCAGGGATGTGAATGTCCCTACATATTTTGACACATCTTTCACGAACTGGTCTCTGAAGAGATTACCTTCGGCCAAAGGGCCGGGCTCCGCTGCTGCTAGGTCAGTAATATTAGTATCCATGCGCATGAGCAAGGACTTACACCTCTCGGTGGATATGACGCAATTCGCATTGCCTAAAAGGCAAATCGCCCTCTGGGTCCAGCCTGCCAGTATGTCCGGGTCAACTGGGGTCGCTGCCTCCTTGGCCACCAGGGCCATTTCCAGAATCTTCGCTAACGGACCTACTACGTCAAGATGTTTATCTTGACATCCGTGCCAAGCTCGGTCAATCCCCTTCTTGAGGTCCTTAGCAAATTTCTTTAGAGAAGTGAGGAGACTCACATCTATCTCTGGGGTCTCTGCCACCTTGTCAGGTACCTCAGACCGAGGACATTCGGATCCGAGTCTGTTGCGAACCTCTTTGTCAAAACCTTTACGAAGGTTTTCATGAGGGTACTCTGTGACTTCTGGAGCCGGGGACCAATCCGAAGACCTAGGGTGTACAATGTCACTAGGATTGAAAGTGAACGGAGTGTTGAGTGCTGCTTCCGGGGTTGAGGATGCCGCTGTTTTTGCTTTCTTTTTAGGAGGGGGTTCCTCATCCGTATTGGTAGTGTCCGTGACGGTCTTAGTTGTGTCGCTATCGTGGTAAACCTTCTGTTTACTCTTTGCCTTTTCACCAAGTGAGTAACCATGTTCCCCAGAAGTTGGCGGTAGATCCTTTAATGCGTCTGCATGCGGCCATTGACTTCCCTGCGCAGCGCTTGTAGTTGGTTGAACACTTTTCCCTTTATCGTTAGTGAAGCCATGCCTTTTAGCAAAACTCTCAAGCTGCTTAGTGATAGGCTTAAGTGCAGCAGCTAGAGCCTGGTGCACAGTATTGGGTACTGTGCTCTCAATCGCCTTATTGACTGAGGATTGGACGGACGCGTCCAGAGCCTCCACAATATTGTCTTAAAGTACAGTCTCCTGCTGTCCTTCATAATAGACCTCCTCATTGCCATCTTCATAAGTCACCCAGTCATCCATCTTTAAAGACTGGTGTACTACTGTGTGTGTGTGTGTGTGTGTGTGTGTGTGTGTGTGTGTGTGTGTGTGTGTGTGTGTGTGTGTGTGTGTGTGTGTGTGTGTGTGTGTGTGTGTGTGTGTGTGTGTGTGTGTGTGTGTGTGTGTGTGTGTGTGTGTGTGTGTGTCTGTGTGTCTGTGTGTGTGTCTGTGTCTGTGTGTGTGTGTCTGTGTGTCTGTGTGTGTCTGTGTGTCTGTGTGTGTCTGTGTGTCTGTGTCTGTGTGTGTCTGTCTGTGTGTGTGTGTGTGTGTGTGTGTGTGTGTGTGTGTGTGTGTCTGTGTGTGTGTGTGTGTGTGTGTGTGTGTGTGTGTGTGTGTGTGTCTTTGTCTTTTTCAGAGAGGAGGAGTGGGGTGGGAAAGCCCACACTACACAGATGGCCAAGCAAGATTGTACCAAGCACCCTCAGCAAAGCTGTAGTCAATTATTATTACAACCCCTTTCAAGAGGTGTAGGAGCCAAAACAAGATTCTAGGAGCGTGTGCTCACTCCACCTGGCAGATATTATTGCAGCCGACCTTGGCATCACCACCACCAACTCTCCAATGTAGAAATGCGGGAAAAATGACACTTCGCACGAGCGCAACGTGCGCAGCACAACGCGCTACCAAGAAGGAGCCCAAAAGGAGCACTTGTGCAGCGCACGCCCGCCGTGAGCCTCTTGGCTCTGGCGTGATGCTTGGGCGATCAGGGGAGCCCAGGGCACTTCAGCGCGAAACACGGTCCTGTACCTTCGCGCGAGGAGCACGTTCAACTGTTCATGCGGGGAAACCAGCGGCGCTGGGATAGGAGGACAAAGTCCCGTCACAGCGCTGAGATCGCGCAAAGCCTGAGCAACGAAAGCTGCAATTAACCAAGTAACGTCACATAAATTATAATAACACACAATGGCATAAAGGCAAAAGCAAAAACTCGATGTGTAACAGTCATAAATCAAATAGCTAATACAGCATGAATCAAATGACACCTCATTAAAGCATTTCGCAATAGAGCAATCAAAGGGGACTTAACTCTTGCTGTGAGCAGCATAGAAAGAGGATGATGGGATTGGACTCAGGGCTCTTATGGAGGGCTAAGGAGGCATTACCATTGCAAAGCATCATGGGCAATGTAGTTTGTTATAACTAATTGAATGTTTTTATTGGCTGCTGTGTTTTATACAGTAAAGAAGGAGATAGCATAATCCGAAGCCTCCGGTCCTGTAATAGAATTGTAACTCGAATTTTGCTGTCTTCAGTAGGCTGTGCGTCTGTTGGGTGTAACAATAACAAACTTGAGATTTTTTTTTAGAGACCATTAAGGTTTCTCAGACCCGTTTGGTCTGATTTGCTGTCTGTTTTGAGAGTCCAAGCATGGGCATGTGGTGTTAGTTAGTAGGACAGCTGTAGATCTGATTTTCTTTTTTTAAATCTTTTTTTAAAATCTTTATTTTCAGTTTAAGAGCAATAGGAAGACATTTAACTCTCAGGTAAATCAGGGTTGTGGAGGAGGGGTTTTGGTTTGATAAGTACAGACGAATCAAGACCTGTTAGCAAGTCCTCCCTACGTTCCATCAGGTTGATGGGTTCAAACATTACAATAAACCCCCAACAAGAAACTACCCTCCCTCCACCCTAGAGCTTCCGTGATGGGTAACCTTCAGGGGGCTTGTATGTCGATCGTGTTCCTCCTAGAGTCCGTTTTCATCCTCGCACCTCTGGGATTTGTTACACCCCCATCGCAGGAAGTTCCCCGCTGGTGACCCGGTCCTTATGTGCTCGATCCCAATCTCTCAGGCGAAGTTCCCCTGTGGGAATGTTTATATGTGATTAGGCACAGTCGACTCCACCCAAGCTGTTATCATATGTATTTTCTCCCCTCCTACCCATTCTAAGAGATCCCTCCCCCACGCTTCCCTGTGTGTGGGGACTTATCCAGTGGATTGCAATTCTCCTTTTTGCAATGGGGAGGTGTAAAACAGGGTATCGCCTACCGAGCTTTTTCTTAGGATTCTCGGGGAGGAGGCCCAACAAACACACTCACGGTCTGTGGGATTGCCCACCCGTAGTCATTTGCAGCTGGTCCACAATTTCTGCCCAAAAGCGATGAACTATGGGCCAGTACCAGGTCATGTGTAAGAAGTCAGCTGGTTCCAGGTGGCACCTAGGGCATTGTGGATTTCTGGTAGGGTATATGTCATGTAGACATTTTGGGACAGGTAAGTCATATGGATGTAATTATATTGGATCAATTTGAAGTGGGCACACACCGACACCTGTGTGTATTTTTAGCCAATCCATTTGAGAAATCAGGTCATCAACATGGCGTTCCCAGGCCTCTTCTATTGGAAGTGGGTGCTGTTGTCTATTTGCCCACAATGCCCGATAAAGAGGAGTTAGTAATTGATGTCCCCATGCCATCTCCAGCAGTCTAACCAGCGTGTGTGTGCTCTCTGGTGTCTCCGGGAAGGTTGGCCAAATTTGCCTTGATCCTAGCATACTGGAGAATCTCTCTTCTGTAATCACTCACAGAATTGGCCTGTACCCATGTTGAAAGATTCTATTGTGTCCCGTGTGGAGATAAATCTCTCCTCAGGGTAGAAGTCAGATAACACCAAACAACCCCCCTCTTGCCATTTGTCAATAGTCGTGGAGTGTGCAATTTGTGCGAAGGGTACAAGCAGCTAAATATCCAAGTCTGGGGCATATGCCGCTCATCGGAATATATGCCCGACTACTTTTTCCCATATTCTCCCCTGAGCCGGATTATGTGGGGGAGAGTCTGTGGAATCTTAGCCTCTTTTAACAGGAGCTCACCTAATTGGTATCCAGGGAGTACCTTCCAGCACGTTTCGTTCCCAGTTTGGCTCGCCATCCAGCCAATGAACCGCATACTACAGTTGTGCTGCATAGTAGAACAGTTTGAATTTCCGAACTACCATATCCCCCTTTTTCCACTTACTTCTCAGCATTGCTAGACTTACTCTACATATTTTCCCTTGCCAGAGACATGTTGTAGTTAGTTTGTCAAGCTCTGCAAAGACTGCTTGTGGGAGCTCGCAGAAGGTGTCCATCATCACATATAGGCAGCGTGGCAGCACCACCATCTTAAGGAGTACAGTTTTCGCCAAAAGAGATAGTTGGAGGGATTTCCAGAATTGTGTAGACTCTTTTAACCCAGCCATAACCCTCCCCATATTGAGATCAAGTAATTGCTTTTCAATACGGGTAATATGAATACCTAAATATTTAACACTGTCTGTTCCCATCGGAGGCTAAGGTCTGGCAATGTTTCCACCCGATGGTTGGCTAGAAATCTGAGAGAGAATAACATAGATTTATTTATTTATTTTTGGGACATTTACCCAGAGTCTCGAGATCTAGCTGAATTCTTTCAAGATCCCGAGCAGGGTTGGGACCAAAGTTTCCGGTTGTCTGGGGTAGGCCAAGGCATTGTCTACGCACAGTGAAATTATGTTATCTGTTAATTTGTAGTGAGCTTTAGGTGCAAGCCTTAGGGTTGTAAATAGGCTCCTTGACTTTAGTGAGTGAGTCTTTGACATGATGGACTTTCTTCGGTATTCAGCGACACAATAGCGCTTATCAATGCCGGAGAGTACCTCTGATGAGTGAATCTGTGAGCCCGTGGCAGTAGTGTACATTACTCAGTACTGGTTCCTTTTCCCATTCTTTTTACCTCAAATAACAGTAATTAGGTGCATAGAGCCTCTTTACGTTAGGGCACCTTGTTGCAGTCAAGTCTAAAGGAAAGTTTATCTTTATCCATAGTAGAGGCAGATGTGCCTTTTAGCACTACTCCTGCACTCGTTAGTTCAGGAAACCGCAAAGTTACCATCTGTCTCCAAATCTTGTGGGAAGCTGTGCTGGTCTCTAGGGATGTTGGTGTGCCTCTTATGAACTAGAAAATGTCTTTAATCCTCACTGTTTTCGTACGTGGGGGGAGACTGTAACGAAAAATAATTTGTACGTTTTAAGAGGTTTGAACTACCTGTTGACGAGAACTATCTAGATACCGTGTCTGGTGCATTCATTGTTCATTTATTTTTGCCACGAAGATCTGGAAAGTAGCAGTGGTGGTTGCTGTTTCTAAATATTTTCCACAAGGTCATTAAATCCGTAATATGTTTAATCATTTCTACTGGCTATTGCTGCAAGTGTCACTCATGGTATCTAATCATGACTGTCTAAATGAATCAATGCTGGAAAGTTTGGGGTTTACGTCTAAGCTTTATTCTTATGGATTCTTCTAACCGCAGATTTCTCACAGTTACAGTATCTTCAAGGTGCCAGACTGCATCCTAAACTTTTCACAGCATTGCTCCCTTGCACCGATAGGTAGTGCAGTGTGACTGGCTGTTGGCCTTGTTCTGCCCCAGAATTGATGAAGCACAGCCACATATAAGCACCACCCCTACGTGCCAATATCAGTTATTTTCTTTTCCCACCTTCAATTGCAGATCTGGAGTTCTGCTCCCTTTTTTAGGTCTCGCACCTGGCAATTGCCGCGCGAAAGCGCTCTCTCGCCTGCGAGACCTATAGTCACCGGCTTCCCAGGAGATGGGCACGCGCAGCATGCCGGAATCAGATCAGGTAGCGCGCGTGAACACGCGCTCCATTGCGACTGAATCCGATCAGGACGTGCGCTTGAACACGCGCTCCGACCGTGAACTGTTGTCGGTAGCTTTCAGTTTCGTTATTAACAGCAGCGGAACAAAACCACAGAAGCAAATGCACTAGATTTCGAAACGCGAGGAATACATGACATTTTTTTATTTAGTGCATATTTATAAAGCGCGGACATTACCCGAAGGTGTCAGAGCGCTGTACAATAGAACCAGTTACGTTACATTTGCTCGATGGTTTTTGCAGATGGCTTTAGCAACAACTAAGACCAAAGAGCCCCATAATTCTGAGACGTATTCTGCCCACATTGGCGCCTCAGTCCAGTCAACTTAATTTTCAAATACGCTTCTTTGCCACTCTCTCTAGCCAGTCTCTAAATCTCGCTTCTCAGGCCCTCGAGTATCCCCCCACCTTCTCTTTTCTTCAATAATGACTCCTTTCCAACCCCCCTCTCTCATTTGGCCCTAATTTCGTCCTGGATACTCTAGGTCTGTCCTCGTCTTTCGAACTCTGCCCATTGTTTCTTCCTTTGTGTCTCCAACTGGTCCTAACATCCCAATCCTTGGACTGCTCCTTCATTTATATACTGCACACACACTTGGCCAGTCCACTCTCTTCCCACCTACACCATACCCCTCTGAGCTCCATACCTTGCTCTTGGCGCAGGTCATGCTCCGCAGGGCTCCGTAGAAGATGGGCAGCAGCGCCATGATCATCCCCTATCAGCAACACCGCATTTTGCGGGTCCCTCGCCTCGTCTCGTTGGCGGCCATCTTGAGGAAGGGCTGGGGCTTCCAGCGGTCTAGCTCTCATTAGGAGGCTGGACCAGTATTAATTCAAGACAAATTCCAGGTGAGCGCCCCTATCAGCCTTGGCGTATTACCAGACAGCGCTGGACATTTGTGCAGCTCTTGTTGAATTTTAAATTTCCCCGTTTTTGTCTCCTTAGTTACTTTTACTTTTAACACTTATTCCTTGATTTTAAACTGCCGGCCACGCATAACTTGCACCTCTGACCCGCTTACCTGCACTATAGTTGGAAGAACACCGCATTTTTTGCGGGTCCCTTGCCTCGTCTCGTTGGCGGCCCCCTTGAGGGAGGGCTGGGGCTTCCAGCGGTCTAGCTCTCATTAGGAGGCTGGACCAGCATAAATTCAAGCCATGCAGACGCGCAGCGGTATCGCGCAGCGGGATCGCCGGATATCCGCCGGAGTTACGCCTGAGTTCAGTCCGTCTGCGCCCGTCCGCGCTGAGGACGCGCTGCAGGAGGGGCTGGACTCGGCTCACACTCCCCCTCCATCTTCTGAGGTATTTAGGCAATATTCTATATCGGAACTGTTGGCTTTTAAACCATCAGCACATTCATGTCACTACTGCTTTACTCCTGAGGGGATATCACACTCTCATCTTTGCCTTACATGCAGAGCTCCCCTTCGCTTCCCCGCTCCCGCTCCTATAAGATCCCATCTACGCCTTGGAAAACATCCCACTATCCCTCCCAGGACGGGTTTCCTCATAAATGCGCGCTCGCTTATTAAGAATAATGTTGCCTTTCACGAGTTCGTTGAAGAGAGACAGCCAGATTGGGTTTTTGTGACGGAAACTTGGGCTTCTGATTCCTCCGGTCATGATCTACTTCTGGCCATTCCTGATGGCTATTCTCTCCATAGGCAGGACAGAGTGCGCCGTAGAGGTGGAGGACTTGCCATTCTTTATAAATCCTCCCTCTCCTGTACTATCAAACCTCTATCGACGCCCCAAGATCGTTTTGAAGCATTATACTTCTGCATTTTGTGTGCACCATCTGTCTCATTCACCGGGATTCTTATATACAGACCGCCTGGTCCCAGAGCTAGCTTTTGTGTAGATCTACTTAGAATCCTTGAACCCTATTTTGGAAAGTCTCGTCTCTCTATTTTGGGCGACTTCAATTTCCATCTTGATGAAGTTGGATCAAAGGACACTTCTACACTAATTGAGTCACTTGAAGCTTGTGACTTCGTTCAGATGGTTAACAGCCCAACCCATAAGGCTGGCCATATCCTGGACGGGGTATTTTCCAGTGACTCAAGATTATCTACGGGCCCCCCTTTGCCGCTGGTCTGGTCAGACCATCTTGCAGTGCCGCTAGAACTTGTTCTCCCTGCTTCGGCCATGGTCAATCAGGTCGCCACCACACATGCTCTTAGGAGAAATTATAGAAACATCACTGATGAAGCTCTTGCCCCCTACGTTCGGGCCATAGAGTCCTCTACCTCAAGAGAGGCTGGTGAGGCAGCTCAAGAACTTGCGGATTCCATTACTTCGGCAGTTGAGAAGCTTGCCCCCGCCTCTCTCCGCTATGTGGCGAGACAGAAGCCCACTGCTCCTTGGTTCTCTGAACATTTAAGACTTCTGAGACAGAGTTGTAGGAGCAAAGAGAGAAGCTGGAGGAAATCTTGGAATATGAAGGACCGGGAGGAACACAAGTCCGCCTTGCGGGAATACAAACAGAGAGTGATCATGGAAAAGCAGGAGTATTTCTCCAATCTTACAGGTTCTTTTACTTCATCTAGAGAACTCTTTAAAATTGCTGATTCTCTTTGCTCTCTTCAACTTCCAGATCCAGTGGTGAGCTCACAAGATCTCTGCAATAACATCTCGGATTTCTTTTATAGTAAAATCGCAGATATACACACTTCTTTAGAAGCTCAACGCCACTCCCTGGACGACGATGTTCCTCTCACCATAGCCAACCTTGATACTTTTGTTGAAGGTCCTTCTGAATCCTTCACTCAATTTCCAGCACTTTCTTTGGAAGGACTTAATCTCCTATTAGACAGGACCAAATCTTCCTCTCCAATGGATCCTGTACCGCTAAAAAAGCTAAAGGAGTGCAGACACAGCATCCTTCCACCTTTGCTGGAAATCATGAATGGGGCCATTGTCCAAGGTGTATTTCCGCCGGTGTGGAAGAAAGCCACTGTGAAGCCTCTCCTTAAAAAACCGTCCCTGGATCCGGGCCTCCTTAAAAATTTTAGGCCGATCTCTCTGCTCCCAGCCCCGGCTAAGATGTTGGAAGCGCACCTTAATACTCATCTCTCCACCTTCCTTGAGGCTAGTGAGTATCTTGATAGCTCTCAGCACGGATTCAGAAAATATCACAGCACCGAATCTGCTCTCACTGTTGTGGTGTATAATATTCGCCGCAAAGTGGACCTTGGCCAAACAACAGTCCTGGTCCTATTAGACCGCACGGCTGCGTTCGACACCCTGTCTCCCGCCATTTTAACATCTCGGCTTAGCGAGGCAGGGGTTACTGGACCGGCCCTGAGTCTTCTTAACTCCTTTCTCCATGATAGAGAACAGAGAGTCATGCTTGGAGATTTCCTCTCTCCTGCCAAGTCATTGCAATGTGGGGTGCCACAGGGGTCGGCTCTTAGCCCGACCCTATTCAACATCTACGTGGCCCCCCTTGCTAGACTAGTAAGATCGCAGGGGATGGAGGTGGTGTCCTACGCCGATGACACCCAGATCATGGTGTCGCTGGCCCACTCTGTCAGTACATCCGCATTCAGCTTTAGATCATGCATGCAGCGTGTAGCGGAGTGGATGATTCTTAACTCCCTAAAGCTGAATGGCGACAAGACAGAGGTCTTGGTCTTTGGTAAAGACCAACACATGTGGTCGAGCGAGTGGTGGCCTTCATCTTTAGGCACCTGCCCCACTCCCTCCCAATCGGCCAGAAATCTGGGCGTCATCTTTGACACTTCACTCTCCATGACGCTCCAAGTAAATAGGACAGTGGCCACTTGCTGGGGTGTCATCAAGATCTTAAAAAGAATTCTCCACTACCTCTCCTTCCAGGCGCGCAAACAGATTGCGATTGCTCTTCTTGGCTCCAGGCTTGATTATTGTAACTCTCTCTACATGGAGTCCAACAAGGGCCTTATCCACCGATTGCAAACTGTACAGAACGCCGCAGCGCGCTGCATCATCTGCCACCACTGCTAGGAAAGATCTTCACTGGCTCCCTGTCCAGTTTAGAATCTTTTTTAAGCTCCTATGTCTTACATATAGAGCACTTGCGGCGGGTTCTGCAGATGCACTTGGTACCCTGCTTACCCGCTATGTTCCCACGAGATGCCTACGATCGGCCGGTCTACATCAATTGGTAGTGCCCCGCGCCAGGCTGACCAGATGGGGAGCGAGAGCTTTTTCTGTTGCTGCTCCTCAGCTTTGGAACTCCCTTCCGGTGGAGATCAAAACCCTTCCCTCCATTGATCTGTTCAAAAAGGCCCTTAAAACTTGGTATTTCATTAGAGCCTATCAATGAGATTTTGCTGTCTGACCTGGCTGTTTCTTTATTTTAGGCGCCTTGACGCCCATTGGGCTAAGTTAGCGCGGTATAAGACATCATTCATTCATTCATTCAGGCTCCCGTAGGCCAGCGCCGTACCCTCAGGGGAGGCCGGCAGCTGGGCAGATGCCTTGGAAGCTGTGGGGTCCGAGTCGTTGATCACGATCAGGGATGGGGGTGGCTCTACCTCTGCCATAGCGTGGGGTTCAGAGAGGGAGGTCTGAAGGGACGGTGCAGCGTCGGGGCTGCGTGGAGCTCTGTAGGAGGGCTCCGGACAGGGAAGAGACTGCTCGCTCAAGCTCCGCTGCTTTTTGGTACCGGTAAGGCCAAGTTACCTAAACAACTAGGAAGTGACGTTCCTCCCGGATGAAGCGCTGCGCACGCTCCACTTTGTCCTTAGCAATGGGCGGTGACGAAGGGCGGCCCCGGTAACTAAGGAAGTGAAGTGCATGTAGACACAGAAACAGCAGGCATGCTGCAAACCAGCCATACTGCGCTTTTGAAAGGAATCCGATAAAAACGTGTCTAACATCAAAGACAGACTGTACAGTAAAACCTTCTTTTCATAAACCACAAGAAGTTTCGAAATTGAGACAAGAATTAACAGGTTGAACTGCCTTCTCGCGCGAACCAGGGTGAATGACACACCTGTTCTCGGGGGCGGGAGGGAGTGAGGTTAAGAACATCTGGGCATTTTCCTCGTCACTTAAGTTAAATTGAAACGTTTATTCTCCCCAATTGCTTTTTCTATTCGCTATATTTCCATTCTAATCGTAAATTATCCATTCATTTTCAAGTCTAGTGTGGTTTACCATGCTCTAAAGATAGACACAACCAGGGCTTTAAGTGGGATGAAAAAACTGGGGGGTCTCCCAAAGGGTCGTGACCAATGTAATTAGGGCGTGGCTTAAAAACACCTAAACTAAAAATCTGTGTTTAGCATAGTGTGCCACCTGTATTTTGCGGTTTCTGTCATTGCATCCACATATATGATACAAGTAACATCATACCTACAACAAGTCAGGACTAGTGGCTTTGTCAATGGTTGTTAGTTGCCTATACTAAATAAGCATCAAATATGGCCTGTATATAATATTGATAAAGCTTCCACTTAAAGGCCTGGTGACACCATGACAATAACTTCCCTACTAGTGAGAAGTGAGCAGTTTGAGCGCGCGCACAGGATGTGCCTGCTGTCACTGCAGTCAGGAAAAAAACAGCCCACTTCTGCCAGGGCTCAAAACAGAGCCCGATAAAGACCTGTTTCGAAGCCCCGTTTAAAAAACTGTCAGTGCTCAGCACCGGTGAGACCTGGCCCACTTAAAGCCCTGGACACAATAACACCTTCCCACTGCGTGTACCACAATACATTGTTCGACAAACAAACTTGTCTTCTGCACTCTCAATACAGCTCATCCTTATCTGCCACCCATCCTTTGCATACACTCCCTTTTTCCGCCTAGCCGTTCCTTACTCCTCTCTCAATGACGCCTTCCACTATCTCCAGACTTCTATGGTTTTGCATAACTGTATTTCAATTTGTCTACTCATCAAATTAACAAGGCACACCTCACCCTTTCCCCACTAACGGCTCGTCCTAAACTTTGCTACCTAAACCTTATCAATCTACTTCTAGTCACAAAATTGGCAGTGAACGTTTGCATGCATTCAAATAGACCTGATACAGGCGTAATACTCCCGAGTTTTATAAGCCAAAAGGGGTTTTATTTGAGCAGTCTCCCTACCTCTTTTAAAATGTTGTGATGTTTGCATTTTCAGAGAGCACACACATAATCAAATAACTACTCTTGTACCCTACTACTACTAACTTTGGTTTCTGGAGTAGCATTCTACCCACACAAAGTGCTTCAGTGCCTCATAGGGGGCAGTAAGCACTATATGAATGCAATTACATTTACAATATGTCAACTGAACCGTGCTTAGGTGTGTCACCTGACCAGCACTCTTTTGTAAAACTGAGAAATTCTGAAAAATCCAGTATTTTCCCCATTTCAATTATAAGCTTAAAATAGCAACTATCATAAAAAATCACTTTAAGCAATTTTAGAGCAGTATTTATAATTTCCAAAAGATTATTAAAGTAAAATAAAATGTCAAATCATGCTACAAGAAGAATACAGAGAATTGCAATAATAATAATCTTTATTGTATATGGTTATTTAAAACCTTTACAAATATGAAACAAGCATTTGCAATGCAATAGGTCTCGCATTATTAAAGTTTGAGCTATTGCCATTGCTAAAGAATGCAACAGCTCAAACTTTAATAATGCGAGACCTATTGCATTGCAAATGCTTGTTCTTAGGTTTGACGAGTATTTCAAACTGAATTCTAGTGTGCAAGGGAACTATGCCCACACCCAGTGCTACAGGGTTCAAATCATACAGTGACTTTTATAAACAGACCGTGTGATGTGTGCCTCTGGTGTTTTGGCTCGGGATTTGACTCAGTCGTATGAGGAATGTGAAGTCATGCACTAGAAAGTGGGCTGGGACTTTGAAGCAAAGCTGTATGTCGCTGTACATCGAAAGAAGCGACACAAGTCTCTGTAGGGCTAGGGCATGGCCATGGTCCTGTTCTTGAGGCTGATCATGTGACATGCTCTCTTTACGGTCGAGATGGGTCAAATTTCAAATTGAAGCAGAAACACAAGAATGCGAGCGGGTCTCTTCTCTAGCTAAAGAAAAGTTGTAGGCCTGTCAAAGTTCCACTTCATCTCACCCCCAATCTCCGATTGAAGAGCAGATACCACAGTAAATCCAGATGGACCCTTTTGGCATGCCTTTGGCCTCTGGTTGGGTTATTTCCCGGCGGATTTGTCTTGGGCGCAGTCTGAGTCCCTGGAATGCGTCTCTTGTTCTGTATCAACTAGACTCTAGTGCCAGCTTTTATTCCAACTCCCAATCCTGTGCTGTTGCCTTCCTAGTCGATGCTGGTCCCTACAATGCTGGAGGTGGATTCTGTGCTGACCACGGTGTTTAACCTTGAGAAGAATCTGCTTCGACCCATACTGAGGTCACGCTGTGACTCCACTGCAGCACACCAGATTCCCATACAATATGATTTAGTCAAACCCTTCTGTGTACGTAGGAGGGAGCCATCCTCCGTTACTCCACCAGCTTTTCAGTCCTAACTGACCAGAGTTTGCTGCCACTTAGATAAGACAATAGAAATTATGGAGTGATTTACCTCCACATTATGATGATGACAGACAAAAGATCAGTTGACTTGATACGTCTGCTGAAACAGGGTTGATTTACCAATGAAAGAGTGCTTCCATTGTGGTAACCCTACATATTTCCTCTAAATGTAAAACCAGTGTGCTTACTGAAGTTCTTCCCCCTGAAGTGACTTAATCTGAGCACTCACTGCAGTTCAATGACATCCTAACTGACACTCCTATTGGCACTTGGTATTAATGATGATCTTGCCCACTTGTGAACAGACCGGTGCTTGTAACTCTGATTTTTGTAATCTGCATCCTGTTCCTATGATTTTGGTGGTCCAGTTTTCACCATCTTAGTGAATCCTATTTTGTTCCTCTCTTCCTGCAGCGTATGCTTGAGGTTGGTCTGTACCAGTTGCCTACTGAGCAATTATATGCATGCCCCTTGGGACTTGGTCTGCAAGATCTTTCTGGCGGTTCCGGAGCATTTTAGTACCTCCTTGGCTTAAACTATTCAAGATGGCCAGGATGCAACTAATGTGATATGGGCTTTTTTGGACACTACCAATGGCTTTGGGTGAGGAGTCAACAGTAGTGTGGTGCTCTGTTGTCACACATTCATGAGCTGCACAAGCTTCTTTGTAGACGTACAGGAATCCCTCATGGACATGCCTTTTGATGGATCCTGCCTGTTTGGCGAAAATGCTGATTCTACCTTGGTGACTCTTCAATGAAAGCAGAGCCATCACGTACTTTTTGAACCATTTTTAACTCTGCTAGGCTTTTCCATTATCAGTTTCGGTCCTTCCGAGGCTGTTCCTGCGGTCTGGTGTATAGACCCTGCCAGACCTCTCCAACACTCACTGCAGTCAGTGCAGCCCTTCCGTGGCTGGTGAGAGGGATCAGACAGACAATTTGCTGGTCACCAGACGACACTGAATGTTCCTGTCCCCCCTCCCATGCATTATCAGTCATCAAGCCGCTTTAATTTGCCTTTAGCTGTGCACAACCAGCTCGTAGGAGGAAGGATTTACATTTTTTTTCCCCGGGTGGCAATCTGTCATAGGCCTTCATCCTATTTTAGTCTTTGCCCTCTGAATGTCTTCCTGCGAAAGGTCAGATTCAAAATGCTCACCCTGACCCATCTTCTTTGTGCCCTGGATCCAGGAGACTGGATGCTAGTCCTTGACCTGAAGGATAAGTACTTTCATGTGCTTGTTCCACAGTCTCACAGACACCTGCGGTTCAAGGTCGGCCAGGAGGATTTTTAGTTTGTTGTGCTTCTCTTTGACCTTACCAGTACCCCTCAGATGCTCACTAAAGTGATGGTTTTACTCGCTGCCTATCTTCATAGGTTGGAGATAGTAGTTTACCCCTCTCTTGACGACTGAATGTTGAAGGTGGGCTCACCACTGTAATTTGTAGGCGAACTTCAGACTAGCCGAACTTCCCGAATTCGTTGGGGGTTCTCAATCCATGAACCAAAGTCATGCCTGACTCCTTCGCAGAGGCTTCCTTTTATAGAGCTGTTCTGGACAAGGTGCCTTTCAGGGCCTTTTCTTCATTGCATTAAATCCAGGACATGCAGGATGTGAACCCAATGTTTCAACCATAGTTCTGGATCTCGTGGAGAGCGGCTGAGACTTCCTTGCCTCATGCAACTTGCTTGTCCATTTCTTCATGTGGGATATTCAGGCTCAACAGTTGGACGAGAATTCTCAGGGAGCCCATCACCAAGGCAATCTGGCGGAGGTCTTCCAGGTTTTAGAAGACGCCGGACAAGATCTGCAATGGTGTCTGCTAGATAGCAACATGACCAGTGTCAGATTCCTCTCCCTTTCCTTCCCAAAACTAGCAATGGTGATGAATTTCACTTCTGAGCTGGAGGAGGTTATCTGGGAGAGGTGAATGCTCAGCTGCATATAAATAGTTTGGAGCTGAGGGCCATCCGCCTGGCATTGAAGATTGAAGCTTTTCCAACCACCATCAAGAGAAGGCTGGCGCAGGGTGTTATGGACATCACCACTGCCATATGATACTTCACTAAGCAGGACAAGTGGACTCCTGTGCCAATAGGTGCTGAGCCTCTGGAGTTATCTGGAATGTCAGGCAGGGCAACTCTGATGGCGAACCACCTAGTAGAATATTTAAATGCCAGGACAGACAACCTCAGCTGTCGGCGCCTGACGTACAACGAATGGCAGTTGCATCCTGCAATGGCTTAGTGCATCTTCCGCAGTGTGGAGAACCCTGGGTAGATTTGTTCATCTTTTTGAACAACTTTGTATCAAAATGTCTACACATTAGAGTTCCCACAAACAGTTTTTCTAGGACACTCATTCAGGCTGGAGTGGAGCCTGGAATTCTGGAATGCTTTTCTTCCTCTGCCACTCATGCCCTGAATTCTGAAGAAAATAGGGAACAACCAGGTCCAAGTCATCCTAGTGGCTCCAGATTGGTCCAGCAAAGTGTGGTACCTGGGAACATCTGGGCTTAAGCACCCATCCTCCAATGAGGATACTGCTTCGGGGGGTCTTCTGTTGCAGCAGTAGGGCAGAGTTCCTCACTTGAACCTGCACAACCTACTTCTCCTTGCATGGCAATGGAGCTGCAGCATTTGACAGCCTTTTGTCTGCCATCTGAGAGTCTTGATGCCAGGGATCCTTCTGCAAAGACCTTTTACTCTAGTACACATTTGTAGCCTGTTATGGAGTCTGTAAACCATATTCTTTGCAAATAAGACTGTAGGATGTTTTGTCTTTGGCCTGGCAAGGCCTTGCAGTGGGCACTATTATAGGACATTTGATGGCCCTTTTGGCCTTTTTCTGTTTGCCGGACCAACCGTATTTGTTTAAGTCATCTTTTGTGATGTGGATTATTAATGGTTTTACACACATGTTCCCTCCGAAACTGTGTATAAAGCCACAGTGGAATCTTAATTTGGTCCTGACGTTGATGTGCACCTTCTTTGAGCCAATGCACAGCTCCTTGTAGTGTCTTTTGACTGTCAAAACCGTATTCTTCACTGTGATCACTTCAGCTCATTACTTGCATGATCTCCAGGCTCTCTTGGTGCAACCTACCTATCCTTTATCCAGACACGCTAGTGTTGGGGACCACAGCAACGTTTTTGTTGTGGCTATGTTTCTCGTTCAGCAAAACATCACCCTCCCAACTTGCTTTGCTCTGCCTCACCTCTCGAAAAATGAGGACAGCCTTCATCAGCTGGACCACAACATCAACCGCACCACAACATCAACCGCAACAAAGATCATTGGGTACACTATTAGCTTTTTGTGGGGTTCTTGGGATAGGCCTCTGCATTAAGATCTGGTATGTATTGGCGAGGAGACAACCTCCGTAATGTAGGAGGGCTCATTCTGCCAGGGGCAAGGTTGCTACCATTGGGTTGTCACGCAGAGTGCCTGTTCTTGGTATCTGTCAGGCCTTGTCTTGGGCGTCGTGCACATTTTCATGAATCTCTTAATGCCTTCTCATCGAACTCGGAAGGGCAGTTCGCCCATTTGGTCCTGCAGAATGTTTTGGTCTGAACCCACTCCACAAACCAATCACCTTTGGAAGGTACTGCTTTGGTATTTATTCAAAAACGGCACAATTTGTGGTTAGAAGTACCCATAAGAAGAACAAGTTATTTGCTTAGGATGATGCTCTTTTTGCTGTATACTCTATTTAAGCACAGATTCTTAACAGCCTTTCCACCTCCCTGTTCAGTGGAGTGGCCTCTATTTACCATCTAAAAAGGGCCCAAATTCTAGATCTGCATTTGATCGGGCAGAGAAGGAAAGGGATTTACACCGAATTTCATAGTATTTTTGGTTAAATGATTAGTCTAGGATTAAAATCTGGATTCTCAGGTGCGACAGAAATTTCACCCAACATTAACGTTAAACCTCATAGATGTACTGCCTGCTAAAGTGATTAAGCACTGAAGGTGTCACTGAGAGGTGCCATGATTTTCCATACTCTGCCCCTTTAAAGGGACCTCTGGTCTGGTCACATGGGTTGTGCCTAGGATGTGCACCTGGGAATTTGACAAGCTGGGATGCATTATTCTGATGACTCAATTGGACTGAGATCTCTGGTCGTGGTAGTTTCACTCTGTCTTGTCACAACTTTGTTATGAATCTTAAACTTCCACGACAGCACATCTCTTATTTTGAGTAGATAGCGTAATCTTTTCTACCTTTTAACTTTTGCATTTATCTCCACGTTTTTTTATGAATGTGTTTAGAATTTTTGGAATTTGCTGAATGTATTTGTTTGTGTGAACTTTTATGTTGTAGGATATTATTTAATCTAATATTGGAGAACAAATTAGAAAAGTCAATTGGTCAGTCTAAATCCCATTCCAAAACATCTGTGTACTCTGGCGACATTGGGGATAACAGCGCCCTTTTGATCATGGCTGTTTTTCATTTGGCAATAGGTTCCATCTCACCTTAAATTCTTGGTCACACTATGTTCAGCATTTTTGTGAGATGCTCGAAGTACATTTCAGCCAAAGACCCTAGTATTATGCTAAATTCCTTCGTGCTACTCATAGACATGCGTAAGGCTTTTTCATGTAGGCAACAACGTGCAGTCTTTAAAGTGTTTTAGCTCATCCAAGCTCCTTTGGCCATCCACGTATTGTGAATCACTCCAGTTTTCAGCCATCATCATCATGGGAACATTATGATGAGCCAAACTCTTGGGTATTTTTTGTTTTTAAAGCAGTAATCACAGTTCAGCTATAAGTAGTTGAATTTCAAGCTGCATTGAAATGAGGCAGCTTGTGTTCACTAATACCTCTTCCTCATTTCAGTATACATGGAGTGTGGTTTAGCGTACATATTAAATGCACTGTGTGGCGCCGCGGCCAGGGCGACTGACTCCGAAATCTGGGGATCACGGTTCGATCCCCGGCACCGGCGGCAGATTAGCCCAGCACCATGCGACTCTGGGCAATAGCTTGCTTAATCTTCCCGACGGCCCCCAGCGCCTAGAGACCCTTACGGGTGATTGTGCGCTTTACAAATGTGGATTATTATTATTATTATCTGGATTTGAGAGGTGAGGCTGCAGTTTAAAGTGTTTGCACAAAAGCCTCCATTTTTCTCATATTTGCTGCACTCCATTCTATGATCTGTTGGGTCCTGCACTCCTTAGATAACTCTACGGGCCAGTTCGTAGTTTCTGGATAGGAGAGAATTGTCACCTGCCTAGTTACTCCTTACTCCAATGCAATTATGTCTGAGGGTTATTCTCCTTTACAGTTTTGTAGTTGCTAAACAACCTTTTCACTCTACAGTGATCATATTGATTGTGTTGGTCCAGGTCACTGATGCTTTTGTCACTATCCAGTGAGGGCTCAGTTTGTGGGAGAAGAGTATCTACTGTAAGTACAGCAGTGACTACCTGAGAGATCAGATTCGGGGGGTGGGGGGGGGGGGAATGGGTTACCCTGGTCATCACTGATTTCTGTGAGCATAGACAATCACTGCTTGGTTGATGATTTAAAGCACATGAACAAAAGGGTTCCCAATGTGAGATCTTCCTAGCTTGAAGCATTCCTCCTTCATTGTGGAGGACGTGTCTTTGCTGAAAGCTGAGGCTTAGTCTTGAATTATGGTTAAAGGATAGCCTTGTTGGTAAACTGTTGCTGTAGACCAGTAACTTCTCGGTCTCCATTAATTAGTACTTAGCAAATTCTCTTCTTTGAATAACCCTCTCCAAATTATATGATTTTAGAACCGTAAGTGTGGAGCCTCCTAGGAAGTACCAACACCCAGTTCCCATCTCTAATTTTGTTACTTAAGCACAGCTATTTGTTAATTAGGTAAATTGTCTGAGGTGTTAATATTTTGTAGGGAGAAAGCAAGAGAGTGGTAAGGTCTCTACATAACGTGATCTAACATAACCATTTAAAACTCTTCATAGTGTCCAATACTTTGTAGTTGCGCAAGGAATCCCAAACCTGGACAGACAGATGGTTAAGTAGCCAAAATAAAGACTGCGGATTTAAGATTTGAGTTTTTATTTTGTGTTTACCACTCAACCATTTTGTAGGACCATATTACCATCTCTCTATGCCTAAGTTCATGTATTGGTTAAGATTTGCATCCAACAGATCTGACAGTGTTCCAAAAGAACATCTTTTTAATGTGTAGGTTTATAATGACCCCAGAAATACTACATTGAGTAACGCTTAAGGTGGTCTTAAACGCTCTCATCTTTATAAGAAGGCTGGGTAACGCTGAGAATCTATATTAAAATGTTTGTTTTAACCTTCTGTGTTTTTAGAACATGCTTCCAAATGTGTGGACTTTGCCTTGATGCCTTAAAATCGGGAGTTGTTAAATACATTTGGATGAAGAAACCTGCTTGCTTCTACGCATTTTTTTCTGGCTTTGCCCAAATAATCTTGAAAGCTTCCTTGATATAATTGCCTATGAGTCCCCTTGGTATTGATGGGGTATTTACCCTAGCTTATTCTACTGTTTTATTTGACAATTGAAATATGAAAATCTAAATTTGGCCCTCTTGGAAATTGAAACCATCCTGCAGTGTAACACACGGTCCTCTGAAGTGAATGAATCTTTCTCCGGAGGTAAAGGACAAGTACATTCAATTTTGATGTACATTGTCACATGGAGTTGTTGTAAGAGTCCTACCCTCTGCTCCAACCGGAGAGGTCTCCCTGCAGCTAATTTTGTAGTTTGCCCAGAAGTAGGCAAAACCAGTCACAGTATAAGTAATTAATCAATGACATGCAGTGGCTTCAGGGTTTGATCTGATAACCAAACACTCCAGCTGTCCTGTTAACTTCTGCCATTGCTTCCCACGAAGGGTCATATGTTTCCATATAACTGCAACACAATGTTTCCAGCGGTAGGATTTCCTTTACCATGATGCTGTTGACCTAGATTCAAATGCTTTAATTGTGTAACAAAGACTATGGTTTCTAGAAGGCATATGTTTGTATAAATGACCTGAATTGGAGGGTGTTGAGCCATTGAAGCAAAGCTAGATGTTCACCCTCCTCTCTGTACTCTGGAATTCAGTGTGATTGGCTCTTGTATCCCTTCCATGGCCCAAAGACATCTGTCCCATTCCTTAAGCATTCATCTCTGCGAATGGCATTAGACTAAGTGATTTTGTTGCATCAAACTGGGCACACCATGAGAATGCGCCTTTCTGGTAGTGTCTGAAATGTTGTATGCAGTTACTCCATCTTGGCATTGGGTGCAGGTCTGTGTCTGCTCTTCGTCGGCTACTCCTGCACTTGTTGGTCATTGGTTTTTCTTCCTGTTTGTTAGTTTTTATGTTGCAGGTGTTTTTTTTTGGGTGGGGGTGGGGTTTGGGCATCTTGTTGCTCCACTAGCAGTTGACCTCCCATCGCTTGCCTTTGCAGGTGCAACATGAGGAGTTTGTAATGGAAGGGCCGGGCAAGACTCCACCTCCGGGGGAAGCGAAGCAACAGTGAGTGCCATGGTAGTGTGCAATCGAAGGGCATGGCGAGGCTGCTTTTGGAGGGAGGGAGATAAGATGCACACCAACTAATAGAGCCCTGTGTTCAGCTGGTAATGGGCAAGCAGGGGAGACTTGCTCCAGGAATGGGATTCAGTTGGATGTCTAGCGGAACGGGAGGTTGAACAGTGAGTCTCACCATTTGTTTGCAGTAAGACTAGTCAAAAATAGAAGGATAGAATGTGACTGTGCATTAGGGAAAGGGGCCTAGCATTCAGTTCTGTTGTAATTTGTAACCTTCTGTTACTCGTGCAACTAGTTAGGTAGTGTATGGGCATGGAAGGTGACTCTCAGAGGGATTAGGTCAAGCAGGTGAGGTCTGGTTAGTTTAGCATGAATGAGATTGTGGAATCATTTCGAACGTAAGCTCCACTAGGATAGGAGGATTGGGAGCTAGTCCCAGGCTAGTTTAAAGCATAGGGGCAGATGAGACTGGCGTAGGAGCATGAGAACTAGGCTAATTTAAAGTGAAATGAATAGGCGGTGTCAAAGTCGAATCACAATGACCAGTAGTGAATACTAGTTTAGCCTATAGTGAAAGGGCCGGACAAAGCTCTCATAGAAGGGTAAAGATCAGCTGTGATGCTCAGTGAATCTCACAAAGGAGCATGATGGACAGCAGTGAACATCAGGCCGAAGCCTGATGCGACTTACTAGGGAGGCAGAGGAGCAGCAGCGAGCCTCCAATTAGCTAGTATCATAAGGGTTCAGTGAGAGAATGCCGTAAGGGACCCAGCTGCGAGGTAATGCATGCTGTCAAGAGTATGCTACCACGAGGAGCAGCTGCCGGGATTCATAGGCTGGGGATGTAGGGTGAGAGACCAGTGATAGACTCCCAATAGAAGAGAACTGAATCACTTGTTTTTTAACACTTCTTTCGAAGAAGAGGACCACTTGTTACTTTCTTGTAAATATATATTTTTTAAAGTATTTTTTATTGAGACCTATCATAGCAGAAAGAGAAACCTTTTCAAAATCAATATATATCAGTACCACCTAAATACATGTTCAGGACACATTTCATCCTAATGTTATGTTACTGCGAATTTCTACAGCGCACATTCACCAAACAGTCTGTTGCCGCTAGGTAGGTGATTCGACATTGATCCACAGTTATTGGTCGGCCTGTTTAAAGAGCCATGTGTTCAGTAGCTGTCTACATCTAGCATAGCTAGTAGTGGTCCTAAGTTCCAGAGGAAATGTATTGCAGGCTTGAGGAGGAATGAGGGAAACCCTGCACCCTCCTGTCCTTTTTTTTTTTTTGTTATTGTTTTTTTTTTCATGAGGAGATAATCAGATAGTGTAGGTGAGTTGATCTCAGTTCTCTGGGAGGGCAGTATTTAATAACTCGAGATTTAACAAAAGCTGGGCAGTCCATATACAAGGCCTTAAAGACTGTACGGCACGCCTTGAACATTGTTCTGTGTACGACTGGCAACCAGTTAAGGTCCTTAGTCACCTTAGCGATATGACAACATTTGGGCAGATGATCTATCAGCCGGGTGGTCTGGTTTTGAATGAGCTGGAGCCTACGCAGGAGGAATTTGGGGAGACCCAAATTGAGAGAGTTGGCGTAGTCAATTCTAGACATGACTAAAGCTATTATGACTTGGGTCAAGGCATTACTAGTAAGGAATTTTTTTATCTTCTTTATGCGTTGCAGTTGACAGAGCTGGCAGATGTCACCGAGCCAACCTGCTGCTTGAATGATCAATGATGATACAGAGGCTTTTTACCGACTTTTTGGGCATAGGAGGATCCATCTTGCTGGGCCAGAAGCGGGGATTACAGCGATCCACCTTATTTTTTGTGATAACTATCTGTTTTATCAGAGTTTAGCTTCAGGTGGTTACTGTTCATCCAGTCCTGGATAAACCAAGATCAATTAACAAACAGATCAGCCTTAAATTACAAAGTTCTGCACTTCTACCCCTACTACCCAGGGATTTCTGGCATAAATTGACCTCCAAATTTTATCAAAGTTCCTCACGCCCTCAAAGAAGAGCTTATAGCCACTATCTCTTACCTGCTTCATCTTCACCACCACCAGAGAGGGGATCAGTTGAGTCCACTACCTTTGAAGCAATAAATATATGGCCCACCACCATTGCAACATGCAGTAATTTTATAAATCTGGTGGTTTGCAAATAGTCTTTTGAAGGCATATCATGTTTATAAGTAAAGAAAATGGAGTCTAACCAGGCCACAATGGAATTGGATTAGAAACCTGCAGTGGTGCCAATTGAAAATATGGAATATTAAAAAACATAAGCAACTAAAAAACAAAGTCTCGTTCATGAAAACTGCAAATAACTTGCTAGTGGATGTAGGCAATTCATGTCAAACCAGCGAAAAAAACATTTGAATGAACTTAAGGGCTTGACTGAAAAAAGGTTGTTATTCGGGTTTTTTGCAAGTTTTGAGGTATGGCACTTCCTTCTGTTTGAATTTTAAATACTTGAATAATGTCTATAAAATATAAAAACGCTAACATAAGAAACTTTACATGCACTCCTACTGGTTTCCTTTCTGGTGTGAAATGTTGGAAGTACTGGGTCTTGAGGACCTTCCAGACGGTGGGATGGGTTGGTTGTAAATTCATTCAGAAAGGACGGTTGTTTCAGTACTTAAGTTTCTAGAAAAAGAAGATTTGGTCTCTTTGGCAAATCTTTTTAGATGTTCTTGTGAGGCGGTGTGTTCTTGTGTGTTTATGAAGAGGCTTATTTTCAGAGGTGGATGAGGACAGGGTAGGTTTACCAGTGTCCTCCACTCTCAGGTAGACTAAGGAATTTGTCACAGGCTTCCTTCCTTAAAGCCTTTCATGATTTTTGTATATGCATTGAAAACTTTTTTGTCAGCAGTGGAGTTGATCTTCACGGAGGCTCTTATTGGGAAGGAAAGGGCCAACAATGGCATAAGAGTTTGACATTGATCCAAGAGCTTTCCACTGTGGCACGATAGTCTGGGAAATGGATTGAAAAATACTTCTGAACTGTCTCGTTGAAAAAAAAAAAAAGTGCCCTAAGGACTGCTTGGCGGTGTATACGGACTTCAGTATCTAGGTAATGACTAGAGTCTTTGCAGACTTGGCATAAGTGATAGGGTGGTTGAAGGAGGTTGGCAGCGTGCACAAATTGAGCCTGTGTCCATACCTAAAAGCAAAATAGATTTCTTTGCTGTGTAGTTTGCAAGTTGCTCTTCTAGTGTATCCGTTGAACGGGTCTAAAGTTTGAGATGGAAAATGATCACACTGTATACTTTCTCTGCAAAAAGGCTGTGTGTCATGGATATGAGGAAAAGGAGAGTTTGTGCTCCTCAAGGAGTGATGCGCTTGAAATGAGTTGCATGTTTGACATTGTTAACAGGGCAGTCTTCAGGAGCATGGTGCCTTCCAATACCAACACCTCTTGGCTTTGCTTTTTGGCTACTTTCTGCCATTACAGAGTATTTTAGCCATGCTGTGTTTGGTGCCTGAGGCCAGGGTGGATGTTGGTGCAGTATCTCATTTCTCGTATAATGTAACTGCCGCTTCAAAAGTGAACTATAATTACTCTTTCTGCATGCTTACTACTGCATCCAGTGGATTGGCTACCCTTTGCCCAGATGGTGCACCCTAGAAATCACCTGATAATTAACTTCCCACGACCTCCTGACTCATGGTCCTTGCCGATATGTCCATCATAAAGTAGATCAGATACTACTACATACTCAACTGTCCAGCCTCCCAGTCTTCTTTCTCACACACTTTCCAATCCATTTTACCTTCCTTTGCAGAGTCTCCAATGCAAAACCTGTATACTGTCTAACCATCACCTGCCTACTCTACCCTCTCAATAATCTGCTCTTATCTACTCCGCTTTAATTGCTCTTGACACCCTGCCCTATAAGACCCAAGACACCCATGGCTCTCATATCCAACCAAACCTGCTCAATTCACTGCTCAACCCCCTGGAGCATCTACACCTACCTACTATTAATCTATCCTCACATCCTCTGCTGCCACACTGCACTGGAAAAAATCTTCAAAAGTGACCAGAAATCCAAATGCCTGAACCATCACCAAATAAACATTTGGAGCAAACAACGTAACTGTTAACCAAGTTGCTAGCCTGTGCAACCATCTTGACCACTGTATCCCTTCCTTAGTATTTAATCTTGCAAGTGATATTACTACTTACATTCCAGCTTCAAAACCCTTGGGAGCAACTCAATGAAGGCGTAGAGCAACCATAACAAAAGCAATACGACACTTCCAATGTGGGTGATGACCAAAAGAAGTAAAAAATCAGAGCTGCCAAAGGAATCGCTGGATGGAATCGGTGGTGGAATTGGGAATCATTTTGATCAACAGTGTATGAGAAATGTGATCCATCAGCGGCCACTACCTCGTCCATAAAAGAACCATCTCTGTTCATTAGTCAAGGAATACTTTCACCATCAACCAATTTTTCTTTATACTACATAATGCCAGATTCCTTAGCAAGAACAGAATGCATATTAATGACTTCCCGATGGACTGCAACCCATATCTCTTGTTCATCACTTAAATGTGGCTTGGAGATGATGATGCACCTATATTGAATGGGACTATCCTGGCTGATACTTTCAGTACTAAAATGGTCTACTCAAAAAGAGTGTTGAAGGACTAGCTAGAGCCTAAAAAAACACCATTACAATGTCCTGCACTGAAGAAAATTAACTTCTCAGAATATGAATCTCTGCTTCTACTCTTCGGGATCTTCATTATCAGTCACAAGCACTAAACTGTCCCGCCGATATGCAGGATCCCGGAGCGCTTTTTACAAAGTATATATAAAAATGTATATACACTTTAATTTTGAAAAAAAGTTCGATTTTCTTCAACAAAACAGTCATTTGAAATAATGAATAGTGAATTAAAAACGTTCACAACCCTTTTTGAAGGAAGGGCAAGAGAAAATAGTGATATATAGCCACATTGACTAGGCAAACTGTAGCAGCAGGGCAACCACCGTCATGCTTGGTAGGTGGCAACTGAGACATTTATTAACTCCAAAATGCCATACCTTTTTATAAGGTGTCCCACATGTGGAAGATGGAACACCATACAGATCCTTTTGCTGTGTATATTGTGTGCCTTCTTAAATCTCATTGTTCTGACTCTTGCGAATTCTATGACAACTTGCCCAGGAGAACCTTAAAAGACAGGAAAAAGATAAGGCTGCCCAGTCTTTAAGAGGACCAATGCTGACAAGAAGAGGACTCTAGAAGACCAGACAGACATGGCGAGTGTTCCCTGTCTACCTCTGCTCCCTCCACCTTGCTTATGAGGAAGGTCCAGGGAAAGATCACAGAGGAACAAAACACACCCCCAGTCAATTTCGAGAACCATGATGTTAAATGTAGAGTCTGTCGCTACCTGTTCTCTGTTGAGAGCTGACTCGACTTAGAGGGACTCGTCTCCAAGCAGATTATAGCATTTTTCTGCAGAATGAATTCACAAGTTTAAAAACAAGACTGCACAATCTGCAGATTCTGATTATTTAAGGAAGTGATTTCCTGCAAGAGATGTAACCTTTCCTCTGCTCCACTCACTCACTTGAACATGGAGTTTGCCTCTTCCTCTGTTGCCCCCCTGCTTCTCCAGTATTTCCTCTGCCTACAGGGCCTTAATCACCTATGGCTAATTCATCTGAGCTACTTAAACAAGCTGCTCTGCAGCCACCTAATGTGCCTTCGATATGTTTTGGATCTCCAAGATCTTCTAGAGGCAGATCTTGAAAAATGTTTTACTAGAATAAGATCTCAAGGTGTCCTACATGTTAGATCACCTCAACATAATCATCATCGACGCTCTACATCCTGTGATTCTGGGCAAATAACTTAATCTCCCCATGACTAACAAAAAAAAAAGTGTCCTCATGTAACGCAACTGGTGCTCGCATAGTGTTCTGATACCACATACCTTCAGATCAAGTTCGCACTATATAAAACTCAGTTAAAAACATCACTTTGGATCGCATTACTTTAGATGTTCTCACTGCTCCAGATGTTCAAGGTCATCTAGAGCCTCAAGACATTTAAGGTCTTGCTTTTTTCCCAGGTCCGCTGGAGCCAGCAATGGAGTTGCTTTTTATCCCAAGCTACAGCAGAATAAGTATGCCTCCTGAGAAGGATCCTCTTTTCCTGAGGTCAAATCCACTTCCAGACTAGTAGCTGATGCATAAAAAACACCATCCCACTTCAGCGTCCTCTACACTGCCTCGTGAAATGCAGACTAATAGGATCGATGTAATTAGCAGAAATCTCTGTGGCGCCTCAGCAACAGCAGTGAACGTGGCAAGTACTTCTGTCTGATTGACAGATACAACAGGTATTTGTGGGGTACTCCAGAACGTTTCCAGGAGAATTTGCTCTGAGCATGTAGACCATATTTTGCAGAAGTCCTGCAAGAGGGCATGATTGTCTCATCAGGAGTTGCTGCTGACTCGACTTAGTGGTGCATGGCTATTACCGTTTCCTCACCCTTTGTGACTCCTCATGGTTCAGTCTTACTAGCCTAAAACTTGAGGCTCAGTAGATGATAATAAATATTCCTTTTTTCTAGAACCACTTTGTTTTTGGAGCTCATGCAAGCAACAAAAATGCAGACCATTAAAGCTATGGGCCTTGAGAAGAGCAAGGAATAACAAACACATCAGGACAGGCCTCACCAAAGAAACTACCTAACAGATGGTTCAAGCCCCTCAGTGGCAGCAGCAGTTCTACCAACTACACCATCATCCTTTCAATCCTATAAATTAACAATGGGAAAAGATGGGCAGCAAGCACCAGCTGCTGCTTGGAAACCAGTCAAATATTGTCGCCCTTCTTCTCACTCTTGTGTTCGCCAATGTGATAGGGGAAAGCATCAGCAGCAATTTGAATGAATGGAGGAAAGTATTAGACACATATGTGCTAATTATTGTGCAGAATGGCCATTCTCAGAGGTTCTGAACCTTTATTTATCCATTCTTCCAAAGAAGACTTCCAAGTACCAACTAGAGTTGCTTAATTTGGAAGTCAGTACACTCCTGATCAGACACAGTTTAACCTGTCTCTTTCTCTACAAATGGAAGGGAGTTTACTCTTGTTACTTTCTGGTGTGAATCAAGGACTGAAAATATAATACAGCCCTTTTCTAATTCATAAAATGGAAGACGTTTTAGATTTTGAACCTTTTTGTACTCCTATACTTCACAAAAAGGTCCATGGGTCTGTATCATATCACTGTTGAAGCTCAAATAAAGGTCCCTGAGGGTGTCCTACATCTAACAAGATATTTGAGGCGTCGTCACAGCAACAACTTCTCGTGGCATGCTGTATCATAGGCACCCCCCCCCCACCCCCCCCCCCCCCCCCCCCACACACACACTGAAGGAGGACAGTGCCACTTTGGTGGAGTCAACCGTAAAGGGAGTTGCTGTATATTATTTTTAACAGGACAGTGTAGGGGTGTGGTTTAAAAATATCTAGGCGTATACCCAAAAGTATCCTTTTACTCACGGGTACCCTTGATATACTTAAAATATAATATGCAGGGGAACTGGTTCTATGTTGACAGCAATGAGTCGGCTAACCATTCTTATTGCCAATATGTTTCGACTCAATTATATCGCCTATATCGGTCTATGGTCTTCTTCAGGGCTACAAAAATCCCTGCCTAACTAATGTGCATAACTCGTGCAGAAGGTGGTGAGGCGTAAGGCTCTAATACCTACTTATTCTAGTTCAGTGTGAGCTTCCTGTGGTTAAAATACAAATAAAGGCAGTTATTCGTTAAATCCAATTTCTGTCATCAGTATTGTAAGATATAACACAATTTTCATAGAAAGATGCATTCCCCAATTATCCTATACTCACCCCACTTGTGGCCACTGCACTTGCTAAATCAATAGTGTGATTATTGTGCACATGTAAGCTTTATAAAAAAAAAGGAAAATTGGTGTAATCTCATGCAGGTGTCTGCGTCTCATCTCTATGCCTACATGATTTACCCAATTTGAAAAAGCTCAATACATCAGTCTCTAGATGGTGGGTATGACCTGAAGATCATACCCACTGTAGATTCCCTTAAATGTGAAGTGTTCTGCAAACACAGATCAGAATAATCTTCTGGGATATGACCGTTTCTTCTCAAATCTCTCCACGATCATCTCCCAGTAAGACAGTTACTGAGACTATACAGGAACTGTACCGAACGTAAAGATTACCTACACCATGCAGGTCTGTTGACTAACAAGTTACAGGACAGAGAATATCCATTGACGATAATCAAAAGCAGTGGCGTAACGAAACTTGAGGGGGCCCCCCTGCAAAGAACACGAAGGGGGGGGCCCCGACACACAATCAGGAGCTCTCATGCCAGGGTACTGTGCTGCGGGAGCCCCTGGAGCTCAGGCCCCCTGCCCTGCGCCATGGAGGGCTGCAGAGGCCTTTGTCACACTACTGATCAAAAGAGCAGCATAGAGGGCTTTTAACAGTGATGGGAACAGCCTGTTGGAAACCTTTCCGAAATTGGAAACTGACAGTTTGATGTGTGTTATTACATATGGAACTCAGTCAAACAATGTTTAGAACATACTCAGGAAACACTGGTGTATTCTAACATCCACATCACTCGACTTGGAGAGCCAATGTTCTCCTTTGAGCGAAGTAGATTACCAAAAGATTGATTGGTCCATATGCGTCGGAAAAGTAATAACCCTAAAAGATCTAGATCGGCAGTGTGGATTCTTAAGCCTTTAACAGGACATCCACAATGTGGCCAATGCAATGTATGCAGATTTACTGAAAGAATAAAACAACTAGATTTAGACATGCACACACCTTGGATACAGAAACAGATTACCATGCTAACTTGCCCGTTTGGCTTGAGGTATATAGGGATGACAACCAGAAAGATAAATACAAGCATCAAGGAACACAGGAGCACAATACGGTGCAGGAAGACAAGTAGACAACTGATGCAGCACTTTGTTGATAAGTCATTCTGAGAACAACATAGCATGGACATTCATTGAACAAATTTCATCACGATCTGCACACATGAATGAAAGACTTCTGTATGCAAAACAGAGGTAGGTATATCAACCAACTACATCTACCAGGGCGCTCCATGATGAAGTTGAATGGACCCAACTGAAGTTTAAATGCATACTCAACCTCCTTAGGATCTGTATGACCTTTCTATGATAAAAAATACTGTTCTACAAAAGGTTCCACAGCATTATTGACATAAGAGTTACATCAACAGATATTCTTCAGAGTAATATTTCTACCCCAACGATCCCAAATGTTTTGTATGTGCGATATAACAACCCCCCTTCCCGCATGCCCCCAGGTATGAACAAGGTGGGGCTGGGATATGGTTGTCCCCTTTACATGTTGTTTATAAGGGATTGTTGTAGACTACTGCACACATGACCAACCTTGTGTCCAATTGGTAAAAGACTGATACGTTTATTGAAACATCCTCACTCACTATGCAGATAAAAGAAAGGAAAATAAACCCACTCACTTTTTCCGTCAGTCTAGTGGACGCGGATCGGAATAAATAGCAAACCTAATTGGGTTCACTCAGAGCACCATTATACATAATCCTCCTTTTGAACACACAATGGGACTACAATTCCCATAATGCTTACATGCATGCGTACGCAGACCTATTATAAGCAGCCTGGCCTTGAAAATATGGAAGTCACCAGCACACTGATGTCTACTAATTGGTTATAGGGGGTTTTGTGGGTGAATATACTTGCGCTTCCCCTTAACGAAGTGTGTTTTGTGTAGATATCAGACCACAGCATCATAACAAATTGTTGGGGAAACTATTCGATTCGCATTAGGCGTAGATATATTCTCAAAGAAGCACATCACAATGACAAAGTAAGTTGTTATCCTAAACGCTGGGTCATTCATGTAAGGTAATGTAGACCCACAAATAACTGTTGTCCCTGTCTGTTGGCATGCATTCTTAAATTTTATATTGTCAGTCATGAAACAGGGTTTTGTGATCCCACTTATAGCACTCTTGACCCACCAGGCGTCTTATTGTAAAAACCGTTACATCATGAAGCTTGTAAAAACATCCATTCCACCAGACCCTACATATATTTAGATAAAAGTTCAAACATGAATATTGAATCCGAGATAACCCTTCCACCCACGAGTATTTTTGCCTTTTTTCAATATATTTTTTTATTGTTTTTTTATAACATTTAACATGTAATCGTCAGCTTCATTAAAGGTGTCTTTTAGTGCGATGCATGATGAATAATCTTTACGACACTTCACAACAATGGCGAGTCTGCACTTACCATTATTTTCTTTAGTATGTAACTACAGAGGAGAGGCTCCCCCTATCTAGACATGATATATTGAGCTTTCCAAATTGGTTAGGTCATGTTGGTATAGAGACCACTTGCATGAGATGAAAACCCTATTAAATAAATCTTACGTGTGCACAATAATCACAGTATTTATTTAGCAAGTTCAGTGCCCATGAGTGGGGTGATTATACGATAATTGGGGAATACATCTTTCTATTAAAATTGTTATGACATCTTTGAGAAAGTGGCTCTATCTATACTGGACTAGAAGGAAGTACAGTGTGTATAGAGTCCACCAACCCCAGAGGTATAACAGAGGTTAAAGTCCGAACTGACCTTACTCTCCAAAGTGGTAGCTTGGTCGAGCAGTAAGGCAGTACCAGAGGACAGTGTAAAGCATTTGATGTACACACTCAGTCAGCAAAAGGTTTCACACACTCAAGTACTGAACTCCAGGCCAATTGTTTGTATATCCAGAGATATGGTTGTTTTATTTTTAGAACCAACAGTTATAAAAATATACTTTTCACATTATGAGTACTCTCATGTAAATACTTTGCAGAGGAGCAATAAGTTTGTACACACAATAATCACAGGTTAACTAATAAGCAATACAGTTCTGAAACACACTCTAGCGTTGAGCTCAATGGGTTTTCATAGGAAAGTACAGTTGATAACTTTATGGATTACTTTGGTAGTTCCAGGACTAGATCTTGGATTCAGTCCTGGGGTCTAAGCTGAAACCAGATTAGCAAAAACTTTGATACAGTGATGATTTTTCCTGAATATAAAGCTGTTTTAAAAGTTCACACTTAGAAACTTTTCGAGGTGATTCTCACAATGTTATTCAATGGGATGAAATTCAGGTTACAGGTAAAATACGATCGCGTCACTTTTGTAAACCAGCACTAGTCTCCTAGGGCCAGCACTGGGGGCTTCACTCAAAACAGGTAGGTAATTGCGTTTCAGTATTTCGTACGATTTTTAAAGAATATTTGCAATTTTCAAAAGTAGACATTTAAAAGAAATTTCATAGAAAAGCAGACAATGCGTTCCTATGGAGAAAATATAGGTTACTAGTAAACCCGCTAAGGATTACTTTTGTGGTTCATTTCCTATGGAGAAAATACAGGTTACTAGTAAACCCGCTAGGGATTACTTTTGTGGTTCAGTACTGGGCTGAAAGGTACAGTACTGGCTTCTCTCCTGATCACAGGTGAGTATTTTCGAATTCGGACTTTGGCTGATTTTATAGGAATATTTTCAGTTTTCAAAACTTCACACTTGGAACATTTTTGAGTCAAAAATGGGTCAATGTTATCCAATGGCAGGTAAGTGAATTACCGGTTTCCAGGTGAGTACTTGGTTGGTGAAGTTAGGGTTCTGGACATAGACTCAGGGGTCCCCCAGGGTCAGGTGAGTACAGTTAGTTCAGTCCCAACGGCGCAGGGGCAGCCGGATGCAGAGGTAGGTAGGCCCAATGTTATCCAATGAGAGAAAGGGGGCCTTCGGTTGGTGGCTGCTGGCTAGCAGGCCACGCGGCTCTGGGAGCTGGGCTCATGGTCACTTGCTCTGGGTAAGGGGGGTAAGTAGGATAGGGCAAAGAGGTCACAGCCAGCGGCACTTGGGCGGCTGGTTGCAGGGTGTTTTTGAGCCGTCGGGCGCTCAATGTTATCCAATGAAGATCTTGAAAAAGGAACAAAGGCTGCAGGCTCGGGGACGGTAACTCTCCAGGGGCGACCAGCACTTCGAGAGGTAAGTTGGGATGTTGGAGCACAGGTTGGTACCCCAAAGGGAGGCACAGGGGACTGTAGGGTGCCGGGTGCAGGGGTGTCTTTGGGAGTCGGAAAAGCTTACCCTCGGCTGGTCGCGGTTGGGGTGGCCCCTGGTTCCGAGTCTTCAGGCATCGGCTGGTTCGTCGAGGAGGGTCTTTGGGCACTGGACTTCGGGTCCCAGTCGCCGGGGGAACTGGTCCGGAGCTTCCTGGTGGGCACCAGGTGGGTTGTTGCAGCAGAGCCTCTGCTGATGGGAGTCCCAATCGTCGAGATGGTCAAGACAGGCAGGTCCTCTGGGTGTCCCAAGGTTGCTGTCCGCTGAGGTCGCCGGGTTTAGGCAGGAGCAGGTTCCAGGATCAACAGGCCGGTAGGGCTGGGGACAAGTCAGTTGTTGTTGTCCTGTTGTTAGCAGCTGCACGGCGGGTTTTCTTCCTTGATCTTCTTTCTTCTTTTTGATATCTGGATCTCTCGAAGGAAGGTTCAGGGAGCCCCTAAATACTAAATTTAGGGCGTTACAGATAGGGCAACGGCACGGACCAATAGGTCCCTGTCCTGGGGTGAGTACACCCCTTAGCTTGCTCCTCTCCTGTGGGAGGGGGGCAGGAGCCTAGCTGGGATTGGGCAGGACTCCCCATCTTCAAGATGGCCGGAGCCCGGGGTCGTGCTTCACCTCGCCTCCTCCACCTGAGGGGTGGAGTTGGCACAGGTTGGCACACCCCCCTTCCTGACGTAGTTTTTCCCGCCAGATTCCCACCAGGGTGGGGGTAGGACTGTTGGGGGCTTGTTGCTGGGTACAGCAAATGGTCTGGAGAAGCTCTCAGAGGCGGTATGCCTTTGAAGCTTCCCCCTGTCCATCCTGGGGGAGGAGACATAGCACCTCGCCCAGGATGTGCTTTGTTACAGACCCAGGAGAGCGGGGGACTCTCCACCCAGGGGTCCAGCAACATGTCTGCTGTGTGGCAGCCTCTGCAGCCACTCAGCCCAGACGTGGATTGTAGGTTCGGGTTTTTGGAGGGCATATCTAAGATGCCCTCTCGTGCATTTTACATTAAACCCCACACTGGCATCAGTGCGGGTTTAATGTGCTGAGAAGTTTGGTACCAAACTTGTCAGTCTTCAGTGAAGCCATTATGGTGCTGTGGAGTTTGGTAATGACAACCTCCCAGCACCATATACTCTCAAATGGCAACACTGCACTTACAGTGCCCAGGAATGGCCCTGGGTACTGTAGGGGCACAGGGCTCGTGCACCTGGGCCCTCACCTCTGGCATAGGGCACCCAGCTAGAGGGGTGACTGAAGTATGCCAGGGCAGTGGGTTATGTGGGCATGCACACAGGGATGTGTGCCATGTCGACTCTTGGTTTAGTTTTGTACTTAGGCACTCAGCCTGCAAAGGCAGTTTGTGGGAGCCAGGGTACAGGGCCCCTGAGGGTGGCACAATAAGTGCTGCAGCCCTCAGGGGTCTTCTCTGGTCACCATGCCCTGGGTACCTAGGGTACCATTTACTAGAGGCTGACGGGGGCCAGAGATGCCAATTGGGTATTTTGTTTCAGCATAGCTTTTCTTTGTAGGGAAGGAACACAGGCCCTGGGTACCTGATTGGCAGGGACCCAGGGCACACTCAGTCAAAGTACATCAGCAGTTCAGAAAAAAGTGGGGGCCTACCAAGGCAAGAAGGATGTCACTTTCTCACAACATCTTACAATACTGATGAGAGAAATGGGTTGTAACCAATAATTTCCTTTCTTTATTTGTATTTTAACCTCACAAAGCCCACATCGTACAAGAATAGACAGGTACAAGAGATGTATGCCTCACCTTCTTCTGCATGAGTTATGTGTTTTAGTTAGATAGGGAGTTTCGTACTCCTGAAGAAGACATTAGACCAGTATAACGAAACTTGTTGACAATAAGAGTAGTTAGTAGACTCATTGCGTCCACATAGAACCAATTCCACTACAGATTCTTTTAGTCATGTCAAGGGCACCTGTGAATAAAAAGATACTTTTGGGTATACCCCTAGATATTTTCAAACCACACCTGGTCCCCTACCTGTTTAAAATTATATCTAAGAACTACCTTTATGGTTGAGGCCACTGAAGTGGGGCGGTCCTACATTAGTGTAGGCGTCGCCTATATTGAAGCATGGGTAAGGAGACCCCTCAAATATCTTGTTTGATGTAGGACACCCTCAGGGACCTTTATTTGAGCTTCAACGTTGATACGATACATACCCAAGCACCTTTTTGTGAAGTATAGGTTTAAGTTGGAGGTTTTCCTCTGTCCCGCAATTTGTGCTAAGACTTATTTTTACTCCAGCAGCCACAACTTAGTCTTTCACTCCACTTCTATAGCAATTCTGGTAGAATTCAGATATCACCTGGGAGCAGTCTTCATCACTTTGTGAGGAAAAGTGTATCTTTTCCTCACAGCACCAACCACTTCGCCTGAATTGTTAGATTACAACTGATTGGCAATGGGAGTATCCGAGTACCAGCCTCCGCCCCTTGCGTTACCGACCGACACAACACCAGCGATAATTAAGTGCTTTGGTCCAAACCCAACATGCTGAGCGACCCTGCCAAATTCGACCCCCAAAAAAGGGTTTACCCCTATTTCATAGGTGTGTCAAACCTGATGGCTTCACTAGCAATGTCACCATGCAGGAATTAAGTGATTTCCCCAGATTTGCAAGATGTTGCGCGCCCCCGTCACAATATTACCACCAACGGTTAGCCATGTGGTATCAGAGCCCCTTGCACGAGCTCCAGTACGTTACAGAACGGCACACCAACATTGTGGGATTAAGTGATTTGCCCAGAGTCGCACAATGTCGAGCGTTCCCGCCGAAATTCAAACCCTGCTCCTCCGCAACGCTGACGACCGCTATAGCCGAAGGCCCTACTGTCCGCCCTTCGGACCTTTGCAAACGACTACCTCTGTGCTCTGTCTGCACCAATCTCGAACTGCCTAGTTCTTTCTGCCTGCAGTTGTTACCACCAATTAGTGGCTACTGTAGTGGTGGTACATTTACCTTCTACACCTATCTGAACTAGAAGGCTACTGTGTGGACTGAATCTCCTGTTCAAGTTCCGGCTCCAACATCCCAACCTTCCCTCATTCAATTTGGCAGCCTGGCTCTTGTAGCCTTGCAGTGTATGAATATTCAGACCTGCTAGAAGACAGCATGACCATCTTGAGAGAAGCCAGACTTCCTTCCCTAAAAACATCCTATTCCTCTGAATGGAAGACGTTCTACAACTTGTGCCAACAGAAGAGCTTTGACTGTACCAGTAGTCAACAAGAAGGGTTACTTCCTTATCTCCTTAACTTGGATAAGGTCTGTGCTGCTCTTTTCTCCTAGTCAGACATAAGCACTTGCAGAAATAACCTCTTTTTTGTGATCCCTGTTGTAAAAGACTGAAAAAGGCCTTGGAAAAGGTTAGTTTCCTCTAAGGGAGACCTTCTCTTCGGAACTTATAGTTTCATCATAACTGTCTCTCCCCTTTTGAATCTATTCATAAAGCTTCTCTCCAGGATCTTTCCTGGAAGATCGCTTTTCTAGCTTCGTTTCCCACTGCCTGTAGGATTTGTGAGATCCCAGCTCTCTGTTGTAAGGAACCATATACAGTGTTCCAAAAAGACCATTTTGTTCCTAATTTTCTTTCAGAATCATCCTACTCCAGCAGAGTGGGCCTTATTTATTTATTTATATTTATTTATTTGTTGGTTTTGTAAAGCGCGACAGCTACCCGCAAGGGTTTCCCGGCGCTAAAGGCAACAGCAACAAGGCACTACCAGCTCAGGAGATTATTAGTTAAAGAGCCAGGTTTTGACGGCTCTGCGGAAACGAGCATGACAGTTCTCGGTACGAATGTGGAGGGGAAGAGAGTTCCAAAGTCTGGGCCCCAAGCATGAGAATGAGCTGCCACCCATTCTGGATAGTCTGTGTTTGGTACACAAAATAAGTTTTGTGAAGATGATCGGAGTGAACGAGAGGGGGTATAGGTTTTAACAAGAGACTGCAGATAGGACGGGGCCACCCCAGCCTTGATCTTATGCATGAAGCTCAAAGCCTTGAACTTCACGCGACTCTCAATTTTGAGCCAATGAAGCTCATGAAGGCGTTCTGTAATGTGGTCAGTTTTTCGGCAGCCACAAAGTAGGCGTGCGGCAGCGTTTTGAACCAACTGAAGACGTCGTGTGACTGCCTTGGCAGCCCCCAGGTAGAGTATGTTACCGTAGTCCAACCTGGAGGTCACCAAGGCGTTCACTACAGACCACTGGGTGTCGAATGGCAGCATCTAAAGGATCTTTCTAAGCCAGCGCAGGATGGTGAAACAGGTGGCTGCCACTTTGTTGGCCTGACCTTTCATAGTTAGGCCATTATCAAGGATCACACCCAGGTTGCGCACATGCTCTAAAGGGGATGGGAATGGGCCCATCTCAGCGGGCCAATGCCTAAGGACTCCAAAGATCAAGCTTATTCCCAAGGACCAGGACCTTGGTCTTTCCACCATTTAGCTTGAGTAAGTTGTGATTCATCCAGTTGGATATCTCACGCAGACCAACCTGCAGGGGGGAGATCGAGGCCAGGTCAGATTGGGATAGGGAAAACACAATTTGGGAGTCGTCGGCGTAAGTGTACAGAGTCAACCCAGAGCGTTGTGCGATGAGAGCCAGAGGGGTAACGTAAAGATTAAAAAGGAGGGGGCTGAGGATTGAACCCTGGGGCACACCATAAGGAGAAAAATAAGTTTTGGATGTGGAGGAATGTGAAAAGATTTGAAAATTCCGGTCCGTTAAGAAAGATGCAAGCCAGTCCAGAGCTATGACACCAAGCCTATGGCAGCGAGGGATCTAAGGAGTATATCGTGGGACACAGTATCAAAAGCTGCACTGAGATCGAGCAGTATCAGTGCAACTGTGTCACCACGATCCAGCAGAACACAGAGGTTTTCCGTAACTCCAAGGAGAGTAGTCTCGTGGAAAAACCTGGCTGAAAACCAGACTGAGAAAAGTGTAATAGGTTATTGGCCGCCACGAACTGGGACAAGTGTTGGTGAATATGTCTCTCTAGGACTTTAGAAAAGGCTGGCAGCAACGAAATGGGGCGGATGTTGGAGGGGACCATGGGATCAGCTGAGGTTTTTTTTTTTAGAAGGGGGTAACCATTGCGTGCTTCCAGCAAGCGGGAACAGCAGCAGTATTAAGTGACTGATTAAGCGTAGCGCAAATCATCGAAAGCTGTGGAGTATCCAATAGAGGCAGCACTGGAACTGGCACGGGATCAATAGGAGAGCCCAATCTGACTTTACACAAAATCTCAAGAAGAGTGGAGGGATAAAGATCAGGCCACGACAAAAGTGAGGCAGGGTAAGGGATCGGGAAATGGGTAGACTCCTCAGGGTTGAGGGGCAGATTGACCAAAGTGTTGGTATCTCTATAGGCAGAAATATCTTGATAGATGTTATCAATTTTAGAGATTAAAAACTGAGTGAGTTCATCACACTTGCTATTAGACAGGGGTGGAAATTTAGCTGTGGTCTGGGAACCCGCAAGATTTTTGACCATGCTAAAAAGTACTTTAGACTTGTTTACCGCTTCAGATATTGTTTTAGTAACATAATTCGCCCAAGTCAAGGCACAGGCTTTATGATAACGCTTCAACTCATTTTTGTAAATAAGACCTGTTGCAGGAGAGTAATCTCTTCTCCAAGTACGTTCCAGTTTTTTTACACCGAGATTTATCGGCTTTTAGTGCATCGTTATACCAGGGGGCAGGTGTTTTATGAATGATCACCTTTTTGGACACGGAAGGAAGGCAAATGTCAATGGGTTCAAGAAGCCAGGAATTGACAGTGCTGGCAGCGGTTTCCGTATCCACCGAGTTAAGTAGGCTAGTAGGTAAATGAGAGGCTAGAGTATTGTTGAAAGAGGCGAAGTCCAGCTTTCGCCAGTCTCTTTTGTTAGTACTCGGTAAAACTCCACATTTAGGCAAGGCTTCAGTGGCAGTAAAGGTAAATTTAATTAAATAGTGATCAGACCAAGGAACGGGTAGGGCCGGAAAGCAGCGTAGGTGAGTGATATTGGAAAAAATGAGGTCAAGGAAATGACCTCCACTGTGTGTGGGGCTCTGATTATGTCAAATAATATTCATAGACGCAAGATCAGCAATAAGATTGCTGCTTATGCTATTCTTGGGATCCTCTAAGTGGACGTTAAAGGCCCCAACGACCAGGAAATTACTGGAAGTAGTAAGAACCGAAGCTATGTAGTCAGAAAGCAGTGCCGACCAGGCATTCACAGGGCCAGGTGGACGATATACCAGAAGGCCAGTGATAGTAAACCTGGGATGAAGAGCAAGCCTGAACCACGCAGCTTCACAATTGCCTAAAGTGACAGGATCAAGTTGGCATTGAAAAGTGTTCTTAAAAATAATTGCGATGCCGCCCACGATTTTATTGGGTCGGTCACTTATAGCAATAGCGTACGTAGCCAGTGGGTAAGACTTCCGCAATATCTGGCCGGAACTTTCGTGGAGCCATGTTTCAGTAATGAACAGTGCGTCGGGCAAGTCATCCGTGAGAAGATCAAAGATCTCGCGTTTATGTTTATGTAAGGAGCGGCAGTTCAGGCTGAGAAGTGTGAAAAGGGGATTAACGGGAGTAGTATCCCTCTGGGCAAGATGACAGCACAGCTGCGGAACACCCAAGGAGAAGGTACAATGAGGGCAAGATTGAGGGAACTGGTCCTGCATATCTAAGATGGAACAGGCCTGTTCTGACATAGGCCGCAGTGCATATGATTGTTCTGCTTCATACTTAAGCCTGGGTAATGCGATTTGGCCAGGGATTGTGGCCCCTGGACTCGTCTGGGCGCGGACGGGCGCAGACGGGCACGCTTTCGGCGCGCCCGCTGCGCCCGTCCACTGCGCCGACGGGGCATGCCGGACATATATGCAGGAAGAGGGCGGGAGGGTCAAAAGAACTAGACCCCATCCCTGTGCCTCCCAGCAAGATGGTGGCACACCCCCCGAGCAACCCGCGACAGCGCCGAATCGGCTACGCGGGAAGACAGAGTGCAAGGGTGAGTGACAAAGTGGAAATAGTGCAAATGAGCAGAAAAGCACAATTAAAATGATGTTAAAACAGGTTAAAATACACAAAGTAGAGACTCGCTTTCTAGCTTTCCCGGCTTTTCGCCTCAGGAAAGTGCAAAGTGCTAGTGCCAATCAAAGCGCAAGGAAGAGAGCGCGCCTTGTGTTCTTAGATTGTAAAAAGGGGTTCGATATTTTTTTTTGGTACAACCAAAGACATTAGCAGACAAACAATCTATTTCTAAATTATGGTCCATTAAGAACAGGGTTGCACTTCTAGGCAATCCATCTCTAGTTTGATTGCTTCCTGTGTTCATAGGTACAACCTTGTTGGATAGACCTAAAGATCACTCGATTAGAGGTAGAGCTGCTATTGAAGCATTTCTAAGAAACATCTCCATTACAACCTCTGTAAAACTGCCATCTTGAATACTACACTTTAACAAGACATTACTGACTGGATTCAGATTCCAGAGTTTATGCCGAAATGGGCCCTGGGTCACTATGTAATCTTTTTGCTTAACCTCTGATAGATTTTTCTCTTAGATAAGCTTCCATTTCTAGTCGCGCTTATGACTAATACTGAAGATCAGCAATTTTTCTATAATCATAGCTCTCCTCCGGGAAATCATTTTAATATTCCAAAGCAACCGACCGTTCAAGGCAAGTGAATAATTCTCAGTTCTCCCATGATCCTTCATCTTTTTAAACAAGAACCTGCTCACTTCTACGTACATAGGATAGTGGTATGCTGGTGGTGGTCTATTTATTAAAGGCTTCAGCCAATTAGGCTACATTGTCAGCCTTTGTAAAAAAAAAAAAAAAAAAAAAAAAAAAAATTAATTTGAGAGTTTTCAGTTCACTAGGTTATTTTAAGTGGCTTTGGTCTAGATGTACTGTTAAACTGGTCACAATTTATGACCGTATTTTTGAGACTAGTGATGAATTTTGCCAACTGACCTATATACTAAAAGGTCGGCTCGTTAAATTCTGAATCCGAGTGGTTATAATTTGACTTGTTCATTAATATTCATGAAGTAGACCTCCAAGTGCGATTTATTTATTTATTTATTTATGGGCTTGTAACGCGCCGGCATCACACCCGAAGGTGTATCTCCGCGCGGTGCTGTGAAGAGACAGGTCGGGCAGCGCTCCTCCTAGAATAGAGTTGTCTTTAGGCATTTCCTGAAAGCTAGGTGACTCGGGCACTCTCTAAGAGAAAGGGGAAGACTGTTCCACAGACGCGGGCCCATGATGGAAAGGGCGCGGCCTCCCTGTCTGGTCTTGTTATGTCTGGGAACCTGAAGTAACAGCTGATTGCTGGACCTAAGATTGCGGGAAGGGCGGTGGTATACAAATTTCTCGGCCAGATAGTGTGGCCCAAGGTTGTGGAGACTTTTGTGCACCACACAGCAAATCTTGAATTCCACCCGTTTCCGGATGGGAAGCCAGTGGAGGGCCTTGAGGAGGGGCAAGGATGGCGTTCTAGGGGGGGCATTGGTCACCAGACGTGCCGCGGTGTTCTGAACCACCTGAAGTTTATTAAGCACTCCTTCATTAGCAGCTAAGAATAGGCCATTGCAATAGTCCAGGCGGCTCAGAACGAGGGCCTGGACCAAGGTCTTTCTTGTGTTGTCTGGTAGAAGGGGGAACACTTTCCGAAGGAGGCTAATAATGTGAAAGCAGGATCCCGCCGTGGTGCTGGCATGATGGGCAAGGGTGAGGTCATGATCTAGGCGGACCCCCAGGTTTTTCACCACCTGTTTCGGGGAAGGGGCCTGACCCAGACTGGAGGGCCACCAGTCAGGGGTCCACAGGATTTTTGCCTCTCCGAATAGCATGACCTCAGACTTTCCCACATTACACTGGAGAAAGTTCTTGGCCATCCAGCTGGCGATCGCAGTCATGCCGTTGGAGAAAGCTTGTCTTATCTCCGGGGTAAAGTTTTTAAAAGTGAACAGCAGCTGCGTATCGTCAGCGTAAGAGATGGGCATAAACCCGAAAGACCTCATAATGCTAGCCAAAGAGGAGACATATACGTTGAACAACGTAGGGCTGAGACAGGAGCCCTGCGGGACTCCTCTGATGATACTGGCCGTGGTGGAGCTAAAGGAACCCATATTCACCTTCTGGGTGCGCTCGGAGAGAAAGCTGGTGAACCACGCCAAGGCAGATCCATCAATGCCAATCTCCTTTAATCTGGTAAGGAGGATGGCGTGGGATATGGTGTCGAATGCTGCGGACAAGTCCAACAGCACCAACACCACTGACAGCCCTCTGTCCAGGGACAAGCGTATAGCGTCCGTGACGGAAAGAAGAGCCGTCTCGGTGCTATACCTAGGCCTGAACCCCGACTGAGAGTGGTCCAGACTGCCGGTCTGCTCAATGAAGCTGGAAAGGTGGTGATTAACATGCTTCTCCATCAATTTGCCGACGAACGGCAAAAGGGAGATAGGCCTCAGATTGGTCATGTCTGACCAGGGGATGGAGGTGTTTTTCCTGATGGGCTTGACCATGGCCTCTTTCCACTCCCGAGGGCAAGTCCCTCGGAGAGGGAGCGATTGATCACCATCTGAATGGAGGGACTGAGGACACTCCCAATGATGTGCATGACACGGGCAGGCACAGGGTCCACTGGGCTGCCTGATTTAATGGTCCCAATCAGGGTGTTGACTTGGTCCAAGCTAATCTCGGGGATAAAGGACAGCGCAATGGGGGCAGCGCCGACTATTCCGGGCTGGAGGCTAGAAGCGGGAACCATTTCATCAATAGATGGGCTTGCTTGGGAAATGTTTCGATAAATAACATCAATTTTATCGGCAAAAAACCCAGCAGTATCCTCACACAGTTTTTGGTTCAACATTTCTGGGCTGTCGCAAGCGACGGGCTTGGTGAATGTGCAGAGAACCTGGTACAGCAGTTTAGAGTCATTGCCAGCCTCAGAAAGTTGGAAGACAATGTGGGATTTACGGGCAGCTCTGATGTTTTTATGATAGAGTCTCATGGCTGTGCCATAGCGGTCTTTACCGGCAGTACTGCGTGAGATTCTCCAGGATTTCTCCAACTTCCTGCAGGCCTTTTTCTCCGCACGCAGTAAGTCCGAGTACCATGGTTCCTGCCTGCGGTCAGAGCGCCGGTTGCAGCGTCTTAAAGGGGCAATAAGGTTGACCGCAGTGTTCAAGGCATCATTGTATTTAGACAGGGCCGAGCTGGGGGAGTCTGAGGGGAGAAAGTCGGGAGGTATGAAAGCAGTTTTAAAAGTGTCAGCGGACACCTTGTGCCACTGCCTGCGCCATAACGGGAGGGGAGCAGGTTGGGGGCGTTCTTCGCTGGGAGTGGGGAGGGAAAAGTTAATTACAAAGTGGTCAGTCCATTCCACCTGCATAGGGGGATAACAGGTCAGGGAGTGCGAGTTGGACAGGATTATGTCGAGGGTGTGACCGGCCCGATGGGTCGGACCTCTGTTGCACTGTTTAAAACCTAGGGCAGATAGGCCAGCCAGCAGGTTGCGCGCTTCTGCATTGTCAGACAGTTCTGGACACAATCACAGGGGTGATAGCCTGCAAGATCCCCATGTTTGCGTTTCAATAGGGAACATTTTTTTTTAATGCTGCCCTTTTCCCTATAGAAAACAGAGCTTCTTTTTTATGTAGTTTTTTTTTAAAGTTTTTGTTTCACTGAGAGTTGTTAGTGGTCAGCGCACCACTGCATGGCTTCCCTGAAACGTTAACAAAAAAGTCCCAAAGAGTAAGTGGTCCGAATGGAACTCATTGTCCTTTCAGAATGTTACCAGTCTAACTTGGGAGTCAGTGTCTTTTCAGTTATTTGCAACTGGAATTATTCGCAAGCTGTTAAATGATGATCTGGGGTTTGGAAGAGATGTCCACAGTATGCGCCTTCCAAATAATTAATCCGTATGTAGCCACAGTCATTTTGTAGGAGCCGAAGAGATGTCCACAGTATGCGCCTTTCAAATAATTAATCCGTATGTAGCCACAGTCATTTTGTAGGAGCCTGTAAAACTTAACCGACTAAATTGAGATGTACATCATCAAATCTATTTTTGCAGTTACAAAAATCGATTTGGAGTGTTGGTGAGGCAAAACATGATAGAACATTTGGCCCTCTGTTTTTTTTTGTTTTCTACAAATTCGCTACTTTTTTAAAGTAAAGAGATGAAAGTTGGCCAACATCCCCTCTTGGGCTTTTCCAAAACTTTTCTTTTTCTTGAAAAAATTGGCTTCTTTCAGAATAAAAGTGTGTATATTTATTTTGTATTTGTAAAATGTGTACCGGGACCCTGCTCTGTGCGGGGTGGTTTTTTTCTTAGGGATTATAATGATTACCCTGGAGAAAAAGGAGGATTACAGGTAAGTAACTATTTATTCTCCGCTACTCGCCAACCTTCATTTTATTAGCCTCTTTCCTTCTCATCGATCACTACACAAGTCTGCTTTCGCTGTAAATCTTCTGGGCTCTGTAACAAGGAGTACTTACTATAAACCATCCGAGCAAATGCATATTGGGAGAAATCAACATTTTATTTGACAAACTGACACGGTTAAGTGAGTCAGACCTCAGCATCGTTGAACTGAAGACTTCCATGAACAACGCTATCTTTAAATTAAAAAGAGTAATTTCTTTAACTAACCTGACAATCTTGAGTCACAAACATCATGAACTTTAAGCATAAATGCTTCAGGACAACAAGTCCGCTTCCAAATAATACAACTTGCATATCTAACAGACCATGGAGAAAACTTGACCTCAGCACCCTGCATCTAAAACGTAAATAACTTCTATGTACCCTTTGAATCTTTAATTGTCCATATAGCACTTCTGCCTTTGGCTGACAACAGACTGTCCCATTAAAATGACACATTTTTTTCCTCCTCTCTGACAATTGAGATTGTTCAGTGCAGTTATTAAAATAGGTAAATGCGGAAACCAGATGCTTAGAAAAAGAATGGAAGAAAATGTGTGACTGGAACAATACAATTCAGCGACAAAATCAGTACAGGATACATAAAAAATCGGTAAGAAAACTGAGTACCCTCATCGCAATTCAGAGGCCGGAGGCCCAAGTAAAGAACACTTTAAATACTCTTTGACTTATTTAAACCCAAAAGTCTCCTCATCTGCTGAAGAACACACCAAGAAGCTCTGCAACTCTTAAGCAGACCAATTCATCAAACAAGCAGACCATGTTGACTCACTTTCTCCATAATGCAGGCATTAACATGCTCCACAAACCTCATACATCAACCTGCTAACAGTAAAACACCAATGATCTAATCAAAGCTATAAATTTAGGAAAATCTGACGTGTTCCTCTAAAATATATATACTAACATTCAAGAAACCTCTCCTGCCATAAAGACTAGAGCGATCATCGGTTTGTCCATGTCAAATGGAGAAATTCTTACATTAAAACATACAAGGTACTTGCTTACCTGGCCAACACAAGCCATAGATGAGCATCCAAAGGTCTCCTCCTTGGAGAGCACTCTCTCAGACCTCCAGCTTTGTGGACCAGACAAAGTTCTCTGACAGCCGAGACAGGATTCAAACCATAAAGCAGCACAGAATCATCATTGCGCTTCATCTGCTGGAATGAGTTAAATAGCACTGTGGATGTTAATGTATTCACAGTACTACTCCTCTGGACCTATCTCCACATTTAACACTTTGAGCTACATACTACATTTACTGCTAAGGTAGGGTGTCTGTCGGGGCTCAGTTTTTCTGTCTCTCTGTAAAGTTAACTTGTCACCACTTGCTGAACTTGACAACTCTTTTTAAAAAAACTCTAAAACTATTTCAGTTATACCAATCCAGCTTTATGCTCGAAAAAGTGATGGACCTCCCACCTTAGTGACTGCCTCCTGGTAATAGAACAAATGGTTGTGGAAGAACCCCCCCCACCTTACACAATAAATTGAGTAGCTACTTACATGTCTCACCGGAAAGTTCTCTGGGGCCCTATCATGTAGTAGGACGCGCTGTACAAACACTACAGTACAATTGTATAAATTACCCTGCAGTCCAGTAGAGGGGATACCACATGCTTAGGATGGGAAATGGCCTTTACGACGACGACTGAACTCTGCATGTCTTTGCCACAAAGGCTTTACCATGCCTGCCTTTACCACTCAGGCTTTTACGACTATGCCTTTACCATTCCTGCCTTTACAACCAAAATGTAAGTATTTCACAGAGAAGTGTAATATATATATATATATATATATATATATATATATATATATATATATATCAACACACCTCCTCCACGAACAGAAGAGCAGAGGCCACAACGGGGGATTCCTTTGGAAGCAGCTTTAATGCAAATTAGAATGGCGAATGCATTTCGGCAAGATATGCCTTCCTCAGCGCCCAAGTTGTTATGCACCCACTTCCACAAATCTCTCACAAATCAAGTGCACCGCCCCCTCTTATTTAGGCTGAGCGGCTCCGCCCCATGATTTTACTCGCACCTGTAGTAGTTCATCATGTAGTGACGGACTACAATACCCAGAACCCCATGTCCGGATCCAGGTAGGTTTGCGCTATGAAATGTAACTTTCAATAGTTTGGGGCGTTGTGAGCACTGGCGAGAAACGTGAAACAAAATAGCGTGCAGTCTTGAAATTTGACAAGAAAGTTCTCCCTCTGGTCCCCAACACCGCCTCAGCCTGTCAGTCCAAGTTCAATAACGACAGGGGCAAGGGTGCAATACAACCTGCCCAGCGTCGGGTAAATACCCGGCAACTGCCCCATCGTTCTCGGACGTCTTGGCGGGTACCGGAGCAATCCAATCCCTTGGAATCCAAAACAAACTGCCGAGGCAATTTCACCAGTGTTCTCCGGACCGCTTGTGAGGCGGGGGCCTCTGTCATTGCGTTTTCTGGCCGCTGCAATTAACGTAACCACACACCTCCTCCACGAACAGAAGAGCAGAGGCCACAACGGGGGATTCCTTTGGAAGCAGCTTTAATGCAAATTAGAATGGCGAATGCATTTTGGCAAGATATGCCTTCCTCAGCGCCCAAGTTGTTATGCACCCACTTCCACAAATCTCTCACAAATCAAGTGCACCGCCCCCTCTTATTTAGGCTGGGCGGCTCCGCCCCATGATTTTGCTCGCACGTGTAGTAGTTCATCATGTAGTGACGGACTACAATACCCAGAACCCCATGTCCGGATCCAGGTAGGTTTGCGCTATGAAATGTAACTTTCAATAGTTTGGGGCGTTGTGAGCACTGGCGAGAAACGTGAAACAAATTAGCGTGCAGTCTTGAAATTTGACAAGAAAGTTCTCCCTCTGGTCCCCAACACCGCCTCAGCCGGTCAGTCCAAGTTCAATAACGACAGGGGCAAGGGTGCAATAATATATATATATATATATATTGTAGCTCCTTATTGCGCCAAAGTCCGGGTCACTCGCAGACGGGTGCCTCTTCGTGGTGACGCCCCACGTTACGAATTGCAGCTCCGAATCTCTCCCAATATCAGAAAGAATTTACGGCACTCATAAGGGAAGTGTTCACGCTATTTTATTTTGAGAACACTCAGCAGACAAACGCGTTTCGGTTTTCCTTCGTCAGTGTCTACCATTGACACGGAGGAAGCGGAAATAAAAACATTTCATTGTTTTGGCATGTCTATAGAAAGAGGACTTCCTTGAATCCCCGTGAGGAACTTATTTGTTCAGTATATTACTGTTTCTTTACACATATTGAAAAACATGATAAGTGGCTGTATGCATGACATCCGTTTTGTATTTACATATCATTTTTTGCATGATTGTTTCAATAAATTATTTCTACAAATTATTTATAATATATATACAATTTATATTTTGCCATTGTTCATGTTACAGTTGCTATCAAGCCGTGGATCGGCAATACTCACGGGGTTTTCTAAAGCATGTTCTACAGATTCATATTTCATTGCATTTTCAAGGGATTATGCATTGCCCAAGTGAGAAGCTAGTTCCTCATTCTTATTCAATCCCAGAGGGGCCTTTGTTTGGAGATCTATAATATAACGGGACTCCAACCTTCTCAGTCTCCGCAATCTATCTCCGCCTCTAGGATTTACTGGTACATGGTCTAACGCAAAGTACTGTAGGAGTTCTCTGTTGCTGTTATGTTTTAGAGCAAAGTGCTTTGCTACGGGATAATTAAAATCTTTATTCATGATGGCACGTTGATGCTCTAATATGCGTAGTTTGACATTTTTCACAGTGCTCCCTATATATTTAAGTCCTACAGTGTCCGTGCGGACATCTATGATGTAGCGGGATTCTAATCTCCGCAACATCATTAGCCTATCCCCCCCTCTTGGGGGTACCGGGACCTGATCCAATACGAGAATCTCAGCAGTTCCCTGTCACTCTTATGTTTCTGTTGAAAGTGACGGGCTACAGGGTAAGTCATGTCACAATTTTGTATGGCCCTGCAATGCTCCAGGACCCGTTTTTTGGTCTCATGGATGGTACTTCCAACGTATTGAAGTTCACACGGACAAATCAGGCAGTATACCATGTATGGAGTACTGCATGTAAAAAATCCTTTGATCTTTTTAGGTTTGTCCATCCCTGGGATTTTGTATGAGGAAACCTTTTTACTACTCGAGCATGCTTTACATTTTCCGCAGGGGAAAAACCCCTGCAGGTTCTTCGACAGTTGGGTGGGGTGCTTCTTGCCTAGATAGCTGCTTGTAAGCGTATCTTTCAGTGACCTCGCCTTTCTAAAGGTCAATAAAGGTTGTGAGGGAATGTCCTGACCTATTGCTGGATCTAATTTCAGCAGGCTCCAGTTTTTCTTAAAATATATTGTAGGCAATCTATTGATAACGAGGTATATGACCATGCCAATATGGCGCTCACACTTTTGTTTGTATTCCGCATTCTTGTCCTCTTTTCATGTTTATTATTTGCACGTGTAAGAGAATATAAAAATGTCTGCCTCAGACGCGCATTTCACCATCGATAAAGGCAAAACGCCGAAACGCGTCTGGTCGCTGTGGGTTCTTAAAATAAAACTGTGAACCCGCTCCTGAGAGTGCTTTCTCTTTCTTGAAATTCGAGGCAAGGCTGAGCTTCAATTTACGGCGGGAGGCACCGCCCGCGAAAGCACCCGCCCCTTGAGTGCGTGAAGTAGGTGCTAAAACGAGGGAGCTTGAATATATATATATATATGTATATATATATATATATATATATATATATATATATATATATATATATATATATATATATATATACAACACAAATCACTCCCTCAGGTAAGGAAAAAGTGCGACACAGCTCTGGGGTGCAGTTCAAGTGGCTTTATTAGTTGTTCCTGCGCAAGATATTGAAAGTCCATGAAAAGCTGTGGCAGACGCGTTTCAGCTTTGAATAGCTTTCTTCAGTGCCCGTTCCAATGGCTTCTTTTTATCCCTGGGGGTCAGCTGGTATATAGATGTTACTGTGACCACTCCCATTACGGTGATTACTTGTCCCTCCTCTGCCTTAAAGGTGTAAAGGCACTACGCACTCTTCTCTCCAAACAGCGGCATGCTGGTAATTGAAGTCCTCTCGTGGAAGCCCATTTAGTAATTTGGCTTTCCAAAACACCAAGTGATGCCCCAATGCATATTGGCTGATAGACCTGACCCCACACCGCCGCCGTTGCTTGGGAGAATTCAAAGCTACTTGCTGTCCCCTTATCAGGCAATTCAAATTTCCAAGTGGAGATAAACAACACCCGGGGGTTGACGATGCGTTGCAGTTTTCGTGCACATTCGCAAGTTGCTGGTCTCCCGGGTAGCTCCTGATCGAGAGGCGTGCTGTCCGCCAGAACCTGCTTGCTGGCAAAACAATGAAGCCACAAATCTCTCCCTCATGTAAGGAAAGAGTGCGACACAGCTCTGGGGTGCAGTTCAAGTGGCTTTATTAGTTGTTCCTGCGCAAGATATTGAAAGTCCATGAAACGCTGTGGCAGACGCGTTTCTGCTTTGAATAGCTTTCTTCAGTGCCCGTTCCAATGGCTTCCCATTATCCCTGGGGGTCAGCTGGCTTATAAATGTTACTGTGACCATGGGTTTAGGGGGGTGTGGGTTTTGGGTGGCAAGGGTAATTTTAGGGTTTAGGGTGGGTGTGGGTTTTTGGGTGTCAATGGTAATTTTTGGGTTGAGGGTGGGTGTGGGCTTTTGGGTGAAAGGGGTAATTTTAGGGTTGAGGGTAAGTTTGGGTTATTGGGGGAGGGTCATTTTAGGGTTTAGGGTGGGTGTGGGTTTTTTGGGGGGGAAGGGTAATTTTAGGGTGGGTGTGGGATTTTGGTTGGCAAGGGTATTTGTAGGGTTTAGAGTGGGTATGGATTTGAATGGCTAGGGTAATTTTAGAGTTTAGGGTGGCTGTGAGTTTATTTGCAAGGGTAATTTTTAGGGTGGGTGTTTGAGTGTATGAATGTGTGTACATTTATATATATATGTGTGTATGTATGTATGTATATGTATGTATGTATATGTATGTATGTATGTATGTATGTGTATATATATATATATATATATATATCCACAATGAGGTCCAGAGTGAAGACGCACACAGTCAGCGGGTGCTCAGCGCAAGGGTCGAACCCAGACCCGTATTTCATTTAATCATTGTTCAAAGGAAGCGGCAGTCAGGGGAAGTTCTGTTATTCAATAGTTTATTGAATCAAGCTCAACCGCCGCGTTTCAGCCTCCACGGCTTTGATCACGGTAGGTGAGTCCCTTCTTTGTTACACATTATATAGACCCACATGATCTTAAAACATTGCATTGTGGGTATTGTAGTGCACAAATTCAAAAGATATTCTTGTCAGTAAAGTAAAATAAAATAAAAAAGGGAAATGTATGTTTATACACAGGGTGACATGGCAATTTCAAAACGTTTGGATATAGTATCCAATTCAATAATCGAAAAATATATTTTATCCTAAAGTAATGGTATAGTACACTACTCAATTACACATTGGCATATTACTATTCACTATAGTCCATGAGGAAACAGCTAAAAGTATCAAGATATGGGGATGAGTCAAGCAGCAGATAAATCAAAAAGAGACCAGAAAGAAGAAAGAAAGGGGAAAAGGAAAGAAGAAAGAAGAAGAAAAAAGAAAGAAAGAAAAAGGAAAGGAGAGAGAGAGAAAGAGAAGAAAAGAGGAAAGAAAAAAAAGAGAGGGGGGAGAGAGAAAAAAGAGAAAAGAGAGAGAAGAGGGAGAGGGATTATAGACATTAGTTGTGGCTTATCGGAACAGAATAAACTTCTCATTTCAGATGATTGGGATACATTGTTTCAAGATATTTTATAAAGAGGATAAGTTCATAGTCTATTCCAAGTGAACGGCAAGTTCTTCATCAAAGTTCATCCCTTTCGGCATCTTTGTTTTTAAACGAATGATGTATCGGGATTCTAATTGGCGTAGCTCTCTTTTCCGGTCTCCACCACGTTCTTTGGGTAAGATGGTATCGATCCCATAGTATTGCATAGCCCGCCAATCCCCATTCTGGCATGCAATCATGTGCTTAGCAGTAGCGTAGGCAATGTCTTTATTCTTCACTGCTCGAATATGTTCTAGAATACGTTTCCTTATGGGGCAGATTGTGCTGCCAATGTATTTCTGGCCACATTTACATTCTATAACATACACAACATACTGTGTTGTACATGTTATCCTCTGCTTCACTTGTATTGTGTTGCCGTTGGGTTCCAAAAGTGATTTAGTGTTTTTACCAATCTTACAAGCCTTGCAAGAGTTACACTTGGTGAAGCCCTTTCGTTGTTCCTCTAGCCAATTAGCTTGTTCTTTTGCCTCAAAATGGCTGCTTACAAGTATATCTCTCAAGGATCTGGTTTTCCTATATGTTGTTGTCGGTTTAGACCCAATTAGTTCTCCTATGTCTGGGACTTTGGAAATCAGATGCCAATGTTTCCGCATTTTGCTCATGATAGCGCCACTTTCTTTACTGTATGTTGTTACAAATCTGGGAATTGATTGGACCTTCTGTTTTTCCACTTTAGTTTTAGGAATCAAAGTTTCAATCCTTGGTATGCAGTCTATTTTTTTCTTGTTTTTCAATAATGTGTGATCTTGGTTCCTTAAATCTTTGAATAGTTTCTTGCATTTTCTTTTCTGCATCTTCTGGTTGAGAGCAGTTTCGTTTCATACGCATGAGTTCTCCAAACGTAATACTGTTCAGCAGGGGCTTAGGATGGAAGCTGGTCCCGTGTGGGATGCTGTTTGTCGATGTTTTCTTCCTATAGAGTGTAGAATGTATCATATCATCCTCTATATACACAAGTGTGTCAATTGTTGTTTGTTTTGGCAGAAACCACTGGAGGTTTTTATTTTTGAAAGTGGGAATACTACGAGTCCCAGAACTCGATGAACATGGAATCCCCACCAGAGGGCTCCCCACCAGAGGGCGCAATGATTTGAAGGTTTAAATACAGAGTGACTTGTTACCTGCTTTTTTCTGCCACTCGAAACTGCTACAAACCCGTGATCAAGGCGCAGGGGCGCTGAAACGCGTTGGGTGTTTGATTTTAACAGGCAGAACAATGTCCGGTCCAAAAAGAATAAAGAATGCTGTTTAAATCACAGGATTCGCCTGTTTAAGTGCGTTCTTGCTGGGGGGGGGGGGGGGGACACCTTTTGGAATATATATATATATATATATATATATATATATATATTTATACTTACCTGATACATTTTTACCAGGTATATGCCTTTAGCATGCATACATGCCTTTATAGTGAAACTACTTGCTGAAAGGCAAATTCACAGTAAAGACTTCCGAGTTAAAGGCATGCGTGGTAAAGATGCATTTATTGTAATGAATGGGCGGTAGAGGAATGCGTGGTCCCGTTAGACAGGCCGCTTAGGATACCTTAATGGGCAGATCCAGTGGTATAGGACGAGTTATGTTACCTAACTCCAGGAACTAAGTAACCTGTTTAAGTTTCAACAGCTGTTAGTTTGATGGGAGATGTGACATGAAGAATGAATACTTAAGAGAGCCAATGATTGTAGACTCTCTGTATATTTTTACATGGAAGACCTCCATTAAGTGGCAAGGGTATTCCGAGGTCCGGAGCATGAGAGGGAAGGAGGCACTCCGAGACATGTCCTCGCTTATATAGCCTTACAACAAAGGCTTACTCTTAGAGATCTAACAATTGAAGAGCGAACGTTTCGGCTATGCTGGAACCGGTCCCAACGACGCGCGGGTGTGCGAAATCCATATGCTCCTGAGATACCTCTTGGAATGATAACGGCGCTCCCCCACGGGGGAGACTGGTCACAACTGCAGACCTGGGAGGACGCGGGGTTACTGGTCCTTGGCGACCTCTACGAGGATAGGGCACTCATACTGTATCAAGATCTGCGGGAACGTTTTGACCTCCCACGGGGAGTATACCTGCTGCATGCCTCGGTGACTGGGGCCATACAGGAGCACTGGAGGGCTCCTCGAACCAACAACGACCATGGCATGTCAGTACACCATGATGGCGGCTGGAACTTATAAGGCAGTAACGTGCCTATACTCTAGAATGCTCCGGGAGAATCTGCCGCCCCTGACGGTGCTCAAAGCCAAGTGGGTACGGGACCTCGACAGGGAGATCCCCGAGACGGCTTGGGCCCAGATAGTGCGGCGAGCACGGAAAAGTACGCGAAATGCGCGCTTCCAGCAAATCCACTTTTATATACTCCACAGGGCTTACTTAACACCGGGAAAAATTAAGAAATATTTCGGGACGGCCGAAGCGGCATGCCCCAGATGTACTGCAGGAGGAGCGGAGCTGGACCATATGCTATGGTCGTGCCCTGACCTGAGGGAGTACTGGGGGGCGATAGGTGGCACACTGAACGAGGTCACAGAAAGGAATCTGCAGTATGACATGGCGATCAGTATTTTACACTGGTTCCTGCATACACCCAAAAATAAGACCACAAGTAAATTTATTGATACGGGCCTGCTGCTGGCTAAAAGGGAAATCACAAGACTTTGGAAGGCGAGAGTGGGTCCAACGCACAAGTGATGGGTTGGTGAGTTCCTGAAATGGGCTGCTTGTGAAAGTACACTTCGATACCAAGCAGCTCGCCGGAAACCAAGCGATAGAGCAATGGACACGGCGGCAGCGTGGGAAGCGCTAGTGCAGGCCTTAAGAGATAGCACACTACAAGAGGAGGGGGAGGATCCTGATCCTGACAGAGACACTACCCAAGACATTCCAGGCACATCACATACTTAGACAACCATAGGCTCCTGATAACACCCATAGATGCAGACTAAAAGGACCCGCAAGCGTAGGTGGTGGGATTTGGGAGGGGGGGGAAATAGGGAGTTGGGGACAGTTGCAAGGTTTTTTTGTTTTTGTTTTAGGGGGGGTGGCACGTGAGGAACTTAAAAAAGCGGTCGTATATTCTCCTAGCAGAAGGATTGTTGCTGCTTGTATATTTATGCATATGACGCATCCCTGCTCGACGCCGCCCGACCTCCGGGTTGTGGGCCACAAGGCTGTGTAAGGAACTGAACAGGGAATAGTGTATTGGGGAGCCAGAGATGTAATGCATGTACAGTAATGGGGAGAGGAGTTGGCCTAACGGCTAAGGCGCTCGACCTCGGACCTGGGGATCTGGGTTCGAGTCTCGGTAACGACGACAAAAACTCCTGTGATTCTGGGCAAATCACTTAACTCCCCGTGCCTAAAATGAAAGTGTGTCCTCATGTAACGTAACTGGTGCTATGTAAAGCGCTCTGATACCTGATTCGGTTCGGGTCTAGTTTGCGCTATATAAAACTCTGCAAAAAAGAAAAAAAAAGGTTTTATGTAATATTAGACTGCAATAAAAACTACTTTAAAAAAAATGGAAGCCCTCCAGGCTCTAGACAAGGTTTCCAGTTTAACTTGTGTTGCTTTGGGCCACAGCTTCTGTTCTTCAAAATACAAATGTTATATATTTGCTGGAAAAGTGGCAAGGGCCACTTCTATTTAGTTTGGCCACAATAACTCTCCAGTCCACCTATGCACTGCTTATGACCCCATATCATGAATTATAAACTGCATCAAGTTCACTAACGTGCTTCACTATGGGCATTTGGTCATGCCTCCCTTATACCTATGCCAAAAGGCTTGCCCTTTTTACGTTCTGTCACATTAGTATAGCTTAAAATACAAAGTCTGCTGCTGTTTCGCAAAAAAATTAAGACCTGGCTCTTTCCTAGGGTCTAATTCCTAGGGGCAGTAGTAAGAGGCCTTCTGTTGGCATGCCTTCTTTTTTCTCACAGCTGACAGACTCTTCCGATTTATCTCTTAGCGCCAGGATGCCCGTAGGGTTACAGTGCGCTCTACAAATGTCAAATAATAATAATAATTAAACCCCATTCTTATGGCTTTATAGTACATTTACAATTTGGGAGTCCTTTCGTGTGGTTTGTTAAAGGCCATTAATTGGGAGAGGCTGAATCATCATTTGTTAGTCTCCTAGTTTAATTGTGTGCAATTAGAAGATAGCTTTAACACTGTCCAGTTTTGAATGATTTGTTTGAGTTTATTAAAGTAAGATGAGTTCCATTTAGGAAAAGCTGTGTTTTAAGTTTGTGGACTTACTATGCATGAAAACTTTGTTTTTTCCTCTTAATTTTGGGAAACTGCTAGGTCAGAGTATTGTGCTTTTTGTATCTGAATCAAAACTCCCTGTTTTCCGTTTTTGCTGATTTTTACAGATAAATACAGACCGAAAACCATTTATTTCCCTGTCTATTTTTAAATGTCAATAAAAACGGAAATTGGGTAGTTTTTTAGTAAGTCTAAATGCTGTCAATCATGGCTGCCAGGCCAATAGCTGTGTGGATTGACAGGCAAAGGGGTTAAAAAAATAGGGATTTTAGTAAAGTCTTAAACAGCAATAAATTTGCACAACCTTGATTCTTAAATTTGCATAGTTTCTTACACGTGCATATTTTACCCCGAGTGTGTATATATCATTGAAACCTGTCGGCTGACAGGCACGGGTGCAAATTAACTGGTTAAATAAATGCAGAAATATACACATTTCAGCGTAATTTTTTTTATTTACAAAACTTAAAATAAATATGGATAAATACAGGTAAAATTTGCAAAAAATAAATATGGATAAATACAGACAAATGATAATATATATACCATACAACCAGGCGCCTTAATCATAACCAAAGTTCATGTCGAATGAGTGGACATTGTGTGTTTGTGGTGCCTTCTGCTAATGCTGGTTTTGTTTATAAGTTTAGAGGGTGTATGTAGTGTGGTGCATAGCAGTACCCTTAATTTGGCAGCACATTTTTACAATACAGCTTTGTTGTTGTGTTGTGCACTTGGTTGTGCGGGACTGCTCTCTGGAATGTTCTGTCTGAATAGGACCATTGGATTGATGTCTGTGGTGTAATTGTTGGCTGTAGAATGCTTTTGCACTCGTATGAAAGCCTACGTATGGGTTATGCAATTTCTGATGGTCGCATGTGACAAGAATAGTATATAATGTATTGTCGAGTTTTGATTTTGGACAGTGAAAGTAGTTTTAGAAAAACTGGGTGTTTTCCAAAACCTTGCTTTTATCCGTTGGTGTGGGGTTCGGTGACGTTTTTTGAGTGAGTAGTTCAACTTGTTGACCTGTGGGAGAATAGCACCAAACTCCCTTTCCAGCATTACCTGAAAGCAATGTTTGTGCAAAGGGGTGAGAAACATATTACACTTGTTGGCAATAATGGAAGACAGGAAGCCTAAAAAACGGTCAGTCGTGGATAGATAGAAGCTTGGTAGATTTTAAGTTTTTTATATTTAAACATGAAATTGCAGAATGAGAATTGCGGATCCAGTCATTATATATATATATGGTTATAAGAGAACACTGGTCCGGGGGGTCATAACATATGCGATCATATGTGGATATTAAAGTCTGATGTTTCATTAGGTTTTATACATTATGATTCGTACTGATGAATTCTGTATACCCTCGTAAGTGTATAAGATTACAACGTAGATGAGCCTACACTGAGTGCTGCATTACAGTATTTGTACTGGAAGTATGAGCAAATTAATTGAAGTTCACGAACTTAGTAGAATGAGTACATAATTTTACGTATGGACAAGTTTGTACATCTATGTATTTGCTTAACACTACGGAGCCCCCACCAGGACGGCATAGGCACGAAAGGCGCCCGTCTCTTCCTTCACAAATCGTAGCGAGGATTTTGCCGATCCGGGGGTGCTCATGGAGCCTTAATTAGCAGCGCTCCTAGTTTTTTTCCCGGGAACACAGGAGAAAAACACTTTTTAAATTGAGAGTCTCATTTTGAGACTCCACTGCAAAAACCGACGTGGATAGGGTGCGCCTTAGCGTGCGCATACCGTCACATTGGTCCTGATGAAAACCTGATAATTAACACATAGGTTGAAACATGTAGACGTCTTTTTAATTCACTATACGACTCTGTTTTATACACCCACAGCCCACCTAAAAGGGCAACTGGTGTCCCACATTTTAATAGTATCCGAGACACTCCAGAATAAACTCTTTGAGTGGGTAGGATCGGGTACTTTTTAAACACACGATTACTTGTTTTGCACATATAAAAAGAAAACCAGCTCCACTGTAATCAGGTGTCGCAGCACACCTGGATGGCACTCGGCTATTCAGGTGGGACCCCGATGATGAAGCATGTCACCAACTAGGTTGGTGAGTGAGGGGTCTTCTTAAGGACAAAGGATATCCTATTTTGGGTTGTGTTTAACGCACCTCACCCTCCCTCTACTGAGGCTGGGACTTACTCATAGGGTCTAACTCCCTCATTGTTGTTGAAACATCTATGTATTTGCACAGAAATATGTTTCCAAGCACTTTGCACTTTAGTCTTGTTCAAGTCCGAGCCCTTTGCATGTAGTCTGCGATGCAGTGGAATATATTTCGACATTTATCGAAAAATACTGTTGGCCATGTAAATTAACTTGCATTTAAGCACTTTATAATCTGTTACATAAGATACCAGCTTATTAGTCATGGCATGATGATTTTGAATTGTTGAGTATCCACTCATTAGCTGAATACACATTGCACTTTAAAAATGGCGCCTGCGTTTGTAAAGCTATCCGGTGTTACATGCAATGCAGTCCGTTCACTCTGTCTAATTAGGAATGAAAATTTGGCGCGAATTGGGTTCCTGACTAGTTTAAATCACAGTGGTTATGTACCGTTCGTCAGTGAGCAAGGGCACGGACGTGCCCGATACGCGTCTGACGATATGCGAGATGGCCTCCCACCATTTAGATGTTTCTTATTTTTTTTAGTTTTTCATATCTTTTAAAGAGAACATTCAGTGCGTCACTCTCAGGTTTTTCAATTGTGACTGTAGCCCCTGTTTTCTTCCCTGGGCTCGTGCAAACAATACTTGTGCCTCCTTCCTCCTGGCACCTTCCTCTTCCATACTGGTAAGAAACGTGTATGAGTTTATATCAAAGTCGTGTTACTTGTCCTGCACGTGTGATTAAACACAAGCAGGCGGTTTCATCTGAAATGTGTTTAATTTGGTGGGTCTTACTCTGAAGGCCACTGTATTTGGCAGTCTACTATCGTGCTGTCATATAAACACATGAATTACAATTACAGTAACGGCTTGTACATAACCGCTTACGTTATCAATTCTTCCTGCACGTTAGACTCTGGCACAATATAACTCCTTAATGGAGTAAACAGTAGCCCAAACTAGCTATTTGTGGTGAATGGTAAATGAAATCAATTTCTTTTTGGTCGACTAACTATGAAGATTTTTAGAATTTGGATTATAATATACATCATGAAACGTTGTAAAATGCATCTACTGGTACAACCCTCCTTACGTTATCCATTCCAAGATGGCGCTTCCAGTTACAGATACATTGTACGGGTATTTTGTACTTTGTCTATGTTTACACTGTGTATGTTGAAACTTTATTTATGCACGTTGGTGCTTCACGCAAAAGTATCGAGTGATCAAGACACCGCCGGGTGTCAAACGCGTAGCGATAATTTTGGAATAAACTGGGGAAATCCTTTCCTTCTCTGAGTGCGCATTGGAATTCTTTGTGTTGTTGGAATATATATATATATATATATATATATATATATATATATACAAAAAAGAAGGAGAGAACTCTGGGTAGTTCTCAGTTTAGGTGAAAAGCAGCTCCTGTTAGAGCACTCTCAACACCAGCGACACTCTAGATCTGCTCACCTCAAATGTCGGTTTTTCTATCAAAGTTTTTAAGCATAGGATTACCACAGTGCTATCCACGCCGAGATAGAAAATGACAAAGTCTTTTGCCATTTAAACAGCAAAGTCTTTAAGCATAGGACTAGTACAGTGCTGTCCTTGCCGAGCTGTAAAATAACAAAAGCCATTTATCACTGCAGGCACAATATTACAGCTTTGAATTGGTAAAATACCAACTCAAGCCAACCTGAAATGAGTAAAAGCAACCCCTGACACAGTGTTTCGCTCTAATTAGAGCACTTCAGAGAGGTATAGCTTTGTCCAGACACAAGGGAGCACCCAGTATTAAGTCAAAACAAAACCCTTTCAGGCATAGAGTGACGCATAAATTATGCAAAAAAGGAGGAGAGAACTCTGGGTAGTTCTCAGTTTAGGTGGAAAGCTGCTCCTGTTAGAGCACTCTCAACACCAGCGACACTCGATCTGCTCACCTCAAATGTCTGTTTTTCTATCAAAGTTTTTAAGCATAGGATTACCACAGTGCTATCCACGCCGAGATAGAAAATGACAAAGTCTTTTGCCATTTAAACAGCAAAGTCTTTAAGCATAGGACTAGTACAGTGCTGTCCTTGCCGAGCTGTAAAATAACAAAAGCCATTTATCACTGCAGGCACAATATTACAGCTTTGAATTGGTAAAATACCAACTCAAGCCAACCTGAAATGAGTAAAAGCAACCCCTGACACAGTGTTTCGCTCTAATTAGAGCACTTCAGAGAGGTATAGCTTTGTCCAGACACAAGGGAGCACCCAGTATTAAGTCAAAACAAAACCCTTTCAGGCATAGAGTGACGCATAAATTATGCAAAAAAGGAGGAGAGAACTCTGGGTAGTTCTCAGTTTAGGTGGAAAGCTGCTCCTGTTAGAGCACTCTCAACACCAGCGACACTCGATCTGCTCACCTCAAATGTCTGTTTTTCTATCAAAGTTTTTAAGCATAGGATTACCACAGTGCTATCCACGCCGAGATAGAAAATGACAAAGTCTTTTGCCATTTAAACAGCAAAGTCTTTAAGCAAAGGACTAGTACAGTGCTGTCCTTGCCGAGCTGTAAAACAAAAGCCATTTATGATATATATGATATATAGGATATAAAGCTGTAAAATGATTACATACTGATAAGAAGTTACATCAGCGAGACACTTTCTATGTCCATGTCAAAGGTCATGTGATTTTCACAGGGTGTGTTTTTATCACTATGTAATAATATAAAAAGAAGGCTGACGCTGTGTGATCAAGAGCACTTGATTCTCGAAACGCGTCAACAAAGAAGGTTGGATTAATTAAATAATTTCCTACCTCGAGCGTGGGGTCCGCTTCTTCCTTTCGCCGTTGTGGAGGTTGGGAGGAAAAGTGTGCTGATTTCAGTTACAGAAGCAAGTTGTCTCAGTCAGCGGTACCCCCTTCCCCCGAAGTGGCCTCGCTTTACAACTATCGAGCAGCGTGATTCCGGAGAGGGAAACAACGTGAGGCCCCCTGCAGCTGTGAATAATCTACGAAAAGCTGTGCGGTGAGCAGAGACGTTTGGTCGGATGTCCGGTTGAAACTCATTTCGCCGGAGAGTGTCGATAATCAGCATACAGCAGGTGGGGAGGTTGCGAGGCAAGTGAGAAGTGACGGCGGCTGCCAACTTCATTTACATTTAAATCCTTCTGCACCACAAGCTATGTCAGCTAGTCTGGAACGGGAGGCGGCGGCAGAAGAAATGTTTGGCGACCTGCCGCCAGCCGGGGCGAGTGTTTCCACAGCAACTGGCCAGTCAAGCAATGCGAACCAAGATGTAAAGCAGCTTTTGAAATTGTTGGAGAAAAAAACCCGATCGGAGATTACAAAGTGGTGGGAGCACAAATCTCTCACGAAGTATGAGGAAGTTGGGTGGGTTCCGAGAGGTTTAAGAATATTACTGGCACCCAGCTTTGAGGAACCAAACCCTGCTATGCTCAAAGAATGGGGGGCCAGTAATTTAGAAGCCTCAATGAACCTGGTAAAAATACTAATTAAATTTGCCTTGCTAAAGATTGTTGGATGAGATTGCAAAAATTAATGAAGAGCTCGATGGGGACGCACAGAGAACACCAAGACTTGATTGAAAAAACACGAAAGGAAATATCAGAGAGGCTGCGCAAACACGAGGAGAAGATTAAAATTCGTAAAGCGCACAAATTCTCCCGCGACAAGAGAGATTATGAAGTGGGACAGATCTACACTTTCTCCCGTAAGTTTGAACAAGCATGGAAGCAAAAGTTTGTTGCGAGAAACTCTAATGTGGTGCAACAGGGGCAACCCGGTCAAACAAGTGCGACTATGGAGTCTGATGCTGATACACTATCGCTATCGAGCACTACTGGCTCAGATCTCAGTATTGACGCAGGTACCAGCAATATGCGATTAGATCTTGGAGAGGAGGTGGTTTTTTAGTAGAGGATTGCCTGAGAACTCTCCGCCCCAGAGTGCGGAACACAGCACAAGGAAAAGGCGCAATGCCAGAAGGAGCGCCAGGAGGAAATGTCGGAAAACCCGTGCAAAAGAAGAAAACTTGGTACAAAAAGAAAAATTAAAGGACTGCACCATTACCAACCTGTCGACAGAGACCTTAACAGCAGCTGAAGAACAGCTTTTGTCTCTAGGTCTGAATTTTTGCCCTGAAAGTGCTTTTAGTTACACGAAGACAAGGGCTGACGTTTTTTTGCTACATACGGAAGCTAAAACTGAAAAAGTTTTTCACCATCGAACCCGGCACGAGCAATGAGCAAGAAGAGGGTGCAGTTCCTCCAAATCCACGTACCAAACCTCAGATTGTGGCTGCGGCTAACGCCATATTACTATTAACCCTATGTGATCTGGGGGAATCATCTGATACAGGGATATCCAACAAAGAAAATGAAAAAGGAATGGCAATTCGTAATACCCAGGCAGAATTACATGGAGTGGGCATCGGACGAAAAGGAGCAGATGAGAGTCCTTTTAAAGTCAAAAGCACATTCATACCGATGATGCCTAAAGATGCGGTTGATATTTTTCACGAGTGTGTAATTGAAGATCTTAAAACACTGAATCGTAAGGTCAATGGTCAGAGAAGCATTCAATCGTACAAGGACAGACAATATGTTAATTTGATGAACAAACTCAGCGCTAACAATGAAATTGTGATTAATAAATCCGACAAGGGTGGAAACAATGTACTGTGGCAGAAGACAGATTATATTGCAGAGGCTATGAGGCAATTAGAAAATGGCGAGTGCTACACTAGATCCAATGGAATGGAATATAAGAGAGCAAAGGATAATTTAAAGAAGTGTTTGGCCACATATAAAAGGGAAGGATTAATATCAACTGAGTACAATTTTTTGCACTCTGAAAATCCTGTAATTCCGAGTTTGTATTTAATACCTAAAATTCATAAGCAGGAAACTCCGACCCCTGGCAGGCCTATAATCTCTGCAATCAACAGTACAAGTAAGAACGTTTCCAAGTACATTGACTTTTACTTACAGGACATGGTAAATAATTTGACAAGTTATATCAAGGATACAGGTGACTTTTTAAATAAACTGCGCCTGATTAATTGTCAAGATGGCTGGTGTATGTTGACATTAGACATAGAATCATTATACACCACCATCAACCACACCGACGGTTTGGAAGCCATACAACACAACTTGGGGCAGAGATCCTGTGAGTACTATAGTCACAACAAAATGTTATACGAATTGGTGGCCTGGTGTTTGCACAATAATTATTTCATGTTTGGGAAAGATATCTGGAAACAGATAAGAGGTGTGGCGATGGGATCTTGCTTCTCCCCCAGCTACGCGTGTTTACATGTTGGCTGGTGGGAGGAGCGGGATCTCATCGTCACCCCAGGTTTTGACAATGTACGTTATTGGATGCGTTTCATTGACGATATTTTTTGCATATGGGAAGGAGAGGAATCTAGTGCTCTAAAATTTGTAGACCAGCTAAATGCGAATACACACAATCTCTTTTTTACATCCAATGTCAGTAAAGTCAAATCAGAATTTTTGGATGTACAGATTGAGATTAGAGAGGGCAAATGTGGAACATCTATGTTCCGAAAACCACAGCTGGCAACAGCATTTTGCATGCCAGTAGTGGGCATCCCAGGCACCTCATAGAGAGCATACTGTATGGTGAACTCTTACGCCTAAAAAGGATTTTTAGATCCCCCAAAGTTTTGAGGAAGGGGCCAACAATATGATGGAACGCCTCAAGGCAAGGGGATATAGCAACCAAACCCTAACTAAAGCATTGGTGAAAGCACGTGAAAGACCTAGGGATTCATTATTAACACCTAAAAATACCAATGTAGTGACTGCTGATGAGGCCCCTCGTTTAATTTTAACGTTCAGAACATATTATCAAGGGAATCATCAAGAAAAATTGACCGATCCTCAAAACCGATTAAGTCTTAGGCTGCAGATTACCAGATAACCCGACCATCACTTTCAGGAAAGCAAAGAGTATGCGTAACAACTTAGTGAAAGCAAGCCCTGAACTAGGTAGTGGCAGTACCTGGTTAAAACCTAAAGATGGGTTTTATAAGTGTTCCCTATGTAGAGCATGTAAATTCGGCATCACCAGCACCCACTATGAAACCCCATTCTCCACAGCCAAAACTGCGATTAGAGGCAATTACAATTGCCATACCGATTATGCTGTGTATGTCCTGGTGTGCACCTGTGGCTTGCGTTATGTGGGCAGCACGAAGCTACAGGTGCACGCCCGGATTTTGCAGCATCTGAGGGCAATTGTAAATAACGATAAGAGTTACCCTGTTGCGCATCATTTCAAAGCAATTCAAAATAATGATTTATCTTGTTTATCCTATTTTGTGATTGACGCAATTGCACCTCTTAGGAAAGGGGGTGATAGAGATAAAATGCTGAGGCGCAAGGAATCGGGTACATAGTTGAGCTGGACAGTAAACAACCAAATGGACTGAACACAACAGAAGATTTGCATCACTTCCTGTAATGTGTTGATTACAAATGAAATGTGCTTTTAAAACGATGGAGACCCTTGTAAGATCTGTTTAGGGTTCAGGTTGCCTATACCATATCGGTGTCAGTATTTTTATCTGCTAGGCATGTGTTCAGTTCGCTTGCTTAGATTGGTCAACCAGTATGAACAAAATTATCCCAATAATAAGTATTTCTCCGTTAACCAGTCTACTTTCTTTTAAAAGTCAAATCACTGTATAATTTATGTAGCACACCTTTGGTAGGATCTATTGTTTATAGAGCATAATTTAGTATGCATGTTTGGTTTACTAGGAATTTATGAGCACAATTTCTGCACATAAGATGATTCAATTAATCACATATTCAATGGACAAGAAGCGCAATTATATTTATGTAGCAGCTTGTCGCTATGATTTAGTCGTATGGTTGTGAACAGTTCTCAGTTGCAGTAGAGTGGACAAATGCATAATAGATGAATTAACGGGAATCTTTGCATGCATGCAGGAATTTTTTTATCAAATATATATATTTTTTGTATGAGAAATGGTTTTATATATATTTAATTATGTATATATTTGGATCGATTTTAAACCGACATAAATATAGGCATTGATTTTACAACGTTTGATATATTTATATATTTGTAATCTAACCCCATATTTATATTGCACTTTGTCACTTTATACGATTGTGCTCTCATTGCAGCATTTATGCTGGGAATATTAAATATTTGACTGTTCAATAATGAAACGATGTATATACTATTAAGCATTCATGCTGATATTATGTACAACATAGTGAAAACTGTAAAATGATTACATACTGATAAGAAGTTACCTCAGCGAGACACTTTCTATGTCCATGTCAAAGGTCATGTGATTTTCACAGGGTGTGTTTTTTTCACTATGTAATAATATAAAAAGAAGGCTGACGCTGTGTTCACTGTGTGATCAAGAGCACTTGATGGTCGAAACGCGTCAACAAAGAAGGTTGGATTAATAAAATCATTTCCTACCTCGAGTCATGGGGTCTGCTTCTTCCTTTTGCCGTTGTGGAGGTTTGGAAGAAAAGTGTGCTGATATATATAATCTATCCTAATATATATATAATATATATATATATATATATATATCACAGTCCGCTAAAATCAGGTCAACTAACAAACAGGAGCACGCTGTAGATCTGTTTTCAATGTGTTTATTCCAGACCCTAATTTATTACAGGATTGGGCTGAATTTACTACCGACTCTGCGAGGGGCATGATGAAGATTCTAGTCAAAAACGCATGGAGTGACCAGAAGAAACTGCTTGAGGAGATTAAGAATTTAGAAGAACAAATCAGCAAGGAAAAAGATGCGAAGCAAAGTGACGAGTTAAGGGCCGCTATGGTTATTAGACTCAAGGAATATGAAAAAGGAATTCGTGCTCGTAAACAAACTAAATTTCAAAGAGACGAAGACGACTATAAATCAGGACGCATCCTGACCTTTGCACGTAAATACGATGCGCCCAGAAAGGAAATGACAAAAAAGAAGGCAGGAGTGTCATTCAGCCGCGAAACCTCTGAGTCGGAATCATCAGGCGCAGAACAGCAAAGTGTTGAGGAAGAAAGGGAGGTAGAAGCAGATAAAACCACCTTTTTTCAGGAGTTCAAGCTTATTTGCGAAAGTCGCCAGAGACCGGCTCCCCGAACTCACCCCCCGAAACCAAAGCAAAACGCAAGATGAGACGGGGGAAAAGTGGGCGAGGAGGCACCAACTTCCAGGAGCAAAGGCCACAAGAACAGGAAGTAATTGAGAAAAACGTCATCAACCTTTCAGACCGTCCTTTAAATTCGGAAGAACTTAAGGTACTCCAATTGGGATTGTCTTTCTGTCCGACATCAGATTTTAATTTTGTGGACACTAGAATTGACCTGTTCAAATTTGTTCAAAAATTAAAGCTTCAAAAGATTAATTTGTTGCATCCCACGAAAAGTAATGACAGACTCACTACAGGGAGAACAGTTGAGCTCCTCCTGTGACAGAGACTCAGAGATATGTGAGGTTCTTCAAAGTCTAGAGACGTTTAGTCATGAATACAATCCATATGACAGTGGTGGCACAGAATCTGATAAAACCTATGCAGGTATTGAACAAATCAGTGGAAAGAGTGGACTAAAGCGGAAGTCCAGAATATGTCCACAGACAACAACCAATGCAATCGATGTCTTCAATGAAGCGATACTCGCAGATTTAAAGAAATTACAAATGCAAGGGAACAAAAATGAGAAGAGACATTTTAACATCTCAGCCAAACAATGGCAAGCAATTCAAGGTCTCAAACAGGACGACTTGATTGTGATAAAACCTTCGGACAAGGGGGGAAATATCGTGATCTTTCCAAAAGACCAATATGTTAAAGAAGCTCTCAATCAGTTGAAAGATCGCGAATGCTATGAACCCACCAGCAGAAATGAATATTCAAAATGTGTAGAGACTTTCCATCAGAACCTTCGCGAATGGAAAGACAAGGGGATGTTGGCCATTGATGAATTTAATTTCTTATTATGTGAATATCCCACCTTACCTACGTTTTACCATCTCCCCAAGGTTCATAAAAATCCGCTATGGCCCCCAGGCAGACCAATTGTAGCATCCATAAATAGCCTTTCGGAAAATTGCTCCCGATATTTGGATCTTTTCTTTGCTCCTTGGGTAAAAAGTCTTAAATCATATATTGGGGATACGCAAGATTTCTTAAAGCAACTGGAGGGTGTCGAATGGGAATCTGGAATGCTTCTTATTACTCTTGACATCACGAGTTTGTATACCTGTATAAGACATGACCAAGGTATAACAGCTGTGAAATCCTTCCTTGATAAACGTCCTTTGGAGTTTCAGAAACACAATGAAATGCTTGTGCAGATGTTAACCTTCTGCTTAGAGAACAATATTTTTCTGTTTTCAGGTCAGCTGTATAGGCAACAGAGGGGGACTGCGATGGGCACGTGCTTCGCCTCCAGCTATGCGAATCTTTTTGTTGGCTGGTGGGAGGAGCACGTGGCCTGGCGGGACACCCCCGAAAAATGGATGGGAAAGGTAGAGTTTTGGACACGGTACATTGATGACCTCTTCATCATATGGAGGGGGACTCACTCTGCGGCTGAGGAATTTATATCCTTCCTCAAAACTAATAATCTCAATCTTAAATTCAGTGGCCAGATAAGCAACACTCAGGTCTTTTATCTTGACCTGCAGGTTTACATAAAAGATTCTGAAATTGTAACACGACTGTATAGAAAGCCAACCGCCGGGAACGCTTTGCTTCATGCCAGAGGTTTCCACCCAAGAAGTATGATTCACAATATCCTATACGGGGAACTTCTGCGCATGAAGCGAAACTGTTCATCAGAGCAGGATTATAACGTAGCTAAGGAAGAAACATGCACACGTTTCAGAGCAAGGGGCTACTCAGATAATTCTCTAGAGACTGCTGCTAAGAAAGTTCAAGTAATTCAAAGAAAAGATCTGTTGATAGCAAAAACTACCAAAAGAACTTCTAGCTCCGGCACACCCGATCCTGTTCGGATGATTACACGTTTCAATCTACAGTCAGCTAAAATTGTACAGATGTTCCGCAAGAATTGTCATATTCTTAAGACCGATAACATACTAAAGAATCACATCTCCACAAGACCACTAAAACATACAGGAGGTCCAAATCCATCAGAGACCTACTGGTCTCGAGTCACTTTGAGGTTACCACCAAAAGAAAAGAACCGGTAAAGGGGTTCTTTCCTTGCATGAAATGCAAGGCGTGCTAATATAGTCATAAAAAAACATCTGAGATACCAGGCAAAAAAGGTAAGGCCACAAGAGACCTCAATAGATTACTTCATTGTAATTCAGAGTATACTATATATTGTCTGGAATGCCCCTGCAAAATGAAGTATATTGGGAGCACCATTAATGCAACTAAGAAACGGGTGCTTGAACATATGCGGGCAATAGCAAAAAGAGATAGTCTACCCAGTGGCACGCCACTATGAAGAATGCCATCACAGTAACCGAGACCTTTTATCTTTCTATTGTTTAGACCAATTGCAAAAAAGTGAAAGAGGAGGGGACAGGATAAGGAAACTATGTGCCCTAGAATCCCGATATATTATCGAATTAAACACCATATCACCTCAGGGTCTTAACAATGATGAGGAACTGTGGTCACATTTAGAGTAACAATGCCAAGAAAGATTGGAAAGTATAGGTAGATGCTTTTGACACTTTGATAAAAACTTCTGGAGTTACAAGAGTTCATTTGTATATATATTCTTAGAAACCCAAGGAACTGTTTGTTCTTCCCTTTATTTTTACTTTTATTTATCTATTAAAATAGAGGGATTTTGTATATTTCATGTAATCTTTTGAAGAGGCTGCTCAGGCTATACGTTTCCGTAGAAATGGTGGAAAAATATATGTTGTATGAACATCGTGAAGAAAGAAAGATTTCCACCTTCCACATTTCGTTGTGTGCCCATTCAGGGCATAATACGAATAATTTTCTTAAACCCATGGTTTCTCTGCAAATATATATATGAGTCAGAACTATGCATTGTTATTCAAAATGTGAAAATTCTCATTTATAATTTTCTTGATAACATATGGAGGCTTGACATAATGGAAAGTTTTTACTCATTTTAACTATTACAATTTGATTTCTTACTCTCCTTGCCACTCCATGGGTTTTTTGCAAAGTATTTATGCATTAGACATGGTTCCAAAACATTCAATGTGCTACATGTTAAGATGACCGACACAGTAATCATGTATTGAGACATTCAGTAGGCTTCTTTCATGTTCACTAGGATTTTTAACTTGCACGTGCACTTTATAATGGTGAAACTTTATCAAAGTCATTGACATTGACAAAGCCAGAGCGGCGAAACACGTCTGTCAAATGCTGGAAGGGGGATTTTCATTAATGGAATAAACACATTGGAAACGGATCTACAGCGTGCTCCTGTTTGTTAGCTGACCTGATTTCAGTGGACTGTGTTTTTAAAGTATACGCGGCACACCACCTCGTTGGGAGGCACCCGAGATGTGTGAAGCGATGGCTCGGTGAAACGGAAAAATGTTGATATATATATATATATATATATATATTTCAATACCGCAAAGCTCCTGCAACAGAAGACACGGACCCCAGGCTGCAGTAAGGTAGATTTTATTCACCTCTCAGGCGACGCGTTTCGAGCAACTTGTGCTCTTGATCATAGATATAGATATATCCTATACATATATCTGCTATATATTCTCCAAAATTTGATCGTTCATAGATTTTCATGCTGTATTCGTTCACCATCATTAGACTATGAATCACTAGTACTTGAAAGCTTGAGGTTTTTCATAGAGTAAAATTAAGAATTCAGTTTGAACGGTTGAAAATAAAATGTGTGGCTATTTCAACAAAAAAATATTAAACACCTGTCTGCAAGCCTGGCCTGGCTCCATTTGATTTGGCTCTGTTGGACATGCCGACAGGTAGCTGGATAACTGATGCATATGTTTTGGGATTGCGCTGCACTCCATGAAAAAGACGACTTGTGGTGCCATAGATTTAGAAAGATATGACTTTCTTCAGCTGTGGCCCTCAACACTTAATAGTTGAAGATTGGACTTAATAGCACTCAACAAATATGAGCGAGTTAAGCTTCACAAATTAAAATGTCTCTTGCCTCCCTTCATGTGACTTATTATTCATCAAGGTGCCCTTTCATGCAGACATGGAAGTGCCATTAATGTTATCTCGTTTGTGTGCAGTGTGTTGAGAGTTTGTACGGTCTATATAGATTAGAAATGGTTAGTGCAAACGTGAAGTGACTTAGATCCCTGAAGAACTTATACTGTCATATTTATAAATAGATATGCCAAAAGAGTTTTTCTTTTTGGATTAGATTATATGTTGTTTATTGCTGGACTGGAATTAAGTGCTTTACAACTGCTTATCACATTCACAAACCTCTTGAGTCTTTTTGATGTGATGCTGCGCATATCCGTTTTGTTTTATCAGATGGGTTCCAGGGCACTGTTTCCCAAACGTTTTAGATACACAACCCACCTTTTAGAATTACATAATTTTACGACCCACCTAGCTTTAATGGACAAATGAGGCAGGCGATTTTTTTTTATGTAACTAAAGCATTTTATAGCATTGCACTGTTTTTTCCAGGCCGCACATATTACAGTGAAACGGCCATTAAATTGGCCAGGCTGAACGTTTTATTGATAAAACTATAATGCACACAAATGATAATGTGTGGAAATCGAGTTTCAGTAAATATGTATCGTTTGTGCATCACCAAGTGTCTGTTTTGATCTTTTTAAAATGTTTGCTTTCACACTCTTCAGAATTTATTTATTTATTTATTTTTACGATTTATAAAGCGCAACTTTTACCCGTGGCGCTAAATAACAAAAAATGTGCCTCACTTTTTCTTTCCCAACTGCTGAATGTCTACACTTCATTTACAGGTATTTACATCTTATTGTGTTTTACAAATCATGGCATCCAACTGCATTTCCTTTTACTCTCTGAACTCTGGCAAGATTCTCACATAATTCACTTTATTTGTTTTCTCTTACCGCAAAGTGAGCCGAGTTTGTAAACCGCAATCCCCATGTTAAAAAAAAAAAATCTGTAATTTGTCAGAAGACCGCTTGAGATTTGACCTCTATGAAGTGCAGCATATGTAACCAGATATAGAATTTAATGGCATCCTTACCTTTTGCTTGGACTTGCACAAACCCCAAAAATGTGGCCGTGACCAACATTTTAGGAAAACCTGTTCTAGGTATGTGTTGGTTGGTGATGATGCTGTTTGTGCCACCATTTATCTATTGTTCTGACAAGGCCAAGGTCGTGCAGTAAAATACTCAAAGCTATAATGGTTGGTGGCCTGTGCATGAGTGTGTAAAGGTATTAAACATCTAACTGAATATGTTTGAGCATGTGTAGGTGTGTCTGGAATGATAGTTTTCAATGATATGGTTGAGTGTAAATTGAAGTAAGATATAAAATAAAACATGAGATGTGGAACATCATAAAAACATTGGGTGCATGTGATCACTCTCTGTAATTCCGTGTTTGAGAGATGGTGTGATGACTCTGGAATTTGAGTGGTGGGTGCATCAAAAACTAGCTATTCTCTAAACTAGAGCTTCTGTATGCACAAAGCTTAATTTAAAAATTGCTTTGCATAGTCTGGTCTGTATTGGTATGATGTAGATGTGTTCTGTACTAAAATCTGCAGGAAGCAGAGCTGTCAATCGTGAGAAAAGCATGAGGAGAATCAAAATAAGCTTTACTTAGACATATCAAAAGGCTGCCTCCTGGTATGGCATAACAATGGCCAACACCTAAATATTGTGGCATTGATTACCTTCAATCTCGTGGTTGTGCATTTGATGCAAGGAAACCTGGTGTGTTGGGCCTCTGTCGTCTCTGTGCTCCTCTTACCAGCATATGCACAGTTTTCATTCACTACTTTTTGCTCAACTTCCTTCTTAAGGGAACCTAGAAGACTGTAGTGACAAAATAGCGTTGCTAGTTATCGGAATCAACACTGAAACACATATGACACACTATAAACCCACTCTATTCTAGCCAAACATAGCTAATGGAGGGATGTGTTACCAAGCTGCTGTAAGCACCTTTGGGCACTTTCTCTGGAGTACAGATGCTATGTGAATGTAGCTTACAATACAGTACTAATGCCAACTTTGTGGTGATGAGAAGCATGACGTTGAAGGTAGGATGGGGGTGAAAGCTCACTCATTTAGACAAATACATGGACAGCAGTGGCATGCCCTTCATAGAAAACATCAAAGCATTTATTCATTCAAAGCTATCTCTCAGGTTGCACAACAAGCATGCTCATTCTTCAGGGAGGAAAGCTATTTTACAGGTTGTATCTATCAAACAGGCTCAGGCAGTAATCCCTTGTGTTACAACTAGTTTATGAACTCAGGCGTTGGTGGAGTGAAGTTACAGAGGTAGCACAGGCTTACGAATTTGGAAAGCAGAGCTATCAAACCTGAGGTGGATCGGTTGATGTTTTATGCGGCTTGGATGTTTGAAAGGATACGGTTGGTTTAAAGCTGTTGTCAGTTTAAATTACACATATCTGATAGACTTCTAGCCACAGATTCCTTACCTTAGATTTTCCCAGATGTCAGACTGGATTCGGAAGATTTTTTGTGAGCAGTACCCGTGCCTGCATGTAGTAGTGTTCGGCTCAGTGTGCATTGTCTGCGTTGTCCGCACCAGAAGTGACGTCCGCAGTGGCTATATAGGCACCACCACCTAGGTGGGCTGATGTAATTTCTTTTCTTTCCACTCCAGCTAGCCCTGGTCCAGAGAGATAATCTTCAGTCACTGTTAGACTGGATTTTTTTAAAACCTTTTGTCTACTTTTTTTTTTAGGTTTTCCCTCCTGGTGTGGCAGGGTTGTCCTCCAGGAAAGCCGTCTTCAAGCCCTGTGGAGCCTGTCCTAGACAGATGTCAGTGACGGACCTGCATCTTCTATACCAGTGGTGTCTCGAGCACGACCTGAAGTCGTGCTCCGACTACCGTGCCATAAATCCTAAGGCCTTGTGGGAGTGGTTCCTCAAGCTCATGGCGGCTTGGGGTAAGATGCCACAACACTCTAGGTCCCAACAGCGGCCATGCAGTCAGAGATTCTCGTCCCACTCCAAATCTTCGGAATATCTGAGTAAGTCTCGACACACGAAGAAGTTGAAGAGGTCATTGACTTCTCATCTGTCTGCCAACGAGACGAGGGAGCATTGACATTCAAAGCCTGGCTTCACGCTAGAGCCTGTGCCACTCTGCGACTCCCTGATTTTCGAGGAGCCGGAGCAACCCCTGCCCAACTGAAGGTGTTTTAGACATCCATGTGCCTCATTTGGGTGGCCCGACTCCTCTGACACACCTTTGGGCCTCACAAAGTTGGAAGGGGCCCCATCTTTTTCTGTTCCAGCGGCTTTGGTCCCGGCAGAACCCAAGGAACAATTTCTGAATCCGGTCCAGTGCTGGTCGTATTGCCTCAACCTTCCTAGACGCTGGTCTCGATACTGACGCCCATGCGGCGCCATCCCCATTCTGATCCCCGGCTCAGATACGGAAACGGAGGGGCATTGCCCAATGCCGTATCCAGCACCGACACAAGCTTTGCTTCCTAGATTGTAGTCTGAGCCTTATTCCCTTGGTTAGGACTGTGAGGAATGGGAGGGCTCGCTGGACCCTTAGGAATACCAGCCATATGGAAAAAAAACACACATGGACAGGTGTGAGGTACTGAATGAATCCAGCGGACTGGACGCTTCTACAGATACTGGTATGTTTTCTCCCCCTGCAATGGCTACTGAAGAGGGAGCTTCTTATGCAATGTGGTGCGTAGGGTGGCTGAGGTCCTCTATCTTCAGTTGCGCTCCGTGTCAGTCAAGACTTATGTCTTGACTGAGGTGCTGCAACCAGAAATCCTCCCTTCAAAACTGCTACTCCCCTTCAATGACGCCCTCACTAATATCCTTTTGGAGACTTGGTTCAAACCCAATACAGGGCTTCTGTGAATAGGACAATTGCCTGCTGGCGGCAGCACGCCCCAGAGGAATCAAACTTCCTCACCCAACTCCCTACCTGAAGATCTTGGTGGTCCAAGCCTCTACTTCTCATGAAAATCCTGGCCCATTCCCTACCACTTCCCCGGATAGGAAATCCAAGAGGCTGGACTCTTTGTGGAAGATGTTTTCTTATGTCAACCTGGCACTGCAGTCTGTGAACACTGCATGCCTTTTGATCTGTTATTACCACACTCTGTTGGACATGGTTGCGCAGGTTTTGCCAGCGGTCCAGGAGGAAGGCTGGGCTGTATGTTCTCAGTATGTTCCCGATGGGAGAGATGCAGCCAAGTTCACAACCTGTTGTGGAATTTACATGACCAACTCGCTGGGCTGAGCGGTTTAGTTGACTGCGGCCTTGAGGCAACACCCCTGGTTGAGGATGACTAGCTTTTCGAGGAATATACAATCCTCTTATGAACATTGCCCTTTGATGGCACCTGTCTCTTCAGAGACTAGGCAGATTTGGCGCTGGACCACTCAAAGGCCAGTCGAGCTATGGCAAGTTCCTGCTTTCTGTTCATGGCAATGGATAGGGCTTCCAGCTGCACCAGTTTCTGGCCAGCCACTGAGTCACACTTGCCACCCAGTCTGGTGTGGCCGAGGGCGCGAGACCCACAGACCTCGCGGGTCAGGCAGCCAGCGCGCTGGTCAGTCTCTAAACACTCCTAATCTGTCTCATTACCAGCATGGGTATCCAGTTGGTGGCAGGATTCACCTGCCCCACTGGCAGTCCCTAAAATCATATTTCACACAAAAAGGAAGGGGTGAGGGTTAGCAACTCCTCTACCCCAAACCCCCTGCTTCGACATAATAACATCAAGAGGGGTAGAGAGGAGACACAAGAGATCGGCATGCAGTGGCACTAGTCGTGTTCTTGAAAACTGCCCTCACTCACACACAAATGTGTATGACATGCTTCATCATCGGGTCTGCTTACAATACACCCCGACGTAACCACGCACAGGATGGAGCATAAGGAAGAGGAAGACAAACAACATAAAAATAATCTTAATTGGTGCTAAATCAAAACGACTGAACAGTGATAGATAAAGTGCAGTGAAAGAGTGGTTAAAACTGGCTCAGTGGGTATACTATAATCCAACTTTATTCCAGGGTCCCCCATCCAGGATTAAAATCGTGAAGGATGGTCGTGTTTAGAGCTAACTATGTACTCCTAACACCCCTCCTTAATCTGCCATTGATGTCAACATGTTTCGACAGTCTCACATGCCCACAATGAAGGGTCAAACCGGTCTTCCTCAGGACTTCTATCGGTCCCAGTCACAGTCCCCCTGTTACCTTACATTGGTCAATTCACGGGGCTCAAAACCTAAAGATATCCATGTGTGGAGGCAATTCCCCCTGCACGGGATACAATTACTGCAAAATGGAAAAAAGAACAAAAGAATTGAATCAGGCTTAAAAGTCTCCATCCCTTTCATATGCATTATCCCAACCCTTTCATATGCATTATCCCAACAAACAAGCCCCAGTGATTTCCTTGTAAAGGGTGCAAGAATAAAAACGGGACAACATATTGTCTATAAATGCAATATCAAGGCGGTGTAATAATGGATACGACCCCCGGAAGACTTGATATTGCATTTATAGACACATTTTTATTCTTGCACCCTTTACAAGGAAATCACTGGGGGTTGTTTGTTGGGATCCTGCTTTTTTCCATTTTGCAGTAATTGTATCCCGTGCAAAGGGAATTGCCTCCACGCTTATGGATTGACAGAAAGATCCCTCCTATGTTGATAACATCAGGGATGATACTCACGCGCTCCACGTGATCGGGACGTACTATGCGTCACCAGGAAATATAACGCTCCTGGCTGCTTCTCTACGTGAACTACACGGCGGTGAGAGGCTAGCCATCTGAAGAGTACCACCTTCGGAACAAGGAAGGGGGCTGTATGGGAGAGGGCCCGTGGTTTAAATATTTGAAATACTATTGTGTTTATCTGTTATGGCCTGGATGGGGGTGCTCAATACTATTGTTTCTCTTTTTGTGTTTTTGGCACAGATTGTGTTCTTAGGGGGTCTCCCTGGCCCTCCGCCATTTCGAGTTTGACAAATTGATGAACTCGGTGAGTGTAGAATGGTTTCGCTGGCCTGGTTACCTTCCTTGAGACTGTGTGTGGCCATTTGTTTTTAATATGGATGCAAGTAGCTTGGGGTTAATGTGTGTCGTCAGCTGACATACAGGAGTATCTGGTACTCTCAGGTACATACCGTATTGGTGAATTCTGAAGTGGGCTGTGTAATAATGGATACAACCCCCGGAAGACTGATATTGCATTTATAGACAATATGTGACACATAATGTCCCGTTTTTATTCTTGCACCCTTTACAAGGAAATCACTGGGGGTTGTTTGTTGGGATAATGCATATGAATGGGATGGAGACTTTTAAGCCCGATTCAATTCTTTTGTTCTTTTTTCCATGTTGCAGTAATTGTATCCCGTGCAAAGGGAATTGCCTCCACGCTTATGGATATCTTTAGGTTTTGAACCCAGTGAATTGACCAATGTAAGGTAACAGGGGGACTGTGACTGGGACTGATAGAAGTCCTGACGAACACCAGTTTGACCCTTCATTGTGGGCATGTGAGCACGGTCGAAACATGTTGACATTAATGGCAGATTAAGGAGGGGTGTTAGGAGTACATAGTTAGCTCTAAACACGACCATCCTTCACGATTTTAATCCTGGCTGGGGGACCCTGGAATAAAGTTGGATTATAGGATACCCACTGAGCCAGTTTTAACCACTCTTTCACTGCACTTCATCACTGTTCCCAGTCGTTATGATTTAGCACCAATTAGGATTCTTTTTATGTTGTTTGACTTACCCTTCCTTATGCTCCATCCTGTGCGTGGCTACATCAGGGTGTATTGTAAGCAGACCCGATGATGAAGCATGTCACACACATTTGTGTGTGAGTGAGGGCAGTTTTCAACAACACGACTAGTGCCACTGCATGCCTATCACTTGTGTCTCCTCTCTAACCCTCATAGTGTTATTTATTCCCTAAAATCAGCCAGGTGGGTTTTACATATCATCTAAAGTAGCTACTCCCTCCTCTTCATGGTAACCCCTGCCTCCATGTCACCATCACTCAACTGGCTAACGGAGGATCATCTAGTCCTTCTCGGCAAGCAAGTCATGGTGCTCTCGGCCAAGGGAACCATAGAGAGGGTGCTGGTGCAAGAAATGGGCTGTGGTTATTCCCTCTACTTTCTGGTCCCCAAAAAGGACAGAGGCTGTTATCCTATTCTAGACCTGTGGGCCCTTAACCACTTCTTCAAGAACGAGAAAATCAAAATGCTCCTGTTAGCTCGGGTCCTATCTGCCCTGGACCCAGTGTAGCGTTGGACTTGCAGGATGCCTATGTTCGAGGCATATGAGCTGCAGATCGTACACTTAGCAATAGATCGCCACCTGGTGTTGGGCTCGGATGATTTCAGGTTGGAAGAAGTCTTTGTAGTCACAAGATAGGTGACTCCTCCCATGGACAATACTGCGTATGGTCATCGACTCCATCCTCAGATTGTTTTTTTCCGCCACTGGGTTTGGATGAAAGTTTTCCGCTCCGGCTAGAAAAGACTTTCTGCAACTTCGAAGCGTGAAACTTTATATAAACTTTTTTCGACATCGAATAGACTTTCGACATCACCAGCTACATTCAGGTGCGTCGATGCGGGCCGTCGGGCCTATCGGCGTTGTACGGCCTACGCCTCATGGACAGAACTCCATTCAAGAGATGCCCGGTATGTCGAGCAAAATTCCCTCATAGCGACCATCACAAGGTCTGCAACCGCTGTCTCTCGCCAGAACACGACGAGTCGACCTGCACAGCCTGTGCCTCCTTCCGATCGAAGAAGACCATTCGGGATCGGAGGGCCCGTCGACACGAGATGAGGAGATCAGCGCCAGCACCGGAAGCCATCTTTGAAGAGGAGATCGTCGGAGAGAACATCTCCGGAGACGAAGATCCACTCGAAGATATCTCCGAGGACGAGGCTCCACTCGTCGCCGAGGAAGACTCGCCTGATCTCCAGATCATATCAGGGGGAGAGGACTCAGACGACTCGATTCCGTCTCGGCAGCCCGTGAGTACCACTGCCCCTGCACAACATACACTACCCAAGCCAAAGGCAGCGGTCGGCACTCCGCCCATGGGGCCCAATCGAGACCGAAATTTACCCTCAGACGCCCCGCCTTCGGGCTCGGCTCCGAGGAAAAAGACTACGCCTTCCGGTGCCTCGGCGCTGAAAAAAACACATGTGCCAATTCCACCTCCTCCATTGGCACCGAAACATCCTTCGGCACCGAAGGACTCTTCGACACCGAAGCCAAAACACCCTTCGGTGTCCAAAGACAAAGTCCCTTCGGCACCCGAACCAAAAGACACATCGGTGCCGAAGCCAAGAACTGCAACGGACCCAAAAGCTTCGACTCCGAAACCTTCCGGTTCCAAGAATAAAGATGGGAAGCTAGATTCCGGTGCCGCAGGCCCAACAAAACCTGTTTCCACGCCAAAATCTCCAATATCGGTGCCAAAGACTCCAAAACCACATTCGGCACCTAAAAAATTGCCACAGGACTCAATCACTCCTCCTAAGGCAAAGGGCACTAAGCAACCCCTATCGGCACCGAAAAAATCGACGCCTAAGAAGATTATACAAGAGGAAGAACTGTTTAGATCAGATCCCAAACAGAAAAAAGTCCATAATAATCCAAAAACTGGACACGTGGAAGCAATTCCTTATAAGAAAAGACCAGCAGACACACCACTTCCACCTGTGGTTCCTGCCAAAAAGAAGAATTGTGCAACTTCTCCAATGCACCCTTCCTCTCCTTCACCTTCTTCCTCTCCTATCCCTCCTTACATTGAACCTATAACTTCTCCTGTTCAATCTCCTGCATCATCACATCACACTGACGAGGAGTATGACTTAGGTGGGGGGAATGATGTACCAGAGCCACATACATACCCTTTAGATGAGGATGTCAATCCAGAATATCCCAAGGATGACGATGCATATGGCTTTCCACCAAACAATGTGCCAGACATCCCAGATCCTCAGTACTACCCAACAAAACCTTCCCCTCCAGAGGATAGTATTGGGTTTAATCATCTACTAAACAGAGCTGCCCTTTACCATGGAGTTTCAATGCACTCTGATGCCATTGAGGAGGATTTCTTACTAGACACATTTGAGCAGTCACAAAGGTCTACTCAAATATTACCCATGATCAAAGGAGTCATTAAACATGCTCCAGATTTTTTTTTAAATCCAGTACGATGTAGGGTGTTAAATCCCAGAATAGAAAAAAAGTATAGACCAGCTCCAGCTGGCCCATTCTACATTAAGGGATATCTACCACTTGACTCTTTGTTAGTGTCTAATGCACGTAAAAGAGCCAACTCCCAGACTTCTGGTGACACGCCTCCGCCTGACAAAGAATCTAAAATTATTGATGCGTCAGGGAAACTAATTGCTGCGCAAGCAACAAACATATGGCGCATAGCAAACACACAAGCCTTACTTTCACGCTACGACAGGGCTCACTACGACCAACTAGAAAAATTAATGGAACACCTCCCAGATCAATACAAGGATCAGGCAGCAGAGCTCTTACAAGAAGGCAAATTAATATCTAATGCCTCAATTAAATGCGCACTAGATGTAGCTGAGACTGCATCCAGAGCAGTTAATACTAGTGTTATTCTCAGACGTCGTGCATGGTTACGCATTTCAGGTTTCAAACCAGAGGTACAGACTACCATCCTGAACCAGCCCTTCAATCAGAACCAGTTGTTCGGGCCGGAAGTAGACAACACACTAGAGAAGATGAAGAAAGACACGGACACAGCTAAGTCTATGGGTGCATTACAATCCACCCAGACTAGAGGTTCTTTTCGTCGCTCCTTTTATAGAGGAGGCTCCAAGCAGACAGACACAGATACCACATCATCTTTTAAGATACACACCCAAACCTCCTCTAACAAAGGCTACTTTAGATGAGGATACAGAGGCAACAACAATAAGGGAAGAGGTAGAGGTAATAACAACCACTCCTCTTCCACTCCCAAACAGTGACTTCCCTCTGCCTCCCCTACAGCATTCCACTCCTGAGGGGGGCAGACTATCACAGTTCCTACCTGTCTGGAATTCCATCACAACAGACAGGTGGGTGAGACAGATTATCCAACATGGCTACTGCCTAGAACTCACAGCAACCCCCCCCCAACATACCACCCAGGCAGCGTCCAATGTCTGCAGAACACATAACTCTGCTTCAACAGGAAGTTCTAGAACTTCTACAAAAAGATGCTATTCAAGGAACAGGAGTTTACTCCCTGTACTTCCTAATTCCCAAGGACGGGACACTAAGACCAATTCTCGACCTCAGGCCCCTCAACCACTACATACAATCGGATCATTTTCACATGATCACTTTACAACAAGTACTCCCATTACTACAACAGGGAGACTTTCTTTCAACACTAGACCTAAAGGACGCCTATTTTCATGTTCCTATACATCCTGCGCACAGGAAGTATCTAAGGTTTGTCATACAAGGACAACACTATCAGTTCAAAGTCCTTCCATTCGGGGTCACAACAGCACCACAAGTGTTTACAAAGTGCTTAGCAGTAGTAGCAGCACATCTCAGAAGACAACAGATACATGTCTTCCCTTACCTCGACGACTGGCTCATAAAAGCAAGATCGTTCAACCAGTGTGTACAACACACAAAACAAACAATTCAAACATTGCACGACCTAGGGTTTACAATAAACTACACCAAGTTGCACCTAGAGCCTTTGCACGCTCATCAATATCTAGGAGCTACCATAGACACATCTGCAGCTCTAGCGTATCCCAGTCAAGCCAGGATTCAGAGCATTCAGAACTTTGTCTCCCTGTTTCAATGCCAGCACTCTCTCCAAGCCAGAGTGTTCATGAGACTAATAGGCATGATGGCGTCTTGCATCTTCATAGTCCTCGCGCAAGACTGCAAATGCGCCCACTACAAGAATGTCTAGCACAACAGTGGAATCAGGCTCAAGGTCAGCTCACAGACCTGGTTTTGGTGGACAGCCGTACTTATTGCTCTCTGCAATGGTGAAACACCAAAAACTTGACAAAGGGACGGCCGTTCCTAGACCCTATTCCACAGGTAGTGCTCACCACAGATGCATCCCTCACAGGATGGGGAGCCCTTCTCTTGCATTATACCACACAAGGCCAATGAAACAATCAACAAAAACAGTTCACATCAACCATTTGGAGTTGCTAGCAATCTTCCTAGCACTCAAAACTTTTCAAGTACAAAACAAAGCTGTCCTAATCCGAACGGACAATATGACAGCCATGTATTATATACAAAAACGGGGGGGGGGGAGACACACTCTCTGCAACTGTCCCAGCTTGCACAGAACATTTGGAGATGCGCCATCCCTCAAAACATACACCTGACAGTAGAACACCTTCCAGGAATTCACTATCAGATAGCAGATCTGTTGAGTCGTCAGTCACAACAGATTCACGAATGGGAGTTGCACCCACAAGTTCTCCAACCATTCTTCCAAATGTGAGGGCATTCACAGATAGACCTGTTTGCCACCCACGAAAATGCAAAATGCCCAACCTTTGCAGCCAGGTTTCCACACCCACGGTCGGAGGGGAATGCAATATGGATGAACTGATCAGGCAGATTTGCGTACGCTTTTCCGCCTCTCCCACTCATTCCACTAGTAGTACGCAAGCTCAGACAACAGCCTCTCAAACTAATACTAGTGGCCCCCCATATGGGCACGTCAGCCGTGGTTCACCACGCTACTAGTTCTCTCACTGGTTCCACATGAGAAATTATGGCTCACGCCATCCCTGTTAAAATAGAACCATGGAGAAATAAGGCACCCAGAACCAAGCCAACTGAATTTGGCGATCTGGCTCCTGAAGTCTTAGAGTTTGGCTACTTAAACTTACCACCAGACTGTATGAACATAATTAAAGAAGCTAGGAGACCCACTACCAGAGCATGTTATGCTGCTAAGTGGAAAAGATTTGCAATATACTGTAACAACAATCACATTGATCCACTGGATGTTTCCATCCAAAATATTATTTGCTACCTTCTACACCTACAAAGGTCCAATTTGGCTTATTCTTCCATACACCTGCATCTAGCAGCAATTGCAGCCTATTTACAAAATAGGCAACATCTATCTCTCTTTAGAGTACCTGCAATAAAAGCATTTATGGAAGGATTAAAACGAATAATCCCACCTAGGTTACCACCTGCTCCAGTATGGAACCTAAACGTGGTCCTTACAAGACTTATGGGTCCCCCATTTGAGCCTTAACATAAGTGTGAATTGCAATTCCTAACATGGAAAACTGCCTTCCTTGTTGCCATCACCTCTCTCAGAAGAGTTAGTGAGATACAAGCATTCACAATAGGAGAACCATTTTTTCAGATACATCCTAACAAAGTGGTTCTTAAACCCAATCCTAAATTCCTGCCAAAAGTTATTACTCCTTTTCACCTTAACCAATCAATAGAGTTACCAGTGTTTTTTTTAAAAACCGGACTCTGTTGCAGAAAGGGCTTTACACATCTTAGATGTTAGAAGAGCTCTATTATACTACACAGACAGGACTAAATCCTTCAGAAAGACAAAACGACTATTTGTAGCTTTCTCTCCACCACACAAAGGCAATCCCATCTCTAAAGGGGGAATTGCCAGATGGATTTTAAAGTGTATTCAGATATGCTACCAAAAAGCTAAACGTACACTAACGGTCCCTCCTAGAGCACACTCCACTCGCAAACTAGGAGCCTCTATGGCTTTCTTAGGAAATCTACCACCAGAGGACATATGCAAGGCAGCAACATGGTCTACAATACACACCTTCACTAAACACTATTGTGTTGATGTGCAAGCCAAACAGCAAGCTGCAGTAGGCCAAGCTGTCCTTTAAAAGACTATTTCAGTATGCTGCAACGGATACAAGCGACCACCGCTAGGGGAGACACTGCTGCACAATCGTTGCTAAGTGTACGATCTGTACGAAGGCGGCCAGAGGCTCTATCTTCCTGGGTTTTATGGATCTGTCCACAGCCTTTGACCTTGTTAATAGGTCAAGGCTGTGGACAATGCTCCTGGAGATGGGTCTTGATCAGCCCCTCGTGTATTTTTTGGCCAAGCTGAATAAAGACTTAAATGCCTTGATTAGGATGACTAACGAGGGGAAATGTACATCAAGTTTTAAGTCTGGTAGAGGGGTGCGACAGGGATGCATCTTGGCCCCCATGCTGTTTACGCTATATGTAAACTCGTTGGAGGTAAACCTGTTAACAGCAACGCCCGACGTCCCCCGTATGGGAGGCACCCCGATTTCGGTGCTCCTATATGCGGACGACGCAGTCTTACTAGCAATGACCCCGTTGGGCCTACAAAGATTGCTGGACTCATTCGGGGATTTTATGAAAAGCCTGGATCTGGTAGGAAACAATGGCAAATCACACGTATGTCTCTGGGTGTCTCGAAAAATAAAGTTAAGACCTTTTTCTGCGGCAGTGAAGAAATCACCAGAGTAAAGGTATTTACCTATTTGGGAGTAGTTTTTAGGGCTCGGACTCCTCCCCCTGAAAGGGGAGGAGTTAGAGAACTAATGTTAAAGGAGAAAAAAAAGAAGAAGAGGGCCTTGGAGAGAGAAATTCCAGACATTCTTTAGCGTTTTATGTCATGTGGCCAGTGATTCGTCTTCCTTGTGTTTTCTTTTTAATAGGCTTGAAGTGATAGGGTAAATGTAGTTTTGTTCCGCCATTTTGAGGCATATTTCGTGCGTGCTCGCGCAAAGAAGTACATTATTTATAATTAGGAGCTGTCAGGGTGCCTCCGTTAGTGAATCCAGATGGCCGGGCGCGTTCACAAATCTGCAGCGCTCATTGCGCGCAGCTTCCTTTTCTGTGATGCTGCCGGCAGCTACAGGTAGCTACAGGTGGGGGGCCGTTCACTGCTCACCGAGTTGCACCCCTTGGCTTGGTTGGCGGGAGAACGGCCGCGGCGGACAGTTAGCGGTGGTTGTGGTGGGGACGAGTGATGATACGATCTCCGCTTACCGCTTGCTGCACTCCGCTCTCTCCTTTGCCGCCGGGCTGTGGTGGGCTGTGGCGGCGGCGGCGGTGACGGTTCTGGTCACCGGCCCCCGGCTACGGCTCCAGTTCTTGTTTGTGATTTAAGTACGGTCTCAGATTTACTCTTAATCCATGTATACACTTAGCACATTTTACATTTTAATAGGAAAAGTAAATTGGCACAATACATGTTGCATTCGGACAGCACTATCAGCTCTGCGTCTTATTAGCTTTAACTACAACTGCTATGCAGGCATTAGCTACGCTCAGAATATTTACCGATTCGAAATCATTTTGTGTTATCCTAAATTCGCACAGGAATAATCCAACCTGTTTGGCATTAGTAATTAGCCGGTTAAGGTTCATGCCGTATGGTTTGTCAGCTATATTTTGAGCGTTCACGCTGACACGAATTGTTTCACGCAGTGAACGTGGTTTTCGAAAGAAGCAGTTTAAGATACACGGTTGCCTGGCCAAATTCACCACAACTTAGGTCAGTAGCATCCGCAGTGAGGCCTGTTCTACCTGTAAACACCAAGCCGTTGAATAAACATTTCATTGTGCTCAAAGACATTTGTTTTTGAAACGGGACTGAACTTTTTTTCGTTAGATTTGTTCGCATTGAGTAAGGGTTTGGCGTACTATTTATTTACTTTTATAGAATAGGAGCCTGCATTTTACATCCTATACTTGATGACGAGCGGGGAGAGAGTGGTTTAGTACCATTTATCAACGTGTTTCGACGCTTTGTGTTTTATTTATTTTATTTTTTAAACATTTTTTTCTTTGTCACCAAAAAGTTGATTTATTTGTCATATCGAGCTGTCACAGGCATGTGAACGTTAGATGTGCTTAAGTTAGCAGCCTGTTACTGAAATGCCACTCACCCCAATGTTCTTATGACTTGAATTTAGCTTTTTTAACATATTAAAATTCAGTGACCTACTTTTTCTCTTTTTAATCCGAAATAACAGCTGTATTTTATAGTGCAGTGTCACATTTTCCATTTTGTCTCAATATATGTCCACATGTATAGTCAGACCAGAACTTCAAATGTATAGTGTGTCCAAGAAACTCGGCATTTTTGTATAAATAGTGAATTAAGTTTACTGTACCAACCGTTCTCCAAATTGTATTTAAAAAAATGTTCAAAGCATTAAAAATATTTTGTTTTGAAGGTTTGCATTAATATTTTACGTTATTTACATTTTAGGAAGATAAAAATGAACTGAAAATAAGGCACATTTCAACTTGCTGTGACTCTAGTCTGTTTAATCTTGAGAACATGTAAGACCTGGTAACCTAGCCTTCTCTTGCAAAGCTTGATTTAGTTACATTTTCATTGTTTAAACATTTTTAAAACACGTGGACATTTCTAACCTTGCTTCATTGTTTATATACTTGACTTGCTGTTTACATTTCTACAGCTGTAACTTTAAAGTCCAGCTCACATGGCTGAGGGGCAATGACCCCTCTCCCCACCGCCCCCCACGTCCTGAATGAGGCCTAGAGCTTGAGTATTGATGGACAGAGGGTTCGCTGTTGGTTACATCTGCTATAATCTTCGCACAAATTGGAGAGTCTGAGATCATGCCTTATGTTATATAAGGCCAATTGGAGTGTTTTTTTGATGATGAATAACGTTACGGGTAGTAAAAAAAGAGTCCAATATATTTACCCCTCAGAAAATCTGTCCAGTAAGCAATATTACAATTGGCACCATCGTTTGAGTGTTAGTTGTGATGGAACTAATTTGCAATGTTTGCATTTGAATATATATTTTTGCATAATTTTTGTTTTTCTGGTAACAGGGGCATGGACTTGTCTCTAATTGTGAAAAGTCTCAATTTGTATCTTATGAATGTGTATTACAGCATTTAAGGTGACATTGTATGGTTTCCCTTTCTGTAAATACTTGTACTCTATTAACCTTTTGGTTAGTTAACATCTGTATCCACTCATACGTTGGACAGACAACTCACCAGCTTAATGTCTTGGGTCTGCTTGTGATAGTTGGAGACAAACATCTCATATTAAAACTGGTAAAGTTAGGACACCCTTCGAAGGGCTAGCTGCATATTGTGGATTTTTTTTTAAATTTCTTATAGCATGTCTAAAATCATAGTATAATTTAGCTTCGTTTTATACATTGAATAAAATATCCTTGTAGTGCTACTTCATTTGCATACGTCATCTAATATAACTATATACTTGATTTTTGTTTTCTAAACCTGGTCTCTATCGTGAGAATAGCTAGGCTCAATGGAATACCCTGTTATTAATTAGTGTGAGGATCACTTTCCAGACATGGCCTCATAACCTCAGATTCTGTTTTCAAACCTAGGCAAGATTTCTCTTTTGAAACATTACATGTTCCACTATGTGGGCAGAACTGGTCTGTTAATCAATAGGGGAGTTAGGATTGCAAGTAAAAACCATTTCAAAAGAAACCTTTAGTGTTAAGCTTCTGGTAATGTATGTTTACATAACAAAACTACAAAGTGTGTAAGATTCTTAGGAATTCTCATTGTCTCATTTCAAGTGTTAGCGGCAGAGTTCGAGTTGTGTGGTGTTTTTTTTTTTTTTTTTAAGCATATCTCCTTAACCAATTCTGGCCTCCACTTCACAGATAGTGAAGTATTCATAGATCAAACATTAACTACATGTTAAATATATAAAGTTCGCCCTCACCCCACCATCGTTTGATTTATAAGGGATCTTGAAGGATTTTCCTTTTTTTTTTGTGAGCAAATGTAACTCATAACTTACATCCTCCCATTCACTGTAAAGTACCTCATTTATTCAATCACTCATCACATGTTTTATGACACCATTGATAACCTCACTATATCAGTGACAGTAGAGTGCAGAGTGACTGTAGAGTGCAGAGTGACTGTAGAGTGCAGAGTGACTGTAGAGTGCAGAGTGACTGTAGAGTGCAGAGTGACTGTAGAGTGCAGAGTGACTGTAGAGTGCAGAGTGACTGTAGAGTGCAGAGTGACTGTAGAGTGCAGAGTGACTGTAGAGTGACAGTAGAGTGCAGAGTGACAGCAGAGTGACAGTGAGTGCAGAGTGACAGTGAGTGCAGAGTGACAGTGAGTGCAGAGTGACAGTGAGTGCAGAGTGACAGTGAGTGCAGAGTGACAGTGAGTGCAGAGTGACAGTGAGTGCAGAGTGACAGTGAGTGCAGAGTGACAGTGAGTGCAGAGTGACAGTGAGTGCAGAGTGACAGTGAGTGCAGAGTGACTGTAGAGTGCAGAGTGACTGTAGAGTGCAGAGTGACTGTAGAGTGCAGAGTGACTGTAGAGTGCAGAGTGACTGTAGAGTGCAGAGTGACTGTAGAGTGCAGAGTGACTGTAGAGTGCAGAGTGACTGTAGAGTGCAGAGTGACTGTAGAGTGCAGAGTGACTGTAGAGTGCAGAGTGACTGTAGAGTGCAGAGTGACTGTAGAGTGCAGAGTGACTGTAGAGTGCAGAGTGACTGTAGAGTGCAGAGTGACTGTAGAGTGCAGAGTGACTGTAGAGTGCAGAGTGACTGTAGAGTGCAGAGTGACTGTAGAGTGCAGAGTGACTGTAGAGTGCAGAGTGACTGTAGAGTGCAGAGTGACTGTAGAGTGCAGAGTGACTGTAGAGTGCAGAGTGACTGTAGAGTGCAGAGTGACTGTAGAGTGCAGAGTGACTGTAGAGTGCAGAGTGACTGTAGAGTGCAGAGTGACTGTAGAGTGCAGAGTGACTGTAGAGTGCAGAGTGACTGTAGAGTGCAGAGTGACTGTAGAGTGCAGAGTGACTGTAGAGTGCAGAGTGACTGTAGAGTGCAGAGTGACTGTAGAGTGCAGAGTGACTGTAGAGTGCAGAGTGACTGTAGAGTGCAGAGTGACTGTAGAGTGCAGAGTGACTGTAGAGTGCAGAGTGACTGTAGAGTGCAGAGTGACTGTAGAGTGCAGAGTGACTGTAGAGTGCAGAGTGACTGTAGAGTGCAGAGTGACTGTAGAGTGCAGAGTGACTGTAGAGTGCAGAGTGACTGTAGAGTGCAGAGTGACTGTAGAGTGCAGAGTGACTGTAGAGTGCAGAGTGACTGTAGAGTGCAGAGTGACTGTAGAGTGCAGAGTGACTGTAGAGTGCAGAGTGACTGTAGAGTGCAGAGTGACTGTAGAGTGCAGAGTGACTGTAGAGTGCAGAGTGACTGTAGAGTGCAGAGTGACTGTAGAGTGCAGAGTGACTGTAGAGTGCAGAGTGACTGTAGAGTGCAGAGTGACTGTAGAGTGCAGAGTGACTGTAGAGTGCAGAGTGACTGTAGAGTGCAGAGTGACTGTAGAGTGCAGAGTGACTGTAGAGTGCAGAGTGACTGTAGAGTGCAGAGTGACTGTAGAGTGCAGAGTGACTGTAGAGTGCAGAGTGACTGTAGAGTGCAGAGTGACTGTAGAGTGCAGAGTGACTGTAGAGTGCAGAGTGACTGTAGAGTGCAGAGTGACAGTGAGTGCAGAGTGACTGCAGAGACAGCGTGTCAGGGTGCACATTGTGTGAGTGTGCAGAATGAGTGTGCAGGGTAAACAGTGTGTGACTATGCAGGGTGACATTGGGAGTGTGCGGGTGAGCAGTGTGTGAATGTTACGGGGCAGTGTGTGAGTGTGCAGAAAACACCACACACATACACCACACACACATAACGCACACACAAACCACAAACCACACACCTCAGTCTCTCAACACCACACACTTGTCACCACTCAACACAACACACTCACCACCACACTCAATCCCCAGGCTCACCCCCACAGACTCACCACCACACACTCACCAGCACACAGAAAACAACACACACAACAACACACCCCCAGCCGTCAATGAATGCTTTCACCATGCACAAACACCAACAACCATCATCCATCTGTGCACGCTTTTACCGAGCGCACACCCACCAGCCGTCAGTGCACCCTTCCACCAGGCACACACACCTCCAGCCGGCAGTGCACTTTTCCACCAAGCAATCGCAGTATGGTACACTTTACTTTTAAACATATTCATATAAAGCACAGCATGCCACCATTGGTAAAATTACAATTCAACCAACATACTTCCACTACACACCACATGCACACACTCCATAACACATGGCAAAAAGACATTGGCATTTACAATGCCATTAGCTCAAACTCAAATAAATCCGAGCCCGATTGCATTTCTAATGCTTGTTGATGATAGGGGTACGTGGTCCCCACAGCTCTCAATAAAGGTAAATGCTGTGAGAAGCTCCTCAGCTGCAGTGCTAGGTTTTGCGAAAAGGTTGGGGGGGAAACCCTACGAGGCGATCCTGGCAATTTACAAGGCTAAGACCTTGTCTATTGCAAGGTATGGGGCAGCAATATGGGGGTTTACCAAACCAGACCACATACAAACAGAAGAAAATACATTTTTACGGTCACTCCTAGGCCTCCCGCAATCCACAGCTACCTATTCTGTCCATCTTGAACTGGGGATAGGTTATATAGAAGATATAATTAATATAGCCCCTATTCTGCTATGGATTAGAATCTGGTTGAATTCGAACCTTTCCTTAAACCACAAGATCTTAAAGGATTGTATCAACCTAGATAATATGAAGGAAATCCAGTGGTTGTCTTACATAAAAATGTTAGCTGTATATTTGGGGCGACCGGAGATCTTTTACAACCCAGAATCTCTATGCAAATCTGATTTAGCGTGGGTAAAAACTAATTTTACTATGCTAAGGGAGGCAGAGTTGGAAGCAGCAGAACTAAGTAAACCATCGTTTAGGGGCCATGTTCTGGTTACTTTGCCACTAATGATGTCTCCCTATTTGTCTACCGTGACCAACTCTTTTCATAGATGGTTACTGACAAAATTCCGGTTTAACCAAATACATACGGTACTTTGGGACTTGCAGGGCTGGAGTAGACCTGAAGTTGCTGCACCATGTAAATGTGATGACTTTTCCCCCCAAGACACCTTGCATTTTACGTTTTTTTGTCCTCTGTACCATGATGCCAGGAAAAGGTTTATTCTCCCATTATTGAAAAAGATGAATTTTATTCAGTGTAAACCTGCTTTACTGTTTTTACAACTGTTGGAATCCCCTGTAACTATGTTTTGTGTCGCCAGCTTTTTTGCCGCGTCTGCTAGAATTAGGAGGGCTAGACAGAAAGCCGCACAAGAAATTCAATCCTCCTAAAATATTGCTAAAGTACACCACTCAACTGCTTTAAACTAGTAATCCACTGTTAATGTTTTTAAAGTGAATTTGAACTGTATTTTTATCTTGTATATACACTTCTTTTAAATATGTATAATTGCTTTGTATATGTATAGCATACTTTTATGATTTTTATTAATCGAATAAAGTGGTTTGACTTGACTTGTACGATCTGCAGCTCATATGCTTCGAACGGAATATGCTACTTACCAGTATGCATCTGTTCTTGGCATGTAGAGCTGCAGAGTCGTACACGCCCTCCTGCCTCCCCGGGACTTGTATCCGTTCCAGTACTCATCTTACTTAGATGCACACGCATGGAAATCCTTTCTCTTTACTTCTACTAACTCCATCATTTCCCATCATGGCGAAACACAATCTGAGGATGGAGTCGATGACCATGTGCTGTATTGTCCAAGGGAGGAGTCACCTATCTCGTGACTACAAAGACTTCTTCCAAGAAGACAACAACCTGCAATCATCCGAGCCCAACACCAGGTGGCGATCTATTGCGACTCTGCAGCTCTACATGCCAAGACCAGATGCATACTGGTAAGTAGCATATTCCTTCCACTTTGCTACGAGCACTTTCAGCTCATTGTGTTCCCTTCTGGCCATACCAGCCCATGGGTGTTAACCAAGGTGATGGCGGTGATTGCAGCGCATCGGCGGAGATCAGGGGTGCAAGTCTTACCCTATCTTGATGATTGGCTGGTAAAGGCTGCTTGCCCCAGGCTGTAGTCTCTGACCTCCAGACTATGGTGAACCTCCTGCACTTGCTGGGGTCCCCTATTAAAATGCTGAGGTCACACCTGCTCCCTCTCAGACGCTCCATTTCATTGGAGCTGTTCTGGACACGATGCAGTTTCTGGCCTATCCTCCTGAGTGATGAGTTCACGCTATTCAGGCTGTTATACCGATGTTTCAGCCTCTATCTTGGATTTTGGTGAGGCTAACCCTGAATCTGTTGGGACTAATGGCCTCCTACATCCTTCTAGTAACTCATGCCCGATGGTATATACAGGGACTGCAGTGGGACCTGAAGTTTCAATGGTCACCGCATCAGGGGAGCTTTTTTGACATGGTCAAGATCTCTTGGGGAACTGCGAAAGATCTGCATTTGTGACCCAACGAACTGCGATTGGATCATAGGCAGACCCTTCTTCCTTCTCCAACAAGATCTCACAGTAGTGACCGATATATCACACCTCATATGGAGCGGCCATTTGGGAGAGGTGGACTCCGGTGGAATCTGGACACCACATCAACCTGCTTTCGCTCCGTGCGAACTAGCTGGCATTGAAAGATTTTATAGCCTTCATAAAGGGATGGGCTTGTGCGGGTGTTTACAGACAAAACCACCGCCATGTGATTCTGCAATAATGAACCATGTGTCAGGAGCCCTTGCGTCTCTGGACATCAGCAGGCATATACCTGGTGGTTCAACACCAAGCGGGCTCTCCGAATGCCAGAGTGAACATATTCAGCTGTTGATGCCTAGCGACTCACGAATGTCGTCTCGTACCGGCAGTGGTGCAGAGTCTCTTTCAACAGGGAGGAGAGCCTTGGTTTGATCTATTCTTCTCTACCGAAAATGTGCAATGTCAGCAGTTTTGGTTGTTGGAGTTTCCAAGGAAGCTTTTGCTCAGAGACGCTTTTCGTCTTGAGTGGAGCACAGACCTTCGGTACGCCTTTTTACCCATACAACTCGTACCCAGAATTCTCAAAAAGTTCAAGAACAACCGGGCCCAAGTCCTCCTTTTGGCTCCGATTTGGGCACGAAGAGTTTGGTATCCTGAGCTACTGAGCATGGCCATTGATCCCCCAATCCGGCTGCCCCTACGAGAGGATCTTCAGTCGCACCAGCAGGCGAGGATCTTCCACCCAAACCTGTCCAGTCCCTGCTGTCTGTGTGGAGACTGAGCAGCGCCTTTGACCTTCGTCCTGAAGTCTAATGTCACCTAGGCAGTCAAACGTCCTTCCCCATGGTATACGCATGATGGTGAAAGATATTTGTGGTTTAGGGTGCAGAAATATACATTGACCCCACCCCCGCTTTCTAAAGGTTAACTTTTCATTCTTTCCCTTGTCCAGCAGGGCTCTTCTATTGGCACTCTTAAGGGCTACCTCTCTATCAGATCTGTCCGACGCTTTGGATTTGGAAAATAATCATCCACCTATCCTTGTGGAAGAGAAATTGGGGTGTCTACGATACGCAGACGAAATAGTAAAACACCAATAGGTCTACAACGGAGTATGAATGCCCTAAATAAGTACATGGTAAAACAAGGGCTAGATCTGAATCTAAATAAAACTAAAGTGATTTGGTTGGTTGATTTTAAGTTTGAAAATCATGCATGGTGTTTGGAAGGAAAACACTGTAAGAAGTTTGCTCCTATAAATATTTGTGTTTCTTCATGGATAAGCAAATGACCGACAAATCCCACTTTTTATTCATTCAGGCTAAGGCACAATCATCAACATATGGATTTAAAATACTAAAACAATTGAATTGTCAGTTGTTCGCCCACTTACTCATGGTTATGGTCTGATTTTGAATTATTTTATTGTACAGTTAACAAAAACTCACTATATTAAACTTCCATCGTTAAAAAAATGTTTAAGCCTTATTTACATTTATAGTGTAAAGAAAAGAAGGTGATTTCACTCTTTAAGATCATAAAAGTCTCAATTGCGTTTTGGTATTGACCGTTTATAAGATTGTACGGTCAATGTGCCCCGTTTTTCCTCACGTGGTTGTAACTTGGCAAGTGACTAGGCGGGCTGTGCGACTGGTTAGGGGGGCTCGGCTACTAGCTTCATTATCTTATGGCACAGAAGTTATGCACGGTTTATTAATCGACACGTTGCATAGGAGCCAAATAAAGGTTTTGGAGACTACGGGCATCAGAAAGAGCTTCTATCAGAAATTTATGTTGTAAAGAAATGGAGCAACAACTGAATAGTACTACAAAAGGATCTTGGGGAAGTTATTTAACTTGACCTATTATTGATTTAGGCATACAAGAAGCATTGGGAGCAACAATGGGAAGGGCATCTCTCAATTGAGTGTTAAGATTTGCAATGTGAATAGTATAAAATCTAATAGAAAAAAATGCTTTTGCACTAAGTAGACCTGTATGGAGATTAATATATTTGTATTCCAGTATAGGTACACTAGGGTATCTGGCAGAACATTTTTCATTAGGATTGACGTCAATTTATGCTATTCCGGTTTGGTATCATAAAATCTAAAGACTTTGCCCCATCCTGGAAAATACAGCTACAGACTCTTTCTTGTAGATTATGTGGATATAAGAACGAAACACTAATTCATGTGTCTGTCCTGTTCCCTTGTCACATAGAAAATTATTTTGACTTCATTATTTAGAAATATGGGAATACGGTCATGCTGGCAAGCCGTTATCATCTGGCTAAGTGGATATTCAGCTGCCCTTGCATGTAGGGGAGTAAGGTTTATAACCCCTCTATTTAAGGAAATTTCAGGACTAAGAACTATGGCTATAACCTGTATTATAATAACTTCCGGGAGAAAATAAATGATTGATGGTTCTTAAAATGTGTTGTTTTTAGAGCTGTTTTATATTAAAATTGTGACCGTGAATGATAATTAAGTTAAAGTAAATAGTGTATACAAAAATACATTTTAGAAAATCGGCATTTGAAATTTTCTAGTTGTAAATAATTTGACATTTATTATGCATTGTTGTAATGGTTTTAAATAACTAAATACAATAAAGATTCTTCTACATGCCTGTGAATATAATCCAAGGACTCCTTATTAATAATGAATGGATATTTTACTGAATAGCTATAAACGATTTACAATAAAAGGATACTATATGGAAACTACTTATTTTGTGTAATTGTTAGATTGTAAAGTAAGGCACCTGTATGAAATTTGGAAGGTGAGAACTCGCCTCAAAAGATAATTAAAATCGTTGTCAGGGTGCACCACTTAAGTCACTAAGTTAACCTGAGCTCAACACCCTGGTAGTTATGGTACAGAGCAGACTGGCTTAACTTGGGGGCAATGCGTAAAGTATTTATGCCGCACTAAAACAGTAATAAAGTCGAAATGCAGAACAAAAACCGCAAAATTAATTAGAAAAATAAACCAAACTGTGAAAAAAACACATGACATCAAAATAACAACAAACAATGGTAGCGGTTTATAAGAGCGCACAACAAAAATTCAGGTTATAAGTATTCAGACAATATGTAGCAAGTGGTGCTCAGGAAGAGGTGGGTGGCTGGTTACCACAGCCTCCAAGGCAAATTAATGTTCCAAACAGATACTGTATTCCTCCGAGCACTCAATCAAGTATCAAAAAAAGTGTCTTTGTATAGTTTTCACTATTCAATTTAATGTCCAATCTTCCTTCAAATTCAAATCCAGTTCATATCAAACGATAATTCACAGCCAACACGTGTTTCGTCATGTCCGTGTAGGACGAATTGACTTCTTCAGGGCTGCAACCCAAATATATACAATCAGTTCTAATTCACATAAACCAAAATTATAAACCAACTATTTATACATTTATCAGCGTAAATTAAAGTTTCCATCGAAAATTATTTTTTCAGCCTGTGTCAAATCTTATATACAGTTCAAGTAATTCCACACTTAATTTCACAAAGAAGGAACGTAAGTACCAAAAACATGAACTTCACATAGTTTGGTCTAAATCATTCACATATTAAAAAACAGTGTCCCAATTTACCTACGAGTCAGTGGTATTGGGTATCAGGAATAAGGCTGTGGTTCCCGATAACACCCATAGGTGCCAGGTCCTAAAGCTAATAATACTATTAATCTAGTCATTAACTCACCTATTTCCAGATAGATGTGTCAGGTTATTGGTATCAACACGTAATATATTTAGCGAACAACGGACTTCCTCCTATTTCCGTAGTTTTTCTCGTAATAGCCAACTCCTATAAGTAAATCAACCAATAGTACTATCAATGCTCAATAATGCATCAATAATCTGTAACTCAATGTCATATATGGACCAATAATTAAACTCACCACTTTGTAAAGTGAAGAACGTGGTAAATTTCGTTCGCGTATAAGTATTCTCATAATCATCTATTTCCAGTTTGATAGCGTCTCATAGGTACCTACAGTAAATTAACATCGCTGTCATTACCGATCAGTAAACGTATGTCAGCTTCTAATCAAATCCAATAAAGTACCGACAACCAGCTGAACATATGTACCATGCAGTTCTCACCTTACGTATCAGTAATAGCAAGTACCCATATTATTTCCTCTTCTAATGGCTCCTTCTATCGTGAGTGTTCTCAACACGTGTTCGTGTCTAGTAAAAAAGAGAAAACACCCATGAAGACTATGCCTTAACTAAATCTTCCTTAAAGTTACAAATAGTTCCCCGCACTCACCGTTAGTCAGTCTGTAACGTTCCGACTTTGGCGTTCTGCACGGGCGCCATCTTTAAATGTCTATAGCCATTATCACGGGCGCCATCTTGTAATGTCTAATTATATTTACAAACCCGGCGGATCAGCTATACAGTCAGAGTCTCGCCATATGTTGATGGGCACAATTGCAAACCAAAAATCCATAATCTGGATATCGTCTCGTATTAAAATTTACAGTGCTGTCGAAACTTAATGGGATTTTAACTCCATATATTATAACCTTGAACAAATCTTAGATCGGTTTCTTAAATCATAGTATCAAATAGGTCCATGCTTGTGATGTATTTCACATGTATTATTATATACCAGACGATACTAATTATAACAAATTATGTGTCTTGTGTGTCTTGTATTTTCTATCTTCATACTTTGCTCCTGAACCTGTATACCACAGGGGTCCTCAGGTCAACCACAGCCCCTCCTGTTAACATTATTCACTCTTGTCAGTCATGTTAACAAATTCATAGTATAAAGACAATCCAGCGGGGTAGTAGGTTCGAAATCAATATCCATCTGATTTGGACAGCTCCAAATTATTTACAATTTTGAACAAACATTGGCACCTGCTTTGTATAGATAATGATCTGAAACCGTACATTTATGACAGGCCAAGTGTGACATTTAGAAGGGGTACAACTTTGAAGAACATGTTGAGTCCCAGTTACCCGACTAAATCCAATAAAAAGGATTGGTTGAATAGCTTCAAGGGCTTTTACAAATGTGGAAGGTGCATTTCATGTAGATGGGCAATGAAGAAGGTACAATGTTTTGAGTACAACAACTCTGGAAAATATACTATTGGTATGTTTATAAACTGTGACACCACATATGTAGTATATGTAATTCTGTGTACGTGTGGTAAAATATATGTGGGGAGTACCAAGAGGAGGCTTAAAGATAGAATTGCTGAGCACTTCAGAGCACTGAAAAATGGTGACACACGGTACCCAATTGCGTCACACCTGGTTCAAAATTGTGAGAACAAGGACCAACATGTCTTTACCTATCATGGGATAGACCATATCAAACCTGATCCACGTGGTGGAAATAGACTATTGACATTGAGAAAACGTGAGGTGCTTTGGCTGATTAGATTGAAAGCAGTAGAATGTGGCCTTAACGTCGATCATGAGTTTGAGTTTTACCTAGGAAACTGAGATAATATGAGAGATACCAGTGTAAAACTTACCGAATACAATGTTGGTGCTAATGGTTTTGTTCTGTCAATTTACAAACTTTACCCCAACACAGAAAACTCTATAGTATGAGGAAGTACAGTGATATGTTAGACAAGTACATATCTTTGCATTGTATATACGGATATAAAAAATCAGATGGATATTGATTTCGAACCTACTACCCCGCTGGATTGTCTTTATACTATGAATTTGTTAACATGACTGACAAGAGTGAATAATGTTAACAGGAGGGGCTGTGGTTGACCTGAGGACCCCTGTGGTATACAGGTTCAGGAGCAAAGTATGAAGATAGAAAATACAAGACACACAAGACACATAATTTGTTATAATTAGTATCGTCTGGTATATAATAATACATGTGAAATACATCACAAGCATGGACCTATTTGATACTATGATTTAAGAAACCGATCTAAGATTTGTTCAAGGTTATAATATATGGAGTTAAAATCCCATTAAGTTTCGACAGCACTGTAAATTTTAATACGAGACGATATCCAGATTATGGATTTTTGGTTTGCAATTGTGCCCATCAACATATGGCGAGACTCTGACTGTATAGCTGATCCGCCGGGTTTGTAAATATAATTAGACATTACAAGATGGCGCCCGTGTGAATGGCTATAAATAGACATTTAAAGATGGCGCCCGTGCAGAACGCCAAAGTCGGAACGTTACAGACTGACTAACGGTGAGTGCGGGGAACTATTTGTAACTTTAAGGAAGATTTAGTTAAGGCATAGTCTTCATGGGTGTTTTCTCTTTTTTACTAGACACGAACACGTGTTGAGAACACTCACGATAGAAGGAGCCATTAGAAGAGGAAATAATATGGGTACTTGCTATTACTGATACATAAGGTGAGAACTGCATGGTACATATGTTCAGCTGGTTGTCGGTACTTTATTGGATTTGATTAGAAGCTGACATACGTTTACTGATCGGTAATGACAGCGATGTTAATTTACTGTAGGTACCTATGAGACGCTATCAAACTGGAAATAGATGATTATGAGAATACTTATACGCGAACGAAATTTACCACGTTCTTCACTTTACAAAGTGGTGAGTTTAATTATTGGTCCATATATGACATTGAGTTACAGATTATTGATGCATTATTGAGCATTGATAGTACTATTGGTTGATTTACTTATAGGAGTTGGCTATTACGAGAAAAACTACGGAAATAGGAGGAAGTCCGTTGTTCGCTAAATATATTACGTGTTGATACCAATAACCTGACACATCTATCTGGAAATAGGTGAGTTAATGACTAGATTAATAGTATTATTAGCTTTAGGACCTGGCACCTATGGGTGTTATCGGGAACCACAGCCTTATTCCTGATACCCAATACCACTGACTCGTAGGTAAATTGGGACACTGTTTTTTAATATGTGAATGATTTAGACCAAACTATGTGAAGTTCATGTTTTTGGTACTTACGTTCCTTCTTTGTGAAATTAAGTGTGGAATTACTTGAACTGTATATAAGATTTGACACAGGCTGAAAAAATAATTTTCGATGGAAACTTTAATTTATGCTGATAAATGTATAAATAGTTGGTTTATAATTTTGGTTTATGTGAATTAGAACTGATTGTATATATTTGGGTTGCAGCCCTGAAGAAGTCAATTCGTCCTACACGGACATGACGAAACACGTGTTGGCTGTGAATTATCGTTTGATATGAACTGGATTTGAATTTGAAGGAAGATTGGACATTAAATTGAATAGTGAAAACTATACAAAGACACTTTTTTTGATACTTGATTGAGTGCTCGGAGGAATACAGTATCCATCAAAATAACATATTCAATTAGAGGAACTGATAGGAGTTTTTAAATTTTTAAGTAGAAATCGCACCAAGAAGCTCAAAATGCCAATGATAGTCAAGGGTGGCAGTAGAACAGGACCTAGTTGCAATTATATTATGACCACATTGGAGTGGGGGTTGAATAAAAAAAATGTACATCTTGATCTAAGATTTTACTTTCTGGCTTAGGTCCCAATCCACCACAAGAGTACTCTTCTAAAGTCCCCCAGCCGAGGCACTTAGACATTTACAGGGTGCCAGTCATTGGCCTGCAGTCCAGGTCCAGTTGTCACTGGTTATCTGGGCAGTTCCAGGAAAATGCCACTTGTAGCTTATGGGCCTCCCTTTGGCTTTAGCAGAAAGTAAACCTTATGACTCGGAGTCCACTTCTTCGTCCTGGGTACATGATAGAGAGCAAGTCCAGTCTTCTGAGGCTCTTCTCAGGTTGCAGACAGCTGGTTCAGTCCTCTTCTGGTCTTCTTAAGGTCTAGGAATGCTCTTAAGTGGGTGTCTGGAGGTGCCACATTTATGCCTGGTACAAGCTAGTGGGTGGGAATGACCCCATAGGATACCCTAACCAACAGGGTAAAAGTATGCTGTTCTAACCCTACCCACTCGGGGGATTTTCAAGATCGCCGAAATCTTCGGCCACACTAAACGTGGGCTCTGCTTTGAGGGGGGGGGGGGGTACTATGGTAATATATGATGATTTTGATGTTCTCCTGCATCCATCACTAAACTTCAGTTTTAGTGATGGATGCATCACTAAAACTGTAAAATCAAATCTGAGAAAGGATAAGTGTTTTGGCATTCTGTCTCCTTCCTTTGAAGTGCACCCCAAATGTTCTGTGTAAGCCCAACAGACCTGTCAAACTGACTGTGATGCTGTAATGTCAGAGTACACTGTGGTTGGTGCCTGGCTGGCTGGACAAAAGAATGGCCCTGCCCAAGTCTCAGCATTTACCTGTCACAGGAGAGGCCTCTATGAAGTGTGCCCCAGTGTCTTATGGAGAACCCCAGCAGACATGTCAAGCAGAATGTGACATTCCACCAGAACTTGACACGTTAATGCCAAAGATGATCTTGCCAGGATCCCCCTGTATGTTCTGTCAGATTCAGATGGATCATCTCTGCCCATTTGGGTCAGGCTTTTTTTTTTTTTTGCTTCTGGGTGCAATTCACACCTCACCACAGGGGAGTCATCCGCTGCAAGGTGACCGTTGTGAGGCACTAAAAGGCCTTAGAAGCTTTAAGCGGGCAACCTAGCGTTTCTAAAATACCTTTTCTGAAATGGTTAGACACTGACTGTAATAGTTAAACAAAAACAAATTTAGTGGTAAAGATGCCTTGAAATATTTTTCTGGCTGTTTCCTGGGCGGAGATAACATTTATTAAATGTAATATTGTATCCCATGCTTTCCTGTTAAACCGCTAATCCTGCTACAGTGAAAATAGCCTTTTCACTATAAGGACATGTTTAACATTAAAGCTTTGTCTTCTACACTTAAATACCATACCTTAATGGGCAGTAAGGCATTTTTAGGGGCGACATTCATATTTAATAGGAGGTTTAGGCCTGTCAAAAGGGGTTATTTTGACAGGGCGAATTTGCAGTTTAAACCTGCACAGCCAGGCTACTCGTGGCAGGCATGCTTACATTGTGACTCTAGTGAGTGGCACAATGAGTGATGCAGCCCACTGGTGACATTAAACTTACAGGCCCTTGGTTCCCTGTAGGTATCACATACTAGGGACTTAAAGATAAATTAAATATGCCAGTCAGGGCATGTTATTTTTTCAGTGTTAAGCACTTTAACGCTGTATAACAAGTATAGTGCACAGAGTACTATAGCCAGGAATAATAATGTTTCTCAAAAAAAAAATCTGGGGTGACCTAGCAGACAGAAATGTTCCAACAGTACTTATATTAAACTGTAAAAGTAGAATCCTTATTAAAAGGAAAATTACTAAGTGCTAACAAGATATATTGTGTTACTGCGACAGAGTAGTACAAATGTATCGTTTGGAAGAACTTACTTGATATATTGTGTAGACTCATTGTTAAGTCACTGATTATGATTGTTATTGGGAAGAAAATGTTACTTATCTGTAACTTCTGTTCTCTAGCATTAGCATCTTTCTTTGCTTCACATGCTCTAATCATTCCCAGACATCATGCTGGGAACCCTTGTTAATCTATGTTAAACATAGCAGTGTATATATATCTACATTCGGATAACCAAAACAGTAATAGCCTATATGCAGTCTGTTCGCCTTATTTTATGATCTGAACCTCAGTCAGTCCGGTATAATTCCGAGTTCCACTCTCAACAGCTCAATTCCTCAGACTCATGTCTCGTAATTGGTGGGGAATCTTCTCTACTTTTCTCTGTAAGTAATTTTGTTCATAAATACAGTTTAGTCTCTGGTTTACTTCTTTCTCCGTCCCTACCAGATGTGTGTTTTACGCTCCGTTTACGGTTGGGTGGCTCACGCTTGAGGCCTCTGTGATAACAGCACATAATCCTAACAAAAAAAGCCTCTTCAAACAGTACAACACTTGAGAAGCCATAACTGTATATTTAGATGATTCCCAAAGAAAATGTTGTGTTTGCCTTCACAAAGACCGGTGTTCTTCCAGAAATTATTCCACCTGCAAGCATTTCAGGTTCAGGACTCTTAATGAAGGGGAAGGCAGGCTCCTTATGACCTGCGTCTGCTTTTCTGGGGCCGGTGGGGTGGGAGGGTTGCCAGGAACGCTCCGAAAGGATAGGGTTTTGTCGCCTCCATAATCCAGTCAAGAATACCAGTTATGCACCATCTGGTTCTGCCCCCAAGGACCAAACACATAGCGTTCCTGAACAGGCTGCTTCAAAGACCAAGATCCATAAGACTGGTTATAGGTCTTAGTTAGCCACCCTGAAGAGAAGGCACACATCTACTTTGCTGACTGCTGCTCGTTTTGGCTCTAGCCAGTTTTGGCTCGGTCTAGAGCCAGACTAAACAACTTCTCACAGCAACGCCCTTATTGAAGAATTAATTGTGTGCAGGACTGCCTAAGACTACCACCAGTATTTGAGTGTATATGCAAACTCATGTTAACGTTGATTCTCGAGAGTTCCCAAACTCATGCCTGAAAATGCTTCAAGCCTATGAAATTATGAAAGGCACAATGCTGTATAACATCCTACTCTGACCTCCGACTCTTATGTGATGTCATACTTAGCCTGTTGTCTTGTCTGTCTTCATCTTGTGATGTCATGATATGTACGGCCTTGTCTGTGATGACACGCTTGTGTGTGCGCTTTCATTCTTTGTGATGTTGCCCTCTTATTATGGCTCTGTCATTGGAACTGTCCTACTCTGCCCACGGCTTTGATGTCTGTGATGTCACAGTCAGCCTGAAGCATCGTCTGTGGTGGCATGCTTGACTGTGCCTTCATCTTCTGTGATGTAACGTTCTGTATAAGACTGGATCATTGGGAAAGTCCTACTCAAGACTATTGAGATGACCACTTGTCATATGTGATTTCACACTTGGGCTGCAGCCTTTTTGTTAGCAATGTTACCAACAGCGGACTTCTCTGCATGGTCCCGCTTTTCAGTGCCTTTTGTAGTATGATTCTTTATGAACGTATTGTTGGTAAGGTCATACACTGCTCGCGATACTGCTACACTTGCGGTACACCTTATAATTGATGACATCATACTCTGCACACAGTGCTATTATGGACGTCGTTCCCCTGTGCTCATGCAACAATCGAGGTGAAGGAAGAAACACTTGAAATATCGTTGGTGATCACTCAAGCTGAACACTACTTGACCAGGTTCAAATAGGCTGAAACTCGTCTGGGGGTTGTTTGTGTACCTATTTAGATGGGGCTTGGCCTGGCAGTTCAGGGAGTACTGTTGCATTGGAGCAAGACTAAAGCTGATTTGCATATGGCTGGTTCGTTAGCTAAAGTGTTACAGTGGACCAAAAACAATTGTATTGCGCCTTTGAGTGATTATCGGTTGTGGAGAGTAATTCAAGCACTCCAGCATCACTTTTTTGTTTTCCTGAGTGTGACGTCCTAAGTTCGAAGGGTGTGCCAGGACGGTGGGCCCCGTGCACACTGCGCCACAGAATTCGTACTGCATCCTACTGTTGTGCCACAGATACACCGAAACGGATCTGGGGGTGCTTGTGTTCCCCGTTTAGAGGGGACCTGGCAAGCCTGACCGTTCAAACTGGACGAGTTCCATTCAGCAGGTATAAAGCTGATGTGCCTATGGCTGATTCTTGTCGGAGGTGCCAGTGGGCACAAAACGATCAACTCAGTTGCACCCGAATAAGTGCGAGCGGCCAAAATTAATGTAAGCATTCTTCCCATCACCCCCTTGCCCATGGCATCATCCTCGGTTATGTCGGACTTCCGCAGTAACCTAATACAACCGATATCGCAGGTGTGTTCTATAATTCACCCACTTATATATATTTTGGGTTTGTTTTGTCGGAATAGCGCGTTTTGAAAATGTGTCGGCATTTGCCTCCTGGGTGAGAAACGAGGCTCCAGTATATAAATTGTTGATGTATAATCACCAGTTCATCCCTGCACAGGCCATGTGGCGGAGTTTTGCGTTAGGCCGCGCTTGGTGCCCGTTTTCACAACCTGATACATGATCCTTTGGTTGTACGTCGCTGCTCGAGTCGTTATGATATAAAAGTAACCTCTGTTTTGGGGTGGGATTTCATGTAAACTTGTCCTCCGATTCCTCCTCCGCCGCCTTTTGTTTTGCGTTTGCCGTTCTAGATCAACCTGTGGCCCATCCCCCTCTCCGCGGCGCCTCGATGGCCGCCGTGCGTGCGCGCGCTGCTGTGGGCGCCACATTCTGCGTCCTCTGTTCATCCTGTGGCGGAGCCTTTTTCGCATAGCTCCAGTTGTACAGTTATTCACCCAAAACCACCCCGCCTGAGCGACGAGGCTCCGGAATGCGGCGCGTTGCCTTTAAGGGCAACACCGCCCAACGCGCACTGATTGACAGCGTCTGCATCACGTGGTCTGCTGTCTGTGAAGGTCACCAGCAGGCCACGCCTCCGGCGGTGGGGGCGGGGAGCTGCTGAGGGGCGGGATTAGTCTGAAAATGGCCGACGCTGAGTGCAGAGACGAGAGCGGAGACGGGAACTGGGACTGAGGGGCCAAGGGAGCGAAAGGGGGTTCCTCTGAAGGCTGCCTGAGATCCTGCAGAGGACCACAGCGAACCCTCAGGTACAACCTCCGTTCCCGCGACAGACCCAGGGGAAATGTATACAGAGAAAGGTGGAGGGGAGGGAGCTGTGTCTCACTTTACATGGAACGGGGATGAGGGGCCTTGGGAGCCCCTAAGACTCAACAAGATTCACTGACCTCTACGCCTCGTATACAAAGGAGAGAAAGTGGGAGTTATGCATCACCGCATATGGAGAAAGTACTGCCAGGATCTCAAAGGGACTAAAGCTCCTCTCCATATGTAAGAGGGGGTCTCAATCTGAGAGATCCAGGCGACGTACGAATATGGGGGGCTGTGGACCGCCGCCCTCGGCAGGGTCTAAATACTCAGGAAGTTAGGGATTGTACGACACTTGGCCTCCAACATTCACTGATCCACCCCCAGTGTAAAAAAGAAAAGTAATCTGTTCGGCTGCAGCATTCACCGACATCTCCAGTTACAAACAGAGGGCCTTAAAGCCCAGGGGCCGGGACATAACCTGACGTAGAGACGGTTGTGTGTAAACGCACATATGAAGGCTGGATTTAAGGGCCTGAGGAGCACCGGCAGGTGGTGGAGGTAGACCCTCCTCGGGGCCAACGCTCCCGGTGGGCCCCGGCACCACAGTCGACTCCCGAGACAGGCAGGAGACTAGAGACGATTGTCTATAGTAAAGTGCTGTGCACAATACAATATAGAAGGAGCAGAGTGGCTTTGGTCTAGGGCAGCAGCCGAGACCACAGCCATTCCCAAAATATTAGAAAATAGGTCTGTGACGACTGAAGGGATGCACAGATGGAAGCTGTTGAAGGGCTATATCTATGTACAAGTTAGAGGGACAGTGTGGCTGAGGGATCGATCTTGGAAGATCCCAAGCAAGAGCCTGCATACTTTCCGAGATACTACTGGGACGTATGGTTTGGGTGAATTTATACCACATAGATTTCCCGAGGCAGATGGGATGTCTTGTCTGTGAGACCCAAATAACAATGTTTGTTGAAGATTCTAGGGTTGTGTGTGGGGGGGGGGGGGGGGGGGGTCTGTGCCGATCCCGGCTTGAACCCCATGAGGGAGTATGGCTCCTTATCTGCCATAAAAATGTGCGCGGTTTGAAGGAGATTTCGGTGGAAAATGTATACTGTAGTCTCGTTTGTAGAACTGTGCGGGGAGGGAGGTGTAGACGATTAAATTATGTGCGGTCGATCTTACAATATCCGGAGGTTTCAGGTCGCCTACCATTCTATGGCACCACTAAGCACTAGAAGAGATTCGATGTGACAGTGGTGGTTTTGGACACCGAGTCTTGCCTCCTCGTCCCATATTCTCTTGAATAAGACCTTGTTTTTGTTTGGTGCATTGTCGCATGGAGTTTGGTTCACACGGTCAGCTCTGTGAGGGGCGCTAGTTGCGGTCAAAAGTTAAGAGAAATCTAAAGCAGTACCTCGAGCGTAGTAATAGGGTGGGCCATGCTCGAGCCGCTACTAACGCATTGTGTGCAGGTTTACGGGATGTCTCTTTGCTATTCGCCTTGGTCTTTGCATTCGGTTAACCTGTTGATTCTGCCATTTCTACATAGTCTTTATTTGCTTGCTCTCTAATACGTTGTCTTTGAGTGCAGAGCGTTATGTAAGTGCATGACAGTGGGCGGTTGTACTCCACTATCGTACATGAGCAATTGGGTATATATAGAATTTGACATACCGGTGCCCCGTTTGAGTTAACGCGTTATGCAAAATATCAAAATGAATACAAATGATGGTACAGTTATTAGGTGCTAAGCTGTGTCTCTACGACTGTGCGCGCCCTGGGTATTAACTTATTGCACCATGACAATACATGTTCCTGTACAGTGGAAGGGTGCCTCACAAAATTGAATGGTCTTTCAGTTCCTTAATGCGTTATTTGGGTTTTGATCTGGTACTAATAAGGTTAAATCTTATCCCAGTGTTACCGTGCGTAAAAAAAAGGTACTGCATTACACCACATAATTTGACTTATTGCAGATATTGGGATATAATTAAGGCTCACTATTTTCCGTTTTTACTGATTTTTACAGACAGACAGAAAACCATTTATTTCCCTGTCAGTATTTATTATTAAATGTGGATAAAAAAGGAGGGTAGTTTTTGGAGTGATTCTAAATGCTGTCAATCATGACTATCAGACCAATAGCTGCGTGGATTGACAGGCAAGGGGGTTAAAAAAAAGGAGGATTTTAGTAAAAAAAGTCTTAAACAGCAATACATTTGCACAACCTTGATTCTTAAATTGACATATTTTCTTACAAGTGCATATTTTATTTAGCACCAAGTATGTATATATCATTGAAACCAGTCATAAGTTTAGGCACAAATGCACTTTAACTGGTTAAATATATGTTGAAATATACACATTTCAGCGTTATTTTTTTTTTCAGAACCTAAAATGAATATAGATAAATACAGGTAACATTAGCAAAAATCAAAATATAGATAAATACAGTCGGAAATGACAATAATATACATACCATAAAACCGGGAGCCCTAGATATAATGCATCCCTTAAAAGAACCTTGTAGATAGGCCGCCACTTGCAGCAAGAACAGTGGAGCCCTCACAACAACCCCTTAAACCAGGATGTTTTGGTGTTGCAGTTTATGTATTACATGCGGTTTCACTGAGAAAGCAACCTTATGAACCTGAGAATACCGCACTTAAATTGGAACTAAATTGTTTGGGCTGTGCAGGAGCTCGATCAGCTCCTATCAAGACTTTTAGATGGTGTTATACTTGTTTAATGTAACCCCGGGCGGAGCAGGCGGAGTTGCTCTAAGCGGAGCTCTACGAAGTTGACCAAAAACTCAGTGGCGCTCTGCGCCTCCCTCCGCCCCACACCCGCAATAACATTTTGTTAAATTAAATTTACAATTAAAGTAAAATAAAAGCGCACTTAGCATGGCGACCCGGGCTGCCCTACTCCTCCCCGCCGTAATCCCATACGTCATGGTAGGACTGCGCATGTGCATTTCTACCATGACGTATGTCTGACACATGGGATTACAGCGAGGAGGAGGGCGGCAACCCGGGACTCCGCGATAAGGTAAGTGCGCTTTTATTTGACTTTAATTGTAAGTTTTATTTTAAAAATATTTATTGCAGGGGGTGTACGGTCCGGGGCTGAGCTCCGCTGTCGGATGTTTTGCAGGAACTTCGTGTTCTCCGCAGAATGTGGAGTATGCAAAATTCCACAAACAACTCCAGGGGAGCAGAGTTCGTTCCCAGGGTTAGTTTAATGTGGTCCTGCACTGATTGCACTTTTATCAACCAATACTATTTTGTATTTGTCCGTGCTCAACAAAGACAGGCGTGGGTGTTAGATTATGCAGTTCTTTGCAGAAGTACAGTTGATTGGTTTACACAGATGCATACAGAATACAGCTTTCTCATTCACATGTACATATACCAAAGCACTGCTCAATGAATCTGGACTTGTATGGACCTATTGCCTGTTCTTCTTGATTGCTGGAACTCCAAAGTGCTAGTTTCCCCAAGATTGTGGGTATGCATTAAAAAGATCAGCTGGAGGCACTGCTGCAGCCCCTCCAACCAAATCTATTTGTCTGTTGTTAGACCTGGCACATTGGCGTGAGTCTCCCTTCCACTTTTTGCTGCTGTCTCATATATTTTGCTGGTGTTCGCTGCTCAGAGCACTGTGCCACTGCCAATCAGTGCCACAGTGCAAGTGCTCCCTGTACAAAGTGTATATGTGATTGGTTTCCATGATTGGCTTATTTGTTTTACTGTCAGACCCCAGTAAAGTGCACCTGGAGTGCCAGGGCTTTTTAATCCAAATGCTGCTAGTGGGCCTGCAATACTGGTTGTCCCACCCACAGAAGCATCCTTGTAAAAAGTGTCTAAGGTCTGCCATTGCAGAACCTGCGTGCAGTCTGGTACTGCCATGCTGGCTGGGCAAGTGCACACACTTGCTAGCCCCTAAACCTTCCCTTTACTTCATGCGAGTCACCCCTATGGTAGGCCCAAGGGCAGGGTACATTGTAAGCATAAGGTAGGACAAGCCCTGATGTGTGTGGCATGTCCTAATAGTGAATTACAGCCATTTTCGTTTTTCACTATTGTAAGGCTACCTGTTCTCATAGGCCAGAATGAGCTGCTGGAATTATTACACTCTATAATCCTAGCAGGCTCAGGGAACATGGTAGAAATTCGAGTTCGGTATGCCTGAACTCAGAATAATAAAATACATCTTTTAGCAAACTTTATTTTAATGTTCTGTGTTTGCAAATACCACTTTTAGAAAGTTGGTATTTGTTTGCCTAACCATTTCAGCCCGCCTCTGCTCTGATGTGTATCTGCTGTCTGGTTTGTGTGAGTGACAGGGCTGGGGAATTCCAGGAGACAGTCTGGGCATCCAGGTGGTGAATAGAAAGATTACACCAGGATGGGTGGGAGGAGTGCCCCTTGACTCTGAATAGGGCTGTTCTCTGCCACCACAATGCTGGCTCCACCTCCTGTGGAGCGTCTGATGTCTCTGCCCTGCACACTGAAAAGACAAGCCAGAGTCACCATAACAAAGTGCCCAAGAACTGGACTGAACAAGGCAAAGGCCCCCTGGCCTCAAAGAACAAATGAAATGCAGTATAAAGATAGGAGCCCTGCTCCTAAGAAATTACATCCTGTTTGAAGCAAGAAGAACCTCTGCCCGACGAGAAGGACCTGGAAAAGCTACAAGGAGGAGTACTGTCTCTGACCTGGGAGACTGGCCTGTGGTGGGTGCCCTGCTGCGAGAGGAGAGGAAAAGATTGAAGGAACTTTTATTTATTTGTGCCTCTTTAAACAATCTCCAAGGGCTTGTGGGTGAGCTTTCCCCCTGAACGGAGTCCCAGGAATATTGGACTCCTCCTGCCTCAAGAGCCGCTGGACATTGCCCGAGGCTTGCCCTGCCCCTGGAGCCGCAATCGGAGTGCGACTCGAAACCCTGTTCGCTTTGCAGCCTTGTTCATGGCCGCCCGCACCGTGTGACGCCGCTCTGTACGAGCCGTAGCTCGCACTGTCACTGCCGGGCCGCCCGCACCCCGCTGCTCCCTCCCCCCGTGAGCCGCACTGCTCGCCTCGCCGCCCCTGCCGCTGGCAGTTGAAGATCGGAGCGACCCGCAAGGAGAATCCGCCCCGTACATCCATAGCGTACCGGCTCCCCTGGCGCCGCGCTACAGAAACCGAACCCGCAGCCGTGCACTGAAGAGTACGGCTCGTACGCTCGAAGCGTACCGGCCTACCCGTACTGTGCCGCTGGGTTCGGATTGGCATCCCCGCTCGTGGGCACGACGCGCATCCCGCGCCGCATTGTGAAGCCTCTACGACCCGGATCGTCCGCTTCGCCCTGCAGCCCCGCTCAGATGCCCCGAACCGAGGCATCTAACCAAGCCGGGCCCGCACCGGAGAAGAGCCCACGCACGCTCCTGGGACACCTTCACCTGCCGCACCATCCACATTGAGAACTACAAGTTACAAGGTACTGTACGAGTCGCCCCTGACTGTGTGCATACTGGACCAGAGGGTCCGCAATGTTCATTTTCACTGTTTCTGCTACGATCAGCCTCAAAAGAAGCACACAGTCAGCGCGACTCGTATGGACCCTAGAAATACGCATTTTTAAAGAACTCTTGAATCTGAAAAGTATTGTGGCCCATTTTTAAACGCTATTGGGTCTTGTGTTGAACCTTATATAAAAATACCTATTTTTTTTATATAAAACTAGGTGTCCATTTATGGTGTATCATTGAATTACTGTATGTGGTCATAAATGCTTAACCCATAACGCTCTGAAGTTTAGCCTTGTCTGCTCGCGCCACACTGCCTAGAGGGTGAGCAGGGGTTATTTTTAAGAGTAAGTCCCTTGCCCTGACTAGAGGAGAGGGTCCCTGCTTGTTACAAGTACTCACCTGTGCCAACCAGAGACACCCAATTCTAACATCTGTAGATTGGGACCCCACCAAAAGTGAAAGATTGCCAGAGGATCCGCTTAAGTTTATCCTGTCCGACAAGTGGCATTAATGAAAATCATTAAGTCCACACAGTAATCAAAAGTTCAAGTGAGCACAGGAGAGGAAAAGTTGGCTTCTGCACTGTGCAAATAAAACAATTGGTTTGCTGATGCTCTACTCTCTGCAGCTTCAAGAGTAAACGGTTCCCCTACTGTGGGCTGCATGAAGTTTGCGAGCCACTGTTTGGTAGAGGGTCTCCATCTAACCTAAGGTGCTGTGTACTTGCCATTCTCCCCACGTCTCCATTCAGAGCTCGCCTTTTGGATCTACTTTGCCATCTTACTGGGTGAGAATAGAAATCTTATTCTGCAAACTAGGAACACGTCCATCGCCTCTTGCATCAACCAACAGCAGGTGGTCACTCATTTGAGAGCCAGGACAGTTGTGCTCCTGCGGTGCCACATATTGCTGCAAAGTAGCATCAGTTCAGGGATGTCACTAACCCCAAGTAAGTGACTAGGTAGCGGTTCTACGGATATTGCTATTTTTGTACCTCATGACCTTTCATTGAACCATCACGAAGCATGACCAGCAAAATATAGTCCACTATCCGAGGCATGGAGTGCAAAAATAACAGTTGATGGACAGAATGCAGAGCAATGTCATACATTCACCCCAGTACAGAGATCTGGGCCTAAATCCATCGTTTTTTTGCACACCACCCCAGTTAAGTGCCACCGTGGATTTGGATCTGACGGAACATGCAAAACAAATGTTCCATATTCCAGTTTGATGCCCCCTCCTTCCACGGCTGCCTATTTTTCACAGTGCGCAAGGTGTAGCTCCGCTGTCCCACGCCTCTGTCGTGAGTCAGTCATGCTGTCCATTTTCAGCTATATCAGAATCCCCTACCTCCCCACTGCTTTAAGTGAAAGGAGAGCAATTATCTGGACAACCCAGACCGCGGCCGGCACCTTTTAAATATTCATCCAGAACCTGCCAGTCAGAATCACATACATGGTTAGTTTTGTATAGTCTCAAGTAAGTTTTTACTAGGCCAACAAGTTGCTCACCCATTTATGTTTTGTAGGTATACTCTGTTTGCCATGGATGTGCTATCAATATTGCTATTTTAACTAGGGATTATTCTAACTGAAGGCAATCCAAGCAGCACTGGAAATGTTTCACTTGCGACTGATCAAGTGTAAGCTCATGGCCTAGACAGCTGGTGGACGGGCCATCACTCTACCATGATGATAGTACTCCAAGAAACCGTAGTTATTTGACCACGTCCATCAGCAACTGGTAACCTGAGTTGTGTTCAGTTTTTATGTCGAATTTTAGACTGGAGCTAATTTTACGAAACACCTTGACAGAAGACTATATGTTAGGAAGATGATAAATACACACTACAGCGCGTTGTCGGAATGTGCCTCCCTTTAGCAGTGAGTAGCTTACTCTTGGGTTCCCTTTTCTACATACAAAAAAATTAAAATATAGGTATAAAATTGTTCCTTTGTAGTCAGTCAGCCATTTAAAGAAGCACCAGCCAGCCCATAGACCCCGGAACAGGACTCTAATCTTAAAGAAATTGTTTACCAAATAATTTTGTCAATGGTTACTGCTAGAGCTAGCCCCCCCTTTTTATACTGTGTTTATTGTAAAGTACTTTCAGTAGCAATAACCCTGACTGTACAGTGATTTAGTGATAAATAATAGTAATGTTTTTGAGGAGAATGAAGTGATTTACACATTCTGTCATATGTTAAAGTCAAAATGCCAGCTGTCATGGCTAGATCTTAACTGACTGTCCAAGCTCCCAAAGATTCAATGAGGATTCGAAGGCCCAACTTTCCATCACTATCGCATTGCCAAGTTGCCTGTTCTTTATGGAATATATGAGGGTTCTCCTTTCTTCTTAGAAGATCTCATAGCTTCTGGATATTAAAAAAGATTATTGGCTTCAATTCCACTGACCTTGTTGGATACCTGTTCCTTTTGTGCCAGCCTTTTATCTTCAAGTTGACTGTAGCCCTGCTATGCCTCCTCGGTTCTCAGAGCTGTAAGCACCTTTAATGTATTCGTAAGTGTGCCAAAAGATATACTTTTGCGTCCTAGGGTGAGGTCCTGCAATAGCAGTGTCTTATTTTGCTAACTGGTCCCTTCTGGTTAAGTCATAGGAGCTCTAACTAAACTCATGAAGAGTATATACTTCATTGAGATGGCCAGTTTCTTTGATAGTATGCCACTTCGCTGGGTCTTCTTTACCTAGCATAGATCTACTATTCCTTGTGCAACATAAGCCAAGTTATTGTGTACAGTATAAGCCCACCCACCCCTTGATTCATTTGGAGTGAACCTTCTATTAGAACTTACAATTGCTTCTGGGTTCAGTTAATCATGGTTTCTTTTTGGTTCTTTATTTTTGGAAACTCTGTTTATTCAAAGACATGTTATTTTTCCCCAGTTCACAGTGGAGACATAATTTATGCTTCATACAAACATAGTTTAATGTTGAACATCCACTGTTACATTTCCCAGACCCCAATCTGCCCCCCATCACCTTCCTCTCTACCATCTGCCTCCACTTTTAGATCAGTAGAAAAAAATCCTAGGCAAATATCTTAAAGATTTCGGACACACAGTCCCCTGCCTGCTAAATAATTCACTATGGGCTGCTGCAGTTTCTCATATTTTGTCCCTTGTTCATCGAGTTACCAGGTTAGTTTTTCCATTGCTGGTAACAACCAAAGCTTCCTGGCTCATTCTTGCACAGCTGAGACAACTGCAGATTTCCGCATTCGAGCGATTGGCTGTTTAACTGCGAGTACCAAGTTGGAAGTGAGTCTCCAGTCAGACAAGGAAACGTTTGATATTCCAGCTGCTCTGAGTCCCACTAAGAATTGCACCAGTTCTGGTGGTAAGATAGCCCACCACCACCTTTATGTGACCCAGTATTAAATTCCCAAACTTTCAATCTGGTAGAAGACCACTAGATATGTATATCCCTACCATCCTGACAACAGCCCCTTCAACATAGACCATCGGTATCCTCGTACGTCCGTTTAAGCTGAGTGATATGCCAATTTGGCATGTGTTTATAAATAGATTTTCTGCTTTTGCACAGGAAGAGTATGTCTGACCAAAGCTTTTTCCAATGTGGTAATGTTATGGTAATGCCCAAGATATGCTGCCAGTGCTTCATATAGGACCATGAAGGATGTGCGTACACATCTCCTAAAACGCTTAGATATTTGAAATGAGACACATAGGGGATGCATAGGTTAAGTAGAGCTTCTTCCACACAGTAGATTTTGCTGCTTCTTTATGTTCTGGGTGGAGGGTCCAGTTGCATAGTGGAAATAGCACATGCGCTCACTCTTATTCAATTCTTGTTTGCATTGGGGGAAACACTTTAATCCCCCCCCTCTTTCTCAAGCAAGTCACTAAAGAATCTACACCCTACTACTTTCCGAGCTGTAATGTTGGATCTGAAAAACCTGGATGCAAAGTTTGTATTACCCTGAAGTGTGGTGAAGGGGTGAAAGAAATGTCAAATTATTAGATGAATTATGAGAGCCTGTAATGGAGTCCCTTTTCTCCATAGTAGGTCTCAATATATTGGAAATATGGCATACTGGGCTTTTTGATGTATTAGGTAGCCAAGGAATTGCTCAAAGGCGTCTCCTCATCACCGCCACGTCTATATGAACCCAGTGCTGCCGTGTCTCATATGAGACCATTAAAAGAAGCCTATGAGCTGGGCTGCTTGATAATCGTTTTGCAACCTTAATCTTTTCTGAAGTCACATGCTGTGAATCATACTGAAATCTAGTGATTGGGTCCGGAATACCCGTCTTCTCTTTTTCTCCCATTTTTTGTTGTCCATGGGCATGGTCTGTGGCCATTTGATGCCATGCCTGTTCCTCCATGACATCAGGCATGTGCCTCTGATCGGCATATTACGTTTTTTTCTGCCTTTGGGTCTGGAACCATCAGTCAAAGCTTTGCAGACTTCGGAAAAGAGGGAGGAATTCAACAATTGCCGAACACCAGGAAGAAATTCCACTATAAAGAGAAGCAACTAAAAAATGTAAAACACCAAAAAGTTGGTGGACCAGGTGGGCCGATAACCACAAGGTTGGAGAATGCATTGGTGGGGGTCAGAAACTGTCACGGGCAATGGCAAACAGTCCGATGCTTAATTTGTATAAAAATAAAATTAAAAAAATCATGAGCACCGGGTTCTACGTCGGGGGGCCACTGCAGCTTGCACAACCCATTGCGGCTACCAATGGCACTACAAACAGAACTACTAACAGTTGCACCTCTAAAAGTGTGACAATTCAAACTATTCCAGGCTCTCATAGCTACAAGAATGGCTTGGGCAGCAGGTATCAGTCACTTTTAATGTGTATTGAGTGAATAAAGAAATATTGGTGTGTTCATCGCGATGGCAGATTAACAGCGCCACAGTGTAGCGGACAGTCATAAGTGCTGGTGTTGCCAATTAAATGTCAGTGGTGAGCACTGTAAACCACCTGCTGAAATGAAGTTCTGGAACACTCCCCTTAGGTTCTGTTCTAGGTGTTATCATACGTTTGTGCATAAAGACAACCACCAAGTCTGCAGCCTCCGTCTGCCGAGAGAGACACGGGCTGGAAGCGTACACAGAGTTCCTTCCGAAGAATCTAAGGAAAGACAGACCTGTTACGATACCATGCAGGCGCAGAAGAAATGGAGCTCATTATTGAGGGAACCCGTGCTAAAGAGGTTGACAACGTGGGCACAGAGTTGGTGCAAGTCGAAAGATTCGATGCTGGGGAAAGTATTGTCGCGTTAGAGCCAGAGATTCTGGCAAAAAGACAAAAGAAGGGAGAACTTCCAAAACACGCTCGGGTAACATCCGAAAAACACAGAGAAGCTGACCAAAATTCTTCAGAAGTCAATACATAAGGAGACCCACGAGTCCTGACAAAGGGACAATAGTGGAGGACATTCCTTGAAGAAGCAATGGATGTCGAAAGACGAGCGAGTGAGGACCAATGTCTTGACATAGGACAGAACCTCGGCTCCAAAGAAGAGACTGCGGACCACAATTGACGCAGAGGAGACTGTGCTAGAAGTCGGGTGTAAGAAAAGACTTTGATGCTAAAATGCCAGCGATAATACAAAAAACAAATGAGTGTTTCAATAATTAGAATTCCATTAGTCGTTGGAGGAACTCAGAGAGACAGAGCAAGTCGAACTCATACTGCCCATAATGCCAGAGCCACACGAGGATGAACATGATATGTTAATCGAAGCAAAGACTTGGGAGGGGGGGGGGGGGGGGGGGGACGGGACAGGGGGACGGGGGAGGGAAAGATATTTTTCAGGAACATCTTTGATGAACAATAGCAGGACCTTGACATCGACTCACCGAAGGAAGGAGTCTACTCCTTCCCTTCGAGGCCACCTGCTCCGGATGACGTTGCCATGTGCAATTTGGTGGTGAAAGAAGTGACTGACCGTTATGGGTACAACTGGAAGAGGGAGATGGCACAGACTTTCTTCCTTTTAGAAAGCCTCCTACCCTCAGAGCAAGAACCAATATCTCCTGATGCTGCCCAGCTTCCTACATAAGGGAAGCATTCAGGGAGCCAGCAGGCTGCAACTCCAGATCTAAGGGTCAAAAAGAAGTGCAACCACTCCTCCAAGGACCCACTGTACATTAGGAGAAATATGATGGCAGGCTCAATCATCGTGGCCCTAGCAAGAAAGAGGGTAAGTGACTCCACGCCCAGCCCTGGAGATGGAGAGCAAGAGAGTGTAAATGGGGGGAGAAATAGAGAGCGGGCCAGCAATACAGTGGAGGATTGTAACTCAAACCACTCCTAAATTGCTAAGCTCACCAATATTGGGGAAAAAGTGGGAGAACTAATGAAACCCCTCCTAGAGCAGTTCACTGCCAGCTGTGTACGTAGAAGAGTGGACGACAGTCGCCAACACATGCCTTAAGTTTACTCTTGATGCCCCAGACCAGCGAACATGCAGATGGTCTGTCACAGGTGCAACCCTAAGGAGACAGTCCTAGGTATGGGTGTTGGGGTTTAAGAGCGAGATGCAGACATGCATCATCAGTACCATCTTCACTGGAGAATAACTGTTCGACTCAGCTGTGGATAAGACACTACAACAGCTTAGGAAGGATAACAACACTGTCATGGCCTTGGCGGTGCCACAGTTCTGAGGTCACCAAAGGAGTTGGCAATCCCAATGAGGAGACCAACTGGAAAGGGAAGTCTCCAAAGCACGCAACCGTAGGCACCCCACCAATACGCAGAGCAACAGCAGTCAACAATGCAGTAGTGGCAGCACCAAACAACCATGCTCCAAACATTTCAGGGTAGAGCAAGAGAAGGCAGCCCTCCAGAGGAGCAAGCTCCTCATTCGAGTGACTCCACATCCCAGCCACCCCACCACATAACACCAGCCAGGTTAGAATAAGGCCTTCCTACAGGTGTGGAGGAGGGTCACATCAAATGAAAGGCTCCTCAACATCGTCTAACACTTGCTTTGCATAGAACTTAGAGAAAAACACCAACAGAGGTCAGATCCAAGAAAAAAATCATACTTGAAGGAATAAAGATGATGCCTGCAACGCGAAGTGCTGAGATGCTTAGAAAGCAGTCAATAGAGAGAGTGCCTGCAGCAGAAATCAATCAGGGAAGTTACTCGGGATACTTCCTAGATCGACAATTCTGTAAGACCTATGCTGGACCTCGTCTTAAGCAAATTATTAAAAACACAAAAATTCAAAATGACAACACTCCAGGAGGTCACTCTGCGCTGTTGGAAAAGTACTGTTTGAAGATTTAGACCTAAAGGATCCATACTTGCACATCCTCTTAATCTGCAAACATAAAATATACCTGTGGTTCGCTGTAAACAAAAACCATGCCCAATTCAGTGTGCTTCCCTTCGGGATCTAATCGGTATCCAGAATGTTTACAGAATGCGTGACCGCAGTGATGGCTTGCTTAAGAAGGAAAGGAATACATGTTTACTTCTACTTAGACGACTGGTTAGTCAAGGCTAGCCCATTTTCACAATGTAAGAGAAACTGAACGTTCATGGACGCTATGCACAGACTAGGGTTCACAATAAACCTGTAAAAGTCATCAGTGAGGCCAGAGGGAGAAAAATCTTTTTGGCAGCAAGAATCAAACCAGTAGAGGCGAGAGCCTTTCCCACCCTCGAGGATTCAAGCGATCACAGGGCAGGCTCTCTGCTACCACAAGGTTCAGCCCCTGACCGTGATAACTGTGAGAAAATGATGGCCATGATGACCCCCAGCTTATTGCCCACGCAAGACTACATGTGAGACCAGTTCAAGAATGGATGCAAAATCAATGGTCCCAGACAGTGGGTAAATGGGAAGATCTAGTTGTTGTAAAGCAAAAGATACAGGAAGAGATGACTTGATGTGACGTGGACAGCATAACAGAAGGTAGATCAGTCATACAACCAACTCCTATATTAACCATTTCCATGGACGCAGGCACAGGTGAGAGAAAAGACATTGCAAATCAAACGGATTACATGACCACAATGTTACTTCTGCACAAACAAGGAGGGGCAAGATCACAAGTTGTCAAAAATAGCCCAAGAGATTTGGCTGTGGGCCACCCTGAGAAGAATACACTTGATAGCAATACACTGGCCAGGCAAAGAAAACTGTCGGTCTTGTTCACGGCATTTGTAAGTGATAAGTGGATAGTGCGGAAAATGATGGTTAAAATTATCTCCTTTACGGAGTACAGTGTTTTATTGGTCAGGAAAGGGATAACGTTAAAGGTAAACGGTGATTTGGTGGACGTGTTAGTGGTCAACAGCACCTAGTGGTTGGTCATAGTGGGCCGACCTGTTTCATCCCTAGGATGCTCTTCTGGGTGGTGGGGCCTTCATCCGGACTGGTGTGAGAGCGACTTGCTTTTGAATTGCTCAAGGTGGATAAGTAGATTCACTTACCCTTCTTCGTCAGTGAGCTCAATCACTCCGCCACTCACATTCCTGCGCACTAAGGTAGTACAAACCACTCCTCACTGTGCTCAGCCTTGCTTACCCTGGCTCGAGTCCTACATAAAAAAAAAATGATAACGTTTGCTAACATTTTATTTTTATTTTTGCACTGCTCAAATAGCAGTGCAGACTTTGCCTATAACTATAAATACCCCAGAGAGACAATACAGATCATGTCTAAAGGTTATTTGTGGACTTCGTTTTGTGGTGTTCACGTGCGAGTCCAAAACGGTGCCTATTCCTTCAAGTTTTCGTTTGCTTCTCAAGCATGTACGTTCTAGTATAAATGTGAAGGCTGGAGTACTTTTTGGGTCTCTTTTGTTTATTCATTTGGAGTTCCACAAAGGAAGGGAAAGTACTTACTTTGAGAGCAACCGTATCGCCTTAAGGCGATGTTTTTGACAACGCAAAAAGATATATTTTCTGCTTTCTTATTGTGACAGAATCTTAATATCTTGTGCGATTTCATGATCGCATCCATCGCTTTTTTTGCCGAATTATTACAGGCAAATAACTGTGCTACGGGCTGAGAAGCAATCTAAGGATGCCACCATGCAAATATTTAACTCATGAAAGAGACCTGTGTTTCTCCTAAAAAGTGCAACCCCGTGAATACAAGACATGGGGACGCATTAATTTCGGGGCTTGTGTATCTGACCCAACGGGGGTATATAGAGTGAAGCCCCGATGTGTGTGTCTCACCTTAGTTGAGCCTCTTGGGTGCAGGTGCTGTTGCCGTCCTCTCTGCCCTGAAAATGAATGGACGCCGGAAGGTACAGTTTTAAGCTTATGTTTTGACCTCAAAACCAGTTGATTAGGGAAAGTTAAAAACATACTTATGTAAGTATAGTATGAATTGCTTAGTGTGTTTGTAAGCGGATTCTTTTAAAAAAAGGAAAAACCTTTGTTCAAGTGAAAGCCAGAAAGATTTTGCGTGGCAGCCTAACGTTGATGTCTCAGTGTATGGATAATTGCGGCTTTCTACTTTTTTCGGTGGAGTGAATGAATATTGATTTCTATGAACCCTAGAGAATTTTTTTATCATTTATTTATTGGTGCATTGGTATTATTTCAAAAAATTGCTAGAGATTGAATTTGGACGTTATGGTTTCTTATGACACCTGCACTCCGGTGGAAGGATGTTATGTTCTTAGTTGATCTTATGGTGCATCTTCTAGTAACCTTTCATCTTTGTTTTTTTATGAACCATATGTAAACATTATGTTCGATTTAGATTGGGGTGCTTGCTGGTGCACACATTCACAAAGAACTGTCCAAAAGCTTCCCCGGTTGGCTGTCCTGCCTGTAATAGCCAAGAAGAGACTCATATTCATGTTTTCTTTTTCTGTCCAGAATACGATATACCCAGGAGGTACTGGCTTTTACCAATCTGCAGGAACCTGGGATTCAGAGAGTCACGGGTGATTTATAGTCCTGAGAACAGACACTCATCCCCTGATAGTCTTTGCTGTGTCTCTGTTCCTTAACTCTGTGGCACAGGCGTTGCAAGTTTTTAATTTCCCCCCTGTAAATGATCGTTTTTCTGCCATTTCCTATCGTCTTGATCTAATTATGAAATCCAATCAAATGTTTAGTTTTGTTTTTAAAATTTTAATATATTTCTGAACTGTTACGAATTGTGTCCAGTTTATCATATATGGCTCTATTCTGTAATGTCCATTGATGTTTTACTGTCTAATTTTAGTATTGTATGTATTTTATGTACTGCTTTATGGTCTATTAGATCGAAATAAAGCTTGGAAATGCTAAACATTATTTATGCTTATTAGTCCGGTCTTGTGTCCATTCATAAAGCTGGGTGGATTATCACTTTATGGTGCTCATAATTACGTTTTGAACTTAAGTTAATGCCCTTGTGATCTTTTGCTGACACTTATGTGCACATACTGCTTAATGGGTACATATGTGACTGTGTTATGGACTGGTTTTTGCTTTCATTTGTTGGTCATGTTTAATTTGTGTGTAGTAGACTCAAGCCGGATACGACCAGCAGACAAGGTGAAACCATTATATTGGCATTGATGCAATTTTTCATTTATTTTTTTGCGGTGTGCATGCTCCCTAATTTGTCGAAGGGAGTTTTGAAGGGTTCCTCTGTTTTCCCTTGAATACTTCTTTTCTAACTGCGTTTCAGATTAGTTTCTTTAGATAAGGGTTCATTTGGTCCAAAGACCAGGAGTGTGGTACATAATGGAGATACTCTTCCTTAAGGGCATTGCCATGGTTGATTGGCTAATCCTAGAGTATGTAGGGTATGTAAAGGTTAATGGATCTTTAGTGTCTAAAAGAGAGACAGGGTATATTGTCATTTAGTCCTTGATCATATGTCTTGAGACTGTACACCTACCATTGTTCTTTTTTTAACAATGTTTTCTGCTTTGTTGCCATGTGTCTATGGTTTCTAGAATGACCCAGCTGACGTCATTGATGGTGTTTTGCAGTCAAGAAGTGGTTGCTCCTTCGAGTAGTGGATTTTTTTACATCTGATTTTACTGTGGTGTTCGCAAATCTGTTTCCACATTTGGGCAGGTCATTCAAATGTACTTAAGATTGCTTGGGCAGGTGATCATGTAAATTGCACGAGTAGTGTTACAGTTTCTGTGATGTCTGAGAGTCCACTTGAAGTTCTTGGTTAATCTGAGACTTTTGGTTGCTTTTTTTTTTTTTTTTTTTTTTTTTTTAAATTTTTATTTGCATTTTATCAGAACTCAACATTACAGTCATGAAATCAGCAGTACATACACCCCTACTCCCACACCCACCCACCTCAAAGCTATAAATCTCTGTCACAATGCGTAACACACTGGGTCATCGTCCACAGATACAAGGTACAGGCAGTATTTTGTGTCCCACCCGGAGTCCTCCTGTAGGAGCTCTAGTGACCGAATAGCCATATTTTTAAGTTCCCCTCCTCATAACCCCCCATCCAACCCATGGTAGTGCCGCCATTTGGTCCAGACCCAATGGATTTTCTTCGGGCACCCCCTTGCTTTATAAGTCACTCTCTCGGCTGCCATGTAAAGGTCCAACCCTCTTCTCCATTCCTCTAATCCTGGCGACTCCGGTGACCCCCAGTACTTCACTATATCTCTCTTCGCTACCACTAGTGCGAGGACTAGGAAGGTGAGGAGTGGACGCGGTAGGTCCACCTCAGTAGTCATACCCAGTAGTGCCAGCTTGGGTTCCTGTTGGATCGGGACCGCCAAAACCTCTCCCAGTTCTGTGAAGATGTGTGTCCAGTAATTTTGTATCCTGTCGCATGCCCATATGGTGTGATAAAAGTCTCTATCATGTTGACGGCATCTAAGACAGTGTGTGTGTCTTCTATTTTCCCCATTCTATGGAGTCGCATCCTATTGTAGTAGGTTCTGTGAAGCACATTGAATTGAATAAGGCGTAGTCTGGACTTAATTGCCACCTCCCGGGGATGCTTTAGAACTATGTCCCAGTCCAGGTCTTCCATGCCTCCCACCTCCGCTTCCCATGTGTGCCTAAGCTTCGCCAGATCACCCAGCATATTGTTAGTTAAGGTTTTGTATGTGAGGGAGAGCGCCTTCCCTTGGATTCGTTCTTGGAGGAGCCGTCCCTCCAGAGGTGCATATTCTGGGATGTCGCTTAGTTGGACATTCTGGGCCTTCCACGCATGGCGCATTTGCGTATATTTAAAGAGCTGTGAGTGATGAAGCCCAAATTCTGACTTTAGGACCATAAAGGATTTCAGTTCCCCTTTGGCGATCACATCCCCTATAGTGGAGATACCTATGTCGTCCCATCTTCGGAAGCCCCGTAGTTTATTGAGCTCGGTTAACCACTGACAGTGCCATATCGACGTTTGCCGGGTGGGCTTCTTCTCCCATCCCATGCGTTTTGTGACCTTAGTCCATGCAATTAGCGTAAGGATCGTCGCTGGGAGGAGCGGTTCCCGTCTGGTGCCCCATAGAGATAATATACTAAGTTCTGTGACGACATTTTAAACCTTTCTAGGGCATAAGTGGGATGATCCGCCGGGGCATGTAGCCAGTCATTAATTGGTGCCATGTGTTCCGCCCAGTAGTAGGCCTCCAGGTTAGGGAGTGAGATCCCCCCGCTGTATTGGTGTCTTTGGAGAGTAGTCAGGGCCACTCTAGGTTGCTTACCTAGCCAGAGAAAAGTTCTCTGATCCGAGTGAATTTTAGCCATCAACGCTGTCGGAAGTGGATAGTATTTGTTCTGTAGGGCATATAGATACTTAGGTAGGATAATCATCTTATACATAACCGCTCGACCTAGAAGTGTAAGTGGGAGCTGTCTCCAGCGGTCCATATCCGCCGCAGAGTTCATTATGATCCGCTCCAAGTTTTTTTGGAATGATAGCGCCTTATCAAGGGTGATGTATATCCCAAGATACTGGAAGCCCTCCACCGTTGTCAGTAGTTGCCCCGGCAGCCTCCCCCAGCGGCCTTGTCCCCCCGGGTCATACAAGATCGATTTGTGCCAATTTATTGTGTATCCCGCTCGCCCACCGTATTGCTCTAATTCCCCGAATAGCTCCGGGCGAGTGGTCTCTGGTTTTGTAATATACAAAAGTATATCATCTGCATAGAGGGATATTTTTTCTTGTGCGGGGTCTGTCAATTCTCTCAAAACCGGAGATGGCCGCATTTTGTCGGATTCTGGCTGCAAGTATCTCAATAGCGAGTGCAAAGAGGAGGGGAGACAGTGGGCAGCCCTGACGGGTCCCTCTCTGGATCTGGAATTCACGCGATAGCCTCCCATTCACCCTCACCCTGGCTCTTGGTGCAGTGTAGAGGAGCTGGACCCACCTCTGGAACCTAGGGCCAAAACCAAATTTTTGCAGAACAGCATAGAGGAACAGCCAGTGAACCGCGTCAAAGGCTTTCTCAGCGTCGAGGGAGAGAAACCAGTGCGGTTCATCTCTTCCCCGCACTTCCTGCAGCCAATTGTGGGTACGTCGAAGGTTCAGTCTAGTTGCCCTGTCAGGCAGGAAGCCCGTTTGGTCCAGATGTACCAGGTCTGGGATCACCGATCTCAGGCGGAGCGCCAAGATAGTCGCTAGAAGTTTCACTTCCGTGTTCAGGAGGGAGATGGGGCGGTAGGACGCACAGCCCTCTCGCGGTTTGCCCTCTTTATGTATTGGGACGATTGTAGCCAGGGAGAGGTCTGGGGGAGCCCCCCCTCCTGATAGGCCCCGGCAAAGAGACCCTGCAAGTGGCGAGCCAAGAGGTCCGCCGTACGCTTAAAAAACTCTGCCGGGTAACCGTTCGGTCCTGGTGTTTTACCCGGTCGCAATCTGGCTACAGCTTCCGATATGTCATCTACTGTAATTTCAGCCTCCAACACCAGAAGGGCCTCAGGAGACAGCAGGGGCAGGTCCGTCTGCGCCATATATTGTAGAGCTTCCTCACGCGTCCCCAGATCCCTGGCTGTGTAGAAGAGTTCATAGTGTGTAGCAAATGTCTCAGCAATTTGTACATCAGAACTAACCAGTATCCCATCTGCATTCTTAACGTGCTCCACCCATCTAGTCGCACGCTCCTTTTTACTTAGCCACGCTAATAGTTTGCCTGACTTATCCCCCACGTCGTAAAGGCGGTGAAGGGTGGCTAGGGATTGAGTTTTAGCTTCATTTAGTAACCAGTTCTCTATATTGTCTCTGGGCATCTATCAGTCTTCTAAGAGTCTCCGCGTTTTTCAAACTCTGGTATTCCCTCTCTAAGCCCAGGATAGTCTGTTCCAGTGCAGTGACTTCAGATTGGAGTTTTCTTCTTTCCTCCCCCAGTCTACTTTGTATTCTATCTCGCATTACCGGTTTCAGGGCTTCCCAGAAGGTGACCTCAGACTCCACTGTTCCCTCGTTTTCAGCAATATAGACCTTAATGTCCGCTCTCAGGCCTCTCAGAATAGATGCAGTCTGAAGATCCCAGGCTGCGAGGTGCCAAGTGGTCCTCACAGTACCCCGGGTACATCCTACCCTTAATAATAATAATAATCCACATTTGTATAGCGCACAATCACCCGTTAGGGTCTCTAGGCGCTGGGGGCCGTCGGGAAGATTAAGCAAGCTATTGCCCAGAGTCACATGGTGCTGGGCTAACCTGCCGCCGGAGCCGGGGATCGAACCGTGATCCCCAGATTCCAGCGTCAGTCTCCCTGGCTGCGGCGCCACACCTCTTACTAACAATGGGGAATGGTCAGAGATGCCCCTAGCTTTATAGTCTGCTGTGTCATCCACTGTCAAGTACTGTCTAGACATAAAGACATAGTCTAATCTCGAGAATACCTTATGGGCCCTGAGTAGTATGAGTAGGCCATCTGAGTAGGATGTAGCCATCTCCAGACATCCGTGAGCCCTATATTAGCAATCTGTTGGGATAGGATAGTCCGGTTCCCTCCCCTACCTGCTGTCCCTGACCGAACCTGTCCTATGTCCATCACGTCGTTAAAATCACCTCCCACGATTTGGATAGTGTCAGCTGTTGCCAGGAGTATGTGAGCGAGAGCCTTGAGCGTATTTGCCTGCAACTTGGGTGGTGCATAGACTGAAATGATCGTGTATGTACATCTATTCCATGTCCCCTGGACCCCAACATAGGTCCCCAGTGGATCTATCCAGGTGCGTGTGGTACAGAATGGGATGTTTTTTTAAAATAATGACAGCTACCCCTCTAGAATCAGACGTGTAGCCCGCATGAGCCAGAACTTTGTGGCGGCCCCTAGCTATGAAGGCACAGTTAGTTCCCTTAAGATGGGTTTCCTGCAGCCGGGTTATATCCGGATCTAGCCTCTTAAGGTAGGAGTTAACTAGACCTCTTTTAACTTTCGAACCCAGCCCGTTCACATTCCACGACAGGACACTAACCCCCCTATCGCACACCTGTGACGCAGCTACATCACTTGCCATTCGAGACGTTGATACTTTAGTGAGGTCAGTCTCTGGTGTGGATGCTTCGTGTGAAGCACTGAGGCACATGACTGCATTATTTCGACTGCTTCCCCCTCACCCCAACTCACCCCCTCCCCTCCCCAACCTGAATTAGCGTGGAACTCCCCTTCCCCTCCCCCACCCCACCTCCCTCCCCTTCCAGTCCCATCCCCTCGCAAGGCAGAACTGTCAGTAGAAGGCCTGTCGCCCTCCCGTATATCCCCCCCTTTAGCCTGCTCTAACCAACTTCTCCCAGAGCATGCAACACTACTTCCCCCGAACAAGCACTGATATCAAAAATTGAAAAAGTTGTGCTGTTGAGAACAAAAACCAGTGAAGAACAATAAGTCTAAGTATAAGAGGGTGTGTCAACTTGCGTGCTCCCCAGCGACGAGCTGCAGTCTCTATAGCCTGGCCCACCATTGTTCATGAGTGAGAGTCTTGAGTGTCTGTTCAGGGGACACTGTTCCGCCCCATTGCGTCTTGTTCCAGGTCTCGGTTCGCCTCTGCCAACGGGTGAATGGAGCGCGACCCCCCCACCTCTACTTCTCCCCCTGAAGTACGGCTCCCAACCTCGTCGTCATCCTCTCCCTCTGAGCGGGCATGGCTTCGTAGACAGTTGAATCTGGATCCCGCCGTGGCGTTCCCTCTCGGCAAGGCCGAACGTCCATGTCGTGTACTTCCTGAGCTAGGTCCCTGATAAGGTGTCGCCGGGGTTTGTCTCTTTGCCCTTCGGGACTTCAGTCTCTGTGCCTTCGGTAGTTCCCACTGGGACCTGTGGGGCGGCGACCTGTCTGCCATTCCGCGTCCAGTGGTCTCCCTGCTATGGAATATAGGACGTTCTTCCAGCCATTGCCAGGCATCTTCCGGGTGGTTAAAGAAAAGTGTCCTTTCCTTGTAAATCACCTTCAGCTTTGCCGGGAAGAGGAGCATGTAGGAGTTATTTATGTCTCTTAATTTCGCCTTCACTGCGTCAAAGGAGCGGCGTTGTTTCTGCACCTCTTGGCTGTAAACTGGGAATATCATAATGGTCGTGTTTTCCAGTCGGATCTCCCCCAACTTTCTAGCCTCTCGCAGAATCAGGTCCCGGTGGCTTTGCCAGAAGGGCCCTGTGCGCCCTTTTGATGATAAAGCATGGCGAGAACTGCACCGCCGGGAAGGTTTTAGTCAGCCAGGAGTGGAGGAATGCTACCATGTTTGTCCCTTCAACTCTCTCTCTAAAACCCACGAAGCGCAGGTTGTTGCGTCTCGCCCTATTTTCGGTATCGTCCACCTTCCACAACAGTTGGCGATGGAATGCCTTCAGTTCCGCCATGTCTCTTCTCAGGGTGGAGATTGAATCCTCCGCCTCGCCTATCCGCGTCTCAGCAGTAGTCACCCTTTCTGTTAACTTTCGGAAGTCTTGCCTCAGCAGTGTCACCTCGGATCCCACCTCGCCGATTTTTGACTTCTAGGGCAGCCTGGGACTCCTGGATGTCAGTACGTGACGCCTGAATGGCTCCCATTAGCAGGTCAGTACCTGAGCGCACGCCGGGGGCAGCGGAGAGGGCATCCGCCGACTGTCTGAGCGCGGCAACATTATCCATGGGCTCCTGTTTGGAGGTTTTGGGGAGTGTATCCTTCTTCCCCATGGCTTGTAGTACAGTGATGTCGTTCTCGTGGGAAAACTCGCTATTCACGCCGCCTCTGACGCTCTGGCCGCGATCGGGGGTCAGCGAGCTCCTCAGTCTGCCACAGGGGGGGGCATTCCGGCCACCCCACACAGCAGTCTCCAGGGGGCCACGTGCGTCCTCTGTCCGTCCCCCAGGGGCCTCGGTTCGTGCAGTCGGCTGAGTGTCCGTCCCGACCAGTACTCCTATGCCTGTATCAGCCCTGCGTCACGGGCTGCGCCAAATGCCCCACTAGGTGTCCGGGTCCTGCCACTCCGTCGCGGGGTCTGGTGAAAGCAGAATGTATATTCCCCCCTCGTTCACAGGGCCGGACGTCCGACCTCCAAGATTACCAGGTGCCTCTTTCAGGGGAGCAAGGACTTCCCAGCAGGGTGCAGGTTGGAGGGGACACCACAGGGAGGCCCCAGCTCAGGCAGGATCGATGTGGGGTCGGTGAAGCCCAAACAACAGCACCCGGCAGGTCACTGTGGGAAGCTTTTAGGGCCCAAAGAGCGCGGACTCAGCTGTGGGGCCAGGATCAGGTCCGGAACACACACGAGCTCCGCATTGCGGCTCCGGCCGCCATATTGGTTAAGTGTCCGCCTGTCAGGAGCCCAGACGCCTCAACAGGGGCCGTCCCCCGGCTCCGCTCAGACTCGCGGGCCCCGCAGTGTGCCCCTCACGCTCTCACCTCCCAGGCGGCAGGCCAGCGGCAGGACGGTCCCCGGGCTCGTTCTATCCCCTCGGCGCAGCTCCGGCCGCCATCTTGGTGTAGTCCGCAGGTTTCGCCGGGGAGTCCGGACACCGCATTGGGGTCTCGCCGACAACGTGGGCTCCACACAAAGTCCTCCTCACCCGAACCCTCACTGCGGCAGACGGCTGCAGGGCCCATAGACCGGATCTCAGTACGGCATTCGATAGTCGGTCATGGCGGCCGCCATCTTGTCGCTGCCGGGCCCCCGGAGACGATGTTATAAGGTCGCCGTTTTACTGGATACAGTCACGCAAACTTCGATGTAATGGTCCCTACGGCGTCTGGGGTCTCTGTAACGACCCTCCCGCGATTTTGGTGACATAGAGCTGCATGGAAGTCTGATTCGGAGGCAGCTCGCCGGGAGCTCCGGAGAAGCACGTCTTAGCAGGCCATGCTGTTGCTTTTGTGAGTTTACATACAGAGCAGGATCTGCCGGTGTAATGTCTGGTGACTGGTACTCTGCCCCAGTTAGTATTGTGTTGGTTGTTACCCGGTTGGGTGCCGGTCTAGTGAGTACTGGTAGGTGTGGATATTTTTGCTTCTTTTATTCTCAAATAAAGGAGAGGTGTGGCGCCACGACCAGGGCGACTGACGCTGGACGCTGGGAATCACGGTTCGATCCCTGGCTCTGGCGGAAGGGGTCTGCCCAGCACCATGTGACTCTGGGCAATAGCTCGCTTAATCTTCCCAGCGGCCCCCAGCGCCTCGAGACCCCTTCGGGGGTGATTCGTGTGCTATACAAGTACTGGATTTACATTTACATTTACAAATATAGGTTCTGGTTATTTCAGTGTTCCAGAGGTGAGAATCCACCAGTATTTTCTAATAGTCTTTTTCACTAAATTGGTGGCTGTGCTGTATGTTACACAGGTTAGAATCCGTGTCATGATCTTTTACAATAGTGTGTAAAAAGTTTTCGCAATTTTGATTCCTCACTCCTTTTTTGGCATCTCTATAATTCTGTTTCTTTTAGTTTGATGGTCAGATCTTGGGCCGGTTTCTTATATCCTTGTGTTGCTGCAATTGCGTCTTGTGTACAAACTGGCTGTATAGGAGATTTTCTCTCAAAGGGTGAGTGTGGAAACTTCAATTAGAAGCGATTTTTGGCAGTGGTTTTGGGTTGTAGGTTGTCATTTTCTACATGGATCGTGATGTCTAGGAAGTAGATTGCCTTTTCATGGGCTGTATATTTCAAGAATTCATCACAGAAATTAATCCATTCATGGAATTCAGGTAGTGTCTTGTGTTCCTTTCCAGATCATCAGTACATCTTCTATGTATCTTTTCCCCTTTCATTGAGGGAAGGACATGGCACCAAATGATCATATGACGCCCATTAAAAAACAAGCATTTACAATGCAACGGTCTCGCCTTTGCAAAAGTTAGAGTTATCGGCATTGTAAATGACAAACCTTTTATTTATGTGTTGGTTTTGAAAACAGATAAATAAATGGCATTGTCATTTTCAATGCCAATAGCTTAATCTCTCGCAAATGCGCGACCTATTGCATTTCCAATGCAATAGGTTAATGTTAAGAATGATTTATAAAGCGCACGTACACCGGTTGGTTTCATGGAGCTGTAGGAGAGAAGGCAGAGTTTGTCTCCCGAGAGAACGTCAGTTGTAGGCTTGCTCATAGAGCCAGGTTTTGAGGGCTCTTCTGAATTTCTTGAGATCAGAACAGGCACGTATCCTCAAGGGGAGGGAGTTCCAAAGTCTAGGGGCGAGAGTGGCGAATCTCGACCTCCTGTGCGTTTCCGCCTAAATGAAGGGGTGTGGAGGAGTGAAAGGTGGGCTGAGCGAAGGTTGGGGGCGGGGGTATGCCCGAGTATCAAGCTGTTGATGAATTTTGGACTTTTGTCATGCAGGGATTTAAAGATTAGGCATCCCGTTTTGAAGGTGCAGCGTTGAGACATGGGGAGCCAATGTAGTTTCCTTAGCAGCGGAGTAGCTGGTTGCCATCTGGGTTGGTTTTAAGATCAGTCTGGCTGCATGGTTCTGGAGCATCTGCAGCCGTTTTAGCAGATAGAGAGGCATGCCCAGGTATAAAGAGTTGGCGTAGTCCAGGTGTGACAGAACGGTGGCTATCACAACCTGGGTATGGGCCTCCAACGTGAGAATAGGTCGTGTAGTTACGCGTGTTTGAGCTTTTGACACTGCAAATAACAAAGTGTATTATTTATGTTTAAAAAACACACACAGAGCCCCACACGCAGACTGAGCCACACGCAGACTGAGCCACACGCAGACTGAGCCACACGCAGACTGAGCCACACGCAGACTGAGCCACACGCAGACTGAGCCACACGCAGACTGAGCCACACGCAGACTGAGCCACATGCACACTGAGCTAAAAAAAGGTTTCCAGAAATGAGTTAGGTTTAAGCAATTCGGTTTGTAATTAGGTTGTTTTTTAGTTTTGCTTTTATTAGTGTTTTTTAAAGCCCCGTGCACATAACATGCATATGTGTGCATGCAGTCTTTCGCAGGCCGAGACCTAAAAACAGGCGACTGACTAAATAGCGAGGTACTAGGAATTGCTGCAACACTACTAGGTCTACAGACTAATCCAGCTCAAAATGTTTAAGAGAAAAGCGGCCATGTTGAAAAAGCACAGGTTTGCTGTTCAAAATGATGAAACAGCCCAAATAATTTCTTTCAAAAAATGAACTGCTGAGGAACAATTGGTTTTCAACATCACATGCGTTGGAAAAATAAAACTGAATACAGGCACTTGGGCCATAATTTCAATTGCGCTGCAGATGCAGTGGCACAGGTACAAAAGTTTCAGAACTCCACTAATCACCAAATATTGCTATTACATCAATTAATTCTATTATTCCCCTCTCATTTCATTTTTCAAAAAGGTGTTATTACTTACCTGCACTATACCATTAGTAATAGCACAATATATTGCCGTTTTGTATTGCTATTCTCCTTTCGTTCCAGACGTAGGTGCTAGTTACATTTTGCAAGTACTTTTTGCTTTTGGTATTTTAGGACTGTAGATTACTAATTGGACGAATAAAACTGTCTTGCATAATCTTCCTCGTGCACATTCCTTAGTCTTGCCCTAGCTGGCTGTAACCTATGTGTGCTTCAGCCTCACTCTCCTGATGCTTACCCAATGTGGAGTGACTAACGTTCAATCAGGTTACAAGGTCACTTTTTTATTTCTGGTGCTTTACAGCAATTTTAGGATCCCCTTAGAGTTTATCGTTACTCAAATAGGTGTAATTTCTGATAATTATAAGTTTCTCTGGCCTTCATGGCTTGATTTTGCTTGCGATAAAGTGTCAAAAGTGTCACTCATAGTCGTTGAAATGTCACTCATAGTTACACTTAAATTATGAAAATGTCACACATGGCAATCTGAAACCTTGGCAACTATGGGTGAAGCCACAAATGATCAGGTGATACCTGCTGTAGCGTCTCTTCAGTGTCCTTACAAATATATGCATTCTCTCGGAAAACGGAAAGACAGTAATCCTTAGTCCTTATGTTTTGCAACTGGTTCTTACGTAAAGTGCTCTGACAGCTTCGGGTAAAGTTTGCGCTATATAAAATCGCATTAAATAAAAAAAATTAAAAAAGACCTAGCCCCTGTGCACTCAAAGGCGCTCGCTCTGTCCAAACTTCCCAATGACCGCTGGACTCTCCGAAACAGAGTGAATAATTACTCCCGGCACACCCCTCCACTCCAAAGGTTTTCAACCGGGTCTCCACCCCTCACCTGTCCTCCAATTCGGGACTCCTCCGTTACCTTCAGATCAGGTCCCAGCCCCGCCCTGCGGCCCCAACAGTCCTTGATTCATTCTGTTTTCATTAATGAGCAAAGACTACTGCCCGAAGTAAAATGGCAGCCGGAAACACGTCACTTGCCCGGGTCACTCTACCTTCCTACCCATTGGAGCAGGCGGTTCACGGGAGCGGCCTATCGTCACCAGTATAGGGAGCAGCTGCCAATGACACGGTAGTGACGTCACCAGCCCGGAAGAGTGGCCCGATGCACTTCAATGGCAGAAAGAAACGAAAGTAACTGTAACATAGGATCTTCTTCTAAAGTCAGAGTTCGAAATTCATTATTTTAAAACGTCACCAGGACGTGCATGCAACGTTTGGGAAAGCACAGAATGGAAATGAATGTAGGCGATCATTTCATGCCTGCTCTGTGCTCCCCTTCCATATCCAGCAGCACCGCCTCCCTCGGGCCCCTGCCTCGGTCTCCCACGGGCCCCAGGGTCACCTCACTGCACACGGATGGGGACAGGATCAGATGCATTAGGGAGCTCCGAAGAACCGAGCAGTCAGGAATGAATAATTCCAATATTCAGCTTTTGATATGATAACTGCGAATACCTGTAGTTTAAGGATCGGTATTTTTCTCTTAATTTGGGCACACAAATGTTACGTTTAATTAGAAGAGGCACTTCCTCAAGGAGCTTTGTTTTAAATTAACGTTTCAACTTTGAAATAGGTTCATGAAGTGCAACGAGAGAGAACATTGTTTTTTTGTTAACTAGTCATCCAAAGGAGGGAAAACAAGTCTGGAACAGAGCAACAGGTCGTTTCGGGATTCGGGGGCGTGTTTGCGTGCTCTCCCCTTCCCATTGGCTGGAAGGTAAAATTCCAGCCAATGGGAAGAGGAGAGGGCGGGACTTAAAAAAAGACACGGAAACGCCCCCGAATCGCGGTCCGACGGGGAAAGAGTGATTGACAGCCAATCTCTTCCAATGGCTAGCCTCCATTTATGGAGCTAGCCAATGGAAGACAGAGGCGGAACAAAGCCCCATACTGTAGAATCATAAGATTTCGCCTGGGCGGAGCACTGCTTTGCAGTGCTACGACCCAGGCGAAACCTAAAAAGAATGCAAGAGAGAAAAGGAGGATTAAGAAGAGTAATCACTAGATGGCGGAATACAGCACAGCATGTGAATCCAGAAAATTCCATACGCTGTAGAACTACCAACACTACTGGTAAAGAAACCATCTAGTTATGCTGCTATCTAGTACAGAAAGGGGTCTATGGATGCCCCATTTGCTCATTGTAGCTTGCTGGGCTGCCCGTAGAATACCTTAAAGTGATGATCGAGAACGCCATATTAATTCCAATCTTACTCATCTCGTGCATGGATCTCTAATACCTGTGGCCTACTTTACATCTGGCCCAATCCTGTTCAGAAATTTTGCATGTGCTGCCAGTTCCAAACTTTTGCATCTATAACCACATGTTGCCTGTCTGTCTTCGTCAGAAGAGTGGAGCGAGTTGGTTTGAAGTCCCAGAGTGGCAGAATTTTAGGACAATTTTTCTCCCTTGGCTGTGTGGGTCTTTTGCGTGCATTAAAAATAATTTTCTGGCGCTCACTTCTTCCCTTCTAGCCTTGTACCATGCGCCTCCTCCAATAGACTCTTCACTTCTCTGTTTGCTTCAGATAGTGTCCTGTGTAAAGGAAAACTCATCAAAGTGCGTTTTTGTTCTGTGGTTACGTCCCCGGTCTTGTCATCTCCTTGAATCTGTAGGTGGTGACTCAACATTTGAGAGGTGTACCCCTAAAAAAGCTAGTGAGACATCCCCACCTCCCCCAATTCTGTACCCAAATGGTGATGAACAAGGAATGGGCCCTATTGCTGTTACGTAGACAGGGGAGCTCCCATTGGGGACCCCCTTCAACACAGTTTAAAAAAACACCATTGACGTTGTCTGGGTTCTAGTAACATTATTGGTGTTGCTTAACCCCATCGACGCTGATGATGAGCTCAGCTCGTCATGAGGTACACCTCTCGTACGCTCATGACGAGCTGAGCTCGTCATGAACTGCGGGTTTTTTAAAACTTCAGCGGGAAAATGCGCCGCACCGATGCGGTTAACGAGCTAAAATCTGGAATACCCAACAACTTTGACACAGCCGCCAACTTCTTCACTGCACATTAAATATACGCAGTGCCTGAAACGGTTACCTTGGAATGAGTGTTTCTTTAATAGTTCTCTGCCCCAACCAGAAGATAGCAAAAGTATGATACCCCCTTACGTTTGTCCAGTGGGTGACACAATGCATACATGTGTATATGTCCATTTGTTGTTAGTGTTAAAAGTAATCTCAGTCTAGAGCCATAGCAGGCTTTTGTGGTTACTAACCAAACCAAGGAGGAGTTTGACAGGCACCGTTAAAAGAAAATATGGCAGACATACATGTTAGCTGGGTTTTTTAGGATAACACAGGAATATCTTCAATTTTGTTCTGAGATACATCATTGGGTTGTTTTTTTGGTGTGCAGATTTTCTGGGTTGGTTGGCCCAGATGCAATGGTCTGCCACTGAGAATCGTTGGTCTCCCTCTGTTTGCTTCTGTTTTTGGGGAGGGAGGTTTGTAAGGAGGCAGTCTTAATCTGAGCATAGTCTGTGTGATGTGCAAATTGTTCTTGTAGGTTTTGGGTTGTTGTACCTTAAATGCATTTGAGAAACACTTAAACGTGTTTCTATCTTTCACTGGTAGTTAACGTAGGCTTTTGAGATGCTGCTGTGCAGTAGGTTAATTTATTTGCTCCATCTTCTGGCAGTTTTTTGCACCTTTCCAACTTGTTTTGTAACCGATTTACAATATGTTAAAATAATTGTATTGTTTTACCATGTCACTTGCTTACGTGGCTGTGAAAGGGATAGTTTTACTCCGTTTGATTTGGTGGATGAAAGCTTTTCTTACTGTTTTGGCCGAGGTGGTCATCCCATAGCACTACAAGATTCATACTTCAGTTTTGATTTTAATGAGCTCGCCAAAGAAAAGATGACTTTGCTTGAAACTTTGCCAAATAATTTCAATCAGTATACACTTCACAGCAAAGATTTAGTGAAGATGAAATAGAGGCATTTGTGTTGATGTGCCCCTTCTCTTTCTTGGAATGGGAAAGAATGATATTTTAAAACTTGAGATAACATCTGAGTATTTAAGTGAAGCAATAACTCATTTGCAAGTTGGAAAGACCCCGGGCCGAATGGTCTACTTGTGAAGAATTATCTAAAAGGTTTGCCATCAAACTAACTCGCTTGTTGGCAATGGTTAATTCTGCTCAAAATGAAAAATAGCTAGCATATGATCTGCGGATGGACACTGTGTTAGTCTTACCAAACCGTCGTAAAGTTAAGTGTTCATCATACAGACCTCTATCATTGCTGAATGCAGAGGTTAAAATACACGTAAAGGCTTTGGCCAGCTGACTGAGCAAAGTAGTAGAAACCCTTGTACAGCCTTATCAGTCATGCCTATTAAAAATGCGAGATTGGACCTGAGGCACCTATACCTGCATGACGTACACGGAAAATGCAGTATAACCATCAGTGTTCACGTCGTTCAATGCAAGTCAAGTCCTTTAACTCAGTCATTTGTCTGTTATGTTTGCATTTCTCAATAAAATTGTATTTGGACCTACATTTATTTCTTGGTTAAGGCTCATATGAAGAGCTGCTAACTGAAATTAAAGGTAATCGAAACTGGTCAGACCCCTTTCAGATTAGAGAGGGGTACTACATAAGGATGTCCCCCGTCACCCATGATTGCCCTGGCATTAGACTATTGATATGCTGGATCAGAGGGGACTCGCTGGGTTGGGGCTGAGATGAGAAGGATGGTGGAATTAATGAATTTCACCCTATCTTGAGAATAGTCTCCTCTATATTTCTGATCCCAGGGCCACTATATCCAGACAACTACAGACCTTAACAGAACTCCGTAAGCTATGAAATTAGAGCCCTGTGGTGCTTTTTCCATTGGTGAAGTTGTCCACAAGCCCATATTTCAAATGGCCAGTTGTAATTAACCGGAAGGGTTTTAAATATTCGGGACTACGCATGGCAAAAGTTAGAGGAATTCATTAAGAGCAATCTATATTTGCTGTTTAGTAGATTTTGAGAAGATAACTGCTGCTCTTCCTTCTTGGTGGGTGGCCTTGTACAGGAGAACACTTCCCTGGTTTCTCTGTCTGCTCCAGAACACATCATACAATGTATCACAGGAATTTTTTGTAAACATCTGGAAGCAAAATTGTGTCTCCAATGAGTAGGCTGAGAGATACTTGGAGTCAAACTGGAATGATGCTCTGTGATCAGTTTACGAGGGAATTCAAACTTTCTGACACCTGTGGTTAAATCAGGGAGGTGGAGCTCAGACTTGTCTGAGAATATGCGGCCAGTAGGGAACCTTCCCACCCATCTTGGGGAATGCCTGCATCTGCCATTTTGTGAGGGATTTCAGAACGACCTGAAATTCAATGCAAAATTATTGGAGGCTTTATTTTTTTGTTCTTTTTATTGTTATTTAATATTCTCCATAACAGCAGTATGAGATGCAGCATTTTACTTTTCGCCATGTACGTTAGACATTTAACGATTCTGCAATCAAGTAAAGCAGCACGTTCCATAGATTAGCACATCCAATGGAAATTTTAACGTATAAAGTGAGAATAAACAATCGCCTTCGTCTTTCCCCGTTGCATTAACTCTACAGTATCCTCCGTTCTTTGCATCCTTTACCACTTTCATTGTTGCACGGGTTGAAAGGGTAAGGAGGTCACAATCCCTTACTGGCCAATTCAATGAGCTTCCGATCTTTCTGTACTTCTGCCCTCAGCAGGGGGACACCCCTGGCCCCCTTGTTTGAGTAGAAGGTAGCTGGGTTGTGCCAGGGCATGAAGATAAATAAATGTTGCTTCTTGGAGAAAAGTCCAATAATTCACATTGGTTATGTTAGAAGTATTTATTTGCACTTCTGGAAATCCTGGATGGTGCAACAAGTGAACAGCCAACACGTGTTTCACCCCTACATGGCCATCTGGCCTGGGGCTTCGATCGAGGACCTGAGAGATACAGACGCCGCGATTTAAAGATCGAATTCGAAATTCACAGGTCGCTGACAGCCGCAACTATTTTACAACTTATTACTGCCCTGAAGAAGCCCCAGATGCCCTGGCACAACCCAGCTACCATTTACCACTGTCATTGCATTATCTCGAGTGTAATTTGTAGATCAATATATATTTAACAACTTAAACTTTCACAAGTTACATCCTTAATCAAAGGCATCCCCCATATACATACAGCTCGCATATGTAAAGTGTCATATAAGTTATTTATCCCTGGTCGAGCTCTTATCCCCTTCCACTGAAATGTAGTTATGTATTAGCCGTCCCATCCTGCGCTCATCCCTTGTCCAGATGTAACCCTGACCCACCCCCGGTTCATCCTGCCACGTGGATAAGCTATCAGGGTCTAGTTGTTCTTTGAGCCGCAGTGTTGTGAGGATTGTGCCCCAGCTTTCCGACAGTAGAAACTTTAGCAGACCCAGAGTGTCCTCTCTCCTGAGGGACGTACCTTCTGCTGCTGCCCAGTCTAGCATTGAGCGGGCCCATGCTAAGAAGGCATGCCTTCCAACGCCTCGTGATGAGTCTTTTAGCTACCGCATACCCATGATAAATAAAAATGTCCGCATTCAAGATAGAGGACCAAGGACATTGAGAGTCTAGTGTATGGAAATATGTATTTCTTTTCTCTGGGGTGAGTTATGCGCGATGCACTATATAATATTGTATCAGTTGGAACTTCGCATTCTGCAGGACTTGTGTAGGACTCTCTAATACAATATTTCATTCTAGCTCTGTGAATGAACGATCCATATCTTTTTCCCATTTCTCCTGCAGTGGGGCCAGGCCTATTGCGGTATGCTGCCTCAGAGCATCCGCAAACCATCGAATTAAGTGACTACCGTTCCCCATTACGTGTATGTATTGCATTATCATGTTTGTTTGCGGTTCCTGCGAAATGTTGGCCGTGTACCCTGATGCAGGAAGTGTGTCGAAGAAAGTGTCCCGGATGTATATCCTCCTCCTGTGCCATAGTGTTGAAAGGTACCTCCATCAGCAGATTTGCAAAATAATATAAAAGGCGGGGAAGTACCACCATCTTAACCAAGGAGACCCTACCGGCTACTCATATGGCCAATGTTTTCCAGAAGGTCATCTGTGCAGATAGTGCTGTGACTGCTCTAGTGAGTTTACTGTCTAAGAGGTCCTGATCACTATGATATATCCGGATAACCAGATATCGGAACACCGAAGGCAGCCACTCAATGACTAGGTCACCAATAGCACACTTCTGGTCAGGCGTAGTAGGTCCGAATGGAAAAAGACAGTATCTGTCCCAGTTGACTTGCAGGCCCGTGAGGTGAGCAAATTAGTCTAGCAGATGAGGTATGATTCCGGAAATCTCAGCTAGCTCTTAGATATATATATATATATATATATATATATATCTATCTATCTATATCTATCTATATATCAAGAGATAATCCGCGTATAGAGATATTGCATGAGTCGAGTCCCCCAGACAGCTATCCCATTTTTCCGCGGATGCCTGAATAGCTAAAGCCAATGGTTCCACCGCCAAAGCAAACAGGAGAGGGGAGAAAGGGCAGCCCTACTGAGTGCCTCTCGGCCCCTGATAGAGCAGTCTAATCAGCGAAGCAAAATATGACCCCAGTCCATATCGAGGCAGCACATTAAAAATGTATGGCTATTCCTCTGTGTCAACCGCTTTTTCCAGATCCATCACCACACAACCAGACCAGGGCCACGTAAGTGGAGCCTATTTTATTATACCGAACAGGCACTGTAGATTTAAGGAGGTAGACTGATCCGGTACAAAACTGTTCTGATCCTCATGGATCAGCTGGGGCTCGTGGCTAATATGTTACCCAATACTTTATATTCTACATTCAATAGCACCAGTGGGCGGTATGAGCCTGACCTGGTGGGGTCTCTGTCCAGTTTTAGAAGAGTAATCACGGTGGCCTCAAACGCTGAGGACCGTAGCTTTGGACTCCTGTATTACTTCCTCAAACATCCGCGGAAGATTGGGGGCTAATATGTCTGCATAGGTTGTGTTGCAGTGGCCTGGGCCTACTTGTCCAGTGAAAAAAATAAACATGTTCTTTTTGATCCCAAACAATATGTCCTGGGCGTCTGGCTAAAGGAGTTCAAACCTCTGTTAGTGCACTGTCAGCAGAATTGTTATTGCTTTTCTATGCAGCATCATTCCATAATGAGCGAACGTGTGGTGTTAAGGTGTCAGATTTAGTGTAAAGTACAACCTCGCATTTAATTGATTGCACATTGGGGTGCAAAATCACATTTGGTTTGACAGCAAGAGTATGGTAATGTTTTAGGAGTGCGAAGCAGATTTAGGTGCCAAGTAAGCAGCGTTAGTATTATACATTGAAGCGCAAAATTACCTTCAGTTACAAAATCCCCTTTAGATGTAAAATTAGCATTGGTATAGCAGCCACAGTAGTATTGGAATACTGGCACAACTGCACCCTCATTTAAGTGCACAGGCATCTCGTTTTGACATCTGCTTAATGGTAACACTCCAATACTTATCGGGTCTAATCCAAAGTGTTAGCACTTTATTCCAGAAGTGAATGAAAGTCTCACCCAAGTGAACCAAAGATTTGAACGTGGTGACTCAAAGGCCTTCTCTTTTTTGACATGAACTGTGGTAGACTGCTAACGTTTTTTGTTTTCAGACCTAAATAGGGCCTTTGCATTTTTTTTTATTGGTTCAGGGACATTGCCAACTACCTTTATAATGAAATGTTATTTATTGCCAGATGAGTGAACACCCCTCCCAATCCTGTGTGTGTAAGTGTTTGAGAAGTAGGGTCTAGCTTCAGTTTAGGGGATGTTGCAAGTGTACAGTAGCAGTGAACTGTTATGACGTGGGTTTTCGAGTAAAGGGGGTGACCTGGGAAGGCTGGTAGGAGGCAAATATACAATCGGCTATCCTTTTTAAAAACATTTTTTTTAACTTTAATCTTTGAGATATATAACTGAGAATTAAAATGTAAAGGGTTTCTATACTGGAGCTGTTATGAGTTATAATCTTCGATCTGGCGTATTGTTGCTATTAAAGTGAAATTTGAGTTGCTGGCAGTGGACCATTGAAGACAAGTAGACTAGGAGGTGGAGAGAGGAATGTATAGAAAAGACATTAGGAGCATATGGGCAGATAAGGAGAAGAGTGAGAGCTGTGGATACAGTGCCTGCCTTCTTGTAGTAAATATTGGAAAAGGTGTTTCTGCCTTGAAGGAGCTTGTGGTAGCTAGGTTCTCATGAAACTGTATTGGATTTAACGGGATTTTGCTTTATGTAAGCAGACATCTAACTTGGACCTGAGCTATGTTAGAGTGTGGAGACAATAGACTTTGATTAACACTGTGTGGTCTGCACACCTTCTAATGTGAACTCAGGTCCACCATGTGTAGTAGAGTAACATTTTGGAATTATCTATTCGCACAAAATGGACTTGGTATCCAAGGTTAGCAGTAGTTCAAAGGTGGAATAATTCCTCGATGTTTACATTTGATATGGGGTTAAGACTCCTGGCACAAAGGGCTATGATAATAAAGTCTAAGGTTGTGCAGGGGAAATACCTCCTCTATTTCATGGTTTTGGGTGTATCCTAGACCACAGCTTTGCTACTAGTTGTTCTGAGGATTTCTGGTATTGCTATTTCTACTTATTTTGAGAAAATTTGCACGTCCTGTGCATATAATGCAACCTGCTTAATTTCAGAGGTGAATGGGTTGCCACTGATCTTGGGGTTCAAGCAAATGGTGACCAGTAGATGTTCTGTCTCTAGTGGGAATAGAAGGTGGGACAATGGGCAGCCCTGTCTAGTACCTTGTAATAAATTGAATGTCTGATAAGAAGACATTGACTCTAAGGTGGAATGTAGGTTGGAGGTATAAAGTAAATTAGCATTTGTTCAAAGGGTGGGCCCATGTTGTATTTTATGTGCACTGATTAGAAGGAATGTCCACAAAACTTTATTGCTGTCCTTCTCTGCGTCCATTGCCATGGTTGAGGAGTTTAACAATTTATTTTTTCAGTTACAAACATTCTTATGTTGTCACTCACTGGCCTCCCTTTCACAAGCCCTGTCAAGGTTGGGTGGATCAGCAAAAAAGTACCTTTTCTAGTCTTGTGGCCAGGATTTTAACTTGGAGTTTACTATCTACATGAATTGACATTGCCTATAGTTCTTTCTTTCAGTAAGAACCTTGCTGTCTATATGTATCACTACTATAATAGGCAGCTGCTAAGCCCTTAATTGATCTTGTTTTAGCTAAGTAATGTAATAAAGCTTCTAGATGGTTTATTAATTGATCGTGGCAGGATTTGAAAATGTTGCTAGTAGTCCGTCAGGATTATGAGCCCTCCCTATTTTTAGAGAGGTAATTGGTTAGTTGATATGTTTTTTAAATTTTGTTTGTTTTCAGTGCGCCATCAAGCGACGCCTATCCAGGTATTTCTGGCATACCTCAATGGATGTGATTATTAGTTATATAGTCTAGTGTAAAATTTACGAAGATGCCCAGATTCTCTTTTGTGTCCCTGTGTGTCTGACATGTTACATTCGATGCAGCAATGATGGATTACATATCATTAAACTTGTGTTGATTGGTTAGCGTTTGACTGACTATTACTTTTGCAAAGTTTATTTCTTGTAGTACTTGTGACTTTCACTCATTATATATATATTTTTTTTGAGAACTTACTTTGCCAAAGGTGTCCGAACCCTTCATGTGAGCTAGCGTACGTCGTACTGATTTAATATTTTTCAAAGATGTTAAGTTTAATATTTGTGTTTTTTTAAGGCCGTTATCCTAATCATTGTTCTCTGAATTGTAGCCTTAATTGCACCTCCAATACGTTCTGTGTTAAGGTTATCTTGTTTACTATCACTGAAGTAGTTTGTGATCGATTTTATGGCTTTCTCCTTAGCTGCAGGATCACGTTAAAATCTCTTCATTCATCTGCCATATCTTCATTCAGCCAGGTGCTTGATTTATTTTTAATTTGATCCAGATTAAAGCATGATTCAATGTGATTCTGAGTTCTATTCTAGGGTTTAGTGCACCGGAAGTTAGTGAGTTATTGACCAGAATGTTGTCTGATCTTTAAAGGTGTTATGGAGAGAGGAATAGAAAGTGTAATTGCTCCCAGTTAGGTTGTATAATTTTCATCTAAATTATTTTGTGTGGACATTTTCCTTATTTGGGTATGGGATGTTGGGCCTGTATTTACATGATGACATTCTGTCAAATTCTTCCTAACGAAGATTAAAATATCTACCAAGTATTATAGCAACATCCTATGGTAGTTCACACAATCTTCTATTAGGTTTCACCCAAAAAGTAGTCTCCCCCAGGGAGCATAAATGTTTATGTAAAATGTTTGATTTTTTTTTCTGGAGTTTTGTGAAAGCTGGAAGAGGGATCATGAGTGGCTGATATACCTGTTGATGTAGAGATTAATGTGATCACTCCAATCTTTTCGTTTTTGGCTAAGGAGCAAATTATGGGTTTAAATCCTGTTCTCTCGCAGTGGCCAATCTGTTTAGTCAATTAAAACTGGATGCTACCTTTTAGTTTATGATGTCTAAAATATATTTTTTCTCTTGACAGGAGCTCTACTTTTTTAAAGGGATACATGGGTATAGTGAGGATGGGGAGGGGGTCAGAGTATATAGAGTAGGAGGAAAAAGAAGTCCAGTGAGAGCACCCTGAACCTTCCCACCCCTAATAGTGCACAGAGAGAGACGGTGTAGGCTGCGTATCTGGAGAGTCTGGCCCACGGAGGAAAAAAGTTAAAACACAATGTGAGTACTGGTAACCAGATGATAATGCAACGCTACCATTCCAGTTCCATGGTGAGGGTAAATTTTCGTAAAGGATAATATTATAAATGGTTAACACTGTAGGAACATGGTGAGTGAGGGTAACACTGCAAGGTACACTAATCTCAGTGAAAGTGACTATGTAGACCCTCTCATTGTTGGTAGAAGGGCTGATATTGTTGTTTGTATTTTAGTGGCACTATGCGGGATCATTGTTTTGAGCGCCTAATATGATGTTGGAGCATGCTAGGTGACGTTTAATGGTAATCTGCTAAATATGCATACAAACCACTCGCTAGAACCATTACTAAGCTATAGTTTGTTGCTTGAAAGTTGTTGCTGGTGGTTGTTGCTAGACCTAATGCTGAATAATAGCAGGTGTTGGTGATCAGAGAAAATAGAAAGTAAATCGCAAAGAACTTCATTCTCTGTGGTTCCAGAGGTGAGGAAAAAGTGCAAGTAAATGGCTATCAGCTAGTTCTTAACTTTCTGACTTTTAATTAGCTCTATCCAGAGCCTAACCCAGAAACTTTTTAAAGCGTATCTCAAATTTAATTAGAGTGGCAGACCTAACAGTAAGCAGATGTAAGATGATATAACTGATTCAGCCAAGCTCCACGAGCCCTCCTGCTGAGGCTCCAGAGTTGCCTCTTTCTTATATGCACCAGAGGACTTGACCACCAATAGTATTCAGTCAATTTTAGCTTTGCCTTCAGCCAGGGATCAAAGGTTCATATGATTGAGAAGCCTTTTTTTTTTAAGAGTTCAGAGGGTTTCTCAGAGGCGATGGGAATTCCCCTATGGGTGCTTCTCATTTTCAAGGAACTAAGGCAAATGGAATGTTCAGTGATCTTCGATCCTTGCTTGGGGCGCAAAAGCCTTTCCTCTAGAAGACTGTCTCTTTTGGCATAGTCTAACTAGTTACCTATTTTGGTACAATTCAAGTGATCGTTTGTAGTTTTTCTGTATGATCAAGTATATATATGTTCTGTGTGCGGACTGGTAGCAAAGAGGTTTAAAGATCATCAGTCTTGGTTATTTGATTTTACCGATAATTCTGGTTGAGATTATGTGAGCTCTTTCTATTTTATATTCCTTAACGATGATTATACCTAGCATCTTTGCAATCCATGTTTCAAGGAAGCCAGCATGGTATGCCTTCTTCTTGAAGTTCTCTGGTAGACTGAAGATCTCTTGATTGTCTCTTTCTATACTGTAGATCTGTAATATAGATTTCCAGTGAGCAAAGCTTCTTTGTCATTAAATCAGTTTTCTTCTAGAGGATATTTTTGTCATCCTCAACTTTAATAATTCTTGTTTCTGCCTCTGTAAATATGTTTGAGAGATCTTGGGCGTCTTTCCTCAAACCCTGCATCACAGATTGTAGTAAGTTGGGTTGCTTTTAGTGCATCGTGTCAAACATTCTTATATAGCGCACAACTCATCGTTGGGTCTCATGGCGCTAGCCGCGAACGAGCACGGTAGGTCAGACAGCAATCCGAGACTAGAAGGCTACTAAGGGAAAAGCCATGTTTTGAGTTTCTTACGAAAACATTTGTGATCAGTTGTGGAAGAAATGTGTTCGGGTAATTTATTCCATAATAAGGAGGCCAGATATGAGAAAGCACGACCTCCATTACGTGAGGTTCGAATGCGGGGCTGATCAAGATACGATTTGGAGCATGACCGTAAAGTTCTACCAGGTAAGTACCATTTAAGTTTGTTTTTCAGGTAGTGTGGGCCAGCACCGTACATTGGCTTGTGAACAAGACTTAGGATTTTAAATTGGCATCTTTGATGAATCGGAAGCCAGTGGGGGGTCCGGAGATTCAGGGCAGATGGAGCTCTCCGAGGGAGATTGAGGACCAGCCTTGCAGCCGTATTCTGAAGAATCTGGAGCTTGGTCAGCAGATCATCATTTAAAGCTGTGAGCAAGGCATTACCGTAGTCTAAACGGCTGATAACAAGACCCTGCACCAGCGGTGTTCTTGCATCCATGGGTAGCCATTTGAAAATTCTGCGAAGATTACGCAAATTCCTGTAACAGACCCCTAATACCTGATTAACATAGGGTTTCAAGGACAAAGAATTGTCAGTGGTAATCCCCAGATTACGTACAGATGACTTGGGAGGAGGGCACATGCCTAGTTTCGGAGGCCACCGATCCGGCGACCAAAATTCCTCGGCCCTTCCAAACAAGATAATTTCTGATTTGCTACTATTTAATTGTAACATGTTTGTACTCATCCATTTGTTGATTTGAACCATACAGCTCTTGAAGCGGGCTTGGGTACTGACGTGGTCAGAGTCGCATGTGACCAACAATTGGGTATCGTCAGCATAGGACACGGTCTGAAAGCCGTGTGCTCTGATGATCCCAGCTAGAGGAGTACGGTAAAGGTTAAACAACATAGGACTGAGCATTGAGCCCTGGGGAACCCCGACAGTTACTGGGTAACTACATGAGGTCATTGAGTCGGCAACCACAATGGTAGACCTGTCAGCCAAATAGCTCTCAAACCAAGCAAAGGCTTTTCCTCTGATACCCACCTCCCACAGCTGATGTTTCAAAATGCTGTGGGAGGTGGTATCAAAGGTGGCAGACAGATCCAAGAGAACCAGGATTGTTGATTCCTTTTTCTCCAGTGTAAGCCTTATATTGTCGACGATCTCAATGACCTGTCTCCGTACTATGGAAGGCCCGAAAGTCAGATTGAGGAGTCGAGTAGACTCTGTTTCTCCAAATGGGCAGTTAGCTGTTTATTAATAAGTTGGTCTAACACCTTCCCAAAGTAAGTCAAGGGGGAGATTGGGCGGTAGTTGACCGGAAGGTTAGGGTCTGCTAAAGGTTTCTTAAGGATGGGTTTGATATGAGCTTGTTTCCATTTCAGAGGAACCTTAGCTTGTTGTAGCGACATGTTCAAGATTTGGTTTAGAACATTGGTGATTAAAGGCATGAGCTTGGTGCAAGCTCGGCGGGGGGAAAAGGTTCTGCAGGGGAGCCTGATTTGATTTTTGTCAGGCCTTCTAATACTTCGGTAGTAGTTATGGAGTCAAATTCTATGAGCGCAGGAGCAAGGCTATGGAGGGAGGAGAAGGAGCAATATTAGGACCGTGGTAATGTTGGTGTCAGATTTGCCTCCAATGGAGGATTCAGAAATAAGGGGTTCCAGTAAAAATGTGCTAGTCACATAAGATTGGACTACATGCATAGAATATTGTAGACAGTGTTGAAATAACGATAAATTGGTCTGTAGAAATTACCAGCGCAAGGGCAGTTGTATATATGATGCCAAAATTTAATTTTTGGTAAGTATGTGGTTCAGTTACTGTGTGCCAGGCCTAAGCACGGCCCACAAGTGATTTGTAACAGCATAGTTCTTTAGCACTACTGATCATGCATCATACACAGGCAGTTGGCAGGTTGTGACTTTCAGACTCCCCCCCCCCCCCCCCCCCCCCAAGTTTACTATACCAAGATGTAACCTCTGCTTGCAATACCTTGAGGCTAAAGTCAGCACTCGCATGTCTCTGTGTATGATGGTTAGTAAGGGTTGATGTAATCAGCCGTAGCAGGGCGCATCAGTTAATGATTTGGAGGTTGGTTGGGGTAGGTGCTGGTTTGGCTTCTGCATGGCTCCACTGTGCCACGCAGTATGGCGCTGGAAGGAGAAGCAATCCACGCCGTTCACCAAAGCCTGGCCAGATAGGTGTTGGATGGGGACACAGGTCAGCAGCACTGTTGATTGTAAACCAATTCATGCCAGTGCAGTGGTTGGCTGCCACCAAGAAAAGTTTCCCTTACGGGCCAGAATAGACCATATTTCAGTAGAGTGGGGCGATATCATGGTAGCATGATAGTTGCTCATTGTTTGGTACTGACCTAAATTGTTTCTCCTCTCCTGTTGTGCGACGACTGTTTTGTGACATCCAGCCCAATGATGTTGAGTCGGACTAAATGTCTGTTATTTTAAATTCTATCCGGATGTAATTTGAGCCATGCAGATGCCTCTTGGCAGACTGCTTTCCTCTGCTTCTTGGTCCTTTGCAGACTGTGCTGTGTTTCGGGCCAGTATTACAGCCAGCTTGACTTGCCGTGTTCGAATATTGCTCTAGGCTCTCGGCTCTCAGTGTTTCACGTTCCTTGGCTGTCGGTGGTGTTTTTTCCCAGAGCACTTTGCTCCGTAAAGCAGGCCTCTTAGTTGTCAGTTGTGCTGCGTGGACTCATGTGGCCTCTCAGCAATCGACCCCAGTGTGTGCTAAATATTGCGGGGTTCTTGGCTGACTTTGCTGTGCATTTGATTGTGTGCTCAGTAGTGCATATATCTCATGGACCACTGTGCACGTTTTCCTCATTGTTCGGTGAGGCCCTTTGGCTAGCTGGGGTTTGTTATTCTTTGCGTGCTAAGTGCGAAATGCCCCTTGCTGTGCTAATTATTTGTGTATGGGCTCTGTATAAAAGTTTGCTTGGCCCTCCCTCTATTATACAAATTCACGCTGCTCTGTTAGAGATCCCAAGGCTGGCTGTGCTGTGTAGTTCAGGGTTCCCCCAGTATTGCTGGCCCCTTGACTAGCTGTGCTGCATATTCCATTCAATGTGTGCTTACCATTACAACCTTGACGCACAGTTGTGTATGTTTTTTAAATATTTTCTCCGGGTCATAGGCCATTCTTTTTAAGTTTCATTGTATAGTTCAGCCATTGCTCAATATTACAATATCTGCTTGCGTGTAAAACAAAATATATTTCAGTGTATTTCGATTTACAGCCCCCCTAGAGGGCTGTGTTTTATACTTTGCTGTGTGTTTCATTGTACAGACTTGCTTTTTTCACTGTTCATGGAGTTACAGGCCGCTTGTGTTGTGTTGTATATTACTATTCGCTCAGCATTACAGGTCGTTTCGCTGGCCATTCTGCAGATTTCAGTGTACGCTCGGTATTGTAGGCCCCTTTGGACCTGTTGTAGGCTGCTGTGTGTAAACAGAATTACAGGCCTGTTGGCCAGCAGGCCTCCAATTTCAACACGTAGTCAGTTATAGAGGCTTATTAGTTGACTGTGCAGTATGTGTGCGCTGTGACGTTTTGTTCTCTCATTTTGCACGGTTTTACCGGCCCCTTAGCTGCCTTTGTCAATGTGCATTCAATAGTCCCTCGACCAGCACTGCTAAATGTCTTAATTGTGTGCCAGGTTTTGATACCTCCTTGGTGCACTGTGCTGTTTATTTCAATGTGCATATCAGAGATCCCATTGGCTGGTTATGTTGTATGTGGAGGATCAGTGTGATAGGCTTTCTTAGACACTTATGCTGCTTATTTCACCGAGTTTAGTATTACAGGTCCCTTCTCTGTTTGTGCTGAATATTTCCGATGGTTACTTCTAACCGCAGAGTCTTCCCCTTCTGAATCTTCCCAGGTGCCACACTGTATTAAGAAACTCTTGCAATAGCTAAAGCATGTTGGAGGGGGCGTGGTCTGAGCGCCGACTGGGATGGCGGCGTGAGCCCGGAGCTCCGTCCCGGATCCCGCATTAATCCTGCCAATCCCTGCCTAGGGCCGACGAACCGTCCTGAGCTTTCGCCCTCCGCATCGGACTGACGGGGGCGAGCATTGGAGGACTGGAATCTGTCCTGCAACGGGGTGAGGAGCCAGAGCGGAGCTCCGGAAGAATTGTGCCCTGGGACCCAAGATGGCGGCGGCGATGGTCTGAGCTTGGGGGACGGAGATCAGGGGTGCTGCCCGGCCGCGGTGAGCTGGGAGCGGCCGCCGCGTACATACAGCGGGACAGCGACCCGACGGCACAGGAGGGGCCGGTGAGATCTGCGCTGCGGTGGGCGCTCGGCAGATGGGTTGGCGGGCTGGTGGCCCTTCCCCCACTGCTGCTCCCGGCGGATTCAAGAGGCCGGCTGCCCTTCACTGGAGCGCTTTGTGGGGCGGAGGAAGCGGACAGCCATGGGGGCACGGGGCGCCAGTGTTGTGCAGCGGGCCCCGGAGTGGAGGCGGATCGACTTCTTGGTGGGGGGTCCCGGGACCCGTCCTGACGTTTGCAGAGCCTGAGAAGACGGCGGGTGGCAGAGTGCAGGCCGTTGGAGTACCGAGTGTGGGGCTTCTCCCGCTGGAGCGGCGCTGGACAGGATTCACGTTATCAACCACGTTAGGGGTGCACTGCCCAGGAGATCGTCGGCGGGCATAAGACTGCGCAGCTGGGGGTCCCTGCAGGGCCTGAGGCGGGGGACTGGATTGAGGGACCCGCGGAGGTGGTGGCACTGCGGTCTCTTTTCCCCATTTGGACTTCCGGCGTCGGCCTGAAACGGAGCACTGGGCGGCAGGGAATCGTCGACATGAGCGTGGACATGCTGGGGTCCGGACCCGTGCTCATGTGTCGCTGGGGCCTGCTGTCCACACAGAGGTGATTTGATCGTTGAGAGGCACGTGGTCTCAGCTCACTTTAATATCTAGTGTGCTCTCCCTCACGTCGGGTGGCCCACAGTTGGGAGGGGAGCGCCCACATCTGGCGCGTGGGCAGTGCTGGCATAGAGGGATAGCCCTACCCGAGGACTTGGGACCTAGGCTGAACAGCTCGCCCCCGGGTGCTGTGGCGAATATCCGTGTGTTACTCCAGATGGCTGACGTGGATGGCGACATGGCGGCGGGACGGACTCAGAATTTGACGGCTGGGCCGGACATGGCTGGCGCTCTCCAGGAATGCCCGGATGCATCAGCGCAGGAACGCAGACTGAATGCACGCCTTGATAATATATTGGAGGCGATTACGGCGACCAAAGAGTCATTGCACCAGGACATTGGGCAGGTGGCTACGGGGTTGGGCCTCCTGAGGGCGGATCACGCAAAACTCTCCGATAGGGTGAAAGACAACGAACTGCTGCTCCAGGAGCTAAAAGCTGCGGTGGTCACCGCGGAACATAAGCTGTCTGATATCCTGACCCGACTGGCCACGCTGGAGAGACGAGCGGAGGATTCCGAAAGTCGCAACCGCCGGAACAACGTAAGGGTGGTGGGCCTGCCGGAAAAAATCGAAGGGGACGATGCAGTGGCGTATATGGAGAACTGGTTCAGATCCACCGTTGCTCCTGAAGGCTTATCTCCGTTCTTTTCGATAGAAAGGGCGCATAGGGTTCCGTCGCGTCCGCCCATGCAGGGTCGTCCCCCCAGACCGATGGTGGCCAGGCTCTTGCATTTCAAAGACCGTGACTTGTTGATACAGAGGGCAAGATCGGCGGGACCCTTCCAGGTGGACAATAGCCAAGTCACAATCTTCCCGGACTATACCCAGGAAGTTCAGAGGAACAGGGCAACGTTCCTTGTGGTCAAGAAGGAGCTTAGGGAGGAGGGTATTCAATACTCGCTACTCTTCCCAGCCCGGCTGAGAGTGATCCTGGACGGAACGACCCACTTTTTCCAATCCCCTGATGAGGCCTGGTCGTGGCTAGAATCGTACAGGGCGGGGACTGACCGGCAGCACAAAGGTGGGAAGGAGAAGAAGAGGCCGGTCCAGATCCGAAAATCTCAGCGGATCCGTAAGCGCGACAGGCTCAAGCAGGCGATGAGAGAAGACCTGTTGGCGGCAGAACGGAGGGGAGCACTGGCTGCCACGGCAACTATCACGGGCTCGCAGCAAGGAGAGTTGGAGGAGGACTCGGAATCGGAAGGTGGAGGGCGCAAATCAGGTGGAGAACTTTCAGAAGCTGACAGCTCTGCAGGACCTACGGTCACGCCATAAACGGCGGATGGCCTGTTTAATGAATAATACGGGGGTATGATGATGGTTCTTCACTGCTGTTCGTTTATCCTGTTGATCGGCATTTAGCAGGTACTCTGTTGTGATTTTCTCATGGGATCATGGGCTTGGGGTGCGGGTTGGCCCGTCGCGGGTTGGTGTCAGAGCACCCCCCTATTGCCCTTAAGGCTCCCTGTGGTGACTGCCACAGGTTAGTAGAATGTGTGTGATGTTATGGGTTTGGATGGGGGCTAGAGCAGTGCTGTTAGGTCCTGTCCTGGGGAGTGGGGTTGGGGAAGTCTGTTGGGGTGTTTGGGGGGGAGGGCATGGCTGCCATGATGTGGTGGGTTGGTTAACACTGGTGGGGTGGAGGAGAGACGGCAGCGATGGGGTCATTACCTGATGTAAAGTGTCTCACATGGAATGTTCGGGGTCTTAAAACAATGTCAAAGAGGTACAAGGTGCATGCCTATCTGGTGAGAAGGGGGGTTCAAATTGCCATGTTGCAGGAAACTCACTTGACCAAACTAGAGTGTGATGCATTGCAGAAAAGGTGGCGTGGCCAAGTGTTTGGAACCTCTTATTCGGCGTATGCGAGGGGGGTGCTAATATGGGTCAGGGCGGGGGTTCCTTTCCAAGTCACGGATCAGATGGTGGACCCTGGAGGCAGATTTGTGGTGGTGGGGGGGAGGCTGCATGGTTCTGAGGTGGTCTTATGTAGCGTTTATGCCCCCAATGTAGATCAGGCCCGTTATTTTGATGTTCTCTCGGGATCATTGGCCCACCTTCTGGCGGGCCCCGTTATCCTGGGGGGAGACTTTAACTCCATCACAGATATAGTGTGGGATAGGTCCCATCCGCCGTTGGCTGACTCCCCGGTGCGTAAGCTGTCGGAACGTAGAAGGGACTGGCAGGAAAGGTGGGGTCTGCTGGATGTGTGGAGGACGCAACACCCAACTGTTAGGGATTACTCCTTCCACTCGACACTGCACGCTCTACATGTCAGAATAGATTCCATACTGTGTAGCGCCCCCATAGCTGCCATGGTAACACACACTGAATACCTTGCTAGGACCATTTCAGACCATAATCCCTTGTTGATGGCGGTCAGATGGCAGAGAGCGAGATCTGCGATCCCGACCTGGAGGCTGCGGCCAGACACTCTAGAGGACTTGGTGTTTGGGGACCGGGTTAGCCAGGGTATAACGCTTTATTTTGAGGAGAATGAGGGATCGACTGCCACGAGATCGATGGAGTGGGACGCAATGAAGGTGGTGGTGCGGGGTGTGTGCATGGGTAACTTCTCGAATGTCCGGACGACCGTCCTGGCGGATTTAGAGAGAGCGGAAGGTGTGCTGAGAGAGATTGAGCGGAGTAGGCCTGAATGTCCGGATTTGCAGGGACGACTGATGGAAGCGAAGGAAGTGGTGGCGAGAGAGACGGAGAGACTGAGATGCTATGATTATAAACTATACCTCACGAAAGTCCATGCGGAGAGGGATAAGGTGGGCACTCTGCTGGCGAGGCTTGCTGACCCGGCACCGAAGAGTGGCCCGATTATGTGCATCAGAACCGACACAGGGGAGGTGGTCCACTCTCAAACGGCCATTTTGGAGCGTTTTCAGTCGTATTATACGGACCTCTATGATACTCAGCTGGAGGCGGGGCCTTCGACCATAAGTGATTATTTACGAGCGGTGCAGCTCCCGGTACTAGACGAGGAGCTAGCAAAGGATTTGGGCGGCCCGATCTCTCTAATGGAGATCCGAGGAGCTATTAAGCGGATGGCCAGGAATAGGACGCCGGGGGTGGATGGCCTGCCGATTGAGTTTTATGCGAAATATGTGGGTGTACTGGCACCCAGATTGCTGGCAGTGTACTCTGAGGCGATGACGTTGGGGAGCCTTCCCGTTTCCATGAGGGAGGCTCTGGTGGTCCCGCTTCTGAAACCGGGTAGGGATACGCTGGAGGTGACATCGTACAGACCCCTCTCTATGCTAACGGTGGACTACAAGATATTGAGCCGCATTTTGGCCACCAGACTGCTCCCTCACATGACCAGGTTGGTACACGATGACCAAGCAGGGTTCATCCCTACTAGGAACACGGCCATTAACACACGCAGGCTGATCCGTATACTGCAGGGTGCCTTGGGTTCGGACGGTGCGTCGGCTGTTTTGTCGGTGGATATTGAGAAGGCTTTTGACAGCCTTGAATGGTGTTACCTGGATGGGGTACTGGAAAGGGTCGGACTCGGTGAGGGGTTTGCGCGCTGGACGAAAGTTCTATATTCATTGGCCACAGCTAGAGTGCGAGTGGGGTCACTTATATCATCCGCTTATCCGGTACACAGAGGAACTAGGCAGGGTTGCTCGCTCTCTCCCCTTCTGTTCGCTCTCGCGATGGATCCGCTGGCGGCACTGGCCAGGGCGGGGGACTCCTTTATGGGAGTCCGCTGCGGAGAGAGTACTCATTACATCTCGTTGTATGCCGACGACCTGTTGCTGTATTTGGAGGATACGGAGGTGGCCTTAAGCGGGGCCGTGGGGCTGCTCTCCGGCGACTTGTCGGGACTCAGGGTGAACTGGGATAAGACCTGTGTCTTCCCGCTGCGAGCGGATACCCAGCCCCCTCCTCTTGCGGTAGATGTGCTCTGGGCGGACAGGTGCTTTACGTACCTGGGAGTCCGGATCTTCCATGATGCGGCGAGCCTCCTGGAGGGAAATATTGGGCGGTGTATCAGGGGATTGCGTGGCTGCATGTCCTTCTGGGCATCTCTCCCTTTGTCGGTGCAAGGGCGAGTGGCGTTGTTGAAAATGGTGGCACTCCCTCGACTGCTGTATTATTTCAGAACTCTACCTATTTGGATCCCGCAGCGGATCTTTCAGGACCTGCGGTCGATGATTATTGAGTTCATCTGGGGGCATGGCAGGCGTAGGGTGGCGTTGCACACCATGATTAAACCCAAACTTGAGGGGGGGATGACGGTGCCGGATTTTGAACTATACTACCTGGCAGCCCAGCTTCAGATTCTGACGCAGAACGTGGCCAGGGAGTTTAGAGGTCCTGATCGGCTCCGAGGGATGGGTATCCAGAGACACGTCCTTTCCTATATTGTTATGCAACAGAGATTGGCATTGAGGGAGCTCACCTTAGAAGAAAAAACCCTCCGGCTATGCTGGAATAGGAGCCTGAGGCGGGCACGGGCAGTGAGACCGTATGCCCCGGAGATCCCTATAGGGATGCTGACGGCGCTGCCGCATGGGGGAGATTGGTCTTTGCTGGCGGAATGGGAAGAGTTGGGACTGCATGTTGTGGGTGATCTGTTTATGGAAGGAGTGTTGGCCCCGTTTGCGGTGCTTCGGGAGCAATTTGGCCTCCCGGATGGGGATTATCTCCTGCATGCGGCGATATCTGCTGCAATGCAGAAACACTGGAAGGTGGGATTGGCGGAGCCGGATACGACCATGGCCTGTCAGTACGTGATGATGGCCGCGGGTGCGATCAAGGCGGTGACATGTCTCCAAACGCGGATGTTGAACGACGGGCTGGAACCGCTCACGGCGTTGAAAGCCAGATGGGAGGACAGTATAGGCAAGCCTATTCCGGATGCAGAATGGGGCCGCATCCTGACACGGACATGGAAGGGTAGCAGGAATGCTCGATTCCAACAAATACATTTCTTCCTTTTACATAGAGCATATCTGACCCCGGGGAAGCTCCGCCGGCACTTTCAGGTGCATGCAAGAAGCGGCATGCCCGAGATGCTCGGCACCTGAGGTTGAACTGGACCACATGATGTGGGGTTGCCCGAAGCTGGATACGTATTGGCCCGAGGTGGGCGCCCTTCTGAACGCGGTCACGGATAGGGAGGTGGAATTTGACATGGCGGCGTGCCTATTACTATGGTTTCCCCACACAGCGAAAACAAAAATCACGAGCAAGTTCATTGATTTGGGGCTTATGTTGGCACAGAGGGAGATCACGTGGCGCTGGAAAACCAAGGAAGGCCCTGTGGTGAGGAGATGGACGAATGAGTTGCTGAAGTGGTCGAGATGCGAGAGTGTACTGAGGATGCGGCAGGCCACCAGATTTGGGAATGAGAGGGGCGTAGAGGCAGCTAGGGCTTGGGAGACGATTGTGCAGGCCTTGTGTGATTATTTGACGGACGATACAGAAGAGGGATCTTCGGAAACTGAGTTCCAGGAGACTAGAAACACGAACATTTAATCATTACTGCTGACGCGCCACTCTGTCCAACACACATCACCACCATCCACATCAGCAGCAGTTAGGGGGGGGGAGGGAATAGAGGAGTTCGTGGACTGCCCCGTTAGAGCTGGAATGCAGGTAACCCAGAGTATGAACCGGATGAGTCGTCACGCTGATGTATCGGCGGGACCATGCTCTGTACACTCAGTAAGCTTCAGTGTGACTTGTACGGTAAGCACGACTCCTCCGGGGGATGTCGGGGGGGGGGGGGGGGGTTGTTGTTGAGGGGACATAAAATGCGGAAACAGGATTATATTTTTGACCAGTCATCCCTCTGTAACATACTAGGAAACCTTGTTGGACGTAGACCTTACGCCGCCCGTCCTCCGGGATGTGGGCTGATGGGCTGTGTACATTCCAGGAAACATGTGGTACCTTGTATGGAGGGGGTGTTAATGGTTGCTTTTCTCGATGTTTTGTCCGTAATTCTGCAATAAAAATATACTTTAAAAAAAATAAAAATAAATAAATAGCTAAAGCATGTTGGCAAGTGGCATTCTCATCCTCCATTGCAACTCCATCCGCCCTCAGGGCATGAAAAGACCGAGTCTCATATAAGCGCCAATCCGGCGCTCCGGCATCATTTTCTCTTTCTGCAACTTCTATGAAGGATCAGGAGCGCCCCTGGACAGTTTGCAGAGCTGTCTCCTAAAACAAAAGGGGTTAAACTGTCAAACAAGTCTTAAAGCAGTGCCCATCATGAACCCTTATGACTTTTGGCTTTCATACTTTAACACTTAGCATAGCCCTAATTCCTGTGACAAGTGCTCCTTGATGCATCTGAAGGCCATCTGGGAGCAAGAGATAAACTGTGGCTGAGACCAGGCAACTGGAATGGTTCAGCTCCAAGTCATGACCCTCTCAATAGAGTTATCATAGACTTGCTCTAAAGGCCCAACTGGCTTTAACATCCGACTTGGTTCTGATTCTGAAACAAACTTTCAGTATTCTCTGTGACATGGTTGAATCTGCAGAAAATCACAGCGTTCAAGTAAGCCAAGCTGCAGCTCTTGAAGGTTGCTCTGGATCCTCCTGGCACTCCTCCATTCCTCACAGATCCTTCACGGCATTGAGTTGGGTTGGTGTTTGCAGGTGCTCCCTCAATGCTGGCGGATCTCAGACTAACTTAGCCTGCTATACCTCATGCGCCGGGCCATGCCTTAACACCTTTGCAGCAGATGCTGCTAGTTGTTCCCGAATGTGCTCTACCCCCTTGCTTCAAATAGGTTGGTACCAGATTTAACTCTAACTGATTTCTGGCCTAGCTATGGTATACCTTTAGATTGAGGCAAACTCGTCTCCTGTTTCCCTGTCTCCAGTGCAGTATTTTAGGAGGATGTATCGGGTGTGGAATGTAATAAAATATCCTTGTAAGAAACAAGGGTCCCCTGAATGGATGGATAGCAACACAACCCCTAGGTCAGGGAACAACACAGTGAAGGTATCAACCTAGGCAGTAATAAGAAACTTGCCCACGTAATAGTGGTAGGACAAGGACAACCCACTTCCAGTTAAAGGCAATTTTTATTAAACATAAAACAAGGACAACATTATTACAATAATGGAATTAAAAAGCATGTGGGGCATGCAAGTGTAATAAATCAATTGACAAATAAGAAGTGAAAAAATTAAAAAGCAAATTACTCAAAAATACATTACATTAAATGGCATTGATTCATAAAAAACACATATAAACTCTCTTTAAAAACCATATAATGAGTATTTTGTCGACGCGCGTTTCGGCGACCAGCGCCTTCTTCAAGACAGAAACTCAAATACCTAAAATTAAAATCACAATTAAGAACACAAAAATGAAAAATATTATTTCCCCTTAAAGGGCAATAAACACAATACATAATGTTCAAGAAAATTTGTTTAAAACAGTCATGAATTCATAAATACAATACATTGTAATAGGAAGTGGGGAAGCAGTAGTCCTATATATTTAACAAGCAAGTCCCAATAATGGGGAATCAATAGGTAACCCATAGTGCTCATGGTAACCAAAAATTACATAGCAAGGGTAAATTATCCAGAGGCACAGTCTATGATCACTTGTCCTTGGAATTATAAAGGCATAAAGACCAGAATGGAAGGAGAACAGTATAGGCACAAAGAAAACCTCAACTGATATCTTATGTTTTCATAATGCACCGACCTATCTCTAAATGTAAATATTACAACAGGCTTACATGTATATAGATAATATCTATATGTAGGAAACACAGATAACATGGTTTCAGAAAAAAGTTTATAATTGTTATTTTCTAATAGATTAAAAGCTGTAAATAACATGCCTACCTATTATATAGCTTCCAACTCGTCAAAACTAAAGGTGCGTAGAGCCACAGTGTGGTACGTGCTCTGGTGAAGAAGTTGCAGTAACAATTTGGAAAATGCTGAAAATAACATAATAAAAACGAGTATAAATGAATAAAAAGGGGGAGAGGAAAGTCAGCTGATAATCCTCTTGAAATCAATAATCATATGTCTAATATGGATTGTGTACCTTATAGAGATAGACGTGTCCGTGAACCTTGATAGCGGTTGAACGGAAGTCACACTCAGATGAGAAATGCGATAAAAACAGTCAGGGCAGCAAATCGTCCTAAAGGGACAACCCCATTGATTAGATCAACCACTAAGATATTTCTTAAACAAAATCCAATTAAAATGCAAGAATCAGTCAATAAAACTGAACCAGGCAATACCTGAAATGCTAACTAAACGTGCTGCGCCTCCACCTAACGAAAGGACCAAAATATCTGTATCTCAGCTTGAGCAGGCTGGTGCTAGAAAAATCAATAAACACATTTTATTCCTCTATATTTGTGTGGCAGTATAAAACGAGCATTGTGGCAAGTGGTACATTGTATCTATACTAATGAAACCTCACAACAACCTACATACCTAATAAAAGCAAAGATGTTCCTTTGAATGGGGTTCTGTGCCAAACGAATGTTCTGGCTTCAAAGTATCGGGAAGCAGCCAATTACTATAAAATAAACACAAGGAAGTTGTGTGTAATTGCGCGCAGAATAAGTAATAAGAGAAAATTACAAAAACACGGGGGTGTTTCAATGATTAATCCTCAGTTTCAGAGCAAACATGCAAGGCATACCTTGCGGTAGATAATTATTTCTTTGACGATAGATTTGGCCGAGCTCAACTGGAGACAGATAAAATGATTAACGGTCCAGTCCTAGGGCGGAAGGAGAAGGAGTGAAACCGTCAGATTAGTACAGAAGCAGAAAGGGTTTCACGATGTCAAAATGCGCCAAGCCTGAGGGGGATCTCAACGTACCTGAAGGCGCGCAGCGTCCTTGCGTGTGGAGGCGGGTCGGCAGCGTGCTTAGAAAATAAACTAAATGCACATAAACGGCCCGTACGAATGGCCCACATTTATATATACGCCGGTGTGAATGTTCAAAGGGGTCACCTGACACTAGCAAGTGTTTAAGTAATGAAGCTAGAAGGTGGACTGGCAAATGCACGATAAATGTTAACACTGAAGTAAAGGCAGTCATGTTGGTAAACATGAAAGAAAGCCTAAAGGGCAGCGATTGCCACAGGACTGATGACTGGGAATAAAAGATTCAATGATAAACAAGCATTTACAATGCAATGGTTTTGCCTTTGTTAAAGTTTGAGCTGTTGGCAAAGCTCTTGACCTTTTTTTTTTAACATAACTAAATGGCATTGTTATTTGCAATGGCACTAGCTTTTCTTATTATTTGGGTTAGTTTGGCGGATGATTGTATTTCTTGCTGCTGCTCTGGTTCCTCCGTTCACTCTCAGTATGTGCCTGGTTGGTGGGGTGACTAAAGGCGGGCCAATATCAAACTTAACCCCCCCCCTCTGTCACCTGGCAATAGCTCATATAATTGTATAAACACAAATATGCAGTATTAATTTAAACGGATGTACCCATTCTTCACTAAACAATCAGCACTGGTCCATCTTTCCACTCTGCTGACATTATTCTAATTTACCACCCAGACTGCACATTCAACATTTCTGGCCAACATGCTCAATCCATTTACATACCATTTATTTTTACGCAACCCCTACAAAGAAAATGAGTTGGAGAAGACTACAACCAGAGATCCTGTACGTATAAGGTTATCATATTTCGATCAGGTACCTGGGAGAAGATTGCCTCAAGGAAATGGACATCTGTGTTTTAGTTGAGTCCGGTTACCACAATGGTATGAATCCAAGACTGAGCAAAGGAAGGGGGCAAACAGTCCTCCTAGACAGCTACACATTCATAACTTTACCCACCATCAACTTTACAACTGAAAGTTATCTGCAGCAATGCAAACGATGATCAACACAGAGAAAATGTCTGGGCAAGAGGGGACCTTTATTTCACCACAACCCATTAAAAGCTTTATATGCTGAATATTAGCTGATAAGGTCAGTTCTATTTGGTACAATGTGCGAGAGAAAGCAATACTTACTGGAAAACATGTTGAATGCCAAGTCTTTAAATGCTTCAGGATAAAACTGGAAAAACCCCTCTTCTGACATCTATTATTAGAAAGTGGGTAACTCCACATTAATCAGATTTCAACTTGAGTCCCTAGCTCAAGAAGGCTATGGCAGAATTTCCTTCGCGACTAGATTTTACTTTTTATGGGTATAGAAGTGTCCTCAATCCCGTCTCAAGAAAGTTAAGGAGCCATGGAACTGTGGAAGAAACTTATAGAAGCGCAAAGATCCACCTGTCACTGTCTGAAATGAATGAATCCCGTAGCGTAGCTGTCCGGACATAAACGGTTTCGCAATACATTCCCCTTACAAATCCCAGGGACACAAACGAACCAGTCTCGTTTTAATGCAGATGAAAGCATCCCCTAAATCTAACAAATGTGGTGCTATTAGATTACACATTACAACCAACATTACAATCCCAATCAACACCACTGCCCCGATACCCTAGATCAAAACGTGAACTGCAGGCACTGGGTTAGTTGAAGGACCTCGTTAGTCCAATAAGCGAGCGGTAAAGATTGGGCTTGTTAAGAACGTCAGAGGTGTAGATATTCATCCTTGTAAGACCACCAAGCTACAAAAGATCAAAGCAAACTACAACGTAATTACTACTGTAGCCAGCTGACACAAGGAACAGTAACAGATGCCTCCCCTCCCCCCCTCGCTATACTTCTAGCAAGCTCACTTCGATGATCTTTTCCTTTTTCTTTTGTTCCGTTTTCTTCCCGGCCTGCGGACCCGCAGCCGCCGCCGCCCCGGGCTTCTTGGGAGGCATCTTGCTGCTCGAGCACTCACACCGGCTCCGCACCTCGAGCAACCACGACAGAACGAGAGGCGCGCCAATACCGCGCCACTTCCTGCTCACAAGCGAAACAGAGGAAACAATCCAGCACTTGTGGGCGGGGCCACGTCTTATCATCTGCCATGACGGGGCCAGGCAAAATCATTGCTGCTACCCAGGCGTGAAATACACGAGGTCAGAGCAAGAGGTTGGTCGAGCCCTTTCGACCTGGGTTAGAATTGGTGTGTTGTCTCCCTTCAGACAAATGCCGTGAGTGTTGGCTACAGTACTCTGCTCATTCATAGCCAGATTGTTTACTATCGTGCCTCCAGTTTTAACATTCCAGGGAGGGGGACCAGTTTTTCAGAATGAAAAATCGGGACACTGCCATAGAAATAGGACTATGTATTGACCAGGGCTTTATCGCTTACCTGCAATTTGTTCCGCCACAGACAAGGAAACCCGACACGTCAGCAAAAAAAAAAAAGGCAGGTCCCGGCAATGCCGGACCAGATTCGGGGGCGTTCCCGGCTTTCGGCTGACGTCGCGTGACGTCGGCAAAAGCCAAAGAATCGCGGGAACGCCCCCGAATCTGGTCCGGCATTGACGGACAGGCCCCTCGTCCAATGGCTAGGCTCCATTTATGGAGCCAGCCAATAAATGACGAGGGCCGACCCAAACCCCACTACAGTTCTCATCAGGTTTTCGCCTGCGCGAAAAAGATGCGCAGAGCGCATCTTTTCGCCAGGCAAAACCTAAAAATGAAAAAAATTAAAATAAAAATTAAAAACAATTAGACAGATAGATGAAAATGAAATGAATGAAAAATGAAAATAACAGGAAAGTGAATAAGCAATTTACTTTTTTAGAATAATTAATGAAAATAAAACTTAAGAACTGACCCGGTACAAGACTAAGATGAGCAAGGGTTTCATCGCAACAATAAGGTGATGAGAGACAAGACCCTGTTTCAAAAACTGGAGTAAAAAACAAATTGTGAGGGACATGGAACGTAAGACTCTTAGACATAATGAAGAGAAAGCAATTATCATCGCTATACAGAAACAAAAACAAAATGCTATAATATCGTACGGGATTGAGGAGGCAATTGGTAGAGACCATAATTACTACCCACAATAGCCCGAATTACGTGATGGCGTTTTCCCATGGAATTTCGCTGTTGAGGCCTGAACGAAAAGTGTTCATGGAGAATATCCAAAACACCTCTCGTTTCTTCCGGATACTTTCGCCACCTCTTTCGTCTGGCACATTGATCTTTTCCAATATGCGCCAACTGAAATCCTCTGGGCCATGTCCAAGGTCATTGAAATGCTTGACCATTGGCGCTGTTGTCTTGCCGGTTCTGATTGCTGAGCGGTGGGTGCTCTGTAAGGCGTACGTGGATGGGGCGGGCAGTTTTACCCACGTAGCCCAGAGAGCATGGGCACTGCAAGAAATCAACAACATTGGATGTTTTGCAGTTCCACATATTTTTGGCTTCGGCCGTGTAGCCATTATGAGTGAAGGTAGCTCCCTCAATGATCTTGTTACAAGATTTACAGCCTGCACATTTAAAAGTGCCCCTCAGAACCTGGTTAATGTGTAGCGATTTCTGCACCAACCGTTATTTGTCAATTGATTTATTACACTTGCATGCCCCACATGCTTTTTAATTCCATTATTGTAATAATGTTGTCCTTGTTTTATGTTTAATAAAAATTGCCTTTAACTGGAAGTGGGTTGTCCTTGTCCTACCACTATTACGTGGGCAAGTTTCTTATTACTGCCTAGGTTGATACCTTCACTATGTAATAAAATATCTACTTGTCCATGGGACAGGTTGACCGGTTGCTTCATAAATCTACTTGTTCTGCAACAAAATCCTCTTGCATCTTTGGCGCCACGCAGTGTGATGACACATTATGGCAGCAATTTCATTATATAAGAGCTCTGATAATTGCCTCTCTGAATATGCCAGAGCTCATACCATAGTAGGGTTTGAATACTAGCAATTCCGTTATTTTGCTATCTTTCCACAGATCTACATACTGCTGGAGGTAGCGGTAAGCAATAGTTCCCCACGTTTGGAATGCCCTTCTGAGTCTGTGCAAACCTACTAGCATGTTTATGGGTTTGCATCAGCTTGCCTGTAATATTTTCCCATACTAAGAAAGGTTGGAAATTTCCTCCTGATAAAAGGAGGAGTAGAACTTCTTCCGGGGTTGGGGGGGAAAAAGTGGTTAATGTGAAATGTGAACTTGTTACTTCTCAACAGATTTTCACATGAGCAAATCTACACATGCCTATTTGCTCGTTCTAAAATGCAGTTCACAGATTTTTTTCTGGAAGCATGATTTGCCGACCTACTTCTGTAAATTCTTGTGAATTCATTCAGGTTGCAAATCTGCACTTATGCAAGGCTGTGGTTAATCTGTTAAAAAAAAAAGTGCCGGACTCTCGCCAGGAGGCAGCTTCCTCAAGCCCTTTTCTCCTGTTGGCGCCACCTAAAACAGAACCAGCTACTAACCATGAAAGTGGGGAAAGGATGTGGTGTAATGGCCAGAACTTCTCACTTTGGAACTGGGGAACCTGGTTCGAGACTGTGTCGGCTCAACATCCTGTGATCTTGGGCAAATCACTTAATCTCCCCGTGTCTACCATTAGACACGGGGAGATTGCTCTTGAAAAGCGCCTGTGTCGATGATTACGTTCCGGTGCTGAGCACCGGAAACCCCTGGCTCAAATTAAGCACTGATGCAAGGAACTATCTTGGGGTTCACCTTTGTGACTTTCTTTAAGAGTTAAGCTCCTATTTAGGTCTGGCATTAACCAAGACCTTTTGTTTTTAATAACATTCTATGTCAACCCATGTCAAAACTTGACACCCATTGATAAAACCAAAAAGCTGAATACCAATGTCATACCTATTGCCTTTGTCAATGCATGTTTATTTTAATGCTTTCTATGATTTTGTTCAAACTGGTTATATTAATTTCCCATTATGAATATTTTTTGGAAATACTAGCATGCATCAACACATTTTACTAAATTTTTCAGAGAAATGGCACATAAAATCTCACACTAGTTAAGCAGAGCTTTTTTTTAAAGTTGCATTTTTTTATAAACATTTTACGTCTTCGTCGTAGAGGACTTGGAACTCCTCTCTGAAGAATGTGAGGAGGGTTTTTTGAAGGCTGGGTCTGTCTTCTCACCCTTAGGAGGCGAAACCAGTTCTGCCTTGCCAGTCCCACTGTGGTGAGGGGAACTTCCTGAACCCCGGCCATCAGACTCCCTGGGGGTCTTCTTTGAAGCCTTTAAGGGGCGCCCCACGGAGGAAGAGGGGGAACCTCTACCCCTTTTCACTGACCTTCTTGAGGAAGCAGATGACGCCGATTCCTCCTCATCACTGGAAACTCCATGTTTCCTTTCCTTCTGCCTCTGCAGCCATGTCAAAAGTCTTCCAGCCCGATCTCTCAAGGTCTTGGTGGAGAGAGTGCGGCAAATCTTACAGTCCTCTGCCTTGTGATCTGGATAAAGGCAGTAGATGCAATCTTTGTGTTTATCCTCCACAAAAAGCCTTTTCTTCCCACAGGTGGAGCAGGGCTTGAAAAGGGCTTTTTTCTTCTCAACCTCAGACATCTTGAAGAAAGAGAGAGTTTGCTGAAGAAATCTGAAGAAAATCCTGAAGAAATAACTGTAGAAATGTTTAAGAAGAGTTGAAAATAGAGCAGAGCTCAATGGAGACTCCCTTGCACAACGTGCGGTAGAAAATCTGAGGCTCTGAGGTTCCTTCAGGAAGGTTCTAAGGGTGAGGCTCTTCTGATTGGCTGATGCCTAGAGTTTAGGCTCTTTTACAAAAAGAGGCTGATATGTTTCAAAAGGGAATGAGGCCTAGGCCTTTCCTTTCTCTTTTGTACCTACTACTATGGTATTTTTTATTACCGAGACTCCCAGTCCGACGACGGGGAATGATACAAAGCATGGGAATCTATGAAAGTTACCAATACTGGGGAACCAAAGTTACAGGTAAGTAACTTGTTTTCTTATCTAGCGTGTGACGCGACTGGGCATCGAGTAGAGGGTGCAGGCACACGTGAAACACTTTAAAAACACAAACAAAAAAAGACACAAATATGCGCCCTACCAATTCACTTGCAATTGTGCATTGTGTAGGTCCGAGGTCTCCCCTGGGGCTCTTGGCTCTCCTGTTCCTACCCCCAAGAACCGAGCCCATATTCCAGGGATGACAGCTGCGTGCAGGTCGGCTGTTACACGTCAGCCTTCTTCCCGAGATACCACAATGTGATGTGATCATTTACACGCAGCCCCGTACTCCTCTTGGGAGGGTTTGGCATGGTTCCCAAAGGGTGTGGGTTTCCAGCGGCGCCTCTGTGCGATATCCCGGCCTCCTCTCTCAAGGGGCGTTTTCTGCCATCCCTACTTTTTTTCCACTACCGATATATCTCGGTGAGATGACCCTCAAGCGCCTCACGATCGGTGCGTGGGTGCCTCACATCACACTTGAGATACAGTGGTTTCAGTTAGTGCGTTAAAACAACAAGCATTTACAATGCAATAGATCTCGCAGTGACATTGTTTTGAGTAAATGGCCTTGTAAATGACATTGTTTTTCTTTTGTAAAACATAAATTAAAGGCATTGTAATTTAAAATGCTAATAGCCAAAAGTGTTGTAAATGCAAAATCTATTGCATCGCATTTACATGAGTGTGAGCTATTTCATTAGAAATGGTAATGGCTTTTATTAATGTGATTTTTTTAAACATAAATATAATGGATTTCTAATGCAACAGCATAAACTTATGTAAATGCGATATTTATTTTATTTCTAAGATGTAGAGCTATTTTCATTGTAATCACAATGCTTTAACTTTGTGTTTATAAAACCTACAAGGTGTGCATTAACATGCACACCTTGGCATACGCATTACAATGCAATAGGTTTTGCAACTTGAAATGTGTAGGCCTCAGTTCTCTGGCAGTAGGGGGGTTGTAATGCACAGAGAGGTGTATTATAAGGCTTCAGTCTCTGGCAGCAGGGGTGAGATGCACTGAGAGAGGGGTGTAGACCTCAGTCTCCGGCAGTAGAGTGCTTGAGATGCATTAACAGAGCTGTGTAGGCCACAGTTCTTTTGCAGCAGGGTGCAGGACATGCACGGACAGCTGTGTAGGCCTCAGTCTCTGGCAGCAGGAGGTTGAGATGTACTGAGAGAGGTATGTAGACCTCACAGCATAGGTATGTTTGTACCTCTTCCTGCTCATGGACAACACAGCCCCCCCCCTCCCTAGGCCTCAAACACGCACGCGCACGCTCTCTCTCTCTCTCTCTCTCTCTCTCTCTCTCTCTCTCTCTCTCTCACTCTCTCTCTCACTCTCTCTCTCACTCTCTCTCTCACTCTCTCACTCACTCTCTCACTCTCTCACTCACTCTCTCACTCACTCACTCTCTCACTCACTCTCTCTCTCACTCTCTCTCACTCTCTCTCACTCTCTCTCACTCTCTCTCACTCTCTCTCACTCTCTCTCACTCTCTCTCACTCTCTCTCACTCTCTCTCACTCTCTCTCACTCTCTCTCACTCTCTCTCACTCTCTCTCACTCACCTACCCCCGGGGTGGGGGACACTCACCTTTATTTTTATTTTAATTTTTTTATTTTAGAGGTTTTATATAGCGCTGGCTGGACCCAGGGGCATCAGAGCACTTTACATATTGTGAGCCAGGAGGTAAAAACACCAGGACCCAAAAAACATAGCAGTATTATATATACACAACAAATACGTCAACATATGGGGGACTTTAGGAGGAAAAATATGGGAAGACAAAAAACACCATACTGTGGAGTAAGCGGTAATAATAATTACATAAGCACAAAAAATTAAGAGCAGCGCTGGGAAGATAGGGGAGAAAGGAAAGGGAGGATAGTGGTCAGATAGGTTGATAAGGGAGGGTAGGTCGATACATTGGAGGGGGTTGGAGAGGGATGATGAGGGCTGAGGGTTGACGACGGAAGGGGGTGTGAGGGAATGCGAGGGTGGTAGACAGGGAGGGGGAGGTGAAGAGAGGAAGGGCGGGCAAGGCAGGTCGCAGGGGGGCGGACACATCTACGGTCGGACAGAGGTGGCCAGTAAAGGGGAGCCGATAGGGATTAGGGTCCCTAATATTTATTGAGAAGATGTAGTTTGAGTTCTTTTTTGAAGATAAAATAGGAAGGATTGCATCGAAGTTTAGTAGGCAGGGCATTCCAAATGCAGGGAGCATTGCCGGAAAAGGATCGAGACTGAGTGGATTTCTTTTTCATAAGGGGGTGATAAGAAGGAAGGAGTTAGTGCTTCTCAAGGATCGGGAGCAGCCGGCTTTACTAAGTTTGTTAGTGAGGTAGGATGGTGTGTTCTGATGGAGAGTTTTGTGTGTAATACAGGCCGTTTTGTAAGTGGACCTACCTTCAATGGGGAGCCATTTAAGGGTTTTGAGGGCAGGGGAAATGTGGTCGAATCGTTTGCAGTCTGTGATAAGCCTCGCAGCAAGGTAGAGAACTGATTTTAGAGGTGCTAGGTGGATCTTGGGAATTCCAGTAAGAATGGCATTGCCGTAGTCCATTCGTGAGAGTACAAGGGATTGGACTGCTAGTTTGAAATCATCGATTGGGATGAAGGGCTTGATTCTCTTCAGATGGCGGAGAGTGAAGAGGGCCCCTTTGGCAGAATTGTTGATGTGGACCTTGAGGGTGAGGAGGTTGTCAAGGGAGATCCCTAGTGATTTGACTGAATCGGACAGGGATAGGGAGCAGTTGAGGGCATTAAGGTCTTTGATCCAGTTCTGAATGGGGAGCTGATTATTTCCGTTTTTTAGGTCTCGCGACCTATCGATGCGTGCAAGCGCATCGAGCGGAGCGAGAATTCAAGTAGCCAAAATCCTCGTGAAACCAAGGGCTTCTTGCGCTGCAGTTTTCTTTAAGTTCACGTGAATCACGTGACAGCAAGCTCCTTCGTGCACGAGCTTGCCTGAGCCTTCTGCCTATCAGCCTGCCAGTTCTCCTCCCCTAATTATTCACTTCACTTGTGACTCCCCACATCAAAGCCTCAGCCTCCCTCCCTTGCCATTTGCTTCCTAACCAGCCTGCCTCGCATAATTGCATCAGACCCGACACTTCAAAGGAATGCGCCCCCGAGAGCCACTTTCACGGCCGTGCATTTCTCTTCCTTCTTTACCTCATGTGAGGAAACAGCGCCACTCGCTGGGCGGCATTGGAACATGTGCCTAGGCTGCAAAATAATGAGGTGGAAGATGTGCTTATAAGGTCCCACAAGCGAGACCTATTGGCAATGCCAATGCTTGTTTGGGGTTGAGCTTGAGGTGGTTGATGTGGAACCAGGCTTGAATCTTGATGAGAGCGTTGTTGAGGTGAAGGATGTCAGCATGAGTTTTAATCTTATAGTAGAGTTGGGTGTCGTCGGCATAGAGATGGTAGTTGATCCTGGCTTGTTTGAGAATGAGTGTTGGGGGTTCCATGAAGAGGTTAAAGAGAGAGGGAGAGAGGATAGAACCTTGCGTAACTCCTAAGGAGATGGGGGTAGGCTTAGATAGGCAGTTTTGGATTTTGATTTGTTGAGTGCGGTGTTGAAGGTAAGAGACAAACCATTTGTGTCATACCATTTAGGCCAAATCTATCTCTAAGAATATTAAGTAGAGCAGAGTGATTAACAGTATCAAACGCTGCGGAGAGATCTAGGAGGATCAGAAGGCTAGATTTGTTATTGTAGAGTGAGTGGTGGATGTCGTCTACAATGTTGAGCATGGCGGTTTCCGTACTGCATCCTCTCCTAAAGCCAGATTGGAAGGGGTCAAGTAAGTTAAAGTGTTCAATGTGTCTGTCTAGTTGGAGAAGGACGCATTTTTCCAGGGCTTTAGAGAGAAGGGGAAGATTGGAGATGGGATGGAGATTGTTGAGATCATTTGGGTCCGCCAGTGGATTTTTGATAATGGGAGAAATTTGTCCAAGTTGCAGGGAAGAGGGGACACAACCGGTGGCAAGGGAGGTGTTGATAATAGCAGTCCAGGGAGGGGTGAAGATATGTTTGAGGTTTTGGAGAAGATTGGAGGGGAGTGGGTCTTTGATGTGGGAGGAAGGCTTAAGTTTGGTAATGATTTTGAAGACTTCTCTTTCTGTGACAGGCTGGAAATTAAGCCATTCGGCATTATTTTAAAGGAGCGTGTTAGGTAGCTTAGGGTCAAGGAGAGTGTGGGGCGGGGAAGGGAGAGGGAGTCTTCAAACCCTAGTTAGACGCCATTTTGCAGGGCTTTCTGGTGGTGGGCAAGTTTAGACCCAAAAGCATCCCTTAAGTCGGTAACAGTGCTGCAAGACGTCATAACTTACTGTCCGTGCAGAAATGGTCTTCCGGTTCTGGATCGGCCAGTGATTCACAGCCCCTGCATAGTTAGCACATGGGCCTAGACTTTAAGGGGAAGAGAAACAAGCTGCGCCTCCATCCTGGGGGTCGAGGGGAGCAGGGAACACGGCACTGCAGCTCCACGCCGCTGAGCGGAGAAGCCGTTTCCTCGCTAACTAGATGGCCATCCTCACGATCTTGCTACGGGGCAAGAGAGCTCAGCCGAGGCATCTCTAGACATATTTCAGGCCCTCATCCTCAGCGGGGACGATGCGACTAACTGGGCGCTCCCACCACAACAGCTGGCAGAGTGACGGTAGCAGGCACGGAGGACGGAAACCTCGGGGCGGTACCATGACCTGAGCACCTTAGCCGCGATGCCAGGGGGCAGCCGGGTGAAATTAGCCGAATGCACCACGAGGCCCAGAGGTACGGCCTCGACGTGCGGGGCCCGGTGCTCACACAGATGTGCTCAAGGATCCCTCGACGTCATACCCCATCAGCCCTGCAGGGACGCGACCCCAGAATCGAAAGCAGTCGAATTACCTTGACAGAGCAGCGCCTCGGATCACACCACAGACTTGGCTTGGCTCTTGTACTCCGCCAGCACCCCTCGCTCCTTCCGCAGCTTCCCGTGGGACGTCATCCTCAGCCCTTTAAACTCCCCAACCCTCCTCAAAAGTTCCTCTCTGGTCAATTTACCCTACCAATGGCTCCTCGAGTATCGAGGTGCTCCTGCCTCTCGTGGGAAGGTGCAGGGCAGTGGTGCCGAGTACAAGGGCAGTCCCAAAGTGTAGACGTTTAAGGCAGAGTGAGGAATTCGCTCCGGAGGAGGGCAGGCATGGCTCCTAGCAGCACCGACAGGCAGGGCGCGGGCTAGAAGGGGTCAATCACAAGATGCAGCAAACGCTGCTAGCTTTTGGCGCTAATGGGGTCAGGCGCTAGGAGTGTGCGGGTGGGGGGGTGATGCAGGGGGTGAGGGGGTTGAGACACAGGGAGGAATGAAAGAAGGGGGAGACGGGATGGGCAGGGAGGATGCAGATTGACACTGCAGAGGGATGAAATGATTGGGGTGAGGCAGGGGTGTGAGGGTGGGGTGATGCAGGGGAGGAGGTGATGCAGCGGTGGAGGTGATACAGGGGTGAGAGATGCAATGGGAAGGAAGCAAGACTGAGGGTAGAGTGGAGGGTGAGCGTGCAGGGGGTGACAGGTGAGGGATATGACTAAGCGTGAGGTGAGAGAGGGGGCGAGGCTGGGGAGGTATGACATGGTGGGGTGAGACAGCTGATGGGTGAGACAGAGGGTGAGTAACAGAGTAGTTGGAGTTGTGAGGTCGAGGTGGGAGGCTGCACACTGTAAGGATGTGAGGCTGTAGAACTGCAGGGAGGGAGTGTCGGTGGGCGAGACGGTTCTTGGTGATGCAGGGGTGACACTGTGAGGGTGGGCTGAGAGAGGAAGAGAGCGTGAGAGGAGGATGGGAAGAGACACCGCAGAGAACGCTGTAGTTTAATGGAGGGGGTGGGGCTGTGAGGGTGCGCGGTGACGGAGGGGCGGTGGTGATGGAGGGGTGAGGGTGCAAGATGACGGAGGGGAGGGACTGTGAGTGTGCGAGGTGATCGAGGGATGACTGAGTGTGAGGTGAGAGAGGGAGAGACCACACTGCGAGGTTCAGGTTACGGTGAGGCGAGAGGTGCTGCAGGGTGAGAGGCTGTGAGGGTGGACTGTGAACCTGTGCAGGGGTTCAAGGTGACGTGGGGGTATGCAGGGCTGGATAAAATAGGTCAAACTAATGGACCAGAAATCGTTTTTGGAGAAGATCTGGAGGGTGTTCTCAGTGTGCTGTAGACTGGAGAAGACGCAGAGGTGATGGAGACAGACTGAGGAGGGAGATGGTGTGGCGCTCAGATGGACTCGGGGAGAAGGTGCAAAGGGTGAGATTTTACAGGAGGTGAGATTTGCGCGGGGAGAGAGATGCGTACGCGGATTAAGCATTTCCCACGAGTCTTTTGCACAAAGCTGCGACGCCAATCCGACAGAAGTTTTTTAGGTCTCGCTGAAGCCATTCCGTTAGGGATGCTTGGGCGAGATTAAAGTAAGGGCTTTCAAAACTGCACTCAAAGTACGGGTCGGGTACAGTGCATGTGATCACAACCACGCGCATTGTGCACAGCTTCCATTTGCCACCAGACATGTTGTGCGTGTGCGCCACGCTCCTCCTCTGCTGCCACACGCATTCAGCTCACCAGGCTGCACACCCCCTCACCCCCCATATGCTCGCTCGCCAGTGTCCCTCCCACCCTTCCTTTGATCTCAGACGCGAGTTCTCACAGGCTCCTCTCTGCCCCCTTCCTTTAATGGCCCTCCTCCTCCCCCAGCCCAGAGCGCGCATCGCTTGTTTTTTATTTCTATCTTTCTGTTACACACTGTTATTTGAATTTTATATCTCCTCTGTATTTCACTAGTTTCCTTAGCCTTCTCTGTGCCATATGCAGTAAACGTTAAGGAGCTTTAATAACCAAAAATAGCGGCGCCAGCAGTAACCTTTAACCTTCCTTAGCCAACGGCAAATATGCTGCATTTTTTTCGAAGCAAACTTTTTGCTTGAGCAACAGCTCCCCCGTGGTTTATATTGCTGCTGTGTGCTTGCCGATAATATTTCTATACTTATAAACCTAAACAACACACTGAAGCTTGCTTTACTTTCCCATTTCATCCAAAGCAATGTTCCGGGTTAAGCTACAGCTCTAACGCCGTTTTTAGTTTAAATCTATATTACATTTCCTAATACTATATTATTTGTTAGCCAAACACGTCATATTGCTAATGCCTCCTGTTTCATTTCTGCATACACCACTTATTTTATGGTGACTTTAAAAGAAAATTGCTTAACATAGGAATATTATGCAAGCCTATGTTAGACTTTAGCAACAGCTCTTCCACTGTAACAACAACTTTGCTTTAGTTTTCCCAGACGCCATTTGGCAAACTGCAATAGTAGTGCTCCTTGCCTCCTGATCAATGCCTTAGCGTTTTTTTTTATTGCTATTGCATTTATCAGCCCACATTGTTAGTGCGTTTTTTCAAAAGTAACAACTGCTTAGCTTTGGCCGTGCTTTACGTTCGGTTTTCGCTACCCCATTTGGCAACCCGCATTATTCGTGTTTTTTCATTTCTCAGGCCGCATTATTAGTGCTATTTGTCCCAATGTAGCAACTACTTTGATGTTGGCATTTTTTTTGTCAGATTTTGCTACGTTATTTCTCAAATCATATTATCAGTATCCTATTGCTAATGTTAAAAATATTTCTGCTCAGAAAAATAGTGTTTTAATGACACTTTTTGGGGGTTATCTAGTGTTTTGCTGCTTAGCGCATTATGTTTATAAATGTAAAATTGTTTTCGCATACAGCTATCATGTGATGTTGATTTTTTTGTTTTAAACTACGTTACTGTCTGTCCTAACAACCGTTTCGTTGTAGCCCCTGCCTACAAATTAACAAGCCTTATTTTCATGCTGTGCTTTGGTTTTACAATACAAACACACCATTTCACCCCTGCTGCTTGTTGACCGGAGGCAACGCCGAGGGTTGAACCCAGTCCCAGGGTCAGCAGCTCTACCGTAGGCATGCATTTGTTGTGTTAACCCACTAGCCCCTGACCTTTTTGCCGCCATGTTTTTTTAACCCACCACATCCTTTTCCGTGTTCTATTTTACTCAGCCCCCTGCGTCAGCCATGTCCTGCGCCCTCACTCGTGTACCTGAAGGCACTGGAGTTATTTATATAAGCACCATGTACATTATACTGACACTTAGAAACTCTGCGCACTCACACACTGCGCACTCGCACTACTTTAGGCCACAAACACTGCGCACTCACACACTGTGCCCTCACACTACTTTAGGCCACACACACTGCACACACACACTGCGCGCACACACTACTTTAGGTCGCACACTGCGCCCTCACACTACTTTAGGCCACACACACTGCACCCTCACACTACTTTAGGCCACACACACTGCACCCTCACACTACTTTAGGCCACACACACTGCGCCCTCACACTACTTTACGCCACACACACTGCGCCCTCACACTACTTTAGGCCACACACACTGCGCCCTCACACTACTTTAGGCCACACATTTCACCCTCACACTACTTTAGGCCACACACACTGCGCCCTCACACTACTTTAGGCGACACACTGCGCCCTCCCACACTGCGCCCTCCCACACTGCGCCCTCCCACACTGCGCCCTCCCACACTGCGCCCTCCCACACTGCGCCCTCCCACACTGCGCCCTCCCACACTGCGCCCTCCCACACTGCGCCCTCCCACACTGCGCCCTCCCACACTGCGCCATCCCACACTGCGCCATCCCACACTGCGCCCTCCCACACTGCGCCCTCCCACACTGCGCCCTCCCACACTGCGCCCTCCCACACTGCGCCCTCCCACACTGCGCCCTCCCACACTGCGCCCTCCCACACTGCGCCCTCCCACACTGCGCCCTCCCACACTGCGCCCTCCCACACTGCGCCCTCCCACACTGCGCCCTCCCACACTGCGCCCTCCCACACTGCGCCCTCCCACACTGCGCCCTCCCACACTGCGCCCTCCCACACTGCGCCCTCCCACACTGCGCCCTCCCACACTGCGCCCTCCCACACTGCGCCCTCCCACACTGCGCCCTCCCACACTGCGCCCTCCCACACTGCGCCCTCCCACACTGCGCCCTCCCACACTGCGCCCTCCCACACTGCGCCCTCCCACACTGCGCCCTCCCACACTGCGCCCTCCCACACTGCGCCCTCCCACACTGCGCCCTCCCACACTGCGCCCTCCCGCCCTCTGCGCCCTCCCGCCCTCTGCGCCCTCCCGCCCTCTGCGCCCTCCCGCCCTCTGCGCCCTCCCGCCCTCTGCGCCCTCCCGCCCTCTGCGCCCTCCCGCCCTCTGCGCCCTCCCGCCCTCTGCGCCCTCCCGCCCTCTGCGCCCTCCCGCCCTCTGCGCCCTCCCGCCCTCTGCGCCCTCCCGCCCTCTGCGCCCTCCCGCCCTCTGCGCCCTCCCGCCCTCTGCGCCCTCCCGCCCTCTGCGCCCTCCCGCCCTCTGCGCCCTCCCGCCCTCTGCGCCCTCCCGCCCTCTGCGCCCTCCCGCCCTCTGCGCCCTCTGCGCCCTCACGCCCTCTGCGCCCTCACGCCCTCTGCGCCCTCACGCCCTCTGCGCCCTCTACGCCCTCTGCGCCCTTACACACTCTGCGCCCTCTCACACACTGCGCCCTCACACACATAATTACACTGCACTCAATGCTTGTTAGTTCTTACGATTGCTACAGACCATCTGTGATAAAACCAGGTAAAAGCCATAGGTAGAAAATTCATTTCAGTTTAAAATCACAGTTAGGGTATGCTTGTTAAGGAAAGTCCTTTGCTCCCTGGATGCTGTGATGTACTGTCTTAGGTTTTCTTTACTCCAGCCATGGTTGCCCATTTGTCACATCGTTCAAGTTATCTCAACTTGTTGAAAGATGTATCCATCTGCTACTGGCGAGCATCCTTAAAGTGGTTCCGCTAAGACCTTTTCCCATCTGCTGGACAGCTTGCGGCGACAGGCTTTTGGACCCTTTTTTGGTATTTTTTGCATTTTTTGTTCGGTCAAAACCAGGAATTTTAGCAATCTGCAGTTTAGTTGGATGATTACTGGATTTAAGCAGGCCAGCACCGCTTGCTTCCTAGTGCGGATGCCTATCTGTTTCAGAGGTTGTTTTAGGAGCTGTTGCCGCGCTTGGTGCAGTTCTTTGCATAGACAAATTAAATGTAGAATGTCACCATTATTGGTGTTACACAGCCTGCAAGTATCTTGTCCTTTTGTCTTCAGCCATGGTGGTAGGTGCTGGGTGCATGGAAGGATCCCTAGTCTGTACCTTAGGAAGTTCATTATTATGGCCTTGGCATAGCCCTGGTTAAAGAATGGTGTGGGGCGAGTAATTTGCAGGAGTTGAGGGGCTTCCAGGCATGAGATCTGTTTGAGAAGCTCGCCATGTCCTCCACTAAGGAGATTTGTTTTATGTTTTTTCAGACTAGTTTTCTAAAGTTGAGATAGCCGAGTTGTGCATCCCAAAGTCCAGAAAGTTTGGTAGTTTCCAAGGCTAACTGGAGGAAGCTTCTTGCATGATAGAACTCCCTATGCTGTATATCGTGCCACAGCAGATAGTTTAGCGTGTTTGTAGTGGCACTTTTTATCTTGTGCCAGCAGATGATGTAAGCGCCATACCTGGCTAAGACTTGTTGTTGGAGGCCAAACTCTAACCTTATTTGAGCAGGTGATGTGTAGGGCTGAAGACTGAACATAGTTCTGTAAGCTTTGACCTGCGTGTTATCCAGATCCTTAGCGTCTCTTCCCCGCATTGCCTCGCTGCTATAAGTTATCGAGGGGAGAAGTTTAGCCTGGACTACCTTCAGGAGTGGGGTCAGAGTCTCGGTCTTATCAATTGGTTTGCAAGGTTTTTCATCGTCCGGGCGGTCAGCAGACCTATTTCCTCTTTCTGCCGCCCAAACGACCCTTCCTTGTCTAATATGACTCCTAGATACTTGTACTCGCAAGCTGGGTCAATTTTGATGCTACCTAGAAACCAGTTCCTCTGTAAGTTCTTTTTATTATTTATTGTCCGGGTCTTGCTCAGATTTATTTTTAAGTTGTTTTCTGTTGCGTAGTTCTGCATTTCCGTCAGTAGGTGTTGAAGACTGACGTGGGTGTGGCTAAGCAGAACTAAGTTGTCTGCGTACATGAGATTGGTTAAGGTTTTCCCTCCTACCCTTGGGGAATGGGAGTTACAAGCATCGTGCACCTTAGGAAGGTCAGCCATGAATAGGTTGAACAGAGTTGGTGCAAGCACACAACCCTGTTTCAGTCCTTTTGTGGTGGGGACTTTTGAGGAGAGGTGGGTGCCACCGCCTAGTTTCACATGCACCCAGGTGTCCGTGTGTAGAAGCAGCAGCATGTTTAGAATAGTCTGTGGTATGCCCCATCGCGCCAGTTTCCACCACAGTCTGCCTCTCTACATTATCAAAGCCAGCACTAAAGTCAATCTAACACAGGTGTAGAGGTAATTAGGAGGTTTTTGCTGCGTCGATTGCGAGGATGTTTGTAGATGTGCTAGTCATTTTGCGTAAGCCGGTCTGATTCAGCTGTATTATCTGATTCAGCTGTATTATCTGATTCGGCTCCGCCCAGATTGTAAGCTCCTCTAATAGGGCGCCCGCAAAATATTTCGCTTCATTGTCGTTCAGAGCTACTAAACGATAGTTGTTGGGCTCGGCCTTGTCTCCTTTTTATATAAATCGAGACTATTGTCGAGCCCCTCCAAAATTCTGGTATTCTGTTTAGCAGCCTGATTTTCAGAAAGAGAGGTTGCAGGATAACCACCCAGTCTTCACTCTTCGCTTTGAACAGGGCAGGTGGAATGTCATTCGGTAACGGGGCTCCTTCTTTCCTCCCTTGGTGATCTGCTTTTTAATTGAGAGTGACAGCGGGCAGCTCGCTGCGCCTGATGGTTTGTTTCCTGTGGCTGGGTACTACCTTAATTATGCTTGCTTCAAGCTTGACCCTCTGGGATCCAGCTGTTGGCTGTTTGGACCCCTGCATTTTCTGTTTGGTTATTGAAGTGGCTGGTAAGATATTTTATCCAGTTTGCTTCCGGAATATGAGACCCTATGCCCTTATATTAAGGGCGCATGATCCCGTTCACAGTATTCCAGAAGCGGGCACTGTTACAGTTTGTGTCGTGTAGGAGTTTTGCCCAGGATTCGTTCTCGCGATCTCTCTTGATGTTCCATTTCAGTCTTTTTAACAATGCCCTTTAGTCATTCAGGGATGCTCGTGCACTAGTGTTCCCTGGGGATCTTTTCAGCTTACGCAGAGTCGAGTTTATTGATTTCTTGAATGACTTGAGCTTTGCTCTCGGATCTTTTCGTATTTTTTGTTTTTTCCACATTCTTTCCGAATAATTTCTTTTGTAGGGAAGGTATCTGCAAGTTTTTCTAGTATTGTGGCAGTAAAATGTCCCCAGTAGGCAATGTGATCATCTGTGCTGGAAGCTTGCGAATTGAAAAAAAGTTGAATTGCAGCTTCGGCCTGCGAGTTTAAGTTATTTGTCGTACATTTGATCCTTTTTAGATTTGAGATGTGGGTGCGGTGGCTGTTAGTTGGATTTCCTGAGGGCGATGGTCACTATCTCCCTTGACCCTCATTTTGAAACCAAGGATGTGTGGGAACAGTGCGAGGCTTGCAAAGGTGTAGTCCAGTATGGAACTTGTCGTTGCAGAATAAAATGATTCAACTGGAGGAGAGTCTTCTGGAAATCTTCCGTTTAGTGCTCGAAGATTTAGATGTTCTAGGTCATCGAGGAAGTGGATGTTGCATTTTATACCCAGACCACACAGTTGATCTAGAAAGTTAACATTGTTATACCCAAAGACATGAGAGGTGGAGAAGATACAGAGTCAGAGAAAGAATACCCATCAGCCCACTCATAAGTGGAATCTCGTCATCTGGGTATATGTTGGCAAATGGTGTCCAGTAGGTTCTACCTCGGAAAAGAGTTACGAGGCTCCCTAATAGCGGACCCAGAACATTACACCAACAGATGGCAGTATATGAGCGGGAGGGGCTAGAAGTTTGCAGTGCTCAAAAAGAAGAAAAGAAAGGAAAATGATCCAAGTGATTCTAAAAATACCTACAGTGATGTCATAGAAAACTTTATTGGGGCTGACCATCAAAGTGGTATGATTAAAAAACAGTATGTTGATAGCATGCAAGGAATTGCTACCCACCAGATATGTTATTCGGTCAACATGTTTCAGCCTAGAAACGGCTTTCGTCAGGACCTCTATGGTGCTGCTGCAACACTTACTTTAGTGATGTGATATGGAATCTACACCCGCTTTCCAAAATGAAAATAGTGTATCTTCTCCTGTATATACAATGTACAAAAAACACAAAAAACACAAAACACAATGTCAACAGAACAGGATTATTGGTATACAGTTCATGTATCCTTGGTCTCTGTAGTGTAACTATAGTCATTAGTAGGACACTCACCCTAATTGCTGGGAGAGAAAACCTCACCTCACCTGGCCACTGCTCAGGGTAGAAGGAGGCCACACACTGGAAATAAACAAATCAATTCTAAAGTTAAATCCAGAGGCAATTGAGAAAAAAGAGAAAGAATTAATTAAAAACATCTGTATTGGTGACACACATGGTTAAGCAAAATGGCCAGAGTGGTTTTCCATTGCATCAGGATAATACGCCCAAAACAGAACTGACTACACTGGCATGCGCTGTCCTGCATAGTAAGATGGAGCAGATAGCTAACCAGAATATCAGCAGCGTAAGGCGCCTGCTCCTGTGCTGTAAAGTGGTACTTTCAAGAAACAGGGTACCAGCAACATCTATCCAAGTGAACCGCCACCACTGACCTCTCCGTCGTTGCCTCGGGGTAGAAACTGAGCCGAGGGGGAGGCGATGATGAGAGGTCGTGCGCGGTTTAAGTATGCAACGTGGCGGACCTGAAAGGAAGCTATCGCCACAACGGATGTGATTGGTTAGCAACCTCCTCGTGGGGCGACCAATGGCAGCCGACCTCACATTGAGCCACAACAACAAACGCGGACAAATCGGAGCCTGTCGCTCTGGCGGTCGATAGTATTAGACAATGCCTCCGTAACTCCCACATAAATTATTGCGAGAAATGTTCCAAGTAGAGAAGTGTTTAAAGGGAACATTCAGAGGACCTTAAGATTTCAAAGCACACGCATACCCAAACAGTATCGGTAGCGGACCTTAGTGAGAACTCATCTCTGGGACGTAGCTGGAGGCTCGCGCATTGGTTACGGCGGAGCCAATCAGCAGCGTCTACTTGTTTTCAGACAGATGACCGCTTTTTGAAGGCAAAACGGATGTTCCCAACCAAGATTCGTACCAAGCTCAGCCGAGCCTATCATGGTCTGTGTTAAAACACTGAATTGTTTGGAATTCACGGATGCAGTAAAGGCAAACCCATAAAGATGTCAGCGGCGGATGTAGAAGAGACAACAAACCGAGGACGTCACTGTCGGCTCCCGCATTGGTTGTGGCAGAGCCAATCAGCAGTGCTTCTTGGTTTACAGGCAAATGTCCGCCTAGGGAGGGACACGAGTGTTTGTTAGTCACTGGTGTGGCCTCAGTCACAGCCTATGTTAGCCTAAATCATTTACCTAGAGTCTGTCTGTATGCTTAAACAATGAAAATGATTTATGGCAGAAGCTAGTTGCCAAAATTTGACCAACTCGTTGTCAGGTAGAGCGGACTGGGGCCAGCAAGACACACTGTTGGCACATAATAAACACCTAGAGAAAGTGCCACATGCTCTGAAATAACAGAACCTCTAAAGTGCCTGATTGGTCTCTTAGTTATGGGCATCAAAGAGAAATTCAAAAAGGTGGATGATTGACCCGCCTGGATAGTTATAATGGATGTATATGACGCCAAATGGACTACAATGGCATCCCCTTAGCCTATATTCAGGAAACACCTGTTTGAACAGTAAAGGCTCTTTTGTTATCCATTCTTGATTGTTTCATTAACTAAATAGCTTCAGAAATGCAGATGTCATGCACTAAAATAGATCGGTTGGCATCATTAATGCGAAGGGGGTTTAGCCTCTTCCAGATAACATGGAATCGGATGTATTGTGTTGTGCACATATCAATTTGCTCAAGTGTACACTCACAGCTGCATCCATGGAATGTCGTCGTTAAGTCCCTCTGTATCACTACGGAGTTTGTAAACCCATCTTTGCTCTTTTCTTAGTAGAAAAAGTGAAACATCGGTAACGTGACTGGGTATGTACGGTTGTTCCAGGATCAACCACCTGAGGTCGTCAGGATTGTGTCTTTTATCAAGAAAATGAGTAGTGAGCCGTGTTGCCTGTTTTTTGCGCCTCATGGTGCTCATGTGTTCCTGAATACGCAATTTCGCTTTTCTTGTGGTCATACCTATATACCTTAAACCACAAGGGCAGGTAATCTGGTAAATCACTCTCTCGCTATTGCAATTTGTGTGGCGTTTTAGTTGCCATGGTCGGGAAGTCCCAATGTCTACTGCAAGAGTTTTAGTGGTTAGCGAACACACTGAGCAGTTTCCGCAGGGATGGTGTCCTTGTACTGGTGGCAAATTCCAAAGGGTGGGTGTTGATTCACCCACTTCTTGTCGAGGTCTTGTGTGAACAAGAGAGTCTCTCAGGTTGTTCCCTCTTTTGAATGAAAAGAGTGGAAAGGGAATGCTCTCACCCGAACTGTTCAGGATGCGCCACCTCTTTCTGATCATCTTCTGAATTTTGGAAGATGATGTATTATACGTGGTCACACATACCAGCCTGTCCAGGGGTGGTTTTTTGACTGGAGGTTCCAACAAAGCTTCACGATGGTTGTTCGCAGCGCGTTTCAAAGAAGTGCGGACTAGAGTATTCGGATAGCGCCGCATTCTCAGCTTGGTAGAGAGATCCTTCGCTTTGAGGCGGAAATCTGTGATATTTGAACAATTCCTCCGGACCCTCAGGAACTGCCCAAAGGGGATGGTTCTCACGGAGGGAGCGGGGGTGATGACTATCGAATCTCAACAAAGAGTTTCGAGCCATGGGTTTCCGATAAAGAGAACTTGCCAGATGTCCATCTTGTGGAAAAATGACCAGATCCAAAAAAGGGAGCTCTGTCCTACTGTACTCTAGAGTGAACCTTAGGTAGGCATTCTGACCATTCAGCCACTCCTGAAAAAGCAAGAGGGATGGTACATCGCCGCGCCAGACGACAAGAATGTCGTCAATGTACCTCTTCCACATCATCAATTGATGATGATGTGGGTTGATGTTACTCAGTACGTGGTGGGTCTCAAAATGGTGGACATACAAATTCGCCAAGCTAGGCGCAAATTTGCTGCCCATCGATGTCCCCGATATTTGCAAATACAGGGATTCCTCAAAGGCAAAAAAATTCTCGGTCATGGCAATCCGAGCCAGTTCCATGACAAAGTGGATGGGTGTTGCCAAGTCAGAAGGAAAAGTCTCCAGTAGTTCTTGTACAGTTTGTAATGTTTCAGTTTGGGGTATACAGGTGTACAATGATTCGACATCAAAGCTTGCTAGAATGTCAGTATTGATGTCGAAGAGAACCTCAGGTAATGTACGTAGAACGCCTTTTGTGTCCTGGAGGTATGTCGGCATTGTTTTGACAATGGGACTCAAAAAGATATCGACAAAAGAGGACAAGGGTTCGAGCAAAGATCCAATGCCCGAAATAATCGGACGACCCGGCGGTGGTCTGGTTGGTTTATGAATCTTTGGAAGGATGTAGAAATAGGGAGTGATAGGACACTTGGTGACTAAAAAAGTTGCCTCTTGTGGAGTGATCCAGCCCTCTGGGCTGGCTTCTTCCACCAGATGTTTGATCTCATTGGTGAGTCTTATCGTGGGATTTTCAGCTAAAGGGGTGTAGAACTGTGCGTTGCCTAATTGTCTAAGACACTCAGCTCGGTAGTCACTTGTATCTTGAATGACTATGGCACCCCCCTTGTCCGCTGGTTTAATCACTATTCTCGTATCTTTCGAGAGAGTGTCAAGGGCTGATCTGTCTCTTTTAGATATGTTCTGATATTTTCCGTCTTTGGAGAAATCGATCGATTTGAGATCTTGTAATACTGCTGCCTCAAAAGTGCCAACTTTGGACGGTACTTGCTGTAATAGGGGCATGAAAATGGATCTAACTTTCAGACCTGTACTTGTATCTTCAATCGGTGTATCTACTTCTTTGTTCTTGAAGAAATAGTGCAACCTGATTGTTCTGAAAAAACGTTCAATTTCCCCTCGTATTAGAAAAGGTTCACTACTGTTGGTAGGAACAAAGCCAAGGCCTCTGTTCAAGACCTCCTGCTCAGTTGGAGTAATCACCCGACTACTTAAGTTCACTACCAAGTCTTCATTCTGAGGTACGGTAATCATTGGCCTCGTTTGTTGTGAGTCATTGCGGGGTCCTGGTTGTCTGCCCACTGCACTTGCCCTTGGTTCTGACCTCTCCGCCTGCCTCTGTTCCAACCTCGGCCCTGTCCCAAAAAAGCCTGGTTATCAAAATACTGAGGCTGCATGGGGTAGCAACTTTTTTAGTCACCAAGTGTCCTATCACTCCCTATTTCTACATCCTTCCAAAGATTCATAAACCAACCAGACCACCGCCGGGTCGTCCGATTATTTCGGGCATTGGATCTTTGCTCGAACCCTTGTCCTCTTTTGTCGATATCTTTTTGAGTCCCATTGTCAAAACAATGCCGACATACCTCCAGGACACAAAAGACGTTCTACGTACATTACCTGAGGTTCTCTTCGACATCAATACTGACATTCTAGCAAGCTTGGATGTCGAATCATTGTACACCTGTATACCTCAAACTGAAACATTACAAACTGTACAAGAACTACTGGAGACTTTTCCTTCTGACTTGGCAACACCCATCCACTTTGTCATGGAACTGGCTCGGATTGCCATGACCGAGAATTTTTTTGCCTTTGAGGAATCCCTGTATTTGCAAATATCGGGGACATAGACGGGCAGCAAATTTGCGCCTAGCTTGGCGAATTTGTATGTCCACCATTTTGAGACCCACCACGTACTGAGTAACATCAACCCACATCATCAATTGATGATGTGGAAGAGGTACATTGACGACATTCTTGTCGTCTGGCGCGGCGATGTACCATCCCTCTTGCTTTTTCAGGAGTGGCTGAATGGTCAGAATGCCTACCTAAGGTTCACTCTAGAGTACAGTAGGACAGAGCTCCCTTTTTTGGATCTGGTCATTTTTCCACAAGATGGACATCTGGCAAGTTCTCTTTATCGGAAACCCATGGCTCGAAACTCTTTGTTGAGATTCGATAGTCATCACCCCCGCTCCCTCCGTGAGAACCTCCCCTTTGGGCAGTTCCTGAGGGTCCGGAGGAATTGTTCGAATATCACAGATTTCCGCCTCAAAGCGAAGGATCTCTCTACCAAGCTGAGAATGCGGCGCTATCCGAATACTCTAGTCCGCACTTCTTTGAAACGCGCTGCGAACAACCATCGTGAAGCTTTGTTGGAACCTCCAGTCAAAAAACCACCCCTGGACAGGCTGGTATGTGTGACCACGTATAATACATCATCTTCCAAAATTCAGAAGATGATCAGAAAGAGGTGGCGCATCCTGAACAGTTCGGGTGAGAGCATTCCCTTTCCACTCTTTTCATTCAAAAGAGGGAACAACCTGAGAGACTCTCTTGTTCACACAAGACCTCGACAAGAAGTGGGTGAATCAACACCCACCCTTTGGAATTTGCCACCAGTACAAGGACACCATCCCTGCGGAAACTGCTCAGTGTGTTCGCTAACCACTAAAACTCTTGCAGTAGACATTGGGACTTCCCGACCATGGCAACTAAAACGCCACACAAATTGCAATAGCGAGAGAGTGATTTACCAGATTACCTGCCCTTGTGGTTTAAGGTATATAGGTATGACCACAAGAAAAGCGAAATTGCGTATTCAGGAACACATGAGCACCATGAGGCGCAAAAAACAGGCAACACGGCTCACTACTCATTTTCTTGATAAAAGACACAATCCTGACGACCTCAGGTGGTTGATCCTGGAACAACCGTACATACCCAGTCACGTTACCGATGTTTCACTTTTTCTACTAAGAAAAGAGCAAAGATGGGTTTACAAACTCCGTAGTGATACAGAGGGACTTAACGACGACATTCCATGGATGCAGCTGTGAGTGTACACTTGAGCAAATTGATATGTGCACAACACAATACATCCGATTCCATGTTATCTGGAAGAGGCTAAACCCCCTTCGCATTAATGATGCCAACCGATCTATTTTAGTGCATGACATCTGCATTTCTGAAGCTATTTAGTTAATGAAACAATCAAGAATGGATAACAAAAGAGCCTTTACTGTTCAAACAGGTGTTTCCTGAATATAGGCTAAGGGGATGCCATTGTAGTCCATTTGGCGTCATATACATCCATTATAACTATCCAGGCGGGTCAATCATCCACCTTTTTGAATTTCTCTTTGATGCCCATAACTAAGAGACCAATCAGGCACTTTAGAGGTTCTGTTATTTCAGAGCATGTGGCACTTTCTCTAGGTGTTTATTATGTGCCAACAGTGTGTCTTGCTGGCCCCAGTCCGCTCTACCTGACAACGAGTTGGTCAAATTTTGGCAACTAGCTTCTGCCATAAATCATTTTCATTGTTTAAGCATACAGACAGACTCTAGGTAAATGATTTAGGCTAACATAGGCTGTGACTGAGGCCACACCAGTGACTAACAAACACTCGTGTCCCTCCCTAGGCGGACATTTGCCTGTAAACCAAGAAGCACTGCTGATTGGCTCTGCCACAACCAATGCGGGAGCCGACAGTGACGTCCTCGGTTTGTTGTCTCTTCTACATCCGCCGCTGACATCTTTATGGGTTTGCCTTTACTGCATCCGTGAATTCCAAACAATTCAGTGTTTTAACACAGACCATGATAGGCTCGGCTGAGCTTGGTACGAATCTTGGTTGGGAACATCCGTTTTGCCTTCAAAAAGCGGTCATCTGTCTGAAAACAAGTGGACGCTGCTGATTGGCTCCGCCGTAACCAATGCGCGAGCCTCCAGCTACGTCCCAGAGATGAGTTCTCACTAAGGTCCGCTACCGATACTGTTTGGGTATGCGTGTGCTTTGAAATCTTAAGGTCCTCTGAATGTTCCCTTTAAACACTTCTCTACTTGGAACATTTCTCGCAATAATTTATGTGGGAGTTACGGAGGCATTGTCTAATACTATCGACCGCCAGAGCGACAGGCTCCGATTTGTCCGCGTTTGTTGTTGTGGCTCAATGTGAGGTCGGCTGCCATTGGTCGCCCCACGAGGAGGTTGCTAACCAATCACATCCGTTGTGGCGATAGCTTCCTTTCAGGTCCGCCACGTTGCATACTTAAACCGCGCACGACCTCTCATCATCGCCTCCCCCTCGGCTCAGTTTCTACCCCGAGGCAACGACGGAGAGGTCAGTGGTGGCGGTTCACTTGGATAGATGTTGCTGGTACCCTGTTTCTTGAAAGTACCACTTTACAGCACAGGAGCAGGCGCCTTACGCTGCTGATATTCTGGTTAGCTATCTGCTCCATCTTACTATGCAGGACAGCGCATGCCAGTGTAGTCAGTTCTGTTTTGGGCGTATTATCCTGATGCAATGGAAAACCACTCTGGCCATTTTGCTTAACCATGTGTGTCACCAATACAGATGTTTTTAATTAATTCTTTCTCTTTTTTCTCAATTGCCTCTGGATTTAACTTTAGAATTGATTTGTTTATTTCCAGTGCGTGGCCTCCTTCTACCCTGAGCAGTGGCCAGGTGAGGTGAGGTTTTCTCTCCCAGCAATTAGGGTGAGTGTCCTACTAATGACTATAGTTACACTACAGAGACCAAGGATACATGAACTGTATACCAATAATCCTGTTCTGTTGACATTGTGTTTTGTGTTTTTTGTGTTTTTTGTACATTGTATATACAGGAGAAGATACACTATTTTCATTTTGGAAAGCGGGTGTAGATTCCATATCACATCACTAAAGTAAGTGTTGCAGTAGCACCATAGAGGTCCTGACGAAAGCCGTTTCTAGGCTGAAACATGTTGACCGAATAACATATCTGGTGGGTAGCAATTCCTTGCATGCTATCAACATACTGTTTTTTAATCATACCACTTTGATGGTCAGCCCCAATAAAGTTTTCTATGACATCACTGTAGGTATTTTTAGAATCACTTGGATCATTTTCCTTTCTTTTCTTCTTTTTGAGCACTGCAAACTTCTAGCCCCTCCCGCTCATATACTGCCATCTGTTGGTGTAATGTTCTGGGTCCGCTATTAGGGAGCCTCGTAACTCTTTTCCGAGGTAGAACCTACTGGACACCATTTGCCAACATATACCCAGATGACGAGATTCCACTTATGAGTGGGCTGATGGGTATTCTTTCTCTGACTCTGTATCTTCTCCACCTCTCATGTCTTTGGGTATAACAATGTTAACTTTCTAGATCAACTGTGTGGTCTGGGGATAAAATGGGACACTATTAGGTTCCAAAGAGAGATCTGTTATTGACATCTCTCTCTCCCTTCTCTTTAGACTTTTAGTACCTTCCGTGTGTTTTATTGACTAGTTGGGGGACTAGGTACTAGTGGGTCTATAAAAATCTTTCCCCTTGGACCCTCTACCACTTTTTTGTCTCTCTGAAGTGGATGTTGCGGCATTTCTTCCTTCTGTGCAGTGGGACGCATTGCGAGGGAATATTGTAGATTCCAGTTAGAGCCGATGCCTCCTCCCCTTCTGCCGAACCAATGAGATATAGGTTTAGGTCCCCTGTCTAGATAAACGTCGCCTTTTCCATCTGTGTGGCATACTTTACCAGTTGGTTAGTAATTTTAGCGAGTCTTTCGCTTTGCGTTTCGGATGGACATACAAGTTAATTATGCACATCTCTGTTTCTTCTTCATCAACGACAAAACTAATTGTGATTGTTAGTGTTGCATTTGACATCGAATCCTTGAGGGTTGCTGAGGCTACGCTCGTCGTGTAAGCATAGGTGGTCAGCCCGCCAGAGCAGTGGCCAAATCTGCCGGTCCTTATTGCTGGTGTGGCGAAATATGCGAAACCCTCAATATGCTGTGGGTCTATTAGTCAAGTTTCTTGCAACAAGATTATGTTGAAGGTTGTGACATAATTCAAGAAATCAGGGTCCGTTATTTTTGTTGCTAAGCTGTTAATATTCCACAAGCATAGTCTGAGGGGAGGTTCTTTTGCCCTACTGTAGGCTTTGTCTTGTGCGTTGCGTCAATCTTCCTCTGTGCGTATAGTTATAGTGCGGGTTAGTGCTTCCCTGATGAGACCTTGATTTGAGTAGGTTACTACCTTCGACGATAGTTCTGGCCGGTCCCTCTGGCTGCTGGTACTCCGTTGTTGCGATCTTCCCCTCGTGCCTCTTAAGTACGCAGTTTGAATGTACTTGATGTTTTTTTGTTATTGGACTTGCGTTGCTCGATAATGGAAAATGGATAGGCTGGTTTTTGGAAACTGTCGATGCCCCAGTTTAGAAATATCCCCAATTCAGCTAAGATTGTATCTGCGATTTTGCTTGTGGTCCACGTTGTGTTTTTTGCCTCTGGGCTTTTGAGGATTAGCAGTATGTATGAACTCTTCGGAGAGTAGATCCTTCGAGCTTATGACGGCAAGAGTTGGAATGGACTTCGTTAGTTTTAGAATGTTTCCTCGATTTAGCGAATCCTGTTGCCCTTTGAGGTATATAGAGGATAAAAGACCAAGACCTCTGTTTCTTGTTATTTGTGTTGCCGGCGATTGCGGATTTGCCGTGGCCATCGGTTCAGTTGGAAGTATGGAGCTGATTTCTTTTTCGAGCTGTGCTTCCGCTTTGTTGCTTGATCCTTGTGCCATTGAGTTCCTTGTGTTTGCTTTAGATGTTATAAACATAAGGGATGTTTGTTTTATTTCTTTCCCCCCCTGTACTGATCCAATTTTTCCGTTAGCATCCAGCTGGGGTCAGCATTAGTTGGTGTGACGGGCCTTTTAAGCTCTCTGAGCGGTGACTCCTGATTTGGGCTATCAATATTTCCGCAGGCTTTTCTTCTTAGCCCGGTGTGTAAGCCCATGTTGGTGACTTTTTGCTTTATTTTAGCCCCATGGATTAGTGGAGGCCTCCAGTTAGGTTACTGCCTGCGGGTCAGTCTTCTGTGCTGCCTTTGCCTCCCAAACCTGTTCGGGCTCATACCAGATTCAAGGGCTGACTCCAGGTCTTGCACCAGGATCCAATGCTGGTTTCTGCTATGCCGATAATGGATGCGGGAGGAGGATGCCCATCAAATTGTCGTATCCGACTCGGAACTGAACCAATCTAGAACTGTTGAAGTTGCGCCCCAGAACAGACCCAACATGCCCAGTACATTCTGACTATAATGAAACAGTGCCTTTGCCTAAGAGCCACCCTTCATTGCACGATCCCTTTTTTTGGTATGATTCGGACTACAGTCAGCCAGGTTTTGGTGAAGATGGAGATGATGGGGAAGAATTTCCCTCACATTATGTCAGTTGGGTCTACAAGAGGCCAGTGGACTGGCCTCCCTCCTTCAGCTAAAGAGACAGCCTCAGACATGCTGCTGAAGACCTGTACGTACAGTTGCAGTCTGAGGGGAATACTGTTGTCCTCACTGAAATTTTGTAGCCTGCACAGACCTATTCTCACTGCTGTTCAGTGAAGTCCTAACTTACTCTCTCATGGCAACCTTGGCCAAACCTAGTTCCTGCCCACCTGTAAATAGACAGAGCAATGCCACAGGCATGCTCTTGATGACCCAGCATTTTTGACGCAGCCCTTTATTCTGGTGATTCTGCCAGTGCAGGGTCAATCCAAACTCATTCCTCCCCTTCAACCCCCATTTACATTGTTAAAGAAAAGTGTGGCATTCGTGAAATAAGTATTCTTTTCTGCTAACTCTGCCCTTTTATCAGTCGGCACCAGCTGTTTGTTTGATAGATAATTCCATGCATTATGTGGCATAGCCCTATAAATCTTGCAAGCAGTCCTAAAAGAATTAGACTGCAATTTTTGCAGACCTCTCGGGCTGGCCTAATCACTTCAAAATGTAATACACTCAGGCCTACACACCATCAACTGTTGAGACAAAGCAGCCGGGACTAGCATGGTGCTCTTGGACTTCGCATGGATGAGATCCGCAGGCTTCTCGGGTGATGTCCAAGCGTCACTAATGGATATGCCTTTTGACAGGTATCGCCTATTTGGCAAAAAGGCAGACTTAGTCCTAGAACGCTTTAAACAAATTGGAGTCACAGCACGCTCTTGATCTCTCCAATCCTACAAAATAGTATCCCTAACAGTTTCACCCCTTTTGAGGCATCCAAAGGGATTTTGCTTACTGGCACCACCAAGGTCTGGCACCCAAAAAATTGGCACCCCAGTCCTTTCAGGTTAAGGGATTAAGCAGACAGGTGGTGCAGGTTAGTTTCTAGAACTGAGCAGAACCTTGACTGAATCTCGTTGTCACCTCTGAAATTGCTAAAGTTCCCAAGAAGGCTGTTTCTTGGATACTCATTCCAGTTACAATGAACCATTCTATTTATAATGATCTGAAGTCATGTGTTACTGCTCTGGATTAGGCCAGGAGATTGTGATACTCGGAACACCTGGGCATGGACATTTGTCTTCTAGTCCGTTGCAGAAGCAGTGCAGGGTCTAGCACCTCCTTCTGTGCGGTGAACAGCTCCATAGGTGTGGATTGAGCTGCATTCGTTGACCTTATTCAGTCCATCTCTCAAAGTAGTGGATGTCATCTTTACATCCAGGTGTCCTTCTACAGAATCTGTTTACGCTGAAGGCTATGGCAAGTTCATGGTCTGTTGCAGGCTACATTGTCGGATCTCCTGTTTGTTTTATCTTTGGACCACAAGGACTTGTTGTGTCCACAGTTAAAGGTTACATCTCGGCCATTTCAGCCTGTTTGCGTTTAACATTCCTTGGTGAGATCACCTGTTGAGGTGTGATTTCTCAAAGGATTAATCAACCTATTTCCTCCAAATGGTTTCGTGAATCCGCAGTCGAACGTTACTTTGGTCCTTACTGTTCATATGTGCACCCCTTTTGAACCATTGCACATTTGTCCTCTGTCTCCTGACTCCGAAGACAGTCTTTCTCATTATAACTTCAGCTTGTCACATGAATTCAACCGGTCTGCATAGTTTTACTTCCAGACAACCATTACTGAGAACTGCAGCAGCCTTTCTACTGAAGACTGACCTCCTCTCATGTCGGGCAGTCCATCACAGTTCCAATGTTATTTGCTCTCCTCGCATAAGAGTGACTCCGTTTGGACCACAAAAGAACTCTGAGCTTTTACATCCATTGTCTGATATTCTCTGGGGCAAAGGAAGTCTAAGCAGTGCAGAAGTGGACATTATACAGTTGGATAGTCCTCTGCATGGATATATGCTACGTGTTTACCAGAAAGCAGGCTCAGGAATGATTGAAGGCCCCCTCCACCAGGTCCAAGGCTACTAATATTGCACTGGTGTAGATATTTGACAGGGTACAAAATGGGCGTCCGAGAATATATTCAGAGGATCATTGTTTTGACAGCCAAGTCCACCAGGAATGGCATTTTGCCGGTTCAGTCCTGCAGAATTGTTTGGTCTGAGCCATTCCACAGATCCACCACTGGCTGGGGGAGGGAGGTTCTGCTTTGGTTTATATTCTAAAGTTGAGGGATCTGTGGTTAGAAGTATGCATCAAAAGGACAAGTTACTTACCTTTGGTAATGTTCTTTCTGGTTTAGACTCTTTATAACTTAAGATTCTACACCACACTCCTGCTTCTTTGTTCTCTGGAATGGACTCTTTTGTGTTTTGTAAATTTGAAAAAAAAAAATCCAAAATTGGAGATCTGCACATTGGCACCAAGTTGTTTTTTGAGCTCTTCATCCGAGGGCGTGGGCAGTGTCGAGTCATAAACTGATATCCAAGAACTTGGGTGGTGCTTACATGTCGCTCTAGGTCTAATAAATGTCAATATATTAATTGCAAAGTGGGAGGCAAGACCAAACACCTGAAATTACAAAAAGCATAATGTTTTTGCTTAGTATGTTTTTCACTAGTCTTTTGCATTCATAGCACTTTTAGAAAGTGTCATTAAGATGTAAAATCAGTTACCGTGTGCTGAGTAAATCAGCTTAACATAAGCTTCTTGGCACTCTGCCTGTATGCCCATGACTTGTGCGGAACATGAGACTGGAAATGTGATTGTACAAAGAGATGCTTTATAGGTCTTACTCTACAGCAAAATGTTCATCTGTGCTGTGTTGGGTGTTGGTATGTGCGGGCACACTCCAACCCTTCTAAATTGCATGCAACTGTCTTATTACGAAATGAGAGTTCGAACGAAGACAGTTGCTTTTGCATTTGTATCCTCCAGCTATTTTTGGCATCTGGGATACTTGTGCTGACGTTGGCACTGCTGCGAGTGGCTCTATTAAAAGCCTGAGGCTTCCAGCCCGGTGTGTTTGTTATTATGTAAGGGACAAGCAGGAAATTGCTAATCTGAGAAGGGAATATAACCAGGCTATAAAACCTAGGAAAACTGAATTAAAACAAGAACTTTGGGACCAATTACATAAAAGCTGTACTACAAAGGACAATATTACTTTCTGGGCAACTGTTAGAACCCCATTTCTTTCAGAACCTAGCGATAGCCCTAAAATAGAGGTAGCCATAGACTAACATACATGGGTGGAACACTTTGCCCAAATATTCGGTGTGCCTGATGGAGGACACGTAGCACAAAGTGACACCGTAAGATCTACCGCTGTAGTAAAAGAAACTCCGTATCCTATAGATTTCGCCATTACACAGGGCGAAGTAGAACTTGCCCCAATGGCCAGCAAAAGTGGAAAAGCTCAAGGCCCCGATGGGGTCCCAGTTGATTTTTTAAAATGAAATCTGGAACTGTGGACCCCAATTTTAACTAGTCATAGTAGCATCATGTGCGTGGGGCTGATGGACTCATGGTCATAATCAATCATGGTCCCGATTTTTAAAAAGGGGGATCGTCAATCCCCCTCTTGCTATCGTCTGATATCCCTGCTGGATTCTTTGGGGAAAGTAGCAGGTCGTGTTGTCCTTGAGCGACTTCAATCTTGGGCGGACGATAATAGGATAATATCAGACCTTCAATTTGGGTTCCGAGAAGGCTTAGGCACTACAGAACAAGCTCTTAATCTGACCCTTTTGATGGGCAAATATGTATCTGCTAAGAGTGGGGCTTTGTACATGGCTTACGTTGATGTATCAGCAGCCTTCGACTGTGTAAGCCACTCTAAACTTTGGTCCATATTATTGGATATAGGGGTAGAAGTACCACTTGTAAATTTTCTTTGTGAATTATATTCTGATGCCGTAGCAAGAGTGAGGTATGGGGTGGGGGGAGATTTGACGGCGCCATTCATGGTGGAACAGGGGGTGAGACAGGGCTGTGTCCCGGCACCCTTTCTTTTTACACGCTATACCAATGGCCTGGAACAGGACATGATAAAAGGGTGTCAGTACCTGCCATCCATCAATAAACGCCCAATCCCAGCCCTACTTTACACCGATGACGCCGTTGTTTTAGCTCGTACCCCCTTAGAATTACAACGTGCTCTACTGAAATATCATGATTTTATGGCCAATTTGGATCTGAAAATTAATATCAAAAAGACCTTTGTAATGTCTGCAGGTCCCAAAGCAAAGAAAACTAGGCCTGTATTCGTTGCGAACACGAAACTTGAGAGCACAATTGTGTACCCATACCTTGGAATTTTAATAGATAACAAATGCTCATGGAGGCAAGCGATCGAGTCTAGAAAGTTGCTCTTTATGAGGGCAACAGTTGAGTTAGTAAATTTTTCACGCAGATTAGGTAAAAGGTCCCCCACAGAACTTATCAAGATTTATCAGGCAAAATGCGTCACCATTGCAACCTATGGGGCAGGAGTGTGGGGTCATGGAATGGTGAACACCATACAAAAGGTCGAAAATACTTTTTTAAGATTTCTTCTTGCTGTGCCTCAAAGTACTTCGACCTACTTGTGCCATATGGAATTGGGAGTGACATATTTGACGGACACTATTAAAATCCAACCAGTTCTATTATGGCACCGCATTTAGACTTCCACCAAGACTAGTTTATGTCAAGAGTTCATACAGGACTGTTTGATCCTTGAACATGTTTACAAGATTGGGTGGATTGCATACATCAAAAAATTCCTTTACGATCTTGGTATGGAAAAATATTATCACTCACCCATACAAATTTCAGAACTTCCAAGGTAGCTTTTTAAGAAAATATGTATGACCCATTTAGAACAGCTGAGACTGACAAATGAGGCCAGTAAAAAATCGGTCCAGCACATTCTAACAGTACAAATAACTCTGACTGTACAACTTTATTTAACTTACAACTTGACCAGCTATGAAAGATTTTTATTAACACGGTTCAGGTTGGACATTTTCCATCGCCTAGTCTACAAACTACAAACTATTAAATTGTGTAACAAGTTTGCACTATTTCACCCCAGGAGTAAAAGATGCATTATTACAGAGTTACGTCCTTTGACGTGACAGGTATGATAGGGGGGGGGGGGGGGAAGGGGGAGAAGAAAAGAAGTAGTCAGGGCAAAGCGCCTTTTACATATGACAGGTGACAAGAGAATTCCCAGCACCCTCAGGAGTTGGGAACTCCATGAGTGATTTAGCAGCAGGTAGCTGTGCAACTGGAAGTCGGCTAGGATGTCGTCCCAATGTGCTTCAAGGAGGTATTTGTGCAGACCCCTCGAATCTTCCCTGCCCAAGCCTGTAGGCAGGGTTGGATTGAGATTCAAAATCGGGCCTGGCACGCTAAAAAAAAGAAGTGGCCCACATTTGCATATCGCTTTTCCTCAAAACACTGTTTCGGCGAAATTTTATTTAAAAAAGGATGTGGGAGTGATGGGGGGGGGGGGGGGCGATACAAAAAATTGCACAGATTCGTTGACACTGGTGACTGAAAACAAGTGAGGCCACTTCTGCTCAGGCCCCCTGCCCCGCTAGGTATGCATACATTAATGGGCCGGCCCTGTGAGAGAAAGAAAGCAACACCTCTGCTTGTTGTTAAACGTGAGGTAATGAGCGCCCATCTGCTTCCAAAAAGGCCACTCAGACACCCACTGGGCGGCTGGCTGTATCAGACCAACTGCGACACTGCCCAAATCTGCCCCCGAGACTGCTCCCAAAAGCAGCCCACAGTTGGAAGTTGGCACGGCCCCTCGGGCATTGCCCGAGTGCCCGCGTTACCAATCCGACGCTGCCTGTATGGAATGTTTCCAGGTAGTGATCACCTTCGCAGTAGGTGATTTCCATCTACGTGTGATCAAACGTTTGGCTAGGAGGAACCCAAAATCAGTACATCTGTTAGTGGCTTTGTTTCTTATCTCTACGGCGCAGGCCTAGGAGTCACATCTGCCATGTATGTAGTGTGAATTTCCCCATACAATTTGACAAGTGTGTAGTCACACCCAGCCAGTAACCGCGAAGGGACGGGCAGGCTCAGAGCATGTGTACAAGATCAGCATCAGGCACGGTACAGCAGGAACAAACAGCGTCTGCGCAATGACAGTATTGGGTTATTTTGTTACGGGTGAGATAAGCTCTCTATATTATATAATAGTGAGTAAGGTGAAAGCGGGTATTTACTGGAAAGAGTGCTGGTTATTCCAGATTATTTACAACAAGGGGTGGTGATGGACCAGACTACAAAAGCCAAGTCTTCGGCCCGGCTTGCTTGAATCCTGATGGTGCAATGAGCAAGGGACTCACATCTGAGACGGCTGTAATGCCAGAAACCGGTCCCCGGAAGCTTGTTTCCTTCCCAGTGTAAGAATTGGCTTTTGTAGTTTGGTTTGCCCTGTTCCCATCATGCACTGGGACAGGAACAGACTAATTTGCATACAGCCAGGTTCTGATACTGGGATGGTGCAATGAGCTAAAAAACGGTGTTGGATCTAGCCCTGATCTCTTGACTGGGTGAGAGTATTCTGCTTAATTCAGAGTCTCTGTCCCTCACCACCCCTTGTTGTAAATAATTTTGTCCACCCTAAGCGTGGAAGGGTATACTCAGACATGAGTCCCTTGCTCATTGCACCATCAGGATTCAAGCAAGCCGGGCCGAAGACGGCTGTAATGCCAGAAACCGGTCCCCGGAAGCTTGTTTCCTTCCCAGTGTAAGAATTGGCTTTTGTAGTTTGGTTTGCCCTGTTCCCATCATGCACTGGGACAGGAACAGACTAATTTGCATACAGCCAGGTTCTGAAACAGGGATGGTGCAATGAGCTAAAAAACGGTGTTGGATCTAGCCCTGATCTCTTGACTGGGTGAGAGTATTCTGCTTAATTCAGAGACTCTGTCCCTCACCACCCCTTGTTGTAAATGGTTATTCCAGAATGGCAGCCCATTCCTTGTCAGTACAAGGGCGGGCCAGGTCCATCTCTCAGCGCTGGCGCAAAGGGGTGAGTGGAAGCGCTTGTGTGTGTACACAAGGATTCTGCGAGAGAGCTCGTTGGATAGCGCCCTGTCCCCATGATATGAAGGTATTGGGGCGTGAGGTGCATTGGATGTTCCCGGTGCATGTCCTCCCAGCGTATACCCAACGCCCAAGTAGAGAATTATAAAGTAAAAAGTGCACCCTCAGACCGAAGAGGTGTATATGGAGCATATGGCGGAGTTGCTTTAGTGAGCAGGAGGATACTTTTATAGCAATGGAATGACATGCACAGCAGAGCAGATACATGAAACCCTGTTTTAGAGCAAGGGTGAAAGAGGTGCAATATACAAGGTAAATTCCAGGTGTGAGAGACCATGGTGGTGTCAGCGATCTGGAGGCCCTCCATCCACTAGGCCGCCCACTGCATCTGGGAGGCCAAGTAATAATGCTCGAAACCCACCATCAGTTTTTGGCAAATATAGTTTATGTAGTGCCACTCTACAGTGAGCTTTATGCCAGAGAAGCTCCCTCGCAAGTTTCTCAAGCAATTGAAAGAAGGATTTTGGTATATAAAGGTGGAGACTAGCAAATAATATAACAGACTGGGCAGCATCACCATTCAGATTAGAGAAGAGCTGGTGAAAACACTTAAAGCATGCACGTTATTAGGTTTTCACAAACTCAGAAGGGCATTCTAACCTTGAAACTGTTGCTTACCACTACCATCAGCCCCGTTACGTAGATCTGAGAAAAGGTGACTATATAATGGGATTGCTAGTATTCAAACCTTATTATAGTATGAGCCCTGTCATAATCAGAGAGGTTTTTATCAGAGCTCCTACATGATGAGATTGCTGCCAAAATGTGTCACCACACTATGTGGCCCCAAAGGAACAAGTGGATTCATTTGTTTACAGGACAAGTAGATTTATGAAGCACCTGTCCCATGGACAAGTGGATATTTTATGAAAGTCTACACCCCTGCTTGACCATTAGTTCATCTTTGACACATGCCTGGTGCTGTTGACAGGCAAGTGCTGATATGTCTGGTTTTGACTACAGCACAGACTGCAGAGGGAGGTACTGGCTGGCCCCTGGCTAACATTTAGTGCAGTTTCTGTCTGCAGTAAACCGTCCGTGTCTGGTGGCTGGGCTGGATGACCCATGTATGGCTGGAGGGTTGGTGGTTATATTGTCTATGCCTGAGTGGTTGCTGGATAGATAAGGTCTGGCTGTTGGGTGGGTACTGGCCTGGTCTAGTTTGGGGTGCATGTGTGTGTGTGTGTGTGTGTGTGTGTGTGTGGGGGGGGGGGGGGGGGGTACAGTCACCTGTATGTTGGTTGCAGAAAGGTAACAATCCCCCTGACAGCAATATGGCCATGGTCTCGCATCTGACTGGGTGCAAAATACTCTGTTCTGTTTTTTGTATTGTTCTTGTCCCCTCATTGCTCCGGTATAGTCTGCTCCACAGTCTGTCTGGTTATGACATGATTGAGCTCACCCTTTTCCTGCCACCTTCGGCAAAGCCTTACTCCCCTCCTCATGACCGACTTTGGCACAGTTTTGTGTCCTGTCTGGGATGTGGAACAATAGCACTCGCCCACATTTGGCAGCCTGCATACAAGATGTCTGCGTACACCACCCACCTCTTCTATTTTCTGACAAATTCTCGGATTATTGCGCACCCCCTGGTTTGTAGGGCATTAAAACTCTGGCACTTAACCACTTGGCTGCTTATATTATGGTTGATGCCATATTGGAGGGCTCAGTAGAGTAATGCTTCCACTGGAGGGATCTGTGTTTGGCACCATGTCGACTGGTTTATATCTTCATTATTGCACGTATCCTTTCATCTTGCTGAGGCTGATAAAAGAAGTACCATTGATTTGACTCTTGTTGAGTGCCTTGATGCCCAGGGATGAACTTGGGCTTTATTAATGCACTTTATTATGCTGACCCTGTCTGGCTTTTTGCAAATTGTGAAATTGAGGTTTGGCTAAAGTTAGGGTGCACCCTGTGTGTGTGTTGATTGAGCCCTTCATACTTTCAGTATGATATTCTGTTCTCTCTAAGCTCAGGAACTACACATACTGGTGTGGTCCTGCATGAAGTAGTTGCCCCATAGTGTTGTGTTATAGCGTAAATGATTTCCTGGCGGTAATGTGGCTTTGGTTTGTAATCTGAGCCATGCTTTGTTCCCTTTGTGACACAGAGTCTAGGTCTGCCTGTGTGCTGCTCTCACCTCCCAGCTCAGCTTTGTGTGATATCCTCTTACTGGTCAACATACATGTGAGAACACCCTGAGAGCCTCTGTATGATCTCTCTCCTTCAGTACTGAATTGCTGGACTTTGACACTATGTCTAACTGGTAGTTGGTACCACCCAAGATGCATGTGTATATTCGATCATTTCACAATGACTGCCTTTAAGTACATGTAGGTACTTTTATAGAGGCTTATGGCTGCTACTAATAACTACAATAAGCTGCGTGTATATGTATATATAAGTTAATTACCCTTATTTGAAACTATAAAAAGTACCACAAGGTAAATGAGGACAACAAACCATGCAAATATTTCCGCTTCAATGTACATATACGTATTTATATGGAGGGGTTTAATAAAGCAAACATAACTTTACCAAGTATCATATGCATTTATGTATGCATGTATACAGTATTTACATTTTGCTATTAAAAAAACAATAAAATCCCTCCTTGCTCTCTCAGCTCAGATTCCTCTATTATGAACTCCCAAACATTCTTCTCACTATTTCACTTCTGCTTTTTAGCCATGCCACCCAACTAACCAGCTCACACGACCACTACTTACAAAAAACGACTACTTCTCCATTTCAAATGCCTGCCCATCATTCTATCCTTACTTTGAACTCTACTTAACCCGTTTACCGCTGCGCAAATTCTGCCGCGGTGCGGGCGTTCCATTAGGTGGGCGGGGCTGCGTCGGCCAACGGTCGTGCGCAGCACCAGGGAGGTAGTGCTTGCGTCGGCCATTGGCCGGAGCGGGCACGGAACGGGTTAGCATGCATGAAATCAAAAGCACAAACCTAACACAAATAATGCACAAGAAGAAAAAACTTGTACTAACCTACAAACTGCAAAATCTTGGGTACTGGAGTAACATGCTACTTGCAGCAAAAGCGCATCAATGCCTTGCCTCAACAGGTGTCGTAAGGGATGTATAAGTGCATTTAAAATTACAATCTGTACTCTTTAGTTTGTTTGTGCTATACACATCTATTGGTCAGTGACGTACTAAACCTGTGAAAGACACTGAATGCTTTAGGTGCCCCCCCCCCCCCCCCCCCCCGGTAAGTTGTGCCTCGTCTGAATTAATTTATATGCAAGGCTTTCAGCTTAAAATTGGTGTCTGTATATGAAATTAGAATTGAATGTTAATTTTGAATGTACTATTTTAAGACCTATCTCTGTAAAATGAACTTAAATTCGCATTTTCCTTGTTTGCAGAGAGAAGGAGCAAGATAAGGACGAACAGTTCATGGAAGACAAGAAACGCAAGAAAGAAGATAAGAAAAGGAAAGACGCTGCTCAGAAGGTGTGTAATTTAAAGTGCATATCTGAAGTAGGGCCTTATGCCTAGGAAGTGTTGATTGCGAAGAGCGGTCCCCATTCATTAAAGGTTTATAACTTCTAGTTAGACCTTGTACCAAGTTTGGCATACTCTAGATTGTTTTAAATTACTGTCCTAGGGTGCCACACAGGGCGCTAGACTCCTGTTTAAGTGATGTGTATATTCGAACTTGCATGTTTTAAGCTGTCCGCCCCGGGTATGGATCGATATGTTTTATTTTTAAAGCTCGAGTCCTCAAATTGCATTCTACAGTTTACTGTCTTAGATTGCTTGCTACCTCGTAAAGTCGTCTTCCACTACAATCCCTTTAGTCTTGACTTCTCTTTCTTTGAGAGTGGCCCTCTTCTTGTTTTCCATCCATCCTCTGCATGCTTTCTATTTCTGAGCATATGCATCATCACTATTGAGGAGTGAAAAGATTTGATATGGTGGAACCCTCTGCCTCACAGACTTTGTTGAAAAACTATACAGCAGTGTGTTGACCTATCTTTCTTGAATCCAGTCTTTTCACAAGGCTAGTTGTGTGTCTCTTATATCTCAAGTGAATGTACAATCTACACACAGGTAAAGTAAACTGACCGCCATATTTCTTTTATATGCTTGTTTCACCCTCCACCACAGGTCCCACCTGTAGCCTACGCCATCATCAGATCCACATCACCTTATGTGAGCGGGTGGGCTCTACGCATTTGTTCGCGGAGAACTTAAAAGTACAAACGAGGGATTGCGAGTGCCTCTTGGATCCTAAATTGCTGTTATTAAAAAAGTCCTTAGGCAGGGTTAAAAACAGTAGGATTTCCTAAGGGTATGATGGCTCTTGACATCAGAAGGTCGAAATGTTTAAGCCAATTAAATGCCCAGTGGATCAATCTGCTTTCTTCAGGACCAAATATAGTATGTTGAATCCCTTCATGTCGTGGCTGATAGTCACAGCTTATTCATATGCATTCATACAGATTCAGTAAAGCGTCCAGCCTGACAACCTTAGATAGTTTGGCCACATACCCATTGGATCAGGAAATAGTCTGATAATGTGGTCTTTAGACGCCCATCAAGCTAAGTCGCATAAACATATTATGTGACTAAAACCTGGTCACATGACTGTTGCTACTTTGTTTAAACACCATTAATCGCAACAAGTGCTAACATGCAAGGTTATGGGAAACAGAGTAGGTTTTTTGATGGACTATGTCAGCGAGGCCAAGTTGAAAATCGTTTGCAAACAGTTTTTTTTGTTGTTGTTTCTTTCCACAGTGTTTGAACATAGGGATCCCCCTATCCTTTATACCTTATGATGCCTAATTAACTGATAAGCCATGTAGGTGGAGAGTTAAGATAGCTTCTACCACCACTCAATTTTCATTTGATTTGTTGATTTTCCTTATGTCTGATGTGCCTTTTAATTGTATATCGTAAAATTCATAATCAGGAGACACATTGAGGGGTGACTGTCACATGTTTGCATGCTCTACTGCACATAATAGAGATATTGTGCCAAAGTCCTGAGATATTGTATTTGCCATGTCTCGTAAATCCATGTTTGTGATATATATTTTCTCATTCTAGTCAAGACCATATTTAGAAAAGAATCCTAACTGTTGTCTGTATAATTGTGTGCATGCTTTACTGAATCTGAATGAATAGGTTGTAACTAGCAACAACTGGATTCAGCATACTATATTTGGTCCTAAAGAAAGTTAAATGACCCACTGGGCATTTAAACGGCTGAAACATGACGACCTTCTGATGTTAAGGGCCATCATACCTTTGGGACATCCCACTGTTTTTAACCTTGCCCAAGGACCTTTTTAATAAAAGTAATTTAGGATCCAATAGGCAATTTTAAATAGTTTGCACTTTCTAGCACTCCGCTTACAAAAACAAATTTTTAGAGAAAAGGCCTCTGTTCGAGGCATATGAGCTGCAGATCTTACACTGTGCAGATCTTACACTGTGCATTAGAACGCCACCTGGTGTTGGACTTGGATGATTGCATGTTGTTGTCGTCTTGGAAGAAGTCTTTGTAGTCACGAGATAGGTGACTCCTCCCTTGGACGATAGTGCGCATGGGCATCGGCTCCACCCTTAGATTGTTTTTTTCCGCCACTGGGTTCGAATGCAACTTTTCCGCTCCGGTTCGAAAATCCACTTTTCGAAGACTTCGACGCGCAAAACTTTCAAAAACAAACTTTAACTTCAATATACATAGACTCAACCTCATCACTTCGATTCCGGTCGTCGACGTGGGCCGTCAGGCCTTCCCACGCGGTGAGGCCTACACCTCATGGAAAGGACACCATTCAAAACATGCCCCGGGTGTGGAGCAAAATTCCCACACAACTACCATCACGAGGTGAGTAACCTGTGTTTCTCTTCCAGGGGATCCTCATCAATAGTCATAAGCATTAGAATATTCCCGCCCATGCGCGGGACCCCGGAAACACTATATTATATGTGCCCCACATATATATATATATATATATATATATATATATATATATATCATGCAATAGCAGCCAAATCACATCAGAGCTGGAATATGCTGTGAAGAATTTCCACCATACATGAATAATATGCATTAGAAACATGAGAAACAACACAAAAGATTGTTTTAGAACTGTTTTAATGCTTAGGCAGCAGTAGAAATTCTTATAATACCCTGAAAGCATAGAAAGCTCCCAGGCTGCATTGCAAACACAGAGTCTAAAAAGACTGAAAAGCTAACCTGTAGCTGAATACCAAAAAACTGACACCATGCCTTTAAGGCACCCATGACCCCCTGTATCCCATCATGCCTCAGGGGTGACAGTTAGGTCAGTTGTTCTTTCCGGCTCCTTCAGGAAGGATCCTGGTGACACAGCTCCACTAATTTTCTGTTTTCTGACAGAAAATTACTTCATTCTTAACAACTTTTCGTATTACTTTGACATTTTACATCAAGTCAAGTAATAATCTGTCTTTTTTAGTCATTTTAGTGAGCATTTTCAGCTGAGAATGCCTTCACTTTTTGACAAATGCCCTTCTTGTGGCAACAAGAAGGCAAAATCAGACAACCACGACGTTTGTATCCTGTGTCTGCCTGAAGAACATGATCCAGGCACCTGTCCTCACGGCGAGCACCTGTCAGGAAGAACTCTCAAAGACAGGGAGAGAATTTGCATCTATGGCCTGGCTCACAGGTCATCCAGAGGAAGGTCTCTGGTGAAGAAGGGCTCCAAGAAGGCTAGAACATCTTCGTACGACGCCAGAGCGTTTGACGTCGAGACATTCCTCTGTGATCATGGTTACGGAGTCAGCTTCTCGCCATTCTTCTTCACAGTCTTCTGGCCCCTCAACAACATCTTCGAGGTCCAGAAGTCCTGTCCTCGGATCTCCTGTGCGTCAGCCAGATCCTTCGGCTGCGGAGGTCAGACTGTCTCCCAGATGGTATAAGTCATTGGACCATTGGCGAGATTCAGGGGCTACTAAACGTATGCATGAGTACGTCAGTCCGCAGCACAGATCTCCTCTCCAGAGGCTGGTGGATGAAGTGGACAGGCGTAGTCCTCCCAGAAAATCACCTGTGAAAAGACCAATCAGATCTCACTCTCCCAGAACGGAAAATCCGGTGAGATCCCGATCTCCCAGAGAAGATCCTGTCAGATCTCGTTCACCAAGGAGACAGGTTCCGGTTAGATCTCGCTCTCCTAGAAGGGAAGAGCACCCAAGAAGGTCACATGAGAGGGGACACGGTGCTCACCGTAAACATCGCAGAACTCCGTCTACTTCCTCTACTTCTTAGACTAGGTCTTCCAAGAGGGATTACTCTCCCACTTTGACGGATAGTCCTACTTCCAGATACTCTCCAGTCGATGACATCGGCACTTATCTGGATGTCCTGCAAAGAGGAGCTCAGAAGCTGAGCATTGAAATGTCTGTCCCCCAGGTTACTACGACAGTCATTTTTGAAACTTTGCACAAAAAATCTATCTCTCGTCCACTGCTGCCTTTAGTCCCGGGAATTATGGATCCGGTCAAGGACGTTTTCCTAACTCCGGCAGCCATCAGAGCGGTGCCAGCCCGCATACAGAAGAAATACAAACCGGCTTCTTCTGACCCAGTTTTTGTAAAATCTGACCCTCCAGCAGACTCTGTGATAGTGGCAGCGGCGAGGAAGACACATGCAGTTGCTGCTTTCTCTTCAGTCCCACCAGATAAGGACAGCAAATCTCAGGATTCGTGGGGCCGCAAAGTTTGCAATCCAGCTGCCTCCACGCTGAAGGTCTCCAGTGCGGCCGCACTGCTTGGTAGATACGACAGAGCCTTATGGGACTCCATGGAGAGGTTCAAGTCCAAACTACCAAAGGAAGACCAGAAGGACTTCGAAGAAACTATGACGGAAGGATGTTTGGTGGCGAACCAGTTGATAAGCACAGCAGTGGATGCTGCAGTGCTTGCGGCACATTCCTACTCACATGGGGTTTGTGCCAGAAGGTCGGCTTGGTTGCGCCTCATAGGGCTGAAGCGGATGCTCAGCATCGCATCCTTAATCTTCCCTTTTCGGGTTCCTCTCTCTTCGGAGAACATGCTGATGAAGAGATGACCCGTATGAAGACTGAACTGGATACGGTGAAAGCGGTGGGTTTGGAGAAGAAAAAAGAGTTCAAACGCCGCTTTAAGGCCAACAGGGGGAGAGGGGCTCAACAGAGGGTTCAAACCCCTCAGTGGTCCCAGAATAAGAACCAAGGAAAATCCCAGTTCCGAGGCAAATCCAACAGAGGTAGATGAGGTCACCAGCAGTCCTCTACCACCACGAGAGGAGGAAAGGCTTGATCAGTGGCTGCCTCTGGCGCCGTTGCCCATTTCAGTGGGAGGAAGTGCTTCACAACACCTGACAGAGTGGGTCAGCATCACAAAAGATCAGTGGGTGCTGAATATACTGAGCAATGGATACAGGCTACGTTTCCGTGCGCTCCCGAAAAGCATTCCTCCAAAGACCTCTTGCCCTCACCAGCTGAGCTTGCTCCGCAGAGAAGTGACAGTCCTCCTACAAAAAAGAGCTGTAGAGGAAGTTCCTCACTCTCAAAGAGGAAAGGGAGTCTACTCGAGATACTTTCTTGTCCCCAAAAAAGATCAGGAGGACAAGTTCAGGCCTATACTGGATCTGCGTCTCCTCAACAAAGTCATCGTCAGAGAAAAGTTCCGCATGTTAGCTCTTCACCAAATATGCCCACATCTTCAAGCCGGAGATTGGATGTGTTCTTTGGATCTGCAAGATGCATACTTTCACATTCCGATTGCTCTGCAGCATCGCAAATACTTGAGGTTTGTCGTAGGAAGCAAACACTACCAGTACAAGGTGCTTCCCTTCGGACTCAAACCGCACCACGAGTCTTCACCAAATGCATGGCAGTGGTGGCGGCTTTTCTTCACAAGAAGGGACTTTTCATTTACCCATACCTGGACGACTGGCTCCTAAAGGGCCCGTCTCCGGTACAGGTGACGCAAGATCTACAACTTTGTCTACACCAGTTGCACAGGCTCGGTCTCCATGTCAACCTGAAGAAGTCAGTCCTGCGGCCAACACAGTCCATCCACTACCTAGGCTCCGTTCTGGACACAAAATTGGGAAAAGCGTTTCCTTCGGAGGAGAGACTTTTTTCCATGAGGCAGAAGTGTGGGATTCTATTAGAGTCTCGGCTTCCGACAGTCTGACAGGTAGCCTCCCTGCTGGGTTCCATGGCGTCCTGCATTTTTCTCATCCCGAACGCCAGGCTGAGAACGCGCCCTATACAACAGGCTCTCGAAGACCAGTGGGACCAGGCGACGGGGCGGTGGGAAGATCGTATCACTCTCTCCCAGACAGCGAAGGATGCCATCAAATGGTGGACTCGGACGAGGAATGTGCTGGTAGGAGTACCTTTTCACAGCCACTACCCACCCAGTCTATAGTGACAGATGCCTCTCTACCAGGCTGGGGAGCACACATGGGTCCCCTCCAGATTCGGGGTCAGTGGTCTGCACAGGAGCAGACGTACCACATAAATATTCTGGAGCTCTGAGCGGTGTTTCTAGCTCTCAAAGCTTTTCTTCCAGCGATCGAGTCCAACTCAGTCTTAGTTCAGACAGACAATACAACCACCATGTTCTATCTGAACAAACAAGGAGGCACACGATCTCGCCCTCTCTCCCGGGAGGCTCAATCCATCTGGCGCTGGCTTCTCTCTCGAAACCTTTCAGTGGTGGTGGTGCACCTTCCAGGCGAATTAAACATCAAAGCAGACGCACTCAGCAGGCACTTCGAAGATCAGCCAGACTGGGTGCTAAACGACGAAGTGGTAGAAGAGCTTTTTCGTTGTTGGGGTCGTCCAGCCATAGACTTGTTTGCGGACGAAGAAAACGCTAAATGCCACGCCTTCGCGTCCAGATTCCACTGGCCAGGGACGCAGGGGAACGCTCTCCTGATGGATTGGTCGGGAACGTTTGCTTACGCGTTTCCTCCCCTGCCTCTGATTCCGAAGGTGGTTTCCAAGCTCCTCAGGTCGGACATGGAGATGATCTTGATAGCTCCGGATTGGCCACGGCAGTGGTGGTACCCGGACCTGCTGCATCAGTCTGTGTGTCCACACAGACGACTTCCTTGCAAACCGAACCTGTTGAGCAAGATGAACGGGAGGATACTGCATCCCAACCTCTCATCACTGAACCTGACAGCATGGCACCTGAGGTCCTGCAATATGGACATTTGAATCTGCCTCCCGACTGTATGCAGATTTTAAAGGAGGCTAAGAGGCCTTCCATGAGAGCGTCTTATGCGTTAAAGTGGAAAAGGGTTCTACATATGGTGTAGGGATCATCACTTGGATCAAACTAAAGGGCAGGAGGAGGTAATCTTGCCATACCTCCTTTCCTTGGCAACTTCTGGTTTGAAATCTGCTTCCATTAGAGTGCATTTGTCAGTCATAGTAGCGTACAGGAAATCACCTGCTCAGATCTTTCTTTAAGGTTCCAGTGGTTAAGGACTTCCTTAAGGGGTTGAAAAAAGTGTATCCCCCTGTGCGAAATCCTTCTCCTCCTTGGGAGTTGAACCTGGTTCTATCCAGGTTAATGTCACCCCCTTTCGAGCCCATCCACAAGGCCTCTTTGCAACATCTCTCTTGGAAGGCGGCCTTTTTGGTGGCGATTACCTCAGCTCGCAGAGTAAGCAAGATACAAGCACTCTGTTCGAAGGAACCATATACTGTTTTCCACCACAATAGAGTAGTCCTAAGGGCTCATCCATCGTTCTTGCCTAAAGTGGTTTCTGATTTTCATATAAATCTGTCCATTTCCCGCCCTTCGTTTTTTCCAAATCCTACGACCCCAGCCGAGCGGTCACTGCACTCCTTGGATCTTAGAAGAGTGTTCAAGTTCTATTTGGAAAAGACTAAAGGGATCAGGAAAACGGATCAACTGTTTGTGAACTATGGTTCAATGAGGACGGGTTTTCCAGCTGCCAAGAGGTCCATCTCCAGATGGATTGTCTCTTGCATTAAATTGGCCTATCAGCTTGCAGGCAAGCCTTTATTGGTGTCACCCAAAGCGCATTCCACTAGAGGGAAAGCCGCTACAGTAGCTTTCTTACATGACATTCCAATGTCAGAAATATGCAAAGCTGCGACCTGGAAATCAGTTCATACCTTTACGAGACAGTCAGTCAAAATATCTTTATTCGATTTAGTTAAAAATCATACAAAGAGATAAAACATTGCAGACAAATAAAAACTAATTACAATATCATACAAATCAGTGCATACAAAAAGGTTCATTACCAGGCTATATATAAAAGGCGGATTGAATTCATCTTGTACAAAGTTTAAAAATAATGATAAAACTCATTTAGGGGGGCCCATTTCTCTGATGTGTTTTATTAGTTCTAGCTGCTGCCACCAAAAACTTTGCCATGCAGAATGTAGTGCGGATATCGTTCAGTGATTGGAGATAGAGCAGGGCTGGTCTCACCTGTGTGAAGCCAGCCTCCTTTAAAACAGGTAACAGATATTTTTTCCTAGGCTCTAAAAAAAACCCCACAAAACATAACAAAATGCATGGTATCTTGAACTGAAAAGTGATCACAACAACAGGGGGGGGGCTAATTCTGGTTTTTCCCAAGTTTTGAAGTTGCCCAGATAAAAGTGTAACATATTAAACCTTAACTTGGTCAGGAGAAACCTATGGAATGGCTTTGTGACGAAACTAAGGTAAGGTGCTAGTTCCATGGGGTTTACAAGCAGATAGTGTCTCCTCACTGCCGGTTTCTGCAGTTCCCTTTCCTCACGGCCCACTCTTGCTCTAGCCATGAATTTCTCCTTGATTGAGTCTATATCCTGTTTCTTAATGTCCCGGGGAGATGTGAAAAGTCCCGGTCGTCCCAGGTCTGAAAAGGACTTCCTCCGGTAGGCCCACCATTACTGTCTCGAATCTGATTCCAGGGCTGATACTCAAGTAGGACAAGCCTCCTTTGAGAAATCTGTTTGGGTAGCCTATAGCCTGCTCAGGCTTGTTGATGAGATTACTGTCTTGTCATTCCTTTGCCCGCAGGGATGAGGAGAGGCTCGCTATTCTAGTCTAATCCTTATGACTATTGATGAGGATCCCCTGGAAGAGAAGGATTAGTTACTTACCTGTAATCCTAGTTCTCTTCCAGGGGTATCCTCATCAAAGTCATAAGCAGCCCTCCCGCCTCCCCGGGCAAAGGATATTCTTTAATAAGGAGATATTGTTAACCTATTTTGTTACTGGGTTTGTTTCAGTCTCCGAAAAGAACAACTGACCTAACTGTCACCCCTGAGGCATGATGGGATACAGGGGGTCATGGGTGCCTTAAAGGCACGGTGTCAGTTTTTTGGTATTCAGCTACAGGTTAGCTTTTCAGTCTTTTTAGACTGTGTGTTTGCAATGCAGCCTGGGAGCTTTCTATGCTTTCAGGGTGTTATAAGAATTTCTACTGCTGCCTAAGCATTAAAACAGTTCTAAAACAATCTTTTGTGTTGTTTCTCATGTTTCCAATGCATATTATTCATGTATGGTGGAAATTCTTCACAGCATATTCCAGCTCTGATGTGATTTGGCTGCTATTGCATATATATATATATATATATATATATATATATATATGTATATATATATGTGTGTGTATATATATATATAATGTGTATGTGTGTGTGTATATATATATATATATATATATATATATATATATATATATATATATATATATATATGTGGGGCACATATAATATAGTGTTTCCGGGGTCCCGCGCATGGGCGGGAATATTCTAATGCTTATGACTTTGATGAGGATACCCCTGGAAGAGAACTAGGTTTACAGGTAAGTAACTAATCCTTATCACCTGCACACGACGAGTCGAACTGCACAGCTTGTCCGTCCTTTCGATCCAAGAAGACCATTTGAGATCGGTGGGCCCGTCGGCGCGACATGTAGAAATCAGCTCCGGAACCGGTGGATATCTTCGACAAAGGTCCATGTGTCCCCGAGGAAGATTCCGATGATCTCCAGATCGTATCTGAGGCAGACTACTCCGATAACTCCATACCATCAGGTCAACGTGTGAGTATGACTGCCCCTACCCCGGCCTAACCACCTAAACCAAAGACTAAGGTAAAAACTCCGCCTTCGGGGCCAGGTCGAGACCGAGACATTGCTTCGAAACCCCCGACATCGAGCCCGGCTCAGAAGAAAATATTAAAGTCTTCCTGTAGCTCCATACTGAGCAAACCGCACGTACCGGTACGACCAGCTCCCTCGTCACCGAAAGAAGTCCTGGTTCCGAAAAAGACCCAGAAACCGGCGACTCCTAAAGACAATACGGCACCGAAACCAATGAAACCTGCTTCCACCCCGAAATCTTCGGTGCCGAAACCCACAAAGCCTCTTTCCGATGCTTTCAAGCCCTTGAACCAGGCCTCGACTCCGAAAACAATACCTTCGGTGCCGAAAAGTACGCCACAGGACTATACAACAACTCCTAAGGCTAAAGACAAACACAAACCAGGCCCGGAGCTGAAAAATTCGGCGCCGAAAGCAATTTCTGAAGAAGAGCTTTTCAGACCTGACTCTCTGCAAAAGAGGATATACATAGACCCAGAAACAAGACAGGTTTCCACCACACCACACAGGAAGAGGAAGTCAGTTACAGCACCTACACCTCCAGTGCCTGTCAAGAAGAAGGACTCTGCCACATCTCCTATGCACCCTTCTTCTCCTGTATCTCCCTCTCCTGCTCTCCCTTTAAACATTTCACCTCAAAATTCTCCTCTTCATTCTCCACAACATACACCTCCTCAGGATGCTGATGATGATCAGTATAGCATGGGGGGAGGGAAAGACCCAGATGACCCTTTTCCCTACCCAAGAGGTTCACCAGACTGGGAGTATCCAAACCCACAGGATATACCCGATATTCCTGACCCACATATATGTCCATCTAAACCTTCTCCTCCAGAAGACAATATTGGGTTTGGACACTTAATTAATAGGGCCGCCATCTATCACAATGTCACCATGCATTCAGATGAGGCAGAAGAGGTTTATTTTACTAGACACTTTCGAACATTCCAAAAATGTGTGCAAATACTGTCAATGATTAAATGAGTTATTAAACATGCCCCAGAGGTGTTTAAAGATCCTGTACAGGCTAGACTCATGACCCCAAGGATAGAAAAAAAGTACAGACCAGCTCCTGGCGATCCTGCTTATATTAAGGGACATCTACCCTTAGACTCCCTAGTAGTTTCAAACGCTAGGAAAAGACCAAGCTCACAAACATCAGGAGATGCACCACCTCCTGATAAAGAATCCAAAATCATAGATGCTTCAGGAAAAAGAATAGCTGCCCAAGCTAGTAATGCATGGCGCATTGCTAACACACAAGCCCTCCTAGCAAGATATGACAGGGCTCACTATGATCAGCTAGAGAAGCTCTTACAACATCTACCTGATCAATATAAGGCACAAGCAGATGACCTCATACAAGAGGGTAAGTTTATATCTAATGCCTCCATTAAATGCGCACTTGATGTAGCAGACACGGCATTTTATTTATTTATTTATTCAAAGTTTTATATAGCGCGAACAGGATCCTTACAGATATCAGAGCGCTTCACAAAGACAGGGTAGGGGCAGTAGAGATAATGGGAACAGTATGATAGTCAATAACATGGTAATAACATGGATAATAAAAACATACATAAAACCAATCCAAATACAATCAATTAAGGAAGTAATATAGGACAGCACAAGTCATTGATCCCACTACAGAGGTGTTTAGGAGGATCAATAAACCAACGTGTATCTGGTCTTGGTCGGTAGTAAGAGAGTAGCGTAGTAATGCCCCCAACAAGTAGCGTATAGTGCCAAGGGATAGGGTGAGCTGTGACATGAACCAATGCAGAGTCTCTGAACCAACCTCTATAACGATCAGGAGATCTTGGCCAGAAGGATTGTTTTCACCTCTTTCTTGAAGAGTGCAGTGGAGGAGATCAGCCTTGTTTCAGGCGGGAGCGCATTCCAGATCCTGGGTGCCATTCCTGAGAAGGAGCGCTTGTAAGTTTTCACTTTCCGGAATCTACGAGGTTTCAGGAGTAGATTTTTTGTACTCCTATTGGATCTCGAACCTCCTGATATAGACAGCTTTTGGGCGAGGTAGTTGGGTGCCTTGTGGTGTACGGCCGCGTGTGTCATCACTGCAATTTTTAGCTGTATTCTGGCTTCAAAAGGCAGCCATTTTAGAGACTTTAAGTCTGGGGATATGTGCGAATGCTTTCTAGATCCAGTAATGAGTCTCGCGGCAGCGTTCAGGGAGGCTCTTAAGGGTGCTGTTGTGGATAGCGGGAGACCGCTGAGGGCCGCAATTCCATAGTCTATTCGAGGGATGACTAAAGCCTGTACAGCCGTTTGGAAGTCTTTGGCCGGGAGGAAAGGTTTAATTTTCCTCAGCGTGTTAATTTGGAAATTAGCTGCTTTTGTGGCATTGCTGACGTGCTGCTGCATGTTGAGCCTGGCGTCGAGTGTGATGCCTAGGGATTTCGCCGAGTCCACGATGGTAGGTTGGACATTGAGTGCTGTTAGGTTGTTGAGCCAGGTCTGGGTGGTGGAGCTTTTCGCCGGAGGTGAGATGAGTAGGAACTCAGTTTTCAGGGCATTTAGTTTGAGGTGATTAACGGCCAGCCAGGATTGGGTGTTGATAAGCGTGGAGTTCAGATGTTTGATATCTTCCGGGGATTGTAACTTTAGATAGAGTTGTGTGTCATCAGCGTACATATGAAATTGAACATTGGATGCTTGAAGCAAGGTGGCGAGCGGTTCCATAACGAGGTTGAACAGTGTGGGGGAGAGGGAGGATCCTTGTGGGACACCTAGGTCTGCAGGCACAGGTGTAGATAGCACATTGTCGATCTTGAACCTCTGAGACCGGTTGTGAAGGAAGGACGAAAACCACTTGAGAACAGTTCCCGATAGCCCCATTCTAGTACTTAGCAGCTCCAGCAAATTCTCATGCTTGACCGTGTCAAATGCTGAGGAGAGGTCAAGAAGGATGAGGAGGCAGGACTCATTGCGGTCCAGAATTTGGAGGGCATCATCAGTTATGTGTGTCATTGCTGTTTCCGTGCTATGTTTCGCTCTGAAGCCTGATTGATGAGGGTTGAGGAGGTCAAATTGATCAATGTGTTTTGTTAGTTGGAGTTGGACACATTTCTCCAGCAGTTTGGCCAGGGTGGGGATATTGGTGATGGGCCGATAGTTGTTTAGGTCAGCCGGATCAGCTGTAGGTTTCTTGAGTATAGGCGTGACTTGCCCCACCTTAAGGGAGTCTGGCATCCATGGCAATAAACACCAGTGTCCTTCTTAGACGTCACGCGTGGCTACGCACTTCAGGATTTAAGGAAGAGGTAAAGACTATCTTAAATCAACCAACATCAGCTGTTTGGTCCAGAAGTAGACAGAGCTCTGGAAAAAATGAAAAAAGACACTGATACACCCAAGTCTATGTGAGCTTTGCAGTCCACCCAAGCAAGAGGCTCCTTTTGTCGCTCCTTTTACAGAGTAGGCTCCAAACAAACGGGAGCAGTCAATTCAGCTTCCTTTAAAACTAATACACAAGCATCCTCTAATGAAGGATTCTTTAGAAGAGGCTACAGAGGTAATAACAATAAGGGAAGAGGTCGAGGTAACAACAACAATCGAACCTCTTCCACCACTAAACAGTGACTTCCTTCAGCTCCCCCAACAGCATACCACCCCTGTAGGGGGGAGATTAACACAGTTCCTCCCTGTCTGGAATTCCATCACAACAGACAAGTGGGTAAGACAGATTATCCAGTGTGGTTACTGCCTAGAGCTTACAGCTACCCCTCAAAATATACCACCCAGACAGCGTCCAATGTCCACAGAACATCTAACGCTGCTCCAACAACAGGTTCTCTCATTGCTAAAAAAAGATGCAGAAGAGCTAGTTCCATTGCAACATCAAGGAATAGGGGTCTACTCACTCTACTTCCTAATACCCAAGAAGGATGGGACACTAAGACCAATGCTAGATTTGAGGCCTCTCAATCTCTATATACACTCAGATCATTTTCACATGATCACTTTACAACAAGTGCTCCCATTATTGCAACAAGGTGATTTCCTCACTACACTAGACCTCAGACGCCTACTTTCACATTCCCATACGTCCTTCTCACCGGAAGTATCTCAGGTTTGTGTTAGAAGGACAAGACTATCAATTCAAAGTCCTTCCATTCGGGGTAACAGCACCCAGAGTGTTCACAAAGTGCTTAGCAGTAGTAGCTGCACATCTCAGAAGACAACAGATCCATGTCTTCCCATACTTAGACGATTGGCTCATAAAGGCCAAGTCATTAAACCAGTGTGTTCAACACGCATCTCACACAATTCAGACACTGCACAACTTGGGGTTTACAATAAACCACACCAAGTCACATCTACAGCCCTCATGTACATCAATACCTAGGGGCTACCATTAACACCAATACAGCTCTAGCTTATCCCAGTCCAGCCAGGATACAGAGCATTCAAGCCTTAATCACAAGGTTTCAAAGCCAACACTCTCTCCAAGCCACAGTGGTCATGCAACTAATAGGCATAATGGCATCTTGCATTTTTATTGTACCATATGCAAGACTGCAAATGCGTCCATTGCAGGAATGTCTAGCACAGCAGTGGAATCAGGCACAAGGACAATTGACAGACCTGGTGTTGGTGGACAGCCGCACACATCGCTCTCTGGAGTGGCGGAACACCAAAAACTTGTCCAGAGGGCGGACGTTCCTCGAGCCTGTTCCACAAATAGTACTCACAACAGACTCATCCCTGACAGGATTGGGAGCACATCTGCTCCACCAAACAACTCAGGGACGATGGATAGCTCAACAAAAGGTGCTTCACATCAGTCACCTAGAGTTGCTGGCGATTTTCCTGGCACTAAAGTCCTTCCAAGTGCACATACAAAACAAAGCTGCCTTGATCCGGAAGGACAACATGACAGCCATGTACTACATACAGAAACAAAGAGGCACACATTCCCTGCAACTGTCCCAGCTCGCACAAAACATTTGGAGATGGGCAATTCCACAAAAGATATATCTGCTTGCGAAACACCTTACAGGAGTTCACAATCAGATAGCCGATCTATTAAGTTGACAGACACAACAGATACACGAATGGGAACTACAGCTGCAAGTTCTTCAACCATTCTTTCACAAGTGGGGTCATCCAGACATAGACTTGTTTGCCACACACGAAAACACAAAATGCCCAACCTTCGCCCACAGGTTCCCACGCCCGTTGTCCAAGGGCAATGTGATATGGATGAACTGGTCAGGCAGATTTGCGTACGCTTTTCCGCCAACCCCACTAATACCACTAGTGGTACGCAAGCTCAGACAACAGTATCTCACACTGATCCTGGTAGCTCCCACATGGGCACGCCAACCGTGGTTCACCACACTGCTAGAACTCTCTCTAGTTCCACACAAAAGACTGTCTCTGACACCATCATTGCTAACGCAGAACCATGGAGACATCAGGCATCCAGATCCAAGTCAACTGAATCTGGCTATCTCGCTCCTGAAGTCTTAGAGTTTGGTTACCTTAACCTGCCACCAGACTGTATGAATATCATTACCGAAGCCAGAACACCTACTACTAGAGCTTGCTATGCTGCAAAATGGAAGAGATTTTCCATTTACTGCACTAACAATCAAATTGATCCTCTAGATGCTACTATCCAAAATATCATCTGTTGCCTTCTCCATTTACAAAGATGTAATCTAGCATATTCATCTATACGTTTACATCTTGCAGCCATTGCAGCATATCTACAAAACAGACAACATATGTTATTTAGAATACCAGCAATCAAAGCTTTTATGGAAGGATTAAAGAGAATCATTCCTCCTAGGTTACCACCATCTTCAGTGTTGAACCTAAACATTGTGCTTACAAGGCTCATGGGGGCCCCTTTTGAACCTTTACATAAGTGTGAAATGCAATTTCTCACATGGAATACAGCTTTCCATATTGCTATTACCTCTCTTAGAAGAGTTAGTGAGATTCAAGCTTTCACTACACAAGAACCATTTTTACCATTACACCGTAACAAGGTGGTTCTACGGACTTATCCTAAATTCCTTCCTAAAGTAATTACTCCTTTTAATCTAAATCAATCAGTAAAGTTGCCAGTGTTTTTTCAAAACCCAGACTCTGTAGCAGAAAGAGCTCTACAACACTAGATGTAAAAATAGCTCTTCTCTTACATTGATAGGACCAAATCCTTTCGTAAAACAAAGCAACTGTTTGTAGCTTTCTCTCTACCTCATAAAGGCAACCCCATTTCTAAATCAGGAATTGCAAGGTGGATTGTTAAATGTATACAAATAGGCTATCACAAGGCAAAACGCACATTATCAGTTCCTCCTAGAGCGCACTCCACACGTAAACTAGGAGCCTTCATGGCTTACTTAGGGAACATTCCCCTAGAAGACATCTGCAAGGCAGCAACATGGTCTACAACACACACCTTCACTAAACACCATCGTGTTGATGTGCAAGCTAAGCAGCAAGCTGCAGTAGGGCAAGCTGTCCTCAAAACCCTCTTTCAAACTACTGCAACAGATACAGGTGACCACCGCTAAGGGAGACACTGCTGTACAATCGATGCACAGTGTAAGATCTGCAGCTCATATGCCTCGAACGGAAAATGCCACTTACCAGTAGGCGTCTGTTCTTGGCATGTAGAGCTGCAGATTCTTACACACCCTCCCGCCTCCCTGGGGCCTGTATCTGTTCCAGTTCTATCTTTAGATATACACGCATAGACATCACTTCTTTATTTCGACGAACTCCATAATTTCCCATCATGGCGAAAAACAATCGTAAGGATGGAGCCGATGCCCATGCGCACTATCGTCCAAGGGAGGAGTCAACTATCTCATGACTACAAAGACTTCTTCCAAGACGACAACAACATGCAGTCATCCGAGCCCAAAACCAGGTGGCGATCTAATGCACAGTGTAAGATCTGCACAGTGTAAGAATCTTCAGCTCGACATGCCAAGAACAGATGCATACTGGTAAGTAGCATTTTCCTCCTTCCGCAGCCAACTAGACCAGGCGAAGAATAGACCTAGAGAACTCTTCCACATTGTTAAAAGTCAAACGAACAGCACATCCCCACACAAAATAATAGCCACTAAGGATCAATGCGAAGAAATTGCCAGCTTCTTCACAGATGGTCAAAAAAATTGAGCAATACGTCCAAACGTAAAATCCTCCTTTCCTTGCAACTTGCCCCCCTTTAATCACCCTTGACCAAACAGAACAAAATCATACCAAGGACAACCAGGTCCACCTCTAACTGGAAATTTGAAAATGTTATTGTTTTTTTTTTTTTTCTCCCTACGTGAAGCATTAATCAAGTAATGGTGTTGTAAATGACAATGTATTTTACCCCCTGTTGACCCCGCATACAGACATACATAGGAAACGCACTACAAACAGGCATGCACGCATGCATACGCTGAGAAACACACTCACCCCGTGAGACAGACACATTAATACGTAGAGACACCAATTGTAGTGGTGGAGTATCGTTGGTGCAGCAGGGTGAAAGGTTGTAAGAAGCCCATTAAGCCCCAATCATTACTACCCACCCCGGGGTGAAGGAAGTAGTTACTCCTTAAATTAGGGCCTGCGCTGCAACGCTAGGCGAGACCTAAAAATAATCAGTGTTGGCGGGACTTAGATCACATACTTAAATCTCATGCTTAGGTTGAACAGATGATTCCATGTCTTCAAGACTCTGTTTTCCCAGATATGGGCTTTTCTTTTACCAGTAATCACGTTCAGGTGTATTAGTACAACCTGCTTACTAGTATCAAATCCAAGGAGTGGAAAAAGTGTCCGGGTGACAAGGAGTCACCTAGGAACTACTCTGCTATAAAACGTTGCGAGTCGTGGTGTCACTGAGCTTGAACGGGGATATTTTTGTAGGGACATCTATTAAGATCAGCTGTTACATTGGCAAGTTTATATTGGCATAGGTTCAGGTACCTTCCAACATAACTGAGGCTGGAATTCTGTAACATTGAATTGGCTTTAAGGGAGCAACGATATTCTTTCAATGAGTCCAATTCTTGGGACAAACTCGTAGAGTAGGGCTGGTATAATTTCGCATATTTTGGGAGGATCATCACCATGTGAAGGAGCTTGAACATACTTAAACACCCGTCATCGCTCGGGTATCAATTTCTTAACATACCCCTACAAAAAATGATCCTCCTACCTGCAGTCGATCGGGATGCTGACGCAAGGAGACCTCAGTGTGCAGTGTAGTGCCTGCAGACTTTCTTATCTTTAAGGGGGGCCATCTGTTTCCAATTAGCATGGCTGCGCTAAGGCCATGCTAATTAGGAACAGATACCCCTCTAAAGATAAAGTGCTTCACGACAGCCGTGAAGGAGACGAGCCAGTCCGTATGGGCCTGACTAAAGGGAGAAAGGGCAGTGGCCAAAAGCATCATTTTCAATGGTAAGCCAGCGTTTAGCATAATCGCTGACGCGACCCAATGAAAATGATTGGCGGGGCTTCAAGTCCCCTTCTGAAATCTCCTCTTTCACTATGGGTCTTGCTGAGCGAGCAGCGCTTGCGCTGCAGTGCTATGCGAGACCTAAAATCTCAACAACATCATTGCCCCTTTCTGGACTAAAATCCTCAACTCCTCTCACATGAGGCTGTTTCCCAGACTCCCTTCAACTAGGACAAATCACGCCCATACTCAAGAAACCAGGTGCCGACCCTAACGAGCTTCACCTCAGACCTATCTCCAACCTCCCGTACCTAGCTAAAACATTGGAGAAGTGCGTTCTCCAACAACTTAACAATCATATTGATGATTTCAACCTCCTCGACGCCTTTCAATCGGGATTCCAGAAAGATTGTAGCACCAAAACAGCCATACTCAATATTTCAGACGATATCCACAGAGCCGTAGATGAAGGTGAAGCTTGTCTCCTCATCCTTCATTGACCTATCAGCGGCATTCGACACAATAAATCTTCCAGCTTTACTTGAGACTTTGAAGAGGCGCTTTGGCATTAATGGCATAGTACTAAAATGGTTCACTTCCTTTCTTCAGCACCGTTCGCAACAAATTAAAATTAACTCCGGTCTCTCTATGCCAATGTGAGTCACGCTTGGGGTCCCGCAAGGCTCGACCCTATCACCATCCCTCTACAATCTCTTCATGAAACTCCTTACAATTATTCTGAAACAAGCAGGAGTTAAATGCCACCTATATGCAGCTGACACGCAAATCTACTACAAAATCAAATCACCCTGTGACATCCGACACCTCAATGTCACTGTAACCGAGATCCAAACTTGGTTTAACGCAAACCACTTAAAGCTGAACCCGAACAAAGCTGAATTAATACTGTTCTCTGACCAATCAAAGATTGACTCAATAATCTTGGTGCCCTAAACTGCTTCCTTGTCCTATCCGACTCGGTAAAGTCACTAAGCATTTCCCTAGACAAGAACTCATCAATGAAGGGCCACTCTGCAAAATGTGTGCGTTACTCACTAAAATACCTAAAGAAAATTAATCCTTTCATTCCTCAGGATTATCTCAAGACAATAGTGCAATTCCTAGCCTCTCTAAACTGGACTATGGGAACGCCATCCTAACGGGGACACCAAAAGCTCACCTAGCCCCACTAACGTTAGTCCTTAACATGGCAGCTCGACTCATAGCTGGTGTAAAAAGATTTTAACACTTCACACTAACCCTCAACTGGCTTCTCATGGAAGGTAGATGTATTTGAAAATTGGCCTGCATCACACACACAGCCCTTCACTCACATTCCCCCCTAACTACCTAAACAGTAAACTGGTAAAAGCAGGAAAAGTCAGAACTCTAAGAAGCTCCAACTCACTTCTGCTCATACCTCCGAAATTGAAAAGGAAAACAACTCTGTGCCGATCCTTTTCTGGTTACATACCCAGCATGTGGAACACACTCCCTATAGACCTCAGATGCAACCCCTCCTTCTGCTTCAAAAGGGACCTGAAACTCCTTCTCCTCAACAAATACTTTACCAACCAAGTCAACTAACCTAGACTTCAATAACCGAGTGGACTCCCCTCTCACTTGACCATCAAGGATGGGTGGTTAGCTGACTGTTTCACCCACCTGCGTTTTCTCCTTTCCCCTTTACTGTATGCCTAATTATTATGTTTTGCTTATAAATTTATGCATCCTTATGTCCTGCGATGTAATGCAATTTTCTTTCCTTTGTGTATGTAAAGCACTCTGATACCCACGAGTCAGGCTAGCGCTATATAAAACTTATCAAATAAATACAAATGCATAGAACCCACCCACTCACATTAGGTGTTGTGGGTCTGATGATGAGGCAGGCCACAGGTGGGACGTGTGTGTCAGGACCCAACAACTATATCCCAGGAATGTGCTGATCACTTTCATTTACCTTTGTGTAGACTGCACATTCACTAGAGATATAATAAGGGCCACACAACTAGCCCTGTGTTAAGACTAGATTTAAGAGATAGGTCAACCCTCCACCATGTAGTATTTGAGTATAGTCATCTCTTAGTCTCATGCCTGTCTGCCTTATAATCTTATTGTAATTCTACAAAAGGCTGACACCTCATTTTAAAGATCACACCCTCTCCTGCTGTAAAACCCTATCCCTGCAACCCAACATTACCGAATCTCTCTTGAGGTAACGGGTTTTTAGGAACCCGTTTGGTGCCAGGGGATAACACCCGAAGACCTCTGAGTTCTCCCTGTTCCGGACCACAGAAACACGGAGTCTTCTAGTCGAGTCAGAGATCGAGTTTTATTGGCAGCTACCAAGTAACAGGTGTCCTAGAAGCACGACAAACACGGGTCATGTGTTCTCAGGAGACTGTTCGTTTTTACAGAACCAGCCTTCTCCTTATATACAAAAATAATAGCTGCAAGCAAGAATTCTTGAGTTTATGATATGGCTATACACATATTTCTACAATAATACAAAAGAGCGAAGTCATGTAGGCAAGCTCGTATTTTAGATGTCCAATTCGTGATAGATTACCTAGCCAGGCCCGGAACTCCCATCAGATATCGGTGAAGCCCCAATAAAAGAAGGCACCTCCTAGTCATAAAACTGGCCATAAACAGGGAGCGTGGACAGGTGTGTATGTGTGTAGAAAACATGATCTGTACGCGGTGAATGGTTTGTGGTATGTTGTGCATCGATGCTATCGTGTTTGGCCACTGGGCGAGGAGCTGCCCAAACAGGTTTGGCTGGAGGCAAGGGAGTCAGTTGGGACAGGTCAGGGGGGAGTCAGGGAAGGTGGACGTGTCCTTTTAGATCAAGCTCGACCTTTAATTGACTTATCATGAGGGCAAGACACAAGATGGACACCGTTTACAAAATGGAGTCTGAGGGGTCGGGACGGAAACTACGATTCAGGGGTGTTAGCATGTCTTGATCATGACGCAAATGCATAGGAATGATGTCCTAATCATTATCGGTTCGTCAACACCAAATTCGTCATGGTACGTTGATGTTTCGGGACACGGGTTTCGGACCTCGATACCGGGACAACGGTAGGGTCCAGAATTTCAGAACCACAGACCCTCCTTTTGCCCTCATATAAGGCAATAATTCATGTTAATCCGAGTCTAAATCTGTATGAAGGAATTCGTGGAGATGCTGCTGTAGCATCATTCTGTTGCTCAGTTCGTCCCTTGACACAGGCTTCCGTACACATGAGGTAGCACAAAGGCCATATAGTGCAGGAGCGCACTGTACACACAGACAGAACATAAACAGAAGTGCTAAGATCATCCCAATGAAAATCAGTGTTTTCCATCCCCAGGTAGCGATCAGTTCCCAGAACCACCCTAGTAAGGACCAGTCCCCTTTTTCTACGTGAAGGGAACCAGATATCTCGTGTAGCTTAGAGATGGCCTGGTACACTGTCGGTGCGTTATCAGGGATGAAAATGCAACAACTGGATTGGATCACTCTACACACACCACCACGATCGGCGAGTATGATATCTAGGGCAACTCGGTTCTGAAGGGTCATAAGTCGATCCGACTGAAGTTCGGTCGTCAAATTGCCAAGGGCTCCGGCCGTTGTAATCACGGCGGATTCAACTATCCTCGATAACTGGCGAATATTCCTGCTGTTCACCATAGGCCCCCAAAATGGCAGAAAACCCTTTGCGAAGTCAGCGAATTCCTGACCCGCGGTGTCGTCTTTACTCACGACACCTCTAGCTGTCCTTGTCCGATGGTAATCTGCTCTGGCCGTGTAGGTGGGAGGCAGCAGAAATGAGATAAAACATGTACCTGAGAAGTCAGGGGGCAACCAGGTGTAGGCTTGGTCATGGCAGACGAAATAAGTGCCTTTGGCTGCTAATAGTATAGGGGAAGTTCGGGAAGCGAACACATAGGTTTCTGTGCATATACTCTTTCCTAATTGTGCTTTGGGATCCCTGCCGATACCTTGTAAACATAAGTGACCTCGGTTGGGTACTATCCAAACTGGGCGGGATTTCTTTGCTGTCTGGCTCTTACTCAGGTAAACCCCATATTTAGTTACGTTCCAACAAGTGTACGGAGTGAGTTCATCTTTGGGAATCGTAAGATAGGTGTCGAACTCTCTACTCATATTTCTTATCCCTGCTACTAGTGCCTTGTTACTGGAATCACTCTCAGTAGAACGGGTCGGGTATGGTTCTAGGGCGAATAGGAACATGGTCTGGAAAGCCCACAGAGAACCATAATAACTGAAAGGCAGGATGAAGTATGGGATACCCTTATCCGTTGTGTGCGGCATGAGTCCGCATACCCAACAGTTCGATGTGTTCATTATGGACTGGTGTTGGTGTAGAAGTTGAATGAATGAGTTATTTACAAATTCGAGTCTTCTGGCAGACTCGTGTTCAGGTAGAGGGTGAAAGTAGTGTGGAGAGATGGTAGGAGGAGTTGGTGGCCGGGTGTCATTTGAAAAAGTAACTTGGAACACGAATAGAGTATAACCAGTCAAAAACATCGTTATGCTACACAACATTAAAATACATGTTATCAAAAACCTTCTTTTGGCCAGTACAGTGCATAATTGTCTTTCAAAGTTCGTGAGTCTGGTAGGTCTCTTTACCCTAGGAAACTCCATCCTCTAGTTGCTGCCCGCCGTGGTGGGTTGGTTCTGCCAGGGAGTGCGCTCTGTTCAGTCTGGGGTAACTCCCTTGGACCAACCAGAACCGTTGACCTAGACGTCCCCAGTTGCACTCCCCAGACTTCAACCGCGACTCTAGCAGCAGAACCGGATGGCGGTTCGAAAATCAAAAATGAGCAAGTTTCCTGAGAGTGAGAGAGCTGAAAAAATCAAAAATAGTTCTTGGGGGAAGGGAAATCACATTAGTTTGCTTTTTATTAGTCTCTTTGTCTTGACCTTAGATTATATTGTTGTTTCCCAGGTACGGTGTGGTCTTCAAACAATGTCTTAGGTTCTGAAGTGTCCAACTGCATTGACGGTGGCACAAGTCCTTGTAAAATATGATCACTCTCCTTTTCAGTACCAGTTTCTTTTAAACGTGCATCGCTGAAAGGGATGAAGCGAGGTATGGATTCTGTCTCGGAGTCGGCAATTCCTTCGTTGACCCACCGGTCGTATGGAAGGGGCAGAGGGACCCGTTTACAATGGGTCCCGTGCACCCAGTTCTTTTTGCCTTCCACCCGAACAGCTGATCTCGTGGAAAGAAGTACCAGGTATGGTCCGGTCCACCTCGGCTGTGCGCTGGAAATTCCGCACCAAGACCCATGTGCCGGGTTCGATGGAGTGACCTGGATCGTCAGAGGCTGGCGGAGAGGAGCTGTGAACCTGTTGGTGTAAAACACGCAATTAAGTTGTTAATTCGCACAAATAGTCAAGCAGTACGGGGTGCTCTATTTCGCTGAGTTTCTTTGGCCTTGGCACGCCCCAGACGTTGGCTGAGCGGCCAAACACTATCTCATGGGTGCTAAGTCCTAACCTGGAATGGACAGTCATTCTGGTTGACAAGAGTGCTAGGGGCAAGGCGTCAGGCCATTTAAGACCTGTACAGGCTTGGATCTTGGCTAATTTGAGCTTTAAAGTGCCATTGTAGCATTCTACTAATCCAGCTGATTGGGGGTGATTCGCAGAGTGAAACTTTTGTTGTATGCCTAAACACTCACACACTCTCTTCATCACGCGTCCTACGAATTCACTTCCATTATCACTCCAGACGATTCTAGGCATGCCGAATCTCGGGAAGAACTCTTTGACAAGGGCTTTGGCAGTTGACAAGGCAGTATTGTCCTTAAGGGGGTATGCTTCCACCCACCTGGAGAAAGCGCAAACAACAACGAGCACATACTTCAGATTGTTGCATCTCTCCATGTGAAGGAAATCGAGCTGCAAAACCTCGAACGGATACGTTGGAGGCGCAAAATGACCAGCTGGAGTTGGGGTTCCCCTACCGGGATTGTACTTCAAACACACCATACAGTTTCTGACCACATTCTCTGCATATTTCGGGATATTGCTATTTTGCCATACTGGGGCCAATACTTTACAGATTCCTTTCGAACTGATGTGCGCAAATCCATGAGCCATTGTTACTACTGCAAGTACATAGGCGTTAGGTAATAGCCATCGCTGGTGATCTGACAATTCGACCCAACAACCATTCGCATCTAACCTACCCTTACTTTCTCTCCATTCATTCACCTCTTTCTCAGTTGCCTCGGCTTGTATAGATTTCACGCTTTCGATGGTGTCCTCACACATTCCCACATCAGTAATCCATCTAGCGGGACCTACAACATACATCCGACTCATTGTGTTCCTTGCAGTCTCTTTCGCAACCTCGTCTGCAAATGCATTCCCGCGGCCAACATCATCCTGAATCTTTTTGTGTGCACTGCATTTCACAATTGCAACTTGTAGTGGCAAGGTCAGTGACTCGAGGAGTTCATTAACTAACTGACCATGTTGTATCTTTGCACCATGTGACGTAAGAAACCCACGTTCACGCCACAATCTCCCAAAACTGTGAGCCACACCAAAGGCGTATTGGCTGTCAGTGTACACATTCACTCGCTTTCCTTTCGCTAACACACATGCTCTGGTAAGCGCAATTAGCTCTGCAGCTTGTGCAGAATTATGGGAAATGCGCGCGGTCTCTATAATGGTGTGTAATGTCGTTACGGCATATGCTGCAGTCGTATCACCATTCGGCAGCTTGGAACATGAACCATCAACCCATAAAGTATCGTTGCATTCAGGAAGGGGAGTGTCCTGTAAGTCTACTCTCCCTTTTGTCTCTTCTTCTGTCCTAAAACAGCAGTGATGGTTATCAATCTTGTCTGTTTCTGTCGGAATGGGTAATAACGTTGCGGGATTCAGTGCATCGCACCTCTTTATGTGGATGTGACTTGCTAGCAGTGTAAGTTCGTAACTGGATAGTCGAGCGCTAGTAAGGTGTTGCGTCTTCGTCCTGTTTAGTAAAATGTCTACTGCATGCGGAACCATAACGATCAGAGTATTGTTCATGACTAATCCAGCGGATTGTCGGATGCAGACAGCTGCTGCGGCGGTAGCCCTCAGACAACTTGGTAGGGCTTTAGCCACAGGGTCTAGAGTTGCCGAAAAATACGCGCATGGGCGCTGTCTGTCCCCAAAATGTTGTGTTAAAACTGATAATGCACAACCTTCCTTCTCATGGACATATAATGTAAAAGGCTTACTGTAGTTGGGGTTTCCCAACACAGGAGCCGAACATAATGCATCACGCAACTCGTGGAAACTCGTCTGGCAATCTTCAGACCAAGGCATAGGATTTGGCGTGTCTTTGCAGGTAGTGCCAGCAAGGGTTTAGCTAGTAGTGAGAAATTCGGTATCCATTGTCTACAGTACGATGTAATGCCCAAGAAGGCTCGAACCTCTCTCTGTGTCCTTGGGGCACTCAGTTCTGCAATTGCCTGTATTCTTTCTGGTGTCAGTCTCCTTCCCTCCTTCGACAAGATGTGACCTAAGTAGGTTACTTCTTGTCGGCAAAATTGTAGTTTGGAAAGAGAGACTTTGTGCTTCATGTCACATAAGTTACGTAATAATGATAACGTAGCTTTCTTGCAAATCTCTTCAGTGTCTGCAGCGATCAGCAGATCGTCTACGTACTGAATCAGAGTTGAACCATTCGGTAGAATAATCGTGTCTAGTTGTGTTTTCAGGGCCTGACTGAATATTGATGGGCTTTCGCAGTAGCCTTGAGGAGCGCACTTGAAGCGGAAGCTTCGTCCTCCTAAATTGAATCCAAAAATATCTCTACTCTCCTCGGCAATCGGGATGCTGAAGAAAGCGTTCTTCAGGTCGATCACCGAGAACCAATTTGCTGAAGCTGGAACCATTGTCAATAAAGCAGTAATGTCGGGGACAACTGGAAACTGTGGGATAACTATCTTGTTCACTTCTCTGAGGTCGATCACGAACCTGTACACAGGCGGTTGTAAAGGATCAGTACGCTTTAAGACGGGCAGAACTGGACTGTTACAAACATTTCCTGTTGTTTCTTCGATGACGTCTTTATCAATCAGGTCATAAACAATCGTCAATAATGCATTTTCGCATTCGCTAGATATTTTGTATGGGGAATACGTGGCAACCTAACGTTGGCTTTCAATGTTATGACACACGGTGCTATCTCCAAACGACCTACATCATTAGAGCCATTAGCCCAAAGTATATCAGGAAGTGATGACAATTCAGTCGGAATATTGTCCTTTGACAAATACATTGGAGAAATGACTTTCTTACCTAAAGTAAGTTGTACTCCCAAGGGGGAACAGTACAAAGTCGCATATAACCTTTTTAGCAAATCCAAACCTAACAAATTTTCACCGCAACCTGTTGTAAGAATGAGGGGTGCTTCTAATTCGCACGGGCCAATAGAAAGAGATATAGGACTGGAGATCGGGTTTCTAACAGGGGCGCCAGAGAAACCTACTGAAACGTTCATTTCGCCAGACAAAGGTGCGCCAGGAAGTTTCGAGTGCATGATAGAACTTTTTGTAGCACCAGTATCCAGCAGAAATGGCTCTGACACTCCTGAGGTAATTACCTTGACATAAGGTCCATTCTGATCTACTGGAACTGAAACAACTCCCTCTCTTTGTCCATGGCTGTCCTAGCAATCGTTACCCTCATTTTCGTTTTCGGTGTAATAGTCGTCAGCATAGTACTGAGCTGACCTGGATGACGCATTATTCTGTTGGTCAAAGCTGTTCATCGAATTCTGAGGCGGAAAAGAAGTTGTATTCTGGGTGAAATTTCCACGGCCCCTACCTCTAGGGGCATGTTGAACACCTCGTCCCCTTACACCTGAAGCACCGCTCAAACGTCGCGCAAGAGCCGGACAATTACCTTTAAAGTGACCCTCTTCTTTGCAATACGCACATTGATTCGGGCCATAAGCAATACGCTGATGGGAAAACTCGTTTCCTTGCGCGTTTCTCGAATACTGCTGTTGTTGTTGATAATTGGGCTGACTAGTCGTACGAGGCGGATAGGCTTGCTGGAGCAGAACTTTAGTTTTTAAATCTTTTGTCTTTTTGTCGACTTTATCTAGCTCGTCTTTGCGCCTATTTTCATAGTACTGGGCTGTAGCTAAAATTTGCGCTGACGTAGAGACAGCCCAAGCACTCTCTGAATCTTTTAGTTTATTACACAGTTCAGGGATTAAATTATGTACGAATTTGTCTACAAACAATCTTTGACCACCCTCGGTAGCCATATCCTGACCACTATGATCGGTGAAAGTCTCCTCAAATCTTGTGAAAAAGTCAGACACATTCTCATCTTTCTTCTGCTTGCACGCAGATAGCTTGTCCCAGTTTACGCGTACTTCAGGCATTATCGTTTTCATGTACGCGATAATTCTACCGGGAAGGTCAGCTATTAACGGCTCAGGTTTAGAACCACCAATTTGTCTAGCATCTATAGCGGCAATGTTCGCCCATGAGTCACCTAGTTCTTGGTCATGGTTCGTATGACGTATTTTGCTCCATAGAGGATGTGGAACAACGTTCCCAAACATGTCGATATCCGCTAAATTCATTATACATGAGCTTGCAGTTTGTGATAACTCCTTATAATACCCAGTCGGGTTTTTACGAGGATCAGGCAGTGTCTGCTTGAGTGCTAAGACATCGGATCTTTTCCAGGGGACATGTACCCATACACGCTGGAAATGAGGCAGAATTGGTGGATTCGCATTCGCATCACCTTCCCTCCAAACCGGAGGAACCTCTCTCATGGGGTACTGTCTCGCTCTTTTCCCGTCTGGTGCATCGTCTTCGTGACATGATCTAGAGACGTTTCCCTTACTCCTATAAGAGAGCAATAACTCTATCGCTTTCTCAACATCTGCACCTATAATCATACCTTCATAGAACTTAAAGCGTGTACGCCATAGTTCGTTCATTGTGTATTTGGGATCATTTGTCTTCACATCTTCGCCCAGATATACACACATTTCTTCGAATACGTATCTGAGTGGGTGCATTCCATTGACGGAAAACTTCCATAACAGACTGAACATCATATCTAACAGTATCCGTAATCCATTTACGGGCTAGTTCATTCAGCACTTTTCTTTCCTCGTAATCAGGCAATTGACTACGTAACTGTCTATCTTCTGTTTTAGGGGTCGTTTTAGGCGACCCGAAGAAAGGTGAAAGCAGACCAGTGACGGTACCTGTCACTCTTTGTCTAATAGAAGGAGAACCTTGCGGAGGAGCAAGTGCATCGGAAAAAACAGCTGAGGCAAAGAAGAAGTAGAGGCAATAGCAGAGGAAGTTGAAGTAGTAGCAGACGTAGTATCATAGACAATAGCTGGAGCTGTAGGCAAAGTCGTAGAAGTAGATGGAGTAAGTAGCAAAGATGGCGGCCCTTGAGAAGGCTGCGCCGGAGAAGTAGAAACCAGCTGAAGAGGAGCTGGCGTTCGTGCAAGAGCTGGGTTACGTGCGCCGGGGCGCGGTATAGTAAAATGCTTTGGCGTTGTAGTAGTGTCTAACGCATACGGTGGAGGTGAGCTTAATAAGTGGGACATTAATGGATCTTTCTCGGATCTCTCCTCTTGACCTTGTCCCTTATTTGGTAACATCGGGTAGCATTTATCTACTGCTAGTTTCTTGCTCCTAAGTATTTGTTCACTTTCTTGCTCTTCCTCGTTATCCCTGTATGCAACGGCAGCTTGCACCATTGACATACCTCTTTTATTCTTTTTTGCTAATTTTATCTCTTTCTGTTTGGCTTCTTTGCGCCATAAGCGGAAAGAGTCAAACATCGCCGGCCGGGCTTTTCTCTTAAATAATTTGACCTCTAGGTTATCTAATATTTCTGAGTCGAAACTACCATATTGGGGCCATTTTAAAACACCATCCTTGCGGGTGTATTTTATCCACACTTCATTATATGTGATAGGACCTACGCCGTGTTTTATATATCAATCAATCAATCAGAGCATTTGTATAGCGCACTACTCACCCTGAGGGTCTCAAGGCGCTGGGGGGGGGGGGGGGTTCGCTACTGCTCGAACAGCCAGGTCTTGAGCTGCTTCCTGAAGGCGAGGTGGTCCTGGGTCAGGCGGATATATATAATATATATATATATAACTCATATGTTGGAGTTCCGATCGGAGGAACCGGACAGGAATCCTCTAATCGGGAGTCCTTACTATAACCAAGACAAAACAAGTTTCCAAGTCTGCTAAAACCAGGCATCTTTGCTCACTAGTCTAGCTTCAAACTTCAAAGGATTATCTGTTACGATATTTCTCGTGAATACACAAGTCCTTCGGCTTTGGGGCTTGCAAGTACCAAATCAAAGCGTATCTCAAGGATACCAAAAACTAAGGACAAACTAAGGACTGGGAGACGCTCCACTTATACTTAACTGAAGTATTTGAAGATCGGTGACGTCGCTAGAAGACTCGTCTATCGTTTCGCTCTACCAAGGATCACTGGGTCCAAAACAAGGCGATAGTCAGGGCAGCAGTCCTTCGTAGCCGTCGGGACGCGGGGAACCTCGCAGCAAAGACCTTCGGAACCACGTCGACATACAGGGGTCGCTGAAGTGGCTGGCCGTCCTCTGGAATTTTCACACGAAGCTCCTCACGAACATCTGGCTTGGACCGTCGCCGCTTGATACCGCCCCGAGTGTGGCGCCAACTGAGGTAACGGGTTTTTTAGGAACCCGTTTGGTGCCAGGGGATAACACCCGAAGACCTCGGAGTTCTCCCTGTTCCAGACCACAGAAACACAGAGTCTCCTAGTCGAGTCAGAGATCAAGTTTTATTGGCAGCTACCAAGTAACAGGTGTCCTAGAAGCACGACAAACACGGGTCATGTGTTCTCAGGAGACTGTTCGTTTTTACAGAACCAGCCTTCTCCTTATATACAAAAATAATAGCTGCAAGCAAGAATTCTTGAGTTTATGATATGGCTATACACATATTTCTACAATAATACAAAAGAGCGAAGTCATGTAGGCAAGCTCGTATTTTAGATGTCCAATTCGTGATAGATTACCTAGCCAGGCCCGGAACTCCCATCAGATATCGGTGAAGCCCCAATAAAAGAAGGCACCTCCTAGTCATAAAACTGGCCATAAACAGGGAGCGTGGACAGGTGTGTATGTGTGTAGAAAACATGATCTGTACGCGGTGAATGGTTTGTGGTATGTTGTGCATCGATGCTATCGTGTTTGGCCACTGGGCGAGGAGCTGCCCAAACAGGTTTGGCTGGAGGCAAGGGAGTCAGTTGGGACAGGTCAGGGGGGAGTCAGGGAAGGTGGACGTGTCCTTTTAGATCAAGCTCGACCTTTAATTGACTTATCATGAGGGCAAGACACAAGATGGACACCGTTTACAAAATGGAGTCTGAGGGGTCGGGACGGAAACTACGATTCAGGGGTGTTAGCATGTCTCGATCATAACGCAAATGCATAGGAATGATGTCCTAATCATTATCGGTTCGTCGACACCAAATTCGTCATGGTACGTTGATGTTTCGGGACACGGGTATCGGACCTCGATACCGGGACAGCGGTAGGGTCCAGAATTTCAGAACCACACTCTCCGGTCTCTCTCTTTCACCAACCATTCACCTGAAACCACATGGTCCCCCTTAATGATCACACCGAACTGGTATTAATGTAATTTATCACAAAGTAACTGTGGTAAATGCATCCATTGTTTATCTTAAGCACATGACTAGTCACAATAACCAACATTTAACCACTGAATTATCCACTAACCTTCGCTTCTGGAGTAGCATACTGTGCTTCATCACCTCATCAGGGGTGGTAAGCACTATATAAATGCAGTTACAATTTCTTGTTCATCCAGTCCCACGAATACAGCAGTATTGTATTGGCCTGTGGGGGGCAGACATTTGGACTGCAGATGTTGGGATCTCAGAGCTCTGCCTCCTATCTGATAAGCTGTGGTTTTGTGGAAAGGAACTGCAGTAATAGTCTTTCACAGCTCCTCTTATAGTGATTGAAGTGGAACTAAAGCTGTATGCTCCTTTCGTTCAGTGTTAGAAGTGCCACATCTTTCTTCTGTTTTGCCTGTGGTTAGGAGTAGAAAGCTGTGCCCTTTAGTAGTTAAAAGTGGAAATGCAATATAAATCTGTAGTATGTTTCTATGTATGTGGCCTTTATTTAGTACAGACCTAGCCGAAAGGCAGTAGATCACTGTGCATGGTCAAAGACACATATAAGATGGGGTAGCTGGTTAGCGTACTTTATTGCATTACGCAGTAGTACTACTTAAATAAAGGCGTCTTAAGTTGTTTACTGAATTGCAGCATAGTTGTTGGAGCCCTGATGGATACAAGTATATTTTTGGAGCTCCTCAGCAATGCACAGATGTGATAATCTGCCTTGTAGGGTGAGAAGTGGAATTGCAGTTGTAGAGGATGTTACAACTTCTCTGAGAACAACGTCAGACATTGCTCTCATGATTAACTGAAACGATCTGCAGTCCTGCTCTTCCTTTGATGGGATATGTGGAAAGCTGTATCTGGCTGCCTTGGAACTCTTTGCCTAGCCTATCACAGCTTCTCTGGCCGTGGAAGAAGCAGAAAGCTATATTCTCTGGTGATGGGAAGTGCAGCTATGCTCACTGTGGAATAGATACCTATTCAATCCTTTGTTGATGAAAAGTGAAATTTCTGGCCATAGACTCAACGTTCCTCTCCAGTGCAAAGATATGCTGTGGTCTGTGATGAGAAGACCTGGAACTGTTTCTATAAATAGTCTATCAACTCTTTCTGCTTGTGAGATGCCTTCTGCTGGTGAAAAGCGGGATTGCAGCTGTAGATTCACACCTTCAACAACGTAGCTATGCCATGATTCTTACCTGTCGTGCTGAGGAGTGAGCCTGGCACAGCAAGAGATATTCTTGTCCAGCATTATATCTTTCATAGATTCACATGCTTCCCCATCACACTGAGAATGCCTGATAATTTAATGTAGCAGTAAACATTGTTAAAAGCGTCTTAGACCCCAAAACGGTATAAGTTTAGCAGTACAATTATCTAATTTAAGAACACTCTAAACTTTGAACAAAGAGGTAAATTTACTTAGTAATTTCATTCTCCCTAAATGCCACCGTGGCTTAGATTTTTCTACCATATACGGCATGAGGCAGTACCTGTACAAAGTTCTGCTCTCTGTACTCAAATTGCTTCAAAACCTATGAATTTCAAATTTTTAACTCCCATTAACAACTTCCCCTGTTAGATCCAAGTGAGTGGGCTCTCTGGGTTTTTGCTGCTGGCCCAGGGGAGGCTTCAAATACAATGTTGACCTCTCCCAAGCGAAAAATCTTTCTAGAATGTCTAGTTTGCCTGTGAATTGAAGGAATTATTTGCATATGATTCTCATCTTAAATGCATTTACTTCATTTAGCCAAAGCCTATGGCATATGTGGTATTTGTTAAACGTTCTCTAAAAAAAAAAAAAAAACATGTGACAGGATTCTGACATTCCTACCAGAGAGATTCTCAACCTCTGGAGATGGCCGCCTCTTGGGATGATTCTGCCAGAAGTGCCCCATGGGCCACTTCTAATAATGAAGTGCAAAATAGGATAGCCCTGGTTCAACCTATGCCGTCTAGGCCTGAAGCGCCTTCTGAAAATTCCTTGTATTATAGTAAGTTTAAAAATTGTTCCTCAACTAATCTCATAAGCCCATAAAACCAGGAAATGCATTGGAGTCTCAATGGGAATATCACAAGGGTTCAGTCGAGGATCATGAAAATGTACGTTGCCCTTAAGAAAAGAGAGAATTTGAGGAATAATTCTCAACCAAAATCTCATGAGCAAATGTATCTCATATTGAAAAGTAACTAAATCACAACTGAAGTTCAATTCCAATTGAGGTTAGATTTAAACTATACATTCTCACTGAAAGTTTGCTTAACTTCTTCAAACCCCTATGGAGCCAACTTCGTTACAAAAATGTTGTAGTTAATCAGGCCTTATCTGCCCTAACAATATTAGGCACTAGGCAACTGGATTGGAGTGAAGAGGACCTATGCTCAAGGTACTAGGGAGGTTCGCCACTTGACAGAGAGCTGCAAGATAAATGCTGCAGGTAAGATGGTAACCGTAGGAGCAGCAAAACAGTGCTACGTCTCCAGCACACTATGCCTGCTGTCTAGGTGTGCAGGGTACCTAAGGGAGCAAATGGTGAAAATTCGGCCAGAAGAAGGCCACCTCAGGACAGGCAAGGAGTTGGTGCAGGAAGGAAAAAGAATTTCCAGTGCCAGAATAAGATTTGCTCTTAATGTGGCAGACACAACATCTCAAGAGTTGAGCATGTGTGTATTCCTTAGAAGACATGCATGGCTTATGATTCCGCTAAGAGCTACAGCTGTACCTCATTACCATCCTCTTTTATGGAGATTACTTATCTGGGCCTTAAATAGAGGACACAGCCAAGGCTATGGAGACCATTCAAGCACAAACCAGCAGGCCAGGGGTTTGGCACCAACAAGCAAAAGAAGGTGCCATGGTTGCAGAAACAATGTGGCATCAAAGCTTCCAGCAGTCCTTTTAGGAGGGACAGCCCTCCAAGATGTCCTTCAAAGGAGGTTTCAGAGTCAGTGACTGAAGAATAGTTAAAGGAACCCAGTGGAAGGGGGCCTCTACATCCAAGCAATGTCTTGCCCATCATTCCCCTTTATCACACAACAACTACCCAAGGAGGAACAAGGTTGAATGTTTCATAGTTGGTGGAAATAACTTTGATCAACTGAGTGGTTCCTGTCAGTCTTATAACAGGAATGATAGATACTAGGAATTTCATAACACCACCAAACACTCCACCTCTCCGTTGGACATCAAATATTATAGCAAGATTAGGAACTGGCATTTCTCAACAAGGGTGCAGTAGAACCTGTTCCACTGTGCATAAGATGACAGAGTATATTTGCTATCCTTCCTAATTCCAAAAGAGCACTGGACTCAGGCCAATCATAATACTCTGGTCACTCATCTGCTACATAGTGTCAGCGCATTTTAAGAGTCGCACTATGCAAGACCACAATGTGCTGCTCTGCACATAAGATCATATCGTGACTTTCATCTCTCGAACAGTTACTTCCATATCCCCATCCTTCTGACACATCATCACTACGGCAGGTTCATGTTAAGAGGACAACACTACCTGTTCAAAGTACTAAACATTTGGATCACAACAGCTACGAGAACGTTTACCAAATACCTACCGGCAGTTGCTTCATATCTGTGATGCAACTCAGCTCAAGTAATTCCATGTTTGGACTACTGAATTATAATGGGAAGTAGCCATCAGTAATACCTAGCGCGTACACTGCAAGTGGTGTTGTTTCTACACAGACTGGGATTAACAGTGAATCCCAAAATTCACATCTCCACTCCACAGATACAACCTTTTTTCAGGAGCACTTTGAAGGCAGAGACAGGCAAAGCATAGACCAACCAAGAATGAGTGATGGCATTTTAAAGACTGCTTCCCCTTTACTATATGTCATGTCTGCTTACACTGAGAATGGTCATACATTTTTTGGTGATGATGGTATCTTACTGTAAGGAAATGCCTCCTCTTTGTATGGTCACCTCCAAGTTTTTTGACTGATTCTGCCGTATTTTCGACTCAAAGTGCCCTGAGCCCTGCTAACCAGACCTCCATGCCAATGCCCTGACCCTAAAGTGCATGTGGAATTAGCTGTACCCAAATTAGAAATATCTAACTTACCTGTAAGTCCCCAGTAAATGGTACCCTGGTAACTAGGGCATATATGTTAGAAGGTTACCCCAGGGCTTGCAGCTATGATTGTGCCCCCTATAAGCTCCCCAGGTAAAACAAGTCCCCCAGTCCTCCACTGCAGGCTGGTAGTGCAGCCCGACTTTGCTCAATTGGCGAGTGCAGCGTTACATGCTGACCCCCTCAGCTGTGGTAATTCCTAAACGGTACGACCGAGTGGCTCTTTAAGGCATTAAACAACTTGTTGCGTTAAGACTGACTTGTGTCTCAAGTTGAAATCAATGTAACTTGCTGCAGTGGGCAGGTTTAGCCACTTTGTTTCCTTTAAAACTCCTCTGCCTTCCCGGGCACACATGGCGCTTGCTCCACGAGATGGCTTTCTGTCCGCCTGGAGAGAAAAGCCATTGACTCCCAGGAAGGAGAACAATGAGGGTTTGCAGACGAGGGAGGTGTCACCTACCTCTTGCGGGAAGCCACTTGTGTGGTTACCCCTAAAGGCAGGCTACATGCCGCCTTTGAAGGTCAGATTTGTAACATCAGTGAGGAGGGCAGACCCATTGTTGAGGGAGGAGGGCTGGCACTCAAAGCAGAGAGAGTATTTCAGTTGCCAATCCGGTTTCCTCAGGGATGTGTAGCTCTGAGGTAGCCACACCCCAGTGGTTGTCTAGGGAGGTCTGTACACACGGAGAGGGGGTTCTGCTATCTTGGGAGTGGGCAGAGTAGTGCTTCCTGGGATAAACAAATGCCACACTCCACACGAAGTGGTCACCAGGTGGAAGGGAACCCAGTAGCCCATTGGCTACAAACCGCATTCTGCCGTGAGGGCACTTTCCGAGCATAAAAATGTCACCCAGATCCTGATCAACTCGGAAGAAGGACCGAAGGAGAACTGCCCTGCTGCACCAAGAAACCAGCAAAGAGTGGTTGCACTGACGAAGACTGCACCTGCTGGCTTGAGAAGAGAGACTGCCTGCCTTGTCCTGCTCAAGGAGAAGCAGTTTCCACAGCTCAGTCAAGCCAAGAGAACTCAACTGACCAGCAAACGTACCTCCTGTTTGTGGCACAGGGATACAATCGCTCAAGAAGCCTTCTTGGTTAAGTTGATAGACCAAATTCTTCAAGCTGCTCCCACTGCTGCTGTGCAGTACCAAGGACCAAAATCAGAAACAGAGGTGCACCCGAAATCACTGAGTCCCGGAGTGCTATAGAGAAGTTGCTGGAGCCCTCAGAAGGCCAGTTATCAACTCAAGAAGGATTGACCAGTGACAGCTTGCAAATAGTAGTCCAGTGGCGACTGGACTTAGGTCAGACAGTAGAGGACTTTGAGGTACCTCAACCCAGTAACCAGGACCCCCTCTACATTTTCGTGGACCGATAAATCCCTGAAGGAAGACCCCCCAGCTGCCCCCATAACGTGGAATCCACAGCATCCTTAGAGCATCCTTCATCCCTTGGATCAGACCCACTCCATAGGAATCCATTGCAATGCAGCTAAAGTTCCTGGAACTGTTGAAGGACTGCTTCTGCTTTGACGGTAACTGTTCTTGAGGACCTTGCTAGTCCCTCTGACTGACCTCCTACTGGAGTTTGTTGCCCCCTAGTTCTAATAACTGATCGCACTGACACTTACCTAACTTTTCTTTGAAAAAGTTTCTAAGTGTACAGTTTATTGACTTTACCAAGGCTTGTTTGCAGTTGAGAGAAATTACACTGATTTATTATTGCTTGTAAAATCTAGATCGCCAGAACCCTCCAGTTGAGGTTTTTCATTCTAGTATATAAACTATCAAAATGCAACCTATTTTTATAAATTGGTGTCAGATTTCTTTAGTGTCAAGTAGAGTTCTTCAATTATTTGTGTGCTGTTTAAATGCTTAACACTTGTTCCTCTGTGTAAATTTTGATGCTCAGTGCCACAGTTACCCAACATTGAGCTAAGGGTTTGACATGATGAAACCCAAGGGTCCTAAAGGGGTTGGTAAGTATGTTACACGATGAGTTTGCTCTAAACCACCATAAAATACACCCCATTTAATCACACTTGCATTGCAATACTTCCAGGTACCTGTCTTCATATGTGCTTACTGCAGGAGTATCTGTTCAGGCAGCTACCAGTCATTGGGAGGATGAGCTCCGAGTTTGGCACTCTCTAAAATGGTGGAACATGAACAATTTGTCACTTGGCAGCCATTTTTCTGACCCTCAACCACAGGTGACCATAAACGTGGACACTTCCCTTACAGGGTAGACTGCATTTAAACAACATGACCTGCTTTTTAGCCTTATTAAAAAAATATAGGTGTTCCAGAGTAGTGTCCTGCGTGGTCATCAAAATAGTATGCATGTCTTAACCTGGTTGCCGTTTCAGAAATAAGCATGTTGTGTATTGGGATTCATCCTGTTTGGCGATAGGTGAGCTTACATATGCACTCAACATTTATAGTCCCTTTCGGCTGTAAATTATCAGCACTTTTAGGACTAAGATTGCTAGTCTGTTTTCAAGCATTTGTATCCCATCAGTTCTCATTTATTTTTCACTGAAAAGGATCTTAAATTGGTGAGTGTTCAAAAATGTGTACAGATATATTTATTTTACTGAAGTTGTAATTGAGGACGAAGTGTAAGTGCTGTGAAGTGTGCAGGAATGTGGATTGATATCTCAGTCGTTACCGGAGGTGAGTTGATGTTACGGATAAGTATTTTGCACTGAAAAGGAAGAAAATTTCAAGTTAATGATTGTAATTTCTTACCCATTGGCATGGATATTGTACATGGTGAGTAAAATATGGACCTATTAGATTACAAAAAAGAGGAGATCATGCACTTAAGCCAGTTTCTTCCTTTTGTGTATGTTGGAGCTGTTTGAGTAGGAATATTTTGTGAATAACCTAAGCAAGTGCAACTTCACCAATGCAAAGATGTAGCTTGTTCATCGTGAAAGGAAACACATGTTCTCTTAAAAGGAGTCAATAGTGTTTTCAGTTTTTTCTCATTGTCCTTCTTGATCCCTTGGTAATTACGTCCTTGAGGCATGTCTGATTAGATACATATGCTGTGCATACTCCTGACATCTAGTGTTGGGTCCAGATGTATGGAAGTTGTGTTTTTCTTCAAAGGAGACTTTCAAATCTCGAGGTAAAGTGACTCTTCCTTTTGGTGATGATGCGCTTGGGCATCATCTCCATTGTTAGATTTTCTTTCCGTCGTTTGGTTTGGATGTGTATTACTGAGATCTACTTCGAGACCATTTCGGACTCCTTCTTGTTCGTAATGCAACCTTATCCTTGTTGGTATTGTTATTGAACGTATTCCCATCTTTGTGTTTCGAAATTGGCAAGACATTTGCGTGTCAGATCGATGCGTCCTGACCGGGGCCTTCGGGCCTCGCTCTTTCGGGCCTACCTTTCTATTTATTCAGCTTCGCCTTGAATGCTCTACTGATGGAACAGACTTCATTTCATTTCTGCCTAAGGTGCCACGGTAAGTGGTAAGTACCTGCAAAACGACCTTCACCAGGTCTGAGACTTGTGCTGATCTCCCAGTCACAAGGAAAAGGACTGTGCGTTCTGCTGATCCGTATGGGACTGAAAGGCACGTCACAGGTAGATGCAGTGCCAGGAGGTAGATGACACACCTGGCAGTTTCGGACATCAGGATGTCCAAGGAGGAGGAACTCCAAAAGGCCTCTGTGGCTGAGGGAGAGATTTATTGCATGCAGCACTTCAACTTGGAGATCGTATCCCCAACTGCAGGATCTTGCACAGGTTCAACGTGCCCAGAGTACTCACCCCCCCCCCCCCCCATCCTGCCACCTCTTTTGGTTTCAACCGAATATAAGACTTCCGGGCTCCCACTGCCAACAGGCAATGGTATGTACTGAACAACTGCCCCGCCCTCTGGCTCGGCTCCGAAAGCACACACAAAGACTTCTGGTTCTGCACCAAAGTGACACCCCCCATATTGGGCTCTGACCACTTTACACCGAAACCCAAACCTGCATTGGGTACTGAAATGTTTGGTGCTGGCACCGAAATCAGATCCAGAATATCCGGTGGAGCCAATCCTTCAGACCATGCAGAAACGGCGCAATCCAAAACCAAAGAAGATACCTATCCAGCCTCAGACTGGTTGCATCCTAACAAAGTCTTTAGTGTTGGCGCCTCCTCCATCAAAGCACTAACTCTCCTTTCAAGAAGTAATTGACTTGCTGGTGCCTCTTAAATAAGAGGCATAAGTACAAGGCCGCTAGCCACTTGCACCCTCCTCCACCTGCTTCTCCACCACTATTACCCCACCTTTCATTCCCCCACCACCTCCACCCTCTCCACCTCATTCTCAGGGTGATATCCTAGACATTACTCCTTAGATATCCCCAAATTCCTTCACTGGTGTGCAGGGGTGGGGGGAGTAGGTTGAATAATTACTATGATGCACCACAGACCCCTAGCCGGATTATGACTTGGATCCCCCAGGGGACCTGTATCCTACCAAACCATAACCTCCTGTTGACACCACCTCATGTCAGGAGCTCATCAGCAGGGTTGTAGCGTATCACCAGGTCCTGCTCCATAAACCGCCTATAGGAGTTCCTTTTTTAAATCTCATCTAGTACACATAGGGTTACTCAATCCCTGCCTATGTTAAAACATGATGTCTCACACCGATGACCTCTTAAAGACCCTGCGCAATCATGCATTATTACTCCCTGGTTCGACAAGAAAAACAAAGATGCCCCCTTGGAATCCATTTACATTTGAGGGCAACGTTCCCCTAATTCTTTACCTGTCTTCAATGCCCGTAAGAGAGCTAATTCCCAAACAGCTGCTGATGTTCCACCTTCCAATAAAGAGTCTACCCTAATTGAAGGGAAACTAGTAGCAGCCCAGTCCACTAATCATTTGGGTATTGCAAATACACAAGGCCTCTTAGCCAGATATGATTGTGCCCGCTGGAACGATATGGAGGAGCATAGGTAGAGTGGGCAAGCACTTGTTCAAGGAGGCAAACTAATCTCCAATTCCTCTATTAGGTGTGACTTAGACTCTGAGATGCAGCTGCCAGGGGTATTAACACCAGTGTCCTATTAAGCAAACACGCTTTAGAAGTCCAACATACACTTTAAAAAGTCCCCCGTGAGAAGGAACACCTATTTGGTCTACAAGTGGACCAAGTGCAGCAAAAGATGGTGGACACGGAGTCGCTTAGTGCATGGGTGCGCTTCAAACACCCACCTCCTGTGGGTCCTTTCGTTGCTTCTCATATGGGGTAGGTTCCAAAGCGTCATCTTCCGATGCCTCTTCCACCTCCTACTGATCACAAACTCATAACTCTACCTCGAGGACATTTCAGAGGCACATACAGGGGTAACAACTCCAAAGGTTGAGGTAGAGGTGCTTCCTTATGTGGTACCTCAACCAACACCAAGCAGTGACCCCCTTCTCCTTACCCCCGATTATCTAACGCCTGACGGGGGTCGATTACAGCAGTTTTCCCATCTGGCAACCCATAACATCGATTCAGTTTGTGTTGGACATTATCCAATATGGTTATTGCCTGGAGCTCATCACCACGCCTTCGAACATTCCACCTCTCGCACACACTCTGTCTAGAAAATCAACAACTGCTCAAACAGGAAGTAAACGCTCTCTTGCTCAAAGGAGCTATAGAGCCTGTTCCCCATCAACATCAGGGGTCTATTCCCTGTACTTTCTAATTCTCAAAAGGATGGTTCACTATGGCAAATATTAAATCTCAGGCCCTTAAATCATTACATCCTGTTAGAGCATTTCCATATGGTAACCCTCCAAGATGTGATTCCACTTCTACAGCAAGGCGGCTTTGTCAGCACCATGCTGAATGGACGCTTACTTTCACAGCCCAATCCATCCTTCACACCACAAATACCTCCACTTTGTCATAGCTGGCAAACATCACCAGTTTAAAGTTCTCCCATTCGGGGTAACCACTGTACACAGGGTATTCACCAAATGCTTGGCGGTGGTAGCAGCACATCTACGCTGTCAAACATCCATGTCTTCCTGTATCAAGACGACTGGCTTATCAAAGCCAGTACTCATCCTTTGTGTAACCAACACAGTGGCGTCACCATAGATTTGCTCCATCACCTAGAGTTTACCATCAATGTCCAAAAACCCAATTTCCAACCCTTACAAATTCAGCCACATCTGTTCCTAGTCTCAACACACAAGTAGAGTTAGCCTATCTCAACACAGCACAGATTCAAAATTTCCTGACACTGCTACTGCAATTTCAAGCCAATCCACAAACTGTTGTCTCTCTTGGGTGTGATGGACTTGTGCATCGCCATAGTGCCACATGCACGATTAAACACGCGTCTGCTCCAAGAATGTTTAGCATGCCCGTGGTCTGTTACAGGGTCATTTAGAGAATCTAGTGTTGACAGCCACACTCCTTGCTCTCTGCAGTGGTGGAACACCTAAAACCTGTTAAAAGGGCGCCCATTCCTCCACCCTGTTCCACAAATCGTTCGGACAGTGGATGCATCCCTCATAGGATGGAGGATCACCTACAGGATCTGAAAATTCAATGTCTCTGGGACACCAAACATCATCTACCTCTAGCTTCAAGCTGTTCACATAGTGTTGAAAGCGTCCCTACCTCCCCTGATAGGTAAGGTTTTCTTAGTCCATACGGGCAATATGACATCCATGTACTATGTACAAAAGCGGGAGGTGGGGGATGGACACACACTACAGTTATCACGCCTATCACAGCACCATATGTTTTTGGGCAATACATCGCAACATCCATCGACTTGAACACCTCCCGGGCACAGACAACGACTTTGCCAACCTCCTCAGCAGGATGCAGCATCAAGTCCACTAGTCGGAACTCTACCCCCAAGCCCTCCTCCCTACCACAGGTGGAGGTTTCCACAGATAGACCTGTTTGTAACCGCAGACAATGAAGAATGGCCAAACTTTGCCTTCAGGTTCCCACACCCTTTATCCAAGAGCAATGCTCTATGGATGAACTGCTCAGGGACATTTGCCTAGGCTTTTCCACCTCTCCCTTTTCTTCAGTTTCTGATTCCGAAAATCTTGCAAACCTCTTACCCACATTCTGTTAGCTCCCACTTGTGCTAGTCAACCCTGGTTCACAACACTTCTCCAACTCTGTAGTTACACATGAAAAGCTTAACCTCAACCCAGACCGTCTCACAAAAATCAGGCATCCACATTCAAAGGAACTCAATCAACCTTGCGATTTGGCTCTTGAGGTAATAGACTCCGGTTATCTCACCCTCCCACCTGAATGTATGACCATTCTTAAACTTGTAGACCTGTGACCAGAGCACACTATGCAGCTAAGTAGAAGGGGGTTGTCTTTTTTTCCAGGATATTGATCCATTTCATGCAACTGTGCAAAACATTGTTTGCTACCTTCTTCATTCACAGCTCTTTGGCCTTGCATGCCCTTAAATACGCTTACATATCGCTTAAGTGGCTGCCTATTTTCAAAATAGGCAACACTTAACCTTATTCCAAGTGCCAGTTATTAAGGCCTTCATTGACGACCTTAAAATAATTTCTCCCAGAGTTCAACCTGCACCCTCATCGAATTTCAGTACTGTTCTTTCTAGACTTTTGCGTCCATCTTTCGAACCATTACATGATTGTTCCTCCAATTTCTACCTTGGAGGGTTGCTTTTTTAAATTTCCATTACCTCACTTATGCGTGTCTGTGAGCTCCAGGCACTAACCTTGGAAGAACCTTTCTCCCAACTACACAGGGATATAGGGTGGTCCTTCGCATCAACCCAAAATTACTTCCAACTGTGGTTTCCCTTATCCATCTTAACCAGTCAGTTGAGTTAACTGTTTTCTTCACTCAACCAGACTCAGTTACTGAAAGGGATCTTCATACACTAGATGTTAAAAGAGCTCTAATGTATTACATCGACTGAACCAAAGATTTCCCTAAAACCAAACAACTCTTTGTTGCTTTTTCTTCCCCACACAAAGGGAAGCCCATATCTAAATCCAGCATTTCTAGATGGGTAAGTAAATTTTTATTCAGACATGTTGTGGCAAAGCTAAAATGACTTTGCCCACTCCCCTAGAGCACCCTCTACTCGTAAAATAGGGGCTTCTGTGGCTTTCCTGGGCAATATCCCAATAGCTGAAATATGCAAGGCAGCTACATGGTCTACACCACACCTTCACAAAACGTTATTGTGTGGATGTTCTAGCATGCCCACAAGCTAATGTAGGTCAGGCAGCACTACATATACTATACCAAACATTTGCAACACCCACATTTAGCCACCGATTGTGGAGGGCACTGCTTTACAATCTAGGCACAGCATGTGTATCTACAGCCACATATGCCTCAAACTGATTGTTACTTACCCAGATTATTATGTTTACCCTCAAAGTTTTGTTCTTTGCACGTATTTGTGATTAGTTAAGTTTTCTAGCCTATATCCAACCTCCCCTTAATGTAAAGCGCTCTGATACCGTCTAGGGTCATGTTCTCGCTATACAAAACATAAATAAATCGAAATGAAATAAAAACAAATGCCCATAAATATCTGTTCTTGCCATGTAGTGCTGTAGATTCACATGTGCCCTCCTTGGGCACCTGTGGCCTTTACAGTCCCCCCCCCCCCCCTTTTCATATGCAAGGACATCGATTTACTAATACTTAATCACACTCCATTCTCACCCGTCTGCGGGAAAACAATCTAACCATGGAGTAGATGCCCATGCACATTATCACGAAGAGGAGGAGTCCCTTTACCTTGTGACTAGAAAGACTTCTTAAAAGAAAAACAACTTGCACACCTCCAGACCCAACACTAGATGGCAGGTGTATGCACATCACATGAATCTACAGCATTACATGCCAAGAACAGATGCCTACAGAGTATGTAACATCCTTTCTCATAGGATTTATTGTAGGAAAAGGGTTCAAGAAGGCAATTATGGAAGTAAACAAAGGAGTCACCATTTTGAGTGATACTGCAGGAGACTGGAATGTTTGGCTGTATGATGACAGCCTTTACCAGTAAACTACTGGCTCCTCCTCTTTGCCTTGTTTATTTATAACAGCCTTATCCAACACGTGTTTTGTTGCGCTTACGGTTGTGCGCAGCGACTTCTTCAGGGCTACGAAACAAACAATAGTACAGAATTGGGAATGAAAGGTTCGAGCCATATGAGCAGCATATTCACACACTATGCATTGATCGCCATCTGGTGTTGGGCCCGGATGTTTGCAGTTTGTTATTGTCTTGGAACAAGTCTTTGGAAGTCACGAGATAGGTGACTCCTCCTTTGGACAATAGTGCGCATGGACATCGACTCCATCTTCAGATTGTTTTTTCGCCAAGAAGGGAAATGATGGAGTTTTGTGAGAACAGAAAGATGTTCATGTATGTTGTATCTAATTAGGATAATACTGGAACAGATAAAGGTAGCCGGGGAGGTGGGTGGGCGTGTGTGAATCTGCAGCTCTACATGCCAAGAACAGATGCATACTGGTAAGTAGCATTTTCCGTTCGAGGCATATGAGCTGCAGATCACACACTATGCATAGATTGCATAGCAGTACTGTCCCTTTAGCGGCGACCACCAGTATCTGTTGCAGTAGTCTGAAATAGTGTTTTGAGTACAGCAATAGTGTTTTATGAATGTGTGCGGTGTAGACCACGTAGCTGCTTTGCAGATATCATCTAAGGGAATGTTTCCTAAAAAAGCCATGGACGCCCCTATTTTGCGAGTGGAATGAGCTTTAGGGGGAATAGAAAGTGTACGTTTTGCTTTGTGATAGCAAATCTGTATACATTTGATGGTCCACCTTGCAATTCCAGACTTTGATATGGGATTGGCCTTTATGTGGTGGTGAGAAACAAACAAAAAGTTTTGTTTTGCGAAAAGGTTTTGTTCTATCAATGTAGTAGAGAAGTGCTCTTTTTACGTCTAGTGTATGAAGAGCTCTTTCTGCAACTGTTTGTGGTTGAGAGAAGAATACTGAACTCTACAGACTGGTTGAGATGGGAGGGAGTAATACCTTTTGGAAGGAATTTGGGATTTGTTCTGCTGCTCTACATGCCAAGAACAGATGCATACTGGCAAGTAGCATTTTCCTTATGCCACAATAACATCCGATGTCAGTTTCCCATTGTAACAGTCTAACTTTGAAGAATCTGCTCATGTTGCCTACTCCAGCCTGTGGAAACCCATGCTGTTTTAAATCTGACACCTTGGTTGTTTTCTGACAAACTAGTGTTATTTAAGAAAAATTATAATAACACTCTAAAGGCATGCATGTTCCTTGTGAGTCCAGTTGTGACATATCAACCTAAACAGTCAATAGTGGCTTTTCTACAGTGAATTTAACATAACCACACCCCCTTAATGTTGCCTGGTACCGAAGGTATGTAATAAAAAAAACACCTATACTCAATACGTGAAGATCCTAGGGGAAAAGAGACATGTAAAAAAGAAAGAAAAATAATGCTAAGTATACAAGCCCTGTAAGAGCAAGTTTATCGTGCTACGGTGACCAAATCTGACCTGGAAACCAACCTTCAATCTGGTTGTATTTCTGTCCACAGTGGCATTCAATAGGGTCCAATGTTAGACACGCAGTTAAGGCTGCACATATCTTGTGTCCAGAAATAATCCCTCATATTCACAGTATATGATGTGTTTACCAATGAGGAGTTCCTGATGATTGGTAAATACAGAAAAACTGCCTAATTACATATAAGAATACACCCAAAGAAAAAAATGGCGAGGGCATATTATAAACTACTTTAAGAGTATGGTAATGTGGTCCCACATACCCTAAACTAGGATTTAGTGGTAGTGCAAATTTATTCAGGCATGAATAAATAAATCTGTAGTGCATTGCACCCCCTTGATGCAGGTTGTGTTAAATAAAATAAGCAGCAGCCATTTCCTTGCTGGTATTGATACGAGACCTTAGCCTAATAAAAGGGATCAAAAGAAGTGTGTCAGAACAAGCGAGTAGACCGACCCAGCGATGAGTATTTAAAAGATACCCCCAAACGCATATGCTTGTATTTAGAGTAATTGGCACTGTACTGCTAATTGCAGGAGAACATTCAGTTGGTTATCGGAGCTTACTTCTGTGATGAACGGAGCTCCTTCCGGCATATACGCTGGAGACCTAATGGCCCGCAGGAGAACACACATTTATATAGGCCTGGGAGCGGAAATAGTTGTAAGGCTGTACCTGCTCCAAAGACGGCCGTCTTGGAACGGTAAATTCAGTACCACGCTTATCAATAAAGGTTAAAAGTGGACAATTCATACGCCCCCGAGGTGTGTTGATGTAGAGTTCAAGGGTCGCGGGGTATTGATCAGCATTGTAAATAAAATTGTAAATTGATACTTGTATAGCGCACTACTCACCCGCAAGGGTCTCAAGGCGCTTGTACGAATACTGCTGTGGAACCCATCCTCGCTTTCCCTGTGAGGTGTCCACTCCTGGGCACCCCCAAGGTGGAGGCCAGGCATCCTTAGCGTTGTTGGGGCCATTGTGGAGATTAAGCAAGCTATTGCCCAGAGTTGCAGAGTGGGACTCCATGATTAGAATAGGGACCGAGGCGAGAATTATCAGGTCCATGGAATTTTGAGCCCAAGACCCGCCGAGGTGGGGAATTGAACCCTGGTCCCGGGCTAGACCTCTGCATCAGGGTCTGCCACTCTAACCATTGAGCCACACTTCTCCACCCATTGAGCATTATGCTCGATGGGCTAATGCACAGTAGTAAAACAAATACCGTCTGCCATCTTGGAGTGTCTAATCTCCGCATCTGACTTAGTAACAGAGATAGTGATGGGCAAATAACGGGCAGTGAAGGAGTAAAGAACATATCAAATTAAAGCGATTGTAGCTGTGTGCATCCAATAAGGATCTGAAAATATTATTTTGATCATCGCTGTGTGCATACAGAAAATAGGTTTGTAGAAGGAAAACAATGTTGATGCCCCCATGTAATGGTGTGTCAACAGCAAGTTTAGGGATGTAAAGGAGACAAATTTAATACAATGTAATAGACAGAACATGGGTGAACCATCCGTAGGGTAACAAATCCATCTGGATATAAATTACCTGAAACAATACGTTTTTTATTATTTGAATCCAAGAAAAAAGAGGTTCTCTAATAGTAGCGTTCTACGGCAATATTAAAGGAGAGTCAAGGGAAAGGGATTCCCAAGTTCACTGTGTGCTGAAACAGTCCCAGTCGTTCAGTACAGAATAATAGTACTCAAAAATCAAAATAACACGTATTGTATGCCCACAGGATCTACATACACAATCCTGTGGGTCACCTTAAGATAGTTGAACATAGTAAGTACATCAGTGCCAGAGTAAGCATATCAGTTCCAGAGTAAAGAAGAGAGGTTGTAGGGTTGCGATACGCGGGCCTCACAACTCTCCCGGGCAACTGATGGTTTTAAATATCTCTGCACTTTGGTGTCCCCGTGCCCCAAAGTCTCCTGGACACATAATATAACCCCATTACTAACCAGTCTCACTAGCGAAACAGCAATATGTTTGTCTCTTGCCCTGTCCTTATACGGGCGCTCAGCCATCTTTAAGATGGTGTCACTACCCTGGATACTGTAGCACCTTCAAAACTTCCCTTACCCAATTCCACGCTACTGGTTTGCACAAGTTGACACCATACAAAACAAATTCCTTTGGAACGGTGGCGCAGTTGGTGTCTCTCTTCACACATGTGCCAATCCACATACTATGGTGTGATTGCAGCGGCGCACATCTACTCATTATGTGGCGTGCCATATACTTGTCGTGAATGAATGGTGTTATAACTCCCGTACAGACCCGGCAAATGCGATAGAGCACGCGGCGATGGAACAGGCTCCCCTCCTTCATCTTCTATATAGTGCCATGCGCCTGGATTTTGTGTCACCTGCAGTCAAAGTAGTGATACAACTGTGGCGGTCTAAAGTCCAACAGATGTCTGGAATGGGAACCTCAACCAGAAAACCTCATTATGGCTGGGTGCATACCTCCGCCCGGTTGCCGCTTTGAGGGGATTCCGGGGGTGGGACCTCATGGGGAACTCGACCCTCGGCGATGTTATACAGGGTACCTCACTGAAATCCTTCCAGCAACTACAGGCAGAATTTGACCTACAAAAAACTTTTCTACAAATTCCTTCAACTTAGACATGCACTCACTCCCCTTATTCGCACACTCTAGGCTATCCCAGAATTTCACCCCCTGGAGGGCCGCCTACTGATGGGCAACCTGGGCCTCCACAAGATCAGGCAAATATATCAGACCCTGACGACCCACACACCGACACTAGACAAGATGCGAGTGATGCCCCTTGCTCTCCACTACTCTACTACACCTGGACCGGACTTTCCTGCATCGTCTGTATATGAATACTGATGCCAATGTGCCGTGTTTTCTTGTCTTGAGATCGAGCACTGTCTGCATTTTGTTTCTGTTGTATCACCTGCGTGTTCGGCAGGTGTTGGTCAATGGTAGAAAATGGTTATTTGTATGAGGTTAATCCTTTTTCACTTACAGGTGATTATAGGGCAATTGCCCATCCTCTTGACTAATAACTCAATAAAATTTGCTATTAAAAAAAAGGGGAGGTTGTGATAGTAGGATCCTAAATCCGAGGGGATAGGAGAACGGGTATAATGGGTAGGATAGATGGTTAATTACAAATGAGCTCACGAAGTAAAAGCCTTTAGTGCTGTAGAAATCAAAAACATGTTAGGACGTGTAGTCCTAGGTAAGCTTGCACGTAAGCGTATGAAAGCAGACTTTAAAACTTCAGTTCGAACTCGACAGTAGTAGTAAGATAGAGATCACATCATATCACAAACAAACAAGTCTGGAGACCACATGGAGATTGTGGTACTGAATAAATAGGTACTGTTTCAATCTGGTAACATTATGCCTCGTGGGGACCGTGAACGCTAGTTCCCCAAAAAGTAGTGTCGTTCGTGATCTGTGTTTAGTCCCATTTCCAAACTTCTTAATCGCTTGATCCAAGTCTCCTCCCTTCTCCTCAACGTTAGTACCTTATTACCACCTCTTATGTCTCTGGGTATGGTGGCCAAGCCGTAAAAGGAGGTGGTTTTATGTCTACCCTGACCAGGACATTCCAATATGTGCATAGCTACCGGGTTACCTGGTGTCAGCCTGTTTAACCGCCCTGATGTGTTCTATGATGCAGTCTTTCAGAGATCTGATTGTGGGGCCAATGTAGCTTAGTTGACATTTGCATACAACTGCATAGACCACATAGTTGGTCTGACAGTTGATGTTAGTATTTATCTTGTAAGACCGGCTATTCGGGCCAGAACTTTCTTTTTTTTGTCAGTGGCGGTGAGAAAGTGCAATCTTTCTTGCATTGGTATGCCCCCACTGTTTTCTGAACTGCTGATGTGCTTTGACTGAGTGTGCCCTGGGTTGCTGCCAACCAGGTACCCAGGGTCTGTGTTCCTTCCCTAAAACTGTATTAAAACTAAAACCCAATTGGCATCTATGGCCACCTGTCAGCCCCTAGTAAATGGTACCCAGGGCACGGTGACCAGAGAAGACCCATGAGGACTGCAGCACTTATTGTGCCACCCTCAGGGGCCCAGCACCCTGACACCCACACACTGCCTTTGCAGGCTGAGTGTGTAAGTACAGGACTAAACAGAGTCGACATGGCACACCCCTGTGTGCCATGCCCACAGAACCCACTGCCCTGGCATACCTCCGTCACCCCTCTAGCTGGGTGCCCTATGCCAGAGGTGTGGGCACAGGTGCATGAGCCCTGTTCCCCTACAGTACCCAGGGCCATTCCTGGGCCCTGTAATTGCAGTGATGCCATTAAAAATATATGGAGCTGGGACATTGTCATTACGAACTCCACAGCACCATAATGGCTACACTGAAGACTGACAAGTTTGGTACCAAACTTCTCAGCACATTAAACCCGCACTGATGCCAGTGTGGGATTTAATGTAAAATGCACCAGAGGGCATCTTAGAGATGCCCCCTGAAAACCTAATGTACAATCCACGTCTGGGCTGAGTGGCTGCAGAGGCTGCCACACAGCAGACATGTTGCTGGACCCCTGGGTGGAGAGCCCCCCGCTCTCCTGGGCATGCAACAATGCACATCCTGGGCGAGTTGCTAGGTCTCCTCCCCCAGGATGGGTAGGGGGAAGCTTCAAAGGCATGCCGCCTCTGTGAGCTTCTCCAGACCATTTGCTGTACCCAGCAACTGGCCCCCACCAGTCCTGACCCCCAATCTGGCGGGAAAAACTACGCCAGGAAGGGGGGGGGCAGCCTGTGCCAACCCCACCCCTTAGGTTAGACGAGGTGAAGCACGACCCCGGACCCCGTGCTCCGGCCATCTTGAAGATGGGGAGCCCTGCCCAATCACAGCTAGGCTCCTGCCCCCCACCCACAGGAGCGGAGCAGGCTAGGGGGTGTACCCACCCCAGGACAGGGTCCTATTGGTCCCTGCTCTTGCCCTACCTGTAACGCCCCTAAATTCTGTATTTAGGGGCTCCCTGAACCTTTCTTCCTCAGATCCCGATAAGAAAAGAAGAAGACCAAGAGGAAGAAGACCCGCCGCACAGCTGCCAACAACAGGACGATAACAACTGACTTGACCCCAGCCCTACCTGCCTGTCGATCCTGGAACCTGCTCCTGCCTAAATCCTGGCGACTCCCGTGGACAGCAACCTTGGGACACCCAGAGGACTTGCCTGCCTTGACCCTCTTAAAGACTGGTTCTCCCATCAGCAGAGGCTCTGCTGCAACAACCCCCCTGGTGCCAGCCAGAAAGCTCTGGACCAGCCCACTGCACCCGCCCGGCCCGTGCCCGAATGGTCCAAGACCACGAGGACGTCCCCCTGGCGACTGGGACCCGAAGTCCAGTGCCCAAAGATCCTCGTCAACGAACCAGACAACGCCTGCAGACTCAGAACTAGGGGCCACCCCAACCGCGACCAGCTGAGTGTAAGCTTTTCCGACACCCAAAGACACCCCTGCACCCGGCGCCCTACAGCCCCCTGTGCGTCCCTTTAGGGTACCTACCTGTGCTCCAAGATCCCAACTTACCTCTCGACGTGAGCCTGCAGCCTTTGTTCCCTTTTTACCTTTCCTATTGGATAACATTGAGCGCCCAATGGCTCAAAAGCACCCTGCACCCAGCCGCCCGAGTACCGCTGACTGTGCCACATTTGCCCTGTCCTGCTTCCCCCTTTGCCCTGAGCAAGTGACCAGGAGCCCAGCTCCCACAGCTGTGTGGCCTGCTAGCCAGCAGCAACAACCCCGGGGGCCACCTGTCCCTCTTTGGATAACATTGGGCCTCACTACCTCTGCACCCGGCCGCCCCTGCGCCGCTGAGGGTGAACCAACTGTACCTACCTGACCCTGGGGGACCAATGAGTCCATGCCCAGAACCACAACTAAACCAGTTGAGTACTCACCTGGAAACCGGTAACTCACTTACCTGCCATTGGATAACATTGACTGGCTTGACTCGAAAAATCTAAATGTGAAGTTTTGGAAACCTAAAATATTCATATAAAATCAACCGAATTCCGAAGTACTCACCTGTGATCAGGAGAGAAGCCAGTATTGTACCTTGTAGCCCAGTACTGAACCGCAAAAGTAATCCTTACTAGGTTTACTAGTAATCTGAATTTTCTCCATAGAAATCCATTGTCTACCTTTCTATGAAATTTCTTCTAAGTGTCTACTTTTGAAAACTTGAAATATTCTTTTAAAAGTGTGAACTTTTAAAATAGCTTTACATTCCTGAAAAATCACTGCAATACCTAAATCGTTTTTACTAAACTGTTTTCTGCTTAGACCCCAGGACTGAATCTAGGAGCCAGTCCTGGAACTACCAAAGTAATCTACAAAGTAATCAACTGTATTTATATAAGAAAATCCATTGAGCTCAATGCTAAAGTGTGTGTAGAATTGTGTTGCCTACTGCAACCCCTGTATCTATTGTGTTTACAAAGTTTATTACCTTTCTGCAAAGTACTCATCTGAGACCTCTCATATTGTGAACAGTATATTTTGATACCTGTTGGTTCTAGAAATAAAACCTTTATATCTTTGATATAAAAACAATTGGCCTGGGGTTCAGTCTTTGAGTGTGTGAAACCTTTTGCTGACTGAGTGTGTACAACAAATGCTTTACACTGTCCTCTGGTACTGCCTTACTGCTCGACCAAGCTACCACTTTAGAGAGTAAGGTCACACCTGGCTTTAACCTCTGTTATACCTCTGGGGTTTGTGGACTTTATACACACTGTACCTTAGTCTGGTCCAGTATATATAGAGCCACTTTCTCACAGTGGCCCATCTGCACGCAGTGCACCATCACATTTGAAAAAACCAAGTCTTTGAGTTGAAAGCCAATGTACCTGATTGCCCATCCTAAGAAAACTAGGGCTAAGTAAGTTTCTAAGGCTCTTCCCCTTGCGGAAAGTTGTTTCTGATCTGGAAGAAATTAAAGGTTCTAACGTCTTATCAGCACATAGTAATTGCCAATGTTTCCTCATGCTTTTTAGGTCTCGCCTGTCGATGCGCATGCGCATCGAGCAAGCGAGACTATAGGGGCTCATCGACTCTTTATCTAACTTGCAAGGAATCGTGGCGATTCCTTGCAGTGCCCGTGACTTTTAAGCTCAATGCGCATGTGCATTGAGCTTAAAAGCGCGTGCACAGCCGCCCGCATTCCTCCGACACCTTTGAAGTGAAGCTTAGCTTCACTTCAAAGGCCCGGCTTCTTCACACCCACATGCCGCTCTGCCCCGCTCCGCCCCCTCCCCTGAGTCATCCTGCCTGCCCAGACTTCTCCTCCCCCCTACTTACATCCCGCTTTCACTTGTTTTTTGTTCCGACTCGACGTTCCCCCCGCCCCCTCCCGCCACGCAATGCCGAGAGCTTGTTTCGAGAAGGGGCAGAGGAAAAGCCCTCTCCGTGTGCCCTTCGTAGGTACCTGGCACTAACCGTGCCACCCCCGGCTTCGAACCGAACCCTTCTGATCGGCTCTTCCAGGGTTGGTTGAAGATGGAAGGGCGCACACACGCACGGCGGGAAGGAAGAGCGCGGGCGACACCTGACGAGATTATTAATCTTATTTATCCACGAGCTGGGACCCTGGGTGCGTCACTCTGGGTCCGCGAACTTCACCGATTATAATTTGTATTTAAACACACGAATCTCATCAACTGGTAACAGAAAACGTGCATCCGATTACATACCCTGTGCCCAGAAGCCCCAAGAAACTCTCAAGAAACACTCCGGGCTTCCCTCCTCAACCCGAGATCACATCAGCTTAATTCCACATTAAATATACACTGCAGCTCCTTTTCACCCTCTCCCCGAAAACCGGATCATAAATGCAACATGCACCTACTTACCTGCGCACAATGAGCTCTTCGAGTAGATTCACCGAAAGTCCCCTCTTTACACAGTACGATTTTTTGTTAATTAAAATGATATGCCCCAGTGGGACGCAGACAGGACTGCAAAGTGCCAAACACACAAACGATGAGTGATTGATATCAAATAACTTGCACGAGCCCGGCTTGCTTGCCTGTAGAGCGCCCCGTTGGAATCCTGCAATAATTAGTGAGATCTAATTTAATTCACAATAGCAGGTAAGGCTACACAGCTCGAAATTATATTTCACAATCATAACATTTGAAAGAAAAACGAATAGTCTTCTGTGCTTGTTTTAATATCTATTGAGTTTTCAGGATATATTGCTGCTCCATTTTCCCGGGCTTCTTAATATTCTGGTTTTATAGACTATAATGGACGATCGAAGCGTGATATATGATTTCGGATCTTTGCAGGTAATACAAATTCATAGTTCCAAATTTGCGGTAACAAATTTAATCTCAGTCATCGAACCGTACATTTTTATCGGTATTCGTTCAGGCCATTTACTTAAAATTATAAATTAAGCTGAATGGTATCGACCTATTGGAACGATATTTTGGAAAATATACTTAATTCTATAACTAAAATCGCCGACTTTTTTGGGGGGCCGAATATCTTTCTGGCGCTATTGACATTGGACCGGAAAGTTGCAAGAGAGGGCTCATCGGGTGGGGTCTGTTCCAGATCTCGCTTAATCTTATTTTTTTCTAATAGAGCGGGAGCTATCAGTGGTAATACATACAGATGGCTCAAGAGAGGCTTTTGGAAAGATCCCCTGCCAGAAAACCAAATAAAAGCACCGAATATAATTCCGATTTAAGAGGTACAGCAATACCAGACGTTGTTTGTAAATTTACAACACGCAGAAGTTTGTTCCAGCTCTCCAGGCAGAGCATATCTGTTGCTATCAGACAAGAGAAATGTGCACGGAGACATGCCCCAGCTGTTTAGTGCTATATATTAAAATGCTTGCGCCTCTCTCCAGGCTTTGATGTTTACATGCATCTATCGAGACCACTCTGTACAGGAGATGTGAGTTTTATTTCTCCACATATATCTCGCTTAAATAGGTATGCATAACCAGATTCCTGGATAGATAGGTCGCTGGGTGGATAGACGGGCCCTCACTCACCCTCACTCACCCTCAACCCCTCACCCTCACCCACCCTCAACCCCTCACCCTAACTCACACTCACCCTCACTCACCCTCACTCACCCTCACCCTCACTCACCCTCACTCACCCTCACTCACCCTCACTCTCACTCACCCTCACTCACCCTCACTCTCACTCACCCTCAACCCCTCACTCACCCTCACTCACTCACCCTCACTCACTCACCCTCACTCACCCTCACTCACCCTCACCCTCACTCACCCTCACTCACCCTCACTCTCACTCACCCTCACCCTCACTCACCCTCACCCTCACTCACCCTCAACCCCTCACCCTCACACAGTGCAATAGGTCTCGGAGCATTTGAGTTACAGCTTTTAGATTTGTTTATGGCTTTTTTTCTTTGTAATTCTTTAGCATTGCCTACAGGAAACAAAAATGCTAAAGATTTAAAAAAAAAACCCATAAACAATTCTAAAAGCACTAACTCTAATGCTGCGAGACCTATTGCATTTCCAATGCTTGTTGTAAGTGTCATGCTGCACACGTAATCCATGACAAGCCGCGTAGTGTTGGGGGTCATCTTGCTTGCTTTCATCCTGAAGTGCCTGTTGTTTCTCTACTTTAGAGATCCTGTTCAATGCATTGTTTACTGTCCTCTGACTGTAACCCCTGGGCTTGAATTTGTCACCCATGCTATTCAGACAACTCACAAAGTCGTCTTCAACACTACAATTGCGTTGTGCACGTACAAATTCCCAGTATGGGGATAGCATTAATCTGATGCCTCGGGTGCGTGCGGGTGGCATGTAATATACTATTGCACACCGTAGCCTTCCTGTAAAGCCTGCTTTCAATTCTGTTTTTGGAGACAGAGTTCCACATCTAAGAAAGTGATTGAGCTCTTGCTATGTTGATAGGTAAATCTAATATTCGCGTCATTACTGTTAAGCTATGTTACAAATTCTGTCAGCCTCTGTGTTGCCTGTCCAAATTAGGAGGCAGTTGTCAAGGTACCTGCCCCAGAAACGAATGGAGTTCCTCCAATCACTGCCTTTTCGAGCCCCAAATCCAGCTCATCTCCAACCACCCCATAAAAAGATTGGTGTATGATGGGGACAATGTAGAGCTAATAGCTACTCCACGTATCTGTTTATACAATGCCTCTTTTGAAGAGGAACACATTGTTTTCAAGAATCATTTGTGTCCTGTCCATTAACATTTTCGTATGTTCTCAGAGGCTAGCTGGGCGAGAGTTAAGTGTGCATTTTAATGCCAGTAGGCCCTGGTTATGCTGGATGCTCCGTTGGTTTCCCATTCAGATTTCGTCACTTTAGCACGATAAACTTGCTAATACAGGGTTTGTATACTTAGCATTATTTTCCTTTTCTTTCTTTTTTACCCGTTTCTTTTCCCCTAGGATCTTCGCGTATGGAGTATAGGTATTTTGTTTTTTAATAAATACTTTCGGGTACCAAGCAACATTAAGGGGCTATCGTTATGTTAAATTCACTGTAGGAAAGTCACGGTTGACTGTTTAGGTTCATATGTCACAACTGGACTCACAAAGAACAAGCATGCCTTAACTCCGGCCCAGTCTATTTTATGTAAGTGTTCTAATTTTTTTTAAATTAAACTAGTTTGTCACTAAACAACCGATGTGACACATTTAAAACAGTGTGGGTTTCCACAGGCTCAAGTAGGCAACATGAGCCGATCCTTCAAAGTTAGTTTGTCACAATGGAAAACTGACATTGGGAGCTATTGTTGCATACATTTAATTCCCAATTCTGTACTATTGTTAGTTAGCCCTGAAGAAGTCGCTGCGCACAACTGTAAGCGCAACGAAACACGTGTTGGTTAAGGCTGTTGTGAACAAACTGAAGCGCATGTTCCAGCAAAGACTCAAACTTTTGTCACCCTGTTATTGATAAAATTGATATACTGTTAGCGTGTGCAGGGGACTATGTTTCACCAGTGGATATCCACATGTTTGGGAGAATGGTGGCTCTCCTTACGGTTATGCACCGCCATCCCCACTCAGTACTACAGTATACTTAACTGTGTGTTGCCCAGGAGCGCCAATGCACTATAGAACCACCTACCAAGCAGTTACATTCAAATTAAACCCACACCCAAAGAGCTTACTGCACATGGCACTATCTCTGCACAAACGTGCCTGCTGCACACTACACGATAATTGCTCTGTTGATTATCATCACATAAAGGATCTCATTGCCATTCACAGTGCCATGGCACAGTGGGGCAAGCGGGCATCCACACAATCAATAATTCTTGTGAGTCACAGCTGAATGCACTAGCTTCACCATGGGAACATGCAGCATACCTCTCTGGCAGCCTACCACACTGCTATAATGCAGATAGGCTGGCAGGAGCCCCCCTACTATTAAGCCTCATGTCTACAGACAGCTGTAGCTTTGGTCACAGCCCTGTGCCACACTCACTACCACTATGCCAATGGTCCAGTTGTGCAAACGTGTCTAGATAGACCAAGCACCAGGAGTTAGTAGCATCAACACATTGAATAAACATTAGAGTACAAATTACTCTCTGAGTCATACCGCCCACTCCAATGCCATGGGGGCTACTGTCCAGCGTTGCACAGCACATTCTTTAATTTGCAGCAGTACAGAGCACTGCTACTTTGCATCCATGCCTATAGTTGGGTGACAGTACTGCCATAGGTTGTTGAGCCCGGACTTTAAAAAGAAAATATCTAGTGAAATTGTTTCCATTTGTAATTGTGTGTTCATCTGTTTAATTTACAATTTTGTTTTCATTTTTCAGGTCACGGAACAAAAAACCAAAGGTAATAATGAGTTTCACTTTTTTTTTATATAAAGTCTTTTTATTGAAAATCTTCGATCCAATCATACAAGCAAAAAATATTCAACCAGAGATGTTCTGTACAGCTTTTGACATATAGAATGCATTTCAAAGACATATATATATATACAGGGTTCAACAATATTAAACATGATACATCTGTACAATTGGGTTCCCAGCTCCCCACTCCGCACTCTAGTGTCCTTCCCCGTCCCTCTATTGGGATCTGTCTCCCACGGGCTACAGATTATTTCCCACTTTTTGGGGCATACCCTGCTCTCGTACACCACTTTTTCTGCCAATCAGCACCAATCCATGTCCACTTTCCAACCAAATTTTCGGGGGGTCCGTGCTTCCCACAGCCGTGCAACATTTTGCTTTGCTACCCCAGAGACCAGCATGAGCTAGATTTTAGTGTGCGAGGGCCACCTGTCTTCTCCGGTGATCTCCAACAGGTGTCAGCGTGCATCTGGGTCGATTTGACTGCCCAGCACTATTGACATCACCCCTGTGAATCCAGTAGCGCTGGATTTTGGGGCAGTCCCAAATGATGTGGAAGAATGTACCGGTCTCTCCACATGCAGTGATTTGTGCCGACCCTGCCTATTTTGTGTTGGGTTGTGCGGAAGGTGTACGGTTTGTGCAGGATTCGGAGTTGAATAAGTCGGAATCTCACCCATATGGCTATCTCTCTGGGACTTTGGATCGCTTCTTGCCAATCATCCTCCTCCAGCAATCCTAGGTCGGTATCCCACGCTGCTCTCACTGAGCCCATGGGGTCAGGGAGGTTGTTCATTATTTTTCTATACATTTGCGAGATCGCTTTATCAGGGATTAGGTTCAACAGTAGTCGGTCTTCCAACGGGAAGTACTCGGGTAGTGACTCCCCATCTTTGATAAGACATCTTAGGGCATGTTTTAGCTGTAGATATCGAAACTGCTATCTGTCAGCTGAAATTCAGTTTGAAGTTCCTTAAAGGTAAGTATGTTGCAGTTCTGCCATATGTCCCCAAGAGTGTCAATGCCTATAAGGCTCCGTTTATGAAAGCCCTGCAGGCGGCCCACCTCCCCCAGCGCATCACTCTCACACAGTGGGGTCTGCTGAGTCAATCTATCTGTCCAGCCCATTGACTTGGTGACAGCTTGCCATGCTTGTATCACCGCATGTGTGTGTGCGGGGATCGACCTCCCTCTGTCTCTTTGATACAACGCCGCATGTCCAACGGTTCCCATTGACTGGTGATCTACTCGATAAACTGGTTCAGAGTGGGGTGCGTAGGCCCAGCCGTTAATTTTAATGAGTTGGGCCGCTAGGTAGTAATTCCGGATGTCTGGAATGTCTAATCCACCCTTGTACACCCCCTGTTGTAATTTACGGATTGCTATGATTGGTCTGCTTCTTTCCTATAGTAGGTTGCACTGTTCCCCTTCAATAGTACGAAAGAAGGTATCTGGGTTCTGTGCGGGGTATTTTGCAACGAGTAGAGTTAGTGCGGGAGAGCCATCATTTTGAATAGCACTGCTCTGCCCATAAGTGAGATAGGAAGTTGGCGCCAGTGCTGCACATCTACCTGCAGCCTTGAAAGTTGTGAATATAAGTTCAAATTAAGGAATTCCTCGGCTGATTTAGTAATCCATATGCCAAGATATTTGAATTTTTCTAGCTGCGTCAATGCTGCTAAGTCAGTTGTTAGTTGGGGCAACACTCCTGACAGTTTTAAAATTAAGGATTTGTCCCAGTTTATCTAGTACCCTGAGTATGTGCCGAATAGGCGGAGTATATTGATAAGCCTATGGAATGTCTGGGTCTGCTCGTTTAGAGCAGCACGTTGTCTGCATATAACGAGATGCGGTCCTCCCACTCTCCCCCCAATGTCGATGACTCTAACTATGGGGGTCACCTCTGATTCACACTGCAAGTGGTTCGAGCGCTAACGCAAAAAGTATGGGGGAGAGTGGGCAACCCTGACACTTAGTTTCACTCTTAGACAAATGCATTGCGTTCCTCAGTCGCCACTGAGAAACCTTCCCTCACTGCTCTCAGTCTTCAGGGAGTGGCGAAAAATGTAGCTGTTTGGGGAAGAAAAGGTCCGGGGGATTTTTATAGAAACGTGTTCATAAACTGTGGGGCGGACCAGGCTCATGAAATTAATGCAATTAAGAGAATGTCTATTCAAAGCGATGCACCAGCATGCTAGGTTAGAGCCTAGCATTAACATGTGAAAATACTTTTGCATGCAGTAGGCAAGTTCATTTCTGCCTTAGAATATCAATCACAATATAATTGGTTCTTAAGCTTCCTAGGTGCGATTTTGATTTCAGGTGTATGGGAGTAATGCTTTATATTTCTGATATTATTGTCTAGGGTCTGGAGCATATACTGATCTCTCTTTCTCTCTTCCCAAGTGCCCGACGTGACGAAACCAAGCCTCAGCCAACCACCGGCTGCCAGCCCGCTTGGCAGTGCCCCGTCGCCACCGGTCAATGGTGGCAACAATGCCAAAAGGGTGGCGGCAGTGCCGAACGGACAAGCCTCCAGCGCCGCCCGCTACATGCCTCGGGAGGTGCCGCCCCGCTTTCGCTGCCAGCAGGACCACAAAGTGTTACTGAAGCGAGGCCAGCCCCCACCGGCGTCCTGCATGCTCTTGGGGGGTGGGGCAGGGCCCCCTCCCTCTGCGCCAGCCCCTGGGGCCTCTGCACCACCTCCGCAGGGAACGCTGCTGCTGGGTGACAGTGGGCCAGGTGAGGTGGGCCCCTATGGGGCAGTCTAGTCATTTGAAGCATTTTAAAATACAAATTCATGCAAGTTCATTTTTAAAGATTAATTAAACATATAAAGATTGAGTGCCGCAAAGATGTGTAGACGTGCAAGCACCCTGGAAGGTATCTTGTTTACAAAAAAAAGCTATGATGTACCAGGTTGCAAAGCTGAAGAGGTATTCTACCAGCTACTGGGATCCAGGGGGCTGCCTGAAATTGATTTCTTGAATAGGATTACTCTATATTGGCACCAAACCGGGCCCAGCCCATTGTGAGTTGGCAGTGATGAGGAAGGAAAAACTGTATAGCAACAAAGTAGCTTATTGTGGAAATCAGAGTCTTAAATGCCCTATTTGATCTGCTTTTTAATCACATTTCAATGGTGTGTGGCTGAGTGCTTCAAAGAAAGACTTGATGCTAGTTTGGTGTAGTCGGTTTAGAAATTCATATGGACTGAACAGTGGGGGTTGATTTCATTTTAAAAAGGGAAACTTTGATAACCCGTCCCATAAATCTTTTGTGTGTAACTGAAGAAGGCAAACTTTGAAAAACCAGTTCAAAAGTCTTGTGTGTAGCTGAAGTTTTCTGATAGACTTGGATTCCTTACCTTGAATATTCTCCACCCATCAGACTGTATCTGGAAAGTCCTTTGCAGTACTTCTGCACACAGGTATGTGGCATCAATCGGCTCAGCGTTATCTGCACTTTAAGTGACATGCATGATGCCTACCTAGCTGCCACCCCAGCGCACTGACATCAGTTCTTTTATTTCTGTGCAGATCCGGATAGAGCTACCTCAGTCCTTTTTTTTTTTTTGGACAACCTTTTTTTGACTTTTTGAGCTAAGCTTTCAGTGTGCATTAGTGTGGGTCCTGGCACAGGCTGTGTGTCTGTGGATGAACCCCCACCTGTTTTTCTTGTGGTGCTTTCCGCTAGGTCTGGACTCCAAGGCCAACTTAGACTGTCGAGCGATAAACCCCAAGGCAACCAGGGACCGTGCACTGGAGCTCCTGGTTGCATGGCATCAGACGACTCTGCAGTACTCGTGGTCACAAGATAGGTCCTTGGCTGCTCTGTCGTTCCTGCTATTCATCGCCTCGCTCAAAATTGTCCGGTAAGTCTCACAAGAAAAAGAAATCGAAGTGATCTTGAACTTCACGGCACAAGTCCAAGTCATCGAACGAGGCACAAGAACGATGACACAAATCTAAGACCCGCTCCCACATAGACCTGATCAGAAGGAGTATTGGGGATTCCATACCTGCGTGGCGACCTTTTTCACGTTTATGGCCAGGACCAGCGGTACTCGCCTAATTATACTGTTTCTTCTACAATATTATCAGCCATCTTGTACTGCTTCTGATAAGGTCTGATTTATCACTTTGTTTTACGGAGGTGCAACCCACGTGGAGCTACCAGATAAACCACAGTGTTGGTCTTGGAGTTTGCTGCTCCCAAGAGAGAGCTCACCCACTTATATATTCCCAAGCCTTTGAAAAATTCAGCTAGTGAGTAAAAAAGTTGGCTGTTCATCTCTGAAGAAAAAGATTTGTAAACCATCTGCATTTGAAGGTTATGACCATCTAAGCGGCAGATCCCTCTCCCTTCCCTAACCGGAGCACACAGTGGTGACGGATGCTTCCCTCCTGGGATGGGGCGGCCACATGGGAGAGTCAGAGATCAGAGGCCTCTGGTCTCCAGTGGAGTCCAGGCTCCATATCAACCTTCTGGAGCGTCGGGCAATCCTTCTTGCACTGAAGGCATTCCTTCCCTCTGTTAAGGAGAAGGTGGTGCAGGTGTTCACAGGCAGGCACTACCACCGTCATGTGGTGTTGCAACAAACAAAGTGGGGTGGGGTCGTGGACCCTAAGTCAGGAGACTCTGCGCCTCTGGACATGGCTGGAACGTCAAGGCATTTCATTGATGGTTCAACACCTGGCAGGTTCTTTGAACGCTAGGGCGGAGTACCTCAACTGCCGGTGCCTGACGGATCACGAGTGGCGTCTTCACTTGGAGGTGGTGCGCGGTCTCTTTCGACAATGAGGAGAGCCTTGGTTAGATCTATTCGCCACCGAAGAGAACGCGCAATGTCAGCTGTTCTGCGCGTTGGAATTTCCAAGGTAGCACTCGCTCGGCAACACTTTTCGTCGCGAGTGGAGTTGCGGTCTATTGTACACCTTTCCGCCTATACCACTTCTGTCCAGAGTGCTGAAGAAGATCTGGCGCGACCAGGCCAAAGTCATTCTTGTGGCACCGGACTGGGCTTGAAGAGTTTGGTATCCCGAGATACTCAGTATGAGCGTAGATCCCCCGATCCGACTGCCTCTATGGGAGGATCTTCTGTCGCAGTAGCAGGGGACGGTCCTGCACCCAAACCTGTCCAGCCTCCACCTCCATGCGTGGAGATTGAGCGGCGGCAGTTGAGGCCATTTGACTTGCCTCCTGAAGTCTGTGATGTCATTCTGGCAGCCAGGCGTCCCTCAACTAAATCGGTATATGCCTGCAGGTGGAACAAACTTGTGGCATGGTGCACAGCAAAGGCTGTAGATCCCCTTTCTGTCCCTCTTTGATCCTCCTTTCCTTGGCCCGGCAGGGCTCTGCTCTGGGCACTACCAAGGGCTACTATTTTGCAATCGCTGCCTTTCTCAGGCTTCCCGATCAGCCCTCTCTTTTCAGGTCCCCTGTTGTTAATAGATTTCTCAAAGGTATTACTCACCTTTTCCCTCCTATTCAGTTTGTGATGCCACAGTGCGACTTAAATCCTGTATGTACTTTTTTTATGTGCGCTCCTTTTGAGCCGCTCCACAACTGTCCTCTTCATTTGTTGACTTTAAAGACTGCTTTCCTGGTTGCCATTACCTCCGCTAGGCGCGTTAGTGAGCTCCAGGCTCTTTCTTGTAAGCCTCCTTTTCTGGAAGTCCACCCGGACAAGGTTGTGCTGCGCTTTCTTCCTTCCTTCTTGCCAAAAGTAGTCACTGCTTTTCACATTGGGCAGACTATCACCTTGCTCACTTTCTTTCCCCCTCCTTCCAGAGAGGCTCCACCGTCTGGACCCAAAACGTGCGCTCTCCTTTTATCTGAACCGCACACAACAGTTCCGGGTGGATGACCAGCTCTTTGTTGGCTACGTTGGTGCCAAGAAAGACCGGGCTGTACACAAGAGCACTATCTCCCGCTGGGTTGTCTTGTGTATCAAAGCCTGTTATTCTCTTGCTAAAAAGGAACCTCCGGTGGGGTTGCGCTCCCATTCTACCAGGGCGACAGCAGCTACTACTGCATTGGGACGTGGTGCCCCCCTACAAGACATTTGTCAGGCAACCATGTGGGCCTCGCTGCACACTTTTACTAAGCATTATTGCCTAGACCTCATGTCTGGAGAGACGTCTTCTTTGGCCGTTCTGTTCTTCCTGACTTTCTGGTGTGATCTTTGTTTGCAGTCCCATCGTCGGGGTTAGTATTGCTGGGGTATCTATTCTAAGGTAAGGAATCTATCACTAACGTGTCTCTTTCAAATGCCCAAGTTACTTCCTTGTGTAACGATATATCTGTAGGAGACATTAGTTAGTGATAGATTCCTTACCACCCCTCCCATCCTCCCCTTTCTGCGAACTGATTTCTAGGGTTAAGGTTATCCCTTTCAGGGCCCTAGTTTCAATGCACCAGTGGTCAGTATCTTCTATGGCTCTGCGGTACTGTTGCAGAAAGTCATGTACAGAACTGACGTTCGTGCGCGTGGGCGCCTCTAACTAGCCCCAGTGACATCATCTCGGAGACTACGATGCCAGCGACGTACGCAGAGCCGTACGACGATGCCTACCGACACGCAGGGGTACTGCTGACGAAGAAACTTTCCGGATCCAGTCTGACGCCTGGGGATATTCTAAGCTAAGGCATCTATCACTAACTAATGTCCTTAACAGATATATTGTTACACCAGGAAGTAACTTGTGCGTTCGTCAATATTCTGCATTGAAAATCATAACAGAGAAAACTGCCACTATGCCTCCAAGTCCTCCTGACTCACATAATGCCCCACTGGTGACAGGTCAGTTCTTTTTTTCCAGCTCCTTCTCTGAGGATCCTGGTGCAATGGGCTCTTCGAGATTTGACAATTTATTTGTTCATTTTTTCTCTTACAATTTACCCAAATTGTCTTCACCCTACGGTTTTAAGTGTTCGAGGCATGTGGGCTGCTAAATTCATATCTAGTGCATAGATCGCCGCCTAGTGTTGGGTCCGGATGATTGCACATTGTTGTCCTGGAAGAGTCTTCGAAGTATCACGAGATAGGTGGCTCCTCCCCTGGACTACAGTGCGCATGGGCATCGACTCCATCCCCAGATTGTTTTTTTCCGCCATTGGGTTCGGATGTGGTTTTCGACGTCTCCGTGTCGGAACCGATAAACTTTGTTCTTAAGGCCAAAAGGCCTTAGTTACCTGCGTCGGTATTGTTTGCGCACGGTCTCGAGCGTCGTCCGACTCTCTGAGCCGGAAATCTACGGAGTCAAGTTACTCTTCGGACATCGAGGCCCTCTCGTCGCAGCAAGACCCGACGAACTTAACATGGAGCGGAGCCCGTTTAAGTTCTGCCCCGTCTGTGGATCCAAATATCCACACATCGATGTGCATCCGGTCTGTAATAAATGCCTGTCACCGGACCACAACGAAGAAAACTGCATGGCCTACTCTAAATTCAGGTCAAAGAAGACGCTCAAGCATCGGCGCGCGGCGCGCCTCGAGGCCCAGCGAACGACACCGGCTCCCGACAACATATTAGACGACCCCGCGGAGGAAGGTGGTAGCCATCATCCCCAGATTTCACCACCATCGACGGAGGTCCAGGCCGATCCCAAGGAACACGTCGAAGGACAGGGCCAGGACATTGAATACGTCGAGGAGGTAGGGGACGACGAAGAAGTTTATGGGGCCACGGAAGATAGCTCAGAGGAAGAGCTATGCCCCGAAGTCTATATTACTCAGGCTCAGGTCACGGGATCGCCACTCGGCCTTACCCACGACCCTGCACCGCTATCCCCGGCCCCGCATTCTAGCCCGGCCACGGACACTCAAGCGGAGCCGCCATTGCACGTATCGAAACTGAAACTGAAACCTTCGGGTTCTACGGCACCTAAAATGGCCGACGTCCAGCCGAAATCGAAACCGAAAATCACGGATTCGACAACACCTAAAATGGCCGACGTGCAACCAAAACTAACAAAGCCTGCTCCTTCATCGACTCCGTCCACCTCCGGCCCACAGAAGTCGAAGAAGGCTGTCGAGTCAACAGCGTCGCAGAAGGTGCACAAGGACCCGTCCTCCAAAAAGGCCGTCCATCAAGAGTCGACCTCTGTTGCTCCGGCACGGACGTCGAAGTCTGTTCACATGCCTTCGGACGCTCCTACGGCACCGTCAACTAAACGCACAGTCGAACAAACATCCACTACAAGCCACGACCCGAAGGCCGCAGGCACTACGCATCGGCACAAAGATGCCGGATCGGCAGCATCGGCGTCGGCGCCAAGGCCTACAACGGAACTGCGCCACGTTGCGGCTGAAGATTCGTCGATGCAAATACCGTCGACACCGAGCGACTCGGACGCCACCGGACACCGGCCGTCGGCTACAACGCCCTCCGCCTCCTTCACTAAGCAGGTCACCGACTCCCTGAAACCGATTCGGGAAAAGACTTTGTTGGCGACGGCTTCCACGCCATCGGCTCCAAAAACGGTGGACGCACCGCAGAAGTCATCAACCAAGCTTCTTTACACTCTTCCATCAAAGGTGGCACCAAAGGCATTTGCACCTAGATCGGTGCCAAGGACTTCGGATCCTTCAGCGCATCACGCCTCAGAAGAACAATCTGAGCATTACATCGATGCCCAAACAGGGAAACTGACCCTTTACAAAAGGAAGATCACTTCCCAACCACTGGAATCCTATGTTATTCCACTGAAAAAAAAGAGGCCAGCACAGGACATTCCTGCCCTTATTGAGCCTATTCTACCACCTCCTAGAAGGAGTCCATCACCTTCCCCCAACCAATCAGGGGGAGAGGGTGATGAGGAAGACAACCAATACAATTTCCCAGTGGACAATGACCCTGATGTTCAGCAGGACACATATGACGACACTGGGGACCAAGGTGGACAGCAGGTGGTACAAGATCCACAAGGTTTTGGGGCACGTACATCTCCAACAGAGGATTCTGCGGCATTTAATGCTTTAATAGAACGGGCAGCAGCAAATCATGATGTGGACATGCATGCTGACCCGGTGGAGGAAGATTTTTTGTTTGACACTTTCTCTGTCTCAGAAAGAACAGTTAAGATACTTCCTATGCTCAAAGGTGTCCTTAAACATGCTCCAAAGATCTTTAAAGAACCTACCAGGGCACGAGTGGTCAACCCACGTATCGAGAAGAAATACAGGCCAGCTCCTGCAGATCCAGCATATATTCGAGGACAGTTGCCTCTAGACTCGTTGGTGGTCGCTAATGCCCGCAAAAGGGCAAACTCCCAAACTACGGGTGAAGCTCCTCCCCCTGACAAGGAGTCGAAAGTGCTTGAGGCATCCGGCAAGAGGGTGGCTGCGCAGGCTGCCAATGTATGGCGTATAGCAAACACACAGGCACTATTGGCGCGTTACGATAGGGCGCATTACGACACCCTAGAACAGCTCCTTCAACATCTACCTGATGAGTATAAAGAAGCAGCCGAAATGCTCATACAAGAGGGAAAGCTTATATCAAACGCTGCAATAAAGTGTGCACTTGATGTGGCAGACACAGCGGCTAGGGGAATTAACACTAGCGTCATGCTGAGGCGACAAGCTTGGCTTCGTATATCTGGATTTAAGCCTGACATCCAAACTACAATCCTCAACCAGCCCGTCAATCCTGACAGACTGTTTGGCCCAGATGTAGACACCACACTTGAAAAAATTAAGAAGGACAACGAGACTGCTAAGTCCATGGGGGCACTTCAGTCACAACAGTTCAGGGGAAGCACTTTTCGTCGCTCAGGATCGCGTGGTGTTACCAGAGGACACTTGGGTCAACAATCACAATTTACAAAGGGTGGTGCACAATCCACCTACCCCAAGCAGGGTAGAGGGGGATACAGAGGTAACAGTGCCAAGGGCAGGGGCAGAGGGAACAACAACTCACGTTCCTCTGCCCCGAATAAACAGTGACTCTCTGTCACTGCCCCCCGACCATCCAACACCTGTCGGGGGGAGACTCCAGCAGTTCCTGCCAGTCTGGACATCCATCACCACAGACAGGTGGGTGCGAACACTTATCCAATACGGTTATTGTTTGGAGTTAACATCCACTCCTCCCAACATTCCCCCAAGACACCGTCCTATGTCGGCAGAGCACTTGCACTTATTGCAGCAGGAAGTCTTGGTGATGCTGCAAAAAGGCGCAATCGAGCTCGTACCAGTGGAAGAGGAAGGCACAGGAGTCTATTCCCTGTACTTCCTCATCCCAAAAAAGGACGGATCCCTCAGACCTATTCTGGATCTACGCCCCCTCAACATGTACATACTGTCGGAGCATTTTCACATGCTGACACTACAACAAATTCTTCCCCTGCTAAATCAAGGGGACTTCCTAGCAACCTTAGACCTCAAGGATGCTTATTTCCACATCCCACTCCACCCATCCCACAGAAGATACCTCCGGTTCACCATTCAAAACAGGCACTACCAGTTCAAAGTCCTACCCTTCGGGGTGACTACTGCCCCCAGAGTGTTTACAAAGTGTCTGGCGACAGTGGTGGCACACCTCAGAAGGCAGAACATACATGTCTACCCGTACCTAGACGACTGGCTTGTTCAAGCAAAGTCGGAACAACAGTGCGCCGCAGACATGTCCCACACTATTCAACTCCTTCACAGTCTGGGGTTCTCGCTAAACTACCCAAAGTCGCACCTTCAACCAGCCCATGTGCGGCAATATCTGGGCGCGACAATAAACACCCTGACTGCTATGGCTCAGCCAAACCCAGCCAGGATCAACAGCATTCAGTCACTGATCCAGAGGTTCAGACCGCAACACTCCCTGCCTGCGAGAGTGTTCATGCAGTTGATAGGCATGATGGCCTCCTGCATTTTCATAGTCCCGCACGCGAGGTTGCACATGCGTCCTCTCCAAGAATGCTTGGCAAATCAGTGGACACAGGCTCGGGGACAACTGACGGACCTAGTGTTGGTGACCGGTCGGGCATACAACTCTCTGCATTGGTGGAATCCACACAACCTTTGCAAGGGACGACCGTTCCAAGAGCCTGTGCCACAGATTATACTGACAACGGACGCGTCTCTCCAAGGGTGGGGAGCTCATGTGCTCCACTACACTGTGCAGGGAATGTGGTCCACTCAACAACAGAAGTTGCACATCAACTACCTGGAATTGATGGCAATCTTCATGGCGATGAAGTCCTTCAAGGTACATTTGTGCAACAGTCGTGTTGATCCGGACGGACAACATGACAGCCATGTACTACATCCAAAAGCAGGGAGGTACTCACTCACCACAGCTGTCTCATCTGGCTCAGAGCATGTGGAAGTGGGCCATTCAGAGGAACATTTTCCTCATGGCGGAACACCTCCCCGGCAAGGACAATCAGATGGCGGATCTGCTCAGCAGGTACAGCCATCAAATGCACGAGTGGGAGATACATCCATCAGTGCTCCACCCGTACTTCCAGCAGTGGGGTCATCCAGAGATAGACCTGTTTGCCACAAGGGAAAACGCAACATGCCAAAGCTTTGCCGCCAGGTTCCCTCACGTGGAATCGCAGGGGAATGCGATATGGATGAACTGGTCAGGCAAATTTGCGTACGCTTTTCCCCCAGCGCCTCTCATTCCGCTGGTGGCAAGAAAGCTAAAGCAACACTCGATGAATCTCATCCTGGTTGCTCCAACATGGGCACGCCAACCATGGTACACCACGTTACTAGAACTTTCCTTGGTACCGCATCAAAGGCTGCATCTCACACCCAGCCTCTTGACGCAGAACCATGGCGACATTCAGCATCCAGATCTGCAACAGCTCAATCTGGCGATCTGGCTCCTGAGGTCTTAGAATTTGGCTACCTCAACCTGCCTCCTGAATGCATGGACATCATCCGGGAGGCAAGGAAGCCCACGACCAGAGCTTGCTATGCTGCAAAATGGAAGCGGTTTGTCATTTACTGTACAGACAACAATATCAACCCGCTAGATGCTTCCATTCCTAACATCATCTGCTATTTGTTACATCTTTACAAATGCAATCTAGCGTACGCCTCCATTCGGATACATTTATCCGCCATAGCGGCTTATCTCCAGAATAGGCAGCACCTCTCTGTTTTCAGGGTGCCTGCCATTAAAGCCTTCCTAGAGGGACTGAAACGAGTCATTCCTCCTAGAACTCCACCAGCTCCCGTGTGGAACCTCAATGTGGTCCTCACTAGGCTAATGGGCCCACCTTTCGAGCCACTGCACTCCTGCGAACTTCAGTTTCTAACGTGGAAAGTGGCTTTTCTCATTGCTATCACGTCGCTCAGGCGTGTTAGTGAGCTGCAAGCGCTCACAATCCAAGAGCCATTCATCCAAATACACTCTAACAGGGTGGTGCTCCGCACTAACCCCAAATTCCTTCCAAAGGTGGTGTCACAGTTTCATATCAACCAGACTATTGACCTGCCTGCATTTTTCCAAAACCCACAAACGGTAGCAGAAAGAATGCTTCATACATTAGACGTTAGGAGGGCGCTAATGCACTACATTGACAGAACACAACCCTTTAGAAAGACACAACAACTCTTTGTTGCCTTCTCAGCACAACACAAAGGCAACCCCATTTCCAAAGCAGGAATAGCCAGATGGATTGTTAAATGCATTCAAATCTGTTATCAAAAGGCTAAACGCACTTTAACAATACCCCCAAGGGCGCACTCCACACGCAAATTGGGGGCCTCCATGGCTTTCCTGGGGAACATTCCTTTAGAAGACATTTGTAGAGCAGCCACATGGTATACACAAACTACTCTGCACTCTGAAGCCCTCGAATCACCTCACAGACCCCCTACCTGCTAATGCAGTAAAAGACTTCACCCCCTTGCTCCTCCCTCTTTGGACCAAAATCATCAACAGCTCCCTTCAACAAGGACTCATCCCAGACTCCCTCAAGGTGGGGCAAGTCACACCTATACTCAAGAAACCCACAGCTGACCCGTCTGACCTGAACAACTACCGGCCTATCACCAATATCCCCACCCTGGCCAAACTGCTGGAGAAATGTGTCCAACTCCAATTAACAAAACACATTGACCAATTTGACCTCCTCAACACTCACCAATCAGGCTTTCGAGCGAAACATAGCACGGAAACAGCTATGACACACATAATTGATGACGCCCTCCAAATACTTGACCGCAATGATTCCTGCCTCCTCATCCTTCTTGACCTATCGTCAGCTTTTGACACGGTCAAGCATGAGAACTTATTGGAGCTGCTAAGCACTAGAATGGGTCTTTCGGGAACTGTTCTCAAATGGTTTTCTTCTTTCCTTCATAACCGGTCGCAGAAGTTCAAGATCGACAATGTGCTATCTAAACCAGTGCCTGCAGATCTAGGTGTCCCGCAAGGATCCTCCCTCTCCCCCACACTGTTCAACCTCGTCATGGAACCACTCGCCACCTTGCTCCAAGCATCCAATGTTCAATTCCATATGTACGCCGATGAAACACAACTTTACCTAAAGCTACAATCCCCGGAAGATATCAAACTACTGAATTCCACACTTAGCAACACTCAATCCTGGCTGGCCGTTAATCACCTCAAACTAAATGCGCTGAAAACGAGTTCCTACTCATCTCACCCCCGGCGAAAACTTCCACCACCCAAACGTGGCTCAATAACCTGACAACACTCAATGTCCAACCTACTATCGTGGACTCAGCAAAATCCCTAGGCATCACAGTTGACGCCAAGCTCAACATGCAACAACACGTTAGCAAAGCCACAAAAGGGGCTAATTTCCAAATCAACACACTGAGGAAACTCAAACCCTTCCTCCCTGCCAAAGACTTCCAAACAGCTGTACAAGCTTTAGTCATCCCTCGCATAGACTACGGAATTGTGGCCCTCAGCGGACTCCCGCAATCTACAACAGCACCCCTAAGAGCCTCCCTGAACGCTGCCGCGAGACTCGTTACTGGCTCAAGAAAACATTCGCATATTTCCCCAGACCTAAAATCTCTAAAATGGCTGCCTTTTGAAGCCAGAATACAGCTAAAAATTGCAATAATGACACACTCGGCCGTGCACCACAAAGCACCCAACTACCTCGCGCAAAAGCTGTCTATTTCAGGAGGGTCGAGATCCAATAGTAGTACAAAAAATCTACTTCTGAAACCTAGTAGATTCCGGAAAGAAAAAACATACAAGCGCTCCTTCTCAGGAATGGCACCCAGGATTTGGAATGCGCTCCCTTCGGAAACCAGGCTTATCTCCTCCACTGCACTCTTCAAGAAAGAGGTGAAAAGAATCCTTCTGGCCAAGATCTCCTGAACCTTACAGAGACTGGATCTGAGTCTCTGCATCGCGCTGTACCACTGATCACCCTGCCCTTTGGCGCTATCCTCCTACCTAGGGGGTCACTACTACGATACTCTCTTTCTAACGACCAATATATGCTACGCTTTGTTGTATTTATATTACTTGTTTACCTGACGGTATGTTGACATGTTTCTGTACATTATTGTTAGCTTCTATGTTTAGTGATTACTATATTGCTCCCATTATATTGTTCATTCATGTTGCCCTTGCCCCTGTCTCTGTGAAGCGCTCTGATATCTGTAAGGATCTTGTTCGCGCTATATAAAACTTTGAATAAATAAATAAATAAATAAATACACCACACACATTTACCAAGCATTACTGCGTAGATGTGCATTCCAAACAGCAGGCAGCTGTCGGACAGGCTGTTCTCAAGACACTTTTTCAAGCTTCTGCAGCTGGCACGGGCAACCGCCCTTAATGGAGGGACTGCTGTGTATTCTATGCACTAGATATGAATTTAGCAGCCCACATGCCTCGAACTGAATATGCTACTTACCAGTATGCATCTGTTCTTGGCATGTAGGGCTGCTAACATTCATATCGCCCGCCCTCCTCCCCGGTGCCCGTAGCGGCTGCAGACACTCTCTTGCATTCATCATTAGCATGGACATCCTCTACACTGTTTCACTCCATCTCTGCCACAATGGCTAAAAACAATCTGGGGATGGAGTCGATGCCCATGCGCACTGTAGTCCAGGGGAGGAGCCCCCTATCTCGTGATACTTCGAAGACTCTTCCAGGACAACAATGTGCAATCATCCGGACCCAACACTAGGCGGCGATCTATGCACTAGATATGAATGTTAGCAGCCCTACATGCCAAGAACAGATGCATACTGGTAAGTAGCATATTCAATTAGGTTGCTTTTAACCTTTTTTCCTGACTGAAAATAATTTGTAATCAGTCAGAAAATGCCTGTTCGAGGCATATGAGCTGTAGATTGTATACTGTAGCATTAGATTGCCATCTGGTTTTGGACTCAGATGTTTGCACTTTGTTATTGTAGAAGGTTTGTAGTCACAAGATAGGTGACTCCTCCTTTGGTTAGTAGTGCGCATGGGCATCACCTCCATCTCCAGATTGTTTTTTTCCGCCATCAGGTTCGGATGAAACTCCGTAGACATGTATGGTTACGCATTTCCGGATTTAAACAGGAAGTTCAAACAACTATTTTAAATCAATCGTTTGATCAGGAACACCTCTCTGGGTCAGCTGTAGACCGCTCTAGACACAAGCATTGGCATAGCCAATAGGTCTCGCTTTTGGGACCTTATAAGTATTTACTTATGCAGCACAATATCCTTGGTGCAACAAAATCAACGGTTGCATGGCTAAACACTTATAAGGTCCTAAAGGCGAGACCTATTGGCTATGCCAGTGCTTGTTATGATTTACAACAGCAAAGTGAGAGTGTGATTTGTGTAGGGATCACTTTAAAATCGAGCATAAACTGATATGGCTTGTTTGACTGGCAGAACTCCTGAAACAATGTGGAAATTAGTTGGTTGAATTAGGAGGTATGGATAGTGCAAATAATGCAGCTTATTAAACACTACTTATGCAGTACATTGTCGCATTATTGTCTAGCTATCATGAAGTTCTAATAAACTGAACAGAACCCAGTAGATTATAAAATGCATTGGTTAATTAATAAAACACTGGCAATTCAGAAAATACTGTTTGCGATCAGTGAATGTTTTTGATTACTTGAAAACAAAGCAATTTCACACTAGTCTATGCAACCTCTCAAAATAAATGTCATTGTTCACACAAGAAGTACCCCCAACTTTCTGTACATATTTATTATGTGAGTGTTAGGAAACAATATAAGATTAAATATATTAGACCTTAAATACAGGACCCCTCTCAAGAGTATATGAATTAACAACATGCCCCCACCCCAACAACAATGCAAAAGGGATTTTAGGGTAGGAAAGTATGGGGTCACTCAATGAATTTTGTTGATAAGAAATTACAAACTAGTGTGAAATTTTGACGTGCACATTACTTTTAATGGTGTTTTGCAATTATTGTTTTCTTTCTCAAAATTTATCTTGAAAAAGTAGTAGAAGATTGTGTATTTTAAAGCTTGCTGTGCTAAGAACATGAGTGAAAAGAGAATATAATATGAAAGCTGGTTCCCCTACAAGTTTCTCGAAATAACTAGTACGAATCCTACCCTTGCTCCGGGCAAGGGAAGGATTTACATAAAAAAGAAAGGTGCAAAGACACTGCTGCACCAGCGAAGTTATTCTGTAGGTATGCACACTTACAATATGATGCAGGTATCATATTTCTTTTAGTTTACTGATCATTAAATTAAAAAAAATTAACACTAAGTAGCGCAAAACAGATTTTTGTTCTTGCAGTTTGCTGGCTGGTCATACCCTCCACCCCATAATAATAATAATAATAACAATGAAAAAAAATTAAAGAGGAAATGGGAGGCAATGGAGGAGTGGAGGAGGAAGAAACAGGGAGTGGGCGAGGGAGATAAAATGGCAGGACAGAAGAACATGAGGGAGAGAGCTGGAAGCTCCCAGGAAGTGCTTAAGCAAAAAGAAAAATATTAGTCTCTAAAAGTGAGAATTGGAAGGACAGAAGCAACTAATCGGAGAAATAGAAAACAGGCTATGCTACAAGGGAGGGACAAACACAAGATGAACAAGCTAGAACAAGGAAAACTATTGAAGAATAAGCAGCAATCAAATTAGCGTGACAAAAAGGCGAACCAATTGCAAGTGGCTTGGCGTACTGTAGCCCAAAATAAGTCTTTTGCAACCTGACTGCTCATAATGTCTGGTATGCTCGACCAAATGAGGAAGCAATCTTCTACTCATGGATGACATTTAAATGTATTAACTGTACTTCTCTTCATGAATGATATTTGAACTGAAAATAATGGCGCTTAGTGTGGTTGCTAACATTTAAAGAATACATACATGCACTTTTTTGGAAACCAATGATAAAATGTGTCTTGTCTTTGTATCATAACACCAAGATGCTCCATATTATATGTAACATTTCAAGACCATTGTTGTTTTGGCCAAAAGCGTATTGCTTACTAGGATTCATAGTCTAGCTTTCCTAAAGATAAGAAGTCTACGAGACTCAGTATGAAATACATTACTGGCACTAGATGAAAAGTTTGAACTAGCATGAACGATAAAGGGTGACTTCACCGAATGGATTTGTGTATTTGGGATGTTTTGTATAACACTAACATTTCCCCTCTTGGCCACTTCAGAGCACCAGGGATTAGAGTTCTGAAATCTTATTTATTAAATATATCATGTGTTTGTAAAATACATACTATTGATGATGGCCGTTTCTACGAAGATAATAGAAGTTAGATGATTGTCTAAATTATTGCAAATACAATTAATTTCAAACAATTTGATAAGCTGTGCTACACTACTGCCCCACACTAATAGTTAAAAGTATGGAACAGGATATAAGGAGGGTACATATTGAGTGTGGTATAAACTGCCACACTCACTCACATAGAAGAATGGAGCCCTGTGTAATGAGTGACAGTTTTAGACAGTCCAGACTTATTATACATTGTCCTACATGTTGGAAAAATACAAACGTAAAAGAGAATGTAAAGTGATCTTGGTTACCAAGCCAAGAGTAGCTGAGGGTGTAGTGAATGACATGTAAAATGACAGCTAACTGGGTGACTGAAGTACCACATAGGCATTTGAACACACTCATTGCACACTACAAAATGTTTAAATAGTTGCGAACCATCAAACATTTTAAGTTTGTGGGTTTTTAAGTAGTATGTAATGTTCTACTGATAGTGCAGACTTTTGAAGCAGGCTGTGCTTGTACATCAGGCTATGAATATGTATAGGGTCCCTGGACAGCTGCCAACTGACGTGGGTCAGTGGGTTGACATTTAGTTTGCTTTGCCATTTAATCCATCAGTCCTAAACATTATTGAACTTAAGATTCTACTTTTCAATTACAAGACTACAAATCACTGCGCACCTACTGCAGCAGCCTAGAAAAAAAACAGGGCAGGCTGGCCGCATGTCACCCTCGTGGCATGTGGCCAGTTGACAGGCATGTATGTAGCTGAACTACTCTGCAAATACTGGGATGCATTTTAAAAGAATGACTGCAGATTATTTTTAGAAAGTCTGTAGCAAATGTTTTAGAGCAATGTCAGTCCTCTTTTACAGTGCAGTAAAAATAAATATCAAACTTGATATCTCCTGCAGAAGGGGTGTTAGCTTATGTAAATATGCTGCACACCTTTTGGACTGCAATTTAGGCCTAATGTATCCGAGAATTTTTACCATTCTGTGTCTATAGAGATAGGTGTTGGTACATAAGGGCCTTACTTCTTTCCTTAAGTGGAGCACCCGCCTAGCCCCAATGACATGGGGAGATAATTGGAGAAAAACACCTAATGCTGTATGGGGTAGGAAAAACATCCCCATAACTTCACTTAACACACAGTCGCCTTTATAAGTATTTTTGGTGGAGTTTCAATGCAGAATCAGGGCCAATTGAAAATGTATGCCCCGTATCACCTCTCCATTGAAGCAGTGGATAAGTGTGACATTAACATGAAAAGGACTTTAATGCTCAGCATATTATCACCTTGAGAGTACGATACCCAGTCCAAGCTCTCCACACCAACTTGCTACTGACCCACCATTGGATAGTGTAGAGCAACCATGGTTCAGAGAATGCCTGTGAAGCATCTTCCCTCCAGGGTCTCCTACCTTGGCGTTGTCAGTCTGGTTACAGTTGTCCCCATTGCAGTAATACATGCTGCTAAGGTAGAGAGGCTACGGCTGGATACAGCTGATATTCCACAATTCTCTCCCAAGCCACACCGAGTACCCACAATTGAGCATCGAAAGGGAAACAGGACAATAATGCAGAAGACTACTGGCGATAGCTAACCGGACCGACATCTTGGAATGGCAAAGATTCAGAATAACTGCGGTCAATGTCGGGAAAGAAACAAAACAAACAGGACTGAATACACTATTTCAAACTGCTACAACCGATACAGGTAGCCACCGCTAAGGCACAACTGCTGTATAGTCTATGCTACAGTATACTATCAACAGCTCGTATGCCTCGAACGGAAAATGCTACTTACCAGTATGCGTCTGTTCTTGGCATGTAGAGCTGTAGATTCGTATACTCCCACCTGCCTCCCCGGATACCTGTGTCTGTTGCAGTAATATCTTACTTGGATACATTACACATGGACATCTTTCTATTTCTAACGAACTCCATCACCCTTTATGGTGAAAACAACCTGGAGATGGAGTCGATGCCCATGCGCACTACTAACCAAAGGAGGAGTCACCTATCTCGTGACTACAAAACTTCTACAATAACAAAGTGCAAACATCCGAGCCCATCACGAGATGGCGATCTAATGCTACAGTATACAAATCTACAGCTCTACATACCAAGAACAGATGCATACTGGCAAGTAGCATTTTCCTCCCTCTTCAACAAGTGCACTTCGTGTGGCAGAAAAGATGGTAAAATCTGGTCCATATTCTGTGTATATTGTATTGTATTGTAATTGCATTTATATAGCGCTTACTACTCCTGACGAGGCGTCAAAGCGCTTTTTCAACGGGTAGCACGCTACTCCGGGACCTATAAAGGATTAGTGTTGAATTAGTATAGTGAAACATGCAAGTACATTTTAAGTGGTGGATAGGTTAGTCAGTTATTTGGATTTGGAATGATAGCAGAAGGATAGAGGAGGGGAAAAAAAGTTTGTATTTATATAGCCCTAGTTACCCCTGATGGGGTGTTCAAACATGCTATTCAGGAAGCCCATAAAGGATTAGTGGTGAATTAATATGGTAACATATGAAAGTATTTCAGTGGTGGATATTAGTCAGTTATTTGGAGTGAGAAGGATAGCGGAGAGCTAAAAGGGAAAGAAAGGTTTGCATTCATATTGCATGTGTTACCCCTGATGGATGTTGAATCGCTTTTCTGGCGAGTAACACGCCATTCCGGAGCTCATAAAGGATTAGTTTTGAAAATTTGTATAGTAAAATATGAAGTAATTTGAGTATTGGATCTGTTATTCAGTTATTTGGGTAGAGAAGGGTAGGTGGCGGGATAGTGAAAAGAGAGGTTTGTATTTATATAGCGCTTACTACCCCATATGGGGTTTTGAAGCGCAAGTAGCAGGCTACTCTGGAACCCATCAGGATTAGTGTTGAATTAGTATGGTGAAACACGAGAGTAATTTTTGCGGTGGATATGTTAGTCAGTTATTTGGATTGAGAAGGGCTGCGGAGGGGTAGAAAAGAGGGAAGACTATAGACAGGGTTATTTTGGGGATCATAGTAGTGGTATGGGGTTTGGGGTTAAATGAGAGTGGATGTAGAGGATATATTGAGCGAAGTATAAGCTGAGAAATGGGGACGTGCATTGGAAATGCTAAATTAGGTGATAAATATATAGATCCATAAGTACATTGAAAGTATATAGATGCATAACGGAGGTATGTACATTGGGCAGTACTTCTGGCCCTGGCCAGTCTCGAACAGGCTCAAATAGGCAACTGCCCTTGTCCTCTCCGCCCTTAACAGGCTCAAACTGGCAACTGCCCTTGTCCTCTCTGCCGTTAGCCTCGACGCCCGGGCTGAGGCGCCCTAAGCCTGGTCTTTTATAGCCCTAGTAATCAGGTGACCCCGTCAGCCAATGGGAACCCTAACCCTAACACTATCCAATCACAACACTAGCCCTAAAAATCTAGAACCAATAGGAGACCAGGACCTTACAGCCAATCCTAGCCCTAGTCCAAGCACCCAATCAGTTCAAAACCCCTAATCTCCACGTACAATCGAGGCCCTAGCCCTACCAGTAGTCCCGCTTCAAGTCCAAGCAACCAATGGCACAGGAAGCCCATGTCCCTACTTCCAATAGATAGCCTAACCCTACTCTTAGTCCCACAACCAGTCCAGCAACTAATCACACCTGAAGCCCTAATCGCTACTTCCAATTAAGTCTAGCCCTAGCCCCAACCACCAATAACACAGGAAACCCTAGTCCCTACTTCCAACAGAAATCCTAACCCTAGCCCCAACCCTACATTGATTGAATCACAGACCCAGAAACCAATCAGAACACTCAAATACCCAACCAATGAGGACACTAACCCTAATACAATAGAAACGTCAGATACAACCACCAATCAGTTTTCGATCATGAGGGAGCTTACGTCTGATGCTAGGACTCTTCCGTCTCAGACCCCGACGCAGGAATCTTGCAATGCATTAAATAATTTCTTTATCGAAAAAATTGCCAAGATCAAGAACACGATTCCTTCAGTCCTCCCTGAGGACATGCCAGCCCCCCCCCCCCCCCCTGAAAACCCGCTCTCCCTGCTTTCCTTCCCTGCCCTTGACCCAAGCACTTTGGCCAAACTTGCTATTCGAGTCAAATCGGGCTCACCCAATGATTGTTGCCCTCCCTCTGTCTTTCGCGACATCTGCCTGTCTATGCCGGACTGCATTTTGCCCTTATTAAATGCCTCACTGGAGACGGGAGCAGTACCTAATTCCTTCAAGGAGGCTGTCCTTGTGCCCCTACTAAAGAAGCCTGGAGCTGACCCGGACGACCTTGCCAACTATCGGCCTATTTCTCTCTTGCCCTACCTATCCAAACTCCTGGAGGCACATGTTACGAGCTGCTTATCTGAATTCATCGAGCGCTCTAACTTCCTCGAACCCAACCAGGCTGGGTTCAGACCAGCCCATTCCACCGAGGCTGTGATCCTGGCAGTCATGGATACTCTTAGGACCAATGCCGATAAAGGGACATCACAGGCGCTTGTCCTGTTGGATCTGTTGGCTGCGTTCGACACGGTGGACCACAACATCCTTATCCACCGTGCCGAGCAAGCCGGCATCCGAGGCCTGGCCTCTGCCTGGCTCAAATCCTTCTTGTCGGGTAGATTGCAGGCGGTCCGGCTCGGTCCCTTCACAGCCGCACAGGTCCCATCTACCTGCGGAGTGCCTCAGGGATCTTCCCTGTCCCCTCTGCTTTTTAATCTCTATCTTCAGCCGCTTATCTTTTCCTTGAAGAGGTGGAATATCACCGTATTCAACTATGCAGACGATCTGCAAATCATTTTTCCGCTTAACACCCCCAATGCAGCCCTCGACTGTCAAGCAGTGATGCTACACATCCAACATTGGATGAACTCCCATCAGCTCAAATTGAACCCGGGGAAGACTGAGTTAATCCTCCCAGGAAACAGTCTTACCCACTGGGGCCCACAGTTCTGGCCAACTGAGCTTGGTTCCCCGCCCGCCCCGGCTAAGTCAGCAAAGAGCCTCGGGGTCATAATTGACTCGGACCTTTCTCTTAAGCCTCAGATCGGTGCGGTTGTGTCCTCATGTATGTTCCAGCTCAGAAAGATCAGGAAAGTCTCCCATCTCCTGACACCAGAGGCCCTGATACAAGTCCTGATTGCCCTGGTGCTCTCCCGCTTGGATTTCTCAAACTCCCTGTACTACGGCCTACCTAAATTCCTCCTTAGTAGGCTCCAGATTGTACTGAACCAAGCGGCAAGGCTGGCCTACAAAACCCAGAAGTGGCAATCTGCGAGACCTCTGCTTCACAGACTTCACTGGCTACCGGTAGAGCAGAGGACCGCATTTAAGATCGGCTGCCTGACCTTCAAAGTTGTGTTCGGGACCTCCCCTGCTTTTCTCAAATCATTGGTCATCCCCTACTGTCCAGCACGTAATCTTCGTTCCTCCCATCGCCTCTTGCTAGCTGTCCCTGCTACCAAATTAAAAAAGACCGGCGGTCGGAGATTTGCCTCCCTAGCCCCCGCCCTCTGGAACCAGTTACCTCTCTCTCTTAAATCTGCCAATTCCCTCTTGGCTTTTAGAAAACTTTTGAAAACCCACCTCTTCACACAGACTGGCTAGACCCTCGTCTCTCCATCTCACCTGCACTCAGCCAGCGCCAGGAAACCTCTCTGTGTCAGCGCGCTATACAAATTTCCCCTAAGATAAGATAAGATAAGATCAGTGTACACATGTACCAAACAATATCAGACCATATAAGGTCCCGGCAACCTCAGACAAGGTTTGCTGGCCAGGGAGTTGGAAGCTGCTTTTCCTGTTCAGAATCTCCTAGGAGACAGACAGGCTCAATCCACATTGGACTACTGCAGGTAAAGGCCTCACTAACTTGAAATCTAACAATACTGTTTGAATACAACTTTACCCCCTCTACTGGCCAAAAAACGAAGTGCACAGTCCCTAGTTAACACAGTTTAAACCGCTCACAGAAGCACCCTCTGATATAGAATATCCCTGTTGCTGGGGAGGTGGGGGGAGGCAGGAAGGCTGGTTTCACTGGCTTGAGAATACAAAATGATGGCTGGGTGCACTGTTTTAACATACAGGTCTTAGCACAGAGCAAAGGAGAAATTTGGAGGGAAAACTGAAAGTCATCAGCAATGAGAGGGAAAAACTACAGAGTTTTTACTGCAAATCCCACAATTGAACATGTTAAATGGAAGCAATCATGGCAGGAAAAAACACAAGTTTAAAACACAAAACAGGTGATAAAATATCCAATCACAGGCAGGTTAAAACTACAATTTTAAAACTGTAACAACCACAGGCAAAGACAGAAATCACAGAAAGGGATTTTTTTTTTAATTTTGTTTTGGGGAAGAGACAGCACTAGTCTGCCTCCTCACCACTTCACTTCCTGGACTCTGCTCACTACAATCTGCGGCACAGGGAGGCTGCAACTCACAGGATGGAGGAGAATGATTTGGGGTGCACCCAGCAAGGCCTTAAGGGGCCTGGGCTAGTGTGAAGGGACGGCTCAGAGTTGCCTGGTAGTTGAATAGCCAATTCCCAGTCCTGGGTCTGCAGGCCTGGGGGGTTGGGGGCTGGGGAGCTGCTTTTCCTGTTCAGAATCTCCTAGGAGACAGACAGGCTCAATCCACACCTTGGACGCCTGCAGGTAAAGGCCTCACTAACTTGAAATCTAACAATACTGTTTGAATAAAACGTTACTCCCTCTACTGGCCAAAAAACGAAGTGGAGTAACCCCTCGTGGGTAGAGAGAAAATAACTCTCTGACAATGAGCACAAGTGCTCTGGTTAGCACATTTTGCCCCAACCTGTTACTGGATAAAGCATATCCTTATAGAAGACCCCTCACTCACCAACCTGGTTGGTGACATGCTTCATCATCGGGGTCCCACCCCATAGGCCGAGTGCCTACAGGGTGTGCTGCGACACCTGATTACAGTGGAGCTGGTTTCGTTTTTATGTGTTCAAGACTATCAAAATTGTGTATTAAAAAGGGCCAACACTACTCACTTCAAGTATTTATTCTTGAGTGCTTGAACCCTTAGTAAAATTAAAGTGTGGCACCTTTGCCTAATTAGGAAGGCTTTGGTGTCAAAAAGTCGTATTAAAATATATAAAAATAGCGAAAGTGTGCTATGTGAATGTGAATGTACAAAACTATTGTTTAAAAAGGTCTACATGTTTCTACATGTGACACTCCACGGGGCACGCCGAGCAAGAACCAAGTAGGTTAATCGGTCTGATGAACAGAAGCGACAAGAGACGGAATCCTGTCAACTTGGTAACGCTGGTGCCCATGAAGCGAGAGTTTCGCTTCTAAGCGTTTTTTCAAAAGAGAAAAACGCACCTTTTGCACGAGATCCCTATTTACGATCTCTAAATTGAACTAGGGCAGGACGCTCCTTAGCGCGGGCGGACCACCCAGTTCAAATCACCTACGGTCCTGACGAAAACCCTTGAATCCATGTATGGGTTGAAACATGTAGACCTTTTTAAACAATAGTTTTGTACATTCACATTCACATAGCACACTTTCGCTATTTTTATATATTTTAATACGACTTTTTGACACCAAAGCCTTCCTAATTAGGCAACGGTGCCACACTTTAATTTTACTAAGGGTTCAAGCACTCAAGAATAAATACTTGAAGTGAGTAGTGTTGGCCCTTTTTAATACACAATTTTGATAGTCTTGAACACATAAAAACGAAACCAGCTCCACTGTAATCAGGTGTCGCAGCACACCCTGTAGGCACTCGGCCTATGGGGTGGGACCCCGATGATGAAGCATGTCACCAACCAGGTTGGTGAGTGAGGGGTCTTCTATAAGGATATGCTTTATCCAGTAACAGGTTGGGGCAAAATGTGCTAACCAGAGCACTTGTGCTCATTGTCAGAGAGTTATTTTCTCTCTACCCACGAGGGGTTACTCCTTTATTGTTTTTTTCATGTTTTTTTCATATTAATTGGGGGACCAGGAGTTCCCACCTCACATAGTGCCTAGCATTAGTATTTTCCCTCTCTCTCTCCATTGTTGCGAACAAAAAACGAAGTGCACAGACCCTAGTAAATGACGAGAGGTTAGTGATGGCCCATTACAGAGTGGCTTAATGCTGCTCATTTTCCCCCTGCTTAAAACAAAGCACTGTTATCAGTATAAAGAGTCTTTTGGCCAGAGCCTGGCACCTCCCTGGGATTATTCGAGGCCCCACTAGGGCGGCCCGCCACCCAGTTTGAAGATCCCTGGTCCAGATACATAGTAGGTATTCAGATCGTAAGGTCCCTCTGCTTGCAAAGCTATTTCCGAAAGCATCGAGTCATTCTAATAAATGAGATGCCTGGCATCATCACTGTAACCTTCTCCACTATGCACAGATGAAGATTCAGACTATTTAAAAGACCTATTTGGGGGCCACAAAGGAAAAAAGTTCAAATACTGCTTCGCTGACCACAGGCATATCGCCATCTAGACTGATTCCTAGGTGCTTACCGTCTGCGTCGCGATCGACGTCGAAAGGCACAAATATACACCCATAGATGTCCAGACTAACGTCAACAGCCTCACAGACTTGGACAAAGTTGACGACGAAACCCAATTCATGAACTTCGAAGTAAACGACGAAGATACGATTGACCATCTCGACATCAAGAAGGTCAACAAACCCATCGAAGCCCCCAGAGAGGGCGTTGAGACAGTCACTTGACAACACTGCAGACTGCAAGATGCCCGTCGACCCTGAGACACTCGACCTGAGAAATCTTGATTGATGGCAAGGACACGATGATAGATGTCAAAAACAAAGAAATAAGTCAGTCTCCCTCTGTAGAGTCAAGGAGTTTACATAAATCTCCAGAAAAGTCAATCAACCTTTCTCCAGGATGGCTGCAAAGTGTTAAGCATTGGCCTGTTCCACCCCAGAGCTTGGCTTTCAACTACTCACAAGCATATTTTCCATCCAGCGGCTCTAAACATACGCCACCTCCGAGAAGTACTCCTCCCTGTACTTCCTCTCCTGAGGTTTCACCTCCATTACCTCCAACAAGATCTGCTCGAAGAGCACACTCTCCAAGGAGAAGATCATAGTCCACGCAAAGATCAAGATCTAGGACCCCCACAGGCGTGGACGGTCCACAACTGGACGATATCATTGTTCTATATTCTTGAGTCAGACCCAGATCTCCCCCCCCCTCCCCTCCCCCACCCCACCCCTCCTGGTCCTCCTCTATTTCCTGGTCTTCATTGAGAGACTACCCGCCAACATTTTCCGGCTCTCCTCTGGCAAGGATTTCCCCTGTGAATGGCCTCATTGCATTTAATGAGGTTTTAATCAGAGGGGCAAAAAGCTAAACATTGTTAAACCTAGTTGAAACGCTTCATCACCAATCAGCATCCAGACCTCTAATACCCCTCGTCCCAGGCTTGTTGGAACCAGCTTTGCACACTTTCTGCAGCACTTTCACTAACAACCAAACTGGTTTTTGCCAGAACATGGGCACTCCTACCAACATTTCAGCCCTTTCACTAACAATAGATGCTGCACTTGTGTTAAAACAGCCCCTGTACCTGTGCTTCATCGATTATAGCTTGGCGTTTAACCTTATAAACAGAAATATATTGTGGCAAAAATTAAAAAGACAAAGAATTCCATCAATGCTACTAAAACAACTAATTTGTCTGCATAGTAATACCTGGGTGCAAGTAAAGCTGGGGGCAGGAGACCATTTAACGAAAAAGATAAACACAACCTCAGGATTAAAACTAGGCTGTGTGCTTGCCCCGCCACTCTTCAATCTTTTTATGGCCAAGCTCCCAGTCCAACTCAACTAAAGCAATTCAAACGCCCCCAAGCTAGGCCGTCAGTTATCCAACCTTCTATATGCAGACGTCCTGGTGCTTATCAGCCGGACACCCATAGGTCTACAACAGGTGCTCAACATCACATCTCAATACTCCGAAACCAATAGTCTAAGCATCAATCAAGAAAAAACAAAAGTCATGTGAGTAAACTTCTTGAAGACAAAAAAGAAACATAACTGGTTCCTGGCAAAGTCCAAACTGGAAATCGTGGCAGACTATAAATACCTGGGGGTTATCATCGATAATCAAGGCAAGTACAAAGCGCAATGTGAGGCAATAAAAAAAGAGGGGATTAATGACGGAAGTGGCATTAAGGAATCTGAAAAATAAGACCGCTGGACCAAGCTTTCTCCCGCTGACCAGGGTGATACAGGCTAAACTAATTCCATCAATCACCTATGGAAGTTAAGCCATGAAAGGGAGAGATGCGGAAACATTGAACGGCACGATTGCAATAGCCATGAGAATGTTCTACGGGTTGCCAGGATATAAATCTCCGACACAAATGAGGCTCAAATTCGGGATGCAAAGACAAGAGCTGGCCTGCAAAGGAGCTTTCATTAAAACCTGGTACTAAATCAAAAAAGGGCAGCCTGAAACGTTAAACTTTTACTTGTGTATGGGACTAGAAGCCTCAGAGACCTACCCAGCTAGACATGTCTTAGACACTGCCTTGGACCAGCTGGGGCTACGGCAACTTTGGGGATCATCAGGGTCCCTGGCAAGCTTAAAACAAATAGATTCATTGTTGACCGTGTTATTTACTATCATACAAGACAAAGCTGCCATGTCAGAAAGTTCACACGGTTAGCTCGCCGTACAGTCCTACAGCAAAGCGACCCCCCCCCCCCCCCCAAGCTTACCTCCAATCTAATTTCTCTAAAACCACAAAAGAAAAGTTCATGTTATTCCTATTAGGTATATTGCCATCTGCATTTCACTTGCCTCCGGGGTTAAGCCGGCACTTTGTCGTCTCTGCGCTGGATGGAGAGGATGACATAGTGCACATCATAACTATAAGCTGGGAATTAATGCAGGAGCTCTGGTCACTACTTAAACCATTCTTCAACAAGAAACTAATACGGTCCTGTAAGCAAGCGTTGCTAGCAAGTTTCTCTGGTAAAGATATTCAACTAAGCTGTTGCCTTGTAAAATTCTTTACTTCTGCTGACCTCAGACTAAAACAGATACAATCAGGTTACCTGAGAAGTTGCATCGGAGCTGGGTCGGATATGACCCGCTAAGCAAAAGTCTGACTGCGCCTTTATTACCCTAAGTGCTAAGAACTCTTGCACATCCAAACCTTGAAGAAAAACATCACCAGTCTAATCTTGCCCACTTTATAGTGAGCCAAAAAAGTTGTTGCTGCACTATGCATTTTAACCTGCACTCAATCGTCTCCCTCACTCGTCTCCCTCACTTTGCTGCTAAGACTCTGACCAGGGAAGTTATCCTACTTTCTGAACTTCTGGTAAATCTCTGCTCACAAAAAAAAGAAGAAGAATCTGGACTGTGGCTCATCAGGGCTGGGGGACTTGTTCTCTTTGCAATTTTTTTTTACTGTGCTCTTAATTGTGGCTATTTGCCGTTTTAAATTGAAGTTTTACAGTTTTATAAGTGATAGCTGTTTTTGTAAAGGTTTTAACTAACTGTGCAATAAATATATTACTTACTTAGATACATTTTTTTCAGTGCAGAATCTGTAGGCCCTGCACCACCATGTATTGTGCTCTGCCCTTGAACAAGATTCACTTTTCCCAGGTCAGATCCACCACTGGATTCTGTGATTGTGGTGGCAGCCTGTATTAAGCGTCCAGGGTCATCTTATTCCACAGTACCGCAGGATAAAGACCTCAAAGAGATTGCCTTGTTGAGTAAAAAGATGTGTAACACCTCTGCACCTTTCAGGAAAGTGGCCAGCGCATTTGTTTAGTTGGGGAGGTAGGACTGGTCTCTCTGGGACTCACTAGCCAGATTCACTGAAATATTGCCTTAGGAAGACAGGCAAGATATCAAGGAGATCTTTCAAGAGGGTGGTCTAGGGGCTAACCAAGTCATTAGTGCAGCTGCTGATGCCTCTGATCTAGCAGCTCATGGTTACTCTCATGGCATCTGTACACATTGATCTGCCTTGTTACGCCTTATAAGTCTCAAACCTGAGACCCAACACTGGATACTAAATTTGCCATTTTCTGGTAATTCATTATTCGGCACTCATGCAGATGACGAGTTGGCAAAGATGAAAACGGACCTGAACACCCTTAAGGCAGTGGGCCAGGAGAAACTGAAAGAATTTGGCTACAATTTTTCACAGTCGCTCATACCAACAGAGGGTTCAAACCCCTCACTAGTCAACTATGCAACAATACCAAAAAAGGTCTCATTACCATACCAGCAGACCTGCTCAGGGACAAGGAGCTCCTTGCCCATCGGCTTCAACCCCAAAAACTCCAGCAAAACAATGGGCAGTCACTTCTCCTTCCGCTGTGTCCCACTACGGTGGGGGGAATTGTTACACATCTAGACGAATGACGCAAGATCGTAAATGAGTGAGCTTTAAATATTGTGCACAATGACTATTCCGTCAGGTTCAAGACTGCCCCTCATCCATTCCATCATGAAAGATATTGAGCTATCAACTGGTCTTTCTTAAAAAAAAAAAAAAAAAGTCAACACACTGCTCCAGAAACAAGCCATCAAAGAACTTCTAGCTTCCCAACGAAGGCTGGGAATCTACTCCTGCTATTTTCTGGTTCCGAAAAAAGACCTGAACCGAGAGTCCAGACCAATCCTAGACCTACGATTGTTGAACAGGTTTAGCCCCAAGGAAAAGTTCAGGATTCTATCCCTAGCACCACCAACTGGAGTTCTGCCCATGTGGCTCCCCTGCGGCCTACCCGCCTTACCCGGGTCCTTCAGCGACTCCCGCACAGGTGCAAGAGTGTCTTGCTGCCATGGACGCCTGTTTAGGCCTCGGGCTCCCACTGCTGCACCTTTGGGCCCCGCGGTCCCATGTCCGGATCCTGCCGGACCATCGACTCCACTGCCGTTGGCTCCGGCCACGGCGCCACATTGTCCCACGCTGCCGGCTCCGGCCCCAGCGCCACCCTCGGCTCCGCCTGCTGCGCCGCAGTGGATGCTGTTGGTTCTGCCTCTGCCCTGGTTCCTGGACGGTTTTGTCCCCACCTGGGATCCGAATTGGGGCACGGCGCCGGTTCGGTCCCATCCGGCACCGTACCCGGTGCCGACGCTGTTTGTTCCTTCCCCGCTCCCTTCCCCGCGGCGGTCTGCGCCACATGCTGCGGAGTTAGAGGACGACTGGGAGGGGTCCGAGGACCCTCTTGCTCGTCAGTGTGACTCAGCAGGATTGGGAAGACGACTTGGCAGAGGCTGGCGGCCTCGACGTCTCTTCTGACGCAGGGTTTGCCTTCCCCCGCCCACTATGGAGGAAGGTGCCTCGTACTCTGTGGTGCTCCTTTGGGCAGCTGTGGTTCTTAACCTGTTTCTCCCTACGGTGGCCCTAAAGACTAATCTCCTCAGTGAGGTGCTCCAGTCAGCGTCAACTTCATGGGAGCCACTGTTTATTGACTCCCTCACTGACGTCTTGTTGGCCACTTGGTCGCGGCCGGCCACAGGGGCCCCTGTGGATAAGAACGTCGCCAGGCGACATCGCCCGGCACCGGGTGACCCTGCCTTTCTGACCACTCACCCTATGCCCGAGAGTCTGGGCATTCAAGCTTCGACGTCCCAGAGTGCCTTTCCCACGGCTCCACCGGATAAGGACTCTAAGATGCTGGAGCAGTTCGTCAAGCGGTTGTTTTCTTCATCTGTTGGGCCGCAACTCCCACACAGTGTGGGATACCGTTGCTCAAGTGTTACCTCAATGCCCGGAAGAGGTCCCGGCTGTATGTCTCAGGCTGTGGCCGATGGTAAGGACGCGGCTAAATTTGCCATTCGTTGTGGCTTAGACACCGCGGACTCCCTCGGTAGGGCAATTTCCTTGACTGTGGCGCTTCGTCGCCCCGCCTGGTTGAGATCTACCGGGTTCTCCCCGGACGTCCAGAGCTCGCTCATGGACATGCCCTTTGATGGCACTCGCCTGTTTGGTGATAAGGCTGACCGTGCGCTGGAGCCTTTTAAGAACTCTCGAGCTACAGCCAAGTCCATGGCCCTTTCCACCACGCGCCCGGCCACGTCTACTTTTCATTCCTTTCGTGGCCATGGAAGGGGCGCCCCATCCCGCTCGTTCAGTCAAAAGCCTGCGCTGAACCAAACTCGGCGTGGCAGTGGGCGTGGAGGCGGCTCTGGAGGCGGGCGGGTGGGCGTGAAGTTAAGTCCACCTCCTCCCTGTGACGTCGGCATCGAACCCTTCCTAGTCTAAGCTTCGGGTCGCACCCCACGCCAATGGGTGGCAGGATTCGGCATCACCTTCTCCATTGGCGTTCTGTCACCTCCAAGTGGGTGCTGCAACTCGTCTGGAGGGGCTACTCCCTCCCCTTTGAGTCTACCCCCCGGCCATTCCACCTCAGTCCGCACGTCGGGGGATCACTTAACACTTCTCCAGCAGGAAGTTATGGCCCTCTTGGCCAAAGGGGCCATCGAGCTCGTTCCTGGGCCAGAAGTAGGACGTGATTGTTATCCCTAATACTTTCTGGTCCCCAAGAAGGACAAGGGGGGCTTGCCCTCCATCTTGCTCCTCCGGAATGTCAATCGCTTCCTCTGGAAGGAGAAGTTCACGATGTTGACTCTGGCTCAGGTCTTGACTGCCCTCGACACTGGAGACTGAATGGTAGCTTTGGACTTGCAGGATGCATATTTTCACATCCCCGTCCTGCTGGCCCACCGGCATTACCTACGGTTCATGGTAGGCCAGGAGCATTTTCAGTTTGCCGTGCTCCCCTTCGGCCTCACCAGCGCCCCTCGGGTGTTCACGAAAGTGATGGCGGTGGTTGCAGCTCACCTGCTCAGGTCGGGGGTGCCTACCTCGACGATTGGTTGTTGAAGTCTGGCTCGCCCCAGGCAGTAGTCACCCACCTTCAGACTACGGCCGAACTCCTGTATTCACTGGGGTTCGCCATCAACGTGCCGAAGGTGCCCCGGAGTCCCTCTCAGAAGCTCCCCTTTATCGGTGCGGTTCTGGATTCGATGCGTTTTTGGTTTTATCCTCCAGAGCAGCGAGTCTGGGATATTCAGGCTATGATTCTGATCTTTCAGCCTCTATCCCGGGTTTGTCAGGATGACCCTCCAGCTCCTGGGCTTGATGGCATCCTGCTAGTTCAACATGCCAGATGGCATATGCGGGCTCTGCAGTGGGACCTGAAGTTCCAGTGGGCGCAGCATCAGGGCAATCTGTCCGATCATGTCCAGATCTCGGAGGGCACTGCACGAAAATTGCAGTGGTGGCTCACGAATCGCCATTGGGTCAGTGGCAGACCCCTCTCCCTTACCCAACCGGAGCACACCGTGGTCACGAATGCGTCCCTCCTGAGATAGGGCGGCCACATGGGAGAGGCAGAGATCAGAGGCCTCTGGTCTCCGCCGGAATTCCGACTCCATATCAACCTTTTGGAGCTTCGGGCGATCTGGCTTGCACTGAAAGCATTCCTTCCCTCTGTCCGAGGAAGTGTAGTGCAGGTGTTAACGGACACCACCACCGCCATGTAGTATTGCGACAAACAAGGCGGGGTCCTAGACCCTATGTCAGGAGGCCCTCCGGCTCTGGACATGGCTGGAACATCAAGGCATTACATTGATGGTTCAACACCTGGCAGGTTCTATAAATGCCAGGGCAGACAAACTCAGCCGCCGGTTTATGATGGATCACGAATGGCGTCTGAATTCGGACGTGGCGCAAGGTCTCTTTCAACAGTGGGGAGAGCCTTGGTTAGATCTATTCGCCACCGAAAAGAACGCGCAATGTCATCAGTACTGCGCGTTATAATTTCCAAGGCGGCACTCGCTCGGCGACGCTTTCCGTCTATTGTACGCCTTTCCACCGATACCACTTCTGCCCAGAGTGCTGAAGAAGATTCAGCGCAACTGGGCCCAAGTCATTCTGGTGGCTCCGGATTGGGCACGAAGATACTGGTATCACGAGCTACTCTGCATGGTGATCAATCCCCCGATCCGACTGCCTCTTCGGGAGGATCTTCTATCGCAGCAGCAGGGGACGGTCCTCCACCCGAACCTGTCCAGTCTCCACCTCCATGCGAGGAGATTGAGCGGCGACAGTTGACAGCTTTCTATCTTCCTCCCGAAGTCTGTGATGTCATTCTGGCAGCCAGGCGTCCCTCCACTAAAACGGTGTACGCCTGCAGGTGGAACACGTTTGTGGCATGATGCACAGCTAAAGCTGTAGATCCCCTTTCTGCCCTCTTTCTGAGGTTCTTCTTTTCCTTCTCTCTTAGGCCCAGCAGGGCTCTGCTCTGGGCACTATCAAAGGTTATCTTTCGGCCATCTCGGCCTTTCTTCGGCTTTCAGATCAGCCTTCTCTTTTTAAGTCCCCGGTTGTTAACTGTTTTCTGAAGGGCATTATGCACACTTTCCCCCCTGTGCAGTTCATCATGTCTTAATGGGATTTAAACCTTGTCTTGACATTTCTGATGTGCGCTTCCTTCGAGCCCCTTCCTAACTGTCCCTTGCGTCTTCTTACTCTCAAGACAGCTTTCCTGGTTGCAATCACCTCTGCCAGAAGAGTGAGTGAGCTCCAGGCTCTTTCTTCCAAATCTCCATTCCTTTCTGTTCATTCGGACAAGGTGGTTTTGAGGACCCGTCCTTTCTTGCCAAAGGTTGTACGCCCTTCCATATCGGGCAGATCATCACTTTGCCCACCTTCTTTCCGCCTCCTCATTCTTCGAAAGAGGAGGAGAGGCTCCACCGGTTGGACCCAAAACGGACACACTCGTTCTATCTGAAGCGCACACAACAGTTCCGGGTGGATGACAAGTTCTTTGTTGGCTACCTGGGCACCAAAAAAGGTCGGGCTGTGCACAAACTGACCATCTCTCGGTGGGTCGTTCTGAGCATCAAAGCATGTTACTCGTTGGCTAAGAAGGAGCCTCCTGTGGGGCTGCGTGCCCATTCCACCAGGGCAACGGCAGCCACTACTGTCTTGGGACGCGGCGTTCCCTTGCAGGACATTTGTCAGACAGCTATGTGGGCCTCGCTGCACACGTTTACCAAGCATTACTGCCTTGACAGTCCAGAGAGACTGCTTCTTTGGCCTTTCTGTTCTCCGTAACTTTCTGGTGTAATCTTGTTTGCAGACCCACCACCGGGGTTGGTATTGCTGGGGTATCTATTCTAAGGTAAGGACTCTATCACTAACGTGCCTCTTTCAGATGCACAAGTTACTACTTGTGTAAGAGACATTAGTTAGTGATAGATTCCTTACCGCCCCCACCCATCCTCCCAGTTCTGTGAACTGATTTCTAGGGTTAAGGCCATCCCTTTCAGGGCCCTAGTTTATTGGCACCAGTGGTCAGTTTTTGGCATGGCTCTGCGTTCCTGGCGCGGAAAGTCGTGTGCAGAACTGAAGTCAGCGCGTATGTGTGGCGCCTAAGTAGTCTCTGTGAAGTCATCTCGGTGCATACAACGCCAGCAACGGATGCAGAGCCGCACGACGCCACCTACTGTCGCGCAGAGTTACTGCTAGCAAAGCTTTCCGGATCCAGTCTGACGCCTGGTGATATTCTAAGGTAAGGAATCTATTACTAACTAATGTCTCTTACAGATATATCGTTACACAAGTAGTAACTTGTGCTTCAGGATGCCTACTTGCACATCCCCATCATCAAGAAACACCAGGAGTTCCTACGCTTCAAAATAGCAACCTCGCACTACCAATACAAGGTCCTCCCCTGTGGAATCAAGTCAGCACCTCACACTTTCTCCAAGTGCATGGCGGTGGCAGCTTACCTGCGGAGGAGAAAAATTGTCTACCCTTTCTTATATGGCTGGCTCATCAAGACATCCTCTCCTCTTCCCACTCTGGATCACCTTCAGTTTTGCATCCTAACTATAGCAGTTAGGCCTGCAAATATATTTCAAGAAATCCATTCTAATTCCTGTGCAAAAGATGCATTACCTGGGAGCAATCCTGGATACAAAAAATACAGTAGTGTATCCTTCGGTGGAGAGATCATCCTCAATCACCAACAACTACCTCACTCTCCTCCACACTCATCCATCTGCAAGGCAAGTAGCCTCTCTTCTGGGTTCCATGGCATCTTGCATCTACATTGTTCCCAATACGAGTCTTCATGAGGCCTCTCGAGCAAACACTGGAGACCAGTGTTCTTCGTACTCGGACCTCTGGGAGGACAGAGTAACTCCTCTCACAAATGGCCAAGCAATCGCTCTAATGGTGAAAGTAGAGCGGTCATCTCATAGTAGGAGTTCCCTTTCACTAGGAACTTCCCACAATGACGCATATTACAAACTCATTCTTCCAGGTTGTGTGCCTACATGGGTTCTCTACAAATTCGAGGTCGGACGAATAAATTGTACCCTATCAATATGCTGGAACTGAAGCAGTCCATCTCGCTCTCGTCCTTTTAACCTTCTATACTGAGATGTTTTCTTCTAGTACAGACGAACAATATGACCACAATGCACTATTTGAACAAGCAGGGAGAACCCCAATCACGCCTCCTGTCGCTGGAGTCTCAAGCCATATAGAAATGGTTGTGAGCGAGAACCCAAACCTTTTCTGTAATCCATCTTCCAAGCGCACTTGTTGTTCAGGCAGATTCTGTCGCAACTTCGTTAAAGCTCAGGACTGAATAGTAAACAACAAAGTCGTGCAAAACATTTTTCAACAGTGGGTAATGCCTCATATCGACCTGTTTGCAGACGGAACAAATGCAAAATGCCACACCTTCACTTCAAGGTTCTCCCAACCAGGCTCCAAAGGTAATGCTCTTTTGATCAATTGGTCGGAGACATTGCTGTACGCATTTCCTTCCATACTTCTGATCCTGATGGTTGTCAAGAAACTTTACAGAGCCAGGGCAAGGGTGATCCTGATCGCTCTGGAGTGGCCTCGCCAGTGCTGATATCGGATCTTCTTCACCTGTCCGAAAGGCCACACAGGAAGTTGCCATGCAGACCGGATCTCCTCTACAAGCTCGGAGGGAAGATCTTGCACCCCACCCATCCCTCTCTGCATGGCTCCTGAATTCCTGCAGTACGGACACATAGGCCTTTTTTAAAGACTTTATGGACATTTTGAAAGAGTTTCGAAGACCTACCAGGAAACCATATGCTTTTTAAGTTGAAGCGTTTCTATTTATGGTGTGCCCAGAATTGTCATCATTAGATCATAGGCCAAGAAAATGTGATCTTAACTTACACGTTGCGCCTAGCAAAGTCAGGTCTGCAGTTTATAGCTATAAAGTTGCACCTTTCAGCTATTACTGCTTACAGAAAGTCTCACACACAGGTTTCATTTTTTTCAGATGCTTGTTGTCAATGTCTTCCTGGAAGGTTTGTAAGAGGTCCATCTTTCTGTTAGGTCACCTTCTCCATGGGGAGCTTAACATGGGCCTTTCAAATCTACTGGGTGCCCATTTTGTGCCCATACACAAAGCTGCTCTACAACACCTTACTTGGGAAACTCCTTTCCTAGTTACAATCACTTGAGTATGCAGAGTTAGCAAAATCCAGGCTCTTTGTGCTAAAGAACCTTATCTTGGTTTTCTTGCAAACAGAGTGGTCATGAGGGCACACAGTAATGTTCTGCCAAAGGTAATTTCTGATTTCCATATCAATCAGAGCATTACTCTTCCAGCATTTTTCCCAACCCATCCACACCACCAAAAAGAGCTTTACATTTTATAGATCTTAGATATTTTTATGTTTTAGTTCAACAAAACCAAGGAAATCGGACAATCTGACCATTTTGATTATTAACTATGGTCCGATTAACACTTTTTTTTAGCTTCTTCCAAACAATCTATCTTTAGGTGGATTGTCTCTTGCATACTTCTAGCTTACCAGCTCGCCAAAAAGTGCCTTCCCTGTAGACGTAAAGCCCATTCTTCATGGGGTAAAGCAGCACTGCTGCTCTACTCAGAAATGTACAAGAGATTTGCCAGGCTACAACATGGCGATCCGTCTATACCTTTGCTCACCATTATTGTCTTAACTCAGACACTCCGGCAGATGCGCAAGTAGGGCAGGCTTCATTAGGGAACATCTTTGGTTAATTTTCTACTTAGCTGCTAGTAACTACCTTGTATTCGATCGCAGGGTTATGGGATGGACTAGCTATTCTATTCAGTGCTCATGCCTATTAATGCGTATCCCCTGGAAGAGAAGGAAAAGTTAGTTACCTGTAATCCTAGTTATCTTCCAGGGGAATAATCATCAAAGTCATAAGCAACTCTCCCACCTCCACGGACAAATACTTAACACAGCAGCTGTGATATGGTTAATTCGCTGAATGGTTTTGTCAACGTAAAAAGACCTGACCTAACTGTCACCTGTGGGGCATGATGGAAGTCTGGAGGTCTTAAAGGCACGATGGCAGTATTCTCGGTTATGATTTTCACTGCAGCTTATTGGCTAGCAATGCCTCTCATTCCTTTGCCTTTTCCTTTCAAATAAATGCTGTTTTACACTGTGAAGTTTTTATTTTCTGTATTGCACAAATGTTCTATGTGGGTGGTTCATTTTATTTGAAAAATTCAATGTAATCTGGGCATTTTTAGTCTCCATTTCTTAAGGCTGCATGTGTGTATATGTATATATATGTATGTGTTTTTGTGTGTGTACATGTCTACACATATATACACGTATAGTTTAAACAAACATATATATTGTATGTGATAGGTGGCTCTGGGGGCCCTCACGTAGTCGGGACTATTCAGTGCTTAGAACTTTAAGTATTCCCCTGGAAGGGAACTAGGATTACGGGTAAATAACTTATCCTTCCTCTCTTCTTAGTGTTACAAACGCGCTTGGTTATGTGCTGGAGATGTGTGATGTATTAATTGCTCCTACTTTAACTTCTTCTAGATTCAGCACCCGGAGGAGCTGCTGCTTCAAATTATGCAAATTCCACATGGGGCGCTGGAACCTCCTCCAACGGCAGCGCCCTGGCCAACCCCCCACACATCTGGGACAAGGTGATTGTAGATGGTTCTGACATGGAGGAATGGCCCTGTATTGCCAGCAAGGACTCAGAGCCCCCTACCGAGAATGCCACGAATAACAGTGCCTCAAACAGCCCTCCTGACAAGAGCCCCCAGCCGGCAACCGCCACTAGCAAAAAAGGAAGGGGAAGCCAGGCCCAGGCCCAGGCCCAGGCCCAGGCCGGGAGTACGGGCAGCGAATGTAATGCAGGGCCCTGGAAAGGAGACCCCAAAGCCAAGGCTGCCCAGACTTCCAACTCTCCACCAGAGAGCAACAGTGGTCCGGCAAATTGGAGGATCCTGGGTGGACAGGAGCGAGTAGGGCCCAGCTTCAGCAACTTTAACCCAAATACCAACCCAACGGCCTGGCCTGCGCTCAACCAGGATGGCCTCTCTAGAAATGGAGTCATGGACACTGAGGGAGGCAGCCCCGAAGCACAGTTGAGCACAGGGGGTCAGCCGCCCCGAGAGCAGCAGCAACAACAGCAGTCAAAGGGGGAGAATGCAGGTGTGAACTTGGCCATTTCTGGCAGAGAGCTGGCTCAAACTCATAACACTGATGGACCAAAAAACACAAACACTAACTCTTTGAACGCAGGTTCGCCAAACCCTATGGAGAATAAGGGAATCCCCTTTGGAGCAGGCTCGGGGAACCGTTCCCGGAGCACTGATGCCCCATCACAAAGCACTGGAGAGAGGAAGACTGCGGGGGTTGGGTCTTGGGTTGCCGATAGGGGCCCTCAAGGTGCCGACATGGTCTCTGGACAAAGCAATTATGGGAACAATGGGAACAATGGACGAGAGCGGGATGAGTCCTGGAAGGGGCCATCTCCTCAAAAGCCCAATGGGTCTCGGGTTGACCCCTGGGAAGGTAATAACAGGTCTACGGGTGGTGGTTCTTGGGGTTTCAGCTCCCAGGATCCAAGTGACAGTGGCAAATGGTGCGAAGGGAGCAAGTCTGCAACAGCAGTGGGTGTATCTCAGGGAGAATGGAAACCGCCTCCTGGGTCTGAGGACCCTAAGATGGCGGAGTGGGGTGGGCCAATCCAACCAAATTCTAGTAGCACAGAAGCATGGGACAATCAAAAAGGCCATCCACTCTCCGAAAGTCAAGGCGGTGCCCAGGCTCCCTGCTGGGGACGGTCATCCAGCTCCGCAGGAAGCGAAGCAGGAGGTCAAAGCACTGGAAGCAACCACAAGGCAGGCAGCGGTGATAGCCTGACATCGGGGCGACGGACTCACCGGGCGCCACTGCCTGACAGCCAAGTGGCTCTTCAGACTATGCTGAGCCGGCCAGACCTGGACCCTCGTGTGCTGTCCAACACTGGCTGGGGGCAAACCCAGATCAAACAGGACACAGTGTGGGAGATGACTGAGGCAGCACGCCCAGAGGGGAAGGTTGACAAAGGGACAGAGGGGTGGGAAAAGACATCTGCGCAGAATAAGAGCACCGGGGGTTGGGTGGAGGCCCCTAACCAGAACAATCAGAACAAGTCCAGCTGGGGGGAGCCAACAGCCCCTACAGAATGGAAAGATTCCAAAAATGCCGCAGGGTGGAGTGACTATAAGAATAACAACATTAACTGGGGAGGAGGTACAGGTGGAACTAAAAGCAATGGAGGAGGCAGTGGAGCAGGAGTTAGTGGGGTACGAAGTGGAGCTGATGTTTGTGTTAGACCCGATGACAAACCACCGCCTCCATGGATTGAGAATGCAAACAGTAAGGATCAGAACTGGAATGGTCGGCCACCAAACCCAGGCTGGTCTACTGGGAAGAATGGCTGGGGAGGAGTGGAAGGTGCTGATTCCACTAAGGGGGGTGGGAATGGAAGTTGGGACAGCTCAGGAAACAAAGGTCCACCCAACTGGGCAGAAATCAGCCAGCAAAATGAGATTGGGACATGGGGGAATGGGAGCAATGGGCCGAATGCCAACCCTGTTGCCAAGGGTGGGTGGGATGATTGCAAGAGAGCCCAGGGCTGGAGTGATCAGGCGAGACCTCCCCACTCGTGGAACAAACCGCAAGAAGTGTCTGGATCCTGGGGAGGACCACCACCTGCTCCACCCCCTGTCAATGGGCGACCCCCACCCCCTCAGAACTCAAATTGGAAGAACATCCCATCACCACAACAGCATACGCAGCAACAATTGCATCCGTCTAATGCCTCCAGGGAGGAGGATATCAGCGGTTGGGAGGAGCCTTCACCACAGTCTATCAGTCGCAAGATGGAGATTGATGATGGGACATCAGCTTGGGGCGACCCCACAAGCTACAATTACAAGAACGTCAACCTCTGGGATAAGAATGCAAAAGGTGGACCCGGGCAAGGCCCTCGAGATCCTAATCTGCCTGTGCCGCTGAATAACAAAGGAGTCCCACAAGGTACCATCAGTCTTCTTATTTTAACCATCCTGTTGGTGGGAACGAAGTCTTGCTGGTGCCAACTATCTAGCTGTTGGTTGTATTCATACCTACTATTTTAAAATTTGTATACATTCTATGGTTTTTAAATAACTTTTGTATAATGGTTCTGTTCTCTCTCTGTTTCGATGATAGGCTTTCACAATTTCTAAGGGCTCTTGACTGAAATATTACAGTGGCCATCTGAGGTGTATAATATGTCTTGGTACATTGCATTGTATTAGCTTTCGACATGCACTTTTCCTATGGTTTTTATTGGGTAAAGTTTAAGAACGTCGTTGACGGGATGTTTGAGAATATCCATCTATTTCGTTTAGTATTTAGTTGCATTTCCTCTTTTATCTCGTATAGTAAATTTTACTGACATGTACAGGCAAAATAAATGCCAAAGGGAATTACACCACACTTTGCATGAAACTAGAACTTTACTCAAGGGAAGTGCCTTTGCCTGTTTTGCTGTAAATCCATCCAGTAGTTTTCAAGGAAACATCATTACAAAAATGTCCGGTGGGTTTCCAAGGTTGAAAAGAGAGGGCTATATAGGCAGATGAAAGGGTTGTCTTTTTAATTGGCCTAATTAGAACTTGTTGCTGAATTTCTGCAATGGTTTACTTCCACTTAGCAGGTTTACATTTGTGCATGTTTGTTGAGGGGGTGGTGGGTGTCGATAGATAAAGGTAAAACAAGTATTCATTTGCTAATAATAGTGGCATTTTGTTATCAATCCAAGTGAAATTTGTCAGACTTTCAGCATGTTAAGTCTTCTGAAGGTAGGGGACTTTTTGTGTTCCTGCATCACTGGGGGGACACAGTTAAAGGGGAACAGGGGCAATTAATTTGCTAATCACTTTGGTGCAGTTCCTTGAATCTGTTTTGAATGTTGCAGGTGCCTAATCTAAGCACCAGGTAAGAATCTTAGTAATTCAGATAAGACAAGGGTGGGCAAAGTTGTAAAACAGAGTGGTGTCATAAAATCATTAATTTGCTAGTAACTTTGGTACAGTTTCACAGATCTGCATGGCCCTTGGCAGCCATCTTATTTAGGTTACTCTTGATAGTTTCATTCAAATCCGTCAAGTGGGGCACAGTTAAAAGGGTTTTCTGGGGTTCAAAAGTGTTAATTTTCAATAGCTGAGGCATTCTTTGATGAATCAATGAAATTTGGCAATTGTTTTACACGTTCAGTCTTTGAATATGGCAAGGTTTGTGTAGATCCATCAAGGGGAGGCAAAGTTGAAAAGAAGGAATATGACTTTCTTGTGCTAATAACTGGCACTGTTTAACAATCTGCATTAAAGTTTGCAGGCTCTTGGTGAGTTAAGCAAAGTAATGACATTTTAGTTAACGTGTGGGGGGGTCAAACATCTTTCATATGCTAATACTTGAGGTGACATTTTATAGATCTCCATCAAGTTTGGGAATCACTTAGCATGTTTAACTTTTAGGATGTTGAAATGTAGAGTTTCATGCAAATCCACCAATGTGGTAATTGTTAAAAGGGATGGGGCTAACATTCATTTGGTGATAACTATGCAACCTTTGACAAATGCGCACAAATTAAATAAGTATTTACAGTTTTAGTTTACTTTTGGAGTATCAAGTTGCGCCCAGATGCCAGATTACAGGCATATTTGATAAGAGGGGTAACAGGGGAGGTCAGAAAAGCTTTATTTTGTTAACCAATTTGACACCATCTGATAAATGTGCACTGAAGTTGAGATACCAGAATTGAGTGCAACTTGTAGTTGATGGCATGGGAGTTTGGTTGCCTGTGGCAAACCACCTTGCACGTGACCGAAGGTTTCATGCTGGGGTGATTTTGCATTAGGATTCTTTTCTGGATTCACAGGCTGTACATTATTCGTTTGTCTGGTGCTTGTGTCCTGAATTCCCTCATAATAGTCTCTTTTCCTTTTTTTTTTTTGAGTGGGAGTCCTCAAGTAGTCAGCCATTAGATACTAGGTCTCTTCTTCTATAATGTTAGAGGTATGCCCAGGAAACCCTTTGTCATCAATATCTTTAGCTTCTTTTTAACAGCGGACATCGTAGGATAGTACAAAAACAAAGACAGCGAAGAGGTGAGAAGGCCCATAACTCTATGACCACAGGTTCGAAGAACGAAAGTGTGGTAGGGTGCACATACCCCTTAGACCTTTAGATTTTGCCCCCAATAACACCATGAGTACGCACAAAAAGACAACCACAAGGTCTGATATCTCGGTCTCCCAAATAACCATCTTTCAGAGGGAGCGGAGTGTGTGCTGACATCTATCCCAAGACCATCAGTGTAAGACAGATACCAAGGTGTGCTCACTATACCATTACCTTGCCCCAGGGAATACACAAATTCTTAAACGATCTGAGGGTTTTCGAGTGTGGAAGACTTCCAATCAAGGAGAAAAAAGTGGCCCAAGGGAAGACTCTGTTCCGGAGTAGGTAGTAGTCACGGCTACAGAAATACATGCAGATGTCAAATTATGAAGTGGTGAAGCGAAAGATAGTACCACTCTGGCGTTAAACAACCATGCCGAATTTCATGGACTCTAGGCATTCCAATCCGTGAGAGACATTGAAAACTTCCGTGCCGCAAATCGAGCAGTAGCCGAAGCAACCTACCTGTCCAAGCTAGAAGCAAGCCCTCTGAAACAGTCTTTGCCTTGACTGAGGATTGAACTCATGGAAGGGCTAAGCCTCCTTTGGGGGAAAACGACTCAACAAAGAAAAAAAGGAGTGGAACAGTTAATGTCTAACAGAAAGCTCTGAATGTTGAGAGAAAAAACAGGTGCCACAAGGCTGAAATGTAAGTCACCCTTGGCAGAGAGCTTTCACTGACAGGGAAAATTCAAGATCCCTCTGACAAAGACTACTAGAGGAGGAGGTTGTGGAATTGGAACCATCACTCATACCAGAACCACAGGAGAAAATTGAGGAAAAACCTCTTCCATTTTGATGAAGAACTGTTGCTCAAACACAACCCATCACAAGCAGTTAAATAGATAGAAGATCGAATTAAATATATGCTGACTCTGCAGTCCTGGGGATAGACTCTTATCCATTGAGATTTTCCCCACGGATTACATCAAAGCTTGCAATGCGGTTATAAAGAGAGCAGAAAACACCTATAGGTTACAGCTGGAGGAGTTTAAACGGATTCATGCATCCTCCCAGAGACATTACTACCCGACCAGAAGAGGATCCAATTCCTCACAATGCTACCCAGGGTCCTTGACCAGGGTAAGGAGGCCTTTAAACAATCTGTGGCTACAAAGGCCATCACCCTATGGGTGGAAAAGAAATGTGGGTTCTCCACCAGAGCCCCTCCCTCCCTAAAGCAAGTAATGTCCCAGCTGACTCATCGTAGCAACAGTTTCAAAAGCAGCCATTACCCTGACCTGAAAAGGTCCACTACCAGGCAAAGAGAGCAAGACAGTTGAATTGTTAGGCAGGAAAACGGAGATCAGCTGCAGTGCTGGGTTTATACACAATGTCAATGCTTGTTCAAATGATACACCCACCAGCATTTGGATGAAATAAAGGAACTCTTACAACATCTGCCTGAAGACTTCTAGAGGGCAAACAATATGGACCAGGTCAGCAAGGTCATTGCCAATACCTTCCTCGAATCTGCTCTGGACACGGCAGACAGCCAGTTGGCAACTTGCACTGTTAAAACCCTATGCCGATAAGCCTGGCTAAGAGTATCCAGAATTAAACAGAAGTAAATGTAGGAAGTTGGCTCTGTATATACTATACTAAAGTGAGGTTTAGTGTGCACAGAGTCCAGTGGAACCCTAAAGGTAGGCAAAGGTAAAGTTAGATAGAACCTTACTCTATTTCTGGTAATGTGGTCGAGCAGTAAGACAGTATCAGGATAGTGTTAAGCATTTGTTGTACACACTCAGCAAATAAATTCACACACTCAAAGATTGAACTTCAGACCAATTGTTTTTGTATAAAAAATATTCTTTTAGTTATTTTATTTCCTTGAGCCAAGCAAGCCTGGTACAGGTAAGTTGATAAATACGTTGCAGTAAATTTACAGTTTGAAATAAAATTGTAAATGTACCTTGAAATGGTTACAGTTTGAATTACTAGTAATGCAATCCTGTGAAATGCTGTACATATACTTTGTATCGACTTTGCAATGAAAATTACAGGTTAGTTACTTTTACGTTACTTTTAAGTTTACTTTTTCTACTCAGTGTGATATGCCTAGATATCACACTGGGACATTTCCTAGAGAAAAGGTAAGTAAAATCAGTTTTGCAAAATTGTTAATTTTCAGGTTTCAATACAAATCAACTCTATACTTAAAATATTTTTCAGAGAAAAACAGTCAATCGGTTCCTATGGAGAGAAATTAAGTTAACGGTTACCAGGTAAGTAATTGGTCTTTGGAGTTGAGCTTTTGGGGTTAGAACAAGGGTTTCCCCAGGGTGAAGGGATGCACTCTCGTTACACCCTCAGCGGCACTAGGGCGGCCGGGTGCAGAGTGCTGAGGCCCAATGTTATCTAATGAGGGATAGGGGGCCTCCGGTTGGTGGCTGCTGGCAAGCAGGCCACTGGGTTGTGGGAGCAAAGCTCCTGAACTTTAGATCAGGGCAAATAGGGAAACAAAGTAGCACCCTCAGCGGCACTAGGGCGGCTGGGTGCATGATGCTGTTTCGATGTCGGGCGCCCTGTTGGTTCCAGTGGGGAACCTCCGGTTTGCAAAGGCACTGGAGGCTCGGGTATGAAGGTCTTTTGGGTGCGACCACCATTTTGAGAGGTAAGTTGGGGGTTGATTGGTCACCGTCGGTTTGGGCACACAAGGCCGGGGGGCGTCGTGTGCAGGGGTGCCTTTTGGGATTGGGTCATCTTACCAGTTCCTGGTCGCGGTTAGGGGGGGCCTTCTGGATTTAGGCTGCAGGCGTCGGCTTGAGGGAGGTCAGCGGTCGCTGGATCTCGGGTCAGGATCGCCGGAGTAACCTCCTCCTGGTGTTTGTCCGCTCAGGCCATGGATGGCGAGAGCAGAGTGGGACGGATCTGCGGTGTCCGGCCGGAGCCAGATGTTGCAGCTGAACAAATCCTTTGTTCACAGGAGACAGAGTCTTTGTAGTTGAAGGCAGGCAAGTTCTCTGGGTTTTTCGAGATTGCTGGCTGCAGGACATACTGCGATTTCACAGGAGCTGGTTCGAGGGTGAGATAGGCCAGTAGGGCTGGGGCCAAGTCAGTGGGCGTCTTCCTCTTGTTAGCTGCTGCATGGCTGTTCGGTTCTTCTTCTTGTTGCAGTTCTTGTCTGAGGAAGCAAGTTTGAGGGGTGCCCCTAAATACTAGATTTAGAGGCGTTACAGGTAGGTAAAATGGGTCCCTTCCCTGGGGTGGGTACACCCCCTATTATGCCACCCTTCAGTGGGAGGGGGGCATTTGCCTGTCCCTGGTTGGCTGAGTCCCCCCATCTGCAAGATGGCGTGGACTGAGAGATGTACTCCACCTCGCCTCCCCCACCTGAGAAGTGGAGATGGCAGAGGTGGGTACACCTCTCTTCCTCACTTGTTTTTCCCGCAGGTTCTCCCGCCCAAAGTGGGCGTCAGAACCAGTGGGGACCAGTTGCTGAGAGCAGCAAGTGGCCTAGGGAAGCTCACAAAGGCGGCAAGCCTTTGAAGCTTCCCCTTCGTGAACCCTGCCCATCCTGGTGGAGGAGGCGTGGCACCTTGTCCCAGGATGTGCATTCTTTCAGGCCCCAAGGAACAGCAGGCTCTCGACTCAAGTTTCCAGAAACATATCTGATGGTGGCAACTGAAAGCAGCCACTCAGCCCGGACACTAGTGGTAGGTTAGTTATCTGGGGCCCATCTGTAAGATACTCTCTGTGTGCATTTTTCATTAAATCGCACACTTAAATCAGTGTGGGTTTAATGTGCTGAGAAGTTTGATACCAAACTTCTCAGTTTTCAGTGTAGGAATTATGGTGATGTGGATTTCGTAATGACAAACTCCTAGCACTATATACTCTTAATGGCAGCACTGCACTTACAATGTCTAAGAATGGACTTAGACACTGTAGGGGTACAAGGCTCATGCACCTGTACCCTCACCACTGGTATAGTGCACCCAGCTAGGGGGGTAGTGACTGATCTATGCCATGGTAGTGGGTTGTAGGCATAGCACACAGGTGTGCCATGTCGACTCTTCACTTTGTTCTGCACCAATAAGTGCTGCAGCCCTTAGAGGCCTTCTATGGCCACAGTGTCCTTGGTACCTGTGGTACCATTTATAAGGAACGGACCTTTGGCCAGAGAGTGCCAATAGGATTTTGTTTTCAATGCAGTTGTACGGGAAGAACATAGGCCCGGGGCACCTGTTAGGCAGGAGCCCAGAGCACACTCAGTCAAAGTACATCAGCAGTTTAAAAAAAAGTGGGGGCAACCATGCAAAAAGAGGGCACTTTCTTCCATTCTCTTGCACAAGTCACTTGTAGGAAGAAGACTTGGAGGGTTCCGAAAGTATTTGAGATAGATCACCTCTCACAAATAGATACTAGACATCATCCACCATGGTTACTGTTAAGAATGAAGGGGGATAAAAAACTCCCACAATAAAACCAAAGAAAAAGAATCTCAACAGGGCAGAACAATGTCGCCTACAATATGAAGTCAAAGACGCTTTAAGCAAAAAGTCCGTAGAATTGGTGCTGTCACCAAGGAAGGACACCGAGGAGTCTACTCCAGCTTCTCTCTGGTGGAAAACCAGACAAGAACTGAAGGTTTATATCTACGGGCACTCAACAGGTCAATCAAAACACAAAGATTCAAGATAACACCGCAGTAAGTCATTTCCCCTATACAAAAGAGAAGATTACATGACAACCATAGACCTTAAATGCGCATTTTTGCACACAAGAATGAAGAGATGGCATAGAAAATTCCACATATTAGTAGTGAACAAGGTACACTACCACTTCAAGGTATTTCCCATCTTAATAAAGTCAGCACCAAGAGTGTTCCCAAATTGTCAAGTAGTGGTGGCAACACACATCAGAAGAACAGGAATACACACTTCCATATCTGGCTGATTGGCTAGTTAAAGCAAAAACATTTACGTCATGCAGGGGTAATATGGGCATAGTTTGGAAGACTCTGCACAACCTGGGATCCTTCAACTGTGAGAAGTAATCACTGAAGCCAGAAAGAGAAAAGAACTTCTGGGGGAATTCTTGATCTTGTTGACAAAGACTTGCCAGTGACTAGAAGAGTTCAGGCAGTTACTCTATTATCGTCTCCTTTGCCTGAATGGTCAATTTCTGACAGTGAGGGCGTAGAGCAAATGCTTGGTATGATGGCCTCATGTATCCCCTTAGTATTCCAGATGAGACTACTCATGACATCAGTAAAGTAGAGGCTACAACAGCAATTGTCACAAGCAACAGTAAGTTGGGACAATCTAGAGGGAGTTACTGCCAGGTACAATATAAAATAAAGTGGTCGAACTTGAGCAAAATCACAGTGGGAAAACTATTCAAACCAGCAACTCCTTGAGTGACCATTATGATGGACACATCCCACATGTGATGGGGAGCTCACATGCTAAACTGAAGCTTCCAGGGACTCTGGAACGCAGTAGAGGTAGTACTGCACATACATTTGTTGGAACTCACGACTGTTTTTATAGCTCTGAAGGCCTTTCAAAACACCTGAGAGGAAGTACAGTATTTAAAAAGAAGTAATTTAACAATGTTTCCTCACCAAACCAAGGGCAAAAAGATCTACTTTCTCCTAAGTAGCCTAAGATCTAGGGATATGGTAAAAAGAAAACGGGAAATATTGTTAGTGGTGCTACCCCAACCATGACAGCTCAACACAGAAGCAGACAGACTAAGCAGTCAGGCAAAGGGCACACTTGAATCAGAGTTAAAAGGAGTTAAAACATCTTCCAACTGTGAAGAAATCCACAAACGCCCAAAATGCCAAGGGTTCGCATCCAGATGACTCCACCTCCTAATGACCTATTAAAATGGTCAAGAACTTTTGCCTATACCTTTCTTCCGATACCTATGATAACACAAATAAAACAGATGCAAGCCAAGAACAATTAAAACAATGATTCTGTTTGCCCTCTTACTTGGCCAGGGAAATGGGTTTCTCAGATCTAATGGAGATGTCACAGAGTCAAGCCGTGAAACTCCTGTTGCATAAGGACCTATTAACAATACATGGTGGACAAGTATGCCACCTATAACCAAACCTGCCGGCATAGTTAATGAAGACGTTGAATTTGGGCATCTATCAGCAAAGTTAACGCAAATACCTCAAGTAGCAAGACAGCCTACAATAAGGAATTGTTTCACTAGCAAGTGAAAGAGTTGCTTCCACTGGTTCAACAAGAAGAGCGACTGCAGAGATAGGTCGGAGGACACCATTATGGTCAGATAATTAGGACATTTGTTAGATAAACACCTCGTGGTCATTGAAGTTTACACAAGAAGGGTAATAAGGAAAAGTTTCTTGACCACTCTATTAGTGAAATGATTCCTAGAAGGATCAAAAACGTTTCTTCCACCGAGAAACCATCCTATACCTACATCGAATCTACAGGGTACTAACACAACTGATAAAATTAGTGTTTGATCAAAAGCACAATGCATGTCTAACATTTAAAACAAGCATTTACAATGCAATAGGTCTCGGGTTAATTAAGTTTGAGCTATTGGCATTGCTAAATATTGCAGCACCAACTGCAACAAAAGTATATAAATTGTAGGCCAAAAAAAGTATTTATTTTTGTGCCAATGGTGGCATGCTGCGCTTTAGATCACACTTGCATTACATACACATTCGAGTCAAAGAACCACGAAAAGAGCCACAAGGCCGCCTCCCCGCGCTGGGTCACACTTTAACCCGCTCTGCACCACCGCGCGCTGGCATGCGAGGCGTTTCACAGACCCGGGTCACGCAACGCCCCGCTCGCGGCCCAGATGTGCACGTGACTCAGGGCAGCTGGAAGGGGCGCACTCGTTTCTTCTGGGACCTGAAGTTTTGGCTTCTGCATTTAGACGTGCAGAGCTACCAAAAAAGGATCTGGCTGGCAGCCCTGTCAGAGTTTCATAGGTTGCCAGGCAGATGTAATAACTTTGGTATATGTCGTCCAGCGCTTCAACTCCTCCTCAGGGCTATTTAGCGCTATATAAATGCAATTACTGAAACTGCCCTGTTTGGAATTTGTGAAAATATACCCAGTAAATAATTCCAGAAAAAGAAACAACTGCGATGTGTAGTTTAAGATGTGCCTTCCACATGACATTACATTATTGCGCACCCCAGGCCCCTCCAGATGTCTCAGGCGCGGTGTTGCCCTTGCTACCAGTACCTGCAACACTCAGGCCGGGGGTGGGGCCAGGGATGGGAGCTGGCTCTGCGGAGTCCGTGCTATCTCTCACCACCCGGATCTCTCACGTAGGTGAAAACCGACTCTCAACAAACACTGCTATCCACCCCTGGCGTGCGAGGGGCACCCAGGGAAGTCGACATCATCCAGGGACAGGAGTGACAATGCGAGTGAATCACTAATGTCCCCCATTTGTGGCAGCCCCTGACGGGGGAGGGGCAGTTTACTCTAGGAAACATCTACATATGATTATAGCATTTATTTCAACAATGTGATTTCATCTCCACAATGAGCACACACAACGTATTCTGTATATCTAGATGTCAATATACATAAGTCATGCCCTTATTTTTGCATTCAAGACAAACTTAAGTAAATTACGAAGAGATGGTTCATAAATGCAAACACAGAGAAAACATAAATTTTGGGGTGCGCCCCAATATTTAGTGTGCTTCGCACCGCGCAGTGTTAGTACGTTAGTCTACGAGGTGAGAATTGAGAAAAAGCACACAAACTCACATTTTCTCTTCTAGCTGACACTTACGTGTGATCGCTTCGGCAGCACATGTACTCAAATGGGAGGTGACACTTGGGTAATATGAATAAATAAAGATCGACTTCGCCCAGGTTGATGGTGTGTCCAGATTTCTAAACTGTACAGCTTAGAAACTGAAAACCCGGTTAGAGTTGGAACCCCCATAACCATGTGTGATCCTGAGCAAAACTCTATTAAGAAAACCCACAAAGCTTTTCTGAAAGAGTGGAGCGTCTCTTGGGGAAACTTGGGGTTTACACTCAAGTCAGGAGTAAAGGCATTTTCGGCAAGGACGCCTCGCGCAGGAGTGTAGCAGCGCAAGCGCAACTAATACGAATAGTAATCTTTTTTATATAGCGCTCCGTTGAGCACTTCTTAGTTTTCTATACGCTATACGTAGCTGTTAATACCATGGCACTGTTTTCGTGCTACTCAATTTTTAAGGGCACTCGAGCACCTCAGACTGAATCTGGGATGCAAAGGGTTAAAATGTACAGCCCGTGGACGCCGCTAGACACACACCGGGCTGTAAAGACTCGCAGACTGCAGCCACGGCTCTTTCATTTGGACGTGAATGGATTGTACAGGAAACATGTGGATTCGCTCATGCACAGCAGGTCAGGAGGACTCTTTGTCCACCAGCTTCTTGTGCACAGCCCTGGGTTGTGAGCACCGGCCGGCAGCAGTGACCCGGGATCGCCCTGTAAGTTCAGGCTGCAGGTGCCATTGGCAATGTCGCTACGTCTTATTGTAGGCTTGTGCCAGTGTGCAAGGTTTCCCCGGAGTTCACCACCTTTTTCTCCTCGTGCATCCAGACAATAATGCGGTCTCAGGCACTCTCTAAATCGAGGATAAACAAGCTTCGACGCTTATCAGCGCCGCGCGCCTCTCTGCAGACTCCCCCTGCATTCCAGAGAGGCGCGCGACGCGATCCGGTCTGGAATGCAATTCTGTGGAGACCAGACCTGGCCGCGCGCACAATGTTATCCTATGGAAAAACGCTGCGCGTGGCCAGGTCTTGTCTCACTTCGGTGTTCTCAGACTGCTGAGACGCCGACAATAGTTCTCTGGCGAGAACGCGCTTTTCAGCGCGTTATAGCCGAGACCTAAAAAAAAAGACAACCTTTCTAATTGCTATCACATCACTTAAGAGTTTGTGAAATTCAAGTGCTTATCACACAGGAACCAGACCTTCAAATACACGAAGTATTAAGTAGTAATAACACCAAACCTACAATATGTACCAAAGGAGATATCGTATTTTCATGTTTACCAAGCCATACAATTACTGGGCACCTTTTAACAGCCAAAAACACAGGGATAGATGGTCCCAGGCACACAATGTCAGACGGGCAATTGTGTCCTATTTACTAAAGACAAAAACAGTCAGAAAGGATTAAAAAGTCTTTGTATCGTTCTCCCATGTAGGCAAGTGAACACCTGTCACAAAGCGTACTACTGCAAGATGGATAGTACAAACTAATTAACATTGCCACAAGGCAGCAGGACTAACCCACAGAGAAACCTCAAGCACGCACAATAAAAAAAAGAAGCATTTGCAATGCAATAGGTCTCGCATTTACGAGCGTTTAAACAATTGGCTTTGCAAATAACAATGCATTTTATTTGTGTGTTTTGAAAGCCTGAGAAGGCGCACTTTGTACATATAGTCCTTGCTTACGAGATGCAAAACTGGCAATAACCGCACCTCTTTTACTGCCAGCCTTGCTTCTCGTAAGCAAGGACTAGAAGTACAAAGTGTGTATGTACGCACCGCTTCCAGCTTTTCAAAACGCATATATAAAAGGCATTGTCACTTACAATGCCAATAGCTCAAACTCTCGCAAATGCAAGACCTATTGCATTGCACATGCTTGTTTTTTCTAAAGGAGATAGATGTGCAGTATCCTGCTTGTCAGGACCGAGGTTCAGCTTCTAACTAAATCTGCTTCTGGTTGGGTCATTTATGTATCCATTCAGCTTACAGTAAACTCGCTCTTAATCTACTGGCATTGACTCCGTATTTCTACATTCCATTGTGCATCACAAATGGTGGGTTTTTCTCTCTAATACAGTATGGATTGCCCTATCCTGGCTGTAGAGCGAAAGTGAGCTGTAACCCATTACTATAGGGAGAGCTCAATCCCCACGAGATAGTTTGAATGTTTTCTCTCTGTGACATAACGGGATTCATCTTACCAGGTACTTAAGCAAGGAATTATCTGCTGAAGGGAAAGCGTTGTATATTCTGTCCTACTGGCAGAGTAGGATTTCCTCTCTCCTGGTACTAAATTTGAGTGCTGTCTCCTGGCTGTAGTTTCCCTAACTTGAACATTAGGAAGTTCTTTTCATGCAGTATAATGAAGAGGTTTGTCTTGGTGGTAGAGAGGGGGTATAACCTGGTGAAATAGCAGGGGTCTGCTAAATATGGTAAGGTAGGATTATCATCCAATTGCATTGCAAGGTTTTCTCCCCCATAGCATGTGAGGGGGGAGGGGTCTCATCTGGTGTTATACCAGTGGCATTATCTCCTAAAGACATGGGTTTTTCTCCTAGAGATTTTGTAAAACCTGGGCAGTTCTCTCCTAGAGGTAGAGCGAGATGGTGTGGACAGGGGGATTCTTTCATGGTGGTAAAGAGATAGTCCTCTCCTGAAGTGTTGTATTCGTTGCCCTGTTGCTGAAGATTAATAGCCCCGTAAGAGTTTGATGGCCACCCATTTCCATGACCCGGCCCAGCTGCCGCTGTGGTATTGGTAGCTGCTTAATGGCCAGAGTAACAGTGGCAGAATCGGGCAGAGACCATCATATTGACATGGAGAGAAGAGGAGATAAATTGAGATAGGCAGTCATAAAGAAGTACAGAAGGCTACCTTGTGGTTATATGGTACTGTTTCACTTGCTCCAGTCACACTCCTAACTTCATTTCACTTTCCATTACGCGGATTAATTAGTTACACTAGATAGAAGTTTGGACATAAAACTTCCGCCATCCAGAGTTCTATTGGCCCGCACAGCGAGAACTAAAAAAACACACAAAAGAGAGCATGTGTAACATGGACATACCAGCGAGCAAGGAGGTCAGAAGTACTAATGAATACTGATAGGACGAGAATCCATATAAAATGAAGAAAGAGTAGACACGAGACAGACAGAAACACACTCTGGCAGACAAACACAATTGGGATTACTTTCTTCTTGCAGTCGCCGCTGACTTTGAGGGCACAGGATGACTTAGCCATAATGCAGGAGTTACAAGCGCACCTATCTTAGTCGTCTCCCCGGCTACAGTCTCTTCCTGTCCTAACTCCTCCGTTCTTTCTTAACAGTCCAGCTTCTTTTACTTTCCCTTTCTGCGGCCCAAGTCATTGGTGCAGAGCCCTCAGGGGGCCATCCATGGGTGCTTGGCTGGGTGGTGCCTCTCTCTCCCTCCTCATACCGCAGTGTCAATCCTGCCCGCTGCTGGACCGGTGCAGGTGCCTTGGGCGTGGCAAGGGCTGTTTTTGTACGGATGGGAATGTTCGAGGCATGTGGGCTGCTGAATTCTTATCTTAGCATAGATCGCCGCCTAGTTTTGGTTCCGGATGTTTGCACCTTGTTGTCTTGGAAGAGTCTTCGAAGTATCACAAGATAGGTGACTCCTCCCCTGGACTACAGTGCGCATGGGCATCTTCTCCATCTTCAGATTGTTTTTTCCGCCATTGGTTTCGGATGCACTTTGACAACTTCGGGACTGAAGTTTTCCAACTTTCGACCGCTAAAACTTTATATGTTCGACGATATTGTTTCCGCTCGGTATCCCTCGACTCGACAACACTTCCATTTCTCTCCGGTCGTTGACGCGGGCCGTTGGGCCTTTTCGACGCCACGTGGACCTTCTGCTGATGGAAAGGACCCCGTTTAAAAAATGCCCAGAGTGTGGAGCCAAATTTCCACACAGCGACAAGCATAGAGTATGCAACAGGTGCCTATCTCCGGAGCACAACGAAGAAAACTGCCCAGCTTGTGCTCTGTTCCGGTCCAAAAAGACTATCCGGAACCGAAGAGCTGCTCGACTAGAAATGCAGCGGCAGGCACCAGAACCGGAAAACATTTTCGAAGACGAACATGAACTCCCAGAGGCAGAGGGCTCGGAAGATCTCGAAATAGTCACCGTGGAGGACAGATCACACCGGGGTAAACCGTGAGTACCAAGGCCCCTACCCCGCCTCCACCTTCACACAAGGCTCCGGTCAAAGCATCGCACAAAAGCCTTAGCCGAGACCGAAACACCGCTTCAGAAGCCCCGCCTTCCGGCTCCGAAGACCACACCCAATCCTTCCGGTACCCCGGGACCGAGTAAAGCCACTCCACCCCAAAAGGTCGTCGACACCAGTAAAGTCGTCGATCCGAAAAAGGCCGTCGCCAAAAAAGGCCTACGAGCCAAAGAAAGCCTTCGAGCCGGAATGGCCCCTCGAACAGAGAAAGGTTGTCGACCCGAAAAAAGCCGTCGACCCGAAAAAGGCTGTTGAACCGAAGAAGGTCGTCGAACCAAAAAAGGCTGTCGAACCGAAAAAGGTCGCCGAGCCGAAGAAGGCCGTCGAGCCGAAGGTCGCCGAGCCGAAACAAGCCGCCGAGCAAAAGAAAGCTGTCGAGCCGAAAAAGGTGGTCGAACAGAAAAAGGTCGCCGACCCGGAAAAGGCCGCCGAACCGAAAAAAGGAGTTGAGCCGAAAAAGCCCGTCAAGCCTAAAAAGGCTTCACACCATAAAAACTTCCAGCCTAAAGAGACTCGACCCGAAAATAGCCGTACAGGCGATAAAAGCAATCTATTTGGCGCCACGGACAGAAGAGGAAGAATTCTTTCACCCAGATCCACAACAAAGACTGTATATAGACCCGGAAACAGGACATATAGTCTACAATAAAAACAAAAGAAGACTGGACACTGAAGCCCCTTCTCCTGTTCCTCCCAAGAAAAAGCACTTTGGCACATCCCCCTCAAGACCTTACACACCTCCTCCTTTCATTCCCAACATGCCTTATGTCCCATATTCTCCTTCACTTGTAGATTATGATCAGGAAGAAGACATGGGGGAAGATCCTCAGGATGATTTTATACCACCTGACGATCCAGGGAACCAAGATGACACATGGAGTGACCATAATGACCCAGATGACACAGATTACACACAACCCATACCCGATCCCACTACATACCCCACAAAGCTGTCTCCTACTGACAACACTTTTGCTTTTAACCTACTAGTGGACAGAGCAGCTCAGTATCATGGTGTACACATGCACACTGACCATATAGAGGAGGATTTCCTATTTAACACCTTTCCAACATCAGAAAAGAGTGTGCGTGTACTCGCTATGCTAAATGGGGTACTAAAGCATGCACCAGACATCTTTAAAGACCCAGCCAGGGCGCGTGTACTCAATCCAAGGATTGAAAAGAAATATAAACCGCCCCCTACAGACCCCTCTTATTCAAGTCTCAACTACCACTAGACTCCCTAGTTGTGTCTAACGCTAGGAAAAGAGCTAACTCACAAACAGGTGATGCTCCCCCTCCTGACAAGGTGTCAAAAATACTAGAAGCATCAGGCCTCTCAGGCTGCAAATACCTGGAGAAATGCCAGTACACAAGCTCTCATAGCACGCTATGACAGAGCACACTATGACGAACTGGAGGGATTACTACAACACCTACCAGAACCCTATAAGGCAAAAGCTAATGACCTAATACAAGAAGGGAAATTCATTACATAAAATGCGCCCTTGATGTAGCTGATACAGCTGCTAGGTCTATCAACACTAGTGTATTGCTAGGCCGGCATGCCTGGCTTCGCATTTCAGGGTTTAAAAATAAAGTGCAATCTACGATACTCAATCAACCTATTAACCAGGATTTCTTATTTGAATCTGCGGTGGATACCATCGTAGAAAAGATGAAAAAAGGCACTGACACTGCTAAGTCCATGGGTGCAATTCAGTTTCAACAGTCTAGGAGCTCTTTTCGTCGCTCCTCCTTTCGAGGCTCAGGCAGAGGCAACACATCCAAACATCTTCATCATATAAAAGTACTACACAAGGCACCTTTAATAAAGGCTCCAATAGAGGAGGTTATAGAGGAAACAATAACAAGGGCAGAGGACGTGGTAATAACACCCGTGCCTCCACCGCCACCAAACAGTGACTTTTTCACACTCCCTCCAGACCACTTAACACCAGTCGGAGGAAGATTAACACAATTCCCACCAGTCTGGAATGCCATTACTACAGACAGGTGGGTGAGACAAATTATCCAGTATGGTTACTGCCTGAAACTCAAATCTACTCCACCCAACATGCCACCCAAACACAGTCCAATGTCCAAAGAACAAATCCCGCTGTTACAACAGGAGGTGAAATCCATGCTAGAAAAAGGTGCCATAGAGCCAGTCCCATTTCAACATCAAGGGACAGGGGTATACTCTCTATACTTCCTCATTCCCAAAAAAGACGGCTCCCTCAGACCAATATTGGACCTCAGACCGTTGAACCAATACATTCACTCTGATCATTTCCATTTGATCTCTCTACAACAGGTACTCCCACTACTCCAGCAAGGCGACTTCCTCGCAACATTAGACCTCAAGGATGCATACTTTCACATACCCATACATCCAGCTCACAGGAAATACCTCAGGTTCACAATAGAAGGTCAGCACTATCAAATCAAAGTCCTCCCCTTCGGGGTAACCACAGCACCAAGGGTGTTAACAAAATGCCTAGCAGTGGTGGCAGCACACCTCGGAAGGCAACACATCCATGTGTTCCCCTACCTTGACGATTGGCTCACAAAAGCCAATTCGTACGTACATTGTGCCAGCCATACCTCAAAGACTATCCAGCTACTACACAATCTAGGATTCTCAATAAATTTCCCAAAATCACATCTGCAACCCTCCCCCATACAGCAATATCTGGGAGCAACAATAGACTCCTCTGTAGCAAAGGCATATCCAAATCCAGCAAGGATAGCCAATATACAATCTCTCATCCACAAATTTCAGCCACAACACTCCCTACCAGCTCTAGTGTTCATGCAATTTATAGGCATGATGGCCTCCTGCATATTCATCGTCCCTCATACTCTGCTTCAGATGCACCCCTTACAGGAATGCCTAGCGCACCAGTGGAACCAAGGTCAAGGACAACTAAAAGACCTAGTGTTGGTAGACAGTCACACTCACCGCTCTCTGCAGTGGTGGAACCCACAAAACCTTTCCAAGGGGTGACTGTTCCAAGAGCCGGTTCCACAGGTAGTATTAACAGCGGACGCATCACTGACAGGTTGGGGAGCCCAACTCCTGCAATATACAGTCCAAGGTCTCTGGACAGTCAAACAAAAGAGTCTACATATAAACCACTTAGAGTTACTGGCAATATTCCTAGCGATGAGAGCTTTTCAAAAATACTTGTGCAACAAGACTGTGTTGATCCGGACGGACAACATGACAGCCATGTACTACATCCAGAAACAGGGGGGCACCCACTCTCTGCAACTATCTCACCTCGCACAGAGCATATGGAAGTGGGCAATTCCACAACACATTTATCTTCTGGCAGAACACCTCCCAGGGATAGACAACCAGATAGCAGATCTACTAAGCAGACACAGTCAGCAAGTACACGAATGGGAGATTCATCCTCAGGTTCTCCAACCATTCTTCCAAGAGTGGGGACATCAAGACATAGATCTGTTTGCCACCAACGAAAACTCAAATATGCCCGTCCTTCGCCGCCAGGTTCCCACACCCGTTGTCACAAGGCAATGTGCTATGGATGAACTGGTCAGGCAGATTTGCAAACGCTTTTCCACCAACGCCAATGATTCCATTAGTGGCACGCAAGCTAAGGCAACAGTCACTCACAATGATCCTGGTTGCTCCCACATGGGCAAGACAGCCATGGTACACAACGCTCCTAGAACTCTCAGTAGTTCCTCACCAAAGACTGTGCCTCTCGCCACAACTGCTAACGCAGAACCATGGAGAAATCAGGCACCCAGATCCCAATCAGATGAACCTAGCGATCTGGCACCTGAAGTCTTAGAATTTGGATATCTTATCTTGCCTCCAGATTGTATGAACATTATCAAAGAAGCAAGGCGTCCCATTACCAGAGCATGTTACGCAGCTAAATGGAAAAGTTTTGTTATTTACTGTAATAATAATCAAATCAATCCATTGGATGCCTCCATCCAAAATGTAATCTGTTACTTGCTACACCTTCAGAGATGTAACCTAGCATACTCATCCATAAGGCTACACCTCGCTGCTATAGCAGCATATGTTCAAAACAGACAACACGTGTCCCTATTCAGAATCCCACCTATCAAAGCTTGTATGGAAGGACTTAAAAGAATCATCCCTCCAAAGCATCCACCTTCTCCAGTCTGGAACTTAAACATAGTACTTACCAGACTCATGGGACCTCCCTTTGAACCATTTCATTCATGTGAACTACAATTCTTAACATGGAAAGTGGCATTTTTAATTGCCATCACCTCCCTCAGGCGAGTGAGTGAGCTACAGGCACTAACCATTCAGGAACCTTTCATGCAAATTCATCACAATAAAGTAGTGCTGCATACAAACCCTAAATTTATGCCAAAAGGTATATCCACTTTCCACATCAATCACTCCATAGAATTGCCAGTTTTCTTTCAAAACCCGCAATCTCTAGCTGAAAGAGCCCTACACACACTAGACGTTAAAAGAGCTCTCTTATATTACGTTGACAGAACAACATCATTCAGGAAGACAAAGCAACTATTTGTCGCTTTTTCATCACAACATAAGGGCAATCCCATTTCCAAAGCAGGAATAGCCAGATGGATAGTTAAATGCATTCAAATATGCTATCAGAAAGCAAAACGCACTTTAACAGTTCCCCACTAAAGCACACAACACGTAAAATGGGGACATCCATGGCTTTCCTAGGAAATATTCCCTTAGAAGACATATGTAGGGCAGCTACATGGTCTACCATACACACTTTCACAAAATACTACTGTGTTAACGTGCAAGCCAAACAACAAGCTGCTGTAGGCCAGGCTGTCCTTAAAACTCTATTTCAGACCACTGCAGCTGATACAGGCGGCCACCGCTAGAGGAGAAACTGCTATACAGTCTATGCTAAGATATGAATTCAGCAGCCCACATGCCTCGAACGGCAAATGCTAGTTACCAGTATGCATCTGTTCTTGCCATGGAATCTCATCAGTAAAAGAGACACCGCCGTACACGTGCACATCGCATGTCTGTACGCGTGCATGTCTCCTGTCCCCCTTCCAAACTCAAGTCGACAACAATAGATCTCGCTAGGCGAGACCTAAAAAAAAGAATCGACCATTGCCTGTCTAGAAATCTTGGGTCTATCCGCACTGCAGCTACATGCTCATCAAAACATCACACATTATTGAAGCATTACTATGTGAACATTCAACCCAGCAAGGAGATTCAAGTGAGACAGTGTGTTACTCCATGCACAGCATGTTAACCCAGAAAACAAAAAGGTTACTTATCGGTAGGAGTCGTTTTATAGCTTGAATTTTCTGGTTTCACATGCGTCCACCGCCTCCTGTATATGAGGTATATTTGCAAGTAAGATTTTCAAAACAACAAAAACAAGAAGGGGAAAAAAAGTTTAAATCACCACAGGAAAACAAGAATCTGAAAATGGCACCAAATGGTTAAATTGATGACACCCACTCAAACAAAAAAAACAAGCATTTACAATGCAACGGTCTCGCCTTTGAAAAAGTTAGAGCTATTGGCATTGTAAATGACAACATTTTTATTTATGTGTTGGTTTTGAAAACAGATAAATAAATGGCCCTGTCATTTACAATGCCAATAGCTTAATTTCTCGCAAATGCCACACACAAACACTACAGAGCCCCACGCAGAGCCACACATACACAGAGCCACACATACACAGAGCCACACACACACATACACAAAGCCACATACACAGACACACACACACACAGCTACAGACACGACACAGCGCCACACACACACACACACACACACACACACACACACACACACACACACACACACTTCATCCACCCACCCACTAAGTCCATCCACCTAGCCACCAATCAACTCCATTCATCCACTGACTCCATCCACCCAACCACACCTTGTCAGGGGTAGTAAGCACTATATAAATACAGTTACAAAACAATACATAAAACGAACTTGTGCAAGTACATGACAGCCTGCGCGACACTGTGTGCGCAGTGAACGCCAGGCTTCGACCTAAAAAGTAAAGTTCATTAAGCGCCCTCAGATCAAAGGGCTCGCCAACTCTTCCCACCGTCGCCAGGAATTTAATTACAAGCATTGAAAATGCAATAGGTCTCGCCTTTTATTAAGTTAAAGCCATTTGCTTTGCTTATGGTATCGTATAGCAAAGCAAATGGCTTTACCTTAATGAAAGGCGAGACATATTGCATTTTTAATGCTTTTTTTAATAGCGCTAACCTCTACCGGAGTTATGAAAACGCCGCAATGGGCAATCATGCTGGTACCCAATTCACTGTCACTCATGTCATGCCATCAGAGAGTAGGGAGTGAGGAGTGAGGAGTAGAGAGTGATTAGTAGAGAGTGATTTGTAGAGTAGTAGAGAGTGAGTAGTAGAGTAGTAGAGAGTACACAGTAGAGTAGTAGAGAGTGAGTAGTAGAGAGTAGTAGAGAATGAGTAGAGTTGAGTAGTAGAGTTAGTAGTGAGTAGTAGAGAGTGAGTAGTAGAGAGTAGTAGAGAGTGAGTAGTAGATAGTAGAGAGTGAGTAGTAGATAGTGAGTAGTAGAGAGTAGTAGTGAGTATAGTGAGTAGTAGAGAGTGAGTAGTAGAGCAGTAGAGAGTGAGTAGTAGGGAATGAGTAGAGAGTAGAGTAGTAGAGAGTGATTGCAGAGTGAGTAGCGAGTGAGTAATAGAGTTGTTGAGGTTGAGTGGAGAGTAGTAAAGAGTGATTAGAGTGTGAGTAGTAGTGAGTAGTAGAGAGTGAGTAGTAGAAAGTGAGTAGTAGAGTAGTAGAGTAGTAGAGTGAGTAGTAGAGAGCAGTAGATGAGTAGAGAGTAGAGTAGTAGAGAGTGAGTAGAGTAGTAGAGTGAGTAGTAGAGTGAGTAGTAGTGAGTAGTAGAGTGAGTAGTAGAGTGAGTAGTAGAGAGTAGTAGAGAGTAGTAGAGAGCGAGTAGTAGAGAGTAGTAGAGAGCGAGTAGTAGAGTGTAGTAGCGAGTGATTAGAGAGTAGAGTAGTAGAGTGATTAGAGAGTAGAGTAGTAGAGTGATTAGAGAGTGAAGTAGAGAGTAGAGGAGATTGAGTAGAGAAGTGAGTAGTAGAGTAGTAGGGTGAGTAGTAGAGATTAGTATAGAGTGATTAGAGTGAGTAGTAGAGTGATTAGAGAGTGAGTAGTAGAGTGATTAGAGAGTGAGTAGTAGAGATTCAGTAGAGAGTAGTACAGTAGTAGCGCATAGAGTGAGTAGTAGAGTGAGTAGTAGCAATAGAGTGAGTAGTAGAGTGAGTAGAGTGAGTAGTAGAGAGTAGTGTAGAGTGAGTAGTAGAGTGAGTAGTAGAGACTGAGTAATAGAGTAGTAGAGAGTGAGTAGTAGAGAATGCGTAGAAAGTAGTAGAGAGTGACTCTTCTTCTAAGCGTAGATTTGTACACAATATAATTGTGTAGGTTTCCCACAAGTGATCACAACTGCATTAAATACGTCAATTTTGGAACAAATGTGTACAGAAACATGACAAAAGATATGGCCAAGGAAATGCCCATTAACATGGAAAAAGTTCAAAGAATATATCATTGAAATCCAGGGGAGGTTTCAATCTGGTACCCTGAATAGAGCAGTGATACAGCAAATCACAACCTTGGCAAGAGGCTGTTCACACTTTCAGCTGTTTAGGATTTAAAACACACCCCTATATGCATTGGGGCCGTAAGTATTTGTGGCTAGTCTTAGAAAAGTTAAATTTTCTCTCCTCAACCTCCTTAGCATAAAGATTGTCTGCTTCCTAAAGGAATCCCGTGCCCCCCAGAAGCAGCTGAAGCTGCAGAGAGAGCCATTTGTGTGCAAAGAATCGAAGGCATTGGAACGGAAAGCATGTGCCATGCAAATACCGATAGAATAATATAATATTAAAACAAACAAAAGCGGCTCAAAATAAGATAAAATAAATTATAAACTACTACCACTGCGTGAGAACCTGAGGTGGGAGCAGGGTAAATGCCCCCGGCCTGCCTTTAGCTAATGCTGCAGGATCCAAGCTGTCAATCACAGGGAACAGATGAAAGAGATGACGCCACGGGGTGGCCTTCCTCGTCCCATAGGCTCGGCTTAACCTAAAACTGACCTCGGATTTAGATATGTTGGTGATATAAACCAGAAAGCCATCAGCTTAGATTCTTGAGCAGAAGATGTAAGCATTGCCACATTTTCAAACACTCATTAAGGGTGCAGTAGGCCACAGAAAGGCGCAGGGGGCAACTGTGTGGGAGGTAGTGACGCACTGCTACAGAGCACGACCGCAATGCCCCCTTCATTTCAGAAAACACTCTGACATCGAGCAGCCAGAACGTACACTCTCTTTAATGGCACTGATGTCAAAGGCCAGCTGCCAACCGGCCGCATAATCAAAGAATGGAAACATCTTTCAGTCAACAAATCTCCAGTGGCTAAAATCCATACCCTATAATCTGAGGTTGATACAAATTACAAAGGCTTCTCGGTAAATAGTGCTTTACGCTCACAGAAACTGAGCTTCTACAACATATTTTGTTTTGCCTTTTGGGATCTGATCTGGCAGATGTGGAAACGCTTAGAATGGAAATGCAATCATTACAACTTTATTGCACTTTAAAAATTGATTTTGAGGCGTCCACCGGTGCAGAATGAACACGAGTGCAACGGGCAAGCTGAGCTAAAACAACTTTTCATGCAAACACCGCTCCCCCCAGAAGACCCCCGCGCTAGCCATTCGTAGGCACAGTCACCCTGTACCACCGGACTCCCGCTCCAGCAAAGAATGTGAAATATTCTGCGAGCCGAGATAACTCTTTGCCGGATAAAATCTGAGTGTGTCGGGCCGAGGTGGCCAGTCTGCGGCTCCGGGAGGCCCTGGAAGTGTCCGGCAGGTACAGTGGAGCCAGCGGGACTGTGCCTGGGAGGAGGCAATCTGGAGGCCGGGGCGGCCAGGGGCCCAACTCCACAGGGAGCGGTGATCTAGCCCCATCCACCAGATGGCGTGGGTTTCCAAAGCCTCACCAAACACACACCTATATTCACATTCCCAAAGCCTCACAAACCCCATACATCTGCACATACACATTCACACACACAAGCTCACCCGCATACACACCAGCAATATAAACGTACTTTTACAACAAAATGCCCACACACAATCCAAAAAAACAACGTTGTACACCCAGGTGCACACTCTACAATTCGGCCATCGCACGCCAAACTGCACAGGAAGTACACTGCCCGAGGCAAACACATACCACACAGATACACAAACCACGGTCGTACATAAAAAATGCACCGCACACACATGCATCCTCAAACACAGACAAACGAGCACAGATACACAACAGACTACCCATGTCAAACAAGGAAACAAGCGTTCACGCATGCACACATGAACACAAAATCACCACACGCAGGGCGGCTCTATTAAACGCTTCCCCAGCTCTGCGGTGTCGGAGACGAGCTTCGTTGGGGGCCGCAGCCCCGGCTCTACATCTGCTTCGGATTTGAGATGTGATGGGCGCAGCTCAGCACACCAAGCTTGTGTCTGGAGCTCACCTCAGTGTGCCACTGCGGCGGATTCCAGTCAGGTTCAGGTCTGATGTCAGCAGGCAGACACTAACTCGTCTTTAGTGGCGATCGGGGTTTCGGGGCGCTTGGGTCACTCACTGCCTGCTTCATGTAATAAAAATAAAGTCCCACAAGTAAAATGCAAAAAACGTGTCAATAAATAAATCGCAGCTCAAATGAACCATTACCAGGCTAGATTTCAGGTTTAGAGACTCTGGTTCTATGCGCTCGCCATGACGTGGACTGTTGTCTTTTTTGTGCCATCCCATTTGGACTTGCTGGTCTGCCTTCCGTGTGTGCGTCGCTAAGGATTCTTGTCTTTATGGGGCCATAAATATAAAACTGCCACGTCGGGCACCCCCAAGCCAGACCCAGATCCTGACGGCCCTGTCTGATCGCTTAATTGCGAGGCATCGGACGCCCTCGTGTAAACAGACAGAGCGAGGCAGCCGCCAATATCCTATAATACACACCCACCTCCAGGCAGGGCGATAAGGCGCGGGAAGCTGCAAAGCCCGAGCGGATATGGGCCTGGCGGGGCCAGACACGAGTGGTGATGGGAGGGGGAGAAGCACAGGAGAAAAGGAGAAGGAGGGGGAAAGGACACCAGACGGGAAGGGATAAGAGACGATGAGGGAAGAAGAAAGATCGCGGCTCAGCTGCTTCGCCAGAGAGACAGGAGATTGGGAACGCGCGCGGCCGGCTCCGATCGCTTTCCTGAGCGTGCGCGTGACAGTCTCTTGTCTCCTGGGAAGCAGACACGGCAACTATAGTATCTCGCCTGCGCGATGCATATGGCTTCGCCATATGCATCGCAGGCGCGAGACCTAAAAAACTACGAGACAACTTAGACCTAGACACTAGATGACGGAATAATGCACAGCATGTGACTCCAGAAAATACTTCAAGCTGCAATACTACTACTGGTAAGAAAATGTTTCCTTAGCCACAAGAAAGGTTTGTGCAGATGACCAAGCCCCATCAGTAAACCCCTGCTGCACCAATCTGAAGGTCATGTAGCATCATGACAGAGGCCTTTTCATTCATTAGCATGAGAGCACATTCACCACATGTATTCTCACAATCTCCTGTTAAACACTTTCAGCTTTCCATCCCAAAAAATCCAGCATATTGGGTAGCTTTGTTCATATCCCTATAATGTACATTTAAAAAACCTCAGTTGAAGTGCAATTATAGCAAATTTAAAATCTCCTACATATCCCCAGTTCTTGTGAGCTCAGCAAACCATATTTCTCTCAACTACCATGTAAACTATAACTCTGTCCCCTAATGCAGTGCTTAGGACCGCTCAATATTTATAACAGTAAATATAAGCACCTCCCACCATATTTTTAAAGTACAAAACATACAATGATCATATTGTATCAAAATTTGTGCTATTCATAGTTTTAGGGGTGAAATAATTTGCCATTTGTGAAATTTATTGTATCAAAGAGGAGGTCATGAGCTTTACATTTGGTACATGTCTTAGGGTTTCCATGGCAAGTGTGCAAGTTATGGTTGGTAGAGAACCATAACTGTGGATGTCATTTGGGATGTCATCAGATGTCATTTGCCATGTCCCCGAGTGATGTCATGTGAAAATAAGCAGAGCATGATGGGTGAGAGGGTTATTATATTTTGTTATCGGTGCTGCGCTTAAATTATTTTGTTTTCCTTAGCAGAACCTATGATATGTATAAACGTATAAGACCTTGTAACCAAACTTAACCATAACTCCAATACACACTTTGTTGTTAGTTTTCTTTTTTGTGAGTTTGAGTTTTTTTTCTTTTTAATCAAATACCACTTTCAACTGTTTGTCTCGAACATCCTATTCACACATTTGGCAAGCCCTATTGTGAAGCCTGCAATGTGTGACCATCCACCACGGGTCTGGCATGTTCTTCAACTTAGCCCTGCACCCAACTGATTACGGGCTTTTAACCTCCATCGCACAAAGGTGCCAGTCATGCACAGCATTGATTGGCCAAGCACAACTTTAGTGCGCAGATTTCTACAGTAACTAATTTACACCAAATGTAGCTAAGGCACATTCTTGATAAAAGTTCGAATTCCATGCCATTCAGCTGCTTTTCTGTATCAAGGAGCAGATGGCCTTTCAAATGGAAAATTGCACCCCCCATTTTAGGTCTCACCTAGCACTGCAGCGCCGTGCGCTGCTTGCGTAAGCGAGACGTATTGTTGCTTAGCGAAGTGGGACAGGAGAGGAGCACAAGCTTGTAAAGATATTGGACGCATGAGCTGTGAACGTGCGCTTTTGCAGACATGAGCTGTGAACGTGTACAGCGGCGTTAGCAGCGTCTGTTCTCACGCCGATGTGCACGCTCACGGCTCCACTGTCCGTATTTCCATGAAGAGGTGATGGCGTTGCGCCCGACTAAAAATATGTGCCTTGGGCTCCCAATGCGCATATAAGCATGCGCAGATTATTTGTTGAGCCGCTCTGCTGCTCGGGCATTCCGAGCGTCTGTGTTAACGTCATGCCCATGGGCCAGACCCCTGCCCCCGCGCTCCCAGCTCCGCCCCCCGGTGACTGGCTGTCCCCTGGTGTTTGAGCCTCTGCCGCAGCTCTAGTGACTGTCGCGGAACACCCTTCACCTGACCCTCCTCCCCCCCTCCCCCGCGCACTGACCGATATGGCGGCGGCTTCCCCCGCACACTCACCTGGTGAGCCAGGTCGAGCCCGGATCGGATACTATGAGCTGGAGCGGACCATCGGCAAGGGTAACGTCGGCGTAGTGAAGCTGGTGACACACATCGTGACTCGCACAAAGGTACCCCCACACCCAAAGGTGGACTGCTTCCTACGCAGACCTTCGAACCTCACTTTCCACACCTGGGACTCCTAACACAGATAGATCAATAGACTGGTTAGTGCCATGATGAACCCATCAGTGTACCCCCTGGGGAGGTGGGAGATTCTGCAGTATGATCATTGCACTTCTTACAGAGGCATCCCGCAGTAAAGCCTGCCTGTACTTGGGGACCCTTGCTAAATGATCAATAGATTTATGCCCAGGTGGTCTCCTTTTGTCAGCTACCTGACTAACACCTATGCACACTGACCTACACCACCTAGCCTCCTGGGACAGTTAGTTCGAACGGAGAATATGAAACTCCATGCAGAGACTCTGCTCCCGTCAGCCTTCTCTTCCCTTATTGGACATATTTCCATAGAGTGTACCTGCTGTATACCTCTGCAAAGAGGTATTAACAGAGACTTGTACCAAGATATCTTCCCGTACTACGCTTGAGGTTGGTGGTTGTGAGGTGCGGGAATGCAGGGGATGGATTAGCACCTTGCCATATTGACCACTTGTATTTTATCCTGCTAGCATCAATTACAGATATATATCCGTGGACAGGTTAGTGTTGAGATGAGTCCCAGCCAATCCTTTTAGATATGAACATGTGAAGACAGCGCCTTCACCCCACTCACTTCCGTGCATACACCTTGCACACATCAGCAGAGAACATAGAGGCTCATGGGGAAGGCCCATTCACATCCTCTTGGGGAGACAAACAACTTCTGCAAAGGCTACCCCAAAAAAGGGCAATCATCCCCACTTGAGCCACCAGGGCAAAACTATTTCCCAAAGGAATCCTCCAGCCCATGCAGAGAGCCCGAGAGAGTTAATTTCTTGTGTCAAGGCGAGTTCTTCATCAGAGTCGGACTGGGATCGAAAAAAGACCCAGGCACAAACATAAGTGGCCCCATCAGTCAATTAGATAGCTAAAAACTTGTCACATGTCTTCCATTCGGGGTAGGATTGAACTTGCAGAGACACTCTGTATGTGTATTTTGCAAAGTCTGAAAGGCTGCATGTATTTGTGCTTGCTGCAGACAGTGTTTGTTGTAATATCAGGATAATCAACAGTAAAAACAGACCTTAAAAGAGGCCCACAAATAGTAAAACGCAATGGCCCACACTGACCTGTCGAACTACCCCTTCTGGCACTTCGTGATTCACCTGCAGGCCAATCCAACGTGTCCTTCATGCACCTGTGAGGGAACTTTTACATTGAGACCCCTCTGGAGAGCCAACACCACAAAGATTGCAGACAAGCATTTGCAATGCAATAGTTATCCAGTATTGGGATATCTTTTATAGGTTCACATGTTTAGAATCATCCCCATCGATGAGGTGGGAGTCTTGCGGTACAATAAAACATATACATTACAGTCATAACATCACACTATAGGCTATTTTAGTCCTTTTGCAAAAAGAACCAAACCTGGAAACCAGCCAATCAGGCAGCAGCACCCTCTTAGAACTTTCCCCACAGAGAGGCAAACCCTCAGATTTGCTACCGCCCCTCGCGTGTTAGGGAGTCTCCCTGAGCTCTGCTCAGTTTTTCCTTAAACCTTTACTTCTTGAGAGAAAAAATGGCTGATTCTTCTAAGAAAAGTTTGTTTTTGGCCTGTTCTTCATGTGGGAAGAAGAGATTACACTTTGAGAATCCACATAAAGAATGTATCTACTGCCTTTACCCAGCTCACAAGGTCAAGGATTGCAGGACCTTTCCTGCCAAGACCTTGAAGGATCGAGAGGGACGTCTTTTGGTTTAGCTGGAGAAGTTAAAGGCATCACCTGAGGTGGTATCTGAAGAAGAAGGCAGTGTAAGTCCTCAAGCACCCACCCTTCTATCCAAGAAGAGAGATAGATCTGGAGATCCACCTGTAAAGCAGATTAAGACCCTGAAGAAATCTCACTATGAGATTGGTCACTCTTACTCAAAAAAAGAGAAATCCTCATCCTCATTCTCTTCTGAGGTGAAATCTGGAGAAAAGGTGATGGTTTAATTGAAAACAACCTCAAAATCTCTACCTGAGCCTCCGTCGACGTCTAAAACAGCTTCGTCAACGAGAAAATCTCCTCAGAAGGTGAGTGTATCTTCAGCGTCGAAGAAATTTCCATCGTCGACTAAAACCCGTCGACGAGTATTCCGTCGACAATACCCATCACGTCGTCGCCTGCTTCTTCGTCGACGATCCCATCGACTATGATTCACCTTTAGTCGACGAGCCCACCGTCGACGACACTATCGTCGACGTGCCAGCCGTCGAGTTCACCGTCGATGATGATTGTACTCTCGACGAAAACGAGCCCGCCGTCGACTGACTTTTCCGCCGACTATATCCATGATTACAACGTTGACGGTGTTATCTATTACAGCAATTTCCACTGAATCTGATTCGCCATCCATGTATATTATATTTCGGCTACACTGAAGCGTTAAAGACCCACGTCTTTGCAAATTACGCCAGTTTTGAGCTCCAAATTAACATCTTCCAGGCAGTTTTACCAGGATGTATCTCACATTTCACCTTTACCTCCTAGCCATTATTTGTAGGAGTCTGATGATGATGACCCCTTTGCACAAGCGCATGACCTTTCTCAACGCCAGATAAAATATCAGGAGGATGATGATGAAGAGGAGTTTTACGAACCATGCGAGTCTTTAAGAGGACCTCAAGAATCGTTCCACCAAGAACCTATGGTTCAGATGCCTGCAGCTTTGCTTCAAGACCGTACAGCAATGATAAAGGACTACAATAACCGTTTACCTCCAGTCACAGTTCCAGAAAGAGCTCCTGCACCTACAGAGATGCAACCTGTGACCCCTGCAACACCAGTCTCAGATCCCCAAGTGGCGTTACCTTCACAATTACTGCAGGATGATGACGGAGACACGGTGGCAGAAGACGGAGAAATTCCAAATTCGCCCACTACTGTGGATGAATGGGACGAATATTTTATCCCAACACAAGCTTCACCAGTTCCTCTAGCTGTTGACTACCCTCCTGAGGACATAGAAAGTTTCCATGCGATTATGGAAAGGGCAGCCTCTAGATTCCATCTTTCAATGCCAGTACAGAAAATGGATTGTTTTCTGTATGACTTTAAAGATCTGAACAGGAAATCCACCCGCTCAATTCCTATAATTGATCATATATGGGACATAGTGGTGAAGATTATGAAGACTCAGTTTTCCATTCCGGCGATCCCCCCTAGGATTGACAAAAAATACAAGGCGCCTCATGACGCCCCTGCCTGCCTTTCGGGTCACCCTAAACCTGACTCCGTTATCTCTCCAGCAGCGCAGAGGAAGTCTCGGAATCCTCCTGCTCCAAGAACAGCTCCACCTGACAAAGATGGTAGGTGCCTTGACAACATAGACAAACGCTTTACCACCATGGCGGGCGCTACAGTTCGAGCTACGAATTGTTTAGCTATCTTAGGCAGATACGATCGACAATTATGGTTGGACATTTCACCTTATATAGAGTATCTGCCTGATGACAAGAAAATAGAAGCAAAGAAAATTCTCATGGAAGTTGAAAGGGCTGCTTCTGAAGTCATCGATATCTCTATGGATATAGCTTCTCTGGGATTTCGTCAACTTGCCGGAGCAGCTACCCTTAGACGTCAGGGCTGGCTGAAATCCACTAACTTTCGCCCTGAAATCCAAACAAAAATTCGGGAGATGCCCTTTGACGGCAATCTATTATTCGGTAAACATATCGATGACTCATTGCAAGAGATAAACAAGCATTTGCAATGCAATAGGTCTCGCATTAGGAAAGTTTGAGCTATTGGTATTGTAAATGACAAATTTTTTATTTATGTTTTGTTTTTGAAAATAGCGAAATTAATAGCTTTGTCATTTACAATGCCAATAGTTGTAACTTTCGCAAATGTGACACCTATAGCATTTGTAATGCAATGTGTTGTATTTACGTGACTTACATGTATTGATATTACAAATAACAATGGCTTTTACATTTTTTTCAATAATTAATTCTTAAATAAAAGTTAGTGTAATTTATAATGACAATAGCTTAAAGTTTTGGAAATAACTTTTGTGAAGATTATTTTCACTGTAAAGGTGTCTGTGGGCGACTACCCCTGCACCCTGACCTACCTCTGCAGGGTAACAAAAAAAAATTTGAAAATGGCTTTTTTCTTCTAGACAAACGTTTTTATCGTATGTTTGAATAAACAGATTCCTAAGCTTATTTTTATGGAAATTAACGGCCAGCAGTTAGAGCGTTCGCAGGCGTTCTCAACATTGACACATAAGGGTAGTGTAGAACAAGGTGATATACTCATTTGCCTAGGATCACACAGATTTGCTACCTGAGGAAACTGGAATTAGAACCCGGTCACTTGTTTTCAGAAACGATTCCTCTTTCGCTCAATGCTTTCTCAGCATTGCTATCAAATTCTTGCCACTTTGCAGATTACCACGCATATGCGCATCTCCTAATGTGGAAGCGTTTCACTTCCATTCTATCCCAGCAACTTTCAATAGAATTTCTCTGTTTCCTGCAACACTGCATGAGATGATAGTGAGGCATAATGAGGCAAATACTCAATAAGGATGTGCTCCTTATCCTTTAGCTAGCTGTGCAGCCAAACCATTACTTCAAAGGAAACAATGTGCATGGAGGAGAGGCTGGAAACAAAGAGCCTTGAAAGGAAATCTCCCATCTCTACTAATTAAAGTCTTGGCCGCAGGGAAACGAGGCAGATAAGGTTACAGTCAGTGACCGCTGCTCACTGAGGATGCCAGTGAATCTGGCCTCTGATCTAAAGCATTTTTCTCTGAAGAGGTTGACTGAGGGTAAGGGTCGGTTCTCTGCGAGGCTTGTGGGGCTGGTGCTCAGTCAGTCACATCTCGGGCTGGTTGTCTGTCAGCAGGACAGGGCTAAAATCAGCATCATATTTGGTGCACCTAGCTTGCAGTTCTGGGGCTGAAAGGAAACCCTACACATCAGCCAGGAACAGAATGTCTCGAGAAGACGAACACTTTTGTGACTAGGACGGGCAGGTTCCTTTTAGGACAAGGACGGCAGTCTACTGGAATATACATTTGCAGTGTGCCCTCAAGTTATATACAGATTTCTGCATGGGGCAGCGCTTTCATGCGATCTGTAGTAGACTGCTATGCAAATGTTTTCACTACCCACGAACGTGAGCCGGACCAGGCCGTGTTGGTGAAAAAAGGACATTTAATTACCAAATAGAGCAAGTATGCCTGAGTAAACAAGTACAATAAAAACTCACCGCCGCAGCCCGGCTTGAACAGGAAGCCAGGCAACCTGTGTTGGGACGGGGGCGGGACCGCAAAAAGACAGGAAGCAGACGGGAGCCTACCCCGCGCTCCTGTGCCCGTCAGCCGGAAGATTTGCGTGTCAGCTAGCGGGGCTCCCGTGCTCGTGGACAGCCCCGCCTGCTGCCGAGGATGACCCGCTGCCTGCCGAAGGAGAGAGGGACACATGAAAAGAACTCGGTGAGTGGGGTGGGAGGGAGGGGGGGGGGGGACATGTGCGCGCGCGTGTGTGTGTGCGAGTGTGTGTATGTGTTTGTGCCTGTGTGTGCGCGTGTGTCTGTGTGTGTGTGTGTATGTATGCATGCATGCGTGTGTAAAAAGATCCGATGACTGGTGGGGGGATGTAAAGTGAAAGTAAGCGGCGCGCGTGTGTTTCAGTCTGTGTGGTGGCTGGCAGTGTGCGCACGCGTGGACGGAGGCGACGTGCGCGTTCGCGCACCCAAATCCAGGGGAAAAGCGGGTAACACCCTCTTGTCCTCCTTCCCTCGTGACAGGCAACATTAGGTCTCCAGCTGTTACCAGCTCGACCTAAAAAGGACACCGATACTGTTAGGTCATTGGGTACCTTGCAGTATAGAAAAACACCTCTTCGAGGAGCAAGAGGCAGAGGTTCTTGCACCTTCGCGGAGGTTACCAGAAGTATCAGCAACAAGGTGGCCAGGGTCGTTACGGATATCATTATCAACAGCAATCCTATAAAAGTCCTCCAGCGGCCGCTTACAGGCAACAGGGCAGGAAACGTCAACCTCAGGGCAGAGACTCTGCCAGAAAACAGTGACAATCTCATTGCACCTGCACCAGGTATGCCACAAATATTCAAAATTCCAAGAATTTCCCAACGTCTCAAAAATTGGAAGAAAATAACCACAGGCAAGTGGGTATTGGATATAATAAAATTCGGTCACACCCTGGAGTACACCAAATTTTCCCCTCCTAATCCACCTTTAAAGAAAAACCCACCGCATCTTCCTCTACTCAGAAAAGAGGGGAAGGCTATGTTGTCAAAAGGGGCGATAGAAAAGGTTCCTCGCTCTCAAACAGGAAAGGAATTTTATTCTCGCTTTTTCCTAATAAAGAAAAAATCTGGGGATTGGAGACCAATATTGGATTTGAGAATGCTAAACAAATACCTTCAGAAAAAATCTTTCCGCATGGTAACACTCCAGGAAATCCTTCAGCTTCTAGATCATGCGGATTTCATGACATTAGATCTTCAAGATGCGTGTTTCCACATCCCAATTCATCCCAAACTCCGAAAACATCTGGAAGTGGCTTCCGTTGCACAATATTGCAATCAAGGTGGAACATCTTCCAGGAGTCCAGAACACCTTGGCAGACACTCTCAGCAGGACAACAAAATCTTGCCACGAATGGGAACTGAATCAAATGATTCTGGAAAATGTCTTTCAGAAGTGGGACAAGCCAAATCTGGATCTCTTTGCCACCAAAAGCAATTGGAAATGCCTTTTCTTCGCGAGTTGGGAACCGGAGAAGGGCTCCTGGGGAAACACTTTCATGATGAGATGGACGGGAATTTTTGCTTACGCATTCCCTCCTTTTCCACTGATCCCGAGACTTCTACACAAGATTAAAAGGGGGAACCATGCTGCATGATTCTGATTGCACTTCTCTCCAAGTGCAAGACATTCTGCCTTCCAATAATACAGAATCTGTTGTCAATGAGCGAAGGCCAGATTCTTCATCCTCGCCCAGCTCAACTACAACTCCATGCTTGGTTTCTGGATTCACAGACTTCAAGGATATAGACTTACCTCAAGAATGCAGAGACATTCTGAATAATGCAAGAGCTCCTTCTACATTACGGGCCAATGCCTTAAAATGAAGATATTTTGTTACTGGTGCAGCAACAACAACTTACATCCACTGGAATGTTCTCCCGATAAGGTTCTGCCTTATTTATTGTTATTATCTAAGCCTGGTCTCATGTTCGCTTCTGTTAAATTGCATCTGGCCGCAATTTCTACATACAGACGATCTTGAGGGGTGGCATAACTTTGTTCCAATCGTCTCATTAAGCAGTTCCTGAAAAGCCTTTTCAGAACTTTCCCACCTATTAGAGCTCCCCCTCCGGAATGGAAACTGAATCTGGTTCTACAACAACTGATTAAACATCCATTTGAACCCATTCATAAAGCGGATTTAAAATATCTCTCATGGAAGACAGCTCTCCTATTAGCATTCACCTCTTCCCGACGAGTGAGTGAAATACAGGCGTTCACTATAAGACAACCATATTTAAAGTTTGACAATGTTTATGTCCTTTTGAGAACTAATCCCACGTTCATACCTAAGGTTCTTACTTAATTTCATCTCAACGAACCTGTGATATTGCAGACATTCTTTTCTAATCCGTCTTCAGCGGTGGAAAAGTCATTACTTACTTTGGATGTCAAAAGATGCTTGAAATTCTACATATCTCGGACTGTGTCCATCAGAAAATCTGACCAGTTATTTCTCTTGTATGGTTGTCACAAGCCAGGATCAGCTGTATCATAGGCTACTATCTCAAGGTGGATTGCATCCGCTATTCAATTCTGCCATTGCAAGGCAGGCCATCCATTGTCAAATAAGCCTAAAGCTCATTCTACCAGGGCGGTGTCCTCATCTACGGCATTGTTCGCTGGTGTGTCTTTGGACAAGATTTGCCGTGCTGCAACCTGGAAAAGTGTGCACACTTTCACTCTGCATTATTGCCTGGATCTGGCAACAGATGCTGAGTCAGCAGTTGGGCAAGCAGTACTACGAAAACTTTTTAGATTAGGTAAGCCTTATGATGAGTATATTGTTTCTGCCATTGTGCAATTCTTTCTTGTATATAACTATGTTTGCATATATGTATTACTTACTCTTTATTTTACTGCAGTTAAGTATATATATGTATTTATATATACTTTTGCACTGGTTTGGTATGGTGTAGTTTGGATTTTTTCTTATGATACCCACCATCCACTATACATCTATGTATTACTTACTGCTAGCTACTCTGATTCTAAGCATGTGAATCTATGAAAGACACCCCAATAATCCTCCCCGGAGAGGCTTACCTTATCATTATGGCATACTTACTGTCACTTGTGCTACGGAAATCTGAGGGTTTGCCTCTCTGTGGGGAAGGTTCTAAGAGGGTGCTGCTGCCTGATTGGCTGGTTTCCAAGTTAGGTTCTTTTTGCAAAAGGACTAAGATAGGCTAGTGTAGTGACTTTGCTATCTACTATAGCCTATAGTGTGATGTTATGACTGTAATGTATATGTTTTATTGTACCACGAGACTCCCACCTCGTCGGCTGGGATGATTCTAAGCATGTGAATCTATGAAAGATACCATAACTGGATAACTGAAGTTACAGGTAAGTAACTCGTTTTCATCTCGCAGTTGTGAAATTTTGAGCTATTGGCATTGTAAATGGCAATGCCTTTTATTTACCTGTTGGTTTTTAAAACATAAATGAAAGGCATTGTCATTTACAAAGCCAATAGCTTAAACTCTCGCAAATGCGTGACCTATTCCATTGCAAATGCTTGTTTTGTCTTTTTATTTGGTGGCGCACGCTGGAGAGATTTGTCCAAAACCTTCCATGCAGAATCCAGAGTGGGTAATCTGTTTTGTGCTGATTCTTTGAATAGTGCCAAATGTATTACTTCAACAAATAAGGCCTGACCAAACCATAACTACACGTGCTCCATTGCAGTCTGTGTAATGACATCTGGACTGCAGTGGAAGTACATAAAGTATGCCTTTATACCCTAAAAGTAGTCTTAGTGGAAGATTAAGACCAAGAGTTATATGAGTTGTTTGATCTCCCTAGAGTCCTATAAACCTTAACTATTTGGATCACAAATGCAGTCCAGGTTTCATATATGAAACCTTACAATGTGCTTTTTCCATGTCAAAATGCTTGCAATTTTTAGTAGTCCTGAAAGTCCCAACGGTTTGTGGTGGAGGTAGATGGGTTGTAGACGGACTTCGTTATAATGTTGTACTGTATTACGTTATGTGCTGTTAAGGTGTGTTTGCACTCTTGTGCGGTTATATTGTATGTGTATGTGTCAGTGTCATTGTGGCATGTCTTCTTTTTGGGTTGCTTGGGTTATTTGATGTACTATTGTGTTGTGATGTTTTTTTCTTTCTTAGCATTTTGATGTTTAATTCAACAACACAATTTAAAATTCACATGCACAAATTAGGATGGTGATCCTCTGGAAGGCAGTGGATACACACTGTGCAGTTCTGTTTTAGCCATCTTCTTCCCACAGGAAAGGCACTTCCCCAAAAATAAAGGCATTCGGACCTGTGAGCATTGTCCTTGCAAAGAACCCATACAACAATTGCTTGTACCGCCTCTGACCGGAGTGCAAACCTTTGGAGTGTAAAATTGACAGCAATTTCGCCTCAAAGAACCTTCAGGATCGAGAGAGCACAGTTCCCTATTGTCAAAGAGGGAGGAATCTACCTTCTCTGGTGGCAAGTTGACCATGAGTTCCCCTTTAGCCTCTGATTAAAAACCACCCACAAAAGGGACAGGGTATGTCTGGCAAAAAGGGTAGCTAAGTTTGTCTTCAGCTGCTGATCTGTTACCAGTGGAAGTTCCTCTATAGTAAAAAGTCAGAAAAACATGTTTTCAGGCAGCCTGAGTCCACCTGCAGTCAAGCCTAAACCCTAGCCACTTGTTGGAGATGGAAGCTATGAAAGTTAAATCAACAACTCTACCTTTGATAGCTGTTCCATTGTCGATGGCACCTTCACTTGCAAGGGCTGTGAGGAAACGGGGTGTGTTCGCCTCCCCGCCGTGTAATACTTATTAACCCCTTTAGCACCAGTAGGTTTCGTTTGTTAACCCCTCTAGCTCAACACCGGGTACATGTGGCTCTGAGCAGCAATGCGTACACAAAGGAAGTAGTGTAAAGCATTCAAACAGCGCCAAAACAATTGAAGAAATGCATGTGACCCTCCAGAAATCAGACGCCAATTTATAAAAATTGATTGTATTCTCATGCATTTTTAGCCACCACAATAAAAAAGATCCACTTGAAGGTTCCAGAGGTATAGAATTTACAAGGGATGGTAAATCAAAGCATTTCACTCAACTGTGAACAATCATTAGCAAATTCAATGAATTTGACACTTCAAAACCTTTTTAGCAAAAAGTTGGGCTAGTTGTATTGCGGTTGGTTAGAGTTACTTGGAGTTGGTCTCCCCAACAGGGAGCCAGTCAGGGGGACCAGCAAGCCCCACAGAAACAGTTACAGCCGCAGGTGAAGACATCTTCAGTCACTTCCAGGCACTTTTATTCTTTCGTGTATGTTCCTATGGAAATGGTCCTGATGCAAGTGATACAGGATGCTGAACATTCTCAAGGATGCTGTTGATGCAATGTGGGCGACCGGGGTCTTCCTGTGGCTGCTCCTTGGTCCACGGAGGGGGTGAGGCGGTTCTGGCCATGGGGTCAACGTCCCACAAAGTCCTCTCGGTCCTTGTGTAAGTCCAGTCTCAACTGGGCTACCAGTCGCCTCATATTGTGGTGATAGCCAAATCGTTCCTTGGGCAATAACTCTTCTGCTGGGCAAACAAACTGCACTTTGTCGACTCTCTTGGGTCCAGCAGACTTGGCTGCAAGTTTGAGCATCTGGTCCTGGCCTCAGTACTGGTTTGCCGCAGTTTGACGATTCTGGGCTCTAACAGGCTTCTCCAGCTGTTGTGACCCTGTGCAATGAACAGGAGGTTAGCCAACTGACCTTTGAAGTCTCTTGCTTCGGCTGGGCTCGGGAGATGACTTCTCAACAAGCAGGACGTAGCCGCACAGTCCCTTCTCCTTAGATAACCATCAGGTTCAGCAAGTGCAGTCTATGCCGTTGCAGCCTCTCTTTTCCGGTTCCACAGTGCAGCAAGGAAGTCCTTATTCAGTACTTGTTCGTGTCCTGTCGAGGTCCGAGTTCTGGGTGACAGGAGTGTGCCCTATTTTGTGCCCTATATATGCTCAGAAAGGGCCTTCAGGGTAGACTCAGGCCAGTAGCCAATTTGCTTCGAAGTTCCCTCCATCCTGATGACACTTCCTGGGAAGTGTGGCATCTGGCTATCCCCGGATGCAACATTCTGCCCATTCCCAACATGGCAGAACCTCTCTCTCCGCGTCCAGAGCTCTCTTGCCCAACCCAGAAGTGTGGCTACCAAGGGGCTACAAGCCGCTGAGAAACCGGTTTCGCAACTGGTTTCCTCTTCCCTGTCCCTTGGGCCATCCTGTCTCAGTTGACAGTGGATCAGCCCCTCTCCCAAATTACCCATTTGCTCTGCAAAGGGAGCTTTTCCGTTGAAGCTCACCTGTTGGGCCAACGCCTGTGTAGCTTCCTGTATGAGGGTGTTAACACCTTTTTCCAGTGTGGGCTTCTTTTGTCTCCTGTCCCGAGAGTCGTTAGCATCCATCCACCCGGAAGACGGAAAGCTGTCTTGGGGTACAGGCTCCTTGTGCAACCGTTAAGTGCATAGGAGACTAAAGCAACAAAGTGTCAACTTTGTAAAGATTGCACACGGGCACTTGTTGCATTAACTTCGATTTGAGATTACAGTTAAACTTGATGTAAGGAGTTGTTTGGTATCTTGGAGTATCAACTTTGGTTGCTCAGTTCACGAGTTAGCACGAATGAGGGCCAGTGTGTAACTGTACTGGGGTGAATGTATGACGTTGTTCTGCATTCTGACCATCAACTGTTGTTTTTGCATTTGTCACCCCGAGTGGAATGGGTATGCTCAGACGTGAGTTCCATGCTCTCCACACCACTGGAGTCAAGCTATCCTGGCTGAAGACGGCTGATAGCCAGAAACCGGTCCTAGGGTGCTTGATTCCGGTCCAGGGAAAGACATGACTTGGCAGTTCGGGCTGGACTATTCCCATGAGGCACAGGGTCAAGGCTGATTTGCATATGGCCATGTATGAACTGGGGTGGTGTGGAGTGCAAAAAAAGATGGTTTTAGGCCCAGATCTCTGTACTGGGGTGAATGTATGACATTGTTCTGCATTCTGTCCATCAACTGTTATTTTTGCATTTGCAACTCTGTACTTGTCAATTGGGTGGCCAAGTCTTTCTGATGTAAAAACCAGTTTTTTGCATTTTTACTGTCAGAACATGTAAAATAGATGTTTTTTCATGTAGTTCCTAGGAGTACCCCAGGACCTGCATGTTTTGGTAGACCTAAACTGAGGGCTTGGTGTCATAACCGCTTCCAGACACCCCCACATGATATGTCAGCCGTTAGACCAGCTAGCTCTACAGTGTCACTACCACTTCCCCGGACCTAAACACATGCATACTCTGGGTACCATATACTACAGACTTATAGCTACGTTAACCTAAGCCAGTTGGGTATAACCAATGCAATACACATGTTTTAGAGGTCAGGGCCCTGCCTCTGAGGTCTGGTGGTTAGACCTTGTCTGTGTACCTTGGTACGAGTGCCATTTAAACATGAACATTTAATTATCCCTGTTTAATGATCTCCAAGACTTGATGAAAATTATACCAGCTTCCTATTGTCTCCACAGCCTCCGCTTACTCGCCCAATATCTTCGCCACAGCACCCACCTCTACCACTTGCACCGTTGCTAACTATTCTATAGCTGTGCTTGGCGGAAGTGGATAGGATTTGGGAAGATGCTGAAGAAGTGGAGGTGCTTGAAGATGGTTATCTGCAGTTTCATTGTGTTGTGGGTCTGCCAGGCGGGGTGTTAACCCCACCCAATGGACTCTCATCCAGACCATGTTTCTAAATTATTTAAAAGGAAACAAATACAGGTCCTAGCTGCAGTCTTTGCGGCAGATTCTCCCTTCTGCAAAAATAAAATGAGCGCCGCGCCAATTTCTGCAACAACCTGCTTGATCACCTGAAGGCAAGACTCCGTATTACAAGCAGCCCAGCATTGCTCATGTAAGCTGCTTCTCCTTGCACTGCTCCTCTTCAGAGAGCATGCAGTCTTCAGAAAATGCAACACCTTCATAGTGGCTACCTCAGTCTACACTGCAAATTCACTTTTGACTCGTGGGCACTATGATCTCAAGATGTGGAACTACATTGGCGTCAGAGTATACCACATTGCAGAGAGAACAGTGAAAATTGACTCTGTTTGGGCATTGATTACTACTTACTCTCACACAATTGCCAGTTTTTGGGGGCAGTGGGCGTTTGGAAAGGCGCAATGAGTTGTGTGAATTGCTGCCTTCTAACCACTTCTGCATCACCTCATACAAAGGGGTTCCGAGTGTAGTTTGTTACAGTCCCTCAACTCCTATGTTAAGGCCATCATGGATTTCTATACCTAGATTGGCTCATTTGGGGGCAAGGATCTGAGGAAGACATTGACATCGGCTTCCGCTTGTCTGAAATTGTAAAGTCAGCAAGGCCTTGAACTCAATGCCGGAAATTAATCTCTAATACATTGACTAGGATCCAGTTCTTTTGGGCCATCCCAAAGAAACAGACTAGAAAATCTTGAGTCATGTCAATAGTCCAAGCTTGCCTGGGAGGAACTCTTCATGTTTCTCCCGGATTAAGAGGCCTCGGGGGAGGCACAGAAAGAGCATCAAGCAGAACACTCCGCAGATCTGGATATCGATTTTTTTTTTATATAATGATAGTCTTTGATCATCTCACTCGAAGGCCGACATTAAATCTGCAGTGCCCCACAGTAAAAGACTTATGAAACTTTTAATGGATAATCATCCGATGCTTCACTAAATATGTCGGTTAAATACTACAAGCTGTGCAGAAGTAAATTATTTACCAGATGTTTGTCTGACATTGAGGACAGTCAAGACGTTTTTGGTTATGATTTCATTTATTCAGTTGGTTTCAAATGCTGGGTTGCATCTAAGACCAATATAGTAGTGGTTAAACAGTTCAAGATCTCAGAATCCAGGGTTCTGGAAAGACCTTGTGGTGATTACACGCATGAAGAGACTGAGCTAAAGAGCCTTCTGATTCAAGGGCATAGCTTTTGTGAGAAAGTGGCTCTATATATACTGGACAATAAGGCAGTACAGTGTGTATAGAGTCCACAAACCCCAAAGGTATAACAGAGGTTAAAGGCAGAACTGACCTTACTCTCCAAAGAGGTAGCTTGGTCGAGCAGTAAGGCAGTACCAGAGGACAGTGTAAAGCATTTGTTGTACACACTTAGTCAGCAAAAGGTTTCACACACTCAATTGTTGTTATATCCTCAGATATAGTTGTTTTATTTTTAGAACCAACAGTTATAAAAATATACTTTTCAAGGTACGAGTACTCTCATGTAAATACTTTGCAGAGGAGCAATAATTTTGTACACACATTAATTACAGGATAGCTAATAAGCAATACAGTTCTGAAACACACTAGCATTGAGCTCAATGGGTTTTTCATAGGAAAGTACAGTTAATTACTTTATGGATTACTTTAGTAGTTCCAGGACTAGATCTTAGATTCAGTCCTGGGGTCTAAGCTGAAACCAGATTAGCAAAAACGTTTTAGTTACTGTGCTGGATTTTCTTGAATATAAAGCAGTTTTAAAAGTTCACACTTAGAAACTTTTCAAGGTGATTCTGACAATGTTATTCTATGGGAGGAAATTCAGGTTACAGGTAAAGTACGATCGCGGTACTAGTCTCCTAGGGCCAGCACTGGGGGCTTAACTCAAAACAGGTAGGTAATTGCGTTTCAGTATTTCGTACGATTTTTAAAGAATATTTGCAGTTTTTAAAAGTAGACACTTAGAAGAAATTTCATAGAAAAGCAGACAATGGGTTCCTATGGAGAAAATACAGGTTACTAGTAAACCCGCTAGGGATTACTTTTGCGGTTCAGTACTGGGCTGAAAGGTACAACAGTACTGGCTTTTCTCCTGATCACAGGTGAGTATTTTCGAATTCGGAATTTGGCTGATTTTATAGGAATATTTTCAGTTTTCAAAACTCCAAACTTAGAAGGTTTTTGAGTAAAAATGGGTCAATGTTATCCAATGGTAGGAAAGTGAATTACCGGGTTCCAGGTGAGTACTTAGTTGGTGAAGTTAGGGTTTTGGGCGTAGACTCAGGGGTCCCCCAGGGTCAGGTGAGTACAGTTAGTTCAGTCCCAGCGGCGCAGGGGCGGTCGGGTGCAGAGGTAGGTAGGCCCAATGTTATCAAATGAGGGAAGGGGGGGCCTTCGGTTGGTGGCGGCTGGCTAGCAGGCCACGCGGCTCTGGGAGCTGGGCTTCTGGTCACTTGCTCAGGGCAAGGGGGGGAAGTAAGGTAGGACAGAGAGGTCACAGCCAGCGGCACTCGGACGCTGGGTGCAGGGTGCTTTTGAGCCGTTGGGCGCTCAATGTTATCCAATAAGGATCTTGAAAAAGGAACAAAGGCTGCAGGCTTGGGGACGGTGACTCTCCAGGGGCGACCAGCACTTCGAGAGGATCTTGGAGCACAGGTAGGTACCCCAAAGGGAGGCACAGGGGGGCGCCGGGTGCAGGGGTGTCTTTGGGGGTCGGAAAAGCTTACCCTCGGCTGGTCGCGCTTGGGGTGGCCCCTGGTTCTGAGTCTGCAGGCATCGGCTGGTTCGTCGAGGATAGTCTTTGGGCACTGGACTTCGGGTCCCAGTCGCCGGGGGGACGTCCTCGTGGTCTTGGTTCGGGTTGGCCCAGCCCGGCTGGTGCAGAGTGGGCTGGTCCGGAGCTTCCTGGTGGGCACCAGGTGGGTTGTTGCAGCAGAGCCTCGGCTGGTGGGAGTCCCAATCTTCGGGAGGGTCAAGGCAGGCAGGTCCTCTGGGTGTTCCAATGTTGCTGTCCGCGGAGGTCGCCGGGATTAGGCAGGAGCAGGTTCCAGGATCAACAGGCCGGTATGGCTGGGGCCAAGTCAGTTGTTTTTGTCCTGTTAGCAGCTGGTCTTCTTGTTGATCTTATTTTGATATCGGGATCTGAGGAAGGAAGGTTCAGGGAGCCCCTAAATACTAAATTCAGGGGCGTTACAGGTAGGGCAAGGACAGGGACCAATGGGTCCCTGTCCTAGGGTGAGTACACCCCCTAGCCTGCTCCTCTCCTGTGGGAGGGGGGCAGGAGCTTAGCTGGGATTGGGCCGGGCTCCCCATACAAGATGGCCGGAGCCTGGGGTCGTGCTTCACCTCGCCTCCTCCACCTGAGGGGTGGAGTTGGCAAAAGTTGGCACACCCTCCTTCCTGACGTAGTTTTTCCTGCCAGTCTTCCCGCCAGAGTGGGGGTAGAACGGGTGGGGGGCCAGTTGCTGGCTACAGCAAATGGTCTGTAGAAGCTCTCAGAGGCGGTATGCCTTTGAAGCTTCCCCCTGTCCATCCTGAGGGAGGAGACCTATCACCTCGCCCAGTATGTGCATTGTTGCAGGCCCAGGAGAGCGGGGGGCTCTCCACCCAGGGGTCCAGCAACATGTCTGCTGTGTGGCAGCCTCTGCTGCCACTCAGCCCAGACGTGGATTGTAGGGTCGGGTTTTGGATGGCATCTCTAAGATGCCCTCTCGTGTATGTTACATTAAATACCATACTGGCATCAGTGTGGGTTTAATGTGCTGAGAAGTTTGATACCAAACTTGTCAGTCTTCAGTGTAGCCATTATGGTGCTGTGGAGTTCGTAATGACAACCTCCCAGCACCATATACTCTTAAATGGCATCACTGCACTTACAGTGCCCAGGAATGGCCATGGGTACTGTAGGAGCACAGGGCGCATGCCCCTGTGCCCTCACCTCTGGCACAGGGCACCCAGCTAGAGGGGTGACTGAAGTATGCCAGGGCAGTGGGTTCTGTGGGCATTGCACACAGGGATGTGTGCCATGTCGACTCTTGTTTTAGTTATGTACTTAGGCACTCAGCCTGCAAAGGCAGTGTGTGGGTGCCAGGATACAGGGCCCCTGAGGGTGGCACAATAAGTGCTGCAGCCCTCGGGGGTCTTCTCTGGTTACAATGTTATGTTATGTTATGCCTACTTGTATAGCGCTCGAATCACCGTGGGGCATCTCGGCGCTTACTCAGAAAACCCAATGAAAAGAGCAGCTGAGGAGTAGGGAGCCATTTAGTACCATGCCCTGGGTACCTAGGGTACCATTTACTAGGGGCTGACAGGTGGCCAGAGGTGCCTATTGGGTATTTTGTTTGTGCATAGCTTTGATTTTAGGGAAGGAACACAGGCCCTGGGTACCTGATTGGCAGGAACCCAGGGGACACTGTCAAGCATATCTGCAGTTCAGAAAAAAGTGGGGGCATACCAAAGCAAGAAAGATGGCACTTTCTCACAGCTTTCAAAACACCCATCCTGCAAACCATCAAAACAGAAGCTTCACATGTGGGATGGTGTGTGACTATGGGAGAACCCCATGTTGTTACTCTCCCCAAGAAGCAGTAAAATGTACACTGTGTAGGATTCAAGACTATTTATTTGGCATTTAATGCTTTGTAAAGCCAAATTCTTATGGACAACAAAACATCAGTGGTATACTTAAATGTGGGATTTGGGCACAATCTCTTACCTCGGTCAAAACTAGAGCAGGACATTTGGGGATGAGCAGTTAATAACATCTCTATTGTTATAAAATAAGCTACTAGCAATAGCACATGTTCAAGCATACAGCTTAAGCAGACAAACATGCACTTCAAACGAGTGGTATCTACAGAACTCAGTTGTTTACTTGAGTTTCAATCAGTGTGGAACACCAAAAGTAGATCTAGTTTCGACCATACAAAAAAATGCAGTGGCTTTGCATTCAGACAGTATCCTCTGTCAAAGGGGAATGGACTGTCTTTAAGCTGGCTAGGGTTATTTGCTCATACATTTCTTCCCATACTGCTGATAGCAACTACCGTCCATTAAAAATGTCTAACTGGACTTTCATTTTAGTAACACCAAGATTGCCATAGCAAATATGGTATTTATGGGTGATGCAGAATACACAGGGCAAGGTGGTTAATATTTCATTGCAAAAGGACTCGCTGATTTGTGCGTGGTTAAGGTGTTCCAATGGAAATCCAAAGGATGTGCATCTAGAAGCTGGGCTCATGAAATACCTGAATTCATTCACCTGATTCTTCCTGAAGAGTGTTGAAGTATTTCTAAAAGAAGCGTGCATTGCAACTGCAAACAAAATTATGTATTTGTAGCATGTGTTGCACACTCCTGCCATGTAATTTTCGGCCCAGTCTCTGCAATTAGTTTTTCTCAAGGAACTCTTTTATGGTCAACGTTGTGTGTTTATCTCCTCCTCCTCAAGGCATTGCGCATGTTTAGCAGTTCTTTTGTTATTTCTTTTTCTGCCATCGAGCTCGGACGGACTGCGTTGTAGTTTTGTAAGTTTCTACGCCCATTTGGCCTGTGGATGCTTCGCAGATGTACCATTTCTGATAGAGACTACTAGCCGCAACTTCCTTAACGTAGAATTATCCCCAGGCGTGAGACTGGATCCGGAATTTTTTTTGCCCAGCATCCCTGCGCGCCGGAGGGACGTCAACACGCGACTCCGCCCTGATGTCCGCTTACGTGACGTCGGCGAGGTCACATAAGTCCCACTACGGCGCTCATATGTCAGTTTTTTCCTTTTCCGCATGCAACACGGATCCAGATCATGCTCCTGGCCTGTTTCGGGCCTTTCCCTTTTTGCTTGTTGTGTGTGTGTGGGAACAGTGTGCGAATGCCTTTAAGACGTGCTTGTCTTGTGCACGACAGATGTCGGTGACTGATCCTTACCCCATCTGCATGTGGTTCTTGGAGGAACACCACGACTCCACTGATTCTAAGGCATGCCAGCAGATGAAATTGAAGTCCCTGTGGGAGCGCCGGATGTAACTTTTCATCTTGCATGTTGCGGTCGGCACCACGCCCGGCCCCTGCGGAGCGTTTCAGGAATAGTCGTTTCCGTCTTCGACATTGGCCTTCCCCCAGGCTGCAAGAGCATCGCTCACCTGTCGGTAAGTGCCGCAGTTTGTCCCTGAGGGCTGGTTCCAGGCCTGTTGGGTGCACTGGCTCTCCGCAGGTGGTGCGGCCACGCGTGTTGTCCCCCTATCTGCCGTTTCCCAGTGTGGGGGCGACTAGAGCTCAGATGGAGACGTATGCGGCGGCCTTGCAGGCCTCGCTGGCTTCCTCCTCCTCCCCCTCCTGGGACGTCGGCGGATCCCTTGCAGTGTGTGGGGCCCTCTGTGGTGTCGCTGGTGGCTCCGGCCCGGTGCAGACTGGCTCGGAGGATGTGGTGCCATTGGGGTGTGGCCCTTCGGGGGTCGCTCCTTCGGACCACGGCGCCTCTGCTTCGCCACAAACTCCTGCGGGAGTCCCTGTGGTGTTGTGTGAGGTTGCCGGGGCTCCGGGTTGCACGCCCGAGCCCCTCTCGGCCCTCGGGACAGGCGGTGTCTTCGTCCGAGGCCAAGGTGACGCCGCTTAGGCGCTGCTGGCCCTGGCGGCGCCACAGGGGCTGGCGGAGAGCCCTTTTTGCCCCGTCATGGGCCAAGGGTGGCGGGGGACCCCTCGTCCTTCTCCGGGTCCCTCTCGTCCCTCCACGCAGCCAGCTGCCTCGTCGGAGGTCAGGTCGGCACTGCTCCTTCGCCACCCGGCTCCGGGCCAGCCCCGGTCTCCCGCGCCGTGGCGGAGGTCGTCCCGGCGTCTCCCCTGGCATCAGACGATGATGTCCTGCCTCAGATTGCAGACTCTACGTCGCCAGGCCGAAGTCGGGTCGTTGACTCGTCTTCGGACGCCTCTTCTCCTGAGTTTCGGCGCTTGCTGGTGTCATCCTCACTGGAGACGGGCTGCCGCGTCGTGGCTTTCTCCCCTACGTCGTCTAAGAACGGCTCCTCGCCGACGCCGCGGTCTTCGCCGGAGGTGCCACAGGTCCCTCACCCATCGGTCCCTCTTCCTCCTGTCCGGTCCTGGCCCTTCCTTCCTCTGGTTGGCTTGGGGGACCGCCGCCTTAGTTTGCTTACGTCACCTACTGAGGAGCTGCTTTACCCACCGCGGGGCCCTACGGAGGCGGGTGCTGTGGGAATTTTGCGCATGGGTGATCCTGCGGCCCATTTTCCTGCAGATCATCTTCTGGAGGTCCTCCATCAAGGTTCTGGTGGTAGGGAGCTGCTGCTTCCTTTCGAGGATTCGCTCCATTATGCTCTTTTTGGGGCTTGGGGCCACCCCACCGCAGGGGACCTGGTGCCCCAACACCTTCTGCACCGCCACAATCCGGCGCCGCATGATCCTGTGCGTCTTTCCCTCCACCCTTCTACCAGGGGCCCTCTTTTGAAGAATGGCTTCCCCTCTCTGCCACCGCTGTTGTTTCCCCCGTCGAGGGAGGCTTGCTGGCTTGATTCCTGGGGGCGCAATATGTTCGCCTCCTCCAGGGCAGCTCTGAGGGCCCTTAACACTCTGTGTGTTTTGGCTAGGGCCACTTCTGCCTTGTGGGACTCGGCCGAGTCCCTTATGTCTGTCGCGTCTCAGGAGGGTGCCGGTGTTGATCTGCGGCACCATGTGTTGGATGGCCGGGAGCTGGCGGCGTTTATTCTTCGCTACGCTTTGAACATCTTAGAGGTGCTTGATCGTGCCATGGCTTCTTCGGTCGCACTTCGTCCACATGCCTTGCTTCGGGACAGTGTGTTCCCAGAGAACGTTCGAGAGCGGCTATTGGACCTCCCTTTCTATGGCGCTCTTTTGTTCCACACCCCTGCCGACTCGGCCATTCAGAGGTTCTTGGCGGGGCTTTGGCCTCCTCCTTCTCCTCCTCCGCCGCCTCCTCCCCCTCAGTGACCTGGGAGTTTATCTGGATTTTAGGAGATGTTCTTCTGTTGGGGTGGGTCGCTCCTGTGTGTGTGTTCTGGCGATTACTGTGCATTCCGTGTTGGCCCTGAGATTAGGCCTTCTGTTGTTCTTATTGGCTGATTGACCAGCCGCCTGCGGGTTCGCCGCAGGTCTCTTCTGTTTTCCTCTGCTGCGGAAAGTTTTTCCTAAGAGGGTTCCCATGTCCTGGGAAGTAACTTGCCCTATGTTGGGTTCTGGTAGCTATTATATAGATCTGTCATGTGCTGGGGAGGTGTGGTCGCCTTCGGGCCTCTGCTCTCCATGACGTCACGGTATGTTGCTGGTGTGTTCCTCTTGCTGGGGGTTTTGGAATGGCTCCAGCTGCGCCCTGGGCTGTCCTTCTCCGGGGTTGCTGTGTTGCTAGCCTGGTCTGGCCTGCTGTCTGGGGCCTTGCGTCATGGCTCTGCTTGGTCCAACTTCTTTGTTGTTTGGACCGTGTGCGTACTTCTCCCTTGGGGCCGGGGCCTTCTCGGCCTTCCTGGCCTCTGTCTTCGGCTGGCGTCCAGCTTGTCCTGGGGGCACTGTTCCGTGCTGTTGTCTGCAGTGGGCTGTGCCTGCGGTGCTGACCTGCTGTTCTTTTGCATCACTGTGCCTTCTGGCTTGTTAGCGGGACAGTCGTCCTTGCCTTGTCCGCTGCATGAGGCTGGGGTGTGTTAGACCCTCTTCCAGTGGGCCCTGTTTTCAGTTCTCCCTCTCCTCTCTGGGGTTGCGGTGGTTCTGGAGTCTTTTGAGTTTCTTGTGCCTCCTCAGGCTCTGTCTGTCCCTGCGGGGTGTTGGGCGGTCTCCCCTGGGCGGCCTCGGGCTACCTGCCTGCCTTCTTGCCAAAGACGCCGTTCTGTCTTGTCCATTGCCTCCGGCGGCGATAGGCTCAGCTGCCCTCTCAACTAGGTGTTCCTGGTGGGGAGGGGCTTGCCTTCGCTGTACCTCTTTTCCTTGGAGTCTCTAGGTTGCTCTTCTTCCTAGGTGCTCCTCTTCAATGCATGCGTCTTGGTGGAGATTCTTGATACCTTGAATGGGTGTGGAGCGCTTTGGCCTCCTTTAGCCTTGCCCCCGTTCTCCTGCTGCTTGACGGTGGTCTGCCTCTCTTCTTGTCTTCCCGCATCCCCTCTGGGGTTGGGGGTCTTCTGGTTGTAGGGTTTTTCCTTGCCTAGGCGACAGGGTTTTTCCCTGCCCGTTGGCCTTGTCCCCTATGGGCCTCTCTTTTATGGCCAGGCTGGTGGGTGTCCTCTTTTAGACCCTTCTCCCCCTTGGGTATGGCTAGGGTATCTATTCTATTTTAAAGAATCTGAGGCTAGTAGTCTCTATCAGATGTACGATTTACTTACCTTCGGTAACGATGTATCTGGTAGAGACTATTCTAGTTGCAGATTCCTTCACGACCCGCCCTTCTTCTCCGTTCTGTGAGTACCTTTAGCTAGGTCTTCTGCACTCGCCTCCCTGTGGGTGGCTATGTGTTCTGTGAGTGCATTCTTTTGCTTTTGTTTGGCAGAATGTTGTCCTGTTATTTGTTACGATTCCTCCCCTTTGGTCATTGGAGGACAGGTTTATAGGTACTTCTGTGCCCTTGCGCTCTGGTTGCTCCAGGTTGGGGCTATCTTCACACCCTCCCATCCCTCTACCCCCTTTCAGTGCTAGGGGTTCGGCCCCTATGCTTCTCTGCTGCCCTCTGGGTTGAGGTCTTTTGGCCAGGCCTCTGCCCTTGTTCCTTATGGGGGATGTCACATTCTGTGCTGGGGCTGTTATGGGTTTGTCCCGGACTGGTTCCCCTTCATTGTTCTTGATTGGGGTTGTAGTACTGCTACATGTTATCTTGACATTTTTTCATATGTTGTTTGTCTGTGGGGGGGTGGGGCTATTTATCTACTGGCAGGGTTGCTTATCAGGGCGGTGCTCTGTTCTTTATTTTATTTCCCTGCCCTTAGGTACTGCAGTGTCTGGCACTGTCTCTTGTGGTGGTGTTCCTCACCATTCCTTTTCTATGTTTCTGCTCTTTCGCACACTTTTCCTATACTGTTCCCATACTGTCACAGTTTTGTCTGATGGCGCCGCGTTGTGGCGCGTAAAAGTTCTCCGAAGATAACTGACGTAGGCGCGCCGTGTTTGGACTTGTGACCTCGGTGACGTCCCGTACGAGGACAACGTCGGGGCAGAGTTGCGAGATGCCGTCCCCCCGGCACGCAGGGATGCTGGGCCAAAAAACTTCCGGATCCAGTCTCACGCCTAGGGATAATTCTACGTTAAGGAATCTGCGGCTAGAATGGTCTCTACCAGATGCATTGTTTCTAAAGGTAAGTAACTTGTACATTTGGAATGAACAGCCGAGACAGATACACTGCTCCTATGACTGTTGGAATAGTGTAGGAGTCAAGCGGGTGCAGCTGACTTAGACAGTTTTCATCCTCCACACCCATCGAGAATGCTTGTCTCTGGGTAATGGAGGCTAAAAATGACAGTTTATTTAGGAACTGCCCTCGTGCAAGTGGAGTATGCCTTATCCGACATCCATGGCATCTGCAACCTGTGTCGGTCACTGGAGCACAAAGAGCAGGACTGCACCGCTTGCAACTTGTTTAAACACAAGAAAACAATGAGAAGCAGTCTGTATCGACGGGTAGTTCACAAAATGGAGATGACAGCGTAGGCAGAATTCTTTCAAGAAAAAGCAGACGGCGAGTGAGAGTTGGAATCCGATAACACACACGGACAGGAGTACGTAATTGCCAGCGCCAGCATACACTACATTGCCTCCTATGGTGCCATTGAGGGTAAGAGTCAGATGTGCAGACCACGCAACTGACTAATTGTCAGGGTCAGCACCCAGAATGTTGACGCCACCAAGGGCCATGAGTTCAATTGACACACCCCAATTAAATAAGATAAGTAAGCCTCCCCCTCTTCGCCACAGCCCTCGGGCTTCGGTTGACACTGAGAACGTGCCTCGGAGCAGAGAGTGGACGAGAAGGTTCCCGATCAGGCAGCAGGGCCTACAGAGCGGAATGGAGCAGGCACCATGCCGACATTGATGCAAATGCAGACATCGACCCATGCATCGGTGCCTACAAAACACATGCAACTGGCTTCGGCGCCGAATAAAAAGGCTTGCGCTGAGTCATTCAGACCAAGGTCACTCTTCGACGCTGAAGAACACCTTAGCTTCAACTACACTAAAGACAAAAACGCCTTCCTCTGCAACAACAATGCCAGAGAAACTGGCAAAGACAACACAAAAACAAGAGGGGGCAAGGGAATGTTTTTGATGAATCGGCACCATAAAGAAACATCCAAAAGACAAGGTCAGGAGTTGGATGTGCCGCTACCAAAGAGACCAACGCGGCGGGAGAAGTGAAGATTGTTTGAAACACGAGTTGACCGTCATGGCAGGTAAAAGGAATAGGGGATTGAAGAGCCTATGATCGGAGAGCGACCACCTTCTCTAATTATAACAGACCTTACAACTTGAAGTGAGGATTTGGAGTGTAGACCTTCCCGCCAATGGGTTTATATACCCTGGGGGAATAGAACTCTCGTTGTGATTACAAGTACCGAGTAGATTACAGATATTTTGTACCATTGTCCTGAAGAGGCCAAAAGAAATTGTGGGCTGAAACGGGACCGCGTCGACAGATATATGAGGAGTCCAAAGAATTATGTATTTGGGATGAGATTATGGGCGCATACTAGGAAATAAAGGAGGTGTGATACCTCTGGCGCCAAGAGGACTACCTCACAGTGTATCACTCTGAATAAGGAATATGCATTATTAGTTGTATATGTTAGGGTTTTGTATAGGTGAATATATTGTGTAATTGTACTATATTGATGTTGTAACAGCGATTTGTGTGTTTGTTTATGTTGTATGTATATTATGTTTTATGTCTTATGGACAATAGATTTTTGTCCGATCGTCCCGCTGAATAATGTGTATCTTACAGAATTATTTATAATCATATTTTGAAAAAATCAGGGTAATTGATGGTGCCTTGATAGAAAATAAATGAGTGATTGATCCCTCCATACCGCTTTCATATTTGCACACCAAAGAGAGTGGCAACAGCATGGCTTTCCATATCTAGGTAAAAATCAGAGGTGCAACAGCACATTTTGAACATACCATTTGATGGCGAGCATCTCTTTGGTCCAGAAGTTGACAGACAAATTGATAAAATTGAAAACGTCAGGCAGCCAAGTCAGTGGGTGCCTTGCAGTCCAATATACAAAAGCAACAGCCCTTTAGATGCTACTAAGAAAGAAGTGCCTTAAAGAATATGACTCCAAAGACCCCAAGTTACCAACGTAAACAGCAGTAATACCACCTGCAGTCAGTGTAAAGTTGTTACCGAGGTGGTTGTAAATCAAGAGGCAAAGGTAGAACACCCACAAAGGGAGCCCCTACCACCAAACATTGACTTCACAACCATTCCCCCGATCACACATCACCTGTCTGGAGAAGGCTACTAGACTTCCATCCATTGTGGCCAGAAGTAACATCAGACCAATGAGTCTTAGACATCATAATTTAAGGATGTTGCCTAGAGCTCTAACATCAACCACCAAATATCCCACCAAGCAAACTCATTCGGTCCTCAGCATGTACATCCTGCTGAAGGAAGAAGTAAAAGCGTTCTTACAAAAAGGGCCATAGAACCGGTCCCATTCAAACATCACCGATGTTTCCTAATACCCAAAAAGGATGGAACGTTACGTCCTATACTGGACTTACTCCTACTCGATACATCATATCCGAACACTTTAACCTAGTGACACTTCAGGATGTGATACCACTACTACAAGTAGACCACTTCATGGCTGCATTAAACCTGAAGGACGCATACTTTCATATCCCAGTCCATCCTACACATGGTTGATACCTTTGTTTTCTGGTAAGTGGATGTCGCTATTAGTTCAAAGTACAACATTCGGTGTAACATCCCCACGCTTAGCTGTAGTAGCTGCAAATCTTAGAAGGGAAAACATACGTCTTCCCTAAACTGGACGATTGGCTAATCAAGAGTTCCACTGAACAAAAATGTCTACAGGATACTCAAACCACTATCAACTTCTTACACAGATTGGGATTTATGATAAATGCAACCAAATCCCATTGACAACCACTCCAGATATAACCTTACTTTGGAGCCATACTCATTTCGATTACAGCAAAAGCTTATCCCAATCCACAGATGGCTGTCAAACTCCACAACCAACAGGCTCCTTTTCTGCCACATCTTTGCTTTTCTAGTCAAAATGGTACTGCGTCTTCTAGGTATGATGGCTTCCACATCCAAGACCACATATGAAACCCCTACAATAGTGCTTAGCATCACTATGGTTACAAGCATGGGGGAAACATGGAGGATCTAGTGTTTGTTTTACCTATGGTTTAATAGGCACAACAGTAATGGAATCCACGAAAGGGAAGAGCCTTCAAGGACCCAATCCTGCAGGTGAAAATCATTACGGATGCATCACTCATGGGTTGTGGTGCTCACATGGAGGACATTGTAGTATAGGGATACTGATCTGCACAACAGACATTTCACATCATCCACAAGATCCACCTTCTGGCACAGCACATACCCGGGGTGGACAACTCACTAGCAGACCTACTAAGCAGGACGCAACAAGTCCACTAGTGGGAAGTCCTCACTCAAACCCTACAATCATACTTCCAGTTCTTGGGCACTCCAAAAACGGACCTCTTTTCTACCGTAAAAAAAAAAAAAAGCAAAATGCCAAAACTTTGTATTCAGGTAACTACATCCACAATCCAAGGGCAATGCTCTATGGACTAACTGGTCAGGGATATTTGCATATGCTTTTCCACCTCTGTCTCTCCTTCCTTATGTGGTAAGGAAATTCAGACAAACTTCACTAATGATGATACTCATACCTCCAACATGGGCACGCCAACCTTGGTACACACCACTGGATCAGTCCCTAGTACATCACAAGAAGCTTCCCAATATTCCAGATCTTCTCACTCACAGTGTGGCAGAGTCAGGCACCCCAATGTTCAACAACTCAATCTTGCAATCTGGCTCCTGAAATCATAGAATTTGGGTACCTACGATTAACTCCAGAATGTATGGACATTCTAAAGGAAGCCAGAAGACCAACTACAAGGGTGTATTATGCAGCAACACAAACTTATTTGTTCACTCTTATGTTGCAAACAGCATAAATCCTTCATCACCATCTGAACAACAAGTATGTTACTTGTTACATCATAAAGTCACATTTAGCATACACGTCTATAAGACTGTGTTTAGCAGCAATCCCTGCATACCTACAGACCAGAAGACCTCAAGCTCTTTTTTGAAACCTGTCATAAAAACATTCATGGAGGGACTCTAGTCATACCACCATCTACACCTTCTGTACCATCGTGGAACTTAAACATTGTGTTTACACGATTAATGTCCACACCATTTGAACCTATGCATAAATGCAAAATACAGTTTTTAACATGGAAAGTGACTTTCCTCATTACAATGACATCTCTTAATAAGAGTGAGCTAAATACATGTGCTAACTATTGAAGAACCTTTTTCCCAAGTATTTGAAGACCATATTGGACTAATCAAAAAATCCCAAAGTTTCTGCTAAAAGTTAGATCACCTTTCCCCTTAAATCAAACATTATATGTACCGCTTTTCTGTATAAAACAAGAGATAGATGCAGAAAGGGTGTTTTGCAGCATGAATCCTTTTCTGGATTCACATGCTGTGCACCATTCCACTTTCCAGTGGTTAGGTCCGAAATTGTCTTTTTTGTGTGTTTTTTGTTTTGATTGCTGTTGACCACCATTTGGTGCCAGGTACATCCCCTGTGTAACGTGAGACAGTGTCCTGGAGGTCGACGTGCGTGGTGGACATTTTCAGATTCTTTTTTCCACCGTTGGGTCTGGAAGCTCCGAAGAAGGTTTTTCGTTTCCCCAAAAAATCTCCAAAAAGATTATCATCATCGAAAGATTGATCACAGACATCGTAGCAAGAGGCAGGAGCAGAGCGACCTTTCAAACCCCAAAGGACCACTCCGGTCCACAAATGGTGAGGTAGGGGTCATGGAGAATACCCCTTTCAAATTCAGCCCCAAGTGCCACCACAAATACACACAACGCGACCCACACGACGTGTGCCACGTTTGCCTGCTCGAAGATCATCAGGACAGGGACTGTGTGGCCTGCGCAGCGTTCCAGCCGAAGACGTTCAGAACACGCCGAAACCAAAGACAGGCCCACTACACCACAATTTCGCAGTCGACTAAGAAAATGAGGGACCTGAGTTTCTGTAGCGACGAAGAAGAGCAGGGAGCTGCAGCAGAGTCAAGACACGAAGGATCGGACGTTGAAATCCTAGAAAAGGACTAATCAGTGCAGAGAAGGCAGCGAGGGGGTAAAAAAAGAAGACAGAAGGAAAGACACCATAAAGATCAGTCTGAACCGAAGGGCCACAGGACGTTGGGAGGATCTAATGGTTGTTACACAAAGGGTGGGCATCCAACAACATAGCAATGGGGAGGCCTTTCAGGAGCCCAACTTAATCTGTGACAATCACCACGAATGCATCCCTCAACGGATGGGGTGCACACTTCAACTAACTAAAAGTTCATGGTCAATAGAGCGAACAGGACTCCACGAAACACATCAACTTATTGGAGATGAAAACTGTTTTCCTGGCACTCGGGGCATTCCAGAAACATATTCAGGAGAAGAACATCTTAATCCAAACAGACGACACAACAATATTCTTTCTAAACAAACAGGGTGGGGCAAAATCTTTTCCTCTAAGCAAACTTGTACAGGAAATCTGGCAAATGGGCAATACTTAAAAAGATCAATCTACAACTCAGTACATCTACCAGGAATAGACAACATTACAGCAAACCAACTGAGCAGACAAAACAACTGCTCCCACGAATGGGAGTTGAAGCAGAGGACTGCACAATATCTATTCAACATCTGCGGAACACCAGTGGTAGATCTGTTAAATCTGTTCACACCAATGCAGAACAAGACCGGGAAATGCACTTTAACTCAATTGGTCACAGACATTTGCTTTCGTCTTTCCACCAATACCCCTATTGAAAAGAGTGTTACAACAAGCAAAAAGCCCAGGAACAAATATGATTCTCATTGCCCCTCAATGGCCAAGACAACATGGTACTCAACCCTCCTAGAGCTATCCAAGGGAGAGATGGTCAGGATCAAAATAGAAAAAGACCTGCTAACAATGCAGCACAGCCATATTTTCCACCCAATACTGGCGACACTGCAGCTAGCAGCTTGGCTCCTGAATACATAAGAGTTTGGGCATCTCAACCTGCCTCCGCGTACTATGGAAGTACTAAGGGAAGCAAGCAAGCACTCAACAAGAAAATGCTATACAGCAAAATGGAAGCGATACACTACATGGTGCACTACTAACAACAAAATTGGTTCAATCAGTGCACCAGAAACCGTTACTACATACCTTAGTTACTTACCTCTTGGACAGCAATATCAACTTTTCCGGCCTTAAAGTGCACCTTGCTGCCATAGTGGCATACACAAGATGAAAATCAGTCAAAAGATATTTTACAAGACCAGTCATCAAAAGGTTCTTATAAGGAGCAAAAAGAATAGCTCCACCAAGAGCTGCCCCCTTACCCACATGGAGTTTAAATACAGTACTTTCTGAACTAATGACAAAACCTTCGAGCATTCTACTCTAAAGACAGCCTTTCTCATTGCAATAACATCACTACGAAGAATAAGTGAACTGCAAGCGTTAACAATACAAGAACCCTTCTTTAAAATTCATAAGGATAAGGTAATCTTAAAAACCAATCCACAATTTTTGCCAAAAGTGTTATCCAAGTATCACTTAAATCAAAATATTCTCCTGCCGGTTTTCTTTGAAGACCCAAAAACTAAAGGAAAGAGAAGCCTCCATACCCTGGATGTAAGGAGGGCTTTACTATACTATTTGCAAAAAAAACAGGAAATCAAAGGAAAACAACAACAAATCAGGAAAACAAAGCAATTGTTTGTCGCATATGCAAACACCAACACAGGGTCAGCGGTCGCAAAAGCAACTATTGAAAGATGGATAGTACAAGCCATCCAATTATGTTATTCCAATGCCAAAAAGGAACTAACAATGCAACCAACTGCTCACTCCACTAGAAAGAAAGGAGGAACACTCGCCTTTATGGCTAATGTACCCATTGATTCTATTTGCGCAGCAGCTACATGGGCATCACAACACACCTTTACAAAACATTATTGTGTGGACATACAAATGAATAAGGAAGCTCAAATTGGGCAACGGTTGCTTCAACACCTGTTTGCAAGGACTTCCTTACACCACAGCCTCCCAGACACGGGAGAAACCGCTACATAATCAGATGCATAGCATGTGAATCCAGAAAAGGATTTACGCTGCAAAATGAAATGGGTACTTACCAGTAGTTGTAGTTGTTGGAAAGTGGGTTATTGGTAGGGGCAAATGTAGGTCTGCCACTGGCAATAAGGCCACTAATACATGATAGGACTCAGCTTAGGTCTTAGAACATTATTCCTGTGCTCAGCCCTTGGTAACGTGGCTGCTAGCAGACAGGATCAACTTCAAAGACAGGTATGTAAAGCATTTAAGAACACCATTTCAGTAAATAATTAAGACACAACACAAAATAAAAATCCAACACCAATTTATAACAATAGGTAATATTTGTATTTTTTTTAAATTACACCAAAACGAAAAAATCCACTGTAGGGAACCAGAGATATGAATGTTTAAAGATTAGTCACTTTCTAGTGCTTAGAAACCAACAGTGCCCCCTTTAGTCATTTCCACCTTTATAAATTGTTCTGAAGAATTTTCTCACCACTGTGGTGGGCCGCCTTCTTCAGCAAGCGGGGTCCAGTTAGAACACCTTCCTGGAGTTCTGCTTGGGGGTCCCAAAGTATCCAACACACAATCCAAGATTCTGGAATCTCCAAGAGGATCTTTGAAAGTGTGAAACTTCAATTCCGCAATCCACTTGAACAAAACCCTTACAAATCCACTGGTACTCCAGGCTTTGAATTCTTTGTGGGGCTGTCCAGGTGAGCTCTGTTAACCTGTAGCTTGCAGGAAGTCCACTGAGTCCTTTTGCAGCAAGGTAATCGACAGGGTTGCAGTTTTACTTGGTGCAATCTTCAGAGGTCAGGCCTTAGAGCTCCTTGCACAGCAAAATCTTTTCAGCAGGGCACTTCTTGCTTCATTCAGTTTCAAGCAGCAGATCTGGAGGCCTCTGCCCCTCTCAGATACTTATTTAAAATTCTCTGGGTCAAGCACCAGGTCACTGCTGACCAATGAGAGCAGGGCAACTCCTCATAGTTATGATCACATCCTGTAGAGAGTGGCATTAGTTTGTCCCAGAGTGCATCATTCTTCCAAATCCATAATGGCTGATTTTCCAGCAACGAGGTAAGAGCAGGCTAAACACCCCCCCCCCCCCCCTGGGATGGCTTATTTCCATGGACTCTCCCCCTACCATCTGCACATACCTTCCTTAAGCCTAGCCCTGACTCTGGGTCAAAAGTGTCAAATTGAACCTGAAACCCATACCTCTCCTCTGCCTTTGAAGAGGATTGTTTACGACTCCACCCTCCTGGCATGGCATTCCTATATACCAGCAAACTGCCCTCCCAGCAGAGGGGTTCTTTATCACCTCTTCAAAGCAGCCTGGCTAATCCACTTAACTCTGACCAATCAGGGCAGACACTGAAAGGCTGAATTTGGACTTACAAACAAGAAAGTCATATAACTTCTTGTATGTACACTTTAGGAGAAATTCAACAATATCATATTGTTGGATTTACTACTACCATTCTGGGAAGTCTTTGAATGGTCCGGCTAGTCCTCTCCTATCAATATTTATTAATCAATAACTTCCTACCATCGTAACCTATGGGCCATGGTGTTTACAATGGGAAAATGACTTGGGCCACTTTTCTAGCATCAAAGTTGAATTTGAGCAGCTCTTTAATACAATGTGGGGAGTGAAATGTAAAATGTCACTTTACCCAGGCACATAAACTCATTTTATAAGGGCATAACTTATAGATAACTGACCCCCCAACACTGGGATACCTAGGGGTGACCCTGGGGGTCCCTAATATGCAAAAAGCTGTCCTGGCAACCAGTGCTGCTTTTAAACTGACCTCAGGCTTCAGCATTGCACACATGCTGGTGCAGAAAATCTGCTGGCCTCTAAACTGCCACGCCCCAGGATACTGGAGACTTCTAGGTAGTTTCAATCCCCGGCCCTATTACATACTAGGTGCTTACGGGGTAGGTCATGCCAATTACAGGAGTACCATACCATAGTGTACCCTAGTGTATGTTGGGTGTCTTAACTGTATTCTAATATGTTCCTTTTAGCTTGGCACTGGCCCTGGGCCTGGTTAAACAGAGCCCAGGGTCATTCACAGTCCGTTACCACCAGTTCTAGTCAGCTAAAAGTTGGGGGGGTGCCCAGGGCACAGGATGACTTTGTAACAGTAGTTTTGAAGCTTGGAGAATTTTCTGGATTCACATGCGACCCACCTGGCTTCCCCAATAAGGAAAACAAACAGGTGGGGAAGCAAACGATTATATCAGGATTTTTCAAACCATTGCAAGGATTACAAAGGCAATAAGAACAGAAAAAAGAATCTGAAGATGGTCACCACGCACGTCGATCACCAGGATACCGTCTGATGTCACACAGAGGACGTACCTGGCACCATATGGTGGTCGACAGCAACCAAAAAAACAAGCATTTACAATGCAACAGTCTCGCCTTTGCAAAAGTTAGAGCTATTGGCATTGTAAATGACAACCTTTTATTTGTGTTGGTCTTGAAAACAGATAAATAAATGGCATTGTCATGTACAATTCCAATAGCTTAATCTCTCGCAAATGCGAGACCTGTTGCATTTGCACCCACACACACACACAGAGCCACACACACACACACAGAGCCACACACACACACACACACACACACACACAGAGCCACACACACACAGAGCCACACACACACAGAGCCGCACACACCGAGCCACACACACACACACACACACACACACACACACACAGAGCCACACACAGAGACTCTGGATTGTGCAACTGACTATTGCATAATAACCCTGCCACCTTGTTCCCCCGTTACCTCATGTAGCCTGGCCCCAAAGCAGGCGGCTTAATATTGGAGGCAATGTGTAAATATCCATACAACACTGTTGATCACAAAATTCACAGAAACATCGCAACAGCAACCAAATGGTCTAAACAATCGGTAGCTTATGTAGTAACTGTGGAAACTCGAGCAAACTAATATGTTATACAAGCCCTCAAATTCAAATTTATAAGCTTTATTCGACATTTTGTCATAAAAGCATTCACCTAACCCTATACAATAAATACTACTTATAAAAATACTTCTAAAAATACACATTAAACATTTGATGTCGAATAAACGTAATCAAAGATCATAAAATTACAACACATTATTACAGTTTAAGAAACACATTTCATAGGTTTAAAAACATACAGTTTGTTGCAATAAAACAATTTATGGATATACATAATTTCATTATGATACAGTAGCCAATAATGATCGGGTACGAATTAACCACGACCATGCCAAATACTTTGCTACACCAACCACATACAATGTTGTACAATCAGATTCAAGTATCCTAAGGGCTTCAGCTTGGCTTCGGGTTCCCAACTTTAGGCAGACTGGTTTTAACCACTTACGTCTGGGGGCCAGATACAGTGGGCAACAAAATAAAAAATGGGAGATGTGTTCAATTTCCCCAATGCAATAGTGACAATGTTCATCCCATGTCTGGGACCAATGCTTCTTAAACGCATTTAGTGGTAATGTACCAATGCGAAATTGGAAGTACAATTTTCTATCATACGGTTTTTCAATTAGGTCCCAAAAACATTCGTATGATGGGTACATTTTTAAGTTTAAAAAGCGAGATGTTAACGTTACACTTGTACTGTCACTAAATATTGCAAGATATATCATCTCCCAATAAAGATCTTTTAGCTTTTCCTTTGAGGGGAAGCAGGTTGGATCATTGTTGTCCCATAGGTGGCCCAATTTCAGTTCTGTAAGTAGGCCCCGCAACTCCCTTAGCCATGGGATAGTATGGAAGCGGTCGAATTTGATGACATCCATCAATGCTGCTGCATAGTGGCCTAACTCTGGGGTCACCATAATTCGCCTCCAATACAGGAGGGGCCGAAGCCTCGCTATGTCCACAACTGATTTTCTGCCCAAGTCTAATTTTAACGGGATCATTGGGGTACTTTGGGGGACCATTGTAACCCCTCTTAGGAACCTATTTTCGTCTCTGCCCAGATCGCTCAAGTTTGAGAAGCCCCATAATTCAGAGCCATATAAACAAGCCCCCAGGACCTTCATAGAGTAAATTTCCATGACACAATTCAAAGGCTTTGTCAGAGAAGTGCGGTGTTTTAGCGAAATAGCCCCTGATAACTGTCTAAATTTTAGAAGGGTTGTAGTTATGTGGTGTTTCCAGCTCATGTTTTCTTGCAGAGTGATACCTAGGTAAGAAAAAGAGTCCACTCTTTCTAGGGGTGTTCCTTTGTATTTTATTACACCCTTAAACGAGGACTGTTGATTAAGGCACATAAATTTCGTTTTGGTGGTATTTAATTCTAGGCCCTTATCATCACAATATACGCCAAAGGCATCAACTACTTTTTGTAACCCACTAGGGGTGCGGGAAAGTAATAATGTATCGTCCGCAAACATGAGAACTGGTACACGGGAGCCGGCTATTACAGGAGCGTCACTAGCAATCTTCTCTAGATGTTCAACAATACCATTTATATAAATGGAAAAGAGGGTTGGGGCTAGGACACATCCTTGCCGCACCCCACGTTCAACCGGGAAGGAATCAGTTACCTCTCCTTGTTTGCCCCATCGTATCCTTGCGAAATTATTTTCATGTAGGCGAACGAGGAGTGTGAGCAATTCCTTTTTTATGCCTGCATCCGCCAAGGTCTGCCAAAGTTTTTCCCTAGGGACTAAATCAAAAGCGGCTTTTAAATCTACAAAAACTGCATACAATGTCCCCTTCTTCAGGGTGACATTTCTCCAATAAATTGTTAAAAAATGGAGAACTTGGTCAACGCTACTGGTTAGAGGCCTAAACCCAGCTTGATAAGGTGACAAGATGTTATTTGCGTCGATCCATTGCTGCAGTTTATTTTGGACTAGTCGACCCATTAACTTTTGAGCTGTATCAATTAAACTAATGGGTCTATAGTTTTTAGCCAGGGAACGGTCACCTTTTTTATATATGGGAATTATTTCTGCTCCCTTCCATGAGGCAGGCACTTCCCCTCCCATAGCCACTGCATTGGCCAACATTGTAAAGTAGGTGCACCAGGACTTCCGGTCAGATAGAAAAATATCAGCCGGGATACCATCCATACCTGGTGCTTTCCCCCCTGCTATACAGTCTAATACAACACTCACATCCCCCTCAACAAATAGTGGTGTTTTGTAGTAGACTTGTAGAGGAAGGTTGACATTATTAAACATATGATTACGGGCATACTGTGGTTGAAAGTATTCTATCCAGCTGTTCTTTGCAACATTATTAACAGGCTGGGATGCTATGCCACCCTTTGCCCATTTCACTGAGGCCCAAAAGCGCTTTGAATCCTTGGAGGCACAGATCTCCTTAAGTTCTTGCCAACAATCCTCGTCCCAACGCTTCTTAGCCGATTTTTGAACCTGCCTATACTGATTCCTCGCCAACCTTACTGCTTCAGGCCTTCCTAGTCTTAATTCCTTCCCGAGATTATCTCGAGCTGCCCTGCAATTCTTATCATACCACCCCCTAGTGTCTTGTGGTTTCTTCATTTTACTTACGGGGGTTTTTTTCCGGAAGAAACTTTGGATTGTGGTAAAAAATATGTCATGGGCAGTCATCATGTAGTTGATAAAGTTAGTCTGTCCAAAATGGGACTTAATTTTAGCAACTTCACCCACTACTACTTTCTTTAGAGTCTCTATTTTAGCGAGATCTTCTAAGAGTATGCTCCACTTCAGGTAACGGGAGTTATTGGAGCATACTAGGTCCTGTGTGACCATGTGATCCTCTCTAGGATGGTCAAATATTTCATTGTAAGTATGTAGTGTCAGGCACAATGGATTGTGGTCGCTTTCAATCTTAGCCTTCACTTCCATATCCTCCAATTTATCCCAGAGCCTTACATCTAGGAGTATATAATCTATCCTGCTTGCCGATCTACCATTATCAAAGGTGTTTTTCCCCCTACAATCGGACACTGTCCGGCCATTCACTGCTCTAAGTCCTCGTGAGAGACAAAAACTTTTCAATTGTATTGCTACCGTGCTCCAAGTCTTGATTACAGGGATATCTAGTTGGGGTATACCCCACTTGGAGTCCTCATCTTCAGCCAGGACTTTATCCTCCTCACCCAGGGGCTCGAAGGTGGTATTAAAATCCCCGCCTATTATTATATGAGAGGGGTCTGGTAGCTGTTCAATATTGTTCTCAAGGCACGATAGGGTCTCTGATGATTTACCCCTTGCTACTCCCCTTGAATACAAATTAAACAGGGCTAGTTGATGACCATTTTGCCAGGAGAAATCAAGTGCCAAAATGTCGTTAGAGGGAATAGACCTTTGCTTAACCGAACAGTTCAGAGTTTGGCGTACCCAAATTAACAGGCCCCCCGAGGGACGTCCCACTCTATTACTAGTTGCCGGGATAAAGAAATTTAAATACCCTTGCCTAAAAATTGGGATAATCGACCAAGTTTCTTGGAACATGATGATATCGTACTGATTAATAAAATCATCCCAGTCGGGAATATTTAGCTTGTTAGCTATTCCGGCTATGTTCCATGAAATGATTAGTAGTTTTGGTTTAGCCTGCTGGGAGTACGTCTGGGCAATGTCGGGAATGATCAGTGTTTCTGCAGGATCTACTCCTAGTATTACATTTTTGTTCAATCTCGATAGTGACTCAACTTCCTCCAATGATTTTTCCTCATCCACCTGAGCTCGGCTTTGTTCTTCCAAATCGGAAGTACAAGATTCAACTGGGACTGGTATGGATTCATCTAACATGGCAATCTTAGCACGGCCTCGGCCCGTCCACACATTCAAGGTAGTAGAAGAAACATATGCGAGTCAATCACACTCATTCAGATCCGTTAACACAGAGTAATGATTATCCAAGCTTAGCCCCCACTCACATGCTGGATTGGTTCTAGCCCTACTATTTCCCACTACTGTCCATTTAGTTCTTAGTATACTCGACTTTGCTACTAGACCCCTTCTGCTGTAGAAGAAATCCAGTGTCAGTGGAACTATTTCAGCTGTCCTACGTTGTGGAGGAAGAATATTCCGTAGGACATCGGGCAGAACATCGGGGCCCTTAAAGTTCAAGACCACACAATCCCCTTGAAATTTCTTTGGCTTAGTACCTATCCACCTAACTCTTCTTGCTGTAAGCAGATCGTCTGACAATTTTTCCTTACCCCAGGGGGATATGTGCATATTACTACTCAACCACTGGAGAGCCTTATTTCTTAACGAGTCAGGGGATTCGATCTGACCAGTTTTGAGCAAGGGTGTGTTAGCTAGTACTAAAATAAGGGGCGAGGCTTCAACAATTAGTTCAACTGGGGCAGATTCTGGGTTTAGGGTCTCAGGGATACTGTTGCCCATTAGTTGGGCTGACTCATAAGGAAGATTCATACCAGGGTTAGTATCATTCCTGGGGCTAACGTGTTGGACATGGTCTAAAGAAACTTGTGGACCAGCATTCTTGGTCACCCCTGTTGTTCTTCCCACAGTCTCCATTTGGTCGATTTTTGAAGCAACTAGATTTGGTATTTCACCCACCCCCTCATTGGTTTTCTTTAGCAGGGATTCTAGCTTGTTGACCTTAGTAACTAATTGGTCAACCTTTGATATGAGGGGTTTCATTAAACCTAGTAGTTTAGACTCTAGTGTGCCCATGAGCTTAATTAAAAGGATATCCTCCCCATCTTCATTTTCATACTCCTCTTCCCGTATCCCATCCTCTTTCTTTCTTTTTGCTCGTCTAGGTGGGGTTGCGGGTTTATTTTTAGAAGAGCGTAAGCCACCTCTTCTAGGTGGCGCCTTAGTGATCCCTTTTTTTGCTCTCGGGGCAGGGACAGGTGTTGGGGAGGTAATGGTTTCTATAACTGCCTCCTCAATTGACACAGATTTATCTTGGTCATCTAAGTTGATCAGATCTATAAAGGGGTCAGATTGATGGTCCATTGTAGTCATTGAACCATTAATTTCTAAATGCTCAATTAAGACTTCACTAGGGTCGGAGACAATAAGATCATCAGTTGCAGGCTGGGACACCCCTGATTGATTGATTTGGGCACAGGGTGGCGAATCCCCCGTACCTAGGGAGGTCCTCCGGTTATTATTGATTTTTGTCACTACCTGGACTAGGTAGTTGTGCATGGTATTAGCCGGAGTGACAGGCGTTTTTTGTTTAGACATGATGTACCGACAATAATTCACAACCAGGCCTCAGCAATGGATAACTAACAATAGGCCAGTCACACAATAGATGTTAAATTAGTTTACCTTGCCACTAGTCAATTTAATGGTTGGGAGTTAGAGGGATGGCCCAGTCCAGTCTCTCACAGTCTAGAACGGGCTAAAACGGGCCCGCCCTTGGCCCGGGCTTCGCCCGGCGTCCCGCGAGACGGGGGTAATGCGCTATTTGAGCGCCTCCTGGCGCGCTGATGACGCTGGTGACGCGGCGTGCGCCGCTAAGCCTCCTGGGAAATGGAGTTCCCTCGACCGCGCTCCTCTCGGTCACCACTAACTCCCAGGTGGCAGTGGAGTCGGGCAACACGAGGCGGGAGGCGGGAGGGCAAGGCAACAAACAGCGAGGACTTTCTCCTGGGCTTCAACGACTCCAAGGACACAGCAGCGTTTTTAGTTATATGGATTCCCCCCCTCGACCGGGGTGATGCGCTATTTGAGCGCCTCCTGGCGCGCTGATGACGCTGGTGACGCGGCGTGCGCCGCTAAGCCTCCTGGGAAATGGAGTTCCCTCGACCGCGCTCCTCTCGGTCACCACTAACTCCCAGGTGGCAGTGGAGTCGGGCAACACGAGGCGGGAGGCGGGAGGGCAAGGCAACAAACAGCGAGGACTTTCTCCTGGGCTTCAACGACTCCAAGGACACAGCAGCGTTTTTAGTTATATGGATTCCCCCCCTCGACCTCATACCAGGATGCATGAGGAGGAGAGCACGTGACCTTTCTGACAGCTTACTTCCTGTTAGTGCCATAGTGGTAAGAGATCGGCTTGGATGGATGGGAGCAGAGGCCTCGGAACATCTTACAAGATGACAAGAACTTCCGGTGTGTGAATATTTATAACCAACGCAAACTACCACAAATTTAAGGAAAGGTTCAGAAATGCCAATAACTGCTCCCAATCGTTCTTTGATGTCATGTAAACTATTAGCCTCTGTTAATGAAGGTATTGACCTGTCTCTGAGCACTGCATCCCTGCTGCACAGTACTGTAGAGACCAGTGATGCATTAGGACATTATGATGTCATTGCATAAGCAGAGGTGGGCATGTGGTCACTTTGTCGTGTACCTATAAACCGCCGACAACAAAAAAATTGCATATATCTGAAATTAACTTGCAACCTTCAGTTTAAAAATCCAACATGCAGCCACAGACGGGAAAGCTCTTTAAAGTACGCGATTTACTTGCTTTTGTGAGATTTTCACAAATATTTCCTCGGTGGCAGGGTATGCTCAGACGTGAGTCCCTTGCTCACTTTGCCACTGGAGTCAAGCAAGCCCGGCTGAAGACGGCTGTAATGCCAGAAACCGGTCCTGGGAAGCTTGATTCCGGTCCAGGGAAGACATGGCTTGGCAGTTCGGGCTGGACTGTTCCCATGAGGCACAGGGTCAGACTGATTTGTATGTTGCCATGTCTGAACTGGGGTGGCGGAGTGAGCTGAAGAACGGTGATAGATTAGGCCCAGATCAGTTGACTGGGGGTGAGTGTTTGTATTGTCAACGCTCCGTCCATCACCACCTTTGGTTTTTCTTTGTTCGCCCTAAGTTGGCAGGGTATGCTCAGACGTGAGTCTCTTGCTCACTTTGCCACTGGAGTCAAGCAAGCCCGGCTGAAGACGGCTGTAATGGCAGAAACCGGTCCTGGGAAGCTTGACTCCGGTCCAGGGAAGACATGGCTTGGCAGTACGGGCTGGACTGTTCCCATGAGGCACAGGGTCAGACTGATTTGCATGTTGCCATGTCTGAACTGGGGTGGCGGAGTGAGCTGAAGAACGGTGATGGATTAGGCCCAGATAAGTTGACTGGGGGTGAGTGTTTGTATTGTCAACGCTCCGTCCATCACCACCTTTGGTTTTTCTTTGTTCGCCCTAAGTTGGCAGGGTATGCTCAGGCGTGAGTCCCTTGCTCACTTTGCCACTGGAGTCAAGCAAGCCCGGCTGAAGACGGCTGTAATGCCAGAAACCGGTCCTGGGAAGCTTGATTCCGGTCCAGGGAAGACATGGCTTGGCAATTCGGGCTGGATGTTCCCATGAGGCACAGGGTCAAACTGATTTGCATGTTGCCATGTCTGAACTGGGGTGGCGGAGTGAGCTGAAGAACGGTGATGGATTAGGCCCAGATCAGTTGACTGGGGGTGAGTGTTTGTATTGTCAACGCTCCGTCCATCACCACCTTTGGTTTTTCTCAGTGACAAATTCACACATCGTGACTTATCTAGGTAAACTGAGGCTTCCTAACCACATCTGGCTGTGGATATTTTTAATGACACAATTAGAGGGCGGTTGAGCGGTCACATCTCCTGCCACCCGGATGTGAATGTTCAGCGGCTACGCCTCCACCTCAGACCTGCAGACGACGCACAGCACCTTCTGGTTTTGGAGAGGGGGCGGGGAGCACGTGCAGGTGAAGCAACAGCTTTAAGGCCGAGCGCACAGCAGCTCCCTTAATTACATTCATCAGCGGTGCTGGCTGCACTAATGACAGCCTGGGCGCTCGTGCGGCCGCTTCATTTTACGCTCCACAGTAACTGTGAGGTGTCTCCGGGGTCGACATACTACTCGTCTCGTGCCCCTTTTATTTAATATGTAAGTTATACATCTGGCTTCTCTAATCTCCCTACATTAAGGGACCCTCGCTCTTAACAGCATCTCCATGTTTGCGCTGCTGGCAGTCTCTCTCCATCACGAATCCCCGATGCAGCGGACCAACTGTGGGGTCACCCGTGCTTAAAGCCTAGCCAAGACGCTCCATTTTGCAGTTCTCAAGGTTAATTGCTGCCCAAAAGAGAGTCGCCAAGCGTTGGTGCAATCACACGCCAGCTACTGCGCGCGGCACGGGTGCCGTCCATCTTTCCTTTTTTCGTGCTCTGGTCACCGGATATAAACATTTAAGAACAAGGGCATTTTCCTGCTGGAGCCCTCTGCAGGCAGCATTATGGGCGGCCTCCCCTCTGAAAACAACATATCGGGTCGCACTGAGGTTGCTGCACGATCAGAGGTCAGACATCACACGACCACAGAACTGGAGCTATCGGCATAAAACATACCAGAAGCAAGAACGGCCGGCCCGTGCAGCAGTAAACTGGAGCCTACTACCGGAGGAAATGAGGCTGATACAGCATGCTGAGAGGAGGAGCGCGTGAGACCTCCGGCAGCTGTCGTCCTCACGCCGTGAAGATAGGAGTTGCGCCAACACCGGCGCTGATATCCTATGTTTCTATAATTAAACAAACATGTAAAAAGTGACAAACAATGATTACCTGCATGGAAGAAGCGTAAACATGAAGAAACGAAGCGCCGTCCTTTTCAGACTGCGGGGGGGGGGCGTGTTTTTGTTGATTGACTGAGGACATCACTGAGAGAAAAACGAAAAAACACAACCCGGTACCAATAAATAGGGGAGTCCATCAAGGATGTGTTTTAGCTCCCACTCTGTTTTCCGTTTTTGTAAATGATATCCCCTGCTTTTTAAAAGACTGTAGTAATGATGCACCTAAATTGGGGGTGAGCCCATACCTGCCCTGCTATTTGCAGATGATACTATTCTTGTATCACAAACACCAAAGGGTCTGCAAAGTTTACTTAATACATTTCAAATTTACTGCAGAAACAAAGGTCTTGAGATTAACACCGACAAGACCAAGTATATGGCAATAAACCCCCATAGGTCTTTTAAAGAAAATATGGTCTTAAACTGGCAAAGAATAGAGTATGTCCAGAACTTTACATATTTGGGTGTCTCACTTGATTAAAAAATGACGTGGAAAACCCAAATCAAAAAGAGCAAGCTCTTGTTAACACAAAACACATTACTAATCTTAAAAAAAACATGGTAATAGTCAGAACAAAGCGGTCTTCCTGCGCTTGAGGTATTTCGGTTCAAAGCGCAATCTACTGCCATATATGGGGCAGAACTGTGGGGCCCATCATGTAACAAGGTGTTTGAGGTGAACGAAAAAAAGTTTTTTAGGGCCTTGTTAAAGATACCTATTCGTACCCCGTTAACACCCTTGATGATGGACCTTAACGTCAGGCGCACTGACTATCATGTAATTATTATTCCTTTGATGTTTTGGGTCAGACTTTGGATAACACCTGAACTATTGGACTATAGGGCAGCTCTAATTGAGATAAAAGACCTGGACACCCGTAACCGTATCACATGGTTCAATCATGTCAATGTATGGTTGAAGAAGATCGGTCTAACACATTTCTGGAGCAATCCATCTGTTTTGACCCCAAGCTCTAGGAAGGTTTTAAAATCCTCCTTTTGGGGCTATGTGGAGTCAAATAGACCGAATGATAGAGTAAATGGATCGTTGACTTGTGAATTCCTCTTGTTCAAAGCCAGTCCAAGCTTTGAACCCTTTTTAAATGAGGTAAATCCCCCCTTGGCAAAAACACTTTACTTGGAATATAGATACGGTGTACTAATGCTAAAATCTAGCACGGTAGGATGGTCAAAAGATAGAAACGAACTATGTACCTTGTGTTTAGGGAGAGCAAGGGAAGATATTGCACATGTTCTATTTTTTTGCCCGGCCTATGTGAATGCAAGAAAAAAATGGATTAGACCCTTGTGTAGAAATATAGGTGTAAGATCACATAGATAGGCAGAAAGGATATTAAAAACTAAAACTAGACAAGTTTACGTCTTAGCTATAACTAGATTCTTGTTAGCAGTGCATTTTATTAGGACAAAGGCAGGAGAGAAGTTTTATAGCACATTCCTGTTCCCTCATTTTTGGGTTTCGCCTGCCGAAGGCTGCGCTCTGCGCAGCTTTTCAGCGCAGGTGAAATCCTATGTTGACATTGACAATAAGCACTTCGGGACCGTCCCCCGGCTCTCATTGGCTAGCTCCATAAATGGAGGCTAGCCATTGAGTGCCGGATCTGTCCGTCAAGGCCGGACCAGATTCGGGGGCGTTCCCGAGATTTTTTCCCAGGGCGGAGTTACGTTTTTTCCCGTTCCCTCCCCTTTCACTGAAAGTCTGTCCATTCCCGCCCCCTCCGTGTGCCTTTCCCCCCCCCCCCCCCTCGCTGTCCTGTGCACGTTTCCCGCCGTCCGTGTCCTCTCCCGTCCCCTCCCGCCGTCCGTGTCCTCTCCCGCCCCCTCCCGCCGTCCGTGTCCTCTCCCGCCCCCTCCCGCCGTCCGTGTCCTCTCCCGCCAGGCCAGCAATTAACATAACACTCGTATTCGAAGAGAACACCGCCAGATGGGGGGAGCATGTACTGTATATTGATGCGAGTGCCCTAAGCCCGGTGGAGGGAGAAATGGGGGGGGTTGCTGTCAATGGGCGCCATACAGTGCTACTCTCCTTGTATAGAGAGTCGCATGTGCCTCTCCAATGTCCCGTACCCTGCCGTCAATGCCCGGCTTGACTAGCAACTACAGTCCCAACCGGGTGCCGCAGGCCCCTAACCAGAGTGTCCCCCTCGATATGTGGTTCACTGCACAAGGGCAGTTATTTTAGCCAGATCCCCAGCTGAGCGGGACATTCACTTCACTGCAGGCAGCTCAGTCTCAACACGTCCTCAATCACTCACCGACAATTTAAACAGGCCGATCTTTCCGTATAGGACTGCAGTGAAGGTTGCAGCAAGTGCCGCCAAACACAGGCTCGCACCAGTGGGTCAGTGCTCCTGCATGGTCCCAGCGAATTGCAGAGGGCACAAGCACCCGCACCGAGATTAATCACTGTCAAGCGCCTCCGGCCCTCACAGCAATATTGCGGCTGCATTCACAGCAGGCTAGCACACTTCTGAGCACTCTGCCTTCTTCAGGTCAGGAATGCCGGGAACACTACTCACCAGGGTCTCGGGGAGAAAGACATTCGATCAGGCACGCATCCGTGTTGTGGCCTCTTTACTCTCAAATTCAGCAGGGCCACCAGGCACCGCAGCAAGAGAAGCAGCCCAGGCCACAGCCACATCTCTCGGCAATCCCAGAGCCGCATCCGCTAGCTCAAACTAGCAGGCACATAAATTATCGGGCGCAGCTCGTAACAGCGAGCTGGTGTATGAGTCCGGAAGTGGCAGATGCCCCCAGCTTGTCGGGATTAATGTCAGGATTTAACTTGCTGATTTACCTTGCTGAAAGCAGCGCTATTACCAGAAAAGTTTCCAATGTCGAGTATTTCAAAAACACGTTTCCCGCCGTCCGTGTCCTCTCCCGCCCCCTCCCGCCGTCCGTGTCCTCTCCCGCCCCCTCCCGCCGTCCGTGTCCTCTCCCGCCCCCTCCCGCCGTTCGTGTCCTCTCCCGCCCCCCTCCCGCCGTCCGTGTCCTCTCCCGCCCCCTGTGTCCTCGTAGGTGCTTGTTCTACGTTAGTAGCAGCTAAAAACCCTAGTGGTCCCATGCGGGGACCTGGTCCTTCCTAGCTCCGTAGCTCAGCTCATTAACACTCAGGTGAGAAGGAGGAGCGCACAGCACAGATGAGATGCTTGTGAGGGGGTGCTGTCCCGATCTACCAAAGGTGACTAACAATGCGCGCGTCTGCTGCTCAGGGTGTTGTCGGGTGCTTTGGGCGAGTAGAGTGGCTTTGAAAAAGCTATTCTGTAGACAGAAGTACACAGGGTCCCGAGGACTCAGACGTCACGCGCACGTAGGTAAAATGGCTCACAGCAGGTAAAGTACTCGAGCAATGAAAGGCACCCAGACTCATCGGACAGATAATCGTTTAGGGAGAAGTGTCTGCGTGTGCTTTTGAGTTTGTCTTTGTGTATTGTGATAATGTGTTGTGGATTGTGTCTGTAGTCTTAAATTCAGAAGTGGTGCTCGCCCAAACCACCCATCAGACATATGCATAATCCACATCAAGTTACATGATTTGCTTGCACGTGAACATGCATGTCTCTTTACAATACACGTTTACAAATTTAGGTTAGTTACACAAAGTGGAAATGTGTGTGTGGGGGGCTCTGTTGGTGTGTGTGGGTCTGTGTGTGTGTGTGTGGGTCTGTGTGTTTTTGTGTGGCATTTGGCAAAGATTAAACTATTGGCATTGTAAATGACAATGCCATTTATTTATCTGTTTTCAAAACCAACACATAAATACAAATTTTGTCATTTACAATGCCAATAGCTCAAACTTTTCAAAAGGCGAAACCATTGCATTGTAAATGCTTGTTATATATGGAATGAATTGGAAGATATTCTGCCCAGGTTTATTGGATTGTATGGGGCAGTTGATTGTATAAATATGACCTGCTAAACCGCTTGGAAATTGATTACTTTAAGTATTTCTTCTTCTATTTTTAACGTGCCTTTTTAAATATTTTAAATATTTATTGTATTTTAATTATTATGATGCTATCGCCCCTCCGCACCCATATTGTAAGATTGTACTCTATCAAGTTGTTTAATCATGGAAGGAATTCTTTTTTTTTTTTTAGGAATGTATTATGTCTGTGTACCTTTTGACGCAATTGTATCGAAATAAAGATGAAAATGAAATGAAAAAATGATTACCTGCAGGGAACAAGCGTAAACATGAAGGAACTAGGCACCGTCCTTTTCAGACTGGGGGGCGTGTTTTTGTTGATTGACTGAGGACATCACTGAGAGAAAGAAACGAAAAAACACACCCCTCAATCCGAAAAAGACGGGTCTTAAATTGAAAGACAAACCTCTTCTCCACTGGCTGGCTGCCGTTTAGGAAGCCAGCCAATGGAGAAGAGGGCCGGGTTTAAGCCTCACTACTAAGAACATAAAATCTCGCCAGCGAGACTGCGCATGTGCGCAGCCTTTGCCAGCTGAGACCTAAAAACCCAACAATTTCGGACCCAACCACTAGATGGTGGAATGATGCACAGCATGTGCATCCAGAAAATTCTTCAAGCTGCAAAACTACTCCTACGGGTAAGTAACCATTTCGTTATGATGTTGAACAAGCCCTAATGTACCATGTGGAAAGAATAAAAACATTTTGAAAGACTCAACAATCAAGTCCAAGGAAAGCTAATTCCATCTCAAGAGCAGGAATCGCTAGATGGGTAGTTAAATTTATACACATTTGCTACATCAAAACAAAACTAACACTGCCCACAATGCCAAGGGCTCATTCAACAAGGAAAAACAAATCATCAATGAGCTTCTTAGAAAATATCCTGTTAACAGATATTAGCAAAGCAGCAACATGGACTAACCCACACACTTTTACCCAGCACTATTGTGTGGATTTACTACAAGCCAGACTACAAGCTCTTGTGGGACAAACAGTTTTACGCACAATGTTTCAGGCAAATACACAATCTGATGCCTAAAACCACTGCAGGAGGAGTACTGCTTTACAGTCTATTCCTAGCGTTTGTGTATCTGCATCCAGCTCATTCAACAAATGGAGTATGTTACTTATCCTGTAAGCATCTATACGTAGCATGTAGTTCTGCAGATTCACATGCACCCTTCTGCCTCCCTGGCAGGTATTAGATGATGGCACATATATACGGTAAATTGAAGCATGTTCAACAGAAAACACTGAGTCACTTCCCGTATGGCAGGGAAAAAAATTACAATCTAACAAAGGATCCGTTGAACACGCGCAATGCAGCGAGAAGGAGGAGATGCGACGCACGACGTTGACCATAAAAGACTTCCTCTAGAAAAACAAATTGCAGAGTCCTACCAACTCTAGATGGCAGGAGTGTGCATATCATGTGAATCTGTAGCACTACACGCTACGAATAGATGCTCACAGGGTAAGTAGCATACTTCAAATGGACAGTGTACATTAAAAGTTTTACACAAGATGATTTTCACCAAGTAGTGAGGTACCTGACGCACATCCTAGACCCTTAGTGGCATGCCTCATCACTGGGTCTAGTCCTGGTCCCTATAATCTAAGATGGGTTCAAACTTGTCAAAGCAAGCACTTTCTATATTATCCTACCATGGTTTCTTAAAAAAGTAAAATGTTTTTGAGGGTCACCCTGGTTTTCCTTTATTTTGGATCGCATTATTGACTTGTTTGACTGTTTACTGATCACTATGGGTCCTAGGCTTTCGTCCGGGCCGATATTAAACCTCTAATCTTCTTCAGGCCTCCCTATCCTGTAAGTTTAGTAGGAAAGACTTTCTTAAAACACCCAGTAGTACCTGGAATGATAAAGGAATATAAACAATTACATTGTTCCCACATCATTTTTTCCTTTTCACAATATTTGGCAAGAGGAGATATGCCATACATTTGACAAATAGAACACTGAACACAATATATAACGCGACCGCACAACACGGTCAAGACCAAAAATGATATTTCAAGTCAGATCAGTCTCTCTCCCTAATATCATCTTATCACACTTCATAGGAACAAGTGGTGACATTCCCCTGTAGTCACACACTATGGAGTGCGGAGGTTAAACTAAAAGGGTGAAAATTATAAGATTGTTAACCAATGGGAAAGCGTAACCGGTATATTTGTCCCCTTGTGCCCCATCATGTATTTCACGAATTATGCCATGTTGAGGATTTACCTGTTCTAAGCCATCTTTGTTGCTGGCTCAATCGCCAAATGATTTTGGTTGTGCTATTTGAAGGGTTTCTGCCCCAGGAGCTCGGAGAGCATGTTTGTCTGTTACTTCATCCCTTGAAGCGTACAGGGATTATGAGCAATGTTCCCTCTAATTGTTCTCCTTTGTGTGCCGCAGTGTAAGGTCTCTGTGCACTGCAGCCAAGGCTATGTGCGCCAAGAACCCGACTGCTCGTGGGTGCAGCGACAGGGGTTCTGACACTGGAGTTTCTACTTGATTTTGCAGATAACTTACTTTGGTACTGGAAAGCAGGAGGCCTGCTTGATGGGGCAGGCAGAGCTGGACTGGGTACCCAAAGCAGCCCTGGCAATTTTGTTGGACTGGCCCCCACCCCTGGGGGGGCTGCGGGGGTGGAGGGGCAAGTATGGAACACTACCACTTAACGAAACCGGCCCCCAGCACCGCTGCTTTTGTTACTGGGGGTGATATTGCAGCATTGCTGCAAAACTGCCTCACCCCCAGTAACAAAACCGGCCCCCACTGCTCCAAAACTGGGCCCCACCCTTCACCAGCCTCCTGGGCAAACACCTGATGCCTGCTACGGCCAGTCTGGCCCTGGGGAAGGCATTTGTGAAGGTGACTGGCATACATTGGTTGTGTCATGTTGGAAATGAGCAGGTGCAGAGCATCTGCAACCATGACTAAGCCACACTAAGATATATTAGTAAACTGGGGCAACATGCTTCATTTCACAGCTCCAGTGAACCTCTGCTTTCCTAACTATTTACACAGCAGTGGCTCAGGGACATTTTAAGGATTTTGAGTTCCATGGACCAGACGTATTTTCGGTCCCCCTGTGTGGATATGCTTTTCAATTTATTTTCCAGTTTCAGCTCTCGCGTGTCCTTTTGGCCAGATCACAAACAGTGCATCAACACACTGGTTCAAATTAGAAATGTGTTTATAAGTAATAATCCGGGATAGTGATGTATTTTTCCAATATTGTTACACAGTAGAAGCTCACTAATACTACTGCAAATAATCACTGTGACTTCCTCCCATTTCTCATTGCTGAGATCCTGTTTGGATCTAAAAGAAACCCGTTTATAAATGTTGCATGAAACAAAAGCACATTTGTCATAAAATGTCTGTAATACTCATTACCCAGATTAAAAATAAATTCAAGGAAAATGCTATTTGCAACAACAATCTGTTTAAGAATTATTCACAGTCATCAGGGCAAGACTCTGCAGAACAGAGTAGGCCGGGGTCTCTCAAATGAGCGTGGCTTACAAAAAGGTAAGCTAAAAACCTCTGCTTAGCATAGGTGCTGCCCGACTGTTATTGTGCTGCCTTTATCAATGCATCCAGATACATAATACAACAAGTATCATTACACCTACAAAAAGCCAAGGCTATTGGCTTTGTCAGTGGTTGTTAGTCGCATAAGATAAATGAGCAACAACTACAGCTTCGTTGAATATAATATTGAAAATGCTTCAATTCTAAAATGATCAGACTGTGAAAGAACACCAAAGGCTTTGAGCAGTTGTACTGCTGCAAAGTTAAGATTTTGGTTTTTACCCTGAGGATGAGGGTAAAAATGAAGAGCCCGATAGGGACCCATCTGAGCACCTGGTTTAGGACGCGGCTCACTTAAAATCCTGACCTTGCTGCATGCCTTCTGTTAATAGAGCTTGCCTGCTGGCAAATTGAGTCTTTTTGAAAGTATACATGTTTATGCAGCGCCATGTATAGGCATGACAGTTACTGCAATGAACATGAATACTTAAAAAATGCACCCAATCTGCCCGCAGCCACACACTATGAACAGAAGGCAAGCAACATGTCCAGAAGCTCAACATGTGCTTTGAGAATCACTAACCTATATTTATTTTATTTTTATTTTATACGTTTTATATAGCGCTAGCTTGACCCATGGGTATCAGAGCGCTTTACTTACACAAAGTAAAGAAAATTGCATTACATCGCAGGACATAAGGATGTATAAATATATAAGCAAAACATAATAATTAATCATACAGTGATGTACAAAACGCAGGTGGTTGAAAGTCGGATAACCACCCATCCTTGATGGTCAAGTGACAGTGATTGTGAAAGCAAAAGCACACTTCGTGCTTTTAGGCTTGCTGCTTTCTTAATGGAACGTAGCTGGGGGCAGTTGCAGTCGAATGTGGTTACAGATGCTTCTTTGCTGCCTTGCAGCTCTCCTTTGGGTGACATCATGAGGCAAGACCTGTGGTCTGCGTCTGAGCAGTTTCTACACCTAACTTTGTTGGAGCTGGGCACAGGTCTCCTTGTTATGAAGTTCTTCCTCTTTGCCTACTCAAGGAGATTGCTTGGGAATGTATTAGTTTAGGGGGTGGGCCTACATAGAAAGATTACCCGGTTTCGGTGCATCTTAAAGGCTCTCTCAAAGTGAAAATGGATTCTCAGTCTAAACTGCTTGAACAACCACAAGTGGAAATTCCTTCCCAAAGTGATGCAAATTATCTTGTATAGATCGGGGTGCCCATGTGTGGCTGTTTGCCCCAGCCAAAAACAAAAAGCCCTTAATTTTGTGCCATATGCTCAGTGGGTCCCTGACGAATGCCTTTAACTTTTACTGATACCAAAGTTGGCAGGGTATGCCCAGACGTGGGTCCCTTGCTCACTTTGCTACTGGATTCAAGCTAGCCTGGCTGATGACGGCTGATTAGCCAGAAACCTGTCCCAGAATGCTTGTTTCGGGTCCAGGGAAGACATGGCTTGGCAGTTCGGGCTGGACTGTTCCCATGAGGCACAGGGTCAGACTGATTTGCATATGGCCATGTCTGAACTGAGGTGGTGGAGTGAGCTAAAGAATGATGATGGATTAAACCCAGATTAGTTCACTAGGGGTCCATCATCCCCTTTGGTATTGCTTTAACTTTTACTGATCATTAAACTTCTGTGAAGAGCACTGCAGTAGATGGAGGAGGGAAGAGTATTTGATATGGCGAACTGCTGGATCTCTGAACTCTGCCCCCTCTTCTGTACTGGCTGTAACTTCTCTTACAGCAGAATTGCCATGCTCTTCGCCTCACTCACGGAGATGGAGCTAAATCTGGGCAGGTAGGTCACTAGAAAGATTTATTTAGTGGTGCCAAGTTGGAAGCCCTGAATCAATTTGTCATGTATTTCCAATGTTCTATGCTTTGAACTCTATCTTTCCCAGTAGAGCCTTGCATTGGTTACAGTTAAAGGTTATTTTACTTCCTTATTTTTTTGTGTCTGGCCGTACTTCTTTGTTTAATTGCTGCTAATGGTGCATTTTCTTACAGGTTTAATCTGCTTCTTTCCTCTCATTCTGTTTGTTGTTCCTCAATGGACTTGAATCTTGGGCAAATGTTTAGTATGGCACTCCTATTCAAACTGATGTAGTTTCCCGGTTTGACTTCTGGCTCTGAAAACCGTAGTCTTATTGGAAAGGACATCGACCTATGGGGTCAGTGCACTTCAGGCCTTTTCAGTCCGACCACCTTTCAGATTTCTATTCAAATATACTAGTTCTTCAGTCTTATTTGTCTTCCTTTTTGAAAGAGGTAACTTCCTTTCACAGTGACCAATCCTTTACTCGTCCATCTTTCTTTCCTCCTTATTCCAGCCACGAGGGTGTTGCAATTGTATTGACTGGATGCCACTTGTAAAGTATCTTACTACATTTACCACACATTTCGGGGAAAGTCAGCAATGCATTGGCCAAGAAAGTACACCATCACCAGAGGCATTCTAGTGGTTGGTATCTGCCTAGTTGGCCTGTGGTCATCCCTGCACAGTTCTGCTAAACGCTCTGGCCTCACAGCTGAAGCATGAAGTGGTGGATACATTGCCAGGGCTGTATTGCATGCCTTCATTGACTAATTAGCTCTACTCATTCCCACCTTCCAGTGCGGTATTGCTTTGGGACTCTCTCATAAGTCAAGGAAGCTGTAAAAAGATGCTTCCAAGTGTTGGCTCCCCTTCAGTAAACGCATCCGCTTCAAATCACTCTGTATGGTACACACGGCACTTTATCTCCATTACCCTGCAGGATTAAAAACCATGTTCTGCTGGCACTCCCCTGGTAGACCTCTGCGCTCATCTCTCCAATTGCAGCTTGTGTTCCCGAGAAACAAAAGAAAGAAGTGGTGCGATAGAGCTTTATTTGTGGCCGCAAGCAAACTCTGGGACTCTCTTCCTTTCACCTTTAAAGCCATCCCTTTTCTCCTGCCATTCAGGAAGGCTCTTAAGACATGGCTATTCTCCAGCTAATCCCTCAGCTGGGGCAGATGTGCTGGTGTAAAGGTTCTCCTCTTCCGAATGGCTAGTCTTGAGCGCCTTGACGCCCTCGGGTGAATGTTGCGCTCTATAAATCTCAAATAAAATCCCATCAGAAGAAATGTGTTACCTTAAGTAATGATATCTGGTTGCTGCTCTATATACACTATATTCCTGCAGGTTCATCACCATCCTCCCCACGACAAGTTAGTACCATGATGGCGATCTTAAGGCTTGGCAAAGTTTCATAAGCTGTATTGATGCGGTTTATGTGCTCTTGATTCCTCTCCAAACACCTTGATGCGGTGCGGAAATAGTACCAGGGTCTGCGGCCTCTGAGCCGGTGGGTATCTTAAATACTCTGAGGAAGCATAGTATCTCAGTCTAGTGCTTGGAGGGTATTCAGAAAATGAGCAAGTAAAGTATAGTATTCACCAGAAATGCATTACCAATGGTAAGTTTAATTGTTTTTGTCAATATTTTGTTCGCCTTAGCATGTTTTCTGAAATAGTTGCTTTTTTTTTTTTTTTTTTTTTGGTAAATCTCCTAAGCTTTAATTGATTTTATAACCGTGTGCAATGCATAGCTTTGAATGTTGGAATCAAGTTGTGGTAGATACATTTGGTGGCACAAAGAGCCTTTTGTAATGATTTAAGTCTTCCAAGGAGTGGTGCCTGATCACTTGGGCTTTCACCCTCACAGTCACTTTCACAGCAAACAAAGCATCTTTCCCTGTGACACTTAGCTCTCAGGGAGCTGCTGAATACTATAGTAAGCCATTGAAGCCACTGACTAACCAGGCAGACGACTCCTCCATTCATGCCACTCCACACACGTCAATGCTTTCCTTAAGCCTAGGTCGAATGCCCTCCACTCTGCCTCCGATTCACCAGCTCGCCTGGCCTGAAAGGCAGTGGACGGTGAGGTGTGGCTGCGCCGGCATGATTGCTTTTATTGATGATTGTAACGTGTCCATGAGCCTTTAACGCATGCGCCGTGCTAACCCTGCTTTTTGTACAGTAACCTTTGCTGCTGCTCGCACAGAAAGAACACCCCAAGCCAGGGATGCTGAAAAATCCAGGCAGCAGCTACCCCCTCCCCAGCAGCCGCCGCCACAGCAACACGGCCTCAGGACTACGGCAGAAGCACCTCGCTGGCCGGAGCCCGAGGCCACACGGGCTGTTGGCAGTGAGTCTGGTTTCCTTCTTTTCTGCATCTGTATGTACTTTAGAGCCTCTTCAAAGAGGCTATCCGTGATGGTAAATTGCCTGATTTCGCTCCCTGTCCCATAGGAATTGAGTGAAAGCCCTGCTAGTTAATTTGTCAGAGGTGCATCATTACCTGTATCAGGGAGGAAAATGTCCTATGCTCACTTGGATGGACCCAAATACTAATTGCTACATCACTTTCTCAGATGGACACAGCTAAACCTATACACCACTCTTTCCTGATGCAACATGTGCAGACTGGTTTGGTTACTGAACTCTTTTGTTTGGCATATTAATACTAGCAACATCAACATCCAGAAGGAAGAGGCTGTTGGGAAGAACGGGTGATGTTGACACAATCGGGGGGGGGGGGGGGGGGGGGGGGGATGGGTAGGAGACTACCAACATGAATTAGAAATGCTTTTGGGCTGCAACCTGTGTACAACTCACTAAGCAGTACTGCTTAGTGGTGTTTCCTGTTCATCATTAGTCACTCTAGATGAGTGCAAGGACACAGTCGAACTCCCAACCCTCTTTTGTGAATGAATAACACTCCGAATAGCACTGAGAAACATGGGCTAAAATTTTAAAATGTTTATTTCTAAAACTCACTAGTGCATAAAATATGAATGGTAACTACACAGAATAAGAAAATAAGATGGCCTTCAAACACAATATGAACATACCTAACCTGGTTAGCAAGTTCATAACTTTCTAACACTATAGTTACTGCCAAGCGCTATGCTTACATTTATCAAGTGTAAAAAGTCAAGCCTGAAAGTAGTTTAGGATGGATCGCACAGCACACATTTTTCCATAAGAAGTAGCTGTTTCAGCTATTCTCGATCACAGGCCTTACCGGAGAATGACTAGCAGTATTTAAGGCAACGTTTCTGCGCTGTTCTCTGAACCCCTGAGCAACCGCCAACTGTGGGTGGTTTGCCGCAAACTATCGTGACCTCTTGCGTGATAGTTCTGTTGTGATGCCTCTCCAAACTAGGGCCAAATACAGTTTTTATTTTAATTTTGCTGCTTGATCAATTTGTATCTCATGTTTATAGTTTTGGCGACACTAAAGTACCAACAAGGCAAAATAAGCATGGCGATAAATGCGCCATTTCGATTCACATTTTGACTATTTGCCTCGACTATGTGTCCATATCACCGACCATAACTTAATGAAAACATTTGCTTAGAAAGGAGGCGGACGTGATGGTAACACGTATACATGTGTCTAAGCTTTACACTTTTTAATAGAAAGAAATAAGAATCTGGAGGCAAGCACTTGATAAAAACAGAAGAAATGTAAACAAGCCCTGTCACAGAACTTATGACCATGTTTACACTGCTCAATGATTCTGCTGCAGAAATTTGCCTGGCACTGCCTTTGTTAATACTTCTGTCTCTAACTTCAACTGGCGAATATTTTACAGGAGCTAGCTTTGCGCTGAAGGATAGAAGCTTAGTTTTAGCTGTTTTCATAAGCTTCTGAATCGGCCAAACATTCAAGAGTATAAGTTTAACTGACGCTGTCTTGTTCATATAACATGACTTTTCTCTTCTAACTAGGTGGTTTAAGCCATCTAAGTATCTCCTCTCCCAGATTCCATACCTCACTTCCTGGGCTCTTTCTTTGCAGCATTCTCCTTTGCCAAAGGTTTCCACACCCAGGTCTTGGCCCCTTATCTTTGAGGCTAGGGCCCCAGTATTGGCGAAAGTAAGAGTTTAGCGGTCATTAAAGATATGCATGTCTCAGCACTTGATTTGGAGCAACTTGTTAATCCAAAAATATATTGGTCTCATTAACCTGGGCTCATAGTTGCAGCCTTTTTTTGTTTACGGTCTCATTTAGCCTGGCTGTGTAGAGAGGGAGTGAGAATATTTAATTGATGAATTGCACCCCCTAAAATCAATAACAGACTTTAAAAACATGTAAGACTTCACAGTTTTAACGGTGTGAGTAAAATAAATGGATATAACCAACTCAACATGCTCTACTAAAGATGCATTACTCATGAAATTGTGTAGCACAGCTCCAACCGACCAGAATTTAAGATATGGAAATTCTCACTGAAACTCAAGATTTAGGGTCTGAATCAATGCAAAATCTCAGAATCTATATATACCAAAATGATTGTCTGTCTGTCTGTCTGTTTGTCCTTTATGCATTACTACACCATTCATACGATCACCACAAAACTTTGGTAAGTAGTTGAGTACACTCCCGCGAAGGTTTCTGGCATACATTTTTTTAAAATATCGGACCCCCAGGGCCCTCATAATCTTTTGAATACTGATGTACGTACGCACAGGACGGAAAAACAAAAAATCGTGTATCCACAAGCACTCGACTAAATAAATAGAATTAAAACACCATTCATCCGATCGCCATGAAACTTTGGGAAGTTGTTGAGTACACTCCCGCGAAGGTTTCTGGCATACATTTTTTTTAAATATAAGCCCCCCAGGGCCCTCATAATCTTTCGAATACTGATGTATGTACAAGACCGAAAAACAAAAAATCGTGTATCCATAAGCACTGAAATAAATAAATAGAATTAAAACAGCATTCATCCGATCGCCAGGAAACTTTGGGAAGTTGTTGAGTACACTCCCGCAAACGTTTCTGGCGTAACATTTTTTTAAATATCGGCCCCCCCCAGGGCCCTCATAATCTTTCGAATGCTGATTTACGCACCAGACGGAAACACTAAAAATCGTGTATGCACAAGCACTCGAATAAATAAATAGCATTAAAATGACACTTTGAAATGTTTTCCATATAAAAATGAAGTTTCAATAAAAATGACGCAATGTAAATTGAATGTTATCATAACGAGTTTCCTTAAATTTCCTTTCTTCGGAGATCGCAGCAACGCACGACGGGTAAGCTAGTAATGATATAAAATGTAAAGACTGCACTTAAAAAATGACTCTAAATCTCTGACACATTTCACCCCATTATAAAGGCCTTGAACTAGGTTTGGAATAGCGCAAGGGGGTGGCTAATAAAAATCTATTTAAGTGTTGCAGCAATTAATACACTTATGTGAGGAAAGTTCTTATAACATTTTAGCTTGGCGTTTTCACCTTTTGAACTGTTAACGTGGAATATAAAAAATGTTAACAACTATATGACTTGTAGCTTGTGGTTTTCTTTAGGGATGAAATCCCTTCACAAACCACTTGTGTAGGAATTGAAGGGACTCTATTTTTACTGGAGAGGATGCAATCTTGCCTCTTGTTTGAGAGGTGTCTTGGCACAGATTTCTTCTGCTTCAGGAAAGAGCACGATATCTGATACTTTTATTCTAAGTTGCAGAGATAGTATTACTTTAGTTGTTGCAGACTCACCAGGATGCCATTCCTATACATAAAAGCAGTATAAGTGATTGTAATCTATGCTTACCCTACTCTTCTTAAATTTTCTCTCTACAGTCTGGGGCAAGAACAAAGTGCTGTCTGCAGACAATGGGACTTCAGCATGGGGCGAACCAGTGGAAAGTGCATCGGGTTGGGGTGATGGAGAAGACTCTGGGCCGCCGACTCCTAGTTGGGGGAGTGCTCCCTCTAGTACTCCTAACACCATGAAAACTGGTAAGTACCCCATAGTGCAGTAGGCACTTTGCTGCTTTCACAGCATGTTTGACTTGATAAGGGAAGAAGGAATAATTGTTGATGCTTTTGGCCAGACTTCAGCCTCATGGTTGTAATAAAATATTTGTGTTTGACTGCATAGCCTTCAGTTTAAGATTATTCACTAGCACTGGATTAGTCCTTATCAATAAACTTTTTTTTTCTAAGACCATAATATTCCAAAAGTCTTAACAATATGATTTAAGATAGTTTGACGCTCTAATCAGTCAAATTTACTAAACAATGAATGAAAACGCATATTCAATAAATAATCATAGATGATCTAACACTAAGTAAATCTGAAAAAATATCTTTCAGTTTAAATCCTACTCCCAGTTCTGCTGATAATTTGTCTAGTGTATGCAGAGGGTAGTCACTGATGCCCGAGGCTCTTTCATATAACCTGCCAGATATAGGTGGATGCTACAGTGCATACCTCTGCTAATTGTAATTGTTATAAAAGCTGAGTTTTGATCCACATTGTCTAACATGGCACTCCCTTAATAGGGGTTTTGAGGTTAGTTCTCAGGGCGTCATAAAATGGACAACTTAGTACATCATGTATTGAGCTGAGGTTCTGTCTCGGGGGCAATACACTAGCATTCTCGACCAGGCATTCCATTCGGCCTCTTAGATTTTACTATTCTGTGAAATATGTAGAGTCTAAATCTTGTTAGTACAAACCTATGTTGTATTTTCTGTTGGGAAAATAAAGCTGTAAAACTTTGCATTTTAACAGAATAGTGTGTGAGGGTACACTAACCTCATGATGATCTAAATTATGTCTACTTTAAAGTCCTGAAAGCACAGTGACTTATTCCGCCTTAATGATCTGGGTTATCAGTGCTGGGACTGCAATAAGGTTGGGTCTCTGTTGATCTACCTAAGCCAGGGAATTTGTGGTAAGTCAAGTGTTAGACAGTCCTGCATTATCAGTCTGTTAATCTGGGCTTCCTGCTTCGTCCTGATCCTATTCCACAAAGAAAGAGGGTAGTGCCTCAAAAGGTCTTCCAAAAAGGGCATTCCCGGTTCTTTTTTGACACGGACGTTGAGCAGGTAGGGGGACTGACAGCAGTCTCCTTAGACAAGCATTTTGGAGGCCTGTAGTTTGACATTATTAGCAACCACAGGGGCTGTCCAAAAAACCCCGAACCCGGGACAAGCAATCAATACACCTAACAATAGGTTCAGGGAGAAGAAACACAAATTAAAATACTTCCAACAATTCAAAGGAAGAAACAAACAAACAAAAAAGGAGATGAAAGAAGTGGTTAAAGAGGCCCTTTAGAACAAAGTACTAGTATCAAAAATCACATATTTATTTTGTCATATATCAACAGTTTCTTAAAAACAATTAAAGTACAAATGTGCTCAAGACAAAAAATGCTGGTATACAAAAAAGGGGAAACATACAAACCAGACAGGTGGCATACATAAACATTACATATCGGGATAAAGAAACAACATGAACATAGGTATTGTGTCCTTAATTCAAATTGAGCCACAAAGAAGCGTCGACGGCATTTCGACCGATATATTATTGTACGGTCATCTTCAGGACTTGGAATTATTCTTGAGCAATATTTATCTTCAGTTTAAAACCGAGGAAGACCAATCTTTAATTGAGGTCATCCAAGGATACTTTTAGTGGCACATATAGCGGATACAGACAACCTTCATTGAACTGACGTCACAATGTCAAGGCAGTGGCCACAAAATTTCAACAAACTGCTCGCCTCATAGTTTGGCAATCCTCGCAATTCAGGCAGCCCAGGGTTTGCAAGCTTGCTGTTGGTACGAACGCGGAATGAACCACAGCGCAGTTTTGGGCTTATCCTCCCTAGCAGCGAGTCTGGGATATTCGGGCTATGATTCCGATCTTTCAGCCCTATCCCGGGTTTCGATCAGAATGAACCTGAGGTACTGGGCCTGATGGTCTCCTGCATCCTCCTGGTGGGCTATGCCACGTGGCATATGCAGGTTCTGCAGTGGGACCTGAAGTTCCAGTGGGCACAGCATAAGGGGAATCTTTCCGATTGCGTCCAGATCTCGGAGGCCACTGTATTACAAGCAGTAGTGGCTAACTAACTGGGATTGGTTCAACTGCAGGTCCCTCTCCCTTCCCCCAGCTAGAGTTTACAGTGGTGACAAATGCATCACTTCTGATTGGGCTGCCACTTGGGGGAGGCGGAGATCAGAGGCCTCTGGTCTCCGGCAGAGTCCGGGCTCCACATCAACCTTCTGGAGCTTTGGGCACTCCGTCTTGCACTGAAGGCATACCTTTCTTCTGTCAAAGGGAGAGTAGTGCAGGTGTTAACGGACAACACCACCACCATGTGGTAGTACAACAAATAGGGCGGGGTGGGGTCGTGGACCCTATGTCAGGAGGCGCTTCGTCTTAGGAAGTGGCTGGAACATCAGGGCACATCCCTGGTGGTTCAACACCTGGCAGGTTCTTTGAACGCTAGTGCGGACGAACTCACTCGCTGGTGCATGATGGATCACGAATTGCGTCTTCACTCTGAGTTGGTGCAAAATCTCAGCAGTGGGGAGAACCTTGGTTCGATCTATTTGCCACCGAAGAGAACGCACAATGTCAGCAATTCTGCGCGTTGTAATTTCCAAGGTGGCACTCGATAGACAACGCTTTTCGTCGAAAGTGGAGTTGTGGTCTTCTATACGCCTTTCCGCCTATACCACTCCTGCCTAGAGTGCTGAGGAAGAACAAGCACAACCGGGCCCAAGTCATTCTTGTGGCCCCGTACTGGGCATGAAGAGTCCGTTATCCTGAGCTTCTGCACATGGCCATCAATACTCCGATTAGACTGCCTCTTCGGGAAGATCTTCTGTCGCAGCAGCAGGGGACGGTCCTCAACCCGAACCTGTCCAGCCTCCACCTCCTTGCGTGGAGATTGAGCGGCAGCAGTTGACAGCGTTCGACCTTCCTCCCGAAGTCTGTAATGTTATCTTTGCAGCCAGGCGTCCCTCCATAAAAACAGTATGTGCCCGTAGTTGGAACTAGTTTGTGTGCATGGTGCGCAGCAAAGGCTGCGCATCCCCTTTCTGGCCCCCTTTTCAGAGGTTCTCCTCTTCATTCTTTCTTTGGCATTTTCTGGGAACTCTAAAAGGTTATCTTTCGGCCATTTCGGCCTTTCTTCTGCTTCTTTACCAGCCTTCTCTTTTCAAGTCCCCTATTGTAAATTGCTTCCTTAAGGGCATTACTCACTTGTTTCTTCCAATTCCTTTCGTAATGCTCCAGTGGGACTTAAACCTCGTTCTGACCTATCTTATCTGCGCTCCTTTCGAGCCGCTACATAACTTTCCTCTCAGACTTCCGACTTTTAAAACTGCCTTTTTGGTTGCCATCACCTCTGCTTGCAGGGTGAGTGAGCTTTAGGCTCTTTCTTTGAAACCCTTTCCTGACTGTTCATCCGGACATGGTTGTCCTTTGCACTAGGCCTTCTTTCCTTCCCAAAGTGGTTACCTCTTTCCGCATAGGACGGACCTTCACTTTGTCCACCTTCTATCCACCCCTGCTTCCTTCTAAAAAGGAAGAGAGGCTCCACCGTCTGCACCCAAAACGTGCGCTTTCATTTTACCTAAATCGCACACAACAGTTCCTGGTGGATGACCAGCTCTTTGTTGGCTACGCAGGCACCAAGAAAGGCTGGGCTGTTCACAAGAGGACTCTCTCACACTAGGTCGTCTTGTGTATCAAGGCCTGTTATTCTGTGGCCAAAAAGGAACCTCCGGTGGGGCTGCGTGCCCATTCTACCAGGGCGACAGCAGCTACTACTGCATTGGGACGTGGTGTTCCCCTGCAAGACATCTGTCTGGCTGCCACGTGGGCTTCGCTGCACTCTTTTGCAAAGCATTATTGCCTTGACAGTCCGGAGAGACCGCTTCTTTGGCCGTTCTGTTCTCCGTGACTATGGTGTAATCTTGTTCGCAGACTCACCACCGGGGTTGGTATTGCTGTGGTATCTATTCTAAGGTAAGGAATCTATCACTAACGTGTCTCTAACAGATGCACAAGTTACTACTTGTCTAAGGATTTGTTCGAGGCATGTGGGCTGCTGAATTCATATCTTGTGCATAGATCGCCGCCTAGTGTTGGGTCCGGATGATTGCACTTTGTTGTCCTGGAAGAGTCTTCGAAGCATCACAAGATAGGTGACTCCTCCCCTGGACTACAGTACGCATGGGCATCTTCTCCATCCTCAGATTGTTTTTTTCCGCCATTGGGTTCGGATGTTATTCCTTTACTCCAACTTCGGAAACCGATACTAACTACTTTTAAAAGCCAATAGGCCTTCGACTTCGACGTTATTGTTCTCGTTCGGTACTTCTTGACTCGACCAACCTCTCCATCTTGATCCGGTCGTTGACGCGGGCCGTTGGGCCTTTTCGACGCCACGTGGGTCTACTGTCAATGGAAAGGAGCCCATTCAAAAGGTGCCCACAATGCCACTCCAAATTCCCGCATACTGACAAGCATACAGTATGCAACAAGTGCTTATCACCAGAGCACAACGAACAAAACTGCCCAGCGTGTGCCCAATTCTGTTCGAAGAAGACCATCCGGATTCGACGGGCCGCTAGGCAAGAGATGCAGCGGTCGGCACCGGAACCGGAGAACATCTTCGATGATGAACGCGACCTCCCAGAAGCACAGGGCTCGGACCTAGAGATCATCACCGCCAAGGACCAGTCAGACTCCGATGACGAGATTCCACCGGGGCAAATCGTGAGTTCACAGCCCCCAACACCGCTTATCCCGAAACCGAAGGCCCTGATCGAAGCATCGCCTAAAGGCCTTAGCCGAGATCGAAAAACACCTTCAGAAGCCCCGCCCTCCGGCTCGGCTCAGAAGACCAAATCAAAGCCTTCCGAGAGCCCAGGACCAAGTAACGTTCCCCCCAAGAAGGTAGTCGAACCCAAAAGAGTTGTCGAACCGAAGGTCGCCGACCCAAAAAAGGCAGTCGAGCCAAAACTCATGGAAGCGAAGAAGGCCGTTGAGCCAAAGGTCGTCGAACAAAAGAAGGTCGACCAGCCAAAGGGCGTCGAGCCGAAGAAAGGTGTTGAACCACAAAAGGTCGTCCACCCCAAAAAGGTTATCGAGTCGAAAGCTCTCGATCCAAAGAAAAGCCTCGACCCTAAACAGGTCATCGATCCGAAAAAGAGTGCAACTAAACTAAAGCCAGTCGAACTGGACCAAAGAACCTGACCCTAAAAAAGGTGTCGAGCACAAAAAGAACGTCGACCCTAATAAAGTCGCCGAACCAAAAAAGACTGCCAAACCAATAAAAGACGTCGAACCAAAAAAGGTTACCGATCCCAAACCGACAGTCGAGCCGAAAAAGACTCCAGAACCAAAGGCCCTCGAGCCAAAAGGTCACAAGCAAGTCAGTAAACTAAAAACATCAGCGCCAAAGCCACGGACAGTGGAAGAGGAACTCTTTCATCCTGATCCAGAATCAGAGGAACAATCAAAACTGTATATAAACCCTGAAACCGGCAAAGTGACCATCTATTACCGGAAAAAGAGACCATTGGACACGGATACTACTTGCCCTGTACCACCAAAGAAAAAGGACTTCTGGACATCTCCCTCTAGGTCTTTTACTCCTCCTCCTTTCTATCCTAATATGCCTTTTGTGCCCTACTCTCCTACACACTCAGAATACAATGATGAGGATAACATGGGGGAAAATTTTAATGACCCAGAGGACCCACAGGCTCAGGATGACACATGGGATGATCAAAATGATCCATATGACACACAATCCATCCCTGACACCTCCCCATACCCTACTAAGCTGTCGCCTACTGACGACACCATTGTATTTAACTAACTGCTAGATAGGGCAGCAAAATACCACAAGCTCGACATGCACACTGACCCAATAGAAGAAGATTTTCTATTTGACACTTTTCCAACCTCAGAGAAAAATGTCAGGACACTTCCTATGCTAAAAGGGGTACTAAAAGACGCGCCTGACATATTCAAGGATCCAGCCAGGGCACGGGTGCACAATCCCAGGGTTGAGAAAAAATATATGGCGGCCCCTACAGACCCTACTTACATTAAATCACAATTGCCTCTAGACTCACTGGTAGTAGCAAACGCTCGCAAAAGAGCCAACTCGCAAACAGGAGACGCTCCACCTCCTGACAAAGAGTCTAAAATATTGGAGGCCTCAGGGAAAAGAGTGGCCTCACAAGCTGCTAATTCATGGAGGATCGCAAACACACAGGCTCTCCTAGCTCACTATGATAGGGCGCACTACGACCAGCTTGAAGGTTTACTGCAACACCTGCCAGAACCTTTCAAAGCTCAAGCTAGCGACCTTATGCAGGAAGGCAAATTTATAACTAATGCTTCCATTAAATGTGCACTAGACGCAGCCGACACAGCAGCCAGGTCAGTTAACACTAGTGTGTTACCACGCAGACACGCGTGGCTACGCATCTCTGGTTTTAAGAACAAGGTGCAATCCACCATCCTTAACCAACCAGATAATCAAGACTTCCTGTTTGGTCCTGCAGTAGATACCATTTTAGACAAAATGAAGAAAGATACTGAAACTGCAAAATCTATGGGCACGCTGCAGTTTCAACAACATAGACGTTCCTTTCGTAGGTCCTCCTACAGAGGCGCCGCAATAGGCAACACTTCACAGACTTCCTCTGCATACAAAAGCAACACTCAAAGCTCCTTCAATAAGGGCTCCAACAGGGGGGTTACAGAGGCAATAATAACAAGGGCAGAGGACGTGGTGGCAACAACACCAGAGCCTCCACTGCCACCAAACAGTGACTTCATCACACTCCCTCCAGACCATTTAACACCAGTCGGAGGCAGAGTCAAACAGTTCCTACCAGTCTGGAATGCAATTACCACAGACAGGTGGGTGAGACAAATTATCCTGTATGGTTATTGCCTGGAACTCACTTCTACTCCACCCAACATACCTCCCAGACAACGTCCTATGTCCAAAGAACACATCACCCTGCTACAACAAGAGGTCAAGTCCGTGCTAGAAAAGAGAGCCATAGAACCAGTCCCTTTTCAACACCAAGGAACAGGAGTATACTCATTATACTTCCTTATTCCCAAAAAGGACGGATCCCTCAGACCAATATTAGACCTCAGACCTCTAAATCAAAACATACTCTCAGAGCACTTCCATGTGATTACTCTGCAACAAGTACTCCCATTACTCCAGCAAGGCAACTTACTAGCAACATTAGACCTCAAGGACGCATATTTTCACATACCTATACATCCAGCTCACAGGAAATACCTCCGGTTCACAATAGAAGGTCAACATTACCAGTTCAAGGTTCTCCCCTTCGGGGTAACCACAGCCCCAACACAAAATGTTTATCAGTAGTAGCTGCACACCTCAGACGGCAACACATCACGTGTTTCTATACCTGGACGATTGGCTCATAAAGGCAAACTCATACCAGCAGTGCGCAAGCCATACGTATCAAACACTCCAGCTGCTACACAGCCTGAGTTTTTCCATGAATTACCCAAAATCACATCTACAACCCTCCCACATACAACAATATTTGGGAGCTACAATAAATACCTCTCTAGCAAAGGTATATCCAAATCAATCAAGTATAGCCAACATCCAGACTCTCATTCAGAAATTTCAGCCACAACACTCTTTGCCAGCTCGAGTATTCATGCAACTAATAGGCATGATGGCCTCCTGTATATTCATTGTCCCCCATGCCCGACTTCAAATGCGTCCACTACAGGAATGCCTAGCACGGCAGTGGAACAAAGCTCAGGGACAATTTAAAGACCTAGTGTTGGTGGACAGTCACGCTTACAACTCTCTGCAGTGGTGGAGCCCACAAAACCTTTCCAAGGGGCGTCTGTTCCAAGAGCCGGTTCCACAAGTAGTACTAACAGCGGACGCATCACTAACAGGTTGGGGAGCCCATTTGCTACAATACACAGTCCAAGGGCTCTGGACAATCAAACAAAGGAGACTACATATCAACCAACTAGAGTTGCTAGCAATATTTCTGGCAATATTTCTGGCACTAAAAGCATTCCAAAGCTACCTTGCAACAAGGCTGTGTTGATCCGGACGGTCAACATGACAGCCATGTACTACATTCAGAAACAAGGTGGGACACACTCTCCACAACTGTTTCACTTAGCACAGAACATATGCAAGTGGGCAATTCCCCAAAAAAATTTCTCCTAGCAGAACACCTGCCAGGAAAAGACAATCAAGTAGCGGATCTACTAAGCAGACACAGTCAACAGCTACACGAATGGGAGATTCACCCTCCGGTTCTAATACCATTCTTCCAAAAATGGGGGCAGCCAGAGATAGATCTGTTTGCCACAAACGAAAACTCAAAATGCCAGTGCTTTGCCGCCAGGTTCCCACATCCACGGTCACAGGGCAATGCGATATGGATGAACTGGTCAGGCAGATTTGCGTATGCTTTTCCACCAGCTCCACTGATTCCGCTAGTGGCACGCAAACTACGTCAGCAGTCATTCACAATGATCCTGGTTGCTCCCACATGGGCGAGACAACCATGGTACACAACGTTCTATAACTCTCAGTAGTTCCCCACCAAAGACTGCGCCTAGCGCCCCATCTTTTAACTCAGAACCATGGAGAAATCAGGCAACCAGATCCCAATCAGATGAACCTAACGATCTGGCTCCTGAGGTCAGAGTTCGGATACCTTAACTTACCTCCTGATTGCATGAACATTATCAAGGAGGCAAGACGGCCAACTACTACAGCATGCTATGCAGCTAAATGGAAACGATTTGTAATTTACTGCAACAATAACCAAATCAATCCATTAGATGCTTCCATCCAAACCATAATCTATTACCTCTTGCACCTTCAAAGATGCAATCTAACATACTCTTCTATAAGACTATATCTTGCTGCTATAATAGCATATCTCCAGAACAGACAACATCTGTCTCTGTTTAGGGTACCACCAATCAAAGCTTTTATGGAAGGTCTTAAAAGGATAATCCCTCCAAAGCACCCACCTTCACCAGTCTGGAACTTAAATATAGTACTTACCAGACTTTTGGGACCTCCTTTCGAACCACTCCACTCATGTGAATTACAATTTCTAACATGGAAGGTGGCATTTCTAATTGCCATTACCTCCTTCAGGCAAGTAAGTGAGCATCTGAAAGAGACACGTTAGTGATAGATTCCTTACCTTAGAATATCCCCAGGCGTCTGACTGGATCCAGAAAATTTTGCGTAGCAATACCCCTGCGCGCCGGCAGGCGTCGTCCGCGTCCGTCGTCGGCGTCGTTAGCGCCGGAATGACGTCGTCGGAGTACTTAGACGCCGCCCATGCGCGCTGACGTCAGTTCTTCTTTTTTCCGAGCCAGCTAGCGCAGATCCGGAGAAGCTCTACCCCTTAGTCATTTTTTGACTAAACATTTTAGATCTTTTGATCATTTCTCTACTCGAGTCTTCGACTCTAGTGCCCGTAGGGATGCCCGGGTTTAAACCCTGCTCCAAGTGCGACCGACTGATGTCGGTTGCCGCCTGCCCCACACCTTCAGGTCCCTGGCCATGATGCGACGCCAGAGGAGGTCGAGCGGTACCTCATGGCCATGAGGTCCCTCCCTCCTCAGCCAGGTCCCGTGGCGCCTCCGGGCCCAACGGCGCCGGCTGGAGGGCCTAGCGGGTCGGGTGCTTCGGCTCCGACGCCGTCGGGTGCTCCGTCCATCACCACCCCCTTTTGTACCGCTTTGGCCGCCATAAGTGTGGCAGGGTATGCTCAGACGTGAGTCCCTTGCTCACTTTGCCACTGGATTCAAGCAAGCCGAGCTGAAGACGGCTGGAATTCCAGAAACCGGTCCTCGGAAGCTTGTTTCCGGTCCAGGGAAGGCATGGCTTGGCAGTTCGGGCTGGACTGTTCCCATGAGGCACAGGGTCAGACTTATTTGCATATAGCCATGACTGAACTGGGGTGGCAGAGTGGGCTAAAGAACGGTGATGGATCAAACCCAGATCTTTTGACTGGGTGTGAGTGTTTGATTGGTTCAGATGCTCCGTCCATCACCACCCCCTTTTGTAATGCTTCGGCCCCGGCGCCGCCAGCGACTTCGGTCCCGGCGCCGCAGCACCTCACTGGATCCGCTTCCGGGTCGTCGCCGGTCGACCTCAAGACCGTGCCGGCCCTGCGGGTGTCGCCCCCGGCGCCCACTATGGACGCCGTCCCCAATCCTCCCTTTGGTCCGGCTCTGGTGCCGGAGCGGCGCCGCTGGGCGCCGCTCCCGACGGCCTTTGGAGATTTCTATTTTCACAAACCGGCCCCGTCTGTTGACCCTGATCTGCAGGAGATGGGTGACGAGGGTTATTGGGAGGGGTCTGTGGACCCTCTGGCACAAGAGTGCCAGTCTCAACAGGACTGGACATATGAGCTTAGGGAGGCCAGTGGAATTGACACTTCGCCAGACACTGGATTTGTCTCCCCTCCCACCGTGGATACGGAGGAGGGGGCTACTTACAGTGTAGTGTTGACGCGGGCGGCCAAGGCCTTACACCTTGAGCTCCCCGTCGCGGCCGTGAGGACTAACCTCCTCACTGAGGTCCTTAAACAGCAGGCAAGCTCCACTGAGCCTCTGCTGCCGTTTAATGAGGCCTTGTGTGACGTTCTTGTGGGCACTTGGTCCAAGCCCGCCACAGGTCCGCCTGTGGATAGGAACGTGGCCAGACGCTACCGCCCGGCTCCGGGCGACCCTTGCTTTTTATCCACCCATCCCACCCCCGAGAGCCTGGTCATCCAGGCCTCCACTTCCCAGACCGCATTCCCGACGGCTCCGCCCGATCGGGAATCCAAGAGGTATGAACAATTCGGGAAGAAAGTGTTCTCGTCCCTGAGTTTGGGGCTGCGGTCTGTCAATACCGCATGTCTCTTTGGCCGCTACACCCACACCATGTGGGACACGGTCGCGGACGTGCTGCCACAATGTCCGGAGGAGGTCCGGGCTAAACTCGCCCTAGCCCTTGTGGAGGGCCGAGATGCAGCACGATATTCCATCAGGTGTGGGCTGGATACCACGGACTCACTGGGCAGGGCTATGGCAACGACGGTGGCGGTTCGACGCCACGCCTGGTTGAGGTCCGCCAACTTTTCGTCCGATGTCCAGGCCACTCTTCTGGACATGCCGTTCGATGGCCGTCGCCTCTTTGGCGACAAGGCAGACCATGCGCTTGAGTGTTTTGAGGACTCCAGGGCTACGGCCAAGTCCTTGGGCCTCTCGGCCACACGCCAGCAATCGGGTGCCTTTTGCCCCCACACGTGCTGCCAGCCACGCACCGCAGAATGTTCAACAGCATGGTGGCGGGCGTGGAAACCGCCGTGGCGGCAGTCGGGGACAACGGCGAAGCCAGTCCACACCTTCCCCCCCCCCCCCCCCCCCCCCCCCCCCCCCAGCTCCCGCCTCAAAACCTTCCTAGTCCGTGTTTTCAGGCCCATGTGACGCCAGTGGGGGGGGCAGGGTTCGCCATCACCTCTTCTACTGGCGCACTGTCACGTCGGACAGGTGGGTGCTGCAAATCGTCTGAAGGGGCTACTCCCTCCCCTTCGAGGCGACCCCTCCAGCCATGCCACCGCAATTCCACCGCGTGTCGGGGGGATCACTTACAACTTCTGCAAGAGGAAGTCACGGCCCTCTTGGCCAAGGGGGCCATCAAGCGCGTTCCTGGGCCAGAAGTAGGGTGTGGTTATTACTCCCACTACTTTCTGGTACCCAAGAAGGGCAAAGGGGGCCTATGCCCTATCTTGGACCTACGGAACGTCAACGGCTTCCTCCGTAAGGAGAAGTTCAAGATGCTGACTTTGGCTCAGGTCCTAGCTGCCCTAGACCCTGGAGACTGGATGCTAGCGTTGGACTTGCAGGACGCTTATTTTCACATCCCCGTCCTGCCGGCCCACCGGCGTTACCTGCGGTTCACGGTAGGCCACGAGCACTTTCAGTTTACCGTGCTCCCCTTCGGCCTTACCAGCGCCCCACGGGTGTTCACGAAAGTGATGGCGGTGGTCGCATCTCATCTGCGCAGGTTAGGGGTGTCAGTCTTCCCCTACCTCGACGGCTGGTTGTTGAAGGCGGGCTCGCCCCAGACAGTCGTCAGCCACCTCCAGACTACGGCCTACCTCCTGCACTTGCTGGGGTTCTCCATCAACGTGCCAAAGTCGCACCTGTGTCCCTCTCAGAAGCTTCTCTTCATCGGAGCGGTTCTAGACTCGGCGCAGTTTCGGGTTTATCCTCCCGAACAGCGGGTTCGGGATATTCAGGCTCTGATTCCGATCTTTCAGCCTTTATCCCGAGTCTCAGTCAGGTTCACGCTGCGGCTTCCCGGGCATATGGCCTCCTGCATCCTTCTGGTGCATCACGCCCGGTGGCGGATGCGGGCTCTGCAGTGGGACCTGAAGTTTGTGGGCCCAGCATCAGGGCAACTTGTCTGATCATGTCTTGATCTCGGAGGGCACTGCAAGGCAGTTGCAGTGGTGGCTCACGGACCGCGATTGGGTCAGTGGCAGATCCTCTCCCTACCCCACTCGGAGCACATGGTTGTGACGGACGCGTCCCTCCAGGGCTGGGGAGGCCACATGTGAGAGGCGGAGATCAGAGGCCTCTTGTCTCCGGCGGAGTCCCGGCTCCATATCAACCTTTTGGAGCTGCGGGCGATCCGACTAGCACTGAAGGCATTCCTCCCCTCTGTCCGGGGGAGTGTAGTGCAGGTGTTCACGGACAACACCACCGCCATGTGGTACTGCAACAAACAGGGCGGGGTGGGGTCGTGGACCCTATGCCAGGAGGCTCTGCGGCTCTGGCAGTGGCTGGAACATCAGGGCGTGACCCTGGTGGTTCAACACCTGGCAGGTTCTCTGAATGCCAGGGCGGACGAACTCAGCCGTCTGTGCATGATGGATCACGAATGGCGTCTGAACTCGGACGTGGCGCAATGTCTCTTTCAGCAGTGGGGAGAACCTTGGTTAGATCTATTCGCCACAGAAGAGAACGTGCAATGTCATCAGTTCTGCGCGTTGGAATTTCCAAGGCGGCACTCGCTCGGAGACGCTTTTCGTCGCGAGTGGAGTTGCGGTCTATTGTACGCCTTTCCGCCTATACCACTTCTGCCCAGAGTGCTGAAGATCAGGCGCGACCGGGCCCAGGTTATCCTTGTGGCTCCGGACTGGGCACGAAGATACTGGTATCCCGAGCTACTCAGCATGTCAGTCGATCCCCCGATTCGTCTGCCTCTTCTGGAGCACCTTCTGTCGCAGCAGCAGGGGACGGTCCTCCACCCGAACCTGTCCAGTCTCCACCTACAAGCTTGGAGATTGAGCGGCGGCAGTTGAGGCCATTTGCATTGCCTCCTGAAGTCTGTAATGTCATTCTGGCAGCCAGGTGTCCCTCCACAAAGTCGGTATACGCCTGCAGGTGGAACAGATTTGTGGCATGGTGCACAGCAAAGGCTGTGGATCCACTCTCTGCACCCCTTGCTGAGGTTCTCCTCTTCCTTCTTTCTCTTGCCCAGCAGGGCTCTGCTCTGGGCACTATCAAGGGGTACCTTTCTGCCCTTTCCGCCTTCTTAAGGCTACCTGATCAGCCTTCCTTGTTCAAGTCCCCAATTGTAAATAGGTTTTAGAAGGGCATCACACACATGTTCCCTCCTGTTCCTTTTGTGATGCCCCGGTGGGACTTGAACCTTGTACTTACTTACCTAATGTGTGCTCCCTTTGAGCCGCTCCATAACTGTCCTCTCAGTCTTCTTACTCTGAAGACTGCTTTCCTGGTTGCCATCACCTCTGCCAGGAGAGTGAGTGAGGTCCAGGCTCTTTCTTCCACACCTCCCTTCCTCTCTGTCCATCTGGACAAGGTTGTGTTGCGGACAAGACCCTCTTTCCTGCCCAAGGTTGTCACGGCCTTCCACATCTGGCAGTCCATTACCTTGCCCACCTTCTTTCCGCCTCCGCATCCCTCGAAAGAGGAAGAGAGGCTCCACTGTCTGGACGCAAAACGTGCGCTCTCTTTCTATCTGGATCGCACACGCCAGTTCCGGGTGGATGACCAACTCTTTGTTGGTTACGTGGGCGCTAAGAAGGGAAAGGCGGTGCACAAGCGGACCATCTCTCGGTGGATCATCTTGTGTATTCAGGCGTGTTACTCCTTGGCTAAGAAGGAGCCCCCTCTTGGATTGAGGGCTCATTCCACTCGGGCCACGGCCACTCCCACTGCCCTGGGCCGAGGAGTGCCCTTGCAGAACATTTGCCAGGCAGCTACGTGGGCCTCGCTGCACACGTTTGCACAACACTTCTGCCTGGACAGCCAAGTCCGGAGGGATGGCTTCTCTGGCCGTTCCGTCCTCCAGGACTTTCTGGTGTGATTATTGGTTCGCAGACCCACCACCGGTATTGCTGGGGTATCTATTCTAAGGTAAGGAATCTATCACTAACGTGTCTCTTTCAGATGCACAAGTTACTACTTGTGTAACAATATTTCTGTAAGAGACATTAGTTAGTGATAGATTCCTTACCGACCCACCCATCCTCCCCGTTCTGCGAACCGATATCTAGGGTTACGGTCATCCCCTTTTAGGGCCCTAGTTTCATGGCACCAGTGTTGGTTCCATCATGGCTCTGCGTATCTGGCGCGGAAAAGCTGTGTATCAGAACTGACGTCAGCGCGCATGGGCGGCGTCTAAGTATTCAGACAACATCATTCTGGCGCTAACGACGCCGACGACGGACGCGGAGCCGTGGACGACGCCTGCCGGCGCGCAGGGGTATTGCTACGCAAAATTTTCCGGATCCAGTCTGACGCCTGGGGATATTCTAAGGTAAGGAATCTATCACTAACTAATGTCTCTTACAGATATATCGTTACACAAGTAGTAACTTGTGCTACAGGCACTAACCATCCAAGAACCTTTTATGCAAATACATGCTAGTAAGGTAGTACTTCGCACTAACCATAAGTTCATGCCAAAAGTCATATCCACTTTCCATATCAAGCAATCCATAGAATTGCCAGTTTCTTTCAAAACCCACAGTCAGTGGCTGAAAGAGCCCTACACACATTAGATGTAAGGAGAGCTCTGCTATATTATGTGGACAGGACTAAATCATTTCGAAAAACAAAGCAACTGTTTGTTGCTTTTTCACCACAACATAAAGGTAATCCCATGTCAAAATCAGGAATAGCCAGATGGATAGTTAAATACATCCAAATATGTTATCAAAAAGCTAAACACAAACAGTTCCCCCAAAAGCACACTCTACGCGTAAAATGGGGGCATCCATGGCTTTCCTAGGGAATATTCCCCTTGAAGACATATGTAGGGCAGCTACATGGTCTACCATACACACTCTCACTAAAAACTATTTTGTAGACGTGCAATCAAAACAGCAAGCTGCGGTAGGCCAGGCTGTCCTTAAGACTCTTTTTCAGACTGCTGCAGCTGGTACAGGTGACCACCGCTAGAGGAGATACTGCTATACAGTCTATGCACAAGATATGAATTCAGCAGCCCACATGCCTCGAACGGAATATGCTACTTACCAGTATGCATCTGTTCTTGGCATGTAGGGCTGCTGACATTCATATCGCCCACCCTCCTCCCCGGTGCCTGTTGGGGTGCAGCTGCAGGATTCTCTTTTGCATGGCCATCTTACTTACCATACTCCATCTTTGCCACAATGGCGAAAAACAATCTGAGGATGGAGAAGATGCCCACGCGCACTGTAGTCCAGGGGAGGAGTCACTATCTTGTGATACTTCGAAGACTCTTCGAGGACAACAAAGTGCAATCATCCAGACCCAACACTAGGCGGCGATCTATGCACAAGATATGAATGTCAGCAGGCCTACATGCCAAGAACAGATGCATACTGGTAAGTAGCATATTCCATCTGTAAGAGACATTAGTTAGTGATAGATTCCTTACAGCCCCACCCATCCTCCCTGTTCTGCGTAAAGATTTCTAGTGTTAAGGTCATCCTTTCGGGCCCTAGTTTCTATGAAATGAAATTAAATTAAATTTATAAAGCGCATGGCTGCCGAAAGCGTCCCAGCGCTAACAGAAAATAGAACAAAAAACAAACTGAGGATGAAACCAATAATTAGGGGTCCTTGGGAAAGAGAATAGTTTTAAGTGCCTTTCGAAACTTAAGATGACAGGGTTCTGCGCGGATCCAGTTGGGAAGAGAGTTCCAATTTTTTGCTGCATTTAAGGAGAAACGGCGGCCCCCTGTGCGTGCCTTCCTAACTCTGGGGACCCTTGCAAGATTACCACAGTCCGACCGGAGAGCCCGGGATGATTTATAAGGACATATCAGGCTCCTCAGAATCGGAGGTCCCTTGCCCTGCAGAGCCCTACGGGTGACGCATAACGCTTTAAAGATGACTCTTTCGCGTATTGGCAGCCAATGGAGTGCTCTCAGGGCCGGTCTGGCCGAAGATCTTCTTGACGTGCCTGCAAGCATCCTGGCTGCTGCATTCTGCACCCGTTGAAGAATGTTAAAGGTGGCTTCAGGGGCTGCCAGAAACAGGGCGTTACTATAGTCAAGCCTCGACAGTATTAACCCCTGAATCAGAAGTGTCCTGGACTGAGGGGGCAGGAGAGGGAGAACTTTCCGCACTGATCGGAGAAGTCCGAAGCAGGTCCCTGCCAGTTTCTGTGCATGAGTCTTAAAAGTCAGATCGGGCTCAAGCCACACCCCTAGGCTTTTAAGTTTGTCTTTTGGTATAGGCAGCTCACCTAGACGGGAAGGCCAGGCGGCTTTAGGGAGAGATGTAAGATGATGACCAAGGAGCATAATCTCTGTTTTCGCTCCATTGAGTTTAAGCCTCGAACTGGACATCCAGGAAAATATCTCAACCAGGCAAGCAGAGAGATTATCCAAACACCCTTCTTGTTGGGTTAGCGAGACGACTAGTTGGGTGTCGTCCGCATAGGTGACTGTTTTAATCCCAAAGGGGGCGACTACTTCCTCCAATGGGGCCATATAAACGTTGAACAAAGTAGGGCTCAATGAAGAGCCCTGAGGGACACCACACTGGAGGGGGGTGGATTTAGACAGCAAACCACCTTTATGCAACAGCGATCAGTATCTTACATGGCTCTGCGTTTCTGTTGGGGAAAGTGGTGTACAGTACTGACCGCGCGCGTGGGCGCGTCTAAGTAGCTCCAGTGACGTCATCTCGGCGAATACGACGCCAACGACGTACACGGAGCTGTACGACGAAGCCTATCGACGCGCAGGGGTACTGCTGACGAAGGTTTTCCGGATCCAGTCTGACGCCTGGGGATATTCTAAGGTAAGGAATCTATCACAAACTAATGTCTCTTACAGATATATCGTTACACAAGTAGTAACTTGTGCGTTCGGTTGAAATGGGGTTTTTTCTCCCGGGCGTCTCCCCGCGGGCATTCACTTGGAAACTGCAGTCAAAGGCATTGTGCAACCAAGTATTTAGAGAAGACATTAGAACTGCAATCGTAGAATACATAACGATAGGCCTTAGATGTCACGCAAGTCCATGGGAGGTCTTTAAAAGATTGTCATCCAGGGCAAATGCATTGCAAAGCAAACCAGTGTGCTGCGATCGCTGCACGGTGACTTGTCGAATTTGGAAAGGGAGCTTAGAGAGTTAGAGCTTCAGTATTAGTAGAGGCTGTGATGCAGCAGTGTTGGCGTCCATGAGAAGTAAGCCGGGGCGTATGAGAAGGCTGCCCAGTGGGAGACTGTTTATCTGGATAGGGTGGCTTGCGCCAGGCTTTACAGTGAGGGCTATATGAGTGGGTAAGACCTTAGCGCTCATGCTGCGCAAACCCTGAGTGACTGATTATAATATGGAACTACAGGATGACAACGACGAGTGGGTAGGAGATGTTGCTATTGAAATGGTCAATTTCTTTTCCTCGCTGTATCAGACTATGCAGACCGCTCCTTATCCAGATTTAAGCAACTATTTTGACTCTGTATTGCTCCTGTGGTTGGAAGAGGACTGTCAAATACTTGGATGAGCCTTTCTCGGTAGAGAAAGTTGTAAAAGTCATAACTTCTATGCCGGCTGGCAAGCCACCGGGCTTTGACGGACTCACAGACACTTTTTACAACGAATTTGCGCACACACCTGCACATTATCTCCTTGTGATGTACGAGGAGTCCCTGCCCGCAGGAGTCCTGCCCCATCGTTACATGATCATTGTACCCGACCTGACTGACGCAGCTTTTTCAGAAATCTACATTCGGAGGGCTGTCCCACCTTTCTAATCTTCTATCGAGAGAAACTCCCAGTGCATTGTCACTGTTAATCCACAAAGGGATTCTACAATGCTACGGCTGTGGCGTAAAATTAATTCAGCCCCTCTAGCCTACGTACATACCCCATTGGCTTAACAGCCTGTCCTCACATTGAGTACCCGGACGGGTCCTCCTGTGAGTAAACTCTTTTCCTCTATTCTTCATGTGTGGCACATAATTTTCACAAGGCTGCGCAATCATAAATTCAGATGTCCTTTCATTAAAAGTCCTGAAGAGACCCCGCATTGTTTTGAGAGTCGAAACACAGTCGACAAACAGAAGAAGCGAACCATTTTCCCAGCACATATCTTTATATAAAGCTGCTGTTCATATGGAATTATTTTGATAATGATCGACTTATACAAACTGTGGAAACCTTGTGTATAATAATCACATTGTCAGTTAGGTTTAGGTTCCCTTTGCCACTTGGGACACTATGCACAAATGTTGTTTTGATGTTTAATGTTTACTTCTAACTTTATTGTTCAAAAAACCCATAAAATATACTACACTGGAATCGATGTGTTTGTAGTTCCTTCGTGCTCTGCCATTATATAACCCTCTATATTATAATTATGCTTATGTATCATAACCTCGTAATATATCATTCCACAGGAACCACTGTTTTTCCTATATACTATTACCCTGGTTCCTTAGGGAGTAGGGCTCCCCTGTTTCTCTTGAACCATCATTACATGAAGCACTTATCTTAATGATTCCGAAACCTGGCTAAATCTTATCGCCCTCTATCCGTGATTAGCATGGACAAGATCCTGGCCAAGCTCCTTGCTTCACGATTACTGCCACTCCTGCTGGTCATTGTGAGACCCGATCAATCCGGATTTGTGCTAGGAAGGTCTTCCTCGCGCAACCTGTGCACGTTTTACGCTCTCCTCCCCACCATCAAGCCACGCTTAAGTGCTGTGGCAGTTTTACTTTACCCTACTAAAGCATTTGATTGGTTAGAATGACCATACTTTTTGCCCTGCTGGTGCGCCTGAGAGTTAGCCATCGCTTTATCTGTTTGATACGGCTTCTGTGTAGCCATATATTTTAGGGACCCCCAGACCAATCTGGACCCCCTGTTACACAAATAAGCCCGGTATGATACCCTTTCCAGAATCCGTATCAATTGGACTAAGTTGGTCCTGTTCCCCTTAACTGAGCCATCACGCCTTTCAGTCCAGTACACCCTCTCAAACGGACAGCTGGCCCGGTCAAATACCTCAGACTCTGGCTTCGTAGTGATATTCAATCAGTCAATGCATTTATAAAGTGCACTACTCACCCGTGAGGGTCTCAAGGCACTGGGGGTGGGGACTGCTGCTACTGCTCGAAAAGCCAGGTCTGGAGGAGTCTTCTGAAGGTCTTGGGTCTGCCGTAGGTGGATGGGGAGGGTGTTCCAGGTCTTGGCGGCAAGGTGGGAGAACAATCTGCCGCCGGAACTCGCTCTTCAGATGCAGGGGACTGTGGCGAGGGCGGCGAAGCGTAGCTGGCAGGTAGGGGCGTAGAAGCTGAGTCGTTGGTACGCTGGTCCGGTGTTGTGGAGTGCCTAGTGTGCGTGGAAAAGGAGCTTGAAAGTTATCCTCTTGATGACTGGGAACCAGTGCAGGTGTCTCCGGTAGGGTGTGATGTGGCTGCGGCGAGGGATGTCGAGGATCAGGCGTACAGAGGCGTTAAGGATGCGTTGCAGCCGTTTCAGGAGTTTGACCGAGGCTCCTGCATAGAGGACATTTCTGTAGTCCAATCTGCTGCTGACGAGGGCCTGGGTGACCGTTCTTCTCGTTTCGGGGGGGGGGGTCCACTTGTAGATCTTGCGGAGCATGCAGGGGGTGTTGAAGCAGGAGGAAGAGACGGTGGTGACCTGCTCAGTCATGGAGAGGGTGGAATAGAGGATGACCCCTAGGTTGCGTGCATGATAGGTGGGTGTTGGAGCTGTTCCCAGTGCGGTCGGCCACCAGGAGTCGTCCCAGGCCGAGGGGGTGGATCCAAGGGTGAGGACCTCAGTCTTGTCTGAGTTCAGCTTCAGCCGGCTGTTCCTCATTGATTCGGGGACGGCCTTCATTCCTTCGTGGAGGTTGGTTTTGGCGGTGTGGGGGTCCTTGGTGAGGGAGAGAATCAGCTGGGTGTCATCGACGTAGGAGAGGATGTTGAGGTCGTGTAGTCTGGCGACGTGGGTGAGTGGTGCCATGTAGACGTTAAACAGCGTAGGGCTGAGGGATGAGCCCTGGGAACACCGCAGATGATCTTGGTGGCTTCGGAGTGGAAGGGGGGGAGGTGGATGCTCTGTGTTCTGCCGGAGAAGAAGAAGGTGGTCCAGTCCAGGGACTTCTCTTGGATCCCGGCATCTTGGAGCCGTGTGCGTAGTGTGCTTTGGCAGACCGTGTCGAAGGCGGCTGACCGGTCCAGGAGTATTAGTGCTGCGTTTTCCCTGTTGTCTAGCAGGGTCCTGTCATCGGTGGCACAGATGAGGGGGGTTTCGGTGCTGTGGTTGCTGCGGAACCTGGACTGGGACGGATCCAGGATTCTGTTTTCCTCTAGGTAGCGGGTCCGTTGTTTGTTGACGGTCTTCTCGTTGACCTTCGCCGGGAATGGGAGCAGGGAGATGGGCCGGAAGTTCTTGAGATCATTGGGTTCCGCCTTGGGCTTCTTGAGTAAAGTGTTGATCTCTGCGTGCTTCCAGCTCTCCGGGAAGGTTGCAATCTTGAAGGAGATGTTGATGGCTTTCCGGAGGTGGGGTGCGATGGTGGTGCTGGCTTTGTTGAAGATGTGGTGCGGGCATGGGTCTGATGAGGAAACGGAGTGGCCGGTGTTCATGATCTTGATGGTGTCGTCTTCGTTTATGTTGGTCCAGGAGAGCAGGCGGATGGTGGTCGTGGGGCGGAGGTCTCAGTGGTTGTTGGGGTGGTCGTGGCATCGAAGCTGTTGTAGATGTCTGCGATCTTGCAATGGAATTGCAAGGGTTGGCCATCAAGTCGCACAGGTCCTGCAAAGGTGGGATGTCGTTGGAGTTGGAGCTGGGGTTGGAGAGTTCCTTCACGATGTTGAAGAATTTTGCTGGTGTGTGTGTGTTGTCAAGGCGGTCTTTGAAGGACGCCCTTTTGGCGGATCTGATGAGGTGATGGTGTCTGCGGGTGGCGTCCTTGTCGTCTGCGTAGCTGTCCGGTGTTCGTTCACGGTGCCAGTTCTTCCCTAGTTTTCGGCAGGTTTGCTTGGAGGCCTGGAGGTCTTCAGTGAACCAGCTGGCTTTCCTGCTGGTGTGGCTGTTGGAGGGTTTCTTGAGCGTGGCGAGGGTGTTGGTGCAGTCGTCGATTCACTGTCTGAGGTAGCGAGCGGCGGAATTGGGGTCGCTGGAGTCGGCGGGTGGGTTCTGGGCGAGGGTGGCGGTTAGCTGGGCTTCGGTACCTTTGCTCCAGCAGCGGCGAGGCAGCTGTTCGTTGCGGTGGTGCATGGTGGGTTTCTGAAAGGTGAAGTGGATGCAGCGGTGGTCAGACCAGTGGAGTTCAGTGGTTTGGTTAAAGGCGAATTGGGGGCTTGCGGAGAAGATGGGGACAAGCGTGTGGCCGGCGGAGTGGGTGGGTGTTGTGACGAGTTGTCTGAGTCCGAGGTTGTCGATCAGGGTGGTGAAGTTGGTGTCGTTATTGTTCTCGAGGTGGAAGTGCAGGTCCCCGAGGAGGATGTTGTCTGTGGAGGCGAGGACGTGTCTGCTGATTAAGTCGGCGATGGAGTCACTGAACTGTGATCGGGATCTGGTGGGTCTGTAGACTAGGGTTCCTCTGAGGGTGGTGTTGGGGTTGGTGTGGATCTGGAAGTGCAGGTGTTCGGAGGTGCTGAGGGTGTTGTTGGTGTTGGTTGAAACTCTGAGAGTGGTCCTGTGGATAATGGCGTTTCCTCCTTCTACTCTGTTGGTGCGATCCCTGCAGGTGATCTTGTAGCCTTCCGGGATGGTTATGGCGATGTCTGGTGCCGAGGAGGGGTTCAGCTAGGTCTCCGTCAGGAAGGCAACATCTGGGGAGGTTGAATCGAGAAGGTCCCAGAGTTCAACGGCGTGTTTGCAGGCGGAGCGGTTGTTGAGAAAGATGCATCTGAAGTAGTTGGGTTCTTTCCTTATCGGCCGGGTGTTGGTGAAGCTGCAGTTCCAGCAGGAGAAGGGTTCTTGGGTGCTCTTTGGGGCGGCCAAGCAGCAGGTGCGTGATCGTCCGGTGTGGAGTGCGTGGAGGGTGCTGGAATTGTAGCGGAGGTGGGGGACGTGGCCTTCTTGGGGGCCAGGGAGTTTGGCGCTGGGCGTGGTCCAGGCGCGGACGGGGTCAGATGGGCTTTCCTTAAACGCACCTTGGCATGCACGCCGCTGCACGACCTCCATATAAGGGGAGGTGGAAGGGAGGAGCAGCTGGGAGGCGGGAGCGGGGCGGCGAATGGTCGAGCGGGGGGCTGGGCCGCAGGGACGCAGCGGTGGGAAAAACGGGTGAAGAACACGGGAGGAGCAGAAGGCAAACCGGGCACAGAAAAAAGAAATAGCAGGAGTGAGGAAAAAAATAATTTTAGGCAAAGCACAAGAAGACAAGTAAAACAAAAATCAGTAAAGCAGCAATATAAAAGACCGTTACAACCAAGGGCAATACAGCAGCGTGGGGAGCAACCTGCCTGAGAGCAGGGTCAAAGGACACTGACCACTATGGACGACTGATGATGTGGCTGGAGGAACATGTTGCAAGCTGGCAGAGACTACCACTCTCCCTGACTGGAAAGGCTTGCCATTGATAAAATGGTAGTGCTCCCTAAATTTCTCTACATGTTCATAAACCTACCAATCCCACTATCACTGCCCTTCATCCGCAGACTTCGCTCTAATTTAGTGTACCCTTGCGGGGCAGGGCGGTAGCCCAGAATCACTTGGGAAATGCTCACGCTCTCCTTCGAGCAGGGAGGACTTGGAGCACCGGATATGGACCTTTACGACTATTGCGCCCAGGTGCAATTTGCACATCACTGGCTTTTTCTGAGGCATTTCCTAGCTCACACAGGGCCTGAACATGACCATGCCTGCCACCTCAGCGTCCACATGCACGAATAGAAACCGTGGCCTGTACTGTATGGGCATGGCAGGAGCTTCATTGACTTGCTCACCTAGAGCGGTGCTATACGTTGGACACCCTGACCACCCATTATTGATGAGGCTGGCACTTGAGCCTGGTTGCGTTCCCTTGGTTTGAGCTTGATCTACCCGGATAACTCCTTTAAACAGTCTCAGTGAGCCCTGCAGGGCCCGACATTATCCTTGAGACACTTTCACATGCTACCAGCTTCGAGCCTCTGTCGGGGCGATGCACCGCTCCTTTTCCAGAAGCATCGCCCGCATTGTCTGTATTAGGTGTTTCTTACCTCCCCATCCCACCTAGTCACTAGACTATATGTAAGAATGCAGGATACCGCACCGGTTCGAGAACCCAGAGCCCGCAAGATGTGGGATGGAGATCTTGATTCCCCTTTGTCTGATGATTAGTGGAGGTATTGTTGCACTCAATTGTGAGCACTCTCCCCTTATTATAGGCCTGCCTTGTTTACTTAAAGTACTTACACAGGCTTTATTGCACCTCCTTCACGCTACACAGAATGGGTCTCCTTGAGGATGCGCGTTGCATGCGCTGTGCTATGCCCTGCATGACCTAACATTTGTCCTTTGGAGTGTACTGCTGTGCAGTTTCTGGATTGAAGTATTTCATGAGTAACGACGCCAAAACCTCCTGTGATTCTGGGCAAATCACGTAATCTCCCCGTGCCTAAAATGAATGTGTGTCCGTCCTCATGTAACGTAACTGGTGCTATGTAAAACGTTCTGATACCTGATTCGGTTCGGGTCTAGTTTGTGCTATATAAAACTCTGCAAAAAGAAAAAGAGCTAGATGCAATGCTTGGGTATAAGTTGGAGTGATTCACTCGTGTTGCGCTGTTTGGATATGTGAATGACGCCCCTTCAGAAGGCTGTACATTGGCAGCGCTTCTACTTTTGCTTGCGTGGCTTGGCGGTGTGCAGTGAGAGACGCAAGACTCCTCGCATTGCGGACTGGCTTAAGGATTCAGCATATTGCCAAGAACAATTGAGCGCTTATTGGGAGATAATGCTGGTGCCCGCCTGTCCCAAAGTTATTTGGTACGCATTGGAAACATATCTGGCTGCTCTTCTGGCTTTGGGCAACGAGGGGAAGCATAGGTACCGACCGCTCTCTTTGCATCTGTCTAATGCGAAGTACCCCACCATGTGAGGAGATCTATCATTACGGATGCTATATTTGGCTCAGTGTAGTCCACCCCCTGTATACTATAATGATAGCAGATCCTCTGAGTGCTGATTGTGTAGTCCCCCCCACTTTCCCTCCCCTCTATCCCTTGTTACCATTGTTTTGCTCTATATGTACGAATCAGAACAGTACAACTACTATTTACCAATGACAAATGCAGATTTATGATCCTGTCGGAGGTTTGACTGTATTGCTCATGTACATGATTAAATAACAATAAAAAAAATATAAAAAAAGGTTAATTTGCTATTCTATTCAAGCCTGCATGAATATCAGAGGGTCTTTCTGGATTCATAAATGCGCCTTCCAACTCCCGCTTCAAGGGTCGCAGATCTTGAACTTGTATCTGCAGTTTCTAATGGCCAAAAACAAACTGCTTGAATGTCACCGAGCTGGACATGATGTGATAGTGCAGGCTTCTAAGGTTCTTAAAAGGACAGCTTTTGTCCTAGATGTTCTTCTAAATTTCCATCTAATGTCCTGTCTAATTTTATGTTAAGGAATTTTAAGTGGTGTATTTCAGCCAAATGTACTGTTATATTATCATTTCGGTAAATTTCTTAAAATGTAAATACTGTTGTTTCAGCTGGGATCAGAGTTCTGGTAAAACAATGATGTGGATAAACTACATATTGGTTATAGCCGTTACTGACGTTAAAAGTATATATATATGCTGCAGTGTGTTTAATGACTACCGGTAACTTTTTATTCTCCGTCATGGATTCATAGTTATTATTCAATCTAAGATGATGGGGAAGCGGGAAAAGCCCCTGTCCTGTTCGGAATATCCTAGTTATACAGCATGAAGCTCCTAGAGGTTCATATAGGCTACATTATTCATCTATCAGTCTTGTTATGGAATTACATTTTTGTTCCAGGTGCAAAATCTATGCAAGATGGTTGGGGTGAGAGTGATGGAGCACCTGTGTCTGGCACACGTCACAGCAGCTGGGATGAAGATGAGGAAGGGGGCGTCTGGAACAGTGCTGGCACGCCAGGCAGTAGCTCTTCCCACAGTGCCGCTGGTTGGGTGCCTGGCAGTGCCAAGAAGCCACAAATCAAGGTGAGGTGAAATGTTCTTCTTGGGCACTGAACTGGGATTAAATCCGCTGTAAATAATGAAGATGTCAGAAGCAGCAGAATATGTGGGCCTGCCCATAGCTCACAATTTGTTTTTAGTTGTCTTGATAGTTTGCACTGTAGTGTAAGGCTATTTTTTTAAACGTCACAACTCGTGCAAAATTCCTTTGCACTTCACATGAGGCCAAGTCTGGTATATTCCGCATGCACCCAGACACACCACGACTCGAAAAACAAAGTCACTGCTACAAAGTAATTCCTGCCGCTGGTTTAAAAGTCATTGTGCTTTGAGAATGAGCAAATATTTTAACCCTATCCCCTAGCTATTTGCAAGAAATTCTGGCTGCAACATTGACTGGAGTTCTGGCTCTTTCTCTTGCACTCCCTTTCCTCCATTGCTATTTTCTTAGCTAAATCAGGTGATCTCGTTCCTGTGACATGCCATTTGCAAAATGTTTAGTTGATGGGGAGGAACATGGCCTAGATTGTTCTGTGTTTGGCACAGAAGCAGGTGTATTTACCCTAGACTTTAATAATGAGCAAATCTGGTGCAGGAGCTCCTGTCGGTGTAGACATCTATCTCATAGTATGTTTCCTTTGCACAGGGCTCTCTGAAAGGAGGCAATGCTGAGCCATGGATCAACCCATTGTCCAAGCAGTTTTCAGGCATGGGCCTGCTGGTAAGTATGACCTTCAGTTGTGGTGTACTGCTGTGTTTAGAAGGAAGCTGGGAAGGTGTATTCCAAGACACTCTGGTGAGGAAGGCAACAAGAGCAGTTTTGTAGCAAATAAATTGTTAAGTCAAAACGTGTAGGAGGAGTATTGCTCTTCTTGGGTTGGGGCGGGGACTCCTGCAAGCTTGTTAGGTTGGCAGTTGCTGATCCTCCCTCATATCTCTATTGTTATTCCACAGAATCAAGCGGACGATCCTTCTGGCAGCAAGATGGACTTGTCTGTTGGTGAGTATAACTAACACACAGTGCAGAGCTAGCTGTGTGTGGGGTTTTCTCATGGCGTGAATGTAAGTCTGGAAAATTGGGGCCCAACACACTGCTCTAATGTGTCCGTTGCACATTTTGAGATTACTCACTCACCTTATGCTTGAATGCTGGACCTCTTTTGACAGTAAGTGGTAGATCCCCTTTTTCATGTTTGTAGAGATTAAGGCCATTTTGGAATTGACAACTACTGTTCAGGGGCTGAAGTAGAATCAGTATTTGTGTCGTGGTCTTAAACCATGTGATTGTTTTAGCTGACTATTTAGGTCCCATATTGAAAGAAAAAGTTGTATGGTACTAGCTGATACTGGGGGTGTAATCCAAGACTGGTTTTCAGCAGTAAACACTTTATTAGCCATTGCCATATAACTCTACTTTAATAGACTGTATATACATCTTGTAAAGTCAAACTTTACTGCTTCAGAAGGTAGCAGGTGCCTAAAGACTTGTGAAACTATCAAAACGCATGGGTGTTCTACTTATTGGCATGAAAAAAGACAAAGCCCGGTACAATAGTTCATTATTCGGCAGAGGAAGTGTGAATTGAGGCTTGTCATTGCAATGTCAGGGTTTGGAGCAGCCTGCCCTAAAATGAGACTTGGCTTCTTAACTCTGCCTCCTCCTGTTCCTGAGCTTTCATTTTTCCTTTTCTAAGGGAATGATGAAAATGTCAGTAACAACCTATTTGCTGTTTTAAAACCTGGTTAATCCTAATTGCCCTTTTAAATAATGTGTTCGAGGCATGTGTGTTGTAGATAGACATGCTTTGCATACTCCTTCCATCTAGTGTTGGGTCCAGATGTTTGCAAGTTGTTTTTCTTCGAAGAAGTCTTTTCCAGTCACAAGGTAAGGTGACTCCTCCAATTGGTGATAATGCACATGGGCAATAACTCCATTATTAGATTTTTTTCTGTCCGCCATCGGGTTCGGACGTGGTTTGCAGCGCTCCAGTTTGAAACCGTTCTTCAGGAGCCCCTCGGTGCAAACCCACTGTACCCTCGTCTGTATTGGTTGGTACGCGTTTCACCATTTTCCGCATGTTGCTAAAATAGGAAAACCCTGTCTTCGGTATAGAAGACATGGTTGGCGGCCTTTGGGCCTAGCCACATCAGTCGACTTATACTCTGTTCCGTATTATCCAGTCTTCTGCCGATGGAACGGACTATTCCCAGTATCCGCGCACTGACCTGCATAAAGTCTGACACTTGTGCCTCTTACCGGAGCACAAGGAAGAAGATTGTGGCGCTTGTCGATCGTTCCGATCGAAAAAGACTTTGCGGGACTGTCTGGTTCAATGAAGGGACATGCATTGGCAGAAGATTGAACATACCTCAGATATTCTCCTAGAAGATACAGAGCAGGAGGAAATGGAGGCGTCAGAAGAGAAGGAGGCCTTCTCTATTCAAGAATCTGCCTCGGAAAAGTAGATTGAGTTAGAGTCCGACGTAGTTACACAGGACAGGGTGCAGTGAGTAATAAAGCCCCTTTGCCCCCCCAACTTTCCTTAACCAAACAAAAGGCTTCTGGCCCGACACCGAGAGACCTCTTCCAACGCCCCGCCCTTGGGCTTGGTACTGAAAGAGACAATCAAGCCTTCTGGCTCGAGCTGAGGTGATATCCCTTCGGTTCCGAAACATTCAATATCGAAAGGAAAAAAGGACAAATCCAGCTCGGTACCTACATTTTCGGCACCAAAACAAAGGTGCTCCCTTAAAGCCACTGGAGCCGATTTTAGAAAAAAGAAAAGCTGTATCCCAAACAGAAGAAAATTCATATAAATCCTGATACTGGACACATACTAGCTAAATCAGTAATACCTTCAAAAAGGAATGCAGACATTAATTGAATACAGAATCCCTCTGAAAAAGAAACCGGAAATGGCTACTGACCATTTTAACATCCTTCAAACCTCTTCACCTACTTAACCAATTCCCATTATACCAGCCATAGATCCTCTACAAATTATACCATCAGGTTCTCCTAACAAAAATCCTGATTTAGGAGAGGATGACGATAATTGTAATCAGCCACCACCTGATCCATGGGATGACTATAATATAGACACACCTCAAGATATAGACCCTGATCTATACCCAGCAAAAGTGTCCCCTCCTGATGATAATACTGCATATCCGGAATTAATTGCAAGGCCAGACAATTATCACAGAGTATCTTTACACAAGGAAGCACTAGAAGATTTCCTATTCGAAACCTAAGGAAACACACTTAAAACAAATGTTGCCTATGTTAAAAGGTATGATGAAGCATACTAATCTAGGGAGGCTATTATCAGGCTATTATCATTCCACTCCCGAAGGGAGGGAAGCAACGGATGTGAAGGCCTACCGCCCACTTTCAATGTTGGTGACTGACTACAAAATCCTGAGTACTCCCGCACATGACACAGTGCACGGATCAATCGGGGTTTATCCCTAAAGGTAGCACTGCTATCAATGTTAGGCGCTCGTTGCGAATCCTGGAAGATTGCCAGGAGCCTATGTGTGAAAAAGCAGGGACCCCTGATAAGGATACAATTCCTGGGTCAGGGCAAACAATTTTTGAAAATATATCACACCCAGGCAACACACAAAGACTGGCAAAATTAGAAAGTGAAACTCTACTGATTAAAAATGATAAAGGACTGACAACAATATAGAAAATACATTTGATAAAATTGCGTCATGAAACAGTTCATTGACATGATAATTGATTTAAAAGACAATAAAAAATATTCCTATGAGTAAATATCTTATCGATACATATATTATGCATGGAATAATCCCGTTGACATTAAAGATGGTTTTTCGTCTACGCGTTTTGACACGATATTTGTGTCTTCCTCAGGACATTACCATCATTATTCAATATCTGTATCTGTATCTACAGAAATCGGCGTCATAGACTGAGGTAGTGAAACAGGATAAATGCTACTGGTACATCCCTAATGGAAAGAGCATTCCAGGCACCTGATTCCTTATGTGGAGCCTGTGAGAAGTTGGCCTGATATATAGTGCTCACTATTCTAGTGATCACTTTGTATCATACCAAACAACCCTTATTGATGATTGGTTGTAAGTCAACCTTTTAGACCAGCTATCCTAGTAGCATGGACACGAGCAGTCTTCAGGCTAAACTCTAGAGGGCGTGTTAAGCCAGCTGTTTTACCATCACATATACCCCTGAACACCAAGTGAAAGGACACCACACAAGTTGTTATGAAAATAAAGGATATTTATTTATAACAAGTCTACCCTGAACTCTTTGAGTCAGGGAGCTAAGCACAATACAAAACTCTTACGAAAATACTTTAAGTTGCACAATTTACACAAATGCCCGAGGGGCACGAAAAACCATATACACAAAAAGTGGAATGCGAAATGCTAGCAGGTAAGTAACAAGATCCAGAGGCTTCAGGATCGCTAGGACTACACTACTGAACCTTAAGATTACGAGCAGGAGGTCTAGGGAGTTCGGGTGCAGAGTGTGCACTCTCACGCGGGAAGAAGTCTATGGATGCTAGCGTTTCTTAAGTTACTGTTTCCGGACGAATCCGACTAGATAGACTAAAAACGACAAAGGATCTGGACACTTGGATAGTGAACCTGTGCTGGAGTACCGAAATACTCAAGTTACCTAGCCCAGGGGCCGCGGCTGCATAGGGTTCAAGTGACGTCGGGAATCCTCGTTGAAGTCTATGGAGCCTGAAAGAAGAAGTTGCTGGCAGGCGACCAGTGAAGAAGTTCGGTGTGATCCAAGGCTGGATCAGTGAAGGAGACGACCTGAAAGCAGAGGGGACTCAGTTCTTAATCACTAGCCAGTGATTATGTGGGCACCAGGATGGCACCGGATTAAGTCACCTCGACCAGGTGAGTGGGTGACGCTGGACTCTGCAGTCACACGGGCTAGGAGGCGTTGTCGGCGACCAGGCTGGAGGTGCGAGCTGTCCCACGAGGCTGTCGGCGATGCTGGACTCAGGATTTGAGCAACAAACCTTGGCAAAGGCAAGCCCACGCGGTGGAGTCAAGATGGCGTCTGGAGTGGACCAGGAGGGTACGGGGTGCTCCTCTCTTGGAAGGGAGCAAGGGCCAGTCTGGAGCAACCAGACCAGTGGTGAAATCGTCGTGGTACGTCGTCAAGAGGGTCACTAGCCAACGGGCAAGTGACCGGACAACGTGGCAAGCAGCAAAGAAGCAGAAGGGCCCCACGCAGATCTCGTGGATGCTGGGAGGCTGGACTTCGGTGCTGGAGCTGCTTAGGGTTAGGGCTTCTCAAACCCCAGTGCACTTACTCGAGGGTCTCTTGGGGGTCGTGCTGGTGAAGCGTCATGCAGGTCTTGAAGATGGCCGGTCCCACGGGTCTCGTCACACCCACGAATCTCAGCTGGGCTGGATGATGTAGGTAGAGGTCAGAGATGGCAGGGAATCCGGGTCTCGTCGAGCTGGGCAGTCTTGATCCAGAGGATGGACTTACAGCAAACCGCAAGAGCTTCGATGGTGCCTGCTGGTGCAGGGTGGCTACTCCTTAGCCACAAGGGAGAGTCTTCAGAAGAGTCAAGAGTTCCTTTCATGGAAAGTAGTTTCAAGATTCAAGATTATCTAATTTGGGATGGGGGCCTGCTCCTACCTTTATTCTAAGAAAAGGGGCTGGCACGCGACTAGGTCCTGCCCTAGGGGTGGGACCAGGAGGGGGGTGGTTACACCCCTCTCCTTTGTCCGGTCTCTCCCCAGCTCAGGGGCTGGTGTGCCACAGGAACTGGTTTGAGCCGGCATATGCACAGTGAGCACCGGGGTGCCACTTGCAGTCATCTTCCTTTCAGCCCTGCCTACCTAGGATACACAAAATCCTGTCTGGGACGGTGCTGGCACCGCCCCTGGCAGGAAACCCTTTGTCCTTGCCTCCTGTGCTGGGAGGACTCCCAGCAGCAGGAGGGCAGACTTGTGTCTCGGTGGCAGCATCCATTTTGTGGAGCTGAGGCTTGAGTTAACTTTAACCGGGGTTCACAGTTACATACATGTCGTGTCCCTCTAGAAGGGTGGAATGCTAACCCCGTCGCCAGAATTGGCGAGGGGTTAGTATTCCAATTCGTATGACACCTTACTCGACATGTTTTGATAATGCTATACCAAAGTTAGCATTTAACCGCGAGGAATATAATGCCCTTAAGAGTATATGGTATAGCGTTATCGTGGAACAGCTATTTGGACTTGGTTCCGCAAGCTGCAAACGGGCTCAGCTCATGCCAGAGCACCATCTCACATAGTTCCAAGCACTCTGCCTTCAGGATTGATAAGGCCTGCCATAGGAGTGACTGATAGGAATATATGTGTCCATTTTAGGGTTAGATATAGGTATACTATATCTAAAGCAAAGGGTGATTACACCACCTTGCCCCAGCTGTCGTGCAGCCAGTTGTCAGTTTTGGATGGCCAGCCAGGGGTGGCATAATACATGCTGCAGCCCCTGGTAGGCCCTGGGTACACCTATGCCCTGGGTACCTAAGGTACACTGTACAGGGACTGATAAGATGACTCAGTATCCAATTAGATATGTATCTAGGGTACATGGAGTCCATTTTAACAGAGAGAGCAGGAAGCCTGGGGTCCTGAATAGCAGGATCCCAGGCCAACTAAGTCAGAAACCAGCAAAACACTAGGCAAAAAGTTGGGGGCAACCATAGTCGGGTATCCACCTTCCTACAGAGCCGACCGGCGATTGAGCAATCTATGGACGCAAATGTTTCTTGTAAACGGCTCGGGTACGATATTAACGTTCACAAGACTCGATTATCTGTATGCAGATACTTGCCGGTCATTAAAATGGCGCCTCGCGTTTCGTCGGGATGAATCATCCTGACACAACGCGAGGCGCCATTTTGCTCAATCGCCGGTCGGCTCCACATAAGGAATCAGATGCCCGGAATGCTCTTTCCATTATCGCATGCCTTTGAGCAATTATAGACTGCAGCGCTTCTTAAATATTATTGATTCTTGTCCACTTAGCAAGTGATAACGAGCCTTCCATAATGGCTTTAGAAATCTCTTGTGATTAGACCTCCCCGTCAGCAATCTTCTGGTTCCGGATATCTATAGCCGATACCTGCAGTGCGACCGTCTTCTGAACAGTCATACGAACATCATAAGGAATCAGCAAACTATGATGCCACTGTTGCAATTGACCCTACGTGGTTTCCTTTGACTTCTCACTCTTAGCCCACGAGTGACTGAATTAATTAAAAGCTATATTTCAGCCACCAAGGATGTACCAGTAGCATTTATCCTGTTTCACTACCTCAGTCTATGACGCCGATTTCTGTAGATACAAATACAGATATTGAATAATGATGGTAATGTCCTGAGGAAGACACAAATATCGTGTCGAAACGCGTAGACGAAAAACCATCTTTAATGTCAACGGGATTATTCCATGCATAATATATGTATCAATAAGTTATTTACTCAAAGGAATATTTTTTATTGTCTTTTAAATCCATTATCATGTCAATGAACTGTTTCATGACGCTATTTTATCAAATGTATTCAAATGTATTTTCTATATTGTTGTCAGTCCTTTATCATTTTTAATCAGTAGAGTTTCACTTTCTAATTTTGCCAGTCTTTGTGTGTTGCCTGGGTGTGATATATTTTCAAAAAAAGATTGCCTGGAGCCAACAGTGAAGGCCTTGATTTTATCGGTGGATATAGCGAAGGCATTCGATAGCCTGGAATGGTCATTTCTGTTTCAGGTAATGTGCAAAGTGGGACTGGGTGAATCGTTTGTGAAGTGGACCCGCATCTTGTATGATTCGGCGACGGTGCCGACAGGGGGGATGGTATCAAAGCCCTGTTCAGTGGGACGAGGAACGCGACAGGGCTGCCCGCTATCTCCACTTTTGTTTGCATTGGCAATTGAACCACTAGCAATGCAGGCCAGGTCGGGGAAGTGTAATGCTGGGATAGAGGTCTGTGGGGAAGTACACTATATATCGCTTAACGGGGAAGACCTATTGCTGTTTCTGGCCGAACCCGATGAGGTAGGCACAGGGGCGACTGAGCTGTTCGGACGTTTGGGGAGGTGTCAGGGTTATGTGTGAACTGGGAGAAGACTTGCTTTTTCCCGGCATGCTGGACAATGGTAGCTCCCGCAGGACTGGAGAGGCCGAGATGGGAACCTAGTTGCCTACAATACTTAGGAACTAACATCTACCATGAACAGGCGGACATATTAGAGGGCAATGTGAATAGAGCGGTGCGAGGGATCAAGGGGAGTATGGCGTTTTGGGGCACTCTGCCGCTCTTGGTTGCGGGTCGAGTGGCGCTCCTGAAGATGGTAGCAATGCCTAGACTTTTATATTACTTCAGGGCGCTGCCGGTCGGGATCCTGGGCTCGGTGTTTAGGGCAGTGTGGTCCATGGTGGGGGGTTTTCTGTGGGGAAATGGTAGGCGGCGGGTGGCCCTGACCACGATGGTGAGGCCTAGGGGCGCAGGAGGATGGGTGGTCCCGGACTTTAAATGGTATTATTTGGCAGCTCCGCTGCAGTGGCTTGGCAGGCAGTGACTAGGGAATTTAGGGGGGCGGATGGACCAGAGGACAGATGGTTGCCGAGGCATATTCTCTCATTTGTGGTACTTGGACAACGATTGCGACTCGATTCCTTGACGAGCGAAGAGAAAGCGCTCACGGCAAACTGGAACGGATACACACGTAGGTGTGGCGTACCACGCCTGTATGCGCCGGAGATTCCCCATGGCATGTGCACGGCCTTCCCGCACGGGGGACTGGTCTGCATTGGCAGGGTGGGAAGATTTAGGACTACAGATGATTGGGGACTTGTATGAGGAGGGGGTCCTCCTGCCTTTCCAGTCACTGCAGGATAGATATGGCCTGCCTAGAGGTGGCTATTTGTTACATGCAGCTCTGCTGGCTGCAATTCAGAAATACTGGGGAATGGGGCTACTAGAGCCACAGACGTCCTTGACGTGTTACTATGTGGTAATGGCAGCGGGGACGGTGAAAGCAGTGACATGTCTTTACAGGCGAATGGTGGAGATGGGGCTGCAGCCACTGACGCAGCTGCGCGAAAAATGGGAAGCGGACTTGGGAAAGGATATTCCTGAGACGGCATGGACCAAAATAGTGGAAAGGTACGCGGAATGCCAGGTTTCAGCTCATTCATTTCTACGTCGTACATAGGGACTACTTAACCCATGATCGGATAGCTATATATTTTCACATAGACGCGGCATGTTGTCCCAGGTGCTGCACGACAGCGACGAATTTCCAACATATGATGTGGAGTTTCCCGCAGCTCGGAACGTATTGGGAGGAGGTGATGGAGGCCTTGTGCGGGGTAATAGACAGACAGGTAGAACCCAACATGGGGGCGTGTATATTGCACTGGTTTCCACACACGAAGCGCACTAAGATCCCGAGCAAGTTTATGGACTTAGGGTGTTTTGCTGGCTAAGCGAGAATTGACAAGGCAGTGGAAATCCCAGCTGGGCCCTAGTGTGGAGCGATGGAGGGCGGAGTTTGCGAAATGGGCATCCAGTGAGAGCATGGTTAGAATCCAACAGGGCAGGAGAGTGAACAACGACAAAGCGATGGAAACCGCACAAGCATGGGAAGCATTGGCGACGCTGTTGACACATCCAGAGGTGGAATAGGACGCAAGCTCACTGGAGGGTTCTCAGGACGCTGTTGAGCCACAAAACATGTAGATAGGTGTGGATAGTCCATAGGAGATCGGGAGCGGGGGCTGGACTTATGGACCTGGGAGTATGGCTGAAGTGAGATCAGGGACCTATATTCCTTAGCACAAAACATTTAGTTATTCTTGTTTATGATGTTTGGAGCACACCAGTAGGGGGAGGGCAGGACGGGAACATGCGGGAGGCACTAGGTTGAGGATGCATATATTGAGGAAGACCTTGATGAACAGGATGTAATATAAGATGACATAGACTACAGATATTGATGTTGTCTCACCTATGGATACTGAATACTCATGCAATGTATTTCTATGTGTGCCTTCCATTGAACATGTGCCATGTAAAGGTGGGTGTGTGTTGAAAAATTAATTAAAATAATTTTTTTAAAATGATGAAGCATACTAATTATATTTTTAAAGACCCAGTTGGAGCACGTATACTAACATGTAGGGTGGACAGAAAATATAAACCCCCTCCATCTGAAAGTTTTTATTAAGAGTCAGTTGCCTTTCGATTCTCTGGTGGTCTCTAATGCCCATAATAGGGCAAATTCTGAAACATCAGGAGAGCCACAACCTCCAGATAAAGAATCCAAACTAATAGATGCGTCGGGGAAGAGAGTAGCAGCTCAATCAGCCAACTGGAGGCATATAGCTAATATGCAAGTTCTTTGTCCAGATATGATAGAGCTCACTGGGATGAAATGGATGAATTATTGCAATAGCTCCCAGAGGAACACAAAAAAGGGGGCAGGAAATAGTGCAGGAAGGGAAACTTATGTTTGAAGCATGTGTGCTTTAGATGCACATGCATTGCATACTCCTTGTAAGAAAGTGGCTCTATATGTACTGCACCAAAGTAAGGTACAGTGTGTATAGAGTCCCCAGTCCCCAGAGGCTAAAGTTAGATATAACCTTACTCTCTAAAGTGGTAGCTTGTTCGAGCAGTAAGGCAGTATCAGAGGACAGTGTAAAGCATTTGTTGTACGCACTCAGTCAGCAAATGGTTGCACACATTCAAGAACTGAACTCTAGGCCAATTGTTTTGTATCAGAAAATATAGTTGTTTTATTTTAGAACCAACATGGTATAACCATATACTTTCTCAGAATGAGTTACTTTAGTTAAATACTTTTCAAATAGGCAATAGACTTTTTGAATGCAATAGGTACAGTTTGTTGTAATAGGCAACACAATTTTAAACACAATGCAACATTGAGCTCAATGTGAATTTTCAGTTTTGCAGCGTTAACCTTTCTGGTTTTACTATGCTGTGCATTATTCCGCATTCTAGTGGTTGGTTCCGGAATCGTAGTCTTTTCTTTCTTTTATTTTTTTTTCGTTGCCCAGGTGGGCGTCGACGTCCCACCTCTTGGTGTACTTCCTGTGATGTCGGCGCGCTTCGTGCGGAAGCACCCACCTTTGGGCACCATCTTCAGATTATTTTTTCCGCCATTGGGCCTGGATCTTCACCGAGAGGCTCCAGAGTTTTTGGAGAAAAGAAGAAGAAAAAGGCGAAATTTTCACAGAAAAGATTGGAGAAGATACCTAGGAACAAGATCACCAAGCCGGGACGACGAAGAAGGAGGAGAACTTGGAGATCTTCGACGTCCAACGGAGAATGCGCACACAGGGGGCCCCCTGAGCGCAGGAATGGACAAAACACCCTTTAAATTCTGCCGTAACTGCCACCACAAATAAGCGCAGAAGGCCCAGCACCCGGTCTGCAACCTCTGCTTACCGGTCGACCACGAGAGCAAGGATTGCAACACCTGCTCCGCTTTCACCCCGAAGACACTCGAGGTTAGAAAGAGACAGAGGAGAGCCAACTACACCATGCAAGGCAAAGGCTAACCTCTGTTGCTTCAGGACCTGGGCCTCTCCAGCGACGAAGAGGACAAAATCGCCGAGGGACCAGATGACTACACGGTCGTAGAGACTGATAAGAAGGCATCTAAAGTGGTAGGAGAGACTTCGACCCCTAAACCCCAGACAGACTCTCGAAAGCCCGATCAGGACTCTCGAAAAACAGAGTCGAGGTCCTTGAGGGTAGCACTGGCGCCGAAAACCTCGACGGCGGCAGCTGCATCCAAGGACAAACAGCCCAGCGAATCCTTCGAAAAGGACTCCCAGGCGGTGAAGGCTAGCGAAAAGCCAAGGTCGTCGAAGCACGTCCCCGAAAAGGAACGCTTAACTTTGAAGGAGAAGGACCCGAAGGTCGCTTCGACGTCGACGACTAAGTCGAAGAGATCGGCCGAAACGCTCGACGCCGAGCATGCCGCCGAGATGGAGAGGAAAAAGAGAAGACTCGAGGCCGAAATGGAGAACATCCTGCAAAGGAAGAGAGAGTTCGGCGAAAAATGAAGGGGTCACGATTCCGTCGAAACCCCCGACGACTATCGTCGAGATGGAAGAGGAAGAGGAATTCGACGCCGAAGGGCCGCTGAAAACTCCAGAGCCTCAGGAACACCTAGAGGAAGAGGGCCTATACTATGAGGAAGAAGGCGACGATGAACAGCGAACGACTTTCGGCTCTGCATCTCGATGACACAGGACCTGGATTGGCAGGACCTCGACTCCGAAAACCCGGAAGAGCCCGTGGAGACTTATCCTTCGAGGTCTTCGCCACCAGATGACATCGGGGCCTATAATATGGTCATTAAGAACTCTGCAGCGGCCTATGGAGTCAAACTGGAGGAGGAAAAGCCAAAGGCATGTTTCCTTTTAGAAACCCTGCTCCCCACTCAAAGAGTCAGTTCCTCCCCATGCTCCCGAGTGTCAAGGACCAAGGGTGGGAGGCAGTCAAAGACCCAGCGACCTGCAGGTCTGTCACACCTAGGACGGAGAAAAAGTACAAACACTCCTCTCAGGATCCTCCCTACATTCAGGGATCCTTCACAGCTGACTCCATTATTGCGGCAACAGCCAGGAAGAGGGCACACTTTCCAACAACGTCAGGGCCACCACCAGACAAGGAAAGTAGGAGAATGGACCTAACTGGGAGAAAAATGGAGAGAAATGCAGCAGTACACTGGTGCATGGGAACTCCAATGCCCTGCTGAATGGACACCAGTACCAGCATTGGTACGAGATGGGGCAACTGCTCAAGCACCTCCCCGAGGAATATCAGCAAAGGGCATCACACTTGGTGGGGGAGGGAAAAAATATAGCAAATGCTTGCCTGAAAATGGCCTTGGATGGGACTAACACATCCAGCAGACTTATTATGATAGGAATCACAGAAAGAAGGCAGGCCTGGCTTAGGATCTCAGGCTTTAAGCCGGAAGTGCAAAACAACATCCTGAGCACTCCCTTCAATGGAGATACACTGTTCGGAGCACCGGTGGATGAGAAACTCACCCAGCTCAAGAAAGAAAATGAAACTGCGAGGTCCATGGGGTCCCTACAATTCAGAGGGATGAGAAGGGGTACCCCGACACGGAGACCAAACGGAAGAGGAGGAAACCAGACATTCCATCAAGCACACCAGGGAGACTATCAATCCCAGCAGGGGCAGCAAAAGCAAACCTGGCAGTACCAGCCCCGGGGCCAGTCCTTTCGCGGAAGGGCGAATGGAAGAGAGCAAAAGAGAAGAGGGGGGCAGCAACCCACCTCAAAGTGACTCCGTCACCCAAAGCGTGCCCACTCACACGATCCCTCCGAGGGTGGAGCACAACAAGGCCAACAAGAGGGAGTTGCACAGACCAAACAGCGATGACCATGTGTGAGACGTTGGCCTGATATATGATGCTCACTAATTCTAGTGATCACCTTGTATCAGTCCAAACAACCCCTTATGGTGATTGGTTGTAAGTCAACCTTATAGACCAGCTATCCTAGTAGCGTGGACAAAAGCAGTCTTTAGGCTAAACTCTTTTGGCATGTGAAGCCAGCTGTTATACCACAATATTACCCCTTGAATACCAGATGAAAGGACACCACACAGGTTGTTATGAAAATAAAAGGATATTTATTAACTAACATACACCTCTGAACTCTTTATGAGGTCAGAGGGCTAAGCACATGACAATACTACAAAAGAAATACGAGTTCGCACAATATTTACACGAGTGCCTTAGGGGCACGACAAACCATATACTCAAAACAATGGAATGCGAGGAAGGAAAGTACTGTAAGGAGATCCAGAGGCTGGAGGATCGGTGGGACTACACTACGAACTAGGTAAGTACGGAGCAGGAGGCCCACGGGACTCACTTGCAGAGTGGGAACTCTCACGCGGGATGCGTATCAACGTCTATGGATCTTACAGTTTAGAAAGTTACGGATTCCGGACGAACCCGGCTGGATGGAGGGAAAACAGTGGACCTGGACACTAGGATAGTGAACACAGACTTCAGCACCTAGAAGCTTTAGTTACCTAACCCACAGGCTGCGGGTGCATAGGGCTGAAGTGGTGTCGGGTTTGCTGCGTTGATCCCGGTGATGCCTGAAACAAGGAGTTCCTGGCAGGCAGCCAGATGGAGGAGTCCGGTGGTTCCAAGGGTGGAACTAGGAAGGAGAAGTCCTGAAAAGGAAGGGGACAGAGTCTTGGTCACTAGCCAGTGACGGTGCTGGAACCAGGAGGGAACCAGGAGCTTTCGCCGCGTTCAGGTGAAGGAGGGGTCGCTTCTCTCTGTAGCTGCGTGGACCAGGGGCTGCTCTTCACGACCAGGCTGGAGGCACGAGCTGTCCCACGTCTGCTGCTGTTGGCGGTGTTGGATCGTCGATCTGGACAACAGGCCTTGGCTAATGCAAGCCACGCGGTGGAACAAAGATGGCGTCTGGTGCGGACCAGGAGGGTCCGGGGTGCTTCTCTTTTACAAGGAAGCAAGGGCCAGTCTGGGGGACCAGACTAGCAGTGTTGAATTCTTCGGGTCGTCGTCTCAGAGGTCACTAGCCAGCCGGCAAGTGACCAGACAACAGGAAAGCAGCAACCAAGCAAAAGGGGCCCCACGCAGATCACGGGGATGCTGGGGGGTTGGTCTTTGGAGCAGGAGCTGCATCGGTGTGGGGCTTCTCAGTCCCCAATCCACTCACTCGAGGAACTCTCGGGGGTCGTGCTGGAAGCGCTGTGCAGGTTTCTTCAAGATGGCCGTCTCCACGTTGCTCGTCTCACCCACGGGTCCCAGCTGTGCTGTGGATGTGGGTAGAGGTCAGAGGTGTCTGGAGGTCCGGGTCTTGTCGAGCTGGGCCGTCAGATTCCGGGATGGAAGGACTTGCAGCAAACCGCACAGGAGCTTGATGGTGCCTGCGAAGCAGGATGGTCACTCCCTGACCATAGGGGAGATTCTTCAGTCTTCTGGTGTCCAGGAGGTCGAAGGTCAAGAGTTCTTCATGGAAGTTGTCAAGATTAATCTAACTGGGAATGGGACCAGCTCCTACCTTTATTCAGCTAAAGGGGGCTGCACTACAACTAGGTCCCTCCCCTGGGTGGGACCAGGAAGGGGGGTGGTTACAACCACTATCCTTTGTCCGGTTTCCCGCCAGAGCTGGGGCTGGAGTGCCCCAGCAACTGGTTGGAACCGGTGTATGCACAGGGCACCTTGTGTGCCCCAGGCATGTCTCATTCCTTTCAGCCTTGGCCTATCTAATACACAAAATCCTGTCTGGGGTGGTGCTAGCACCTCCCAAGGCAGGAAACCCTTTGTCTGAGCCTCCCTTGCTGGAAGGACTCCCAGCAGCAGGAGGTCAGACTTGTGTCTGTGGTGGCAGCATCCATTTTGTGATGCTGAGGCTCGAGTTAACTTTAACCGGGGTTCACAGTTAGACATGTCGTGTCCCTCTAGTAGGGTGGAATGCTAACCCCGTCGCCAGAATTGGCGAGGGATTAGTATTCCAATTCGTATGACACCTTACTCAACATGTTTTGATAATGCTATGCCAAAGTTAGCATTTGACCGCAAGGTTCATAATGCACTTAAGAGTATATGGTATAGCGTTATCATGGAACAGCTATAAGGACTTGGTTCCACAAGCTGCAAACGGGCTCAGCTCATGCCAGAGCACCATCTCACATAATTCCAAGCACTCTGCCTTCAGGATTGATAAGGCCTGCCATAGGAGTGACTGATAGGAATATATGTGTCCATTTTAGGGTTCGATATAGGAATACTATATCTAAAGCAAAGCGTGTTTACACCACCTTGCCCCAGCTCTCGTGCAGCCAGTTGTGTCAGATTTGGGTGGCCAGCCAGGGGTGGCATAATACATGCTGCAGCCCCTGGTAGGCCCTGGGTACACCTATGCCCTGGATACCTAAGGTATACTGTACAGGGACTGATAAGGTGGCCCAGTACCAATTGGTAAATGCACCTAAGGTACATGCTTGTCAATTTAGAGAGAGAACAGCTAGGCTGTGGGTCTGATTAGCAGGCCCACAGCCAGGGAAAGTCGTAAACCAGTGAAGCAAAAAGCAAAAATCTGGGGTGGCCATGGGATTGCAGACCCCACTCTCCTACACCATGTAACACCAGTAGGAGGCAGGCTAAGACACTTCTTCCAGGAGTGGAAGAAGATAACTACAGACAAATGGATACTCAACAGCATACATTTCGGATACTGCATAGAACTGGATAAGAAACCACCAAACAGAAAACCAAAAAGAAAGGCACATTCAGGAAAAGATCTGGCGCTACTCCTAGAGTAATCACAAGAACTACCCCAAAAGGAGGCCATCGAACCAGTTCCATTCAGAGAAAGGAACAAGGGAGTGTACTCAAACTATTTCCTAGTTCCAAAGGTGGACGAAACACTAAGACCCATCCTGGATCTAAGGTTCCTAAACGAATACATAGACACAAAAGTTCAAAATGACATCCCGCCCAGAGGTCATTCCTCAGATAAGGGAGGGAGACTTCCTGTCCACCTTAGACCTCAAAGATGCCTACCTGCATATTCCCATGAACAGGCAGTACAAACATCTACTAAGATTTACCATCAACAAAGAACACTATCAGTTCACAGCCCTAGCCTCTGGACTAAAGTCCCCGCAGCAAGGGTGTTCACCAAATGTCTCGCAGCCGTGGCAGCGTACCTGCGCAGAGAAGGTATTCATGTATAACCTTACCTCGACGACTGGCTAATAAAAGCAAGTTCACACAGGACATTCAAGAAACACGCACAGCGGGTCACAGAGACACTAACAGACCTAGGATTCTCCATTCACTGGGGGAAGTCCTCCATGGAACCGGAGCAGGTGAAGATCTTCTTAGGGGCACAGATTAACACCATACAGAGGAAAGTGTTCCCCAGCGACAAGAGAACACTGGCTCTGCTGAAGGAGAAACGCCACTACCAGAAGGGGCGAGCTTTGACAGTGAGGACGGCGAGCAAGATCATGGGGTTGATGGCGTCCTGCATACACCTGGTCCCCAACATACGGCTCCACATGGAGACCATTCCAGGAATGGCTGCAACAATAATGGTCACAAGCTACAGGAAGTTGTGAAGATCTAGTTGTTGCAACTCACGCAGTGCAGGAGGAGATTACGTGGTGGAACAGGGGGACCATAACAAGGGGGAAGCACTTAACACCACCAAACCCAACGGTGACCATCACCACAGAGACGCATCCCAGAGGGGATGGGGAGCACACATGAACAAACTCAAAGTGAGGGGTCTGTGGACTCCAGCAGATGCGGTCAGACACATCAACTACCTGGAACTGAAGACCGTGTTCCTCGCCCTGAAGGCATTCCAGAAACAGCTGTACAACCAGAGAGTGTTGATACAAACCGACAACACAACAACGATGTTCTACATCAGCAAATGGGGCGGAACACCATCAGTCGCACTGTCCAACCTAGCGCAGGAAATATGGAGATGGGCCATACCACTCAAAATAGACCTGCTAGCCATACACCTACCAGGGAAGGACAATGTGGAAGCAGACTGGCTCAGCAGACAGACTTCAGCATCCCACGAGTGGGAGCTCAATGCACAGGAAACACAAAGGCTATTTAGGAGGTGGGGAACTCAGACGATAGACCTATTTGCAACACACCAGAATGCAAAATGCCGGTACTTCGCATCCAGGCAACCAGAGGAACGATCCCAGGGGAATGCCCTATGGATAAGCTGGTCGAAAACATTTGCCTACGCTTTTCCCCCTATACCACTGATACACAGGGTACTCAAAAAATGCAGAACCAGCAACATGACACTGATCTTGGTGGCACCTCAGTGGGCCAGGCAGACCTGTTACTCACAGATAATAGAAATGGCACTGGGACCACCCCACAAGTTCGGGAAAAGGAAAGACTTACTGTCCATGCAAAACTGAGAAGTACTACACCCAGAGCCAGAGAGCCTCAGCCTAGCGGCATGGCTTCTGAAGACATAGAATTTGCACACCTAAGGTTACCTGAGAGCACCCTGCGGGTGCTATGAGAGGCAAGGAGACCTAGCACACGAAGGTGCTATGTGGCTAAATGGAAGAGGTTCACACAATGGTGCAAAAAGAAGAAACTACACAAGAAGATGACAAGGGAATCAATGGTGCTAAGATATCTCACGCACCTGCTGAAGGCAAAACTAAGTTCATCCTCGCCAAGAGTTACATCACAAATAGTAAAGAGATTCCTGGAAGGGGCAAAAAGGATGGCACCACCTAAGAGGATGCAGCCACCGGCATGGTACCTTAATTTAGTCCTAACAGAGCTCATGAAAGCGCCCTTTGAACCCATCCATAAGGCCTCCCTACAAATGCGGACCATTAAGACAGCCTTTCTGGTGGCAATCACCTCGCTGCGCAGGGTAAGCGAACTACAAGTACTAACACTGCAAGAACCCTACATTCAAATACACAATGATAGGGTGGTAATGAGAACTGACCCAAACTTTCTGCCAAAGGTGGTGCCGAGGTTCCACATGAACCAGACAGAAGAAATACCAAGCTTCTTTCAGAAACCATCCACAAGCGCAGAGAGTGCGCTGCACACTCTGGACGCTAGAAGAGCAGTAATGCATTACATAGAAAGAACTAAAGAGCACATGAAAACAAAGTAGTTCTTTGTGTCCTTCGCAAGCAGTCTCCTGGGTAGACTAGTAACAAAGGGAACCATCGCACGATGGATCGCACAAACTATACAATTCTGCCACAAACAGGCAGGCCAGAAACTAGCAGAATGGTCACTCTGCAAGGAAGAAGGGAGTAACAATAGCCTTCCTGGCTAACACACCCATTCAAGACATTTGCCTGGTGGCAACATGGGCCTCAGTGCACACGTTCACTAAGCACTACTGTGTGGATATACAAATGAACAAGGAAGCACAAGTAGGACAGAAGGTTCTTCAACATATATTCAACAACCAACGCTCATCTTCCACCCAGCCGCCACAAACATAACAAACCGCTACAAAGTCTATGCTCAGCATAGTGAATCCAGAAAGATTCACCCTGCAAAACGAATAGTTTCTTACCTGTCGGTGTAGTTTTGCAGCTTGAAGATCTTTCTGGATTCACTAGCGAACCCACCCACCTCCGCCAGAAAGATGAGGCAGGAGAAGGTGGTGGTAAGACAAGGTCAATAGAGAACAGACACCTTAAAGGACAAAGCGAAAAAATCGCGTACTTAAAGAAGAAATAGAAAACATTACCAAAGGATTCACAACACAAAAACAAGAAAAAAATAATCCGAAGATGGCGCCCAAAGGTGGGAGCTTCCGCAGGAAGCGTGCCGACGTCCAGGAAGTACACCAAAAGGTGGGATGTCGACGCCCACCTGGGCTACGAAAAAAAAAAAAGAAAGAAAAGACTGATTCCGGACCCAACCACTAGACCGCGGAATAATGCACATCATAGTGAATCCAGAAAGATCTTCAAGCTGCAAAACTAAACCGACAGGCAAGAAACTATTCATTAAAAGCAATTGATTACTTTGTAGATTACTTTTGCTTACCACAAGACTGGATCCTAGATTCGGTCCGGGGACATGTCCTGTAAACAGTTAAGTAAAAGCGTTTTGGTTACAGTAGTGATTTTTAATGAATATTATTGTATTTTAAAAGTTGACACTTGGAAACTTTTTCAGTTGAAATTACCAATGTTATCCTATGGAGGAAATTCAGTTTGCAGGTAAAGTATGTTCATGTTACTTTTGTAATGCAGATCTGGACTCGAAGGTTCAGCACTGGGACATCTATCTCAAACAGGTAAGAAATTACGTTTTTGTAGTTGGTACGATTTTTAAAGAATATTTGTAGTTTGCAAAAATCGACACTTAGAAGAAATTTCAGTCAATGTGTTGATTTTTGCAAGCTACAATTAGTCTTTAAAAATCGTACCAACTACCAAAACGTAATTACTTATCTGTCTTGGATAGAAGTCCTAGTGCTGAACCTAGGAGTCCAGTACTGGATTACAAAAGTAACGTGAACATACTTTACCTGCAAGTTGAATTTCCTTCCATAGGATAACATTTGTAATTTCATCTGAAAAAGTGTCCAAGTGTCAACTTTTAAAATACACTAATATTCCTTAAAAATCACTACTGTAACCAAAACGTTTTTACTTAATTGTTTACAGCTTATGTCCCGGGACTGAATCTAGGATCCAGTCCAGTGGTTAGAAAAGTAACCCAAAAAGTAATCAATTGCATTTACCTAGAATAACCCATTGAGCTCAATGTTAAATTGTGTTTAGAATTGTGTTGCCCTTTGCAACCACTGTAGCTATTGTACTTACAAAGTCTATCACCTATTTGCAAAGTAATTACCTAAAGTCACTCATATTGAGAAAAGTATATTTTGATACCTTGTTGGTTCTAAAATAAAACGACTATATCTTTTGATACAAAACAATTGGCCTAGAGTTCAGTTCTTGAGTGTGTGAGACCATTTGCTGACTGTGTGTGTACAGCAAATGTTTTACACTGTCCTCTGATACTGCCTTACTGCTCGACCAAGCTACCACTTTAGAGAGTAAGGTTCTATCTAACTTTAGCCTCTGCCAAACCTCGGGGGATGGGGACTCTATACACACACTGTACCTTACTTTGGTCCAGAATATATAGAGCCACTTTCTTACAAACACTAGATGGCAGGAGTATGCAAAGCATGTGAATCTACAGCTCTACATATCTGAAAGAAACAGGGTAGTATTAGATTCCTTACCTTAAAATATCCCCAGGCGTCAGTCTGGATCCAGAAATTTTTGCTTAGCAGTACCCCTGCACGTCGGTAGGCGTAGTCTGCGTCGTTGGCGCGGGGATGACGTCGACTGAGTACTTAGACGCCGCCCTCGCGCGCTGATGTCAGTTCTTCTTTTTTCCGCACCAGCAAGCACAGATCAGGAAAAAGTGGTACCCTTTAGTCAATTTTTGACTAAACCTTTTCAATCCTTTTGATCTGTTTTTCGAGTCGAACGACTCCATCGGTGCCGGTAGAAAGCCCGGGTTCAAGCCCTGCGCCGACTGAGGTCAGTTACCGACCCCCATCGCCGGTGCCTGTTTTGCTTAGAGGCCGACCACGATGACAAGTCGTGCCCCGACTGCCGGGCCTTGATGTAGAAGGCTAGGCGGGAGCAGTCCCGTAAGCGCCTCGAGCTCCGGCAGTCGGCCCCGCGCCTTGAGGTCCCGGTCCAGGAGGAGGTCGAGGGACCGGTCGTGGGGCCGGAGTCATCACAGCTCGGCGAGTCAACACCACTCGTCGGGCTCCAAGTCCTCAGGTAAGAGGCACAAGAAGTCGTAGAAGCGACACAGCTCTTCTGACTCCCCACGACGCTCGTGCGACGCGGCCGGGGGTTCGGGTGACGCCGCGGCCAGCTCCATACCCCCCGGGCCCTGGGCTGGACGCGACGCCGGAGGAGATCTCCGCATTCCTTGTGGCCATGAGCAATCTCTCTCCTCCGATGGGCCTTTCAGAGGTGCCTTAGGGTCCCGGGGGTTGGTCTGGGGGCCCTAGCGGACCGGTGGCTCTGGCCCCGGCGGGTGCTTCGGCCCTGGCGCCGTCGGCGACTTCGGTCCCAATGCCGCAGGGCCCCACTGGATACGTCGTATCCGGGTCGTCGCTGGTCGACCTAACGACCCCTCCGCTGGCGCCGACCCCTAGGGTGTCGCCTCTGACGCGGTCCCCGATTCTCCCTCTCTCTTCCCCCCCCCCCCCCCCCTCCCCTGATCCGGATCCGACGTTTGAACGGCTTCGATTGACGCCACATTCGACGTTGAGAGAAGAGAAATTCTTCTATGATCCGGCCCCACCATTGGAACCTGAGTACCAGGAGATGGAGGGCGAGGTGGATTGGGAGGGGTCTGAGGACCCTCTGGCACAGGAGTGCCAGTCTTTTCAGGACTGGGCGGACGAACTTGGGGAGGCCAGTGGCCTGGGCACTTCGCCGGACACTGGTTTAGTCTCCCCTCCTACCGTGGCTACGGAGGAGGGGCCTGCCTACAGTGTGGTGTTGACGACGGCTGCCAAGGCCTTGGCTCTTGAGCTCCCTGTCGCGGCCGTGAGGACTAACCTCCTCACTGAGGTCCTCAATCCGCAGGCAAGCTCTTCGGAGCCTCTACTGCCGTTCAATGAGACCTTAACTGGCGTTCTGTTGGGCACTTGGTCCCGGCCCGCTACAGGTCCCCCTGTAGATAGGAATGTGGCTAGACGCCACCCCCCGGCCCCGGGCAACCCTAGTTTCCTGTCCACCCACCCCACCCCTGAGAGCCTGGTTATCCAGGCCTCTAATTCCCAACAGCTCCCCCTGATCGGGAATCCAAAAGTTATGAACAGTACAGAAAAATGATGTTCTCCTCACTTAGTTTGGGTTTGCGGTCGGTCAACACCGCTTGCCTTTTTGGCCGTTATACCCACTCTCTGTGGGGCACGGTCGCGGACGTGCTGCCAAAATGCCCGGAGGAGGCCCAGGTTAAACTCACCCAAGCCCTTGCGGAGGGACAAGATGCGGCACGGTATTCCATTCGATGTGGGCTGGATACCACGGACTCGCTCGGCAGGGCGATTGCAACGACGGTGGCGGTTCGCTGCCACGCCTGCCTGAGGTCCGCAAATTTTTCGGCTGATGTCCAGAACACCTCTGTGGACATGCAGTTTGATGGCCGTCGCCTCTTTGGCGACAAGGCAGACAGTGCGCTTGAGCGCTTTAAGGACTCCAGGGCTACGGCCAAGTCCTTGGGCCTGTCGGCCCGCGCCAGCAAACTGTCGCCTTTCGCTCCTTTCGTGGCCAAGGAAGGGGCACCCCCACACGTCCTGCCAGCCACGGGCTGCCGACTAACATCCAGCGCGACGGCAGACGTGGTAGTCGCCGTGGCGGTGCCAGGGGAAAACGGCGAGGCCAATCCACATCCAACCCTGCAGCATCCGCCTCAAAGCCTTCCTAGTCTGAGCTTTCGGGCCCATTTAACGCCAGTGGAGGGCAGGGTTCGCCATCACCTCCTCCACTGGCGCGACATCACATCGGACAGGTGGGTGCTGCAAGTTGTCCAAAGGGGCTACTCCCTCCCCTTCGAGACGACCCCTCCAGCCATGCCACCGCAATACCACCGCGTGTTGGGGGATCACTTGCAACTTCTGCAAGAGGAATTTACGGCCCTTCTGGCCAAGGGGGCCATCGAGCGCGTTCCTGGGCCAGAAGTAGGGTGTGGTTGTTACTCCCACTACTTTCTGGTTCCCAAGAAATGCAAAGGGGGCCTACGCCCTATCTTGGACTTGCGGAACGTCAACCGCTTCCTCCGGAAGGAGAGGTTCAAGATGCTGACTCTGGCTCCGGTCTTAGCTGCCCTAGACCCGGGAGACTGGATGGAGAGTGAGTGAGCTCCATGCTATTTCTTTACAAACTCCTTTCCTTTCTGTCCATCCGGACAAAGTTGTGTTGCGGACTGAACCCTCTTTCATTCCCAAGGTAGTCACAGCCTTCCACATCTGGCAGTCCATCACCTTGCCTACCTTCTTTCCGCCTCCGCATCCCTCGAAAGAGGAAGAGAGGCTCCACCGCCTGGACCCAAAAAGTGCGCTCTCATATTATCTGGATCGCACACACCAGTTCCGGGTGGATGACCAACTCTTTGTTGGTTATGTGGGCGCTAAGAAGGGACGGGCGGTGCACAAACGGGCCATTTCTCGATGGGTCGTTTTGTGCATCAAGGCTTGTTATTCACTGGCTAAAAAGGAGTCTCCTGTGTGGCTGCGTGCCCATTCCACTCGGGCCACGGCGGCTACTACTGCCCTGGGTCAGGGAGTCCCCTTGCAGGACACCTGTCAGGCAGCTACGTGGGCCTCGCTGCACACATTTGCAAGACACTACTGCCTGGACAGCCAAGTCCGGAGAGATGGCTTTTTCGGGCGTTCCGTTCTCCAGGACTTTCTGCTGTGATTATTGGTTCGCAGACCCACCACCGGGGTTGGTATTGCTGGGGTATCTATTCTAAGGTAAGAAATCTAATACTAACCTGTTTCTTTCAGATGCACAAGTTTCTTACCTTCGGTAACGATATGTTCGAGGCATATGAGCTGCAGATTACACGCTATGCATAGATGGCCACCTAGTGTTGGGCCCGGATGTTTGCAGTTTGTTTTGTTGTAGAAAAGTCTTTGGAAGTCACGGGCTAGGTGACTCCTCCTTTGGATGATACTGTGCATGGGCATCGGCTCCATCCCCAGATTGTTTTTTTCCGCCACCGGGCTCGGATGGGTTTCCTGCGCTCCGTGTTGGAACCGATTTCCGTCGACGCGCAATCCTCACCAGCTTCGAGAATTCAGTTTAGAACGCGTTTCCAGTTGACACTACTCTATCAACATCCAGGACTTGGATTCCGGTCACCGTCGAAGGCCTTCGGACCCAACTAGGCCTAGACTCTAGCTCATGGAAAGGACGCCATTTAAAAAGTGCCCTCAATGTGGGTCGAAGTTTCCACACACCGACCTTCATGAGGTGTGTAACCTTTGCCTCTCCCCAGAGCACGAGGCCAAAGACTGTTCTGATTGTGCCTCCTTCCGCTCCAAGAAGACGATCCGGGACAGAAGAGCTCGGAGAACAATGGCTCAAAGATCTTCAGCTCCGATTCCAGACGACCTCTTCGAGGAAGAAGTCGACGTCCCAGAACAACATGGCGTTGACAGCAACTCCAAGGCAGAAGATTCCTATGTCGAGGACATCACTCCAGCGCAGCGGGTCGTAAGTAAGACCGTCGACCCCGACCCTTCCTCGACACAACCCAAAAAGGCTTCGGTCACACACCGAGACACTACTTCTACTGCCCCACCTTCGGGCCCAGCTAAGAAGCTAACAAAGCCTTCAGGCGACTCAGGCTCGAGTTGACCTCCACACGGTGCCGACGCACAACTACCGGCACCGAAAAAGACACCATCGGTTGCCACGCCCACATCGAAACCATCGGCACCGAAACAGGCAGTTCCTACCTCGGCACCAAAACCAAGGTCGGAGCCAGGCAAAGCTCCGGATCCGAAGAAACAACCCGATCCGAAACCTTTATCGGCACCGAAAAAATCGTTGGAGCCGAAAAAACATTCGGAGCCGAAAAGATCCCAGCTTCTCCTGTAAAGGACATTACCAAAAATCCAAAAGAAGCAACTTTGGTGCCAAAACCTTCCTCCACACCAAAAGATCACAGTTCTGCAGAGTACTTATTTCACCCGGACCCTGCACAAAAGACTTTGGTGAAAGATCCAACTCCTGGTCGACTAACATTAAGTTCAAAGAAACGACCACTAGAAACACCAGCACCGGCTCCTCCACCAAAGAAGAAGGACATAGCCACTTCCCCGCTAAGAGTGCCTTCCCCGTCTCCTCCACCTATGCTATCACTACCTGTTCCCCTGCCACAGCATTCCCCTACACACTCTATCATACATGATGATAATGGGGATGATAGCGCTGATGACATAGGGGGTAACCCAGATCTATCTATTCCCCCAGGCTCACCTGACCCATGGGACGTTTATAACACCCCAGACGTTCCAAATGTCCCGCAAGATGACATATACCCCTCTAGGCCTTCCCCGCCAGAAGACACAATGGGCTTAAATCAGTTGGTACAAAAAGCTGCGCAATATCATGGGGTGGATATGCATACAGGCACAGTAGAGGAAGACTTCCCACTAGATACATTTGACAATGCACAAAGATCTTCATCCATTTTACCCATGCTCAAAGGAGTTATTAAACACGCCACTGAGGTTTTCAAAGACCCAGTTAGAACTCGGGTCATTAACCCAAGTATAGAGAAAAAATATAAAGCTGCACCCTCAGATCCAGCTTACATTAAAGGCCCAGTTCCCCTAGACTCGCTTGTAGTGTCAAATGCACGCAAAAGGGCTAACTCACAAACGTCAGGTGAGGCTCCCCCACCTGACAAAGAGTCTAAACTCCTTGATGCGTCAGGGAAGAGAACCGCCTCAGAAGCAGCAAACATGTGGCGAATCGCCAATACACAAGCACTATTGGCACGTTACGACAGAGCACACTATGATAAACTAGAGTCACTGATGCAGCACTTCCCGGATAAGTACAAAGATAGAGCTAATGAGCTTATCCAAGAAGGGAAAAATATTACTAACACCTCAATTCGTTGTGCACTTGACACAGCAGACACCGCCTCCAGGGCAGTTAACACAAGTGTTTTACTGCGTAGACCTGCGTGGCTACGCATATCCGGTTTTAAACCCGAAGTCCAGAGTGCTATACTCAATCAACCCTTTGATGAGCAACACTTATTCGGACCCAATGTGGATGTATCCCTCGAAAAAATTAGGAAGGATACAGACACAGCAATATCTATGGGAGCCTTGCAGTCGCAGGCTCCCAGACGTTCATTTCGACGCTCATCCTTTAGAGGTAACAGAGGATATGCTTCAGACACAGCTTCCACCTCCTACAAAGCCCCCACACAATCTACATATAGTAAGGGCTACCAAAGGGGTGGTTGTAAAGGTAAAAACAACAACAAGGGCAGAGGCAAGACCAACAATTCCCGCTCTGCCTCCACCCCTACCCAATGACTCCCCTCCCCTTCCCCATTCCACTCCGGTCGGGGGAAGACTACAGCAATATCTACCAGCCTGGGAAAACATCACATTAGACAGGTGGGTGCATCAAATAATCCAGTCAGGTTACTGTTTAGAACTAACATCCACCCCCCCCCCCCAAACATAACACCCAGACAGCGTCCAATGTCACAAGAACATTTGACACTGCTCAGACAGGAAGTGGTATCTCTCCTGCAGAAAAATGCAATAGAAATAGTTCCAAAGCATCAGCACAACAAGGGAGTATACTCCCTATATTTCTTAATTCCAAAGAAGGATGGATCTCTGAGACCTATTCTAGACCTCAGACCTCTAAACATTTACATACAGTCGGACCATTTTCATATGGTCACACTTCAACAAGTCCTTCCGCTCCTGTTACAAAACGACTTCCTTGTAACTCTAGATCTCAAGGACGCCTACTTCCACATTTCTATCCACACAGCGCACAGAAAATATCTGATTTGTGCTAGACGGACAGCACTACCTGTTCAAAGTGCTCCCATTCGGAGTCACAACAGCACCAATAGTGTTTACCAGATGCCTAGCAGTCGTAGCAGCACACTTAAGAAGATAGCAGATTCACGTCTTCCCATATCTGGACGACTGGCTCATAAAAGCAAGCTCATACGGCCAGTGTGTACAAAACACTCACGCCATAATTCTACTACTCCACAACTTGGGATTCACAGTAAATCACACCAAGTCACATCTGCTACCCTCGCACACACAACAATACCTTGGTGCTACAATAAACACCCATTTAACACTGGCTTATCCCTCTCCAGCCAGGATAACAAGTGTACAAACGCTACTAACAAAATTCGAACCACAACACTCTCTTCCAGCTCGAGTGTTCATGCAACTCATAGGAATGATGGCATCTTGCATATTTATAGTACCTCAAGCAAGACTGCAAATGCGTCCACTTCAAGAGTGCCTAGCACGACAGTCAAACAGGCTCATGGTCAATTAACAGACCTAGTGTTGGTAGACAGTCGGACTCATCGCTCTTTGAAATGGTGGAGCACAAAAAACCTTTCAAAGGGCCAACTGTTCCTAGAGCCAGTTCCCCAAATAATCATGACAGTGGACGCGTCGCTCTCCGGCTAGGGAGCTCACCTACTGCATCACACCATGCAAGGCAGGTGGACACCGCAACAAAAGCTACTCCACATCAACCACTTAGAGTTGCTTGCTGTGTTTCTAGCCCTAAAAGCATTTCAAACTCCAGTGTCAGGCAAAGCTGTCTTAGTCCGCACAGACAATATGACAGCAATGTACTACATAAACAAACAAGGCGGGACACACTCTCTGTAGCTCTCTGTTAGCACAGCAGATATGGAGATGGGTTATACCTCTAAAGATCTCTTAGCCCAACATGTCCCAGGATTACAAAACACCATGGCAGATCTACTAAGTCGACAGACACAGCAGATCCACGAGTGGGAACGTCATCCGCAAGTTCTTCAACTGTTTTCCAAACGTGGGGACACCCTCAGATACACCTTCGCCACCCACGAAAATGCAAAATGCCCAAACTTCGCCGCCAGATACCCACACCCATTGTCCAAAGGCAATGCGATATGGATGAACTGGTCAGGACGATTTGCGTACGCTTTTCCTCCTCTCTCACTACTTCCATTAGTGGTACTCAAACTACAGCAACATTCCCTAACACTCATTCTAGTTGCTCCAACTTGGGCCAGACAACCGTGGTACACCACACTGCTGCAACTATCTGTGGTGCCACACCAAAAACTAAGCCTATCTCCACGCCTATTAACACAGAACCATGGAGAGATACTCGGATCCAGCTCAGCTCAACCTGGCGATCTGGTTCCTGAAGTCCTAGAGTTTTGTTACCTTAACCTTCCTCAAGAATGTATGAACGTCATCAAAGAAGCTAGACGTCCCACTACCAGAGCATGTTATGCTGCTAAGTGGAAAACCTTTGTGATATACTGTCAAAACAATCACATAAAGCCCTTGGATGTCTATTCAACATATTATAGGATTCCTCCTACACCTTCTAAAGTGTAACTTAGCATACACATCTATCAGGTTACACCTTGCTGCTATAGCGGCATATTTACAAAATAGACAACATCTATCTCTTTTTAGAGTACCAGCTACAAAAGCTTTCATGGAAGGGCTGAAAAGAATAATCCCTCCCAGAACACCACCTTCACTAGTGTGGAACTTAAACGTCGTTCTCACACGTCTCATGGGACCGCCCTTTGAACCTTTACACAAATGCGAATTGCAATTCCTAACTTGGAAAGTAGCTTTCCTAGTAGCCATTACTTCTCTTAGAAGAGTAAGCGAACTGCAAGCATTTACCATTCAAGAACCTTTCCTGCAAATGCATCATAACAAAGTGGCTCTTCGTACTAAATCTAAATTCCTTCCAAAAGTCATTTCACCATTCCATCTAAATCAATCTGTGGAGTTGCCCGTATTCTTCTCGCAGCCACAAACAGTCGCTGAAAAAGCTCTACACACTTTAGATGTTAAAAGAGCGCTACTTTATGACCTAGAAAGAACACAAAGTTTTCGCAAAACAAAACAACTTTTTGTGTCCTTTTCACCACCACATAAAGGAAATCCCATATCAAAATCTTAGATTGCAAGGTGGATTGTCAAATGCATACAAATCTGTTACCAGAAAGCCAAGCGTATGTTGACAATTCCCCCAGAAGCCCATTCTACAAGAAAGTTAGGGGCTTCTATGGCATTCTTAGGGAACATTCCCTTAGATGACATATGCAAAGCAGCTACATGGTCTACACCGCACACATTCACAAAACATTATTGTGTAGATGTGCAAACTAAGCAACAATCCACTGTGGGCCGGGCTGTACTAAAAACTCTATTTCAAACAACTGCAACAGATAGGGGTGGTCGCCGCTAAGGTGGGTACTGCTATACAATCTATGCATAATGTGTAATCTGCAGCTCATATGCCTCGAACGGAAAATGCTACTTACCAGTATGCATCTGTTCTTGGCATGTAGAGCTGCAGAGTTACACACGCCCACCCGCCCCCCCCGGCTACGTTTATCTGTTCCAGAATTATCTTAATTAGATACAAACTACATGGACATCACTACTTCTTGTACAGCTCCATCACTTCCCTAATGGCGAAAAACAATCTGGGGATGGAGCCGATGCCCATGCGCAGTATCAGCCAAAGGAGGAGTCACCTATCCCGTGACTTCCAAAGACTTTTCTACAACAAAACAAACTGCAAACATCGGGCCCAACACTAGGTGGCCATCTATGCAGTGTGTAACTCTGCAGCTCTACATGCCAAGAACAGATGCATACTGGTAAGTAGCATTTTCCATCTGTAAGAAACAGTAGTTAGTATTAGATTCCTTAACCGCCCCACCCATCCTCCCCGTTCTGCGAACTGATATCTAGGGTTAAGGTCATTTCTTTTCAGGGCCCTAGTTTCATGGCACCAGTGTTGGTTTTAATCATGGCTCTGCGTTTCTGGCGCGGAAAAGCTGCGTATAAGAACTGACGTGAGGGCGGCGTCTAAGTACTCCGGCGTCGTCATCCCGGCGCCGACGACTGACGCGGAGCAGCAGACGACGCCTACCGACGTGCAGATGTACTGCTGCACAAAAATTTCCGGATCCAGACTGACGCCTGGGGATATTCTAAGGCAAGGAATCTAATACTAACTACTGTTTCTTACAGATATATTGTTACCGAAGGTAAGTAACTTGTGCGCCAAGAACAGTTGATTACTGGGTAAGTAGCATAATACTTCTAATTCCTCTATCAGGTGTGCATTGGATGTGGCAGATACTGCAGCTAGGGAAATCAACTCTAGCATTCTGCTATGGAGACATACATGGCTTGCAATTTCTGGTTTGAAACCAGAAAGCAAACCATTCTTAATCCACCCTTTGATAAGGAACACCTCTTTGGATACAGAAGTGGCCAAATCTATGGGAGCACTTTAATCTCCTTCTACTAGACGTTCCTGTCGCTCCTTTTACAGAGGAGGCTCCAAAAGTAATACCACAATTGCTTCCGCATCTTCATACAAGAGACACACGCAATCATCCCCCTCTAGAGGAGTCTACTAGGGTGGTTATAGAGGGAACAATTTTAAGGGAAGGGGTAGTGGTACACCAACATGCACCTTAAACGAGCAGTGACTTGCTAGTACTCCGCCCCCCCTCACATCACCTGTTAGCGGAAAATTACAACACTTTGTTACCATTTGGCAATCAATAACATCAGATAAATGTGTTTTGGAAATTATCCAGCATGGTTATTGCCTTGTTACCGTTTGGCAATCAATAATCATGGGGAGAGGGGTTGGCCTAACGGCTAGGGCGCTCGACCTCGGATCTGGGGATCTGGGTTCGAGTCTCGGTAACGACGCCAAAAAAAACCTCCTGTGATTCTGGGCAAATCACTTAATCTCCCCGTGCCTAAAATGAATGCGTGTCCGTCCTCATGTAACGTAACTGGTGCTGTGTAAAGCGCTCTGATACCTGATTCGGTTCGGGTCTAGTTCGCGCTATATAAAACTCTGCAAAAAAAAAAAAAATAACATCAGACAAATGTGTTTTGGATATTATCCAGCATGGTTATTGCCTGGACCTTACCTGCAACTCTTCCAATATTCCACCTCTCATTCACAAACTCTCACTACAACACCAACAGTTCCTCAAAGAAGAGCTACAAGCTCTTCTAACAAAAGGAACTATAGAACCAGTACCATTACAACATCAAGGATCAGGAGTTTACTCACTTTACTTTCTAATCCCCAAAAAGGGCAGGTCTCGAAGACCAATCTTGCATCTCAGATCATTAAACCATGCATACTGTCAGAGCACTAACATATGGTTACCCTTCAACAAGTGCTTCCACTTCTACAGCAAGGCGACTTTGTCCACACTAGACTTTAAGGACACATACTTCCATATTCCTATACACCCGGCACATAGCATATGTGTCAGATTCAGAGTACTCCCATTCGGAGTAAATACTTCACCTAGAATATTTACAACATGTTTAGCAGTAGTAGCTGCTCATTTAAGAAGACACTAAATCCATGTCTTTCCATTTCTGGAACATTGGCTGATCAAAGCCAACACACAGCAAAAGTGTCTACAACACACACAAGCCACCATAATCTTCCTTCATCAATTGGGATTTAAAATCAATGCACAAAAGTCCCATCGCCAACCCTCACAACAGCAACCATATTTGGGAGCAATGACAAACAATCACACGGCGCTAGCATCTCTCAGTACAGTCAGAAGTCAAATCTTTCCAAGTTTGTTACTGCAGTTTCAAAACAATCAATATTTAACAGTCAAAACTTTCATGCAACTGTTGGGGATGATGGCATCATTCATTGTATTTTTGTCTCATGCTAGATTACACATGCGTCCTCTACAAGAATGCTTAGCACGTCAGTGGAATCAATCACAGGGTCAATAAACAGATCTAGTGTTTGCAGACAGCCGCACTCCTCGCTCTCAGTGGTGGAACACACAAAAGGGCGGCCTTTTATTGATTGAATTCCACAGGTCTTACTAACAGCAGATGCATTTCACAGGTTGGGGGCCCCATCTTCAGCATTTACCAATTCAGAGTTTGTGGAACGCCACCACAAATAACTCCACATCAATTACTTCGAGCTTTTAGCTGGTTACCTGGCACTAAAAGCTTTTCAGCCTCACCTGGTTGGTAAAGTTGTCTCAGTCCGGAAGGACAATATGACACCTATGTATAATGTACAAAAACAGGGGGGGGTCACTCTCTCTACAGTTGTCACGCCTCTCTCAGACCATTTGGCGTTGGCCAATACTTCACAAACTTCTTCTTCTGACAGTTCACTTGACAGGCATGAACAACAAGTTTGCCGACCTCATCAGCAGGATGTGGCAACAAGTACACAAATGGGAACTTCATCCCCAGGTTCTCCTTCTATACTTCCAAGAATGGGCGTTTCCACAGATAGATCTCTTTGCCCCAGCAAAGAACTTTAAATTCCCAAACTTCGCTTCCATCTATCCAAAGGCAATGGCCTTTAGATGAACTGGTCAGAGATATTTGCTAACACTTTTCCGCCTCTTCCTCTCCTTCCATTTCCAGTTCAGAAACTCAGGCAGACATCTCTTGCACTAATTTTAACGGCCCCCACATGGGCTTGTCAGCCATGGTTCCCCACACTACTAGACCTGTCATGGTTCCACACCAAATGCTGCACTTCGCTTCCAACCTTCTCACACAGAAACATTGAGAAATCAGACATTCAAACCCCAAGGAGCTCAATCGAGCGATCTGGCTCCTCAAGTCATAGCGTTTGGATACCTAAACCTACCACCAGATTGTATGACAATTCAAAGAGGCAAGGAAACCTACTAATAGAGCATGTTGTGTAGCAAAGTTGAAAAGGTTTGTTATATATTGGAATAATAACACAATTGATCCATTAAATGCATCTATACAAAATATTAGTTACCTTTTGCATCTACAGCGAGTTGGCTATCCTACACATCCACACCTTGCAGCACTAGCTGCATATCTACAAAACAAACATCTATCTTTATTTAAGGTTCTAGTAATTAAAGCCATTATGGAAGGCCTTAAGAGGATAATACCACCTAGGCTACCACCTGCACCGTTATGGAACCTCAACATTGTTCTCAAGTGTTATGGGTCCACCTTTTGAGCCATTGCACAATTGTGAATTGTGAGAAAGTGCCCTTTTCTGCATGGTTGCCCCCACTTTTTGCTGATGGGCTTTGAGTGTGCCCTGGGCTCCTGCTAATCAGGTACCCAGGACTTGTCGACGTAAGAGGATGCTGGTGTTAACGTCTCTCGCTGCAGTGTCAGCAGCATCAAGAGCACATCTAATAGAATAATTAGATAGAAGTTTTCTTTCTTGGACTAGCTCTTGTGCTCTTCTGGGACGTACTGAAGTAAGCCTTCAATCTCGTCCCAGGGTGCCCTGTCATACATAGCTAGTAGGCCCTGCGTGTTAACAATCCACCAGTGGTTAACGGCTTGAACATCCACTCTTTTATCAGATGCATCAGTTAATTTAGACTCTTAATAGCTAAAGGTGCATCTCCAGAAGTCTGTGAGTTCGCTCTCCCGAGCATTGAAAAGTACCAGTGAGTCTAAAGGGAACAGTCCTTTAATAAAACCAGGATCAGTGGGTGATGGTTTGTATTTCTTATCAACCCTGGGTGTTAAAATACAGGCACAAACAGGGTCCTTAAAAATCTCATCTGTATGTCTTATAATGCCTTGCTCCTGCTAACCAGGTACCCAGGGCCTATGTTCTTTACCTATACCTGCATAGAAGCCTAAACCCAATTGGCATCTCTGGCCACAGGTCAGCTCCTGATAAATCGTACTACAGGTACTGTGGCCAGAGAAGGCCTCTAAGTGCTGCAACACTTATTGTGCCACCATTAGAGGTCCTGTACCTTCACACTCACACACTGCCTTTGCAGGCTGCATGTTTTGGTGCGGAACAAAGTGAAGAGTTGACTTGGGACACATCCCTGTGAGCCATGCCTACAACCCACTGCCCTGGCATAGATCACTCACCCCTCTAGCTTGGTGCACTATGCCAGTGGTGAGGGTACAGGTGCATGAGCCTTGTACCCCCACAATGTCGAAGTTCATTCTTGGAAATTGTAAGTGCAGTGCTGCCATTAAGAGTATATGGTGCTGGGAGTTTGTCATTACGAACTCCACAGCACCATAATGGCTACACTAAACTCTGAGAAGTTTGGTATCAAACGTCTCAGCACATTAAACCCACACTGATGCCAGTGTGGGATTTATTGAAAAATGCACACAGAGGGCAACGTAGAGATGCCCTCTGAAAACGAACCTACTATTAGTGTCCAGGCTTATGCCCCCCTCCCACTGGAGGATGGCATAATAGGGGGTGTACCCACCCCAGAGAAGGGACCCATTCGTCCCAACCTTTTACCTACCTGTAACGCCCCTAAATCTAGTATTTAGGGGCATCCCTGAATCGTACTTCTTCAGACCAGAAGAAACTACAAGAAAAGAAGGACCGAACAGCGGTGCTGAAGCTAACAAGAGGAAAACACCCACTGACTTGTCCCCAGCCCTACTGGCCTGTCTCCTCCTCGAACCTGCTCCTGCGAAACCCCGGAGGACCTGCCTGCTTTCAACCACAAAGACTATCTCCTGTGAACACCGAATTTGTTCATCTCCAACCTCTGGCCGGACTTGGTGAACACAAACACACGTGTTCAGCCCCTATATTACCTTCTGTTTCACCTATATTCATAACGTAGGGAGACATTCGCTCCCAGTTACTATAATTGATGTTTAGTGTGATACGATAGATCCCTTACTCGCGGCACCTTGTGTTTGGATACTCAAACATAGATCACCACTAAATATTCATGATTTACCTCTGACGACGGTTTAGGATTGCCAGGTTGGAATTATCACTGGCTTTCCGAATACGATGTACTACTGAGAATTACATCAGACGCATTTATTTCCTTCATTCCTGAAATCCTACAGTCTATACTAGTGCCCAGCAGGTTTGGAATTATCACCGGGTTTCGGATTTCACTGAGTTCACGCACCTCTGTACAGCCTGAAGAAGTCGTGGCACTACTTTTCCCTGATGAATCACGTGTTGGCTGGTTGCATTTTCACCACAATAACGAATATACAGTACAACTCAGGAACTCTGTTCATATGTGTTCGAGGCATATGAGCTGCAGATTACACACTGTGCATAGATCGCCACCTAGTGTTGGGCCCGGATGTTTGCAGTTTGTTGTTGTCCTGAAAAGTTCTTAGGAAGTCAAAAGATAGGTGACTCCTCCTTTGGACCACATTGCGCATGGGCATCGGCTCCATCCTCAGATTGTTTTTTTCCGCAATTGGGCTCAGATTTGTTTCCTGTGTTCCGGTTTGGAACTGAATTTCCTTCGGCGCGCAATCCTCACCCAGTTCGACGGTATTGTTTCGATCGCGCACCACATCGACGCGATTTTTCACAACTTCGAAGTCTTCGATTCCGGTCGCCGACTAAGGCCTTCGGGCCTACCTAGGCCTTACTCTCTGGCTCATGGAAAGGACACCATTCAGAAGTGTCCTCAATGTGGGTCAAAGTTTCCCCACACAGATCTACATGAGGTGTGCAACCTTTGCCTCTCACCGGAGCCCGAGGCCAAAGACTGTTCCGCTTGTGCCTCTTTCTACTCCAAAAAGACTAATCTGAAAGAGACACGTTAGTGATAGATTCCTTACCTTAGAATATCCCCAGGCGTCAGACTGGATCCGGAAATTTTGCGCGTAGCAGTACCCTTGCACGTCGGTAGGCGTCTTCTGCGGCTCCGCGTCCGTCGTCGGCGTCGTGGGCGCCGTGATGACGTCGTCGGAGTACTTAGACGCCGCCTCCGCGTGCTGACGTCAGTTATTCTTTTTTCCGCGCCAGCAGCGCAGATTCGGAAAAAGTGGTACCTTAGTCACTTTTTGACTAAACTTTTTTGATATTTGATCATCCTTTTTCGAAGTCTTCGACTCCGAACGGTGCCGGTAGGGATGCCAGGTTTCAAGCACTGTGAGGATTGCGACCGACTGATGTCGGTCACCGACCCTCACAGTCTGTGTCTCCACTGCCTCGGCGTCGATCACGACGACAAGACCTGCTCCGACTGTCGGGCCTTGACTTCGAAGGCTTGGCGGGAGCGGTCCCGTAAGCGGTTCGAACTCCAGCAGTCGGCCCCGCGCCAAGAACGGTCCCGGTCCGGATGGAGGTCAAGGGACCGGTCACAGGAGAGGAGCCATCGGAGCTCCGGGAGTCGACATCACTCCTCCGGGTTGAAGTCGTCATGTAAGCACAAGAAGTCGAAGAGACGTCTTCGCTCTTCCGACTCCCCCCCGACACTCGCGCGACGCGGCCGGGGGTTCTGGTGACACCGCCCACGCGGCTCCGTCGCAGGCGCCGCGTCCGGCCTCATACCCTCCGGTCCCTGGGCCTAACGCGACGCCGGAGGAGATCGAGCGGTTCCTCATGGCCATGAGGTCCCTCTCTCCTCCGACTTGCTCCGCGGCGCCTTCGGGCCCAGCGGACCCGTCTGGGGGGCCTAGCGGGTCGGGGGCTTCGGCCCCGACGCCGTCGGGTGCTTCGGCTCCGGCGCCTTCGTGCCCGGCGCCGCAGGGCCCCACTGGATCCGGGTCGCCGCCGGTGGACTTAACGACCTCCCCGGCGTCGACCCCCCGGCGCCGCCCTCGGGCGGCTGCAGCCCCGATGCCTCCCTCGACCCGGTTACGGCGCCGCTGGGCGCCGCATCAGACGCCATTCGGAGAATTTGTTTTCCATGAACCGGCCCCATCTTTTTCTGACCCTGAGTATCAGGAGATGGGTGATGAGTATTGGGAGGGGTCTGAGGACCCTCTGACACGTGAATGTCAGTCCCAAGAGGACTGGACAGGTGAACTTGGGGATGCCAGTGGTCTGGACACTTCGCCCGACACTTGCTTTGTCTCACCTCCTACTGCGGCTACGGAGGAGGGGGCAACCTATAGTGTGGTGTTGATGAGGGCGGCCAAGGCCTTGGGCCTTGAGCTCCCCGTCGCGGACGTGAGGACTAACCTCCTCACTGAGGTCCTTAAGCCGCAGTCATGCTCAGCCAAACCTCTGCTGCCGTTTAACGAGGCCTTGTCCGATGTTCTTTTGGGCACTTGGTCCAAGCCGCTACAGGTTCGCCTGTAGATAGGAACGTGGCCAGACGCCACCGCCCGGCTCCTGGCGACCCATGTTTCCTGTCCACCCACGAGAGCCTGGTCATCCAGGCCTCCAATTCCCAGACCGCATTCCCGTTGGCTCCGCCGGACAGGGAATCCAAGAGGTACGAGCAGTACGGTAAAAAGATCTTCTCCTCCCTTAGTCTGGGACTGCGGTCTTCCAACACCGCCTGCCTCTTGGGCCGCTACACCCACTCTCTGTGGGATACGGTTGCGGAAGTGCTGCCAGAGTGTCCGTTGGAGGTACGGGCCAAACTCGGCCAAGCCCTTGTGGAGGGCCAGGATGCAGCCAAATATTCTATCCGGTGTGGGCTGGATACCACCGACTCACTAGGTAGGGCGATGGCAACGACAGTGGCGGTCAGACGTCACGCCTGGTTGAGGTCCGCCAACTTTTCGGCCGATGTCCAAAACACACTAATGGACATGCCGTTTGATGGCCGTCGCCTTTTTGGCGACAAGGCAGACCATGCGCTTGAGCGCTTAAAGGACTCCAGGGCTACGGCCAAGTCCTTTGGCCTCTCGGCCCCGCGCCAGCAATCGGCTGCTTTTCACTCCTTTCGTAGCGACGGAAGGGGTGTACCCACACGTGCTGCCAGCCACGCTCAGCAGGGTAATACCCAACGTGGTGGCAGCCGTGGAAACCGCCGTGGTGGCGGTCGGAGACAACGGTGAGGTCAGCCCACACCTTCCCCCGCAGCATCGGCCTCGAAACCCTCTTAGTCCGTGCTTTCAGGCCCATGTGACGCCAGTGGGGGGCAGGGTTCGCCATCACCACCTCCACTGGCGCACTGTCATGTCGGACTGGTGGGTACTGCAGATCGTCCGAAGGGGCTACTCCCTACCCTTCGAGGCGACTCCTCCAGCCATGCCACCGCAGAACCACAGTGTATCGGGGGATCATTTGCTACTTCTGCAGGAGGAAGTTACGGCCCTCTTGGCCAAGGGGGCCATCGGCTTCCTCCGGAAGGAGAAGTTCAAAATGCTGACTCTGGCTCGGGTCTTAGCTGCCCTAGACCCAGGAGACTGGATGGTAGTGTTGGACTTGCAGGTCGCTTATTTCCACATCCCCGTCCTGCCGGCCCACCGGCGCTACCTGCGGTTCACGGTTGGCCACAAGCACTTTCAGTATACCGTGCTCCCCTTCGGCCTTACCAGCGCCCCACGGGTGTTCACAAAGGTGATGGCGGTGGTCGCAGCTACACCTGCGCAGGTTAGGGGTTTCAGTCTTCCCCTACTTCGACGAGTGGTTGTTGAAGGCGGGCTCGCCCCAGACAGTAGTCAGCCACCTCCAGACTACGGCAGATCTCCTGCACCAGCTGCACCAGCTGGGGTTCTCCATCAATGTGCCGAAGTCACACCTGTGCCCCTCTCAGAAGCTCCTCTTCATTGGAGCGGTTCTCGACTCGGCGCGGTTTCGGGTTTATCCACCCGAACAGCGGGTCCGGGATATTCAGGCTCTGATTCCGATATTTCAGCCTTTATCCCGGGTCTCGGTCAGGTTGACGCTGCGGCTTCTGCGGCTGATGGCCTCCTGCATCCTACTGGTGCATCACGCCAGGTGGCGGATGCGGGCTCTGCAGTGGGACCTGAAGTTTCAGTGGGCCCAGCATCAGGGCAACCTTTCCGAGCATGTCCTGATCTCGGAGGGCACTGCAAGACAGCTGCAGTGGTGGCTCACGGACCGCGATTGGGTCAGCGGCAGATCCCTCTCCCTTCCCCAACCGGAGCACATAGTTGTGACGGACGCGTCCCTCCAGGGCTGGGGAGGCCACATGGGAGAGGCGGATATCAGAGGCCTGTGGTCTCCGGCGGAGAACCCGGCTCCACATCAACCTTTTGGAGTTGCGGGCGATTAGTCTAGCACTGAAAGCATTCCTCCCCTCTGTCCGGGGGAGTGTAGTGCAGGTGTTCACGGACAACACCACCGCCATGTGGTACTGCAACAAACAAGGCGGGGTGGGGTTGTGGACCCTTTGCCAGGAGGCTCTGCGCCTCTGGCAGTGGCTGGAACGCCAGGGCGTGACCCTGGTGGCTCAACACCTGGCAGGTTCTCTGAACACCAGGGTGGACGAGCTCAGCCGTCGGTGCATGATGGATCATGAATGGCGTCTGAACTCGGACGTGGCGCAAGGCCTCTTTCAGCGATGGGGAGAGCCTTGGTTAGATCTATTCGCCACCGAAGAGAACGCGCAATGTCATCAGTTCTGTGCGTTGGAATTTCCAAGGCAGCACTCGCTCGGAGACGCTTTTCGTCGCGAGTGGAGTTGCGGTCTGTTGTACGCCTTTCCGCCTATACCACTTCTGCCCAGAGTGCTGAAGAAGATAAAGCGCAACCGGGCCCAAGTCATCTTTGTGGCTCCGGACTGGGCACGAAGGTACTGGTACCCAGAGCTACTCAGTATGTCAGTCGATCCCCCGGTTCGTCTGCCTCTTCAGGAGGACCTTCTGTCGCAGCAGCAGGGGACGGTCCTCCACCCGAACCTGTCCAGTCTCCACCTCCATGCTTGGAGATTGAGCGGCGACAGTTGAGGCCATTTGACTTGCCTCCTGAAGTCTGTAATGTCAGTCTGGCAGCCAGGCGTCCCTCCACAAAGTCGGTATATGCCTGCAGGTGGAACAGATTTGTGGCATGGTGCACAGCAAAGGCTGTGGATCCTCTTGCTGCCCCTCTCTCTGAGGTTCTTCTCTTTCTTCTTTCTCTTGCCCAGCAGGGCTCTGCTCTGGGCACTATCAAGGGGTACCTTTCTGCCCTTTCAGCCTTTCTGAGGCTGCCTGATCAAGCTTCTTTGTTCAAGTCCCCTCTTGTAAACAGATTTCTAAAGGGCATCACACACTTGTTCCCTCCTGTTCCGTTTGTGATGCCTCAGTGGGACTTGAACCTTGTTCTTACATTTCTGATGTGTGCTCCCTTTGAGCCACTTCACAACTGTCCTCTCCGCCTTCTGACTCTGAAGACTGCTTTCCTGGTTGCCATCACCTCTGCCAGGAGAGTGAGTGAGCTCCAGGCCCTTTCTTGTACTCCTCCTTTCCTTTCTGTCCATCTGGACAAGGTTGTGTTGCGTACTAAGCCATCTTTCCTGCCCAAGGTTGTCACAGCCTTCCACATCGGGCAGTCCATCACCTTGCCAACCTTCTTTCCGCCTCCGCACCCCTCTAAAGAGGAAGAGCGGCTCCACCGTCTGAACCCAAAACGTGCGCTCTCATTCTACTTGGATCGCACACGCCAGTTCTGGGTGGATGACCAACTCTTTGTTGGTTACGTGGGCGCTAAGAAGGGGAAAGCGGTGCACAAGAGGACCATCTCCCGGTGGATCATCTTGTGTATCCAGGCATGTTACTCCTTGGCTAAGAAGGAGCCCCCTGTTGGATTGCGGGCTCATTCCACCCGAGCCACGGCGACTACAACTGCCCTGGGCAGTGCCCTTACAAGACATCTGTCAGGCAGCTACGTGGGCATCTCTGCACACGGTTGCAAGACACTACTGCCTGGACAGCCAAGTCCGGAGGGATGGCTTCTTTGGCCGTTCTGTCCTCTAGGACTTTCTGGTGTGATTATTGGTTCGCAGACCCACCACCGGGGTTGGTATTGCTGGGGTATCTATTCTAAGGTAAGGAATCTATCACTAACGTGTGTCTTTCAGATGCACAAGTTACTACTTGTGTAACGATATATCTGTAAGAGACATTAGTTAGTGATAGATTCCTTACCGACTCACCCATCCTCCCCGTTCTGCGAACCGATATCTAGGGTTAGGGTTATCCCCTTTCAGGGCCCTAGTTTCAATGGCACCAGTGTTGGTTTTTAACATGGCTCAGCGCTTCTGGCGCAGAAAAGCTGTGTCTAAGAACTGACGTCAGCACGCGGAGGCGGCGTCTAAGTACTCAGACGACGTCATCACGGCGCCGACGACGAACGCGGAGCCGCAGACGACGCCTACCGACGCGCAAGGGTACTGCTACGCGAAAAATTTCCGGATCCCGTCTGACGCCTGGGGATATTCTACGGTAAGGAATCTATCACTAACTAATGTCTCTTACAGATATATCGTTACACAAGTAGTAACTTGTGCTTCGGGACTGACTATCTTGAAGAAGAATGGCTCGCTCGTCAGCGTCCATTCCCGACGACATCTTTGAAGAAGGCGTCGATGTGCCAGAACACCAGCGGGCTGAAGAAAGTGCCAGCTCCTTTGATGCCGAAGACTCAGACGTCGAGGACATCACTCCAGCTCAACGAGTCGTAAGTAAGACCGTCAACCCCAACCCTTCCTCGACACCTTCAAAAAAGGCTTCGGTCACACCCTCACCTTCGGGCCCGGGTGCACACAGAGAGACTGCTTCCCACGTCCCGCCTTCGGGCCCGGCAAAGAAGCCTACTAAGCCTTCAGGCGGCTCGGGCTCGAGTCAGCCTATTCCCTGTGCCGATCCCATACCGACACCGAAAAGAAGCCATCTTCTTCAACCAAGCCGACCGCTGCACCGACACCTAAGCACTCTGCGCCCAAGACTGGCACCGGCTCATCGATGCCAAAACCGCACTCTGAGCCAAGTAAAAAACCACCTAAAGGTCCCGACTCACACTCTTCGGAACCGAAAAAACACGTTCCAGTTAAAGACATTTCGAAAGGTCATACTTCTAAGCCAAAAGACTCTAGACCAGCTACCGAGTCGGGTCTGAAAAAACCTCCGGAACCGAAAACTTCGATGCCGAAGGATCTACCCTACACAGAAGAGCTTTTTACACCAGATCCTACTCAAAAGACTCTTGTAAACAATCATGAGATTAGCCAACTAGCTCTTAGCTCCAAGAAGAGACCACTAGAGGCACCTGCACCTCCTCCTCCTCCAACCTCTCCATTAAGGGTCCCTTCTCCACCACCTCCCCAAACTGTTCCTCCTCCTACACGTACTCCACCACATCATTCGCCTACACCATCCACTAATCCAGATGATGATGTAGATACAGACTCTCATGACACAGGTAGGGGTGCACATGACCCAGTAGGGACCAATAGTCCCCGTCAGTCACCTAACCCATGGGATGATTATAACACCCCTGATGTGCCTTACGTCTCCCAAGATGATGTATATCCCTCCAGGCCATCCCCACCAGAGGACACTATAAGGTTTTAACCTACTGGTCCAGAGAGCTGCCCAGTACAATGGGGTTGACTTGCACACCGATACTGTGGAGGAATATTTCCTAATGGACACTTTTGATAATACACAAAGGTCCACTGCCATTTTGCCACTGCTTAAAGGGGTCATTAAGCACGAAACAGAGGTATTTAAAGATCCTGTCCGGGCTCGAGTCCTCAACCCTCGCATTCAGAAAAAATACAAAGCTGCCCCTACAGATCCACCTTACATTAGAGGTCCAGCACCATTAGATTCTTTAGTAGTATCTAATGCATGTAAATGTGCTAATTCACAGACATCAGGTGAGACCTCACCACCAGATAAGGAGTCTAAACTCCTTGACGCCTCTGGTAAGCGCACGGCGTCACAGGCAGCTAACATATGGCGCATTGCCAATATTCAAGCGTTGTTGGCAAGATATGACAGGGCACATTATGATGAACTGGAGTCCATAATGCAGCATCTACCAGACAAATATAAAAATAGGGCAAATGAACTCCTACAAGAAGGTAAAAATATTACTAATACTCCTATTCGTTGTGCCCTAGATGCTGCAGATATTGCCTCAAGGGCAATTGATACCAGTACCCTTTTGCATGCATGCATGGCTACGTATTTCAGGTTTTAAACCTGAGGTACACAATTCCATCCTCAAACAGCCATTTGATGAGACACATTTATTTTGCCCTAATGTCGATGTGTCTTTGGAGAAAATGAAAAAAGACACCGACACAGCAAAATCTATGGGAGCCTTGCAGCTGCAACCTCCCAGACGTTCTTTTTGTCGCTCATCATATAGAGGCAACACAAGAGGCTACTCCTCCGAAAGCCCCTCCACTTCCTACAAGACCCCTAGCCAATCCAAATTCACTAGGGGCTACCAGCGAGGGGGTTACAGGGGTAACAACAACAAAGGCAGAGGCAAAACCAACAACTCCCGCTCTGCCTCCACCCCTACCCAATGACTTTCCTCCCCTTCCCCACCAACATTCCACTCCTGTAGGGGGAAGGCTGCAACAATTCCTTCCTTCCTGGACCAACATCACATCAGATAGTGGGTGCGACAAATTATTCAGTCAGCTTACTGTCTAAAACTAATATCTACCACCCCAAACATACCACCTGTGAGAAGGTGGCTCTATATATACTGGACAATAATGAAGTACAGTGTGTATAGAGTCCACAAACCCCAAAGGTATAACAGAGGTTAAAGTCAGGACTGAACTTACTCTCAAAAGTGGTAGCTTGGTCGAGCAGTAAGGCAGTACCAGAGGGCAGTGCAAAGCATTTGTTGTACACACTCAATCAGCAAAAGGTTTCACACACTCAAAGACTGAAATCCAGGCCAATGGTTTTTATATCCAAAGATATGGTTGTTTTATTTTTAGAACCAACAGGCATAAAAATATACTGTTCGAGGCATGTGGGCTGCTGAATTCATATCTGTGCATAGATCGCCGCCTAGTGTTGGGTCCGGATGATTGCACTATGTTGTCTTGGAAGAGTCTTCGAAGTATCACGGGATAGGTGACTCCTCCCCTAGACTACAGTGCGTATGGGCATCTTCTCCATCCTCAGATTGTGTTTTTCCCGCTATTGGGTTCGGATGCTAACTCTATAACTCCAACTTCGGAATCAAAAACAAAACTTTCTAAAGGCCAAAAGGCCTTCGATGGTATTGTTCTCGCTCGGTACCTCTACTCGATCCAGCTTTCCATCTCCCATTGGTCGTCGACGCGGGCCGTTGGGCCTTTTCGACGCCACGTGAGCCGACCGTCGATGGAAAGAAGCCCTTTTAAAAGGTGCCCACAATGCCACTCCAAGTTCCCACATATTGACAAACACTCAGTATGTGACAAGTGCCTTTCCCCAGACCATAGGGAAGAAACCTGCCCGGCCTGCGCCCAGTTTCGGTCGAAGAAAACGATACGGGTCCGACGGGCCGCTAGGCAAGAAGTGCAGCGACAGGAACCGGACAACATCTTCGATGATGACCAGGACCTACCGGACGCTCAAGACTCGGACCTAGAGATCGTCACCGTCGAGGACTACTCAGACTCCGATGACGAGATCCCGCCGGGGCAAATCGCCGACCCGAATAAGCCTACCGCTCCAAAATCCATCAACCCGTCAAAGGTCGCAGACAAAAAGGGGGCCGTACCGAAGCCCGTAGCACGGCCGGAAAAAGCTGTCGACCCAAAGAGAAGTGCTCCGAAGACACCAGTCGATCAGAAGAAGAACGTCGACTCGGAAAAGGACACTCATCCCAAAAAGCCTACGGAGCACAAAAAACGTGTCGACCCGAAAGCTCCAGTCGACCCCGAATCACTCGTCTACCCCGAACAAGGGCCCGATCCGAAAAAAAGCAGAAAAACACCAGAAGTCGTCGAAAAAGAAAGTGTTACCGACCCAAAAAAGTCTAACACGCAACCCAGGACTGTAGAGGAAGAACTCTTCAACCCAGATCCATCAGACGACCAAGCTAAAATATACATCAATCCAGACACTGGTAAAGTTACCATCCTGCACAGAAAGAAGAGGCCTTTGGACTCTGGCTCACATTCCCCTATTCCATTAAAGAAAAAGTACTTTGGGACTTCTCCCTCTAGACTCTTCATTCCTTTTCAGCCTATCATGCCTACTACACCCTTTAATCCTTGCATTACGTACTCTCCTTCTCACCACCGGGACAATAAGGGTAACATGGGGGATGAGCCACAACCTCTATATGATTTCCCACAAGATCCTCAACCACAAGAGGAACCATGGGAGGAGCCAACAGACCCTTACAACACCCACCCCATCCCTGATGTACCCTCTTATCCTACTAAGCCGTCACCTACAGATGACACCGTAGTCTTCAATCAACTCTTAGACAGGGCAGCACAATTCCACAATGTAGATATGCATAATGACCCTGTTGAGGAAGACTTCTTATTTGACACCTTCCCCACTTCAGAAAAAAGTGTTAAAACACTTCCCATGTTGAAAGGAGTTCTGAAACATGCACCTGACGTATTTAAGGATACAGCCAGGGCACGGGTAATCAACCCCAGAATAGAAAAGAAGTATAGGGCAGCTCCTACAGACCCTACTTACATCAGGGGACAGTTACCACTAGACTCACTGGTAGTGGCCAATGCACGTAAACGGGCCAACTCCCAAACAGGGGAAGCACCTCCCCCTGATAAAGAGTCAAAAATACTGGAAGCATCAGGCAAAAGGGTAGCAGCACAAGCCTCCAACTCATGGAGGATTGCTAATACACAAGCCCTACTGGATCGTTAAGACAGGGCGCATTATGATCAACTCGAAAGCCTAATGCAACACCTGCCTGAGCCCTTTAAAGCACAAGCTGATGACCTCATACAAGAGGGAAAATTTATAACATATGCCTCCATCAAATGCGCGCTTGACGCAGCAGACACCGCAGCTAGGTCAATTAACACTAGCGTCTTATTACGCAGACATGCATGGCTGGGTATTTCCGGTTTTAAGAATGAGGTGCAGTCCACCATTCTTAAACAACCTGTCAATCAACCTTTTCTGTTTGGCCCTGCTGTCGACACCATTTTGGATAAAATGAAAAAAGACACAGAAACCGCAAAATCAATGGGGGCATTGCAATTTCAGCAACACAGAGGCTCCTTTTGGTGCTCCTCATACAGGGCAACTACACAAGGAAATACCTCGCAAACATTTGCCTCATACAAAAGTAACATACAAGGTTCCTTCACCAACAACACAAACAGAGGAGGTTATAGGGGCAACAGTAATAAGGGAAGAGGACATGGAGGCAATAACACCAGAGCCTCCACTGCCACAAAACAGTGACTTCATTACGTTGCCTCCAGACCACATAACACCGGTCGGAGGCAGACTCCAACAGTTCCTACCTGTCTGGCACGCAATTACCACGGACATGTGGGTGAGAGAAATTATCCAGTTTGGTTATTGCCTAGAACTGACTTCTACACCACCAAACATACCACCCAGACATCGTCCTGTGTCCACGGAACACATCACCCTGCTCCAACAAGAGGTGAAATGCATGCTAGAAAAGGGGGCCATAGAGCAAGTCCCTTTCCACCAGCAAGGGATACGAGTAAACTCCCTATAATTCCTTATTCCCAAGAAGGACGGCTCCCTCAGGCCAATATTGGACCTCAGACCCCTAAATCAATATATACTATCGGAACACTTCCATATGATCATACTACAGCAAATGCTCCAACGCGGAGATTTCCTAGCAACGCTGGACCTCAAGGATGCGTATTTTCACATACCCATCCATCCATCCCACAGAAAATACCTCAGGTTCACAATAGAAGGTCAACATTACCAATTCACGGTTTTGGCCTTCGGGGTTACCACGGCTCCAAGAGTGTTTACAAAATGCTTAGCGACAGTGGCAGCACATCTCAGAAGGCAACACATCCATGTGTACCCCTATCTGGACGATTGGCTAATACAAGCGTAATCGTACAAACAGTGCGCAGCACACACATCTCAAACACTTCAGTTGCTGCACAGACTAGGGTTTTCCATCAACTACCCAAAATCGCATCTGGAACCATCCCACGCACTACAGTACCTGGGAGCCACTATAAATACCTCAGTAGCAAAAGCATATCCAAACTCAGCAAGGATAGCCAGCATGCAGATACTCATTTGGAAATTCCTGCCCTAACACTCTCTGCCAGCTCGAATCTTTATGCAGCTCATATGCATGATGGCCTCCTGCATATTCATCGTTCCCCCATGCCAGACTCCAGATGCGCCCATTACAAGAATGCCTAGCACAGCAATGGAACCAAGCTCGAGGACAACTAAAAGACCTAGTGTTGGTAGACAGTCGCGCTCACAACTCTCTGCAGTGGTGGAACCCACAAAACCTTTCCATGGGGCGACTGTTCCAAGAGCCGGTTCCACAAATAGTACTAACAGCGGACTCATCACTGACAGGCTGGGGAGCCCATCTCCTTCAATACATAGTGCAAGGGCTCTGGACAAACAAACAGAAAAAGCTACATATCAACCAACTAGAATTGCTAGCGATATTCCTAGCCCTGAAAGCATTTCAGAAGTACTTGTACAGCAAGACGGTGTTGATCCGGACGGCAACATTACCGCAATGTACTATATCCAGAAACAGGGAGGAACACACTCTCCACAGCTGTCCCACCTGGCACAAAGCATATGGAAGTGGGCGATTCCCAAAAACATTTTTCTCCTAGCAGAACACCTTCCAGGGAAGGACAATGAGATTGCCGACCTGCTCAGCAGGCACAGCCAACAACTACACGAATGGGAGATTCACCCCCAAGTTCTCCAGCCATTCTTCGAAGAGTGGGGTCACCCAGAGGTAGACCTGTTTGCCACAAAAGAAAACTCCAAATGCCAGTACTTTGCCGCCAGGTTCCCACATCCGTTGTCACAGGGCAATGCGATATGGATGAACTGGTCAGGCAGATTTGCGTACGCTTTTCCCCCAGCACCGCTGATGGCACACAAACTGCGGCAACACTCACTCACGCTAATCCTAGTTGCTCCCACATGGGCGAGACAACCGTGGTACACAACGTTCCTAGAACTTTCAGTAGTTCCTCATCAAAGACTGTGCCTAGCTCCCCATCTTCTAACTCAGAACCATGGAGAAATCAGACACCCAGATCCCAATCAGATGAACCTAGCGATCTGGCTCCTGAGGTCTTAGAGTTAGGATACCTTAACTTGCCCCAAGACGACCAACCACACGAGCGTGCTATGCAGCTAAATGGAAGAGATTTGTTATTTACTGCAACAATAACCAAATCAACCCATTAGACGCTTCCATACAAAACATTATATGTTACCTGCTGCATTTGCAAAGATATAACTTAGCATACTCTTCTATATGACTACACCTCGCTGCTATAGCAGCATACCTTCAAAACAGGCAACGCCTTTCACTGTTTAGAGTACCAGCAATCAAAGCCTTCATGGAGGGTTTAAAAAGGGTGATCCCTCCAAGACACCCCCCTCCCCAGTCTGGAATCTCAATATAGTACTTACCAGACTTATGGGCCCTCCTTTCGAACCTCTACATTCATGCGAACTACAGTTCTTAACGTGGAAGGTTGCATTCTTGGTTGCCATTACCTCACTCAGAAGAGTGAGCGCATTACAAGCATTAACAATCCAAGAACCTTTCATGCAAGTACATGCCAACAGGGTGGTTCTTAGAACCAACCCTAAGTTCATGCCTAAGGTTGTATCCAATTTCCATATCAACCAATCAATAGATCTGCCAGTATTCTTTCAAAATCCACAGTCAGTAGCTGAGAGAGCCCTACACACATTAGATGTGAAAAGAGCCCTACTTTACTACATAGACCGAACTAAATAATTTAGGAAGACAAAACAACTATTTGTTGCTTTTGCACCACAACACAAAGAAAATCCTATTTCAAAGTCAGGAATAGCCAGATGGATAGTTGAGTGCATTCAAATATGTTATCAAAAGGCAAAACGCACTTTAACCGCCCCCCCCCCCCAAGAGCACACTCTACAAGAAAAATGGGGGCATCCATGGCTTTCCTAGGAAATATTCAATATTCCTCTTGAAGACATCTGTAAGGCAGCCACATGGACCACCATACACACTTTCACAAAACACTACTGTGGAGACGTGCAAGCAAAACCGCAAGCTGCTGTAGGCCAGGCTGTCCTCCAAACTCTTTTTCAAACTGCTGCAGCTGGCACAGGTAGCCACCGCTAGAGGAGATACTGCTATACAGTCTATGCACAGATATGAATTCAGCAGCCCACATGCCTCGAACGGAATATGCTACTTACCAGTATGCATCTGTTCTTGGCATGTAGGGCTGCTGAAATTCATATCGCCCGCCCTCCTCCACGGTGCCTGTCGCAGCTGCAGCATTATCTTTGGCATGGCCATCTCTTACTTTCCTATCTCCATCTCTGCCACAATGGCGAAAAACAATCTGAGGATGGAGAAAATGCCCATGCGCACTGTAGTCTAGGGGAAGTCACCTATCTTGTGATACTTCGAAGACTCTTCCAAGACAACAAAGTGCAATCATCTGGACCCAACACTAGGCGGCGATCTATGCACAGATATGAATGTCAGCAGCCCTACACGCCAAGAACAGATGCATACTGGTAAGTAGCATATTCCTTGCTAGATATGAGAACTCTCATGTAATTACTTTGCAAGGAAGCAATAACGTTGGTGAACACAATAGGTACAGGAGTTGCTGAAGGCAACTCAAGTCTAGGCACACGTTAGCATTGAGCTCAATGCATTGTTACCTTAAAAGTACAGTTGTTTACACTACAGATTACTTTAGTAGTTCCAGGACTTGATCCTAGATTCAGTCCTGGGGTGTAAGCTGTGTGCCATCCCTGCAACCCACTTCCTTTGGTAAAGGTAAGACACCCGTCTGGCTGGGTGCACTATACCACTGGTGAAGGTACAGTTGCATGAGCACTGTACCCCTACAGAGATTCCATTCGTAGACGTAAGTGCAGTAAAGCCATAAAGAGTATATGGTCTGGGAGTTTGTCATTACATACTCCACAGCACCATAATGGCTTTACTGAATTCTGGTAAGTTTGGTAGCATAATAAACACACACTGATGCCAGTGTGGGATTTATTATATAATGCACTCGGAGGGCATCTTTCAGATGCCCCCTGAAAAACGACCCGCCTCTTGTGGTTTCCCTGACTGGTAAACACCAGCATGCCACCACAAGACATGTTTCTGGACCCTTGGAGCGGGAGCCTTTGCTCCCTGAGCCCAGAAATAAAGCCGTCCCTGGCAGAGGTGTTTAAACCTTCCCCAGGTCAGTTAGAGCCATCTGTGGCAGGGGAGCTTCAAAGGCCTTGCCACTTTTGTAATGCAACCCCAGCCTCTTCTGCTATCAGGAGAAGGCCCCCTTCTTGTCTCTCTCTTCCTTTTCGGCTAGAAGATAGGTGGGAAAAATTACAACAGACCAGAGGGTATGGCCACCTCTGCCAACCCCACTCTTCAGGTGGGGGAGGAAAGGTGAAGCCCACTCTTCAGTGCCGCCATCTGCAGATGGCAGGCACTCTTCAATCAGGATTAGGGATTGTGCCCACTCCCCCACGTCGGATGAGCACTCCAAGGGTTTAGTCTCCCTAAGGTCAGTAGTCCATTGGCTACTTACCTTAAGACCTCTAAAACTCCCCCTAATTACAGTATTTAGGGGGCAGCACTCAACCAAGAAGGGAGCTTCCCACAACCTACAAAGGACGAAAGAAGATGCCCAGCAGAGGAGACTGCAGGGAAGAACTGACTTGTTCCCATCGCTACCCGCCCGTCTTCAGTTTCTAGAGATCCTGCGCCAAACGTTGCCTTGTCCTGCAGCCACCGATGTCTAGAACCCCTGGGAGGACTGACTGCCTTCCGACGTCTACGGCTAGATTCAGAGTGGCTAGCGGTCCCAGCGAGGTCCCTCAGCTCTCCAGAGTCAGTCTACTGTGGGTTGACCCCCTCCAGGACTCCCCGACTTTGCCTGCAGCCTCTGCACGGAGACCCTCTGTTGGAAGCTGGCCCTGTATATACTATACCAAAATGATTTATAGTGTGCACTGCGTCTATTGGCACCCCAAAGGTAGGCAGAGGTAGAAGTAGATAGCACCTGGCTCTCTATTTGTGGTAGTGTGGGCGAGCAGTAAGGCTTTATTAGAGGGTAGTGTGAAGCATTTTGCTGTACACACTCAGGCAGCAAGTGATATCACACAGTCAAAGACTGAACTCAGACCAATTTGTGTGTATCAAAAATATTATGTTCGAGATCAAATGCTTTGCATACTCCTGCCATCAAGTGTTGGGTCTGGATGTTTGCAAGTTTTTCCTCTATGAAATCTTTCCAGTCACAAGGTAAGTTGACTTCTCATTTTGTGATAGTGCGCATGGGCATCGACTCCATTGTTGGATTGTTTTTCGTGTTCGGGCATGTATTGCTGCGCTCCGGTTCAAAACAGTCTTTCGGGATCCCCTCGGTGCACAATCTACTCTACCCTCGAAGGTATTGTTTTCAAACGTTTTACCACTTCTCCGCGTATTGTATCCGTCGAGGTAAACCTCAATTTTGATCGGAAACCTTCAGGAAGGCTGTCCGGCCTTACCGTCTCAGTCTACCGGCAGTCAATTGAACGGACTCCATTCAAATTCTGTCCTTGGTGCCACGCGAAGTATCCGCGCACTGACTCTCACAAAGTGTACAACTTATGCCTGTCTCCGGAGCACAAAAAACAAGACTGAAGCGTGTAAATCTTTCCGATCGAAGAAACGCTCCATGATTGTCTAGCTAGACGTCATAAAATGTAGAATCAAACCATTGACTACACGCCGAACATTTTCGGTGAGGGGTCCGAGCACAAATTCAACGCACAAGGGGCAGAGGAAGAAGAATTTGTCTATTCCAGAATCGGACTCTGAGATTGAAGAAGACTTGTCACAAGGTCAGCGTCCCTTGAGTACCGAACACCCCATGCCCCAAAATCCAAATCAGCCCAAACAAAAGGCTTCGGTTCCCCCCCTGCCTTCGGGTCACGGTCGAAACCTCAGTAAGCCTCAGTAAGCCTTCCGGCTCGGGATCGAGTCGGCCAAAGTCAGGCACCGAGCCGAAACCTTCAGGCTCAAAGCCGAAAACCGATTTGGAGCCGAAATCACTGACACAGAAATGAAAGATGGTTTCGCAACCGAAATCTTCTGCGCCGAAAAGTCTCCCCATCCTGGCACAAAAATCTTTGGCGCCGAAACCAAAAAAAGTTCTTCTGAAGCCAGATTCCGATTTTCAACGTTACACCAAACCCAAAACAAAAGGAACTTTATGTAAATCCACATACAAGGCATGTACTTTCTAAACTGCCTCAGAAACGCAAGCCTGAATCGGGGGACACTTTTATCATATTTCTTTGAAGAAGAATGTAAGTACTAACCTCTCCTCCTCCTCCTTCACTACATTCCCCATTTGATCATTTACCCATTACACCAACTAATTCTCAACCACCACCACCTGATGGTTGATGATGACTTAGACGGGGGGGGCAACATTTCACCAATAGATCCCTAGAAGGACTACAACACTGATTCACCCACAGATAATGACCTAGATCTTTACCTTGCAAATCCTTCCCCTCCTGACATTAATGTGGGATATATTGAAATACGAGCTAGAGCAGCAGAATATCATGGAATACAGTTATACAAGAAATCTCTGGAGGAAGATATCCTATTTGAAACACTCAGTAAACACACAAAGGGCTAGCCACACTCTACCCATGCTCAAAGGTATGATGAGACATGCCGATGATATTTTTAAAAGACGGATTGCGTGCTCATATTCTCACACCAAGAATAGACTAAGAATATAAGCCTGCTCCCTCAGATCCAGCCCTCATTAAAGGGCAGTTCACCTACACTCTTTGATTATTTCTAATGCCCATAAACGAGGCAATTCACAAACTACAGGGCACGCACCCCCTCCAGACAAAGAGTCAAAACTGTTAGGCGCCTCTGGTAAAAGAGTAGTCGCTCAAGCAGCAAATCATTGGTGCATTGCTAACACCCAAGCCCTACTAGCCAGGTATGATGGCACACTGGGATGAAATGGCGCAACGGCTCCAATATCTTACAGATGAGCACAATGTAAAAGCTAAAGATTTAGTGCAGGCAGGGAAGCTCATCTATAATTCATCAATTTGATGTGCTTTAGATGCTTTGGACACAGCAGCTCAAGAGATCAACACCAGTGTATTATTAAGGAGACATGCATAGTTAAGGATTTCTGGCTTCAAACCTGATGTCCAACAGTCCATTTTAAATACTCTTTTCAACAAAGATCATCTCTTTGGCCCCGAAGTAGATACATTATTATAAAAGATTAAAAAAGATTCAGAAGTAGCCATGTCCATGAGAGCTGTGCAGTCCCCTTCTAATCGGGGCTCCTTTTGTCGCTCTTTCTATCGTGGAGGGTCAAAAACCATGTCCTCAGATCATACTACCACCTCGTACAAAGGCAACAATCAATCTTCCTCTGCAAGAGGTTTCTTTAGAGGAGGGTACAGAGGTAACAATAGTAATGGTAGGGGCAAAGATTCCACACCACGAAATTCCCCCTCCCCTAACAAGCAGTGACTTGCCTACAATTCCCCCGATCATTTAACACCTGTTGGGGGACGTCTTCCTCAATTTCTCCCTATTTGGCAATCTATCTCTACAGACTAATGGGTGTTAGGAATTATCCAATGTGATTATTGCCTGTAGCTTACCGACACCCCTCCAAACATTCCTCCACGCTCTAAAAAAATGTCACCAGTACATTTACACCTATTCAAACAGGAAGTCTAGTCTCTTTTGCTAAAAGGAGCCATACCGTACCATTACAATATCAAGGGTCAGGCGTGTACTCCCTATGCTTTCTAATTCCCAAAAAGGACGGCTCCTTGAGACCAATTCTGGACCTCGGAGAGCTATACCACTACATACGGTCAGAACATTTCCACATGGTGACACTTCAACAAGTGCTCCCACTTCAACCAGAGCAGGGCCAAACTGGGAACCAAAACCGGCCCTGGCAAAGTGCATGTCTGCCCCCCAGAGGTTTGTGGATGCGGCCGAGCTGTTTGCCAGGGCCGGTTTCAGCCAAATTTGTTACAGGGTACGATATTGCAGCTCTGCCGCAAAAACGGCCCTGTAACAAAAACGGGCCAAAAACCGTCCCCCACCCTGGCAACCCACCAGAAAAATGCCCGGTGCCCGCTATGGCCAGTCCTACCCTGTACTAGAGGGCGACTTTATGTATACTCTAGACTTAAAGGACGCATATTTCCACATTCTGATTCATCCCACTCATCGAAAATACCACCGATTCATGATAGCGGGTCACCATTACCAATTCAAAGTACTACCTTTTGGAGTCGCCACTGCTCCCAGGGTATTTACCAAATGCCTGGCAGTAGTCGCTGCCCACCTGACAAGACAGAACATCCACGTCTTCCCATACCTGGACGACTGGCTTAACAAAGCCAGCACTTACCAAATGTGTCTTCATTACACTCAAGCCACTATTCACTTACTTCACCAACTAGAATTTACAGTGAACTGGTTAAAGTCTCACCTACAGCCTTCGAACTCACAAACCTATCTGGAAGCCTCAATAAATACTCAAACAGCTCTGGCCTCTCCCAGTACAGCCAGAATTCACAGCATTCAGTCCCTTCTCACTCAGTTTCAACCCAACCAATCATTACCAGCAATAGTGTTCATGCAATTGCTAGGGATGATGGTGTCTTGCATTGTAGTGGTTCCCCACGCAAGACTTCACAGAATGTTTAGCAAGTCAGTGGAACCAGTCCCAGGGTCAGTTAACCGATCTAGTGTTGGTAGATGGCCACACCCATCGCTCTCTGCAGTGGTGAAGCCCACAGAATGTATCCAAAGGGCAGCCCTTTCTCTACCCTGTTCCACAGACCGTGCTAATAGCATACTCATCGCTCACTGGTTGGGGCGCTCACCTACTGTATTGCACAATCCAAGGGTTATGGAGTCTGACATACAAGAGTTTCCATTTAAATCACCTAGAGCTACTAGAAATGTTTTTCAGTGCTCAGAGCTTTTCACTTGCCTCATAGGCAAAGCAGTCCTAGTCCGCACAGACCACATGAAAGCGAACTTGTACAAGCCATTTCAAAATGGGCTATACACCACAAAAAGTAATTTACTTTTAGCATGTTTGAAGTTTTTCAATATTCCATGTAAACCAATTCCACACTGGGAACAATTTTCAAGAAAAGCAGTTAATGCAATCCTATGGGAGGAAATGGAGTTAACGGGTCACGGGTAAGTAGTTATTTGTGGGAGTTGGTATTCTGAGCTTAGTAAAAATCCTTGTAGCATGTGTAGCTGTAGATGCACAAGCTCTACATATGTCCAAACAGACTGGCGGGGGAGAAAATCTCAAGTGATGACTTTACTTAATCAATTGTGGGCTACGGAATCTTGTGACTCAAAGCTTCTTAAAAGAAAAACAACTTGCACATGTCCGTACCCAACACTAAATGGCAAGAGTTTGCAGGACATGTGACTGCAGCTCTACAAGCTACAAACACATGGTTACAGGGTAAGTAATATGTTCGAGGCATATGAGCTGCAGATAGTACACTTTTGCATAGAACCCCATCTGCTGTTGGGCTCAGATGCTTGCACCTTGTTGTTTTGGAAGAAGTCTTTTGTGGTCCCGAGATAGGTGACTCCTCCCTTGGACGATAGTGTGCATGGGCATCAACTCCATCTTCAGATTGTTTTTTTCCACCATCGGGTTTGTATGTAACTACTGCGCTCCGGTCCGGCACCATATTCTCCAAACCTTTTCGACGCGCAAGCCATCATAGACTCAACGGTATTGTTTTCGATCGTGTGATCTTCGACACGCTCCTTAAATACTCGATTCCGGTCATCGACTTGGGCCGCTGGGCCTATCAACGCCATTCGGGCCTACGGCTCATGGAAAGGACTCCATTTAAAAAATGCCCCCAGTGTGGAGCTAAATTCCCACAGAGTGACCACCACAAGGTCTGTAACTTCTCTCTCCTGAGCACGACTAGAATAATTGCCAAGCCTGTGCCTCCTTTAGATCCAAAAAGACCATCTGTGATCGCTGGGCCCGACGACACATCATGGCGCAACAGGCAGCTCCGGCCCGGTGGACATCTTCGATGAAGGCCCCGATGTTCCGGAAGAGTATTCTAAGGATCTGCAAATCGTGTCCAAAGCGGACGACTCCGACTCAGACCACCCCATCACTCCAGGCCAACAAGTGAGTACAACTGTCCCTCCCCCAATCCCACCTTCAAAAAAGAAGGCCCTGGTCAAGACTTTGCCTGCTGGCCCCAGTCGCGACCAAAAATAAGCTTCAAAAGCCCCGCCCCCGCCCTCGGGCTTTGCTCTGAAGATAAAGGACAAGCCTTCCGGTAACTCGGGACCGAGCAAACCGCATATCACTGTCCCACAGGCGCCATAGGCACCGAAGCACGGAGTGCAACCTGCTCCCAAAAAGACCTTTACACCGACCTCCCCCGTGCCGAAGGAAAAGCTTTTGGATCCGAAACATTCGGAACTGAAAAAGATGTCCGCCTCCACATTGAAGCCAAAGGACCCAAAAACACCTTCCAAGGCTCTGGAGCAGAATTCCAAACCTCGCTCGGACCCGAAAAAAACGGCGCAGAAAGTATCTACAGAAGAGGAAAAACTTTTTCGACCGGCTCCTATCGATCCAAAACAAAAAATACTCCACATAGACCCTAAAACAGGACATGTGTCTATTGTTCCACACAACAAAAGGAAATTGGACTCCCCAGGCATTCCTGCAGTGCCTGTAAAGGACTGTGCTACTTCACCTTTACAACCCTCTCCTCCTGTTCTTCCTTCTAAGCCTGTCTCTCCTCCACACTCTCCTATTCTTTCACCAAACTCACCACTACCACCCAGTAATGAGGATTTAGGAGATGGGGACACAACACTGACCCTGTTGATGCCTGGTTGCGCATCTCTGGCTTCGAACAGGAGGTACAAATAATTATCCTCAATCAGCCATTCAATCAGCAACAACTTTTTGCACCGGCTGTAGACACCGCTCTAGAGAAAATGAAAAAGGACACCGAGACTGCTAAATCCATGGGAGCATTGCAGTCTCCATCCACACATGGTTCCTTTAGACGCTCCTTTTATAGGGGAGCATCTAAAAACATCAATACAGACACTGCTTCATACAAAAACACCACACAAACATCCCCCAATGGGATATTTTAGAGGTGGATACAGGGGAAATAACAACAAAGGAAGAGGCCGAGGTAACAACAACACTTGCACCTCTCCCAGTAATAAGCAGTGACTTCCCTCCACGCCATTCCACTCCAGTCGGAGGAAGACTATCATAGTTCCTACCTATCTGGAATTCCATCACTACAGACAAGTGGGTAAGACAAATTATCCAATATGGTTACTGACTGGAACTTACTTCTACTCCGCCCAAAATACTACCCAAACAACGCTCAATGTCCGGGGAACATCTTAACACTCCTCAAATAAGAGGTTCTTTTACTGCTTCAAAAACAGGCAATAGAACCAGTTCCCATACAACATCAGGGAGCAGGGGTTTACTCCCTGTATTTCCTAATTCCCCAAAAAGACGGAAGCTCAAGGCCAATACTGGACCTCAGACCTCTCAATTTGTACATACAAGCACGGGCAGAGGACGAGGTTCCTCCATGCCCAGACCCACCTTGTTCCTGATGTTTCCTCTGCTCCAGTCCTTGGAGCCGAATCTTCTCCCGGTCACACAGGGTCCTCCTGGAGAAAGATTGACAAATCTCACAGGCTTCTGGGACATGGGAGGAATGGAGACAGAGTATGCATACTCTGTGGGGGTCCGATTTGGCCTTCTTCCTGGCACACTCAGGGCACTTATCGAATAAAGCAGGCATATTCGACAGAAAGAGTGTGCAAAACTGCCCAAAAACCACAGCAGAAGGAAGAGGAAGACCCCAGACGTTGAGTGAAACACTCAACACTTTAAAAGTGCCAAAATTGAAGAGAAAAAACGCAAAATGGGAGAGCTAAATGCTCCAGGGGACTGCTAGCAGGAGCTGGAAAAAAGAACTGAAAGTAAAAGGACTTTGGCTGTGCATCCTGGGATACCGAGGGTCTCTGGAGAGTTCCTTAAAGACATGGTATCCCTTTTCAAGACACATAATGGCAGCCTATGGGGGCTTGTCTGTCCAACCCTTCCTCTATCATTTCAACGATTTTGGTGAAGGGGAGTTTTCCCTGTGAGGAAAACTTGGCAAAAAAGTCTTAAACCTGACATGGTGGGCTATCCTTTTCACTGTTTAGATGAAGTGGTGGCCTTTCTAGCCTTATATATGTTAGGCTGCATTATTTGTCTTAATTATCTCCTAAGTGTCTATGCAGGACTGCAAAGAAGACCGCTTAAGAGATTATTTTTGATTGCTCCGGGGTCCACGCACATGGGCGGGACTATTCACTAGTTTATGACTATAACAGAGATACCCCTACTACAGAACTGGAGTTACAGGTAAGAAACTACTCCTTTTAAGGAAGCCAGACGCCCCACTACTAGAGCTTGCTATGCAGCCAAATGGAAAAGATTTGTTATTTACTGCAAAAACAAGAAAATTGACCCATTAGATGCTTCAATACAAAACATCCTTTGCTATTTGCTCCATCTACATAGATGCAATCTTGCATACTCATCAATAATATTGCATCTGGCTGCCCTTGCCACCTACTTACAAAACATTCAACATTTGTCATTGTTTTAATTACCTGCTTTCAAAGCCTTCATGGAAAGAATTAACACCTTCCGTGCTCATGACTAGCTCAGCTTGTCATGAGGCACGGTGTCGTTGTGTTCATGACGAGCTCAGCTCATCATGACTTGCGCGGCGTTCACACGCGGGGATAATTCCCCTGCTGTGCTGAGCGTTCGACTAAAACGGGCGTGGTCATGGCACACATGGCGAGCTCAGCTCGTCATGAGCACAGCGCCACCGTGCAGCGTGACGAGCCGAGCTAGTCACAAGCACCGTGGCGCTGCGCGCACCCCCCTCTCCCCCCAGCGCTGTGGGGGAATTAGCCCTGCGGCGCAGGGTTTAAAAGGATAATTCCACCCAGCCTGCCACCATCTCCAGTGTGGAACCTAAACATTGTTCTTATTAGACTCATGGGTCTCCCATTTGAGCCTTTACACATGCGAATTACAATTCCTTACATGGAAAGTAGCGTTCCTTGTCGCAATCACCTCTCTTAGGAGAGTAAATGAGATCCAGGCTTTAACCATACAAGAACCATTTTTACAAATACATCCAAACAAATTGGTTCTTAGAACTAATCCAAAATGTCTTCCAAAGGTAATTACTGCTTTCCATCTTAATCAATCAATAGAGTTACCAGTGTTTTTCCCAAACCCTGATTCAGTAGCAGAGAGCTCTTCACACGCTCGACATCAAAAAAGCTTTACTTTATTACATAGACAGGACTAAACCCTTTAGGAAAATAAAACAACTGTTTGTAGCTTTGTCTCCACCTCATAAAGGCATAAACCCCATCTCCTAAACTGGAATTGCCAGGTGGATAGTCAAATGTATTCAAATATGCTATCAAAAAGCAAAACACACTTTAGCAATTCCCCCTAGAGCCCATTCAACACACAAATAGGGACGTCCATGGCATTCTTAGGGAACATTCCCCTAGAACACATTTCTAAAGCAGCAACTTGGTCTACTACACACACCTTCACCAAACACTATTGTGCTGATGTGCAGGCCAAGCAACAAGCTTCTGTGGGCCAAGCTGTTCTTATGACACTTTTTCAAACTTCTGCAACAAATACAGGTGACCACCGCTAGGGAAGACACCGCTGTACAGTCTATGCAAAAGTGTACTATCTGCAGCTCATATGCCTCGAACGAAAAATGCTACTTACCAGTATGCATCTGCTCTTGGCATGTAGAGCTGCAGAGTAGTACACGCCCACCCCCCTCCCCGAGACCTGTATCTGTTCCAGTTTGTTATCTTAATTAGATACACTTACATGGACATCTATTATATTTCTTACAAACTCCATCATTTCCCTTCATGGCGAAAAACAATCTGAAAAGGGAGTTGATGCTGGAGTCGCCTATCTCGTGACCACAAAAGACTTCTTCCAAGACAACAACAAGGTGCAAGCATCCAAGCCCAACACCAGATGGCGATCTATGCAAAAGTGTACTACTCTGCGGCACTACATGCCAAGAACAGATGCATACTGATAAGTAGCATTTTCCTTTCCTTTTTTGGCCCATGTGCTGCAGTAGAGTACATGATGTGCATACTCCTCTGTAGGCCTTGGAATGTTACAAGTTTTTCTTGAAGCTCTTTTAAGATGACTTTTGTTGTCTCCCTTGAAATCCATTGTACACTAGCACACAGACACCACCTCAGATTGTGTTTTGTTTTTTTCCACCATCCGGTTCAGCTGTGTTTCAAGTGCTTTGGAATTGGTAAAGCTGTACCTTTATAGATTTTGACACTGGATATGCAGAGACCTGACACAGTAGCATCAAGCACACCAGCCAGCAACCATGGATCACACTGAAGACCCCAGGGCCAAGTCGTATGAGATGGATTAATTTCAGGGGCAATTATGAAAAGCTCTCCATTTTAAGTTTTGCCCCACTTGGCAAAAGCAAGTTCTCCAGTTCTGAGCAATGTCTGTTTTGTAAACTTTGTCAGTGATGCCAAAGAGACAGAAGGTCGGACTCAACTGAGTCATTGTCTGGTGCAGTTGCTGAGGTTGTCAAAGAATTGAAGTCTGTAGACCATTTGGGTTGCCCATCCAGTAAGCTGAATGCCCAACTGGAGCAGTGCCCAGTCACTATTTCTTGCAGACTCTACCTCCGGAGACCAAGGTTCTACAGTGGCCCAGTGAAGCCTGCTTTTAGGACTTGGGACCTCATCTCTGATTCAGGCCTTGACACCATGGTCTGTCGCAACACTCTCAACTTCTAAAGGGCACTTTCACTAAGCATGCCATGCACCAGCACCCCGAGGAATAGCTACCTAAGGAGTCCTGACTCCACAGCTACGAAAAGAACATCATGCCTTTGAGGGAGCAACCTCAAACCAAAGCTTTGACTACAGTCGATGCCTCTTGTGGTGTCCGACACCACTCCACACTGAAAACAACCTTTGACTCCAGAGGAGTCAAGATACGTAGAAATCCCAGTCCAAAATCTGCTTCAGGTAGTTCTCTTTGAATATGTATCAAGCCTCCAGAACATGGGCTGGAAAAGTCCCATGTCCCACAGACAACACAGCTGGATGTACTGCAGCATTATTTATGTAGATCTTACCACAGGTCATATTGCTCTGTTTTTGTACCCCTCACAGCCACTACACAAAACAATATGCTTACATTTGATGTGAGTACAGAGGATATCAATGCATTACTTTTCCCTAACCAGAGAAAAGTGATCACCTTTGAAGCACAAGTACCCACACAACTCTTTACCTCAGCTTTTGTATTCTTATTCAGATAAAGATCTTTTCTGATTGATACTTGCACCTACAGATTCCTCACCTTTTGACTATCCCTTGCATCTGTCTGGCTCTTAAAACTTTCAAATAGCTCTCCCATGCCTGTAGGGGGAGCAACAGCTCCATCATGAGATTGCACATGACTTCCTATGACATCACTGGAGCCTTATAGCGCCCGCGTCGATGAGCTGATTTCAGTTTTTTCTGCACCATCGAAGCACTTCAAAGCTCATTCACTGTCCTCAGGATTGTTTGTTAGATTTCTCGATTTTTTTTTTTAAACTTTTTTTTCTCCCCAAATTTTCAGGTGCAATTTTCTTCTGACTATCACTGCCGAAACAAACCGGGTTCAAGTTATGTTTAGAGTTCAAGGGTCAGAAGTCCAATACAGACCGTCTTACCATCTGTCTCTGGTGCCTGAACTCCAACCGCACCAACGCCTGCAAATCCTGTTTTAAAATGCATCCCAAGGCACTTAAGGAATGGGAAGCCAAGATGTTCCTGACCATAGCACGGGATGAATGGCAGGGACGTCTGAAACCACAACTAATATCTAATCCTCCATTACTCCATTCTTCAAAATCATCGAACAAGAAGCATTAGAAAAAGAAACAACACAAAACCCAACTTGGAATTTCTAGAAGTCGCCAAGACCTTCCACTTCGTCCTGCATTGGAACCAGAGTGACTCAAAAGATTGATGCCGCGGCTTCGTTCGACCTGCCACTGGTTCCAGCCAGTGTTCCTTCTGTGAGGTGACTCCATGGCCCCAGTCTGGACACCCATACTCGTAGTTTCCAGCATTTGGAACAGAACTTACATTTTTCTTGAATGCAATGTTCTGTATGTTTAAAAGAGCTATGATCTCATCTGCTGCGCCGGCTGGCCTATTCCTTGGGAGGTTTTCCGGCGCCCTATCAATTGGCACACTTCACACCATTATTCTCGTTGCCACAAGTGTCCTGGGCATCTACAACCCCTCCTCCGACAGTTCAGATGCGGGAATCATCGCCTCCTTTACCTTTTCTGGCCTCATCACCACCAGACCACAACCACACACCGCACCATCAGTGCCACTAGCGACTCTGCCTCTTATGCTTCATCACTATAGACTGGAAGCACAGAGGCTAGTGAAAGAAATATATGTATTGAGAGAAGCGGACCCCAAACCCAAGAAGATTCAGCTTCTGTAGAAGGTACTGGGCACATTCTGAAGTACCCGGACTTCAAAAACTTGAAAGATGGAAGTGGCTTCAATAGCTCCCTGTAGTGGGTAACTGTTCTCCCCTACGGGGCTTTCTCTCCCTGAAGTGACATAGAAGTAGAATTGCTGATTTACAAATTACACCAATAGAGGTAAAATACAACGTTCTGAGAAGTGCTTCATTCTGCCTCCCATACTACAGGTCCGATCTTCTTTTTAATGAAGCGCTGGCGTAACCTATCTTGGCGAAACCAACGACTTTCATGGCCATTTGCAGACAATAGCTCGCCGTTACAAAACAACCCCTGTCTACACATCAATCTCCAGAAAGCCGGATAGTCCAAGGTTCTTGTTCCTCCTAATTGACTACAGGATCGTTTCCATCCACATCTGTGGGAAGTCGAAGATAATCAACCAATATGCCAAACAGGGTTTGCCGATGGAAGTATGGCTTCCAGGTCCATCTATACCACCTGACTTATTGTAAGAAATGTGCATGCCCTAATAAACTCTGCTCAAACGGACTTAGCAGTCATCTCTCATGTCTTCTGAGATTCAGGCACGCTCCACAGAACTCATAATTGATGGCTAGGTCACTGCAAAGAAGGTGATAGATTCTGGCCATGATACTACGGACTCAGAAGCTAGAGCTATGGGGTCTTTGGTCTCCCAACGTAGATACGCCAGGTTGTGGAACTCTGGCTTCTCTCGGGACTCCCCAACAACACGCATGGACTTGCTATTCAATGCACCTTGTCTCTTAGGTGCTAAGGCGGACTCAGAACTTGAGAGATCCAAAGAGAGTAAAGCTACAGCTAGATCCCTCCATCAGCAGTCGCAATCTAGGCATTACAGGAATTTAAGAAGTTTTGCAGACTTAGTAAATGCTTCTCATTTCAAGGGCCTCATCAGTATGCAGTTTGGCAGAAACAGGAAAACCCCTGGTAAAGACAATACAGAGGACATGGCAGACGAAAACGTGCCCTACACTTAGTCCCGCCTCTTCTTCCTCATGCGCTCCCCAGTCACCACAGGGAAGAAGCCCTAATTTCGCCTTCTCAGAACACGTGCTACCCTTTGGAGGAACAGCTTTAAGATTAAAGTGGAACCCTTCATTTCGCTGTGCCTCACCCCTTACCCTTGATTCCTTGTGTTTTGAGCAAGAGATTTGCCTCGACTGGGACCAAGTAATCTTAATTGCCCTGGACTAGCCATGTAGGGTGTGGGTTGCAGACCTTATTTACCTCCATCCGACTTTAGCTCAATCTCCCTCAGTGACCTCCTCTCAGTCTCAAGGGCAGGTTCTACACCCGGATCTCCAGAGCCTCCACCTACATGCCTGGAGATTGAGCAGGTCAACCTGAGCGCATTTTCCTTGGAAAGCAACAGACATTAGCACGCAGAAAAGTGTTTTTCTTTTTTGTAATACGCTCCCTGATTCATTTTGAGCGCAGAATTGAGTCTGTGCAGAGCCACATGGCACAGCCTCCCGGTTAGATTCAAATGCGGTTCATTTATCGTTCCATTTGCACGTTTACCCCCACTATTGTGTGACTGGCTATTCAATACTCTCAGGAAGCACCAGTTGTACAAACTGTTTTTTTTTAGGTTTATTCCAAGAAGCTTCAGTCTCTGCTTGCAAGATGTCATAGGTATATGGATATTAGTTTTTCGTATGTGCAAAGATATACAGCAGCACATTCTGCAGAAGGGAATATTTTGTGTCACTAACAAACCATTTACAGCTTGAAGTACTACAGATTCACTTAGGCCCTAACCACCTCAGATGGGGCACAGCAGGAAGATGCCTCTGGTAAGAGAATTTTCACCTGCTTTTTCGTTGCACATTTAATTTTCACTGTGTACAGAATTCAAAATTACTTGCACCTCCATAACATCTTCTTATCCTAAGACAAGAACATAATCTGAGGTGGAGTCTTTGCTGGTGCATTCTGGGGTTCTGGGAATTATTGTGTCATCTCAAAACCACTACTTTGTAAGAAAAAAAACTTTTAACGTTCCTAGTTAAACATCACAAAGCAAGAATGCACAGCATGTGAACCTACAGCTCTAGAAACTGTAAATATGTTGTTAAACGGAAGTAACCTTTTCAGTTTTGCATATTGTTTCAGGGTCCTGCGTGTAGTTGGAGAAATTATTGTTTTAGTGATTAATAATGAATCCATGTCAAACAACTAATTTATCTATGGATATGCAGTTAACTTCAGCCTCCCAGACTTCAGGACTGTTGGCAAGAGTCTGTTCTGTTCCCGCCCAGTATCCCACTTGAGGATATGGTCCCATTATGTGGCATTGTTTTAATTTTCATTGGAAACAATGGTTGAGAGAGACCTTTTGCTCCAGTCTTGATATCAAAATTGGCCAGAAAGTGAGCTACAAGTCGCTAATACATACCCCCAACCCCACCCCTGAAGTGCAGACCCATAATGCCTTACTCACTCTCTGCTTATCTTGCAGGTGGCCTTGCTGATAAAAAGTTTGACACCGACAAGCGGGGTCTGAATCTCGGGGATTATAATGACAATTTGAGGAAGGATCGCTCTAGCTTCCGTCCACCTAATTCCAAAGACTTGGGAGTGAATGACAATGGGCCTTACTATGAGAAGGTGAGTCTTAACAAAACTTGTGTTTGTGTAAAGCGCATATTCACCCTGAGGAGGATCATGGTGATGAGCAGCACATAGCTACTTCTGTGTATTTCTGCTTAGAGCCTTCCAACATTACTTTTTTTTCCTTTTCTTCCTACCCTTGACTCTGGTTGTCCTCTAGCTGCTCCATGCCTGGTTCTTGGATGTCTGCCGACTGCCCCCTGCCCAGTCACTGACTGTCTATTGACTTTCCCTTATCTGCTGGGTGCCTTGCTGTATTGCTACATCTTTTTTCTCATGAAGGACTGCTCCCCATGTATGTTATTGTAGATTATGACCCATTGCATAGACATTGAGAAAGTATTCTGAATTACTTTCCCTTCGGTGAGTGTTGTAGGCACTGAAGCCCTGTCACTTTTGCAGAATTAGTGGGAAAATAAAGCAGGGCCTCCTTCCGTCTCTTGTCCCCCCTCAGGAGTATGATTGATGTGTAGATCTTTGGGCAATTTCTCTTCTTATACTCACCTGTGACCATCTAGTTTGAAGACATGCACTGTGCTTTGCAGGATGGGGTTTTGATAATGCTGCATTCGCAATGCTACTCACACTGGCCTTTTTCTCTCCTCTCTTCCTCCATCCTTCCGTCCCATCCACCCTTTCCTGTCTCTCCTCTTGGGTTCTGTTGCTTGACTAACCAACACCTGCTCAACTGCCTCCCTCTCCAGCTGACTCTGCCTTTCTCCAATCAAGACGGGTGCCTTGGGGATGAGGTGTCCTGCTCTCCCTTCTCCCCCTCCCCAAGTTACAAGCACTCCCCTTCCGGCTCCACACTGCCCTCCGTCGGCTTGGGCGCAATCGGCTCTGGGCTCAACCCCCAAAACTTCGCTGCCAGACAAGTAAGGATGCTACTTTTTGGGTGCCTTGCGGGTGTAAAGAGACATGTGTCTCACTTCCTTGCTTGGCGCTGACCACGTCTTGGGCTTTATTTAATTACCTTTGCATACCTTAATTTCTTTCATACAATGGTAGCGATGTTGTGACGCTTGCCATGACTGACCTAGACAAGGATGCAGCTAATGCCATGCCAAGTCAAAGATTGCCCAGAGTACACCATTTCCCATCACTCTTTCGCAGGACTGAATGGCACATCTATCTACTGCCAACATTTTCCATTGTTTCATTTATGCTATGTATTGTTATTATGTTTTAAAAGCTCATATGCTATAAATGACCACTGGGTGCTAGTTAATAAATTCTACACAACACTAACCAGTGTAGTTGCCCTGAGTGGTTCCTATGATGGAAAGAAGACAATATTTGATGTTTATGATGTATATTTCACAGATTACCTGAACTCCTCCCCCACCTAATGAACACAGATACTCGTGGTCAAAGGAGAGCATCATGTCTTAATGAAAAGATAAAACAGCTGCTACTTCCTTAGGTGGTTAAGGATGCTGTGTTGAAAGAGTTTTAGCTGTTAATTTCTGTGTATCATTACCATAGACCCAGAATATATGCTACCACAATCATTGAACTTTTTCCCCTGAATGTTACAAGAGACATTGAAGCTCCACAGTGCTCCATGATAAGTGCCTGTGTGACAGTTATCGAGAGAGAAGCTACGGTTTGTCTTTTACGTTAATTCATTCAGCCTGCGTCTGTACAGTGTACTTCCCCAGGCACCCACATAACTGCAATTAATAATGCAAGAAGATGGACCTCTAGCAGAGAGAGGGGTGTTCGCTCACTCTCCCTTCTGCCCTATCCTTTGTTTAATTTTGCAAAGTATAGACGTGCTTGTGATTATGTGGGTTTATATATACTGGACCAGAATAATGTTCAGTGTGTATAGAGTCCACAAACCCCAGAGGTATAACAGAGGTTAAAGCCAGGTGTGACCTTACACTCTAAAGTGGTAGCTTGGTCGTGCAGTAAGGCAGTATCAGTGGACAGTGTAAAGCATTTGTTGTACACACTGTCAGCAAAAGGTTTCACACACTCAAGAACTGAACTCTAGGCCAATTGTTTTTATATCAAAAGAAATAGTTGTTTTATTTTATAACCAACAGGTATCAAAATATACTGTTCGAGGCATATGAGCTGCAGATTACACACTGTGCATAGATCGCCACCTAGTGTTGGGCCCAGATGTTTGCAGTTTGTTGTTGTCCTGAAAAGTTCTTTGGAAGTCATGCGATAGGTGACTCCTCCTTTGGACCACATTGGACATGGGCATCGGCTCCATCCTCAATTTGTTTTTTTCCGCCATCGGGCTCAGATGTGTTTCCTGCGCTCCGGTTTGGAACCAAATTTCCTTTGGCGCACAATCCTCACCCAGTTCAACGGTATTGTTTCGATCGCGCTCCACATAGACGCGATTCTTCACCACTTCGAAGTCTTCGATTCCGGTCGTCTACGAAGGCCTTCGGGCCTACCTAGGCCTTACTCTCTGGCTCATGGAAAGGACGCCATTCAAGAAGTGTCCTCAATGTGGGTCGAAGTTTCCCCACACCGATCTACATCGGGATCAGCACCCACACCCACAGACCGTGCTCGTAACCTTGGCTTCATTCTAGACTCCTCTCTCTCAATGTCCAGACAAGTCAACGCCGTATCATCCTCCTGCTTCAACGTCCTTCGCATTCTCAAAAAGATCTTCCGCTGGATCCCCCTCGACACAAGAAAGACTGTCACCCATGCACTGGTCACGAGTCGACTGGACTATGGCAACACACTTTACGCCGGAATTACAACAAAATTGCAGAAAAAGCTCCAGCACATCCAAAACGCGTCAGCGAGACTCATATTAGACATCCCGCGCCAAGAGCACTTCACCAGACACCTAAAAAACCTCCACTGGCTTCCCGTCAACAAAAGAATCACTTTCCGCCTTCTTACCCACGCACACAAGGCCCTTTATAATCTAGGACCCGAGTGCCTCAACACCCGACTGTCCTTCTACAATCCCACCCACCAACTAAGATCATCCAATCAAGCCCTCGCCGCAGTCCCGCACATCCGAAAAACCACCATGGGTGGCAGATCTTTCTCCTTCCTGGCTGCCAAGACCTGGAATTCACTCCCCACCCACCTCCGCCTTACTCAGAACCACATCTCCTTCAGAAAAGAACTGAAAACCTGGCTATTCGACAAACAGTGATCACCTCCCTCTAGCGCCTTGAGACCCTCTGGGTGAGTGGTGCGCTATATAAATGCTTGAACTTGAACTACATGAGGTGTGCAACCTCTGCCTCTCACCGGAGCACGAGGCCAAAGACTGTTCCGCTTGTGCCTCTTTCCGCTCCAAGAAGACGATTCGGGACCGACTAGCTCGAAGAACATTGGCTCCCTCGTCAGCTTCGATCCCCGAAGACATCTTTGAAGAGGGAGTCGACGTGCCAGGACACCAGCACGCCGAAGAAAGTGCCGGCTCCTCTGATGCCGAAGACTCAGACGTCGAGGACATCACTCCAGCTCAACGGGTCGTGAGTAAGACCGTCGACCCCAACCCTTCCTCAACACCCTCAAAAAAGGCTTCGGTCACACCCTCACCTTCGGGCCCGGCTGCACACCGAGAGACTGCTTCCCACGCCCTGCCTTCGGGCCCGGCAAAGAAGCCTACTAAGCCTTCAGGTGGTTCGGACTCGAGTCAGCCTATTCCCGGTGCCGATCCTATACCAACACCGAAGAAGAAGCAATCTTCCTCAACCACGCCTACCGCTGCTCCGACACCTAAGCACATGGCGTCGAAGACTGGCAGCGGCTCATCGATGCCGAAACCGCACTCGGAGCCGAGTAAAAAAATGGCCAAAGGCCCCGATTCACGCGCTTCAGAGCCGAAGAAACAACTGGAACCGAAAAAACATGTTCCGCTGAAAGACATTTCGAAAGGTCACACTTCTAAACCAAAAGACCCTAGAAAAGCTACCGACTCATGCCGAAAAAACCTCCGGAACCGAAAAATTTGCCGAAGAATCTGCCCTGTACAGAATAACTTTTTACACCAGATCCTCATCAGAAAACTCTTCTAAAGGATCCTAAGACTGGCCAGCTAGCTCTTAGCTCCAAGAAGAGACCACTAGAGGCGCCGGCACCTTCTCCTCCTCCAAAGAAAGACATTGCAACCTCTCCATTAAGGGTCCCTTCTCCACCACCTCCCAATACTGTTCCTCCTCCTATACCTCCTCCACCACATCATTCACCTACACCATCCACTAATCCAGATGATGAGGTGGATACAGGCTCTGATGACACAGGTGGGGGTGCACATAACCCAGCAGGGACCAATAGTCCCCCTCAATCACCTAATCCATGGGATGATTATAACACCCCTGATGTGTCTTACATCCCTCAAGACGATGTATACCCTTCCAGGCCTTCCCCACCAGCGGACACTATAGGCTTTAACCTACTAGTCCAGAGAGCTGCCCAGTACCATGGGGTTGACTTGCACACCGACACTGTGGAGGAAGATTTACTATTAGACACTTTTGATAACACACAAAGGTCTAATGCCATTTTGCCAGTGCTTAAAGGGGTCATCAAGCACGCAACAGATGTTTTTAAAGAGCCTGTCAGGGCTCGGGTCCTCAACCCTCGCTTTGAGCAAAAATATAAAGCTGCCCCTACAGACCCAGTTTACATTAGAGGTCCAGCACCACTAGATTCTTTAGTAGTGTCTAATGCACGTAAACGTGCTAATTCACAAACATCAGGTGAGGCCTCACTACCAGTAAAAGAATTTAAGCTCCTTGAAGACTCTGGTAAACGAACAGCATCACAGGCAGCTAACATTTGGCGCATTGCAAAATACCCAAGGGCACATTATGATGAACTGGAGTCCATAATGCAGCATCTACCATACAAATATAAAAATAGGGCCAATGAACTCCTACAAGAAGGTAAAAATATTACTAATACTCCTATTCGTTGTGCCCTAGATGCTGCAGATATTGCCTCAAGGGTAATCAATACCAGTACCCTTTTGCATGCATGCATGGCTACGTATTTCAGTTTTTAAACCTGAGGTACACTATTCCATCCTCAATCAGCCATTTGATGAGACACATTTATTTGACCCTAATGTCGATGAGCTTTGGAGAAAATGAAAAAAGACACAGACACAGCAAAATCTATGGGAGCCTTGCAGCTGCAACCTCCCAGACGTTCTTTTTGTCGCTCATCATATAGAGGCAACACAAGAGGCTACTCCTCCGAAAACCCCTCCAATTCCTACAAAACCCCTAGCCAATCCACATACACTAAGGGCTACCAGAGAAGGGGTTACAGGGGTAACCAGCAGAGGCAAAACCAACAACTCCCGCTCTGCCTCCACCCCTACCCAATGACTTTCCTCCCTCCCCCCCCCCCCCCAACATTACACTTCTGTGGGGGGAAGACTGCAGCAATTCCTTCCTGCCTGGACCAATATCACATCAGACAGGTGGGTGCGACAAATTATTCAGTCAGGTTACTGTCTAGAACTAACATCTACCCCCCCAAACATACCACCCAAACAGCGTCCAATGTCACAAGAACTTCTATCACTGTTAAAGCAAGAAGTAATATCTCTGCTAGAAAATAGTGCAATAGAACCAGTTCCTCTGCACCAAGAAAACAAAGGGGTTTACTCCCTATATTTTCCCATCCCAAAGAAGGACGGCTCTCTAAGGCCTATTCTGAACCTCGGACCGCTAAACATATACATACAGTCAGACCATATTCACCTGGTCACACTCCAACACGTCCTTCCTCTCCTGTTATAAAACAACTTCCTTGCTACTCTAGATCTCAAGGACGCATACTTTCCCATTCACAAGGCTCACAGGAAGTATCTCAGATTTGTAATAGACGGGCATCACTATCAATTCAAAATACTCCCATTCGGAGTCACAACAGCACCAAGAGTATTCACCAAGTGCCAAGCAGTAGTGGCAGCACATTTACGAAGACAGCACATCCATGTCTTCCCGTACCTCGACGACTGACTCATAAAAGCCAGCTCATACAACCAGTGTGTGGAACACACTCATGCCACGATCCCACGTCTCCACAACTTGGGGTTCACAATAAACCACCCCAAGTCTCATCTGCAACCATCCAAAGTACAACAGTACCTCGGTGCTACAATAAACACCTCAACAGCGCTAGCTTATCTCACTCCAGTAAGGATAGCCAGCATGCAAACTCTTCTCACAAAGTTTCAGCCACAACACTCCCTTCCAGCACAAGTGTTCATGCAACTCATAGGGATGATGGCCTCTTGCATTTTCATAGTGCCCCATGCAAGATTTCAAATGCGTCCTCTACAAGAGTGCCTATCACGTCAATGGAACCAGGCTCAAGGTCAATTAACAGACCTAGTGTTGGTAGACGGTCGGACTCCTCGCTCTCTGCAGTGATGGAACATCAAAATTTTTTCCAAGGGACGACCGTTCCTAGAGCCAGTTCCTCAAAGGCAGGTGGACACCGCAACAAAAGCTACTCCACATCAATCATCTGGAGTTAATAGCTATATTCCTAGCACTGAAAGCTTTCCAAAAGCAAGTATCAAACAAAGCTGTGTTAGTCCGCACGGACAACATGAAGGCCATGTATTACATACAGAAACAGGGCGGAACACACTCCCTGCAACTCTCTCAACTAGCACAGGACATATGGCGGTGGGCTATACCTCAAAACATATTCCTTCTAGCCCAGCATGTTCCAGGAGTACAAAATACCATAGCGAATCTGTTAAGTCGTCAGACGCAACAGACCTACGAGTGGGAACTTCATATGGAAATTCTTCAACGATTCTTTCAGATGTGGGGACAACCTCAGATAGACCTCTTTGCCACTCACAAAAACGCCAAATGCCCTAGCTTCGCCGCCAGATATCCACACCCACCGTCCAAAGGCAATGCGATATAAATGAACTGGTCAAACAAATTTGCGTACGCTTTTCCACCTCTACCACTCATGCCACTAGTAGTACGCAAACTACAGCAGCATTCTCTAACCCTCATCCTAGTTGCTCCAACGTGGGCCAGACAGCCGTGGTACACCACACTGCTACAACTGTCTGTAGTACAGCACCAAAAATTATACCTGTCTCCACACCTTTTAACACAGAACCGTGGAGAGATCAGGCCCTTGGACCCAGCTCAGCTCAACCTTGCGATCTGGCTACTGAAATCCTAGAATTTGGATATCTTAACCTTCCTACAGACTGCATGAATGTCATAAAAGAAGCTAGACATCCAACCACTAGAGCATGTTCTCTTCCAGGGGATCCTCATCAAAGTCATAAGCACTGAATATTCCCGCCCACGTGCGGGGACCCCGGAAATATTATAAAAATATATATGTAAATTACATATAAATAGCTCCACAAATATGTATACACATATATCATTTTTTCTCACACCAATGCAGCCCCAAAAATCAGGCTAAACAATGTAAATAATCATACGTATACTGAAATAGCAATGAAACAAAAAACACATTAGGTCAAATAACCCTTGAACTCTGTGATTTAATTAGCAGAAGACTCATAAATCTTGTAAATTGCCAATAAATATACATTGTTAGCCACAGGCTGCATTGAACAGCAATAGCATAGAAAATGAAACCTTTTTCAACAAAAACTTTAAGGCAGCCATGACCCCTGGCTTCCAATCATGCCTCAGGGGTGTCAGTTGTTCTTTCCGGCTCCTTCAGTCAGGACCCTGGTTGAACAGCTCCCTTTCTTTTTGACTTTCTGTCACAAAATACTAGAGAATTTCTACAATTTTTACTTTCACTCGACGTCTTTTGGGCATAGTGTTAGTGCTACCTTTTTTACATCTGAAAAAAGGAATTTTTCTGTCAAAAATGCCTTCTCTCTTTGACAACTGCCCTTCCTGTGGGAAGAAGGCCAAGACTGACACACATCCTCATCCTGTGTGTATCCTCTGCCTCCCTGATTCTCATTATGCGAGTTCTTGTGAACACTGCAAGAAGTTATCAAATAGAACTTTCAAGGATAGGGAGAGAATTCGTTTTTATGGTCTCTCTGAGAGAGGTAGGTCTCCTAAGAGGCAGAAGAAGCGCAGGACGCAATCGACGTCGAGAGAAGTCCCGACTTGCTCTCCTTCGGCATCGGGATCGGCGTCAAAGAGGCAGTCGACGAAGACGATGAAGACTTCAGCGTCGAGAAGTAAGGTACCTCCGCTGCATTCTACCGGGCGTGCAGCGTCGAGAGAAAGGTCTCTGTTGGAGTATAGGAGCTCGACGTCGAGACAGCCGGCGTCGAAGCATCATCACCAATCTTCGACGTCGCGGCTTCCTCCGTCGACGCCAGGTCATCGGCGTTCGATGTCGAGGCACCCTCCGTCGACGCCTAGTGTTCGACGTCGAGACATCCTCCGTCGACGCCTCATCATCGGCGTAGGACGTCGAGGCACCCTCCGTCGCCGTCACACCATCAGCGGTAGACGTCGAGGAGATCCTCGTTGACGTCGCAGCATCGACGTTCGACTTCGAAGCTGCCTCCGTCGACGCCTGGTCAACGGCGTTCAACGTCGAGAGGATCCCCGTCGTTGTCGCAGCAGGGTCAATGTCAAAAGGTATGTCTTCGAGGCAAGTCTCTCCTCCAAGATCTCAGGGGAGGTCACCTTCGGGGCAGACTGCTCAGGGAACAGCTAGTCAGCCCTCGGACCAGATTCATGCCTTAACACCACAGCAGAGGTCCCCAACATCGGCTTCAGCTGCAGAGGTGGAACATTCCTCAGTGCATAGGAGTTCTCCGGCCAAGAGGAAAAGAGTATTGGACGAACGTGCTTCCAGAAGTCGCACAAGGACGCAGAGGGGGGTCTCCGGTGAGTTTGTCATCATCCTCTTCCTGCTCTCCGTCTCACCGTGGACGATCTTCAGATGTGATCCTCTACTCCTCGGATAGTGAGAGGTCCAGACATTCTCCTGCTCGTTCGCAGCATGGGCAAACAGATTTGCCTCCTCCGGCACGTTCACCAGTGAGAGAGCGCACCCAGAAGTCTCCTTCCATCAGCCTATCTCCAAGATGGTGTAGGCCTCTGCATAACTGGGCTCCAGACAAAGAGACAGCGGCCAGGTTGCAAGCTCATCGGGATCAAGTCTCCCGACCCAGGGAGAGATCGCGCTCCCGAGGGCGCTCCAGTAGGCGAAGATTGCGGTCTGGGAGACGGGCTCGCAGATCTCCGACTACTTCATCTACGACCCGTTCTCACAGGGATTATTCTCCGACTCTGACGGACAGTCCTCCATCAAGAGTATCCCCTATAGACGACATTTTCACGTTTCAAGACATTGTGGACAGGGGTGCTTTGAAACTGAGAGTTCCCATGACTACTCCACAGGTCAAGACTTCTGTGATCTTTGAAACCTTGTATCACAGAACGGCACCCAAGCCTCTGCTGCTGTTGGTACCTGAAATCATAGGTCCCGTCAATGAGGTCTTACTTACTCCAGCGACTATAAAGGCCGCCCCAGCAAGGATTCTTAAAAAGTATCGCTCGGCCGAGGAGTATCCACTCTCCCTCAGGTCTGACCCACCACCAAACTCTGTGATCATTGCAGCGGCGAAGAAATCCAGTGCTGTAGCTTCCTCATCCACAGTGCCTCCAGATAAGGAAAGTAAAATACAAGATTCGTGTGGGAGAAGAGTCTGCAACACCTCAGCCTCTTTTCTCAAAGTCTCTAATGAGGAAGTCCTTCTGGGAAGGTATGATAGATCCTTGTGGGATTCTCTCCAAAGGTTCATTGAGAAGCTCCCTCAAGAGGACTGTAGATATTCACAAAACACTATTGTGTAGATGTGCAAACCAAACAACAAGCTAATGTGGGCCAGTCTGATCTCAAAACATTATTTCAAACAACTGCACAGATAGAGGTGGTCGCCGCTAAGAGTGGGTACTGCTATACAATCTATGCACAGTGTGTAATCTGCAGCTCATATACCTCGAACGGAAAATGCTACTTACCAGTATGCATTTGTTCTTGGCATGTAGAGCTGCAGAGTTACACACGCCCACCCGCCTCCCCGGCTACCCTTGTCTGTTCCAGTATTATCTTAATTGGATACAGATTACATGGACATCCTTCCTTTTCTTGCAAAGCTCCATCATTTGCCTAATGGTGAAAAACAATCTGAGGATGGAGCCGATGCCAGTGCGCAATGTGGTCCAAAGAGGAGTCACCTATCTCGTGACTTACAAAGAACTTTTCAGGGCAACAACAAACTGCAAACATCCTGGCCCAACACTAGGTGGCGATCTATGCACAGTGTTTAACTCTGCAGCTCTACATGCCAAGAACAAATTCATACTGGTAAGTAGCATTTTCCTTTCTCAATACGAGTGACTTTAGGTAGTTACTTTGCAGAAAGGCAATAGACTTTGTAAGTACAATAGTTACAGTGGTTGCAATAGGCACCACAATTCTAAACACAATTTAACATTGAGCTCAATGAGTTTTTCTACATACATGTAGTTGATTACTTTAAGAATTACTTTTCTAACCACAGGACTGGGTCCTGGTTTCAGTCCTGGGACCTAAGCTGTAAACAGTTAAGTAAAGGCGTTTTGGTTACAGTTGTGATTTTTAAAGAATATAAATGTATTTTCAAAGTTGACACTTCGAAACTTTTCAGTGAAAAACTAGCAATGTTATCCTATGGAAGGAAATTCAAGTCACAGGTAAAGTACGTTCTCGTTACTTTTGTAATCCAGTACTGGACTCCTAGGTTCAGCACTGGAATCTCTACCCAAGACAGGTGAGTAATTACGTTTTAGTATTTGGTACGATTTTTAAAGAATATTTGTAGTTTGCAAAAATCGACACAGAAGAAATTTCACAGAAAAGCAGTCAATGGTTTCCTATGGAAGAAAATTCAAGTTACTGGTTAGGATTACTTTTGTGGTTCAGTACTGGGCTAAAAGGTACAGTACTGGCTTCTCTCCTGATCACAGGTGAGTATTTCGGAATTCGTTATTCAGCTGATTTTAGATGAATATTTTAAAGTTTCAAAACTCCACACTTAAAACAAATTTTTGTGAAAACCAGTCAGTGTTAGCCTATGGAAGGAAAGTGAGTTATCTGCTTTTAGGTAAGTACTCGACTGGTGGGGTTAAGATTCTGGGCATAGACTCAGGGGCCTCCCAGGGTCGGGAAGGTAGAGTAGGCCCAATGCAATCCAATGGAGAGTAAGGGGCCTTTGGTTGGTGGCTGCAAGCCGGCAGGCCACGCGGCTGTGGGAGCTGGGCTCCTGGTCACCTACTCAGGGCAAGTGGGGAAGTAGGATAGGGCAAAGGTTGCACTGCCAGGGGCCCTCTGGCGGCTGGGTGCAGGGTGCTTTTGAGCCGTCGGGCGCTCGATGTTAATCAATTGAGATCTTGAAAAGCGAACAAAGGCTGGAGGCTCGGGATGGAGGATCTTCTGGAGCGACTAACACGTCGAGCGGTAAGTTGGGATCGTGGAGGGTAGGTAGGCACCCCGGAGTTGGGCACAAGGGGCTGGGGGTACCGGGTGCAAGGGTGTCTTTTGGTGTCAGGAAATCTTACCCTCGGCTGGTCGTGGTGGGGGTCCCTGGTTCTGAGGCTGCAGGTGTCGTCTGGTTCGTCGAGGGGGTCTTTGGGCACTGGACTTCGGGTCCCAGTCACCGGGGGGGGCGTCCTCGTGGTCTTGGGTCACTCAAGCACAGGCCGGGCTTGGCGGGTGCAGAGTGGGCAGGATTTGTGGTTCCTGGAAGGCACCAAGGGTATTGCTGTTGGAGCAGAACCACTGCTCATGGGAGTCCCAGTCTTTTGGAAGGTTCAAGGCAGGCAAGTACTCGGGGGTCGTCGAGGATGCTGTCCGCAGGATGCGCAGGAGTTTTACAGGAGCAGGTTCAAGGATCAACAGGCCTGTAGGGTCCTGGGGCCAAGTCAGAGGGCGTCATCCTTTTTTTAGCAGCTGCGCGGCAGGTCTTCTTGTTTCTCTTGGTCTTCTAGTTTTTGCAATTGGGATCTGTAGAAGGAACGTTCAGGGTGCCCCTAAATACTACATTTAGGGGCGTTACAGGTAGACCAATGGGTCCCTGCCCTGTGGTGGTACACTCCCTAGTCTGCTCCTCTCCTGTGGGAGGGGGGCAGGAGCCTAGCTGTTATTGGGCAGGGCTCCCCATCTACAAGATGGCCAGAGCCCGGGGTCGTGCTTCACCTCACCTATCCCACCTGAGGGGTGGGGTTGGCACAGGCTGGCACACCCCCCTTCCTGACGTAGGGTTTCCCGTCAGTCTTCCCGCCAGAGTGGGGGTCAGAACTGGTGGGGGCTAGTTGCTGAGTACAGCAAATGGTCTGGAGTAGCTCACAAAGGTGGAATGCCTTTGAAGTTTCCCCTGCCCATCCTGGGGGAGGAGGCTTGGCACCTCGACCCAGGATGTGCATTGTTGCACGCCCAGGAGAGCGAGGGCTCTCCACCCAGGGTTCCAACAACATGTTTGCTGTGTGGCAGCCTCTCAGACAAGACGTGGATTGTAGGTTAGATTTCAGGGGGCATCTCTAAGATGCCCTCTGTAGTGCATTTTTCATTAAATCCCACACTGGCATCAGCGTGGGTTTATTGTGCTGAGAAGTTTGATATCAAACTTGTCAGTCTTAAGTGTAGCCATTATGGTGCTGTGGAGTTCGTAATGACAACCTCCCAGCACCATATACTCTTAATGGCATCACTGCACTTACAGTGCCCAGGAATGGCCCTGGGTACTGTAGGGGCACAGGGCTCGTGCACCTGTGCCCACACCACTGGCATAGGGCACCCAGCTAGAGGGGTGACTGAGGTATGCCAGGGCAGTGGGTCTTGTGGGCATGGCACCCAGGGATGTGTGCCATGTTCACTCTGTTTAGTTCTGCACTTAGACACTCAGCCTGCAAAGGCAATGTGTGGGTGTCGGGGTACAGGGCCCCCTAATGGTGGCACAATAGTGCTGCAGCCCTTAGGGGTCTTCTCTGGTCACCATGCCCTGGTTACCTAGATTACCATCTACTAGGGGCTGACAGGTGGCCAGAGATGCAAATTGGGTTTTAGTTTCAACACAGTTTTAGGGAAGGAACACAGGCCCTGGGCACTTGGTTGGCAGGAGCTCAGGGCACACTCAGTCAAAGCACATCAGCAAAAAGTGAGGGCATACCAATGCAAGAAAGATGGCACTTTCTCACAGGTTATATCGAACATTAGCCTCTGCCAAACCTCTGGGGACTGTGAACATTGTACCTTACTTTGGTCCAGTATATACAGAGTCACTTTCTTACAATGGGCTTTCCATTTGCTCAAATAGCCTCATTACACAATCTTACCTGGAAAGTGGCTTCTCTAGTGGCCATCACTTCCGCCCATAGGGTAAGTGAAATTCAACCTCTGTGTTTGGAGGTACCCGATACTGTGTATCTCTCCAATTGAGTGGTGATGAAAACTAATCCCAGTTTTCTCCCAAAGATGGGATCAAAGTTTCACATCAATCAGAATATCTCAAAGCCTACTTTCTTTCCTAACCCCTCAAGTCCAGCGGACGGATCGCTACATTCTCTGGATATTAAGAGTATTAAAATTCTACTTGGGCAAGGCCTAGAGTTTCAGGAATTGTGATCACCTGTTAGTGAATTTTGTTCCAGTGAGAAATGGTTTAGCATCATCTAAAGTCAATTTCATGATGGATTGTTTCCTGCTCTTATACCAGCTAGATAAAAAGTAGTTACCCACTAGCCATGGAGCACACTCTAATAGGGGAAAAGCTGCTGCTGCTGCAGCTCCGTTAATGAATGCCCCTATATCGGAAATTTGTAAAGCCACCATAGGACAGGCTTTGTTGAGGAATCTTTTTAGTTACATGTTGGAGCTGCTTTCTGCTTCTAAGTCACCGATTTGTGGGATGGGCTTATTCAGTGCTTATGACTATTGATGAGGCTCCCCGGGTAGAGAAGTTTACCTGCAATCCTAGGTTCGAGGCATGTGGGCTGCTGAATTCACATCTTATGCATTGATCGCCGCCTAGTGTTGGGTCCGGATGATTGCACATTGTTGTCCTGGAAGAGTCTTCGAAGTATCACGAGATAGGTGGCTCCTCCTCTGGACTACAGTGCGCATGGGCATCCTCTCCATCCTCAGATTGTTTTTTTCCACCATTGGGTTCGGATGTACTTTTCTTTACTCAAGTTCGGAAACTTTTCTACAAGGCCAAAAGGCTTTCGGGGTCGTCGGTATTGTTAATTCGATCGGTGCCGAGTTCTTGTTCCAGTTCTTTTCGAAGCAGGACGTCGAAGAAAGACGCGTGGCCTTTTCGACACCAGAGGCCCGATCGTCGATGGAACGGAGCCCGTACAAACGATGCCCCCTTTGTAACTCTAAATACCCGCACATCGATGTACACCCGGTGTGCAACAAGTGCTTATCACCAGCACACAACGAGGACAACTGTCTAGCTTGTGCTCGATTCCGGTCGAAGAAGACGCTTAGGCTCCGACGTGCAGCAAGACTAAACAATGACGAAGCCAGCGCCCGACCCGGTGAATATCTTCGATGAAGACGACGATGAGGTCGTCGAGACTGAGGATCCGGAACAGGCGTCGAATCCAGGGTCTGAGCACGACTCCAGCTACTATGAAGACGACGAAGAACGCGTCGATGAAGAACAAAACGTCGAAGAGGTAAGGGACGACGTGTCCCCCATCGGAGCCGTCGATGACGACTCGAGTGATGAAACAAGGCCCAACAGTGGGTACTGGGCCCCAAAAAGACACTCAAAAACTTTCAAAGGCTCAGGTCGAGGCATGGCCAAAAGGCCTTAGCCAAGATCTGACAAACATTCTATAGCCCCGCGTCTCGGCCCGGCTAAGAATATATCACACGAGCCATCGGTCGCCCTACAGAATGCGAAACCGAAAGCTATCGAGACAATAACAAAACCGAAACTGCTGAAAACAGTCCTCGCATCGAAAAGTGCGACCACATCGGTTTCGACGCCGAAGAAAAGGGTCGACGACCCTGCGGGATCGACCACAAAGGGTGTCGAGCCGCAGATTGGTGCGCTAAAGTCCATCGCTAAAGCCAAGTTCGTCGAACCGACGAGGTCGGCGTCGACGGACAGTGACACAAACAAAGGACTCGAGTCTCGGAAGGCCCTCGAACCGAGGCACCGAGTCGAAAAACAGCTCGGCAAAACCCTCGAGCCGAAACCCAAAGGCACCTCTAAGGAGCAAGTCGAAACGAAGAAGAAGAGCGCGCCTCCGACGCAACAAACACCAAAGTCCACGCAAGGCCAAAAGCACGACGACAAGGTGAAGTCCGTCGGTCCAATATCGACGCCGGGCCCAAAGCCGCCGATAAAATTTGGACTGCCCCCAACATCACGGCCTAAGGCGATCGATCCGAAGACAAGGATCGAACCGACAAAAACTGTGTCACTTGGGAAAAGGAGTCATCCTCTAGAAGAGGACGTTCTTAATCAGTCGAAGCTCCATATCGACGCCGACACAGGCAAACTTACGGTTTATCAACGAAAGATCAGGTCGGTTAATCCTATGGAATCATATAAAATCCCACTAAAGAAGAAAAGGGATTCTTCAACATAGTCTGTCCATTTTGAAGCTCTAAGGTACTATGGCCAGGACACCTCTGCAGGCTCACCCACACGGTCGAATGAGGATATGGGGTATGACTAAGATGAACAATATAGTTACCCTGCAGGCGATGATCAAGAGGACCAGACTTAAACCTGGACAGACCCTATTGACCAGGAGGAGTCACAAACTATCCCTGATACTCCTTCTTACCCTGTAAAAACTTCGCCAACAGAGGATACAGCGGTGTTTAACGCATTAATAGAGAGGGCAGCACAAAATCATGATGTGGACATGCATGCTGACCCAATTGAGGAGGATTTCTTGTTTGACACTTTCTCCACTTCAGAAAAATCAGTTAAGACATTGCCAATGTTAAAGGGTGTCCTAAAACACGCTGGAGACATTTTCAAGGAAACCACAAGAGCAAGGGTTGTTAACCCCAGAATTGAATGAAAATACAGACCGGCGCCTGTGGACCCTACATACATTCGGGGACAGCTGCCGTTGGACTCTTTGGTGGTATCCAATGCTCGTAAATGTGCCAACTCCCAAACTACGGGTGATGCTCCCCCTCCAGACAAATTGTCTAAAGTATTAGAGGCTTCGGGGAAAAAGGGTGGCTGCTCAAGCAGCTAACATCTGGAGAATTTCCAACACACAGGCCCTATTAGCCAGATACGATAGGGCACATTATGACACATTAGAGCAACTGCTACAACATTTGCCTGATGCCTACAAGGAAGGAGCAGAAACTCTAATACAGGAAGGGAAACTGATATCCAACGCATCCATTAAATGTGCGCTAGATGTAGCAGACACTGCAGCCAGGGCCATCAACACAAGTGTCATGCTAAGAAGGCATGCTTGGTTGCGCATCTCAGGGTTCAAACAGGAGATTCAAACCACATTATTAAATCAGCCTGTAAACCCTGATTTTTTTTTATTTGGTCCTAATGTGGACACAATCTTAGAAAAGATTAAAAAAGACACGGAGACAGCGAAATCTATGGGGGCCTTGCAGTCACAACAATTCAGAGGAGGTTCCTTTCGTCGCTCCAATAACAGAGGAGCTACAAGAGGCCAGGCATCCCAACAGACTCAATACAATAAAGGGAATACGCAATCCACCTATAATAAAACAAGCAGAGGTGGATACCGTGGCAACAGCAGTAAAGGCAGAGGACGAGGGAATAACAACACCAGATCCTCCGCCAATACTAAACAGTGACGCCTTGTCGCTGCCCCCAGACCATGTGTCACCGGTCGGGGGCAGATTACAACAGTTCCTGCCAGTCTAGGAAAACATTACCACAGACAGGTGGGTGAGACAACTTATTCTGTACGGTTATTGTCTAGAGCTAACCTCAACTCCACCCAACAACCCCCAAGATACCGTCCTATGTCCGCAGAGCACATAAACGTATTGCAGCAAGAAGTTATCAGCATGCTGCAAAAAGGGGCCATAGAACTCGTCCCTATACAGGAACAGGGTACAGGGGTGTACTCTCTGGACTTCTTAATCCCCAAAAAGGACGGGTCTCTCAGGCCAATCCTACACCTCAGGCCCCTAAACCAATACATCTTGTCAGAACACTTTCACATGCTCACTTTACAGCAAGTCCTACCATTACTCAGTCAGGGAGACTTCCTCGCAACACTGGACCTAAAGGAGGCGTATTTCCACATACCATTACATCCAGCACACAGGAAGTATCTCAGGTTTACCATCCAAAATCAGCACTACCAGTTCAAGGTACTGCCTTTCGGGGTAACAACATCCCCCAGGGTGTTTACCAAGTGCCTAGCGACAGTGGCTGCGCACCTACGGAGAAACCATATTCACGTCTACCCCTATCTAGACTGGCTCATCCAAGCAAAGTCAGCCCAGCAATGTGCCAGCCACGTGTCCCGCACTATTCGCCTCCTACACAGCCTCGGGTTCTCATTAAACTACCCAAAGTCTCATCTTCAGCCCGCCCATGTACAACAGTACCTGGGAGCAACAATAGACACTCTGGCGGCAAAGGCGCAGCCAAACTCAGCAAGAATCAACAGCATTCTGTTACTCATTCAGAAATTCAGACCCCAACACTCGCTCCCAGCAAGAGTGTTTATGCAGTTGATAGGCATGATGGCCTCCTGCATCTTCATAGTCCCTCACGCAAGACTACACATGCGTCCGCTTCAGGAGTGCTTGGCACGGCAGTGGAACCAGGCTCAGGGACAATTGAAAGACCTAGTGTTGGTAACCGGTCGCGCATACAACTCTCTGCATTGGTGGAACCCACAAAACCTTTGCAGGGGATGACCGTTCCAAGAGCCTGTACCACAAATAGTGCTGACAACTGACGCATCTCTCCTGGGATGGGGAGCACATGTCCTACATTACACAGTGCAGGGACTATGGACGACACAGCAAAAGAAGATGCACATCAACCTGCTGGAACTGATGGCAATCTTTATGGCAATGAAGGCGTTCAAGGTACATTTGTGCAACAAGGTCGTGTTAATCCGGACGGACAACATGACAGCCATGTACTACATACAGAAGCAGGGGGGGACACACTCTCCACAGTTGTCCCATCTAGCGCAAAGCATGTGGAAGTGGGCCATTCAAAGGAACATGTTTCTCATGGCGGTACACCTCCCAGGCAAGGACAACCAGATGGCGGACCTGCTCAGCAGGCACAGCCACCAAATGCACGAATGGGAGATACATCCCTCAGTGCTGCAACCGTACTTCCAGCGGTGGGGTCACCCAGAAATAGACCTGGTCGCCACAAGGGAAAACGCAAAATGCCAAAGCTTCGCCTCCAGGTTTCCACATCCGCAGTCTCAGGGCAATGCGATATGGATGAACTGGTCAGGCAAGTTTGCGTACGCTTTTCCCCCCAGCCCCGCTCATACCACGAGTGGCACGCAAACTGCTACAACACTCAATGACGCTGATCCTAGTTGCTCCAACATGGGCGCGACAACTATGGTACACCACGTTCCTAGAACTTTCCTTGATTTCTCATCAAAGGCTGCGATTAACACCCAGTCTTTTAACGCAGAGCCATTCAGCACCCAGATCCGCAACAGTTGAACCTTGCGATCTGGCTTCTGAGGTCATAGAGTTTGGTTACCTAAACTTGCCTCCCGACTGTATGAATATTATCAAGGAGGCAAGGAGGCCTACCACCAGGGCATGCTATGCGGCAAAGTGGAAACGATTTGTCATCTATTGTAACAATAATGACATAAATCCGCTAGATGCATCTACTCAAAACATCATGTTACCTCTTACATTTACACAGATGCAATCTGGCTTACAGTTCCATACGAATACATTTAGCTGCAGTGGCAGCTTATCTTCAGAACATGCAGCACCTTTCACTCTTCAGAGTGCCTGCTATTAAAGCTTTCCTAAAGGGACTCCAACGAATCATTCCTCCAAGACTCCCACCTTCACCTGTCTGGAACCTCAACGTGGTTCTAACCAGACTAATGGGACCACCTTTTGAACCTCTACATTCCTGTGAGATACAATTCCTAACGTGGAAAGTGGCTTTTCTGGTGGCTATTACATCACTCAGAAGAGTTAGTGAGCTGCAAGCCCTAACTATTCAGGAGCCATTCATACAAATTCACGCTAATAGGGTAGTGCTGCGAACTAACCCTAAATTTATGCCAAAGGTGGTGTCCCAGTTTCACAGCAATCAAGCTATAGAACTGCCAGTATTCTTCCCTAATCCAGATTCCGTGGCAGAAAGAGCTCTACATACCCTAGACGTTAAAAGAGCTCTTCTGTACTATATAGACATAACAAAACTTTTTTAGAAAGACTAAGCAACTGTTTGTTGCCTTCTCACCACAGCACAAAGGCAACCCCATTTCCAAAGCAGGCATAGCCAGATGGATTGTTAAGTGCATACAAATCTGTTATCAAAAAGCTAAACGCACATTAACAGTTCCCCCAAGAGCGCATTCAACACGCAAGTTAGGGGCATCCATGGCTTTCTTAGGAAACATTCCTCTAGAAGACATATGTAAGGCAGCCACATGGACTACCATACATACATTTACCAAACACTACTGCGTAGATGTACACTCCAAGCAGCTGTAGGGCAGGCTGTACTCAAAACTCTTTTTCAGACTGCTGCAGCTGGCACGGGCAACCGCCGCTAGGAGGAAACTGCTATACATTCTATGCATAAGATGTGAATTCAGCAGCCCACATGCCTCGAACGGAATATGCTACTTACCAGTATGCATCTGTTCTTGGCATGTAGGGCTGCTGTCATTCACATCGCCCTCCCTCCTCCCCGGTGCCTGTCGCAGCTGTAGCACTCAGTATTAATCTCTAGCATGGACATCAGTTACTGTATCATACTCCATCCCTGCCACAATGGCGAAAAACAATCTGAGGATGGAGAGGATGCCCATGCGCACTGTAGTCCAGAGGAGGAGCCACCTATCTCGTGATACTTCGAAGACTCTTCCAGGACAACAATGTGCAATCATCCGGACCCAACACTAGGCGGCGATCTATGCATAAGATGTGAATATCAGCAGCCCTACATGCCAAGAACAGATGCATACTGGTAAGTAGCATATTCCTTCTCTTCCAAGGGATTCCTCATCAAAGTCGTAAGCAACTCACTCACCTCCCTGGACAGAAGCTATTGCAGCTCTCAAGAAGTTCTGTATGCAGGATTCCTTAGTTTTCTGTAAAAATTATCTGACCTAAGTGTCACCTGTGGAGTATGATGGGATACGCGGGCAATGTTAGGTTCTTAAATGCATAGTACCAGTTGTATGTTTTCTCTTTTAATGTCAGCCTTTTGGTTAACAATGTTTCATATTCCTTTTGCTTTTAAATGAAGGCTTCCTTTGGTCAGTTTATCTTTATTACCATGATTGGTATTGATTGATGTGGCTTTAGAAGAAACGTAAATGTCACCTGGCCATTTTTTTAAAATCCTGTTCGAGGCATGTGAGCTGCAGATCACACACTGTGCATAGATCGCCATCTGGTGTTGTGCCCGGATGTTTGCACTCTGTTGTCTTGCAAAAGTCTTTGGAAGTCACAAGATAGGTGACTCCTTCTTTTCTCCATAGTGCGCATGAGCATCGGCTCCATCTTCAGATTGTTTTTTTCTGCCATCAGGCTCAGTTGTGTTTCTCGCGCTCCAGTTCGGAACCGTCACTGATTCTACTTTCGACACGCTATCCTTCACCCTTTCTAGGGTATTGTTTTCGATCGCGAATACAAGTCGTCGCGCATCTCTTCGACGTCCTCGATTCTGATCATCGACGACGGGCTTCTGGCCTACTTTGGGCCTTGGCATCTGGCTCATGGAAAGGACTCCATTCAAAAAGTGTCCTCAATGTGGGTTGAAGTTTCCCCACACCTATCTGCATGAGGTGTGTAACCTCTGCCGGAGCACGAGGGCAGAGACTGTGCAGCTTGTGCCTCTTTCCGCTCCAAGAAGTCCATTCGGGATTGTCGAGCTCGAAGAAAAATGGCCCACTCGTCGACATCCATTCCCGATGACAACTTCTAGGAGGGCGTCAATGTACCCGAAAAGGAGCGAATCCAAGAACCCCTCTGCAGCGGCTCCGAAGTAGAGGACTCCAATGTCGAAAAAATCACTCCTGCGCAGTGGGTTGTAAGTAAAGACGTTGACCCTAACTCCCTCCATACACCATCCAAAAATGCTTCGGTCACACCTTCGGACCCACGTGCATACCGAGAGATTGCTTTCCATGCCCTCCATGCCCTGCCCATGGGCTCGGCAAAGAAGCCTATTAAGCCTTCAGGCGACTCTGGCTCGATTCAGTCTGCCATTGGTACCGAAACCCGATCACCTGCACTGAAAAAGAAACCGCCCTCCTCCGTGCTGATCGCTGCCTCTACATCCAAGCACTCAGCACCTAAATCTACAGGCACCAACCCATCCACTCCGAAAAAACACTCTGAGCTGAGCAAAAAGCTGCTACCTAAAAGCTCGGATCCACGCCCTTCAGAGCTGAAAAAGACCTCGGAAGCAACCGGTTCCACAGACTGCCACAGCGACTGTAAAATATCACGGCACCAAGCCAAAAGACCACAAGACCATTCCGGAGTCCGTACCGAAGTCTACCAAACCCAAAAAGTCGGTGCCGAAAGATCAGCCTCCATCAGAACAGCTTTTTACACCAGACCCTCGACAATAAACTCTTCTAAAAGACCCTAAAACTGGTCAGCTCTCTCTAAGTTCGAAGGAGAGAGCATTGGATACCCCTGCACCAGCTCCACCACCTAAAAAGAGGGACATTGCCACATCTCCCCTCAGGGTCCCTTCTCCACCACCTCCTCCACTTTCTCCTCTCCCAGGGAATGATGATGACACTTCTGATGAAGAGGGGGTGCGGATGAGTAGTCATTAGGGGACCATAATCCACCTTCTTCCCCTGATCCTTGGGACAACTACAACACTCCAGACGTCCCTAATGTTCCACAGGAGGACATCTACCCCTCTAGGCCTTTCCCTCCAGAGGACACAACAGGTTTTAATCAGCTACTTCACAGAGCTGCCCAATACCATGGAGTTAGTTTACACACAGACCCGGTGGAAGAGGATTTCCTAATGGACACCTTTGATACCTCACAAAGGTCCACTTCTATTTTACCCATGCTAAAAGGGGTCATCAAGCTTGCACCTGAAGTGTTTAAAGATCCTGTAAGGGCAAGAGTTATTAACCCCAGAATCGAGAAAAAGTATTAAGCTGCCCTGGGGACCCAGCTTATATTAAAGGCCCTGTACCTTTAGATTCACTAGTTGTTTCCAATGCTAGGAAGAGGGCCAAATCTCAAACATCCGGGGACGCTCCACCCCCGATAAAGTGTCCAAACTATTAGACGCCTCTGGCAAAAGAACAGCGTTACAAGCAGCTAACGTATGGCGTATCGCCAACACTCAAGCTTTCTTAGCCAGGTATGATAGGGCACATTATGATTAACTTCAGACTCTATTGCAGCACCTGCCAGACAAATATAAGAACAGGGCCAATGATCTCATGCAAGAGGGAAAGATCATCACTAACCCCTCCATTCGTTGCGCTCTGGACGCAGCAGCTACAGCCTCCAGAGCAGTCAACACAAGTGTACTTCTGCATAGACATGCTTGGCTGCACATTTCAGGCTTTAAACCGGAAGTACAAACTTCCATTTTAAACCAGCCATTCAATCAGGAACACCTATTTGGACCTAATGTAGATTCATCACTTGAAAAGATGAAATAAGACACAATCTGAAAGAAACAGGTTAGTATTAGATTCCTTACCTTAGAATATCCCCAGGCGTCAGTCTGGATCCGGAAACTTTTGCGTAGCAGTACCCCTGCGCGTCGGTAGGCGTCGTCTGCAGGCGTCCCCTGCGGCTCCGCGTCGTCGGCGTCGTGCGCCGTGATGACGTCGCTGGAGTATATAGACGCCGCCTCCGCGCGCTGACGTCAGTTCTTCTTTTTTCCGCGCCAGTTAGCGCAGATCCGAAGAGCAGTACTCCGGTCTTTTGACCAAGTTTTTTGTTAACTGATTGATCTTTACGGTGCCGGTAGGATGCCCGGTTTCAAGAGTTGTGACGAGTGCGACCGCCTGATGTCGGTCACCGACCACCATCGACTCTGCCTCCGGTGTCTGGGCGCGGACCACGACGTGGAGTCCTGCGTCGACTGTCGGGCCTTGACTGGAAAAGCTAGGCGGGAGCGGTCCCGCAAGCTTCTCGAGCTCCGGTTGTCGGCCCCGCGTCGAGAACGGTCCCGGTCCGGTCGGAGGTCGAGGGAGCGGTCGAGGGAACGGTCGCGGAGCCGCCATGGGCGCTCCGGGAGTCGCCACCATTCCTCCGGCTCGTCAGGTAAGCACAAGAAGTCGGGGCGTCGCCATCGCACCCCCGACTCCCCCCGACGCCCGCGTGCTGCGGCCGGGGGCTCGGGTGACCCCACCCCCGCGGTCCCGCATGGGTCGCCGACGCCGTCTACCCCACACCTGTCGGTCCCTGGGGAAGGCGCGTCGCGTGAGGAGATCGAGGCCTTCCTCATTGCTATGAGGGCGAGGTCTTCTCCGGCGGGGCCTTCGGCGCCTGCGGGCCCGTCGGTCCCGTCTGGGGGCCCGAGCGGTTCGGGTGCTCCTGCCCCGGCGCCGCCGGTGGCTCCGGCCCCGGCGCCGCTGGTTCCCTCTGGTTCGTCGCCGGCTGGTCTCCCGGCCTCTCCGGCGTCGGTTCCTGTGGGCCAACCCGTGGTACCGCCCCCGCGTGGTGCAGCGACTCCGCCGTCGGCTCCGGCCGGCGTCGGGTCCCCGGCACCGACGCCGCGCGGCGCCACCCCCCTTTCCTCCCCGACTCCGGACTCGGAGCCGGACCGGCGTCGGCCGACGCCGGACCCGACGCCGATGGGGCCCGTTGACCCCGATGTCTATATCGTCGACCCAGAATATGGGTATGACGAGGAGGAGTATGGAGAGGGTTGGGAGGGGTCTGAGGACCCTCTATCCCGTGCCTGCCAGTACGATGTGGACTGGGTAGGTGATCTGGGTGATGCAAGTGGCCTGGACGAGTCGCCCAACCCTGGGTTTGTCTCTCCGTCCCCTGTGGCGTCCGAGGCGGGTGCTGCCTATTCGGTGGTCCTGATGAGGGCTGCCAAGGCCTTACACCTTGAGCTCCCCGTCGCGAAGGTCAAACCGAATATTCTGACGGAAGTTTTTAAACCGCAGTCATGCCCCCAGGAGCCTCTGCTGCCGTTTAATGAGGCCCTGACGGATGTCCTTCTGGGCACCTGGTCCAGGCCCGCTTCTGGTGCGCCGGTTGACCGGAACGTTGCCAGGCGTCACCGTCCCTGCTCGGACGACCCTGCCTTCCTGTCCACCCATCCCTCCCCGGAGAGTCTGGTGATCCAGGCCTCCACTTCACAGTCCGCATTTCCGTCGGCTCCGCCCGACCGGGAATCAAAGAGGTACGACCAATTTGGAAAGAAAGTGTTTTCCTCTTTGAGCGCTGGACTGCGGTCTTGTAACACCGCGTGCCTCTTGGGCCGCTACACCCACTCCCTGTGGGATACGGTCGAGGAGTGTTTGCCGCAATGCCCCCAGGAAGTGCGGGACAAGCTCACCCGGGCCTTGGTTGAAGGCCGGGATGCGGCGCGGTACTCGATCCGTTGTGGTCTGGACACCACGGACTCACTGGGACGGGCCATGTCCACTACGGTGGCGATTCGTCGCCATGCCTGGCTGAGATCTGCCAACTTCTCACCAGACGTCCAAAATACACTTATGGACATGCCATTTGATGGCAGTCGCCTATTTGGTGACAAAGCGGACCACGCGCTGGAGCGCTTCAAGGACTCCAGGGTCACGGCCAAGTCCTTGGGTCTCTCGACCCAGCGCCAGCAGACAGGTTCGTTTCGGCCCTTTCGTGGCCAAGGGAGGGGAGGTCCCACACGTGCTGCCAGCCACGCGGCGCAGAGCGCTCCCCAGCGCGGTGGCGCCCGTGGTTTCCGCCGTGGTGGCGGTAGAGGCCAGCGTCGTGGTCAGTCCACGCCTCCCTCCGCTGCGGCATCCAAGCCTTCCTAGTCCGAGCTTTCGGGCTCACGTGACGCCAGTGGGTGGCAGGGTTCGCCATCACCACTCCCGCTGGCGCGCGATAACATCGGACAGGTGGGTGCTGCAGCTTGTCCGAAGGGGCTATGCCCTCCCCTTCGAGTCCACTCCTCCAGCCATGCCACCGCAGAACCACCGTGTGTCGGGGGACCACTTGACACTTCTGCAGGAGGAAGTTACGGCCCTCTTGGCCAAGGGGGCCATCGAGCGCGTTCCTGGGCCAGAAGTAGGGTGTGGTTGCTACTCCCACTACTTTCTGGTACCCAAGAAGGACAAGGGAGGCCTGCGTCCTATCTTGGATCTACGGAACGTCAACGGCTTCCTCCGGAAGGAGAAGTTCAAGATGTTGACTTTGGCTCAGGTCTTGGCTGCTCTAGACCCACAAGACTGGATGGTAGCGTTGGACTTGCAGGATGCGTACTTTCACATCCCCGTCCTGCCGGCCCACCGGCGTTACCTGCGGTTCACGGTAGGCCACGAGCACTTTCAGTTTATCGTGCTCCCATTCGGCCTTACCAGCGCCCCACGGGTGTTCACGAAAGTGATGGCGGTGGTCGCAGCTCATCTGCGCCGGTTAGGGGTTTCAGTCTTCCCCTACCTCGACGACTGGCTGTTGAAGGCGGGCTCGCCCCAGACAGTCGTCCACCACCTTCAGATGACGGCAGACCTCCTGCACGAGCTGGGGTTTTCCATCAATGTGCCGAAATCACACCTGTGTCCCTCTCAAAAGCTCCTTTTCATCGGAGCGGTTCTCGACTCGGCGCAGTTTCGGGTTTATCCTCCGGAACGGCGGGTCCGGGATATTCAGGCTCTGATTCCCATCTTTCAGCCGTTATCCCGGGTTTCGGTCAGGTTGACGCTGCGGCTTCTGGGGCTGATGGCCTCCTGCATCCTTCTGGTGCATCACGCCAGATGGCGGATGCGGGCTCTGCAGTGGGACCTGAAGTTTCAGTGGGCCCAGCATCAGGGCAACCTATCCGACCATGTCCTGATCTCGGAGGGCACTGCGAGACAGTTGCAGTGGTGGCTTACGGACCGCGATTGGGTCAGGGGCAGATCCCTCTCCCTTCCCCAACCGGAGCACGTGGTTGTGACGGACGCGTCCCTCCAAGGCTGGGGTGGCCACTTGGGAGAGGCGGAGATCAGAGGCCTCTGGTCTCCGGCGGAGTCCCGGCTCCATATCAACATGTTGGAGCTGCGGGCGATTCGCCTAGCACTGAAGGCATTCCTCCCCTTTGTCAACGGGAGTGTAGTGCAGGTGTTCACGGACAACACCACCGCCATGTGGTACTGCAACAAACAGGGCGGTGTGGGGTCGTGGACCCTTTGCCAAGAGGCTCTGCGCCTCTGGCAATGGCTGGAACGTCAGGGCGTGACTCTGACGGTTCAACACCTGGCAGGTTCTCTGAACGCCAGGGCGGACGAACTCAGCCGTCGGTGCTCGGTGGATCACGAATGGCGTCTGAACTCGGATGTGGCGAGAGGCCTCTTTCAGCAATGGGGAGAGCCTTGGTTAGATCTATTCGCCACAGAAGAGAACGCGCAATGTCATCAGTTCTGCGCGTTGGAGTTTCCAAGACGGCACTCGCTCGGCGACGCCTTTCGGCGCGAGTGGAGTTGCGGTCTGTTGTACGCCTTTCCGCCTATACCACTTCTGCCCAGAGTGCTGAAGAAGATCAGGCGCGACCGGGCCCAAGTTATCCTTGTGGCTCCGGACTGGGCTCGAAGATACTGGTATCCCGAGCTACTCAGCATGACAGTCGGTCCCTCGATCCGCCTGCCCCTTCAGGAGGACCTTCTGTCGCAGCAGCAGGGGACGGTCCTCCACCCGAACCTGTCCAGTCTCCACCTCCATGCTTGGAGATTGAGCGGCGGCAGCTGAGGCCATTTGACTTGCCTCCTGAAGTCTGTGATGTAATTCTGGCAGCCAGGCGTCCCTCCACGAAGTCGGTATACGCCTGCCGGTGGAACAGATTTGTGGCATGGTGCACAGCAAAGGCTGTGGATCCCCTTTCTGCCCCTCTGTCTGAGGTTCTCCTCTTCCTCCTTTCCCTTGCCCAGCAGGGCTCTGCTCTGGGCACTATCAAGGGCTATCTTTCTGGCCTTTCCGCCTTCTTGAGGCTACCTGATCAGCCATCTTTATTCAAGTCCCCTATTGTGTTAAGATTCTTGAAGGGCATCACGCACATGTATCCTCCAACTCCGTTCGTGATGCCTCAGTGGGACTTGAACCTGGTCTTGACTTTCCTGATGTGCGCTCCCTTTGAGCCCCTTCATTCCTGTCCTCTCCGTCTTCTCACCTTAAAGACGGCCTTCCTGGTAGCCATCACCTCTGCCAGGAGAGTGAGTGAGCTCCAGGCTCTTTCTATTCAACCTCCTTTCTTGTCTGTTCATCCTGATAAGGTGGTTCTTCGGACTAGACCTTCTTTCCTGCCCAAGGTAGTCTCTGCTTTTCACATTGGGCAGTCCATCACCTTGCCCTCTTTCTTCCCGCCTCCGCATCCTTCAAAGGATGAAGAGCGGCTCCATCGTCTGGACCCAAAACGTGCGCTTTCATTCTATATGGATCGCACACGCCAGTTCCGGGTGGATGACCAACTGTTTGTTGGCTACGTGGGTGAGAAGAAGGGAAGGGCGGTACAGAAACGGACCATCTCTCGGTGGGTCGTCCTGTGCATCAAAGCATGCTACTCTTTGGCTCGGAAGGAGCCTCCTGTTGGGCTGAGGGCCCATTCCACTCGGGCCACGGCGGCTACTACTGCCCTGGGCCGGGGAGTCCCTTTGCAGGACATTTGCCAGGCGGCCACGTGGGCCTCGCTGCACACCTTTGCGAGGCACTACTGCCTGGACAGTCAAGTCCGGAGGGATGGCTTCTTTGGCCGTTCGGTCCTCCAGGACTTTCTGGTGTAGGTTGTATTGGTTCGCAGACCCACCACCGGGGTTGGTATTGCTGGGGTATCTATTCTAAGGTAAGGAATCTAATACTAACCTGTTTCTTTCAGATGAACAAGTTACTTACCTTCGGTAACGATATATCTGTAAGAAACAGTAGTTAGTATTAGATTCCTTACCGCCCCTCCCATCCTCCCCGTTCTGCGAACTGATACCTAGGGTTAAGGACATCCCTTTCAGGGCCCTAGTTTTCAAATGGCACCAGTGTTGGTTCTCACATGGCTCTGCGTGTTCTGGCGCGGAAAAGCTGTGTGCAAAGAACTGACGTCAGCGCGCGGAGGCGGCGTCTATATACTCCAGCGACGTCATCACGGCGCACGACGCCGACGACGCGGAGCCGCAGGGGACGCCTGCAGACGACGCCTACCGACGCGCAGGGGTACTGCTACGCAAAAGTTTCCGGATCCAGACTGACGCCTGGGGATATTCTAAGGTAAGGAATCTAATACTAACTACTGTTTCTTACAGATATATCGTTACCGAAGGTAAGTAACTTGTTCGACACAACCAAATCTATGAGAGCCTTGCAATCGCAAGCTTCCTGACGTTCTTTTCGTTGCTCTTTCTACAAAGGCACCTCCAGAGGCTATTCCTCTGACAACCCTACCACCTCTTACACAACTCCCTCCCAGGATACATTCACCAGAGGTTACCAAAGAGGAGGCTACAGAGCCAACAACAACAAAGCCAGAGGCAAGATCAACAATACCCGATCTGCCTCCACCCCTACCCAATGACTTCCCTCCGCTCACCCTGGACCATTCCACTCATGTCGGGGGAGAATACAACAGTTCCTTCCTGTCTGGAGCAACATCACTTACAGACTGGTTGGTGAAACAAATAGTTAAAAGAGGTTACTGTCTAGAACTCAAATCTACCCCCCAAACATACCACCCAGGCAGCACTCAATGTCACTAGAACACTTATCACTGTTAAAACAGGTCATTTCCCTCCTGCAAAAACATGCAATGGAACCAGTAGCCCTGCATCAGCAAAATACAGGGGGTTTACTCCCGCCACTTCCTCATTGCAAAGAAAGACGGCTCTCTCAGACCCATCCTGGACCTCAGGCCCCAAACCTGTACATACAATGATACCACTTTCACATGGTCACGCTTCAACAGGTCCTTACTTTGCTCGCGCAAGGCGATTTCCTTGCTACTCTAGATCTCAAGGATGCCTACTTTTATATTACCATTCACACCTCTCACAGGAAATAGCTCCAGTTTGTAGTGGAAGGTCAGCATTATCAATTCAAGGTTCTCCCATTCAGAGTCACCACAGCACCCAGAGTGTTCACCAAGTGTCTAGCAGTAGTGGCACTCACCTAAGAAGGCAGCATATTCATGTCTACCCCTACCTAGACGACTGGCTCATAAAAGCCAAGTCATAGAACCAGTGTGTACACCACACTTACGCCACAATCCCACTGCTGCTCGACTTAGGGTTTACCGTCCCACATACAGCAATACCTCGGGCTAAATAAATACCTCAAAGGCACTTGCATATCCCAGTCCAGCCAGGAAAGCAAGCATACAAAGCCTCGTCACAAGGTTTCAGCCGCAACACTCTCTTCCAGCTTGAGTGTTCATGCAACTCATAGGGATGATGGCCTCTTGCATATTCATAGTACCTCACGCAAGACTCCAGATGCGTCCCCTACAAGAATGTCTAGCACATCAGTGGATCCAAGCTCAAGGTCAACTGACAGATCTGGTGTTGGTGGACGGCTGACCGATCTGGTGTTGGTGGACTGTTGCACGCATCGCTCTCTGCAGGGGTGGAACACCAAAAACCTTTCCAAGGGGCAACCGTTTATCGAGCCAGTTCCACAGATTGTACTAACAGCGGACGCATCGCTCTCCCAATGGGGAGCGCATCTTGTACATCATACCATGCAGGGCACGTGGACACCCCAACAAAGGTTGTTCCACATCAATCACCTAGAGTTAGTAGCCATATTCCTAGCACTGAAGTCGTTCCAAAAACACATTCTGGGCAAAGCTGTCTAAGTCCGCACGGACAATCACAGCAATGTATTACATACAAAAACAGGGCGAACACACTCCCTGCAACTCTTCAAACTAGGGCCAAGCATATGGAGATGGGCTATTCCTCAAAACATTTTTCTCCTAGTCCAACATGTTCCAGGAGTCCAGAACACTATGGGGAACTTCATCTGCAAGTACTTCAACCATTTTTCCAGTTGTGGGGGCACCCAGAGATAGATCTCTTTGCCACACACAAAACGCCAAATGCCCAAGCTTAGCCGCCAGGTATCCGCACCCATTGTCAAAAGGCAATGCAATATGGATGAATTGGTCAGGCAGATTTGCGTACGCTTTTCCGCCTCTCCCACTCATTCCACTGGTGGTGCACAAACTGCAGCAACACTCACTGACCCTCATCCTAGTTGCTCCAACATGGGCCAGACAACCGTGGTACACCACATTACTGGAACCATCTGTGGTCCCGCACCAAAAACTACACCTCTCTCCACACCTCCTAACCCAGAGCCATGGAGAGATCAGACACCCAGACCCGGCACAACTCAACCTTATCGATCTGGCTCCTGAAGTCCTAGAGTTTGGTTACCTTAACCTTCCCCCTGATTGCATGAATGTTATCAGGGAAGCTAGACGACCCACCACTAGAGCTTGCTATGCAGCCAAGTGGAAACGATTTGTTATATACTGCAACACTAACAACATCATTCCCTGGGATGTGTCAATCCAACACATCATAGGTTACCTGCTACATCTCCAAAGGTCTAACCTAGCATACACCTCTATTAGGTTACACCTTGCTGCTATAGCAGCTTATTTACAAAACAGACAACATTTGTCACTATTCAAAGTACCTACCAGCAAAGCCTTTATGGAAGGACTCAAAAGAATAATTCCACCCAGAGTACCACCCTCACTTGTGTGGAACTTAAATATTGTGCTCACAAGACTAATGGGTCCTCCATTCGAACCCCTGCACAAATGCGAATTGCATTTTCCCACATGGAAAGTTACTTTCCTAGTGGCCATCACTTCCTTTAGAAGAGTCAGTGAGCATCAAGCACTTACTATTCAAGAACCATTTTTACAACTCTATCATAACGAAGTGGTTCTCAGGACAAACCCAGAATTCCTTCATAAAGTTATTTCTCCTTTCATCTCAACCAGTCTGCCAATATTCTTCTCGCAACCACAAACAGTCGCAGAAAGAGCTCTTCATACGCTAGACGGAAAAGAGCACGCCTTTATTATATTGACTTAACAAATCCTTTTCGTAAAACTCTACTGTTCGAGGCATATGAGCTGCAGATTGCACACTATGCATAGATGGCCACCTAGTGTTGGGCCCGGATGTTTGCAGTTTGTTTTTCTTGTAGAAAGTCTTTGGAAGTCACGAGATAGGTGACTCCTCCTTTGGGTGATACTGCGCATGGGCATCGGCTCCATCCCCAGATTGTTTTTTCCGCCACCGGGCTCGGATGTGGTTCCAGCGCCCCTTGTTGGAACCGATTACCGTTGGCGTGCAATCCTCACCGGCTTCAAGAAACTACTCTCGAAAGCGTTTTCCAGTCGACACTACTCTTCAAGACCAAGAACGTCCATTCCGGTCATTGACTACGACCTTCTGGCCCAACTATGCCTCGACTCCAGCTAATGGAAAGGACGCCATTTAAAAAGTGCCCTCGATGTGGGTCGAAGTTTCCCCACAACGACCTCCACGAGGTCTGTAACCTCTACCTCTCTCCGGAGCACGAGGCCAAGGACTGTTCAGCCTGTGCCTCCTTCCGCTCCAAAAAGACTATCCGGGACTGGAGAGCCAGAAGAACAATGGCTCAAAGATCCGGACGACATCTTCCAGGAAGAGGTCGACGTCCCAGAACAGCACGACGTCGACAGCAACTCAGAGGCAGAAGATTCTGATGTCGAGGACGTGACTCCAGCGCAGCGGGTCGTACGTAAGACCGTCGACCCCGACCCTCCCTCGACACACACTAAAAAGGCTACGGTCACACCCTCACCCTCGGGCTTGGGTGCACACCAAGACACTACTTCGACGGCCCCATCTTCGGGCTCGGCCAAGAAGTCAATAAAGCCTTCGGGTGACTCGGGCTCGAGTCGACCCCCACTCTGTGCCAGACTACACTCACCGGCACCGAAGAAACCATCGAGTACCGCACCGAAGCCATCGGCGCCGAAACACTCAGTTGCCTCTGCACCCAAAACAACTTCGGAGCCACACGAAGCTTCCGGCCCCAAGAAAGCACCGGAGCCGAAGCACACATCGGAGCCGAAAAAAGTATCGGACTCGAAAAAACCCTCGGAACTGAAAAAGACCCCGGCTTCCCCCATTAAAGATAAGAGGTCGAAAGAAGCCGCTACGGCGCCAAAACAAGCTTCCACGCCAAAAGGTCATACTCCTGAAAGAGACTTGTTTACTCCAGACCCAAGGCAAAAGACTCTCATAAAATATCCTAAGACTGGTCGATTGACGTTATCAAAGAAACGACCATCAGAGTCACCAGCACCAGCTCCGGCTCCAAAGAAGGACGTTGCTACCTCACCTATGCATGTGCCTGCCCTGTCTCTTGCACCCAGTCCCTCCCCCCATAATTCACCACCTCGCTCCCCTTCACCATCTAGCACACATGATAAAAATGGGGACGACATATCAGATACAGGGGATAACCCAGAGGAGCCATATTATCCCCCAGCCTCGCCGGACCCATGGGACAACTATAATACACCAGACGTTCCAAATGTACCTCAAGATTACATATACCCCTCTAGGCCCTCACCGCCAGAAGACACCATGGGGTTTAACCAGTTACTGCTTAGAGCAGCACAATACCATGGGGTAGACATGCACTCCGATGCAGTAGAGGAGGACTTCCTTCTAGACACATTTGACACCGCATGTGAGAAGTTGGCCTGATATATGATGCTCACTAGTTCTAGTGATCACCTTGTATCAGTCCAAACAACCCTTATGGTGATTGGTTGTAAAGTCAACCGTATAGACCAGCTATCCTAGTAGCATGGACAAAAGCAGTCTTTTAGGCTAATCTCTTTTGGCATGTGAAGCGAGCTGTTTTACCATAGTATAACCCCTTGAATACTAAATGAAAGGACACCACACAGGTTGTTATGAAAATAAACAGTCTATTTATTAATAACAACACCTCTGAACTCTTTATGAGATCAGAGGGCTAAGCACATGACAATACTAAAAAGGAAATACGAGTTCGCACAATATTTACACAAGTGCCTTAGGGGCACGACAAACCATATACTCAAAACAATGGAATGCGAGGAAAGAAAGTACTTTAAGGAGATCCAGAGGCTGGAGGATCGGTGGGACTATGCTACAAACTAGGTAAGTAAGGAGCAGGAGGCCCAAGGGACTCACGTGCAGAGTGGGGACTCTCACGCGGGATGCGTACCAACGTCTATGGATGCAACAGTTTACAAAGTTACGGATTCCGGACGAACCCGGCTGGATGGAGGGAAAACAGTGGACCTAGACACTAGGATAGTGGACACAGACTTCAGGACCTAGAAGCTTTAGTTACCTAACCCACAGGCTGCGGGTGCATAGGGCTGAAGTTGCGTCGGGTTTGCTGCGTTGATCCCGGTGATGCCTGAAACAAGGAGTTGCTGGCAGGCAGCCAGATGGAGGAGTCCGGTGGTTCCAAGGGTGGAACTAGGAAGAAGGAAGTCCTGAAAAGGAAGGGGACAGAGTCTTGGTCACTAGCCAATGATGGTGCTGGAACCAGGAGCTGTCGCCGCGTTCAGGTGGAAGAAGGGTCGCTTCTCTCTGTGGCTGCGCGGACCAGGAGCTGTTTTTCACGACCAGGCTGGAGGCACGAGCTGTCCCACGTAGTCTGCTGCTGTTGGCGGTGTCAGATCGTCGATCTGGACAACAGGCCTTGGCTAATGCAAGCCACGCGGTGGAACAAAGATGGCGTCTGGAGTGGACCAGGAGGGTCCGGGGTGCTTCTCTTTCACAAGGAAGCAAGGGCCAGTCTGGGGGACCAGACTAGCAGTGTCGAAATGTTCGGGTCGTCGTCTCAGAGGTCACTAGCCAGCCGGCAAGTGACCAGACAACAGGAAGGGCAGCAACTAGGCAAAAAGGCCCCACGCAGATCACGGGGATGCTGGGGGGCTGGTCTTTGGTGCAGGAGCTGCGTCGGTGTGGGGCTTCTCAGTCCCCAATGCACTCACTCGAGGAACCCTCGGGGGTCGTGCTGGAAGCGCTGTGCAGGTTTCTTCAAGATCGCCGTCTCCACGTTACTCGTCGCACCCACGGGTCCCAGCTGTGCTGTGGATGTGGGTAGAGGTCAGAGAGGTCTGGAGGTCCGGGTCTTGTCGAGCTGGGTCGTCGGATTCCGGGATGGAAGGACTTTGCAGCAAGCTGCACAGGAGCTTGATGATGCCTGCGAAGCAGGATGGTCACTCCCTGACCATAGGGGAGATTCTTCAGTCTTCTGATGTTCAGGAGGTCGAAGGTCAAGAGTTTCTTCGTGGAAGGTTGTCAAGATTAATCTAACTTGGAATGGGACCAGCTCCTACCTTTATCCGGCTAAAGGGGGCTGCACTACGACTAGGTCCCTCCCCTGGGTGGGACCAGGAAGGGGGGTGGCTACACCCCCTTTCCTTTGTCCAGTTTCCCGCCAGAGCTGGGGCTGGAGTGCCCCAGCAACTGGTTGGAACCGGTGTATGCACAGGGCCCCTTGTGTGCCCCAGGCATGTCTCATTCCTTTCAGCCTGGCCCTACCTAATACACAAAATCCTGTCTGGGGTGGTGCTAGCACCTCCCAAGGCAGGAAACCCTTTGTCCAAGCCACCCTCGCTGGAAGGACTCCCAGCAGCAGGAGGTCAGACTTGTGTCTGTGGTGGCAGCATCCATTTTGTGCTGCTGAGGCTCGAGTTAACTTTAACCAGGGTTTACAGTTACAGACATGTCGTGTCCCTCTAGAAGGGCGGAATGCTAACCCCGTCGCCAGAATTGGCGAGGGGTTAGTATTCCAATTCGTATGACACCTTACTCGACATGTTTTGATAATGCTATGCCAAAGTTAGCATTTAACCGCGAGGATTATAATGCACTTAAGAGTATATGGTATAGCGTTATCATGGAACAGCTATTAGGACTTGGTTCCGCAAGCTGCTAACGGGATCAGCTCATGCCAAAGCACCATTTCACATAATTCCAAGCACTCTGCCTTCAGGATTGATAAGGCCTGTCATAGGAGTGACTGGTAGGAATATATGTGTCCATTTTAGGGTTAGATATAGGAATACTATATCTAAAGCAAAGGGTGTTTACACCACCTTGCCCCAGCTGTCGTGCAGCCAGTTGTGTCAGATTTGGGTGGCCAGCCAGGGGTGGCATAATACATGCTGCAGCCCCTGGTAGGCCCTGGGTACACCTATGCCCTGGATACCTAAGGTATACTGTACAGGGACTGATAAGGTGGCCCAGTACCAATTGGTAAATGCACCTAAGGTACATGCTTGTCAATTTAGAGAGAACAGCTAGGCTGTGGGTCTGATTGGCAGGCCCACAGCCAGGGAAAGTCTTAAACCAGTGAAGCAAAAAGCAAAAATCTGCGGTGGCCATGGGATTGCAGACCCCACTCTCCTACACCGCACATAGGTCCTCAGCAATTTTGCCAATGCTCAAAGGCGTAGTTAAACATGCCTCTGAGGTCTTTAAAGACCCAGTCAGAACTCGGGTCATAAACCCAAGAGTAGAGAAAAATATAAAGCTGCACCATCTGACCCAGCATATATAAAGGGACCAGTCCCCCTAGACTCTCTAGTCGTATCTAACACACGTAAGAGAGCTAACTCTCAAACATCAGGCGAAGCTCCCCCCACCAGACAAGGAATCTAAACTCCTTGACGCGTCAGGGAAAAGAAAGGCCTTACAAGCAGCAAACATGTGGCGCATTGCCAACACAGAAGCCTTACTAGCACGCTATGATAGGGCACATTATGATGAGCTCGAAGACATAATGCAACATCTCCCTGATCAATTTAAAGATAGAGCTAGTGAGCTAATCCAAGAAGGGAAAATTATCACTAACACATCTATCCGCTGTGCACTACATGCAGCAGACACAGCCTCCATAGCCGTCAATACTAGCGTCCTGCTGCGCAGGCACGCCTCGCTACATATATCTGGCTTCAAGCCAGAGATCCAAAGTGCCATACTCAATCAACCATTCGATGAGCAGCACTTATTTGGACCCGAGGTGGATGTCTCCCTCTAAAAAATGAAGAAAGACACCGACACAGCAAAATCTATGGGAGCCCTGCAGTCGCAGGCTCCCAGACATTCATTTTGTCGCTCCACATATAGAGGTGCAAACAGAAAGTACTCATCAGACACACCTTCCACAGGATACAAAAGCCCCACTCAGTCTACCTACAGTAAGGGCTACCAAAGGGGAGGTTACCGCAGTAACAACAATAAAGGCAGAGGCAAGAACAACTCACGCTCTGCCTCCACCCCTACCCAATGACTCCCCTCCCCCCGCCCCATTCCACTCCTGTCGGGGGAAGGATACAGCAATACCTACCAGCCTGGGAAGACATCACATCAGACAGGTGGGTACATCAAATAATTCAGTCAGGTTACTGTCTAGAACTAACATCAACCCCCCCAAACATACCACCCAAACAGCGTCCAATGTCACAAGATCATTTAACGCTGCTCAGACAAGAAGTACTTTCTCTCCTGCAGAACAATGCAATAGAAATAGTTCCAAAGCATCAAAGGAACAAACAAGTATATTCCCTATACTTCTTGATTCCAAAAAAGGACGGATCTCTGACACCTATTCTAGACCTCAGACCTCTAAACTCTTACATACAGTCAGATCATTTCCATATGGTCACACTTCAGCAAGTCCTTCCACTCCTGTTGCAGAACGACTTTCCGGTCACACTAGATCTCAGACGCCTACTTTCACGTCCCAATTTACCAGGCGCACAAGAAGCATCTAAGATTTGTGCTAGAAGGACAGCACTACCAATTCAAAGTACTCCCATTCGGAGTAACAACAGCGCCAAGAGTGTTCACCAAATGTCTAGCAGTGGTAGCAGCACACTTAAGAAGACAGCTCATCCACGTCTTCCCATATAAACGATTGGCTCATAAAAGCACAATATTACAACCAGTGTGTACAACACGCTCACAATACAATACTGTTACTCCACAACTTAGGCTTCACAGTAAATTACACCAAGTCACATCTGCTACCATCGCACACCCAACAGTACCTAGGAGCTACAATCAATACTCAACTAACACTAGCTTATCCCTCTCCAGCAAGGATAACAAGTGTGCAAACGCTCCTAACAAAATTCAAATCACAACACTCTCTTCCAGCTCGAGTGTTTATGCAACTCATAGGGATGATGGCATCTTGCATATTCATAGTACCTCACGCAAGACTGCAAATGCGTCCATTTCAAGAATGTCTAGCACGTCAATGGAACCAGGCTCAGGGTCAGTTAACAGACCTAGCGTTGGTAGACAGTCGGACTCATCGTTCTCTGCAATGGTGGAACACAAAAAACCTGTAAAAAGGCCGACTATTCCTGGAGCCAGTTCCACAAAAATTACTAACAGCAGCCGCATCGCTCTGCGGCTGGGGAGCCCATCTACTGCATCACACCACACAGGGAAAGTGGACACCAATGCAAAAACTACTCCACATCAACCATCTGGAGTTGTTGGCTGTGTTTCTAGCTCTAAAAGCATTCCAAAAACAAATTGCTAACAAGACTGTCTTAGTCCGTACAGACAATATCACAGCCATGTATTACATAAACAAACAAGGAGGGACACACTCTCTGCAGCTCTCTCAACTAGATCAGCAGATATGGATGTGGGCTATACCTCAGAACATCTTCTTAATAGCACAACATGTCCCAGGAGTTCAAAACACCATGGCAGATCTGCTAAGTCGGCAGACTCAGCAGAAGCGCGAGTGGGAAGTTCATCCACAAGTTCTTCATCCGTTCTTTCAAATGTAGGGACAACCTCAAATAGACCTCTTCGCCACCCACGACAACGCAAAATGCCCATACTTCGCCGCCAGATACCCACACCCATTGGCCAAAGGCAATACAATATGGATGAACTGGTCAGGACTAGTTGCGTACGCTTTTCCTCCTCTCACACTACTTCCGTTAGTGGTGCGCAAACTACAACATCATTCCCTGACACTCATGCTAATCGCTCCAACTTTTGCCAGACAACCGTGGTACACCACGCTGCTGCAGCAAAGGTCTGTGGTGCCACACCTAAAACTAAATCTATCTCCACGACTATTAACGCAGAACCATGGAGAGATCAAACACCCGGACCCAGCTCAGCTCAACCTAGCGATCTGGCTCCTGTGGTCATAGTTTGGTTACCTCAACCTTCCTCCAGAATGCATTAACATTATTAAGGAGGCTAGACATCCCACTACCACAGCATGTTTTGCTGCTAAGTGGAAACACTTTGTCATATACTGCCAAAACAACCAAATAGACCCCTTAGACGTGTCTATACAACACATCAAAAGGTATCTATTACACCTTCAAAAGTGTAACTTAGCCTATACGTCTATCAGACTACACCTTGCTGCCATTGCAGCATACTTACAAAACAGACAACACCTGTCTCTTTTTAGAGTACCAGCTATTAAAGCTTTCATGGAAGGACTCAAAAAAATTATTCCTCCCAGAACTCCACCAGCACCAGTGTGGAACCTGAACATTGTTCTTAGAAGGTTAATGGGCCCTCCATTTGAACCATTACATAAATGCGATTTGCAATTCCTAACTTGGAAAGTAGCTTTCCTGGTAGCAATTACTTCTCCAAGAAGGGTTAGTGAACTACAAGCATTTACCATTCAAGAACCCTTTTTGCAAATGCATCATAACAAAGTGGTTCTTCGTACTAATCCAAAATTCCTGCCTAAAGTCATTTCACCATTCCATCTAAATCAATCAGTTGAGCTGCCCGTATTCTTCTCGCAGCCTCAAACTGTCTCAGAAAGGGCTCTACACACCTTAGACGTTAAAAGAGCACTGCTGTACTATATCGTAAGGACACAATCATTTCGTAGAACAAAATAGTTTTTTGTGTCTTTTTCGCAGCCACACCAGGGCAACCCTATTTCAAAATCAGGGATCGCCAGATGGATAGTTAAATGCATACAAATTTGTTACCAAAAAGCAAAACGCACGTTAACAATTCCTCCAAAAGCCCACTCAACAAGAAAGATAGGGGCTTCAATGGCATTCTTAGGGAACATCCCTTTAGATGACATATGCAGAGCAGCTACATGGCTTACACCGCACACATTCACAAAACATTATTGTGTAGATGTGCAAACCAAACAACAAGCCACTGTGGGCCAAGCTGTATTAAAAACACTGTTTCAAACAACTGCAACAGATACGGGTGGTCGCCGCTAGGTGTGGGTACTGCTCTACAATCTATGCTTAGTGTGTAAACTGCAACTCGTATGCCTCAAACGGAAAATGCTACTTACCAGTATGCATCTGTTCTTGGCATGTAGAGCTGCAGAGTTACACACACCCACCCGCCTCCCCGGCTACCTTTATCTGTTCCAGTATTATCTTAATTAGATACAAATTACATGGACATCACTACTTCTTGTACAGCTCCATCACTTCCCTAATGGCGAAAAACCATCTGGGGATGGAGCCGATGCCCATGCGCAGTATCATCCTAAGGAGGAGTCACCTATCCCATGACTCCGAAAGACGTCAACCCCACGGATTCCACTCACAATGATCCTGGTTGCTCCCACATGGGCAAGACAGCCATGGTACACAACGCTCCCAGAACTCTCAGTAGTCCCGCACCAAAGACTACGCCTGTCGCCACAATTGCTGACACAGAACCATGGCGAAATCAGGCACCCAGATCCCAATCAGATGAACCTAGCGATCTGGCTCCTGAGGTCTTAGAGTTCGGATACCTTAACTTGCCTCGAGATTGCATGAACATTATCAAGGAAGCAAGGCGCCCCACTACTAGATCATGCTACGCAGCTAAATGGAAAAGATTTGTTATCTATTGTAACAATAAACAAATCAACCCATTAGATGCCTCCACCCAAAACATAATCTGTTACTTGCTACATCTTCAAAGATGTAATCTAGCATACTCATCCATAAGGCTACACCTTGCTGCTATAGCAGCATATCTTCAAAGCAGGCAACACGTGTACCTGTTCAGAATACCACCTATCAAAGCTTTTATGGAATGACTTAAAAGAATTTTCCCTCCAAAGCACCCACCTTCGCCAGTCTGGAACTTAAACGTAGTACTAACCAGACTCATGGGGCCACCTTTCGAACCACTCCACCCATGCGAACTACAATTCTTATTTATTTATTTATTTATTTTGAAAGTTTTATATAGCGCGAACAAGATCTTTGCAGATATCAGAGCGCTTTACAGACGAAAGGTAAACGTGTGAGTAAATAACAATTGGGGTGGGGAAGGTACATGTGGGAGCATAGTCAGCCAGATACATCAATAATGATACAAGTACAAATAAGTGATAGCGTAAACACTCAGGTAGGTCAATAACACGAGTCATACAAAAATGCAAAAAAATCAGTAGAACTGAATGGAAACATCTTAACATGGAAAGTGGCATTTTTAATTGCCATTACCTACCTCAGGCGAGTGAGTGGGCTACAGGCACTAACCATTCAGGAACCCTTCATGCAAATACACCAAAATAGGGTGGTGCTTCGTACTAACCCTAAATTCATGCCAAAAGTTAGATCCACTTTTCACATCAATCAGTCCATAGAATTGCCAGTTTTCTTTAAAAACCCGCAGTCGGTAGCTGAAAGAGCCCTACACACACTAGATGTCAAAAGAGCGCTGCTATATTACGTTGACAGAACTAAATCATTCAGAAAAACAAAGCAACTTTTTGTTGCTTTTTCTCCACAACATATGGGTAATCCCATTTCAAAGACGGGAATAGCCAGATGGATAGCTAAATGCATTCAAATATGCTATCCAAAGGCAAAGTGCACTTTAACAGTTCCCCCAAAAGCCCACTCAACGCGCAAAATGGGGGCATCCATGGCTTTCCTAGAAAATATTCCCCTAGAAGACATGTGTAGGGCGGCTACATGGTCTACCATACACACTTATACTAAACACTACTGTGGTGATGTGCAAGCTACGCAACAAGCTGCTGTAGGCCAAGCTGTCCTTAAAACTATTTTTCAAACAACTGCAGCTGGTACAGGCGACCACTGCTAGAGGAGAAACTGCTATACAGTCTATGCTAAGATATGAATTCAGCAGCCCACATGCCTCGAACGGAAAATGCTACTTACCAGTATGCATCTGTTCTTGGCATGTAGGGCTGCTGACATTCATAACGCCCACCCTTCTCCCCGGTGCCTGTCACAGCTGCAGGTTTCCTTCTTAACATACATTTACATGGTCATCTCTTACTTTTCTATACTCCATCTTTGCCACAATGGCGAAAAACAATCTGAGGATGGAGAAGATGCCCATGCGCACTGTAGTCCAGGGAAGGAGTCACCTATCTCGTGATACTTCGAAGACTCTTCCAAGACAACAAGGTGCAAACATCCGGACCCAAGACTAGGCGGCGATCTATGCTAAGATATGAATGTCAGCAGCCCTACATGCCAAAAACAGATGCATACTGGTAAGTAGCATTTTCCTTATGAAGTGCACTAGGGTCCCAGCATGTGGGCGTGACTATTCAGTACTTATGACTTTGATGAGCATTCCCTGGAAGAGAACTAGGATTATGTACACGTATGCAATTTCTCCTTATCCTATGAGCATTTGCTTGTTGCATGCAGTACTGTAGATCCATTCAAATTTGCCCATACTCCTCCCAGGAAGCCAGTGTTTGCTATAGATACCATCAACATTCAAAATTGTCTATTCTACACTGATGTATCCAACTCACTACTCCATGCCTACTTTCACCCGCTGTCCGAAAAAAACCAAAAAACATGAGTGAAGTCTCTACTTATGCGCATTCCCAACCAGAGGTGGAGTCACCAAGACCTTCCGAGAGGAGTTGGCCTAACGGCTAGGGCGCTCGACCTCGGACCTGGGGATCTGGGTTCGAGTCTCGGTAACGACGCCAAAAACCTCCTGTGATTCTGGGCAAATCACTTAATCTCCCCGTGCCTAAAAAAAAAAAAAAAGTAACTTAACTGGTGCTATGTAAAGCGCTCTGATACCTGATTCAGTTCGGGTCTAGGTCGCGCTATATAAAAAAAAAAAAAAATTTAAAACTTGTGACTCAAGACTTATGTAAAGAAAAACAAGTTGCAATATTCCGAGACCAACATTAGATGGCAGGAGTATGCTGAGCATGTGAACCTACAGCACTACGTGCAAAGAAACATGCTTACTAGGTTGAGTACCATAATCCCTACAACTCAACTTACTAAGAGCTTCTTAGTGAATACTTGCTCCATACAATATGTGGCATATTTGAAACATTTTTTCAAGGCTTGCTTTAGCTCACATTCCAGCTCTACAAGGGTTAACCTGTCGGGTGGCTTTCAGTAGAATAGAGATTTTATTAACTGTATCATCATCCAGGGTGCAGACAATCGGTCAAGATTTACAGATATAGAAGTGGAGGGTGAAGGGGTTTCCACTTTAATCCTCCCTTTGCAGACTGCTGGGAGGCTGGGATTGGATGAAACTGGCTTGTTTCATAGATCTCAAAAATCAGCACTGCATACTGATTGACCCATTTTTCTGTGTTGTGTGTCGTTACTCTCAGTGCCAGGGGTTGATTTCAGAGTGTGGTTATCCTGATCACAGCTTTATCCAAAATAGGAGCCTAAAGAATTCTTTGATTAATTTCCTGGTATGGATGTTTACTCTCAAAGAAGGGGGAGGTCGGATAATTGAGGGCTTGTTATTCAGACGCAAATGAAAATTTAAGTCACAGTTTTGACAGGAAAAAAATGAACAAATTGACTGCCCCTGTTTGGTCATGCTTCGGTCTTGATGGGATATTTTTCTTTTTAAGGGTGGAAATCATGGACTTTTCGGAAACAGTGCAGCACAATCCCGGGGCCTGCATACTCAAGGGCAGCCCCTTAATTCATCCCCCAATCTTCGTGCCCAGGGGCCTCCACAGTTCCTCCCTCCACAGGTAGGTGAATCTTAAAAGCAAAATTGGTAGTCCTATCCTGGACTATCAAGGATTGGTTCTGAAAAAATTGTTTTCTTTGTCTTCAAAATACAGGTTTCAGCCTCCATGCTTAAGCAGTTCCCAAACAACAGCTTGAACCCTGGTCTCTTTAATATGGCCCCTCAACTGTCTCCCCAGCAGATAGCCATGCTGAGCCAGCTCCCACAGATTCCGCAGTTCCAGTTGGTAAGCCACTCATTTTTTTCTTTTTTTGTGGTAGCCATGCTCAGCATATGTACTGTGGCACAGTCGGATATTTGCATTTTAGTTTATCGGCCAAAATTATTGTTGCTGATGGTGCAGGTAATATTGCATCCGCATTAAAAATAAGCAGTCTCTTTTGAGAAAGTTTATCTAAAAGAAACACGTTAGTTATGGATTCCTTACCTTAGGCGTCAGACTGGATATGGAAAGTTTTTTTGTTTTTTTCCCCCGTCAGCAGTACCTCTGCACGTCGGAAGGTGGCGTCTGTCGGCTCCGCATTAATCTTCGGCATCGCCGAGATGACATCGCGGCAGCAACTTGGACGCCGCCTTCGCGTGCTGAAGTAAGTTCTTTCTTTTTCCGCGCCAGCCAACGTAGATCCGGGAAGATCTATGTTTTTCTCGACTTTTGTCGACGTCTTGTTTAGAGTCCTCGACTCCGAGCAGGTGCACGAGGGATGCCCGAGTTTAAGGCATGCAATTCCTGTAACAGGCTGGTTTCGGATCCGCACAGCGTGTGCCTCTTTTGCGTGGAGCGCGACTACGACCGCAAGTCGTGCTCCGACTGTCGGTTGTTAATGCCGAAGGCTTTGCGGGAGCGGTCCTGAAAGACGCTTGAACGACGACAGTCTGCTCCGAGCCGTTCGAGGTCCCGGTCGAGAGAGAGGTTGAGGGACTGGTCGTGGAGCCATCGCCATTCCGACAAGTCATCGAAGCCTTTGCACTCAGGGTCGGGTAAGTCGAAGCATAAGAAGTCCAAGAAGCATCGTCGCTCTTCGACTTATCCTAGTCGGTCGGCCGATCCAACAAGGCCTGTGGGTGGTGCCCCTCCTGCGGCTCCGCGCACGGAGCCCGACGGGTCGTCTCCGAGCTTTACTCCTTCCGGGACATGGAGCGACACCGCCCCCGACGCCTGATCCAATGGGTACTTTTGTCCCTGTGTTTAACTCTGGCAATTTTCAGCCTGTTTGGCAGCCAGAGGAGAGTGAGGACGACTGGGAGGGGTCAGGTGACCCTTTAAGTGACCAGCTTGATACTGAGCAGGACTGGAGAGAGGACCTGGAGAATGCCAGTGGTCTTGACACTTCACCCGACCTTGGCATGTTGTCCCCTCCTACCGTTGCTATACAGGAGGGCGCGTCATACGCTGTGGTGTTGCGTATGGCGGCCGAGGCTCTCAACCTCGAACTTCATACGGTGGTGGTCAGGACTAACCTCCTGTGGTGCTTCAACCGTCAGCGAGCTCTTTGGAGCCCCTGTTGCGGTTTAATGAGGCCCTCACAGACGTCCTTTTGGGCACGTGGTCCAGGTGCAACACGGGAGGTCCCGTGGACAGGATGTTAGCCTGACCCTACCGACCAGCCCCGGGCGACCCCACTTTCCTCTCCCAAAACCCCATCCCGGAGAGCTTGGTGGTCCAAGCCTCCACCTCCAAAAGCGCCTTCCCCATCGCTCCACCGGAAAGGGAATCCAAGAAGCTGGACCATCTTGGCAAGAACATTTTCTCTGCCACCAGCTTAGGACTGCGGTCCGTAAACACTTCATGCCTTTTCGCACTCTGTGTTGGATACGGTGGCGCAAGTGCTGTCTCAGTGTCCGGAGGAGGCCCGGACAGTGCTCTCCCAGGCTGTTGCTGCCGGGAGAGATGCACCAAAGTTTACAATACGCTGTGGGTTGGACACCGCCAACTCTCTGGGAAGGACCATTTCAACGTCTGTATCGTTACGCCTGGATGAGGTCCACGGATTTTTCGGGGGATGTCCAGAACACCCTGATAGACAAGCCCTTTGTTCGGTCGTTGCCATTTTGGCAACACGTCAGACAACGCCCTTGAGAGCTTCAAGGACACACGTGCTATGGCCAAGTCCTTGGGCCTCTCCACCCGTCCGGCCCATTCTGCTTTTCGCTCCTTTTGTGGCTACGGAAGGGGTGCCCGCCAAGTCCCACTCAGGGCCACAGACTGCAGCAAGTTACTCAACCTTCACGCTGCCGGGACATAGAAATAACCAGTGAGGTTCCGGGGGCCAGCGGGCGAGCCAGTCCACCAACCCCACCTTTGCAGCTGCTTCCAAACCCTCCTAGTCTGACCTTTCAGGCCCATCAAACGCCAGTGGGCGGCAGAATTCTCATTCAACTCCCCCACTGGCGCACCATTACTTCGGACAGGTGGGTTTTGCAAATTGTCCGAAGGGGCTACTCCCTCCCCTTCGAGACTGCCCCTCCAGCCATGCCACCACGATACCACCGCATGTCGGAGGATTATCTGGCCCTTATCCAGTATTGGGATATCTTTCATAGATTCTAATGCCTGAATCATTCCCCGTCGCTATATGAGAGTCCCACAGTAAAATACAAAAGCAGTGCCATAAGAAATAAATAGGGCTATGTCTTAGTAGCCAATCTACGCCCTTATTGAAAGTCAGCTCCAACCAATCCGCTATAAACACCCTCTAGAACACTCCCAAAAGAAGCAGTTCTCCTCAGATTTTTATCGCACGTCATGTGGAAGGGAGTCTCCCTGAGTGCTACTCAGTTTTCTTTTCTTAAGTTCAAGCAAGCATGTCTGACAAGAAGGGCCTCTTCCACTCCTGCAGGAACTGTGGGAAGAAGAGTTGATGATCTTCATAAAGATTGTCTTTATTACCTCTACCCCAAACATGAGGCTAAAGACTGTAAAAAGTGCCGTACCTTTCCCAGCAGGACTGAGGGACAGAGGCAAGATTATTACTTTCAGGGCTCAATTCTAAAGAGCGTTCTTCTTCTTCAGCTGAGGAAGACGACTTGGCTTCCACATCCAGCAAGAGGGCTAGGTCGAAAGAAGGCTCCTCAGGTGAGGGTAGAAAACATCTGAAAACTTCCCAGGAAAAATCTCTTCACAAGGAAAGGAGTTCTAAACACTTCTCTGAGCCAGCATCATCTCCGTCTTCTACTCCACTCTGAGCGTCCAAGATCATCCACTGTGAGTAAAAAGCACAAAAAATCTGTGTTGACGACTTTTACCACTTAGTCGACAGTGTTACGTCGGCGGCTATTTTATCACTTATGTCGTTGACGAGAATTTCTATTTCGATGAGACCATCGTCGACGCACCGTCGACAAAGATTCCAACTGCACCGTCGATGACGACACCGTCGACGGGAGAGGCATCGAGGACAACACCGGCGACGGCACCGTCTATGAACGTGCCTGTGATTCTACCACTTTCGATGACAGGACTGTTGACGAGAGACATTCCTACCATTCATAATGCTGCACCGTCGACGCCCCATTCGGCGAGATTTTATCAAATAAAGACAATACAAAGGCCTTTTCAGGACTATAGTCAAATTTCTCCGTTACCACCTTCCCATCTGTTAGAAGGCTTCATGGAGGACGAGGATAATGATGAGGAAGAAGAGGAAAATCCATACAGATTGGCTCATAGTCCATTTGAGCTTAACGTTAAATGTCAAGATACAGACGAGGATGATTACCAAGAGGAGCATTACTACCATGGGCAATATATGGCTCCAGGGCATACATACCAGTTCCTTCACAGGCAGGAATCTTGTCAGAGGGAAATGTCTCATCTTCCTCCAGCAGTTATACAAGACCTACAGGCTATGTTGGCGGATTATCGTCAGAGATTTCCTCCGCAGCAGATTCCGAGAGTGAACCCAATTCTACAAGTAGAGGTTCCTGTTCCAGTACCAGAGACTAACCGACCTAGTACACCGGCTCCTGTACAAGATCCACCTGCCTGGACATCAAGACACTTCCTCCACAGATGAGGAGGCTGAGCAAGGTGAGTTACCTAAACAGGCAGATGCTCCATATCCATGGGACGATTATACCATAGAGACACCATCTCCGCATCTGCATTTGCCCTCTGATTCTCCTCCCGAGGACATCGGAGGATTTCATAATTTAATGCAGAGAGCAGCTACTAGATTCCAGCTCCCTATTACGGTCAAACAGACAGTTTTTTATATGACTTCAAAGAGGATACTAGGAAGATTATTCGCTCTGTTCCCATCATTGATTACATCTGGTAAGAGGGCATGAAAATCATGAAGACACCAGGATCCATAACTACGGTGTTGCCTCCAATAGAGAAGAAATACGGCGCTCCAGAGAACAGTTCATCTTGACTCATAGGTCATCCGAGGCCAGATTCAGTAATATCTCAAGCTGCAAAGCGGCGTTCGAAAAGCCCTGCAACACCAATTACCACTCCTCCAGACAAAGAGGGACGTCGTATGGACCTTTTGGGGAAAAAATTATCTTCTATGGCTGCAGCTTCAATTAGAGCTGCCAATGCCTTGGCAATCATTGGCCGTTATGACCGCCAAATGTGGTCCGATGTAGCGGGATTGATAGATCTTATCCCAGAGGATCAAAGAGAGGAGGCATGGAAGATCTTATTAGAAGGTGAACGAGCTGCCTCCGAAACAATTGACTGCACGTTAGACATCACTAACACGAGCTTTCGGCAATTAGCTGGGGGAGCTGTTTTTCAAAGCCAAGGTTGGCTTAAAGCCACTACCTTTAGACCCGAAGTTCAGATGAAGATACTGGACATGGCTTATGATGGGGATTAACTGTTCGGGAAACACATAGATGACGCCCTTTTGGCAGTCAAAAATGACAGACACCGCAAAATCTTTAGGTGCTCTACAATATAGACTCATACCTTTCAGAGGAGCCAGAGGGCGAGGATTCTCTACATATCGAGGCGGCTACCAGTCGAGTCAACTGTATCGACAATACCAACAGTCGTACAACCAATCCTCTTATCGTCCGTCATCAACAGCTGGTTTCTCTCGCCAGGGTGGCCGGAAGAGAACACACCAAGAAGGCCGGGATTCTGCCAGAAAGCCATGAGCTTCTTAGGGTGCAAGTCAACCTTACCCCCACCCCCCCAGCCCCAACCCGTTGGTGCGAAAATTTCTGTTTATGCACAGCAGTGGCACGAGATCACTTCAGACCACTGGGTGCTAGACCTTGTCACCAATGCTCATACACTAGAGTTTCTCCAGATACCACCTACCACTCCCCCCAAGGGTCCTCCCCCTCGTCTTCACTTATTGCGCAAAGAGGTCTTGATCATGCTCCTCAAGGAAGCGATAAAAGTACCGTCCACGCATAGAGGCAAAGGTTTCTACTCTTGTATCTTCCAAATCAAAAAGAAGAATGGAGAATGGCTACCAATTCTGGATCTCCGCAATCTGAGCAAATTTCTCAAAAAACAAACATTCCGGATGGTAACACTCTCCGATATTCTGGGGTGCTTAAACAAAGGGGATTTCATGACTTCTCTGGACATGGAAGACGCATCTTTCATATCCCTATCCATCCAAAGCATCAAAAATATCTGCGATTCACAGTGGCTGGCACCCACTATCCATTCCAGGTGCTCTCGTTTGGCCTAGAAATCTGCGCCACAGATTTTCACCAAGTGCTTAGAACCGGTAGCAGCGACTTTACGATCCCGGGGGGATCCATGTTTTCTCATACCTCGACGATTGGCTGCTCAAAGCTCCATCAAAGCAAGAAGCCAAGGTTGCTACAACAGATTGTCTCCATCTGTTCAATTCACTAGGGCTCACTCTAAAGAAGGGCAGATCAAATTTGATTCCAACTCAGAACATTCTATTCCTCGGAGCATCCATGGGCACCGTCCTGTGCAAAGCATTCTTGTCTCAAATTAGTCAAGTGCGCCTTCAAAAATTAGCGATAACCATTTAAAAAAGAGCGTCAGTTTCTGTTCGAACATTCAAATCGCTCCTAGTAACGTGCTCCTCCGCAATCAATTAGATCCATTTAGCGTGGCTCAAAATGAGATCTCTTCAAGAGGAATTGCAGAAACAATGGCAACAGACATTGGGTTATTTCGAGGATGTTATCCAAATAACCACACATATGGTAGACGCACTCTGTTGGTGGTCTCAAACAACAAATCTTGCTCAAAGTCTCTCCTTTCTGCAAGACATCCCGGATTTCTATTGACAGGCGCTTCCATGGAAGGATGGGAAGGTCATATGCAAGACTTACAAATCCTGGGAAGATGGTCTCAGATACAGAAACAGCAGCACATCAACAGTCTGGAGCTTCTGGCCATATTCTTGTCTCTTCAGGTTTTCCTTCTGAGGATAGCAGGTTCCTCAGTGCTGGTCCGTACCGACAATACGACCAGCATGTACTAGATGAAAAAACAAGGAGGGACGCTTTCCCAGGAAGTGCAAGAATTGTGGGAATGGACAGCGTTTCACAGAATATCCTTGAAGGCAGAGCATGTCAAGGGTCTACACAATACACTAGCGGACTCGCTAAGCAGATCTCTATCCGGCTGCCACGAGTGGGAGTTAGAACAAACTCAGTTGAACAAGATTTTCAGACATAGGGCAAACCAGCCCTAGATCTATTTGCATCACAGGAGAACAAGAAATGCTGATATGCCAGCAGGTTCCCTCAACCTGGGTGAAGCAGAAATGCCATTTCAATGAGATGGTCCGGGATCTATGCCTATGCCGTTCCCCCATTCCATTAATCCAGAGTGCTCAAGAAATTGAAACTGGAAGGCTGCCGCCTAAACCTGTTTGCACTCCGTTGGCCCAGACAGTATTGGTTTCAGGAGCTGCTTATGTTGTCACAAGACAAACCCTTGCGCCTGCATCCGACACCAACCATGTTATCACGGGACAGTGGTCAGGTGGTCCATCCGGATCCGCAATCCCTACACTTGCTCGCATGGCTCCTGAATTCCTAGAGTTCAAGGATCTCAGTATTGCACAGGACTGTCGAGACATACTGTCTAAATCCCGTGCTGAAAGCACTATCAAAACGTATAGTTTAAAATGGAAAAGGTTTTGTTATTGGTTTGAAACCAATGACGTTCATCCAATTCAAGCTCCTGCTGAACAGATTTGACCTTACTCTCACTGGCCAAGTCTGGACTCACTTTCTCTTCAGTCAAGGTTCACCTGGCTGCTATTTCAGGTACCGGAAATCTTCGTACTTTCCTTCTTTATGTTCGTCTTCTCTTGTAAAACAATTCATGAAAGGACTTTTTTGCACTTTCCCTTCTGTGCTTTTGCCTCCTCCGGAGTGGAAACTCAATGTGGTGTTAGCACAACTGATGAGACAACCATTTGAACCGATCCATAAAACAGATCTCAAATATCTCATATGGAAAGTAGCCCTCTTACTGGCTCTCACCTCTACAAGGAGGGTTAGTGAGAATCAGGCTTTCACGATCAAGGAACCATTCTTGCGTTTTACACAGAACTATGTGATCCTGCGGACTAACCCTAAGTTCATTCCAAAGGTACCCACACAATCTCACTTGAATGAACCAGTTATACTGCAAACTTTCTTCCTGAATCCGTCTACTCCAGCTGAGAGGACATTACATTCACTAGATGTAAAACGATGTTTGAAGTTCTATCTTCAAAGGACAAAGTATGTTAGAAAAATGGATCAACTGTTAGTGGCCTATGGTCAAGAGAAACCAGGAACTGCTGTAACAAATGCTACAATAGCCAGATGGGTCGCATCAGCTATTCACTCCTGCCACGAAAAAGCAAAAAAACCTCTCAGGGTGAAGGCTAAAGCACACTCCACCAGAACTGTTGTGGCATCTAATGCTTTGTTTGCTGGAGTTACATTGGACAAGATATGCTGTGCTGCGTCATGGAAGTATGTCTACACGGTCACAAGAAACTTCTGCCTCCAGTCTGCAAAATAGGAGGATGCAGCAATTGGACAAGCTGTATTACGCCATCTCTTTCAATAAAGTCAGATTCTTTACATTTCTTTAACGCTGGTCTATTATTAATTTTCTTTACTGTTGCACTGATTACACTGTTCATGCTCTTGTGTTTCTCAATTTTAAGTTTCTCATGCGGATATCCACTGTATGATTATTGGTTTTATGCTGTCATTACTGTCTTTCAAAATGGTGGATTTATATTGGGAGTATTAAATGATATGTCTCCCACCATCCGCAGACGACAGTACAATTTCGGTACTGCTTGCTATTCTGATTCAGGCATGTGACTCTATGAAAGATACCCCAATACTGGATAAGAAAACAAGTTACTTACCTGTAACTACAGTTATCTAGTATTGTTATCTTTCATAGATTCTCATGCACCCACCCTCCTCCCTGTGGTACCAGTTCTCAGTGATTTTAGGGATAAGTACTTCCCACTTGTGCTAGGAAAATCTGAGAACTGCTTCTGTTGGGAGTGTCCTAGAGGGTGCTGATTGGTTGGAGCTGACTTTTGTTCCTTTTTAGATCTCTGCTGTTGAAAGCAGCGCATGCGCTGCTCTCTGCATCGAGAGCTTCTTGGAATCTATTCAGATTTCATAGTTCTCGGAGGTGGAGTTGAAGCCCCACCCATCTTTCTCATTTGCTGGCATCATCCTGCATGCAAAACGCAGGCTCACCTTGAAAAAGGAGGCTTCTTAGTCCCTCCTGGTTGCCGCCTTGTCTCCTTTTAGTCCCACCCACCAGGATTGGATCTCTCACTCGTGGCGTCACACACTCGCCTTAATTAGCTGGGACGCACTATGTTTTCCCCACACAAGGCCGCCAGCTTGTTGGTGAAGGGCAGTTAAACCGTACTGCACACACAAGGTTGTTGACTATGCACTCTGTTTCTGTGACGCACTTACGCTGCGCTGTGCCTTGAAGACCGTCCACATTCTTGAAGAGGCTCAAGTCATATTTGCACTGTGCTCATAAGATAAGGGCACATAATGAATAATTCTGTTCTAGTGCCGAGAGCCAGTGCTATCAAGGAGCAGCCAAGAATTCGGGGGTGTTTTGACGTCGCCTGTGCGAGTTAAGGGTTGTGAAGTGATTGTATGCACCTACCTCAGCCTCAGCACCTTCTGTCTGGGGACTACAATCGAGCCACAGAGAGGGCCGCAGATACTGCACTTTGCCGCTGTTGGGCCACTAACCTTCCCTCTTCGCAGCCCCTCCAAGGCTCGCCGCCCCATTCACCACCTGTACCCCTCCCTGCACCCCTCCCTGCACAGACTCCCGTCTCGGGTCGTGCCTGAGAAATCAGGGCAAATCAGTTTCGCACTTTTTTTTTTTGAGATTCCGTACTTTCAGAAGAAGCAGAAAAATTCTCCTGACGGGCTGTACTATGAGAAAAATGTTTATTCTGCACAAAAATAATGCTTATGTGTTCTACATAATAGGATCGCGTGCTTGAAGAGAAAGGTGAGTCTGCATTTTCTGTGTAGAATGGGACGTTACTCAGACCGTGTTTGTATGGAGGATAATTGCGGCAAATAGTTGTTAATTTTTTAGCAGTGAAAAGCTTTGTTGTATGGCCCAAGATACATGTTCGCCAGTCTGGAAGTGCCCCCGTTAAGCGAGCACCGAAAAGGTACAAAGCGATTTGCTTCGTTTTGTTCCGGAATCAAACTGTACCTCGGGTGGTAACCCAGACTGAATCTCCTCCAAAAGCGGGTGTTTGTCTTGTGCTTCAACTGCAAGGGTTTCCAATTTCCATGAGGTTATGGCCCCCGAGCTCAGCATCCGAGAAGGCTAGAACTCCGAACCCTGTGAGCCCTGAGGAGAGTGGCGGGAAACATGCACTACCAGGGTCTGTGCCCGGCCCGGTAACATTTGTGGCAGTGCACGGATTCGCCGCAGGGTGCTGTGGTGGCCACCCCACAGTCACATATGCGAAACTCTGACCTTGCAAATTACCCCCAGGCACAACCTCCGAAGATACTACATTGACTGTAGTGAAGTTATTGCCATGAATTGAAGGAAGGGATTCTACTGAGTGGGGGGTGTGAAAGGCTGTGTGAGTAATTAGAAGATCGAGTGAGCCAGGGTAAGAATGAGGTGAAACCTACAAAGCTGACACCATGCAACAAATAGCATTTTTGGAACCGCGCAAATCTCTGCAAAAGAGTCGAACGTGTGCGTTTTGCGTCTTTTGCTAAAAGCGCTGTCGCTGTGCAAAAGTCAGAGGCAAGCGCCCACACTGTTCCTGCATTTAATAGAAGCCACGAGCCCACAATAGACTGTGTGAGCAACACGGTCGTCGAGTCACAGGAAGTGTTAGGCCTCAGGTCAGTTCATGAACACTAATGTGTGCAGCTCGCTGCACTAGTGGCAGGGCCGAGTCCCGAGGGCCCAAGCAGGTTAATCTTTCCTAGACTGAAAAATAGAAAAACACTGAGTTCGGCCACAACTAACACTGCTTATCAAGCGCCAAGAGGCAACTTTGTCTCGTGGGTGCTATTATAATGACTAATTTAATCGCACATACAATATTATCATGAATATGTGCTTTTAATTTCGAAAGGCCAGCTTCCTGGTATGCTGCCAGCATCTTCATAGTGAATGAATGAACGAATGGAAAAATAATATAAACAAATAAACACACATGAATAAATACAATGGACATAGAATGGTTCACTGTCACCCATAGGGGGAGGAGGTGCCAGGGGCAAGTGGGCTGCTCCAGCCTTCCAGCCCTATCATCCTACCTCTAACACCTCAAAGAGTACATTCACCCCGTTGGCAGCAGATCTGGAAGAAGCGCCTGGGGACAGTGCGACCTCCTACCTGTAGCAGGTCTGCCAGCTAGAGATTCAGCAGCTCAGACACCGCTTAAGGGCCCCAGGACCCCTCTCTGCGTGAGCGAGCTGTGTATTCTCCCCACCGGGCCTCTGCTCCTGCCCTCGCACCCCCGGCCCGGCGCAGTGATGAGCAGCACCTATGCCGGATAATCCGGTGGGGCGCTGCTGCCTGGCTCCCCTGAGCATGACGCAGCTCGGGCACTGCCAGTGGGCACCAGAAGCCGTGGACAAGCACCTGCAGAGTACGGGAGACCAAGCGGTGAGCAGCATTCCTAAAAGAGTGAGCCCCAAAACTGAGGCCCACATCCGCAGGCCCTTGAACGCCTTCATGGTGTGGGCCAAGGACAAGCGCAAGAGGCTGGTTCTACGGTTCCCGGATGTGCAGAACGCCGAGCTCAGCCAACTACTAGGTAAAGCCCAGTGCCCAGATCTCCCTCTACCTCGCCTCAGGGAGCTCATTAGCTGACTTCTCTCAGAATCGAATGGGTCATTTGGAAAGTTTCTACGAACCCACCCTGCTATTCTAAAAACTAGAAATCACTTGAAAAAAGTTACTACTATTAATGAGACTAATTTCCAACCCTTTGCTTAGGAATAAAATTTGTTTTAACTATTTAAGTTCTCCAAATGTTGCCAAACATGGGATCTCAGGTTCCGTGAGATAGGTTGGTTTTCCCAGGATCGCACAGTTTTTCAAGGTTTGAACAAAAGCCTCCTTGCCCATTGCTAGCTAGCGCACAGGCAGAAGCCCCAAAAGAAATGTCCCTACACTATTTACTTAAACAACACTTGTAGTTAACTGTGCATAGTGTCCACACACTAGTGGCCTCACGGCCTTCCTGTTCTACACTATACATATATTGTGCCTAAAGAACCCAAGGTTGAAGTGAACAGGGCCAGATTACCACTGCTGTATGTTACTACGAATACTGTTTATAAATATTTTCCCATTTCTGGTATTTTTAGTGCTTCATTTGAGCCGGTGGTTTCTGGTGCTCGGCACCAGCACTTGAATATCCGCACCGGCTCCAGTAACAGTCCACCACATGGTGCCTCTGTCTTTAATTTTAAGATGTGCACAACAACCGTGTTTATTAAGACAATATACATTGATAATTAATACCAGCCTTTCACGCCATTATTATAGCTTTGTGTGTTCTAAAATAGCGTGAATTGTCATGCTTTTAGGAGTGGCATGGTTAGGTGTTCTGTTGGTAATGACATTGGCAGCGCTGGCAGGGTCAATTTGTGGTGCAAGCTGCACTGGCCTTCCGAGAAGGGCCCTGGCACTTTTTGAATATTTTTTTAACCAATTAAAAAAAGTCAAATTTTTCGATTTAGTCTGTTTTTGATATTGCCTTTGAAGCTAATTATGTTACTAATGCTGCTGGTGAGTTTCGAGGCTTCTGTTCTAAAGTACAATGCATTTCAACCCTATCTCCTCCTGTAGGCTCTGGCATCACCCCCGTCCCCACTCAGTCACGCTACTACGCATGTGTTCTACTCCCACCCACACCACTGAGGGGTGTTCTATATCTCATCAATGTGAATCCCTGGCCCTATGAGGTGAGGCCCCGTTCCTGGGTGATTGCAGGTTGGCTGTGCAGTCTTCTTTACGCCTCTCTCTGGACATGGACAGAGACCGGGAGATGTGGAACAAGTCACTTCCCGTCACAACCGACCCGAGCCTGTCTCACTTGTTTAACCATAGCGCTCCGACACACTGAGAGGCATATCAAGGAACTCTTGCTTTTGTGTGTTCTTTCCCAGTTTTCTTGAATTTAAACCAGACTCTGTGTGTGCTGTAGATTTGCAGATTGCGTCTTGGAAACAAAGTAGACACTCATACAGAGCGATTTTTTTTGAGGGGGGGGGGGGGGGGGGGGACTCCCGTGTGTGTAGGCTCAAAACTCCTGAATGGCGCGCAGTTAATGGTTGATAAACAGGCACTCCCATGTTCTGATTTTGCGTTACATTTTGTAGTTGAAAATACAATGTAGATGAAAAATATGTACTGCCAGCTTTCTAGCTCGCTGCTGGTCTTTTGCCGCCTCGAGGGTTGCGGTGGGTTCAGTGGGGTAACATTAACCCCTGCGGTACCGGGTGGGAGGGGTACAGCACTATGCACAGGCTCAAGTTTCGATACCTAACAGGGTGGATGATCACGTGTTTAACATAACCATGCTACAGTTTGAATGCATGAGTGAATCAACTAACGAACACCGAAAAATAAGTGCATGATTGAGTGAACGGTGCAGTGTCTAAACAAATACATACTTTGTGCTTCACGCACCCAGTTAGGGCTTCGGGCGCTTGGTGATCATGGTTAAAACAGCGGAGGGACCAATTTAGAATTTGGACACTTGCGTGAAAGGTGCCTTTTACTGAACCCTTTTGAATTGCATAAAGGCCCCTTTTCAGAAAGAGTATTCAGTTGGAGCAAAGTACACAATTTTAAATTGTTCAACTCTTCTGTGTGCAAAAGTTTATTTATGTGCGTTTGCGTGCAGTTTCATGTGCATGCGCGCAAAATTAAAATCGTATTGGAAATACAGGAGACATTTTATTTTGTGGCGCATGCTGAGCCTGTGCATGCCCATTATTTCTTACTCTCAAGATGCCAACAGAGAGCCCTAAAATAAATGATATTACGTTTTCAAAAACTGTTCCCAACATCAGCTCCTTTAGATAAACCTTACTTGACACACTGGGGCCACGAGGCTAGATATCATTGCTCCACCGATGACCGATAGTCGTTTCAGATCAGCACAAATCATTTACCCTAAATCCTGTGAATCAGAATTGTAATGCTTTTCTAGACTCTCCATTGGACATTCCCATATTCTAAATGTAATTACGATAAAGTGATTGCGGCACTTCCCTCGCCAATCTAGTTGTATTTTCTCTCCTGCGCAAACTAGGCACACGTACCAAGCGAACGCACGTTCGCCAGTTTTAGGCATTTAAGCATTGAAAATGCAATAGGTCTCACCTTTTATTAAGTTGAAGCCATTTGCTTTGCTATACAATACCATTAGCAAAGCAAATGGCTTTAACTTAATCAAAGGCGAGAACTATTGCATTTTTAATGAATGTTCTATAAGGACGTAGATAGGCTACTATGATATAGCCTTTGGCCTATTTATTACTTATTGCACTGCTTTTGTATTTTACTGTGGGACTCCCATCTCGGCGACGGGGAATGATTCAGGCATGTGAATCTATGAAAGACACCAATACTGGATAACTGTATTTACAGGTAAGTAACTTGTTTTCTTCTCCAGCAGGAAGTTACGGCTCTCTTGGCCAAGGGAGCCATTGAGCTTGTTCCTCTCCCAGAAGTAGGTTGTAGTTGTTATTCCCACTACTTTCTGGTTCCCAAGAAAGACAAGGACCTGCACCTTATCTTGCATCTCAGGGAAGTCAATCGCTTCCTCCGGAAGGAGAAAGTTTAAAATGTTGGCGCTTGCTCAAGTCATATCTGCCCTCGACCCGCAAGACTGGATGGTAGCGTTGGACTTGGAGGACACTTATTTTCACATCCCCGTCCAGCCGAACCACCGACGTTGGCTGCGGTTCACGGTTGGCCACGAGCATTTTCAGTTTACCGTGTTCCCTTTTGGCCTTACCAGCGCCCCTCTGGTGTTCACCAAAGTGATGGCGGTGATCGCACCTCATCTGGGCAGATCAGTGGTACCAGTCTTCCCCTATTTTGACGACTGGCTGTTGAAGGCGGGCTTGCCCCAGGCAGTCGTCTCCCATCTCCAGACTATGGCCGACCTCCTGCATATGCTGGGGTTCTCTATCAATGTGCCGAAGTCGCACCTGATTGTCTCTCAGAAGCTCCTCTGCATCGGAGCAGTTCTGGACACAACACAGTTTCGGGTCTAGACTCCCGAACAGCGAGTCTGGGATATTCAGGCTTAGATTCCGATCTTTCAGCCTCTGTCCCAGGTTTCGGTCACAATGACTGAGGCTGCTGGGGCTCAAGGCCTCCTGCATCCTGCTGATAGATGATGGCATATGTGGGCTCTGCAGTGGGACCTTAAGTTCTACTGGGTGCCGTATCACGGGAAGCTGTCCGACTGCGTTCAGATCTCGGAGGGAACTGCTTGACAACTTGTGAGAAAGTGCCATCTTTCTTGCCTTGGTATGGCCCCACTTTTTTCTGAACTGCTGATGTGCTTTGACTGAGCGTGCCCTGGGTTCCTGCCAACCAGGTACCCAGGTCCTGTGTTCCTTCCCTTAAACTGTGTTATAACTAAAACCCAATTGGCATCTCTGGCCACCTGTTAGCCCTTAGTAAATGGTACCCTAGGTAACCAGGGCCTGGTGACCAGAGAAGACCCCTGAGGGCTGCAGCAGTTATTGTGCCACCCTCAGGGGCCCTGTACCCTGACACCCAAACACTGCCTTTGCAGGATGAGTGTCTAAGTACAGAACCAAAGAGTCGACATGGCACACATCCCTGTGTGCCATGCCCACAGAACACATTCCCCTGGCATACTTCAGTCACCCCTCTAGATGGGTGTCCTATGCCAGAGGTGTGGGCATAGGTGCATGAGCCCTGTGCCCCTACAGTACCCAGGGCCATTCCTGGGCACTGTAAGTGCCATTAAGAGTATATGGTGCTGGTAGGTTGTCATTACGAACTCCACAGCACCATAATGGCTACACTGAAGACTGAAAAGTTTGATATCAAACTTCTCAGCACATTAAACCCACACTGATGCCAGTGTGGTATGTAATGCCAAATGCACCACAGAGGGCAACTTAGTTGCCCCCTGAACCTAACCTACAATCCACTTCTTGTCTGAGAGGTTGCCTAGGCTGCCACACAGAAGACATGTTGCTGGCACTGTTCCCAGTAAGCCGCGCGGCTGCGCGGCCGCCCACTTCATTACCCCCGAGCGCGCAGTGCCATGTGTGGCGCGCGCACAGAGGGCACATCCCGTGAAAGTATTCGCGCCGCCGCCGCTTTTAAAAGGCGCGCGGCGCGAAAAACGGTAATTTCCAAGTTGCAGAGGTTAAGTATTTTGATGTGGCCACTTGCGTGTACTTTATCTATTGCCCTGAAACGCACTCAATGTTTGCTGCAATGTTTGTTTAGTAGCGCAAGGCTGCGGGGGAGATTGTCTGCCTTTATTTAGGTATCCATGCTAATTGCAGCCCCTTCACGAGCTGCGATTAATATGGATATTTAAACAAAAGCACTCAATCTCCCCCGCAGCCTCGCTTTACTATCAGAACAATGCAGCAAGTTTCAAAACACAGCGTGTGTTTTGTAGGCTAATCTGCCTTGTTCGCAGACTTGCTGTATTGGTTTGGTAGTAAAGTGAGGCTGCGCACAGATTGAGTGCTTTTATTTAAGAATCCATGTTAAGCGCAGCTCGTGAAGGGGTTGCGATTAACATGGATATTTAAAAACAAGCACATAATCTCCCCGCAGCCTCACTTTACTACCAAACCAATACAGCAAGTCTGTGAGTGGTTGGTGAAATAAATCCGTGCCCTTCTTCAAAGATAAAGGGGACAGCAACAGCTCGGCCGACTGGAAGGTACCCTTTCCCGTCTTTCCTCTTTTAAACATATGTGGCTGCTGCAGTTCTAGTTCACTGTTTGCCATGTAGGTGCCCTTGCATATGTTCGTGTTTATGTCAGGTTTTAATTCGCAGCACATGTGACGGTCTGCTCTGGCGACGGATTCCCTAACGTGTACGAGTTTACTTTCATTTTAGCACGCACTCAAAAGTCTCCCACTGTACCCAGAGTGCAAAATGTGACCAGTATTCTGCTCTTTCAAAACGCCTAAAATGAGTATTTCGGAAGCATGCACGAGAGTCAGATGTGAGAGACTTCAGTGGGGCTAAAGGGACAGCAGGGCATAAGAGGCTGCATTAAGGAGCAAAAGTTTAAAGGCAGCAGTGAGGGGCTGGAGTTACAGTGAGTGGCATTGATGAGGGAGGGACTGCAGTCAGAGACGAGTAGCTGGTGCTATAAAAGAGGCTTGCACCGCACTGCAGGGTATTATTGAAAACACCTGGCACACTGTCACACATGCACAGAAACAGATGGGATACTTGCATACCCCGCCACAAGGTTGGGTAATAACAAGTTGCCATCAATTGAACAGATGACACTAACATGCACACCGCAGTTCATACATCTGTTGACTCATTTTACTCCCTTAAGTTTTGACCTTCATTCAAATTATTAAATCCAATAACCCATAACCTGCGGAATATGGAGGAGAGGGAGTACACAGAGAACAGAAATTAGAATGCACAGTTTCTTTAAGAATACATGGTTAACATGGGTAATGAATCAGGACCAATGCCAGTCTAAGCAAATGATACCCCTGGTCTGGTTTTTGGTTCTCCCGGAGCTGCAGTTGTGGTCCCTATTCTCAGCAGAAACTAGAGTGTTCTCTGGTATGCCCAGTAGAATGTTCACCTTATGTGTGCGCTATTTGATTCAATGCCTATGCATATTCCCTATTTGACTAAGGTACTGATCTGTTTCCTTCATTTCCCTCAAACTGTAAAGCGCTCTGATATCCTTCGGGATCAAGTTTGTGCTATATAAAACTTTATAAATAAATAAAATAATTCCTGAATGCCCTCTCCTGGCTCTGTTAAACGCTTGGTTTACTCCAGGTGTTTCCCTGACAGCAATGCTGGCGCCAGGGGAATACCCTAGGGATTGTGTGGATTGGAGTGCACTGAAGCGAAACCTTTTTGGTATGTGAGGTGACTTCACTACCTGCTGTTAGACAGCGATAATGGACTTCTTTGAAAACGAGGTGAAATAGAGCAATTCTGTCCTTTAAATGTATAACCTTTGTAACAATGTAACCTGCAACTATGGCCTGATAACCCTGTACAGCGCTCTGATACCTCCTGGTCTAGCTAGCGCTACATAAAACCTTTCAAATAAAAAAAAATAAAAACAAATATGGGGATAGTGGTCCTGGAGGCATTTATCACGGAGGGAGTGACTGGAACAAGGCAGAGGCTTGTGCACTGACTGAAATGTGTGCCAGCACTGCTGGGCCAGTTGCCTGCTAGGTTGGTTGCACATGGCTGTTGGTGGATAATGTAGGCACTCAGAGGGCTTGAGCCGTGACGCCATGATGATCCACGTCAGCGTGTCGAGCTGGGAAGCCTTTCCATGGGCATGAATGATACTGCCCTTGGCAGAAAAGAGGAGATACTATTTGCATCCCTACATTATCATAAGCATGCACAGTTTTTTGGATAAAGTGTTGTATGCATAAATCATGACATGCAGCACAATGGGCTTGGAGTCCCAAAACAACTTCCTGTCTGGGACGAATATAGCCATGCTAATCTGCACAGTGCAAGAATGCTCTCCATTACTACACATGTGATGGCAGTGCCTAAAATCGCATGTCCATAATTGAATTAAAGCATGCATCTGCTTATCATGCGGCTGTGTGAGGTTTGCATACCATGGAATTCACACACACAAATAGTACACTATGTGTAAATTATAACCATAAGTGCATACAGTCAGCTATTCTTGCCTAATATCGAGACCCAAGCCCAATAGTGTTTCCAGCTTTAATAATGCTTGTGCATGAATGGAGACATAGCTATGATCTTTTTATGTTACCTGGGATTGTGTTGTGTCTTTGTTCTCCTAAGGATTTGAATTACAACCACTGCAGACCACCATAATGTAGACAATCATCTTCGTTCTGGTCAATGACAAAATGTTATGATTGCTAGACATTCATCGTCATCTTTCCCAAGGGATCCAATGCACAACTTTGCCAGATCATGATGTTGATGTTCGGCTTGATTTCACATCCCCTAGTGGTAATGTGGCTGCACTCCTTATGAGTGAAAATACTATTAGTTCAGTCTCCGTCAGGCCCCAGTGCAATGTATGTTTTGAACTTTTATAGTGTAAACTTACCCATGGCACAACAAGAGCTTCTTTAGTGTACACTATGTGTAGTCGCAAATGTTTTACTAGGGTCCAAAATGAATGGTCTGGTATGACCGAGGGTAGCATTGAGGCCAGCAGGGTGGTGATAGGAGGGGTGAGTGTAAGGTGGGCATCCAGGAAACGAGACATGTACATGGTATGGGCAGTGAGTTATGGAGTTATTTTGAGAGTTTCAATCTATGCTGCCCTCTAATCTGAGCTCCTAGTTTCTAGAGGAGTCACACGTTTGATAGTACTGTATTATGCTCTATCTGAATCGTGATCCCTCTCCTGCACCCTGGGGTAAGCCTTCTCTGCTTGATTTTGCTCCTTTTGGCGAGTCAAGTGTACAAAGGAAGTAACCTGATTATTGAACTGGAATGAAATAGAATCATAGGCCTCACAATCTCCTTATGCCTTTAGCCACTTACCTGTAAGCCATGGGAGTGGTAGAAACAGGCTCAGTTAAGGTAGTGAGTGCAAAGACCCCCAAACAAGGTGTTCAATTCACGGAGGTTGGCTGACACAAACACCCAACCTCCTCCACGAAATTTGGGACAATGCCATTAGCCATAGTGCTAGGAGATTTGACGTTTAATTCTGGCTTTACCACTTTTGCAAAATATGCTGAGTGTGAACTCTATTAAAAGTCTGGGAAGGTTCCACAGCACAGGGGCATTTGCTTAGTGAGAGTAGTCCCGGATATCACCATGGAATCACTCACACCCCCGTTGTGTAATGAGCACAATGGGAACTATGAAAACAAATGGCATGTTATTGTTAATTAATTGCAGCCTACCCTTGTGTCAAATTTTGCGCTCTTCGGTAATCACTTTCTCAACATATTTTTCTACCCATTTTTTTTACAGAGATATGAAAACTAAATTACACTAAACATTGGTAGTAATTATTTGATAAGAAAACAAGACCATAACCAAACAATAATTTGATTTTACCCATGGGTAGAGAACACTGAGTCACATAGACCACTCACTAAAACGTGGGGTTGTGAAAACATTATGAATCTAGAAACAAGAAGTCATGCACTCTGGTGGTATTACGCCTGGCTCACCAAATTGTTTAATGCTAGTCAAACCATATACTTCCTGTTACATCTGGCACCCTTGGTGTGGTTTTCCCCAAATGTTTTACCTTCATTCTTCCTGTTTCGCTGAATTAGTTTTTGTTGGCTCTAGAACTCTGCAAACTTTTCACTGCTAAAGTGCTTGTAAGGATGGTAAAACTGTCTTACACAAATAATGGCATTTTTAAATTAATTGTAAATCCCTAGTAAAGTTACCATATACCCATGGCTGGTCAGTTATATGCAAAGAGTGGGCCTGCAGCACTTATTGAGCCACCCAGTCATGTTGCCCTTTAAAATATGGCTCAGCTCCGCCATAGCTGCCTGTATGTGCAGTTTCAAACTGCCAATATAAACATTGTGCCAGGCCAAAACCACCCTCCTTGTTAATGCATATGTCACTCTAAGGTAGACCCTAAACATTCCAGAAGGCAGGAAGTGTTGTATTTAAAAAGGTTGATATATACTTTTATGTTTTACATGCCCAGGTAGTGAAAAACTTCCAAATCCAATGTTCACTATTTCAAGGCCAACTTCTCCTAGGATAACATTGGATTATCTAATTATATTTAATATGTGATTTATTTTGTTTTGGAGCAGGTAGGAAGGCCTTGTTTGGTGTCTGCATAATTGTAATTTGAAATCTTCTTCAATGGTAAATTCATATTTTAGGTCACAACTCTGAAAATGCCAGTTTTAGAAAGTTTTCATATCAAAGGGGGTATTGCCCTAAACGACAACTAGAAAGGGCCTACTATTAGAAAAACAAAGAGCATCCAGTCATCACATTCATGTTATGCAATTATCACATGGCAAACCAAGAAACAATCATATGGTTTGGAGTATTTATCTACTCAATTATTCATTATTTTTTAATTGAGCATAGTTATTCACATATGTTCAGATCAGGGGAGACTACACAATTCAAACAGTGGATGTACATTAACACAATTGACAAAACACAGTTGATGAGAAAACATTACAATGCACATGACCAACATAAACCTTAAAACCAGTCATGGTTTCAAAAAAGAAAGAAACAAAGCTTAAGACCCTTAACATGTCACTGTATGTGTGAAAATGCACCATCGAACTTTTTTAAGTAAACGTTTGGAGTGACATTTGGCACTGCAAACGCGCGTGGTCTGGTTCCTGGCGCACGTAGCCCTGGTTGCAGCGCACAGAGACCCTCCACTGCCGCACACGGAGGAAAAAAATTAGAGGGAACATTGGTTGCTGGACCCCTGGATAGAGAGCCATCTGCTCTCCTGGGCCTGCAACAATGCACGTCCTGGGCGAGCTGCTAGGTCTCCTCCCCCAGGATGGGCAGGGGAAGCTTCAAAGGCATGCCGCCTTTGTGAGCTACTCCAGGCCACTTGCTGTACTCCGCAACTGGCCCCCACCAGTTCTGACCCCCACTCTGGCGGGAAGACTGGCGGGGAAACCCCAAGGAAGGAAAGGGGGTGTACCAGCCTCTGCCAACCCCACCCCTCAGGCGGGGGAGGTGAGGTGAAGCACATCTCCGGGCTCTCACAATCTTGAGGCGGAGCCCTGTCCAATCAGAGATAGGCTCATGCTCCCCTCCGAGAGGAGCAGGATAGGGGGAGTACCCACCCCAGGACAGGGACCTATTGGTCCCTGCCCTCACCCTACCTGTAACGCCCCTACATTTGGTATTTAGGGGCACCCTTAACCTTCCTTCCTCAGATCCCAATTTGAAACAAGCAAGAAGATCAAGAAACCAGAAGACCTGCAGTGCAGCTGCTAACAAAAGGTCGACACCAACTGACTTGGCCCCAGCCCTACCGGCCTGTTGATCCTTGAACCTTCTCCTGCGAAACTCCGGCGCCTACCGAAGTCAGCAACCGCAAAAACCCCAGAGGACCTGACTGCCTTTAGACTGACTGGGACTTCCACGAGTGTAAACTTTCAAAATACAATAATAGTCCTTACAAATCACAACTGTGACCAAAACGCTTATACTCAATTGTTTACAGGAAATGTCCCAGGACTGAATCTAGGATCCATTCCTGTGGTTAGAAAAGTAATCTACAAAGTAGCTAATTGCCTTTAACTAAAAATTCCCATTGAGCTCAATGTAACATTGTGTTTGAAATTGTGTTGCCCATTGCAAAAACTGTAACTATTGTACTCAAGTCTATTGCCTATTTGAAAAGTACTTAACTAAAGTAACTCATTCTGAAAAAGTATATTTTGATACCTTATTTATTTATTTGTGTATTTTATAAAGCGCACAGCTGCCCCAACGGGGCGTCCCGGCGCTGATAGAACTGGGGACAAGGGGCACAGACATGGGGGGAGGACAAGGGGCACAGATATGGGGGAGGCCATTAAGAGGAGAAAAGGTGGGTCTTCAAGGACTTACGGAATGCCGATTCAGTTTGGCAAGCACGTAGGGCAACCGGGAGCTTGTTCCAACACTGAGTGGCGCAGACCTCGAATGTTTTTCCTCCTGCACGAGTTCGTTTGAATCGTGGAGTTTCCAGGAAAAGTAAGGAGTTGGAGCGTAGCGCCCTGGTGTTGACATAAGGCCGCAGAGTGCTTTTCAGGTGGGCCGAGCCATTGCCCTTAGATGCACGGAAAGCCAGCGTCATGGCCTTGAAAACGCATCGTTTGGCAATGGGTAGCCAGTGCAGTTTACGGAGGTGTGGAGAGATGTGAAGTCTAGCGGGGATTCTCTCCACCAGCCGAGCGGCAGCGTTTTGGACAGTCTGGAGTTCATGACGTAGGCCTGCTGTGATACCCGGGTATAGTGCAGTGGCATAATCAAGATGGGTTCTAAAATAAAACTATATATTTTTATACAAACAATTGGCCTAGAGTTCAGTTCTTGAGTGTGTGAGACCATTTGCTGACTGTGTGTACAATAAATGCTTTACACAGTCCTCTGATACTGCCTTACTGCTCGACCAGCAAAACACACAAGGTGATGGACGGAATGTTGCACATTGGCAAAACATTCACCCCCAGTCACAGATCTGGGTTTAATCCATCATTATTTTGCTCACCACACCACCCCAGTTCAGATATGGCCATATGCAAATCAGTCTTGACCCTGTGCCTCAATGGAACTGTCCAGCCCGAACTGCCAAGCTTATTTACTGCTTGACCAATCTACCACTTTAGAGAGTAAGGTTATATCTAACGTTAGCCTCTGCCAAACCTCTGGGGACTGTGGACTCTGCACACACTGTACTTTACTTTGGTCCAGTATATACAGAGCCACGTTCTTACACTTGAGACTTAATTTAGATCTCGGAGAGTTAAACCACTACATACTCTCAGACCATTTCCATCAGGTAACGCATCAACAGGTTCTTTCTCTCCTACAGCATGTCAATTTTTGTCCACACCAGATTTAGAACACACATTTTCACATTCCCATTGCATTCATCTAGCTCATCGCAAATGCATCAGATTTGTGATAACAGGCAAAGACTATCAGATCTATGTACTTCCATTCGGAGTAACTACTGCTCCCAGGATATTTACAAAATGCCTAGCAGTGGTAGCAGCTCATCTCAGAAGACAACCAATTCATGTCTTCCCCCACCTACTCGACTGGCTCATAAAAGCCAGCACACACCAAAACTGTCTTCAAAACACTCAGACCACGCTACACCTACTTCACCAACTGGGGTTCACGGTCAACATTCAAAAGTCTCACCTACAGTCTTTACAGGTACAATCTTTTCTCCAGTATTAGGGTGTCTTTCATAGATTCACATGCTTGAATATTCCCCGTCGTCGGAGTGGGAGTCCCATGGTAAATAAAATAGCAATAACATACTGATAATATGTATATGTAAAACATAACAGATGAAATACATATTAGAAAACAGGCAGTAAATGCCTAGACATAATTCCTCATAGGAATACATGAATAGAGAAAAAAAACTTGTAGCCTATCCCTGTCATTATGTTGGTCCAAACTGTAGCCAATCAGGCGCCAGCAGCCCTCCAGAACCTTCTCCTCAGAGCTCAGCACCTCAGATTTTCTACCGCACGTCGTGTGTAAGGGAGTCTCCCTGAGCTCTGCTCAGTTTTCAGTTTCTTCAGGTTTTCCTGTGCTTTTCAGAATGTCTACAAGTAAGAAATCTCTCTTCAGACCTTGCTCTTCTTGTGGAAAGCTGCGCCTTTATTCAGAGGATCCACACAGTAAGTGTATTTACTGTCTTTACCCCGACCATGCGGTGGGAAAGTGTAAGTTCTGTAGAACTTTCTCCACAAAAACTCTAAAGGACAGGGAAGGCCGCCTTCTCTTATGGCTTCAGAAACTCAAAGACAAGGATGGTGTACTTTCTGATGCCGAAAGTTTCACTACTGGTCGTTCCCAAGCAGTATCAAAACGTAGTAGTGTGCAGGAGTTGCCCTCACCTTTCATCAAGAGGAAGATGTCCCTCTCTTTGGCCCCTGCGGTGTCTTCACCTCTACCTACTACGTCCACGAGACCTGGCTCTCAGGCGTCTACTGCATCTTCTGCTCATGTTTTTATGAAAAAACATGCTTCTGCGTCGACGGGAGCGTCGACAGTCGTTCCGACGACGAAATCTGCAGTCTCTGGATCATCGACGACGGCTGTCTCGTCGACGTCATCATCGTTGACGAAGGTAATACTTAGTTTCAAGACTGTACCGTCTGTCATTCCGATTGCATCGTCGTCGACGAAGAAGCCTCCCCCGTCGACGACCAAGTCATCGTCGACGAAGGATGTGAAGAAATCACACTTCGATAGCCTCGTCGGCGACCGCCTCGTCGACGACCCCGTCGACGACTGCTCCGTCGACGAAAAAGAAGTCATCTTCGTCGTTTGTCGACGAAGGCAACGTCGACGCCATTACCGTCGACGGCGGTACCGTCGACTATACCGGATTCTGCCAGTGTAGCTCCATCGACGACTTCTTCTACGTTTGCCTCACTGCCATTGTTGCCATTGTCGTCCACTGGATCTGCCGATGTTGAATCTCTTCACCAACGCCGCAGGGTGCCTGTGGACCAGATTTCCATCACCAGTGATCCACAGCCTCCCTCGCCCTTGTTTGCCACAGACTCGGAGCAGGACTCAGAAGAAGATGTACACGAGTCTTTTAGAGCAGCACGTAGTCCATCTGATTTGGTCATCAAGTGCCAAGATTACAGTAACGATGATGAGGCCCAATATTTCCAACAGGCGTTTCAAGCTCCTACGGCGACGTTACCCTTGTCACTCATCTCTAATCTCCAACATATGTTGGACGACTACAACAAACGTTTTCCTTCATCTGCACAAGTGCCTGCAGCCCCTTCTATTCTGCCACCGGTTACTATGCCGGCTCCGGCTCCTCTGGCACCTCTGCCTACTTCTGCTCCTCAAGTTGCCGACAATGAGGATGAGGTTTCTCCAGACCGCGAAGATGGTGAGGTTCGAGATGATGATGATGACGATATGGCGGAGTGGGATAATTACCAAGTTCAAACACCGTCCCCATCTCCGGTCACACCAGGGGATTTCCTCCCGTAGATATTGCGAGTTTCCATCAGCTGATGGATAGGGCAGCCCAACGCTTCAAGTTGCCTAGGGTCCAGAGAGAAGAGGGTTGTTTTCTCTATGATTTTAAAAATCAGCCATTCAAACAAGTCCATACTGTGCCCATAATTGACTTTATCTGGGCCGAAGGAGTATAATTGATTTAGACCCCAAATACACTTCCGGCTCAGATGCCCAGGTTGGAAAAGAAATACAAGGCACCTGTTGGCACTCCAGTGTGCCTCATTGGCCAGCCAAAACCCGATTCAGTGGTTACACAAGCAGCTCAGCGTCGTTCGCGGAATCCTGCGTCGACTGTTACTGCCCCACCAGATCGCGAAGGTCGTCGCATGCATGCTATAGGCAGCAAGTTTTCTACGATGGCTTCCACCACAGTGAGAGCGGCCAATGCTTTGGCCATTTTGGGGCGTTACGACCGCCAGATGTGGGCGGATATGACAGCTTATGTGGCCTTGATTCCGGGTGCTTCAAAGGCGGAGGCTTTGCAACATCTCCAAGAAGGAGAGCGAACATCGGAGGAGATAATTGATTGTGCCATTGACATCGTCTGTACTGGTTTCCGGCAACTCGCTGGAGCGGCGGTTCTACGTAGGCAAGGTTGGTTGCGTTCTACATCTTTCCGACAAGAGGTACAAGCAAAGATCCTGGATATGCCGTATGACGGCAAGTCTTTGTTTGGGGCTCATGTTGATGAAGCTTTACAGTCCATCAAAAAAGACACTGACACTGCTTGCTCTCTAGGAACTTTGCAGTTTCGGAAACAGCCCTTTCGGGGTGCACGTGGACGCGGCACCTCGTCTACTTTTCGAGGAGGAAACAATCAATACCGTTCCTACAACCAAGGCAACCAACGCTATTCCAACACCCAGCAGCAGTCTTCCCGACAGCAGTCTTCTAAAACCTATAGAGGGAGATCTTCTTACAGAGGATCTGCTCCCAAGCGACAATGACTTGCCTTTAACCCAAAAAGTTGGAGGTCGAATCTCCCTGTACTGTTCTCAATGGTCCTCCATCACTTCGGACCGTTGGGTTCTGGACATCGTAGAGAAAGGCCATGTTCTGGAGTTTATCAAACTTCCTCCGCCCACTCCACCTTCCCGCCCGCCACCAGCACACATCAGGGAACTATTACATCAAGTTCGCCTTATGATACGGAAGGGTGCCGTCGAAGTGGTACCCAAGTCTCCATGGGGAATGGGATTTTATTCCCGTTTTTTCCTGGTCGTAAAGAAGACGTTGGATTGGAAGCGGATATTGGATTTACGAGCACTCAACAAATATCTCAAGTGCCAATCCTTCCGCATGTTAACGCTGGTGGAGATCTTACGACTACTCTCAGTGGGGGATTTCATGGCAACTATCGACCTCCACTTCCATGTCCCTATTCTACCGCGACATCGGAAGTATTTACGTTTCCGCGTGGGACGGAGAGATTTCCAGTTCAGAATACTACCTTTCGGCCTACGTTCAGCCCCTCGTGTCTTTACGAAGGTGTTGGCTCCTGTAGTAGCTTATCTACGTCTTCAGGGTGTACAGATTTTTCCTTACCTGGACGACTGTCTCCTAAAATCCCAGTCTCGTACACAGCTGCTTCAGGACACTCTCCTTTGTCAGGAGGTGTTTCGCTCCCTCGGTCTCTCCATCAACATGGCCAAGTCCCAATTGCATCCAGCAACCTGCAAGAACTTTTTAGGGGCCACGTTAAATACGACTCTTGCAAAAGCATTTGTGTCTCAGGAGCGACAACAAAAGATTCTTCAATTGGTGTCTCTTTTGCGCACAAGACAGTCCGTTTCAGTCCGACTATTAAAATAATTTCCAGGAATGGCGTCATCGTGCATTGCATTGATCCCAAATTGCAGACTACAGACACGTCCCATTCAAGAGGAACTGGATGGACAGTGGCGTCAGGTCACCGGTTTCTTCAACGACACAGTCTGTGTCACCACCCGCATGAGAGCGACCTCAAATGATGGGCGCGGCCACCCAATCTTTCGACAGGGTCGTCGTTCCTTTCCATCACTCCGGAACTTACTCCGACGACGGACGCCTTGTTGGAGAAATGGGGTGCTCATCTTCAAGGCCTGTCCATAAAGGGCAAGTGGTCTTTGCCTCAGAGAGCCTGGCACATCAACAGGCTGGAGCTGATGGCCATTTTTCTGGCGCTCAAGTCCTTTCATCTCTTGATCCAAGGAGAGTCAGTCCTTATTCAAACGGACAACACAACCAGCATGCATTATATAAACAAGCAGGGCGGAACAAAGTCTCCAATCTTGTCGCATCTGGCGCAGACGATCTGGGACTGGGCTCTGAGTCACCAAGTCACTCTCACTGCAGTCCATCTACCAGGAGTTTCCAACATCCTAGCGGATTCCCTCAGCAGGTCCACGTCATCGACTCACGAGTGGGAGTTGCACCAACAATCACTCGAGCTGATTTTTCGGAGATGGGGGCATCCACCGCTGGATCTCTTTGCCACACCACGGAACCGGAAATGCCCATCTTATGCAAGCTGGCATCCTCACCGAGGGTCACAGGGCAATGCCCTTTTGATGAATTGGTGCAATCTGTTTGCTTACACTTTTCCTCCAATCCCTCTAGTGCCTCAGGTATTGTGGAAAATGTGTAGACAGCCTTGCCACATTCTTCTGATCGCCCCCAGATGGCCTCGTCAGGCGTGGTTTTCAGAGCTACTTCTTCTATCCCAGCTCCTTCTATTCTTTTTGCAACTTGCTCAGTCTGGACTTTCTCAATAAACTTTGAGAGTTTTTCTGGTGGCAATTTCCCGCTTCCGCCAGGATGGTGTCACTTCACTCTGTTCTTCCAGGATAATACGCCAATTTTTCAAAGGATTATTTCGCAAGTTCCCACCGATTCGGCGCCCTCCTCCTACTTGGCACCTTAACATCGTGTTGTCACAACTTATGAAAGCACCTTTCAAACCTATACACAAGGCTGACTTGAAGTTTCTAACTTGGAAGGTTGCTCTTCTCCTTACGTTGACATTTTCTTGTCGCGTAAGTGATATCCATGCTTTCACTATCAATCCTCCATTTCTGCAGTTTCAACCTGACTGTGTAGTGCTTCGTACTAATCCCACGTTCCTGCCTAAGGTGCCTTCATATTTCCACATCAACGAACCTGTTTTCTTGAAGACTTTCTTTGCTAATCCACAGTCTCCAGCAGAGCAGCGTTTGCACTTCTTGGACATTAAAAGGTGCTTAAAGTTTTACATCAACAGAACAACCCCTTTTCGTAAAGCTGATCAACTGTTCATAGCTTATGGACGTTTCCACAAGGTCGTCCAGTTACCAAACCTACAATTGCTCGTTGGGTTTCCTCGGCCATCGCTTTCTGCCATCAACAGGCAGGCAAGCCTCTACAGTCTTCAGTGAGGGCCCATTCCACCAGGGCGATATCGTCTTCAACTGCCCTGTTCGCCGGTGTGCCGCTGCATCAGATCTGCAGACCAGCCACGTGGTCAAGCAGGCACACGCTTACAAAACACTACTGCCTGGGTGCCATCAACGACGCAGACACTGCAGTGGGACAGGCTGCGCTCCGCAATCTTTTTCAGTAAGGTGAGCCTCCGTCTTCCCTCCTCCATATGGTTCACCTTCTTACTGTATGTTTTGCATGACTATAGGCATATTTGGTTTTATAAGTCTATGCATGTGTATCATGACTGGGAAGCTTTCTTCAGATATTACTGCTTTCTATTCTATATTCAAGCATGTGAATCTTTGAAAGACACCCTAATACTGGAGAAGAACAATTGTTACTTTCCTGTAAACAGGTGGTTCTCCAGTATTGGTGTCTTTCATAGATTCACATGCGACCCACCCCTCAGAGGCTCTCTTCTCCTCATAGTTGGTCACTCTTGTGCTACGAAATCTGAGGTGCTGAGCTCTGAGGAGAAGGTTCTGGAGGGCTGCTGGTGCCTGATTGGCTACAGTTTGGACCAACATAATGACAGGAATAGGCTACAAGTTTTTTTTCTCTATTCATGTATTCCTATGAGGAATTATGTCTAGGCATTTACTGCCTGTTTTCTAATATGTATTTCATCTGTTATGTTTTACATATACATATCAGTATGTTATTGCTATTTTATTTACCATGGGACTCCCACTCTGACGACGGGGAATATTCAAGCATGTGAATCTATGAAAGACACCAATACTGGAGAACCACCTGTTTACATGTAAGTAACAATTGTTCATCTAGGAGTCACTCAACACACACAGAGCTCTAGCCTCCCCCAATGCATCCAGAATTTTCAAAATCCAAACTCTATTGCTGCAGTTCTAAACCAACCAAACCTTGTCAGCTAAGACTTTTATGCTCCTACTGGGAATGATGGCTTCATGCATTGCAATAATACCTCATGCAAGACTACACATGAGTCCATTACAAGAATGCTTAGCACGTCAATGGAATGATTCACAGGGTCAATTAACAGATCTAGTGTTGGTAGACGGCCGCACCCGTCGCTTTCTGCAGTGGTGGATCCCACAAAATGTATCAAATGGGAGGCCTTTTATCGACCCTGTTCCACAAGTCGTGCTAACAGCAGACTCACCTCTCACCGGTTGAGGTTCACAACTCTGTTACACAATCCAAGGTCTCTTTGACGACAAACACCGATGTCTCCACATCAACTATCTAGAGCTTCTAGCAGTGTTTCTAGCGCTGAAAGCTTTTCAGTCTCCTCTCATAGGCAAAATTGTCCTAGCCTGTACAGACATGACCGCAATATACTATGTAGAAAAACAGGGGGGGGGGACATGCTCCAACTGTCAAACCTGTCTCAGACAATTTGGAAATGTGCAATCCATCACAAGATTCACCTTCTGACAGAACACCTTCCAATCAATCATGACATTTGTAAAGCGCACTGCATACCCATGAGGGTCTCAAGGTGCTGGGGGGGAGTGCTAGTGGTCGAAGAGCCAGGTCTTGAGGAGTCTTCTGAAGGCCGGTAGGTCTTGGGTCTGCCGTAGGTTGGTGGGGAGGGTGTTCCAGGTCTTGGCGGCGAGGTGGGAGAAGGATCTGCCGGCGGCAGTCGTTCTTCGGATGCGGGGGCCAGTGGTGAGGGTGAGACTGGCGGAGCTGGCGGGTGGGGGAGTAGAAGTTGGGTTGTCTGAGGTATGCTAGGCCGGTCTTGTGGAGAGCTTTGTGTGCGTGGATGAGGAGTTTGAAGGTTATCCTCTTGTTGACGAGGAGCCAGTGCAGGTTTCTCAGGTGGGGTGTGTTGTGGCTGCGGTGAGGGATGTCGAGGATCAGATGTACTGAGACGTTCTCGATGCGTTGCAATCGTCTCAGGAGCTTGGCCGTCGTTCCTGCGTAGAGGGCTTTACCGTAGTCCAGCCTGCTGGTGACTAGGGCCTGGGTGACTGTTCTTTTTGTCTCGGTGGGGATCCACTTGAAGATTCTGCGGAGCACTCGGAGGGTGTTGAAACAGGATGAGGAGACGGCGTTGACCTGTTTGTTCATGGAGAGGGTGGAGTCGAGGATGACCCCAAGGTTGCGTGTGTGGTCGCTGGGTGTCGGGGCTGTTCCTAGGGTTGTCGGCCACCAGGAGTCGTCCCAGGCTGAAGGGGTGGAGCCGAGGATGAGGACTTTCATCTTGTCTGAGCTCAACTTCAGCCGGCTGTTCCTCATCCATTTGGCGACGGCCTTCATTCCTTCCTGGAGGTTGTTTTTGACGGTGTGAGGGTCTTTGGTGAGGGAGATGATCAGCTGGGTGTCGACGGTGTAGGACATGATAAGGTCGGGCAACGTGGGCTGCATGTAGATGTTGAACAGTGTCGGGCTGAGGGAGGAGCCCTGGCATACGCCGTAGATGATTTCGGTGGCAATGGAGCAGAAGGGGGATGGAGGCGAACGCTCTGAGTTCTCCCGGAGAGGAAGGATGTTGTCCAGTCCAGGGCCTTCTCTTGGATCCCGGCGTCATTTAGGTGTGTTCGTAGTGTGCAGTGGCAGACCGTGTCGAAGGCGGCTGACCGGTCCAGGAGGATGAGGGCTGCTGTTTCCCCATTGTCGAGCAGGGTCCTCATGTCATTGGTGGCGGCGAGGAGGGCGTTTTCGGTGCTGTGGTTGCTGCAGAACGCGGACTGGGACGGGTCCAGAATGCTGTTCTCCTCGAGGAAGCGGGTCAGCTGTTTGTTGACTCTTGGCGGCTCTGATGAGTGGATGGTGTCTGCTGGTGGCATTCTTGTGGGCTGCGTAGCTGTCCGGTGTTCGTTCGCGGAGCCAGTTCTTCTCCATTTTTCGGCATGTTCGTTTGGAGGCCTGGAGGCCTTAGGTGAACCAGGTGGCTCTCTTGTTGGTGTGGCTGTTGGAGGTAGTCTTTAGCGGGGTGAGGGTATTGGCGCAGTCGTTGATCCATTCTCTGAGGAAGCGGGCTGCGATTTCTGGGTCGATGGAGTCAGTGGGTGGGCTCTGGGCAAGGGTGGTGGTTAGCTGGTCTTCTGTGACCTTGCTCCAGCAGCATCTGTTGAGTGCGTTGGTGCCGGAAGGTGAAGTGGATGCAGTGTTGGTCAGTCCAGTGGGGTTCGGTGGTGCCGTTGAAGGAGACGTGGGGGCTTGCGGTGAAGAGGGGTCCAGCGTGTGGCCGGCGGCGTGGGTTGGTGTTGTCACGAGCTGTCTGAGTCCGAGGTTGTTGATCAGGGTGGTGGAGTTGGTGTCGTCGTTGTTCTCGAGGTGGAAGTTCAGATCCCCGAGGAGGATGTAGTCTGTGGAGGCGAGGCCGTGTGTGCTGATGAAGTCTGACATGGAGTCGCTGAACTGTGGTCGGGGTCCGGGAGGTCTGTAGACGAGGGTTCCTCTGAGGGTGGTGTTGGGGTCGGTGTGAATCTGGAAGTGCATGTGTTCGGCGATGCTGAGGTGGTGGTCGGTGCTGAGGTTGTCGTCTGTGTTGGTCGAGACTCTGATGGTGTTCCCGTGGATGATGGCGATTCCTCCTCCTACGCCGTTGGTGCGGTCCCTGCGTGTGATCTTGTAGCCTTCCGGGTTGGCTATGGCGATGTCTGGAGCTGAGATGGAGTTCAGCCAGGTCTCCGTCAAGAAGGCGACGTCTGGGGAGGTAGAGTCGACAAGGTCCCATAGTTCGGTGTGTTTGCGAGCGGAGCGGGTGTTGAGGAGTATTCATCTGAGGTAGTTGGGTCCTTCGGTTGGTGGTTTTGCGGGCCGAGTGCTGGTGAAGCTGCAGTTCCGGCAGAAGGGTCCTTTGGTGTGCTTCGGGATGGCCTGGTAGCACGTGTGTTCTCGTCCGGGGTTGAGTGCGTGGAGAGTGCTGGCATGGTAGCATTGTCAGGCGTTGTGGTGTTTGCGGGGGCCAAGGGTTATGGCGCTGGGCGCGGTCCAGGCGCGAACGTGTGCAGACGGGCCTGCCTTAGGCGGGCCCACGCAGCGGCCTCCATATATGGGTAGGTGGGAGGGAGGAGCAGCTGGGAGTCAGGTGTGGGGCCGCCTATGGGTGAGCGGGGTTGGGCTGCAGGGAAGCAGCGGCGGGAACGGAGGGCAGAAAAAGGGGGTCAGAGCCGGTGGCAAAGTTGAAGAGACAAAATGCACAAAATACAAAAACGGGGATACAGAAGAGAAGTGGGCAGCAAAGTAAAATTATACAGCAGGCACTATGTGGGCCGGTGGAGCGTCGAACTTACATCAGCAGGAGAGGGAGAGGCTCAGAACCAGCAGAGGTGCTGTGCTGCGTGGGGAGTGGCCTGACCTGCAAGCAGGGTCAAGGGTCGCTCTCACTGCCGCGCAGCGGCCTCTATATATGGGTAGGTGGAAGGGAGGAGCAGCTGGGAGGCAGGAGCAGGGCGGCCTATGGGCGAGCGGGAACGGGCAGCAGGGAAGCAGCATCAGGAACGGAGGGCAGAGCAGGGTGCGGGCAGAGCCAGTGGCAAAGTTGAAGACTCAAAATGCACAAAATACAAAAACGGGGATACAGAAGATAAGTGGGCTGCAAAGTAAAATTATATAGCAGGCACTATGGTGGGGCGGAGGAGCGGCAAACTTATGGCAGTAGGAGTGGGAGAGGCACAGACCTAGCGGAGGTGCTGTGCGACATAGGGAGCGGCCTGACCTGCAAGCAGTGTCAAGGGTCGCCCAGGAGTGAACAACCAAATTGCCGACCCCTACAGGAGGAGCCAACAAATACACGAGTGGGAACTTCATCCTCAAGTTCTCCTTCCATACTTTCAACAATGGGGATACCCACAAATCGATCTGTTCGCCACAGTAGACTGTGCACAAAGCACAAACTACACCTCCAGGTTCCCACATGCTTTCTCCAAAGGCAATGTCCTATGGATGAATTGGCCTGGAATATTTGCCTACCCTTTTCCGCCTCTCTCACTCCTTCTATTTCTGGTTCAGAAACTCTGGCTAATATCACGCACAGTGATTTTGATAGCTGACTATTGAGAGATATGTCCCTCAATAGTTCCACATCAAAAGCTACATCTCACCTCCAGTCTCCTCACTCAGAACCATGGAGAAGTCAGGCATCCAAATCCCAAGGAGCTCAATTAGCGATTTGGCTCCTGAAGTCATAGAATTTGGGCATTTAAATCTACCACCAGACTGTATGACTATTCTTAAAGAAGCAAGAAAACCTACTACCAGAGCTTGCTATGCAGCAAAATGGAAACGATTTTTCATTTACCCCAACAACAACATTGTACCTCTAGATGCTTCTGTTCAGAACATTGTTACTTTTTAAACCTACAGCAATGTTGGCTAGCTTACACCTCTGAGGTTGCACCTTGCAGCAGTAGCTGCGTATTTGCAAAACAAATATTTGTCTTTGTTCAGTGTTCCTGTCATCAAAGCATTTATGGAGGGCATAAAAAGTTATACCACCAAGAATTTCACTGGCACCACTGTAGAATCTTAATGTTGTACTTGCAAGAATTATGGGTCTACCCATTGAACCGCTACACAAGTGTCCTTTACAGTTTTTCTCTTGGAAGGGTGCATTTTTCATTGCACTCACTTCATAAAGGAGGGTTGGTGAGCTACAGGCATTAACTTTAGAAGAACCCTTCTTTCAGCTCTATAAAGTAAAGATAGGGTAGTTCTTCACACCTATCCCAAATTCCTTCCCAAAGTGGATTCTGCTTTCCGTATTAACCAATCAGTTGATTTACCTGTGTTTGCAGAAATAAACTATAGCGGATGATGGAGGACATGGGTTTTGAAGAACCCCTGGTTACCCTGCTCCGTAGATTACACGCGGCTACAACTGTGGCCATAAGAGTTGGACCAGGGGGGAGAAACAAAATCCATCCCCTTAACTGAGGGTGTGCGACAAGGCTGCATCTTAGCGCCTTTTTTGTTCCTGGTTTACACTAATGGCCTGTAAAAGTTTTTGTTGGAACATTGCTCGGATTTCCCAAAAGTAAACGGCAAGAAGATACCTATGTTATCGTATGCCGACGATACGGTTCTAATTACTCTTACAGCTAATAGTATGCAGACCTGTTTGGATGCATTTAACAACTTTATGCTAGACCTAAAGGTAAATTTAGCAAAAATCTTTTGCAATGGTCTGTGGTCCTAAAGGGACAAAAACCCGTAAGTTCATGGTAATGAATTCCACCATTGACAGTCGAAAATTTTAATTACTTGGGAAATGTATTTAACAACAAGCTGAGCTGGGTTCCTTTGATGAAGGCGCGTGTACAAAGCACTAGCCGATCTATAGAGGGTCTATTTAGTTTTTGTAGTAAACTAGGACAAAAACCAGTCCCACATTTAAAAAATCTGTATAAAGCAAAGTGCTTATCTGTGGCCACTTATGGGGCAGGGGTATGGGGGACAGAAAACCCAGCCATGATCCAGGTCATGGAAAATAAATTCCTAAAACGTTTGTTAGCAGTCCCACCAGGTTCATCTAACAGTTTTTGCCATACTGAGATGGGACTGGAATATGTGACTGACATCATCCGTGTTTCCCCTCTAATATTATGGGGTAAAGTATGGTTATCAGAAGATCTTCAGCTCTCAAAAGATATCCTCCGGGACTGCAAAAATCTTGAACATGCAATGCAGATTCCATGGCTTTCATATCTGCATAAAATTGGTCTGGGCCATTTGTACGACAATCCCGAAAATATGCAGGGGGACATAAAAACTTTAATTAAAACAAGTTACCGTAACAGTTCAAATATGTTACATTTAGATCAGTCAACAAACTGCTTGGGTAAATCGAAGGTCCAATTTTATTTAACATTTACTACTCATGTGCAATGGCGTTTTTATTTGACAAGATTTAGATTAAACACACTCCATTTTCTTTTTGCCTTCCCAAAACAAGGGGGTTGGTGTGAGAGGCTACCCCCTTGTCCTTGTGATGACAAAACTAGTCAAAATACTATTCATCTTGTTCTTTTTTGTCCTCTTTATAAGGAACCAAGAACTAGGTTTATTAAGCCTATCCTACAAAACCGACGACCATGCAACTATAAAGAGGGTTATGATTATTTGTTGTCGTTATCATCACCTGAAGTATGTGGCGCCCTGCTAAGTTTCATACGATTGTCACTGCAATTTAGGAAACGGTACTGCTAGTTAGCTAATACCTTTTTTTCTCTGATATCTGCATAAAATGAATTATAACTTAATCCTCTGGTACAGGGTGTGATTAATTGAAAAATGATATATAATATTTGTATAAACTTCCTTTTTGGAAACCTTTTATCTTTAGATTTTAAAATGTATAAACTGTAAAAGGAATCATTTTGATTTATTGATGTAAATATGTTCTTCTTTTTAAACTAAGGTCTGTATACTTTTGTGATTCTATCATTTTGAATCGAATAAAGTTTATGAATCGAATCGATTTACCTGTGTTCTTTCCTCGACCTGGTTCAGTAGCAGAATGAGTTCTTAACACACTTGACGTCAAGAGCTTTATTGTATTATATCAAAAGAACAAAACATTTTCGTAAAACAAAGTAACAGCTTGTTTCATTTACACCACCTCACAAAGGCAATCCTGTTTCTAAATCTGGCATTTCAAGATGGATTGTTAAGTGCATTCAAACTTGCTATGCAAAAGCCAAAATAACTTTATCTATATCCCCTAGAGCGCATTCCACTCGCAAAATACGAGCATCTATGACCTTTCTAGGTAACATTCCTTTACCTGACATTTATAAAGCAGCGACATGGTCTACACCACACACATTTACCAAACACTATTGTGTGGATGTACTGTTTAGCCACCACTTCGGGAGAATACTGCTATATAGTCTATGCAAAGTTTGTGTATCTACAGCACACATGCCTCAAACAGATAATGTTACTTACCCAGTAAGCATCTGTTCTTGGTAGATTAACATGCACCCACCCTCCTCCCCGGGCACCTGTAGTTGTTGCAGTCCTCACTATTCACGTTATCTACTCATGGACATCTCTCTACTGCACTCACTTCATTCTTACCCTCTTGCGGGAAAAATATCTAACAATGGAGTAGATGCCCATGCGCACTATCACCGAAAGAAGGACTCCCCTTACCTCGTGACTGGAATGACTTCTTTGGAAAAAAAACAACCTGCAAACATCCAGACCCAACACTAGATGGCATGTGAATCTACATCTCTAAATGCCAAGAACAGATGCTTACTGGGTAAGTATCATTATCCAGTATTGGGGTATCTTTCATAGATTCACATGCCTGAATCATTCCCCGTCGTCGAGGCGGGAGTCCCACGGTAAAAATATATACCATAGCAGTGCCTAAAAATAGTTTGTACGAGGCTGGAAAAGACTAAAAGACCTAACTAGGCCCAAAACTTAGCAGCCTATCTACCTCATTATGTAAAAAGACCTGAAAATAGTCTCAGCCAATCACCTGTCCTCACCCTCTAGAACCTTCCCAGTCCAGGCAGTTCTCCTCAGATTTTCACCGCACTTCGTGTGTAAGGGAGTCTCCCTGAGTGCCTACTCAGTTTTGTCTTTTTTCTTCAAAAATGTCTGAAAAGAAGGCTCTTTTCAAGGCTTGCTGAACCTGTAATAAGAAGAGGGTCCATGTGGACGACCAGCACTCCGACTGCATCTATTGTCTACACCCCTCACATGTGGTGAAGGAATGTAGAATTTGCCTTACCTTCCCTACTAAAACTATCAGGGATAGGGAGGCAAGGGTTCTTTTATGGCTAAAATCATCTTCTACAGATGATGAGGACAAGGCCTCGACCTCCAGCAAGAGAGCCAGATCCAGGGAGAGCTCTACTCCTGAGAGAAAGAAAAAATCTTAACCCTCTCAGAGAGCCTCAGAACCCTCAAGGAGCACCTCGTCTACAGCCCAGACTAAAACTATTTCTCTGGTGTCTCCTCATACTACGACTTTCACTTCTGCTTCTTCAACCTCTTCTGTTACGGTCACCACTTCGGCTATTACTTCTCCTTTGGTGTCTGCAAAACTTTCGTCGTCTATAAAGACTTCGTCGACGAAAAGCCTCTTGCCGTTGACATCCTCGTCTACTAGCCCGTCGAACCCTTCAGCCACGTCGACGAAGGCCACGAAGACGACTAGCCCGTCGACGACTGTTCCGTCGACGAAGACACCATCGACGGCCTTGTCCACGAAGGACTCGTCCACGAAGACTCCATCGACGGCCCCGTCGACGAGAGGCTCGCCGACGAAGACACCATCGACGGCCCCGTCGACGAGGGGCTTGTCGACGAAGACATTGGTATCGGCAGTACCGCCGACGACTGCTCCGTCGACGGAAACACCATCGACAATTCCATCGACGGCAATTCCGGTGACGACGCCGCATTCAATAACAAGCTCGTCGTCTTCTGCAAAAGCTCTAACATCAGCACCACTTTAGCTTCATACACCTCCAACGAGAGTGCAGTACACCCGTTTCCAAATGAAAACTTATCAGAGACAGGACTACTCTCACATTTCTCCACTTTTACCTTCTCACATTTTGGAGACATATGTGGAGGATGATTCTGATGACGAAGAGGAAGATGAAGGCCCTTTTGGCGTTGCCGGTCACCCTTCACAATTGCACATTAAGTATCAAGAAGAGGAGGAGGACGATGAGCAGGAGCCTTACGGCTACGTGGACTTCTCAACGCAACATCATTCGCATGACTCAAGACCTCCACGTTCGGAGGACTCGGGTCATCTGCCACCTACTTTGATACAGGACTTAGATTTCCTCCAACTCCAGTTACACCGGTTGTGCCGGTTGAGATGCCAAGGCCTCCTACACCGCAAGCCTCTTTATCACCAAGGCAGGACACAAAGCCTATTCCCCAAGGTAACACAGATACCTCTTCTTCTGACGAGGCTGATGGCAGGGAAGAGGGCGAGTTGCCAGATGTTACACCTACTGATCCGTGGGATGATTGTCATTCCCATGCCTTCACCGCCTACACCGCACCCGTCCGATTCTCCGCCTGAGGATATTGGCGGATTTCACAACATTATGCAACGTGCGGCTACCAGGTTTGAATTGCCTGTCACAGTGGAGCAGTCTGACTGCTTTTTACACGACTTTAAGGAGGGATATCGGAGAATGACCAGGGCTATCCCAAGAATTGACTACATATGGAAGGAGGGCCTCAACATCATGAAGACACCCGCTTCCATTCCGGCAGTCCTTCCAAGAATTGAGAAGAAGTATCGCGCGCCACTTGATACTCCATCTTGTTTAATAGGACACCCTCGGCCGGACTCGGTCATTTCTCAAGCGGCGCAACAAAGGTCCAAGAACCCTTCAGCTCCGATTTCAACGCCACCTGACAAAGAAGGCAGGAGACTGGATGCAATAGGAAAGAAGTTCTCTGCAAATGCAGCAGCCTCCATTAAGGCAGCTAATTCGTTAGCAATTCTGGACCGTTATGCCAGACAATTATGGTCAGATCTGTCAGAATTCCTCGATCTGATTCCGGAAGACCGCAAACATGAGGCACATAAAATTGTACTTGAGGGAGAAAGGGCGGCATCGGAGATCATTGATTGTGCCCTTGATATATCTAACACCAATTTTCGACAATTAGCGGGAGCAGCAGTCCTCAGACGTCAAGGTTGGCTCAAGGCCTACCTCCTTCAGACCTGAGGTCCAAACGAAGATTTTGGACATGGCGTATGAGGGGGGACTCACTCTTTGGCAAACACATTGATGATGCTTTGCTGGCTATCAAAACATATACGGACACTGCCAAATCATTAGGTACCCTGCAGTACAGAAGGGGGTCCTTTGGAGGAATAACCACGGCCTCGCGCTCCTCTAGAGGGAATTATTCCAACCAGCAAAATCGACAGTACCAGTCACAGTACAAGCAGCCGTACTATCGGTCATCCTACAGGCAGCCTCCTTCTGGTGGTTTCTCTCGCCAGGGAGGTAAACGGCGCTCGAACAATCAAGGGCGTGATACCAACAAGCGCCAATGAGCTTTGCCGGACGTCAGTCATTCATCCTCCCCTGCCAGTGGGCGCGAAGACTTCCGCCTTTTTTCAACAATGGCGGAGCATAACTTCGGATCAGTGGGTCCTGGATCTTGTCAGGAATGGACACACTCTGGAGTTTTTGCAAAAACCACCAACAGTGCCGCCCTGGGGTCCGCCTACCCCTCGTCTTCACTTATTGTTCAAAGAGGCCTTAAAGATGCTACACAAGAACGCGATAGAACGAGTTCCCTCTACTCAGAAAGGGAAGGGGTTTTATTCTCGCTTATTCCTCGTAGACAAAAATTCAGGAGAGTGGCGTCCAATTTTGGATCTGCGCAAGCTCAACAAATATCTGAAGAAACAGAGTTTTCGCATGGTAACACTAACAGATATTCTGAATTGTCTCAACAAAGGGGACTTTATGGCTTCTCTGGACCTGGAAGACGCCTACTTCCACATCCCTATCCATCCAAAACACCGCAAATACCTGAGGTTTGCTGTGGCTGGCGTCCATTTTCAAGTCAAGGTGCTCCCATTCGGCCTGAAATCAGCACCGAGGATTTTTACCAAGTGTTTAGCCCCGGTAGCGGCCATGCTGAGGTCTCAGGGAATGCAGGTGTTCCCGTACCTCGACGACTGGCTCCTAAAAGGACCATCAAAGAACTCCACAAAAGAGGCAGTCAAGAGTACCCTTTCTCTGTTCTCCAATCTGGGACTGACCCTCAATGCAAACAAATCTCAACTCCAACCCCGGCAGGAATTAACCTTTCTGGGAGCGGTGTTGGACACACGCCAGTGCAAGGCGTTCTTGACTCAAGAGCAGCAAACCAAACTGTTAAACCTGGCAACACAGATTTTTGCAAGACGGTCTCTTTCGGTCCGATCATTTGCTTCCCTTCTAGGGATGTGCTCATCTGCAATCAGTCTCATCCCCATGGCAAGACTCAGAATGAGGCCACTGCAGGAAGAATTACATCGGCAGTGGAAGCAAGCGGACGGGTCGTTCGACGACCGCATAAAAGTTACATCCAAGATGAAGCAAGCCCTTCTTTGGTGGTCAAAGAAACACAATTTGTCACCAGGTCTCACATTTCTCCACGACATACCGGAGTTCACCCTGACAACGGATGCTTCCATGGAAGGTTGGGGAGGTCACCTCCAGGACCTTCAGATTCAAGGGCGGTGGTCTCATCAGTATCAGCAGAAACATATCAACAGCCTGGAGCTGAGAGCCATTTTTCTGTCCCTACAAGCCTTCCTTCCGCGGATTGCGAATTCGTCAGTTCTGGTGCGCACAGACAACACCTGTAACAGAGGCGACTATAGCTAGATGGTTGTCATCTACAATTCTCTTCTGTCACGAAAAAGCTAACAAACCTTTAACAAGAAAGGTTAAAGCGCATTCCACCAGAACGATGTCAGCGTCGACGGCCCTTTTCGCTGGAGTGACGCTGGAGAACATTTGCCGCGCTGCTACGTGGAAAAGTGTGCACACTTTTACGAAGCACTACTGTTTGCAGTCGGCAACTCATGATGACACAGCGGTTGGAGAGGCGGTGCTGCGGCATCTCCTTCACTAAGGTTAGATTTCTTATATATGTATTTCATTGCACTGTTCTAATATTTTCAAATGCTGTCCTATTCTATAATGTACTATATGAAGGTTTTGTAATGCATATGTTATGTTAACATGTTTGTGCTCTATAACCTTCCAGGTTGTGTGGGGATGATTATGCTTTATTTTGTCTCCCACCTTCCTCTAACGACAGACATGATGTCACTGCTTGCTACTCTGATTCAGGCATGTGAATCTATGAAAGATACCCCAATACTGGATAAGAAAACAAGTTACATACCTGTAACTACAGTTATCCAGTATTGGTATCTTTCATAGATTCACATGCATCCACCCTCCTCCCCGGCAGGGCAGTTCTTTTTTTATGGATACTTACTTATCACTTGTGCTGGGAAAATCTGAGGAGAACTGCCTGGGCTGGGAAGGTTTTAGAGGGTGAGGACAACTGATTGTCCGAGACTATTTTCAGGTCTTTTTACATAATGAGGTAGATAGGCTGCTAAGTTTTGGGCCTAGTTATGCCTTTTAGTCTTTTCCAGCCTACTACAAAGAATTTTTAGGCACTGCTATGGTATATATTTTTACCGTGGGACTCCCGCCTCGACGAAGGGGAATGTATTATTCAGGCATGTGAATCTATGAAAGATACCAATACTGGATAACTGTAGTTACAGGTGTGTAACTTGTTTTCTTATCCTTCTCTTCTAGGGGTATACTCCTCAAAGTCATAAGTAACCCACCCTCCTCCCCGGTCGGATACTTGTTATGTTATGTTATCAGCACCTTTATAGCGCACAGCTGCCCCAGCAAAGGGCGTCCCGGCGCTTTGGATAGGCATAAAAGACATAACACAAAAGACATCAGAGAATCAGAGGGCAGGAAAGCGAAATGCTAAAGTACAGAAGGGAACAAATGGGTTTTGATAGCCCTCCTGAAGTCAAACAACTCATCCAGTGCACGAATTTGGGATGGAAGTGAGTACCATAATTTAGCAGCTAAGACACGGAAGGATCGTCCTCCGGCTCGGCAGAGCTTGAACCGTGGGACCACAACCAGGTTTTGACCCAAAGACCTTAGGGAACGAGAAGGAACATAGGAAATGAGAAGATTCTCAAGGATCTGGGGGGAGGACAATTTGAGGATCTTAAAAGACAGACATAAGGTCTTAAAGTCAATCCGTTGTGCCATGGGCAGCCAGTGTAGCGTCCGGATAGTTTCTTTCACGGAGCAGTACCTCGGTAGACCCACCAGGGCTCTGTCGTTATAGTAGCACTCTCCCTCTTTAGTATCACTACACATATGTGAGAAAGTGCCCCCTTTCTGCATGGTTGCCCAACTTTTTGCTATATTGCTAATGTGCTTTGACGGAGTGTGCGCTGGGCTCCTGCTAATCAGGTACCCCAGGCCTATGCTCTTTCCCTAAAACTGCATTGAAGCCTAAACCCCATTGGCATATCTGGCCACAGGTCAGCACTGGCAAATGGTACCACAGGTACCTAGAGCACTGTACCAGAGAAGACCTCTAAGGGCTGGAGCACTTATTGTGCCACCCTTAGAGATCCTGTACTATTAGACTCACACTCTGCCTTTGCGGGTTGCGTGCTTGGTGCAGAACAAAGTGAACAGTCAACATGGCACACATCTCCGTGTGCCAAGCCTACAACCCACTGCCCTGGCATAGGTCAGTCACCCCTCTAGCTGGGTGCACTATACCAGTGGTGAGGGTACAGGTGCATTAGCCCTGTACCCCTACAGTGTCTTAGTCTATTCTTAGACATTGTAAGTGCAGTGCTGCCATTAAGAGTATATGGTGCTGGGAATTTGTCATTCCGTACTCCACAGCACCATAATGGCTATATTGAAAATTTGGAAGTTTGCTATCAAACTTCTCAGCACATTAAACCCACACTGATGCCAGTGTGGGATTTAATGAACAATGCACAAAGAGGGCATCTTAGAGATGCCCCCTGAAAACTAACCTACCACTAGTGTCCAAACTGAGTGGCTGCTTTCAGCTGCCACCACCAGACATGTTTCTAGACACCTGGGTTGAGAGCCTGCTGCTCTCTGGGGCCTGAAACAATGCACATCCTGGGATGAGGTGCTAAGCCTCCTCCCTCAGGATGGGTAGAGTTCTTTATTTAATTTACATACATATGCATGGACATCTCTATTCTTTATTACTACTCCATTCTCATCCTCTGCGGCAAACAATCTAACAATGGAGTCGATGCACATGCGCACTAGCATCGAAAGGAGGAGTCACCTACCTTGTGACTGGAAGACTTTGTCGAAGAAAAATAAAGTTCAAACATCCGGACCCTACACTAGATGGCGAGCTATGCTCAGCAGGTGAATCTACAGCTCTACATGCCAAAAACAATTACATACTGGGTAAGTAACATTATCATTTCTGTTCTACTCCATTCTTCCTCTCACCCAGTGGGTTAAATAAACAGTATAACAATGGAGTCCTGCTATGCGTATCCAAGACCAGAGTAGGAGTCATAGAGACCCTATGAGTTGAATGAATTATTTAAAGATATACAAGTTGCAATCGTCCAAGCTCAATGTGCAGAGCATGTGAATCTACAGCACTACTTGCAAGGAACAGCTGCTTATAGGGTAAGTAGCATAATCTTTGTTTCATATGCAGCTACTGTGAGGGCACCAGAATGCCTGGTGGCCATCAATAGAGCTGGGTGAGGGGTAGGAGTGCAAGAAACTTTTTTTGTCTATATTATGCACCATATTAATTTGTTCTTTCTTTTCCTTTATTTCCCTTTATTTCCTGTGACCCCACTATCCTTCCATTCTTCCCTCCTATTTGATCGTTCTATGGCTTGTTCCTGTGTTTGCTGTGTTCTTGCTCTGACTCGTGCTCTTTGTCCCCGTTCTCCTTGTTACCTTGTATTTCTCCTCTCCCCGTTCTCTGCCTTTTTCCTGTGCTTTTGCACTCTTCTGTTTTCACTTTTCTTTACTCTTGATACTTTTAACTCCTTTGCTCTTTTCCCTTCCCCTCTTGACTGTCTTTATGCATTGTTTTGTTTGTTTCACTCATTCCTAATGCACCCTTCTCCCCTTCCTTCATCCTTCCTCACCTCAACTTCAGGCCTGTCAACTCCTGCTTCAACAGCAGCAGCAACAGCAACACCTGCTCCAAAACCAGAGAAAAATCTCACAAGCCGTCCGGCAGCAGCATGAGCAGCAGGTACATGGACTTGGGGCACATTTGCGGAGTGGGTGGCGGTTGGATTAAGGCGTTGGTGAGGGCTTAACATACAAGGGCTTGTATGTACCCACCTTAAAAGCTACAGGCAAATAGTTTTTCAATATCTGCTAGTGGTAGGAGCTTGTAGGTACATTTGCTTTCAAGAATTATGTATCTTATGGTATGTTTGTGAAGCATTCCTTGTTAGCATTGTACTCTAGCCACATTCTCAGAGGTCTTTTAATTGTTTCAACCCTGAGCTTTCACAAAGCAGATGATGCATGGTTTAAAAAATGTGTTATAATCCCATCCTCCTTAATAAAATCATCAGGGCTTTTGTACTTAAATGTTACTAATAATCGATGGATATAGATTCAATAAAACATCTTTTTTTTGGGATGGATATTTCTAACCGTAGATTCTATACCTTGAAATGTTGACCATTTACCAGACTGGAGCCAGATGCCTATTTTGGATCTTGAACCAATGGTAGCTCAGCCGATGCCGCTCTGCGAAAATTACAAAATCGCAACTGGTTGTCATACATCGCCACCGCCATCCCAGACGGCTACAAAATCCAGAGGAAGGACCGCACCCACCGACCAAGAGGGGGACTTGCCACTGTTCACAAGACCGCTCTCCGACTCTCCACCTCCAGCGACAACCATTCCAAAGCAGGACACCTCCATTTTCAGATCCTTTCCAGCCCCAGGATCATGCTACACGGCACCCTCCTCTACAGACCACCAGGACCCTGCACCCAGCCTGCAACAACCATCACCAAGCTCTCTGCCCCCCACGCCATCACCTCCACCGACTACATTCTACTCAGGGACCTGAACTTCGACCTAGACCCAGTCACCAGCACTCATCAACCTCGCCAACCTGGGACTGAAGCAACTCGTCAACACACCCACCCACAGAGCAGGTCACACACTCGACCCCATCTTCGCAGGAGGAGCAAACATCCGCTTCATTTACACCACCCAGCCCCCCTGGACGGACCACCACTGCGTCCACTTCACCTTCAACTCCACCACCGCACTCAAGACCGCCATGACGGAACTGGAGCAAGGTCACAAAAGAACACCTCAACGCCACCCTGAGACAGACACAGACAGACACACACCCCCACACCCACCCACCCACCCACCCACCCACCTGGGAATTTCACAGCTGGATCTCCTGCGCGGATAAGCTCGCACCACTCCGCCCCACTGCCAAGCAACGACCGCTGAAGGCGGCCTGGTTCTCCACAGAACTCCAAGAAGCCAGACGCACCTGCAGATGCCTAGAATAAACCTGGTGGAACCAGAAGACTACAGAAGCACGGAGCAACCACAAGAACTCCCTGAAGGAATACCACCAGCTCATAAACACCAAACGGACCTTCATGAAGGGCAAAATCCAGACCAACGCCAGAGAGCTGTTCAACGTCATACAACAGTTCGCAAGACCCCCATGCGAAACCACAGATGTCACACCCTCCCAGGATCTCTGCGACAAGCTCAGCTCCTACTTCCATCGGAAGATCAAGGACCTCTACGACAACTTCAGCGAACCAGCTCCAGACACCACCCCCTTACCCACCACCACCGACAAACCGACCATCACATCTTGGGACCCCGCCACCACCGAACTCCTCTCCGCGACCATGAAGAAAACCAACTCAGGAGCCCTGCCCACCGCACATATTCCACAGAGCCGCTACCGCCATCGCACCAGAACTTGGTCGCGCCAACAACACGTCCCTCACATCCGGCATCTACCCAGATGAATGGAAACGGGCGGAGGTGAAACCCCTCCTCAAGAAACCAACGGCCAACCCTACGGACCTGAAAAACTACCGGCCTATCTCTCTACTCCCCTTTGCGGCCAAAGTCACTGGGAGACTCGTAAACACCCAGCTGACCGCCTTTGTTGAAGGAAACTCCATCCTAGACCCCTTCCAGTCCGGATTCCGCAGCAACCACAGCACCGAAGCCGCCCTCCTAGCCACTACGGACGTCATCTGCAAACTACTGGACCAAGGACACACGTCTGCCCTCATCCTGCTAGACCTCTCCGTGGCTTTTGACATCACACACTCCCAGCCAAACTTCACGACACCGGGATACAAGGATACGACCTCAACTGGATCAAATCCTTCCTCTCCGGCAGAACCCGAGGATCAGACTCCCTCCTATCCGCTCCGAACCCACAGACATCACCTGCGGAATACCCCAGGGATCATCTCTCAGCCCTACGCTCTTTAACATCTACATGGCTCCCCTTGCTACCATCGTCAGACAGCATGTGTAAGAAAGTGGCTCTGTGTATATACTGGACCAGAGTAAGGTACAGTGTGCACAGAGTCCACTGTCCCCAGAGGTATGGCAGAGGCTAAAGTTGGATATAACCCTACTCTCCAAAATGGTAGCTTGGTCTAGCAGTAAGGCAGTGTCCGAGGATAGTGTAAAGCATTTGTTGTACACACTTCAGTCAGCAAGTGGTCTCACACACTCAAGAACTGAACTCTAGGCCAATTGTTTTGTATATAAAAATATATAGTTGTTTATTTTAGAACCACAAGTAGGTATCATAAATACTTTCTCAGAGTGATATGATGCAATAGAATACTTTCTAATAGCAATAGACTTTGGAGTGCAATAGATACAGTTGTTGCAATATGCAACACAAGTTAAACACAAAATAACATTGAGCTCAATGGGAAATTTTAAGTAGATGCAATAAAATCACTTTACAAATGTTTTTCATACTCTGGGCTGGATCCTGGAGTCAGCCCTGGTGCATTTCCTGTAAACAGTTGAAAGAAATTGTTTTTGTTACACAGGCGATTTGTAAGGACTAGTTCGAGGCATGTGGGCTGCTGAATTTATATCTTTGCATAGATCGCCGCCTAGTGTTTGGTCCGGATGATTGCACATTGTTGTCCTGGAAGAGTCTTCGAAGTATCACGAGATAGGTGGCTCCTCCATTGGACTACAGTGCGCATGGGCATCCTCTCCATCCTCAGATTGTTTTTTTCCGCCATTGGGTTCGGATGTACCTTCTCGACTCAAGTTCGGAATATACTTTAAATACTTTTCGCAAGGCCAAAAGGCCTTCGGGCCGTCTGTATTGTCTCTCGTTCGGTGCCCAGTGCTTCATCCAGTTCTTCGAACAGGACATCGAAGGCCGTGTGGTCTTCCGACAGCTAGGCCCCGACGAGCGTCGACGATGAAACGGAGCCCGTTCAAGAGATGCCCCGTCTGTAACTCCAAATACCCTCACATCGATGTGCACCAAGTGCCTATCCCCGGACCACGACGAGGCCAGCTGCATGGCCTCTGCCAAGTTCCGGTCCAAGAAAACACTTTGACGCGCCGCAAGGCAGTCGGCCCAGCAAACGGCGCCAGACCCAGAAGATATCTTCCAGGCAGACGTCGTCGAGGGCGCCCATCATGAGGATCCAGACCAACAGTCGGACCCTGCGTCGGAGCACGACTCACATTATAGTGTGGACGGAGAACAAGACTACGTCCATGAAGAAGACATCGTCTAGGTAGGAGACGACGCAGACGCCATCCGAGCCGTCGATGACGACTCAAGCGATGAGCAAGGCCCGTCCGCAATCGCGGGGGCCGATACTGACACTATACTCTCTAAGGCTCAGGTCGAGGCATCGCCGGAAGGCCTTAGCCAAGATCTTTACCCGCATTCTTCAGCCCCGCTTCCAGGCCCGGCTAAGAATACTTCTACAGAGCCATCCGTCCATCCGCCGCTTTCGGCAGCGAAAATAAAACCGAAACCGACTGGAACTGTATCGAAACCGAAACTGCATACGTCAGTCATCGGATCGACGGCTACGGATTCGTCGGCTCCGACACGCTCTAAGTGTGTCCTTAACCCTTCGGAGTCACGAGGGGGCGTCGACCCGAAACGTGGGACGCCGAAGCCTGTCTCTGTCGTCAAGCATGTCGCTCTGACGCTGTCGACGTCCACGCCCAAAGCTGGCGACGCGGGCACGGAAGTCAAGGCTCGAAAGTCTGTCGATCCACAACTTTCAGCCTCGGCGCCGATCTCCAGCAAGGCCTTCGAGTCGAAAGGTGCACCCGACCCGAAGGAACACGTTGCGTCGAAGCAAAAAGGCGCACCGACAGCTCGAATCGACGCAAGGCCGCAAGCAGCCCAGTGATGCTAAAACGTTAGTCGGATCGAAGACGGCGACACACTCAAAACAGGTCAGCTCGTCTCCACTGGTTTCGAAGCCTATTAAATATGGACTGCCCCCAACCGCTCGACCGAAGAACGTCGAGCCACAGGAGAGCACCGACACTACCAAGAAGGTGTCTGTAGTTTCGAGGCGTCAGTCCACTGAAGGGATGTATTCTTCAAACCACCCTCCTATGACAATCAGTCAAAACTGTTCAACGACTTGGATACAGGTAGACTCACCATTTACAAACGAAAAATAGCTCCAGAACATCCTTTGGAGTCATACAAAATCCCTCTAAAAAGAAAGACTCTACGACCTCTCCTGTTCTTTCTGAGCCTGTGGAGTCCTATGAGCAAGACTACTCTTACTCTCCCACACGCACCTATGAGGATATAGGCGAGGGGTACAATGAAGAGGAGTTCAATTATCCTGCTGACACAGATCAAGATGACCAGCAAACTTGGACTGACCCTGTTGACCCTGGTGAGCCACAAACCATGCCCGACGTTCATTCCTATACCATCAAAACCTCGCCAACTGAGGATACTGCTGCGTTTAACGCTCTGATTGAACGGGCAGCCACAAACCATGATGTGGACATGCATGCTGACCCAGTAGAGGAGGACTTTTTATTTGAAACTTTCTTAACATCGGAAAGATCAATAAAAACATTGCCTATGCTAAAAGGTGTCCTATGCTAAAGGGTGTCCTTAAACACGCTACTGACATCTTCAAGGAGACCACAAGGGCACGGGTTGTAAACCCTAGAATTGAAAAGAAGTACCGGCCTGCACCTGTGGGCCCTACATACATCAAAGGCCAGCTCCCGTTGGACTCCCTCCTAGTGGCTAATGCTCGTAAAAGGGCAAACTCTCAAACCAGTGGTGATGCTCCTCCTCCGGACAAAGAATCCAAAATCTTTGAAGCATCTGGCAAGCAAGTAGCAGCTCAAACAGCGAATATTTGGAGGATCTCCAACAAACAAGCCCTATTAGCCAGATATGATAGGGCACACTACGACACGTTAGAGCAGCTGCTACAACACCTGCCTGAAGCTTATAAGGAGGGAGGAGAAATGCTGATACAGGAGGGGAAATTAATTTCAAATGCGTCCATCAAGTGTGCGCTAGATGCAGCAGACACGGCAGCTAGAGCCATAAACACAAGTGTGATGCTTAGAAGGCATGCCTGGCTACGCATCTCTGGTTTTAAGCCAGAGATACAAACTACTTTACTCAACCAGCCGGTTAACCCAGATTTTCTCTTTGGCCCTGATGTAGACACAACCCTTGAGAAAATTAAAAAAGACACTGAGACAGCAAATTCCATGGGGGCTCTGCAGTCACAACAGTTCAGGGACGGTTCCTTTCGTCGCTCCGGTAACAGGGGAGCCTCCAGAGGTCAAGCATCGCAGCAAGCCCAATACAACAAAGGGGGCTCGCAAAACACCTATAACAAGAACAATAGGGGTGGATATCGTGGGAACAGCACCAAAGGCAGAGGACGTGGAAATAATAATGCCAGATCCTCCGCCACCAATAAACAGTGACGTCTTGTCACTGCCCCCTGACCATATAACACCAGTCGGGGAAGACTCCAGCAGTTCCTGCCGGTCTGGGAAGGCATAACCACAGACAGGTGGGTGAGAGACATTATACAACACGGCTATTGTCTAGAACTAACCTCCACTCCACCCAACATACCCCCACGGCACCGTCCTATGTCCGCAGAGCACATGCACTTATTGCAGCAAGAAGTGCTCAGCATGCTGCGAAAAGGGGCCATAGAACTCGTGCCTTTAAATCAGCAAGGTACAGGGGTGTGCTCACTGTACTTCTTAATCCCAAAAAAGGACGGGTCTCTCAGACCCATTCTAGACCTCAGACCCCTGAACCACTACATCTTGTCAGAACATTTTCACATGCTGACCTTACAACAAGTTCTACCATGCTCAGTCAGGGAGACTTCCTAGCAACCCTAGACCTAAAAGACGCATATTTCCATATTCCCGTTCACCCAGCACACAGGAAATATCTCAGGTTCACCATAAACAACCAGCATTACCAGTTAAAGGTCCTGCCTTTCGGGGTCACTACTGCCCCCAGGGTGTTCACCAAGTGCTTAGCAACAGTGGCGGCACACCTAAGGAGACAACACATCCACGTCTATCCTTATCTGGACGACTGGCTTATTCAGGCACAATCAGCCCAGCAAAGTGTGCCAGCCACATGTCCCGCACAATTCACCTCCTACACAGTCTAGGATTCTCGCTGAATTACCCGAAATCGCACCTTCAGCCCGCACATGTGCAACAGTACCTGGGTGCGACAATCAATACTCTGACAGCGACAGCGCACCCAAACTCTGCCAGAGTCAACCGCATGCAATTGCTCATCCAAACGTTCAGGCCCCAACACTCGCTCCCAGCGCAAGTGTTCATGCAGCTAATGGGCATGATGGCCTCCGCATCTTTATAGTCCCCCACGCCCGGCTACACATGCGTCCGCTTCAAGAGTGCCTAGCACAACAGTGGAACCAGGCTCAAGGACATCTAAAAGACCTAGTGTCGGTGACCGGTCGTGCATAAAACTCTCTGCATTGGTGGAACACACAAAACCTTTGCAGGGGACGACCATTCCAAGAGCCTGTGCCACAGATAGTGCTGACAACGGACGCATCTCTCCAAGGTTGGGGAGCGCATGTCCTCCATTATACAGTACAGGGACTGTGGACAGCGCAGCAGCAAAAGATGCATATCAACCTATTAGAGCTCATGGCGATTTTCATGGCAATGAAGGCCTTCAGGCTGCATCTGTGCAACAAAGTCGTGCTGATCCGGACAGACAACATGACTGCCATGTATTACATCCAGAAGCAGGGAGGCACACACTCTCCGCAATTGTCTCTTCTAGCCCAGAGCATGTGGAAGTGGGCCATTCAAAGGAACATGTTCCTCATGGCGGAACATCTCCCAGGCAAAGACAACCAGATGGCGGACCTGCTCAGCAGGCACAGCCACCAGATGCACGAGTGGGAGATACACCCCTCAGTGCTCCAACCATATTTCCAGCAGTGGGGTCATCCAGAAATAGACCTATTCGCCACAAAGGAAATCGCGAAATGCCAAACCTTCGCCGCCAGGTTCCCACACCCGCAGTCTCAGGGCAATGCGATATGGATGAACTGGTCAGGCAGATTTGCGTACGCTTTTCCTCCAGCACCACTCATACCGCTGGTGGCACGCAAACTGCGGCAGCACTCCATGACGCTCATCCTGGTTGCTCCAACATGGACACGGCAAGCGTGGTACACCACGTTCCTGGAACTTTCTGTAGTGCCTCACCAACGGCTACGACTCAAGCCCAGTCTTCTCACTCAGAACCGTGGAGACATTCAGCACCCAGATCCGCAACAGTTGAACCTTGCAATATGGCTCCTGAGGTCATAGAATTTGGCTACCTCAACCTGCCCCCTGACTGTATGAACATAATCAAGGAGGCAAGAAGACCTACAACCAGGGCATGCAATGCCGCCAAATGGAAGCGATTTGTCATTTACTGGTCTCATAATGACATAAATCCGCTAGATGCATCCACGCAAAATATGTTATTTGTTGCACCTATACAGATGCAATCTGGCATTTAGTTCCATTAGGATACATTTGGCCGCGATGGCAGCTTATCTTCAAAACAGACAGCATCTTTCTCTTTTTAAAGTGCCAGCCATTAAAGCTTTTCTGGAAGGACTCAAGAGAGTTATTCCTCCCAGACACCCTCCTTCACCTGTCTGGAATCTAAACATAGTTCTCACCAGACTAATGGGTCCACCCTTTGAACCTCTTCACTCTTGTGAGATACATTTTCTAACATGGAAAGTGGCTTTTCTAGTGGCAATCACATCGCTAAGGAGAGTTAGTGAGCTTCAAGCCCTAACTATCCAAGAGCCATTCATACAGATTCATGCTAATCTGGTGGTGCTGCGTACCAACCCGAAATTCATACCTAAGGTGGTGTCGCAGTCTCAGGGCAATGCGATATGGATGAACTGGTCAGGCAGATTTGCGTACGCTTTTCCTCCAGCACCACTCATACCGCTGGTGGCACGCAAACTGCGGCAGCACTCCATGACGCTCATCCTGGTTGCTCCAACATGGACACGGCAAGCGTGGTACACCACGTTCCTGGAACTTTCTGTAGTGCCTCACCAACGGCTACGACTCAAGCCCAGTCTTCTCACTCAGAACCGTGGAGACATTCAGCACCCAGATCCGCAACAGTTGAACCTTGCAATATGGCTCCTGAGGTCATAGAATTTGGCTACCTCAACCTGCCCCCTGACTGTATGAACATAATCAAGGAGGCAAGAAGACCTACAACCAGGGCATGCAATGCCGCCAAATGGAAGCGATTTGTCATTTACTGGTCTCATAATGACATAAATCCGCTAGATGCATCCACGCAAAATGTTATTTGTTGCACCTATACAGATGCAATCTGGCATTTAGTTCCATTAGGATACATTTGGCCGCGATGGCAGCTTATCTTCAAAACAGACAGCATCTTTCTCTTTTTAAAGTGCCAGCCATTAAAGCTTTTCTGGAAGGACTCAAGAGAGTTATTCCTCCCAGACACCCTCCTTCACCTGTCTGGAATCTAAACATAGTTCTCACCAGACTAATGGGACCACCCTTTGAACCTCTTCACTCTTGTGAGATACATTTTCTAACATGGAAAGTGGCTTTTCTAGTGGCAATCACATCGCTAAGGAGAGTTAGTGAGCTTCAAGCCCTAACTATCCAAGAGCCATTCATACAGATTCATGCTAATCTGGTGGTGCTGCGTACCAACCCGAAATTCATACCTAAGGTGGTGTCGCAGTTCCACATTAACCAAACCATAGAACTGCTCGTTTCCTTCCCAAATCCACACTAGGTAGCACACAGAGCACTGCACACGCTAGATGTCAAAAGAGCTCTCCTGTATTACATAGACAGGACAAAGGATTTCAGGAAGACTAAACAACTGTTTGTTGCCTTCTCTCCACAACACAAAGGCAACCCCATTTCAAAGTCGGGTATAGCCAGATGGATCGTTAAGTGCATTCAACTCTGTTATCAGAAAGCAAAACGCACATTAACAGTTTCCCCAAGAGCGCATTCCACACGCAAGTTAGGGGCATCCATGGCTTTCCTAGGTAACATTCCTCTAGAGTATATATGTAGAGCAGCCACATGGACCATCATACACACATTCACCAAACACTACTGCGTGGATGTACACTCCAAACAGCAAGCTGCTGTAGGTCAGGCTGTTCTCAAAACTCTTTTTCAGACTGCTGCAGCTGGCACGGGCAACCGCCGCTAAGGAGGATACTGCTATTTATTCTATGCAAAGATATAAATTCAGCAGCCCACATGCCTCGAACGGAATATGCTACTTACCAGTATGCATCTGTTCTTGGCATGTAGGGCTGCTGACATTTATATCGGATGCCCTCCTCCCCGGTGCCGTCGCAGCTGTAGCACTCAGAATTAATCTCTAGCATGTACATCACTTACTGTATCATACTCCATCCCTGCCACAATGGCGAAAAACAATCTGAGGATGGAGAGGATGCCCATGCGCTCTGTAGTCCAAGGGAGGAGCCACCTATCTCGTGATACTTCGAAGTCTCTTCCAGGACAACAATGTGCAATCATCCGGACCCAACACTAGGCGGCGATCTATGCAAAGATATAAATGTCAGCAGCCCTACATGCCAAGAACAGATGCATACTGGTAAGTAGCATATTCCTTTGTACGTTTTGAAAATCGACACTTGGAAGAAATTCTGGCAAAAACCAGGCAATGTATTCCTATGGAGGAAAATAGGGTTAACAGTAAATCACGGTTATAATTACTTTTGAAGGTCAGTGCTGGGCACACAGATCCAGTACTAGGGTCTCTCCTGATAGCAGGTGAGTAATTTCGTTTTTGCTGTTCGGACTATTTTTAAGGAATATTTGAAAGTTTCAAAACTCGACAGAAGAAATTCTGAGTGAAACCCAGCCAATGTTACCCTATGGAGAAAATCAAGTTATCGGTCTTTGGGTAAGTACTCGGCTGGCAGAGTTACGGTTCTGGGGGTAGAGTCAGGGGTCTCCCAGGGTCAGGTAGGTACAGTCGTTACACCCTTAGCAGCACAGGGGCAGCCGGGTGCAGAGTGAGTAGGCCCAATGTTATCCTATGGAGGATAGGGGGCCTTTAGTGGGTGGCTGCTAGCAGGCAGGCCCCGCGGCTGTGGGAGCTGAGTTCCCCGTCGAAAAGAGTCCCGTTCAAACTCCTCACGCCTACAAAGCCCTCAACAACATCGGACCCAAATACCTCAACGAGAGAGTCTCCTTCCACGCACCCAACCTCGTCCTGACAGAAGCCCCCCGCATTCGCAGAAACAAAATCGGAGGTAGAGCCTTCTCCTACATCGCAGCAAGGACCTGGAACGAGCTCCTGGTGGTCATCAGACGCTTCCCCACCCTGAACACCTTCAGGAGGGACCTCAAGACCTGGCTCTTCAACTGATCCAAAGCCGCCTCCCCCCTAAGCGCCTTAAGACCCTCACTGGTGAGTAGTGCGCTATATAAACCCCAGATTGATTGATGCAGCCTGATTCTCATCCTGTGCCTCTACAGTGTCACAACTATTAGCAAAGGCGCCGTTATCTTTTTGTTTCGGACTTTGTTCCTGTGCCAGAGCTCACCAGGATATTGATGGTGAAGGGGGTGGCTTGCTCTTTATTTTGGTTATGCTTTATACCTGGATTCTACAGAAAATGCGTAACTATGCCTCGAGGTCTAGCTCGTCTTCCATGAGAAGTGGACTACATCCCTGGGCCTAATGCAACCTACATTCCTGGGTCACGTCACTAAAAGGCGAGGTCTCTTGAGAGGCCATGCTGTGCGTCCTTTGAACACCTTTGGCTGCCTCATGTGTGCCTTCGGGCCTTAAGGATCTACAGCAGAGCTTTCCAAACTCTGTGTCGGGACACGTTACTGTGTCGGCTTCCGTCTGTGGGTGGGACGAGGACAAGATGCAGTCTGTTCATCATGCAGGCAGTACCTGTTCCTGTGGAAGGCTGGATGTGGGAAAGGAGGAGCATTGCGCTGCCGTTCTCCCTTCCGGATGTAGCTGAAGTATAAAATGCACTGCTCGCGTGTTTTTTTTTTTTTTAAGTAAGTTTTCCTCCATTTATTTCCCATATTTTAGTCAAACTTGACTTGAGATTTAAAGGTCATTGATTCTGCTGTTTTTCACGTAGCAGTATTTCATGCCCGAAAAACAATCTATGCTTGGGTGCCATTTGTCAATATTGAACATGGTGTGTTGCATGTTTTATCTCAAATGCATTAGAAATGCGGTAAGTGAGAACAAATGCACGGCCTAATATCGGGCGCCGCCGCTGCTCCGGACATAATGGCTCGTTAATGTGCAATTTATTATTCAAGGTACTAATAAAGCACTGGGTAATGTAGCCTTTTTCAATACTTCTGCATTGTTTCCTACTGCTCATGCCTCACAAGACAACCACTCTGCTCATAAAAAAACACTACCAGTCTAAACATGCCTCGCTGTTTATCAGCATTTCCGCTATCTAAATGTGCATTAGCAACAGAGTCCTACAGTCCAACGTGGGCAACAAATGTGGAGATCAGATTTACACCAACCAAATTTAATTCAAGGGAAACGTGTAACTTGAACAAAGACTACAACAAAACATGCCATGTTTCTATTGTTTCACAGAGCTAAGTACTTCTCCAGAAGTTTGAGAAGTGGTGGGTGGGTACTCCATAGCAGATCACAAAGATTTTTATCAGGAAAATTATCCGTTCTTTCAAGTCTGTATATAGAGGACAGAACTATTTCATGTTGCAGAATAGCATCTTTATTATTTAATGTGGAACATAGACAGCCGACACGTGTTTCGTACCCTCTTGGCGAATTGCGCCGGGGCTTTCTCAAGGCTGTAAGGGAAGATGAATAGATTGTTTAGATGTAAGAAAAGATAGCAGTTGACCCCAAGAGGAAAGAGAAAGTCACCTAGAGTTGAAATTTTTTTTTTTATATTGGATTATGTGAAAATATTTTGGCGTAAAGGCCTTATCTAGACCGTGCAGTGAAAGTGTGTCTTGTCTCAAGTCAGTAGGTTATGACTTACATTCGTAGTGAGACAAGACAGAAAAAGAGAGTGCAAGAAAAAGTGCGAATCATGAAAAGAAGGATCAAATGATTAAAAACAATAAAGAAAAAAATAAAGAAAAAAGTGCGCTTAAGGAAATATCTCGATGTTCAGTGTTACTTTAGCAACCCAGAAAATCGCCAAAAGTGCCCAACCAGAATGGTGTGATAGGACATAACCAAGAAATAATAGCATGATCAACAATATACAGTAATCATACCTAATTTAACATGTATTGGACATATAATTATGATTCCCAATTTTTTCAAAATTCAGGGAGTGCAATACTCATGGAGCAGAGGTTCTTCTTTAGGTTCTGATAAAAGAATTGTATATACAAAATGTTTGTAACCAAATTTTGTGTCCTAGCATATCATGCAGATCATACAAAATTACAACAAAAACATTAAAACTTCACAGGTTATTATATTACAAAGGGCAATTATCAAATGGATACTTTTCCAATTAAACATTTCCCAGTCATCATTATTAGCATGGAGATACGTGTCCTTTTTTCTTTCATGTACATAATCATCTATTAATCAAAACGCGTATAGTCACATTGTGGGCACCCACCTGGTTAAAGGTAATACTCATGTCAAAACGCGAACTATTTGGACAAAAGCCAGCTATTTTAACGGAACACATCGAATGCAAGACCGGCAGTAACAGACATATCGTCAACTCGCAGTGTTCATATCTGTGACGACTACATGGGAACATCCGGGTTACCGGTGTGTTCGGGTCCCACAAAACGGAACCAAAAAATAATGCGTGACCTAAGATAACAAGCATTGGAAATGCAATAGGTCTCGCAGCATTAGAGTTAGTGCTTTTAGAATTGTTTATGGGTTTTTTGTAAATCTTTAGCATTTTTGTTTCCTGTAGCCAATGCTAAAGAATTAAAAAAAAAAAGCCATAAACATTTCTAAAAGCTCTAACTCAAATGCTCCGAGACCTATTGCACTGTGTGAGGGTGAGGGGTTGAGGGTGAGTGAGGGTGAGTGAGGGTGAGGGTGAGGGTGAGTGTGAGTTAGGGTGAGGGGTTGAGGGTGGGTGAGGGTGAGGGGTTGAGGGTGAGTGAGAGTGAGGGTGAGTGAGAGTGAGGGTGAGTGAGGGTGGGTGAGGGTGGGTGAGGGTGAGTGAGGGTGAGGGGTTGAGGGTGAGTGAGGGTGAGGGCGAGTGAGGTGTTGAGGGTGAGTGAGGGTGAGGGGTTGAGGGTGAGGGTAGGTGAGGGGTTGAGGGTGAGTGAGGGTGAGTGAGGGTGATGCTGAGGGGTTGAGGGTGAGTGAGGGTGAGGGGTTGAGGGTGGGTGAGGGATTGAGGGTGAGTGAGGGTGAGGGGTTGAGGGTGAGTGAGGGTGAGGGATTGAGGATGAGTGAGGGGTTGAGGGTGAGTGAGGGTGAGGGGTTGAGGGTGAGTGAGGGTGAGGGGTTGAGGGTGAGTGAGTGAGGGTGAGGGGTTGAGGGTGAGTGAGGGTGAGGGGTTGAGGGTGAGTGAGTGAGGGTGAGTGAGGGTGAGGGGTTGAGGGTGAGTGAGTGAGGGTGAGGGGTTGAGGGTGAGTGAGTGAGGGTGAGTGAGTGAGGGTGAGGGGTTGAGGGTGAGTGAGGGTGAGGGTGAGTGAGGGTGAGGGTGAGTGAGGGTGAGGATGAGTGAGGGTGAGTGATGGTGAGGGTGAGTGAGGGTGAGGGGTTGAGGGTGAGGGTGAGTGAGGGTGAGGATGAGTGAGGGTGAGTGAGGGTGAGGGTGAGTGAGGGTGGAGGGTGAGGGGGTGAGGGTGAGTGAGAGTGAGGGTGAGTGAGGGTGAGGGGTTGAGGGTGAGTGAGGGTGAGGGGTTGAGGGTGAGTGAGGGTGAGGGATTGAGGGTGAGTGAGGGTGAGGGAATGAGGTTGAGGGTGAGTGAGGGATTGAGGGTGAGTGAGGGTGAGGGATTGAGGGTGAGTGAGGGGTTGAGGGTGAGTGAGGGTGAGGGGTTGAGGGTGAGGGGTTGAGGGTGAGTGAGTGAGGGTGAGTGAGGGTGGGTGAGTGAGGGTGAGTGAGGGTGAGGGAGGGGGTGAGGGTGAGGGAGGGTGAGTGAGGGTGAGTGAGAAAAAAATAAGAGCAGACAGTGCTGGGGCTTGACTGGCTATTAGCAGAGAGCGCCCGAGGGTCAGATACAGTGCCTGGAAGCGAGGACATCACAGCCTGCTCGACTTCAAACCCAAACGCAGCGGCAGGCTTAGCATTAGACTCCCACTGCTATATGGTGACCAAAAGAGGAAACTGTATGTTCCTGGAAGCGGATGTCCGAAGAGATGGGAAACCTGTGGAAGAGAGCGACGGTGGGGCGACAACGATTATGGCTTCGTTTGCTTTTGGTATCCGACTGGCTGCTGCGTTCCGGTTCTGAGCCGTGGAAGTTAAAGGGGTTCTCGCAGAGTCAACGAGGCAAAACGCGAAGGAAAGAACCATGGCTGAAGACGGGTAACATTATATTAAATCTACATCCGTTTGCAAGCGCTAAACGAAGCCTGACATGGGCGAGCAATAATTCAGTGCAAATACTGTAGCGGGGCAGCCAGGATTGGATATAGTATAATTGAGCACGTGTTTTTTTATCAACAATGACGCGAGATTTGCTACGTAAATTCAAGAGGCTGTAAAAGTTACAACTATTTGCGTGTGTGCGCGTGAGTGAGCTCTTCTTTGCTTTTAATCTTTTGGCGCGATATATTTAAGTTGGAACGCAAACGACGACAGCGCGTTCGCCTCTTTTAACTCTGCGCCAGTCAGACAAGGATTTTACTTCAGGAAGGTCTGGAGTTGTGTTTGAGTAAGTTTGCTCTCGTTTGCATGTACCTGACAAAGCCCCAGCATATACTTAGTTTCCAGGTAACTTCGCAAACCGTGTGAAATCCCGAATGTGAACTGTAAATCAATTGGTCAGAATAAACTGTTAAACAAACACAAGAAACAGTCGGACAGGAAGCAATCGCCAGCAGGCTCATGTGTGCAGCAGTTACAGAGCGCACACACAGAACTGGAGACTAGTTACAGTCAACGAACAATCGCAGGCAGGAGCAGTCACAGGCGGAGAGAAACGATGCGGTCACAGACATGGAGCAGTAACATGTAAGGGAGGGGTCGCCTGCAGGAGGCAGTCGAATTCGGAGAGCTGCTGCAGGCACGCGGTACTCACAGGCAGGGCTGGCGCAGGCAGGGGCTTCACTCGAGGAGGCTGCGGGGACCAGTGGAGGGGGGAGGAGAAATGCGACACGGCGGGAAGGGGAGGGACAACCAAAGAAGACGGAGACCCCAAAGACAGGCAGGAAGCAGGGACAGGCAGCGTGGGAACCGGGAACAGAGGAGAGAGGCAAGAGGAAGGAAGGACGAGGAGAGGAAGGCCATTGAAGGGGGCGACTGAACCTCAAGGCAGAAAATTGAGGAGCATAATTGAAAAGGAGGCCGAAGGAAAATGTTTAAATTGAGGGACAAAGGTAGAAGGTGGGGGCACTTGGGAGAAATATTGTAAAGCTCGAGGAAAAAGAATACAGGAAGGGAATACCTGAAAGGAGAGAGACAAACGGAAACAAGCCTTTCACCGTAACACGGCGGGCAGGGGAGGGGGCGGGCAGGGGAGGGGGCGGAGAGGGGAGAGGTGCGACACGGCAGGCAGGCAGGGGAGGAGAGTAGGAGGAGGAGGGGGGAGGAGAGTAGGGGAGGCACGGCCTAGCGGCAGGCAGGCAGGGGAGGAGAGTAGGGGAGGCACGGCCTAGCGGCCGTGCAATCAAGTAGTGAGGGGCGGAGCTGGGGGAGGCTGTGAGAGAGAGTAGGCGGCTGGGGGCATGTGCACGCGCATTTAAGCTCAATGCGCATGCGCATTGAGCTTAAATTTCTCGTGCACTGCAAGGAATCGCCACGATTCCTTGCAGTGTGGATAAAGAGCGGATAAGTGCCAATACTCTCGCCTTGCTCGATGCGCATGCGCATCGACAGGCGAGACCTAAAAACCACTATGGTACGCTAGAACAAGACGGGACATCCTTGTAGTTAAAACCGAGCTTAGCCAAACACATATGCATTTAAAACAGGACACTGGTGTGTTCAAATTTAACATGCTTTTTGTCTCAGACAGATGGAACAGACCGTAACTTCCTCCTCTCTCGACACGCTTATCAAGATATCCAATTTACTTTACTCACATATACGGCTTTATTCCGCGTTCAGTCCCTGCTCCCAAAACCACGGTCTACGAATTGGTTTGTAGGTTAAATCCCAGGCTATCAGTCGCCCGTGAGACAACGGGAAGTTAAGGGGCATAAACCGGAAGTGGACCCGGAAGATCGAGTTACGGGTTCAGATTACTCTTCATTTTTTTCTTTTTTCTTTTTCTTTAATATTGTGAAGAGACCAGAAGTTATATTTTCAATTGTCTATTAACATTTTACTTGGTAGAAAACCTATGAAATTGTTTGAAAGGCTTTTTGGGCCACGGTAAACATTTTCTACAAGCAAAAACAAAACTGAGAACGCAGCCGCCACTCAGTCTGTTAATGATAGTTGTCTGTTAAAAGTGAGGTAGATTATTTAATATGAAGCATTTTGAAGTCGCAGTTTATGAGTGGAGAGCCTTGACTTCAATATTAAACTGAATTACCGTGTCGCAAAATGATGCACGTCTAAAAGGTGTGTCACTGTAGGAAGGTAGATCCCTGACTATGGTTGCCCCCAACTTTTTGCCTGGTGTTTTGCTGGTTTTCTGACTTAGTTGACCTGGGGCCCTGCTATTCAGGACCCCAGGCCTACTGCTCTCTCTGTAAAATGGATTCCATGTACCTTAGGTACATATCTAATTGGATACTGAGTCACCTTATCAGTCCCTGTACAGTGTACCTTAGGTACCCAGGGCATAGGTGTACCCAGGGCCTACCAGGGGCTGCAGCATGTATTATGCCACCCCTGGCTGGCCATCCAAATCTGACACAACTGGCTGCTTGACAGCTGGGGCAAGGTGGTGTAATCACCCTTTGCTTTAGATATAGTATACCTATATCTAACCCTAAAAATGGACACACAGATCTCCTATCAGTCACTCCTATGGCAGGCCTTAACAATCCTGAAGGCAGAGTGCTTGGAATCGCGTGAGATAGTGCTCTGGCATGAGCTGAGCCTGTCTGCGGCTTTAGGGATCCATCCCTTAGCCGTTTCCATGATATCGCATACCATATACTCTTAAGTGCATTATAATCCTCGCGGTTATATGCCAACTCTGGTATCGCTTTATCAAAACATGTCGAGTAAGGTGTCATACGAATTGGAATACTAACCCCTCGCCAATTCTGGCGACGGGGTTAGCATTCCACCCTTCTAGAGGGACACGACATGTATGTAACCTGTAACCCCGGTTAAAGTCAGACATAGCCTCAGCTCCACAAGATGGATGCTGCCACCGAGACACAAGTCTGCCCTCCTGCTGCTGGGAGTCCTCCCAGCACAGGAGACAAGGACAAAGGGTTTCCTGCCAGGGGCGGTGCCAGCACCGTCCCAGACAGGGTTTTGTGTATTTTAGGTAGGCAGGGCTTTAGAGGAAGGTGACTGCAAGTGGCACCCTGGTGCTCACTGTGCATAGGCCGGCTGAAACCAGTTCCAGGGGCACTCCAGCCCCTGGCCTGGGGAAAGCCCGCCAAAGGAGAGGGGTGTAACCACCCCCCTCCTGGTCCCACCCATAGGGCAGGACTTAGTCGCGTGCCAGCCCCCTTTTCCCAGATAAAGGTAGGAACTGGCCCCCTTCCAAATTAGATCATCTTTGGAATCAAGACACGACTTTCTACGAAAGGACATCAAGATTTCTTCTTCAAGATTCTCCCTTGTGGCTAAGGAGTAGTCACCCTGCATCCGCAGGCACCACCTTAAGAACACTGCGGTCTGCTGCAAGTCCTTCCTCCGGAATCCGACTGCCCAGCTCGACAAGACCCGGCTTCCCTGGCCCCTCCGACCTCTACTCACCTCTACAGCCAAGCTGAGAACCGTGAGTGCGACGAGACCTCAAGGGACCGACTATTGCCAAGACTGCACGACTTCTTCACAGCAAGCCCGCCGAGTAATCTCCTGGCGAGTGCTTTGGGGTCCGAGAAGCCCCAACCCTGAGCAGCTCCAGCACCGAAGAGCAGCCCCCCAGCATCTCCACGATCGGCGTGGGGCCCTTCTGCTTTTTGCTGCTCACCGCGTTGTTTGGCTACTAGCCCGCTGGCTTGTGGCCTTCTGAACGACGCCCGACGACTTCACTGCTGCTGGTCTGGTTGCTCCAGACTGGCTCTTGCTCCCTTCCAGAAGAGGAGCACCCCGGACCCTCCTGGTCCACTCAAGACGCCATTTTGAGTCCACCGCGTGGGCTTGAATTAGCCAAGGCTTTGTTGCCCAATCCTGGGTACTTCGACGCCGACAGCTTCATCCATCGTGGGACAGCTCGCCTCTCCATCCTGGTCGCCGACAACGCCTCCTGGTCCGTGAGATCTGCAGAGCACAGCGTCGCCCACTCACCTAGTCGAGGTGACTACCATCCGGTGCCCTCCTGGTGCCCACTGACTACTGGCTAGTAGTCACGAACTTGGTCCCCTCTGCTTTCAGGTGTCATCCATCTTCCAGATCCAGGCTTGGATCAACTCGAACTCTCTTCACTGGTCGCCTGCCAGCATCTTTCTTCCAGGCTCCTGGTTCGTCTACGAGGATTCCCGACGTCTTTTGAGACCTATGCAGCTGCAGCCCCTGGGCTAGGTAACTTCGGCATTTCGGTGCCCCAGCATAGCCTCACTATCCAAGGGTCAGGATCCGCTGTCGTTTTCTTCCTACCAGGTCGGGTTCGCCCGTAAACACTAACTTTAACTTTACTAGCTATCATAGACTTTGTCCCGCATCCCGCGTGAGAGTGCACACTCTGCACCCGAGTCCCCTGGGCCTCCTAGAAGTAATCTAACGATTCTATAGTCAAGTCCTAGCGATTCCAAAGCCTATTAGTACTGTACTTACCTGCTAGTAATTTCGCATTCCACTTTCAGAGTATATGGTTTTTCGTGCCCCTCGGGCATTTGTATATACGGTGCTAACTTAAGTATTTTCGTAAGAGTTTTGTTGTGTGCCTAGCACCCTGTCCTCATAAAGAGTACAGGGCTGTTGTGATTCTAATAAATACACTGTTTATTTTCATAACACTTGTGTGGTGTCCTTTCACTGGGTGTTCAAGGGGTAATGTGATGGTAAAACAGCTGGCTTAACACGCCCTCCAGAGTCTTAGCCTTAGACTGCTCGTATCCATGCTACTAGGATAGCTGGTCTATAAGGTTGACTTACAACCAATCATCAATAAGGGTTGTTTGGACTGATATATAGTGATCACTAGAATAGTGAGCACTGCACATCAGGCCAACTTCTCACAGTCACCAACCTGAAAAGTTTGGAAAGCACTGATCTACAGGGATTCCCAGTCTGGTTACCTTTGGCAGCTTCGCCCATGGCGCCATCTGGGTCCCTTGATACCACTTCTGTTCCATGCCGATATTGGAACCAGTGTTTTTTGCTCCAGTTCTGCAAGCACAGGCCCCTATGGCGCTGGAGGATGACTCGCCAACCATTGTGGTCTACTACTCTAAGTTGTCATGTCTTCACCTTGGTCAAGGCCACGTCTGGATCTTGATGTGCCATCGCCTCTACTGAATCCATCTGACACACAAAATTCAACTTTCGCTCAGTCACATATAGATGTTACACCAACTTTTTGCTCAGACTCTGACCAGAGTCAGCCTTAGGGAGATGAATGGTGGGGATGGTGGCGAGTTTGCCTCAACCTATAAGAACTGGTACATAGACCTATGGGTTACCAGTGGGCTGGACACCTCAATGATACTGGGTTGGTCCCCTCCATCTCCCCGGGGCCACCAGCTGAGGAATGCATTACATTTGCTACAGTGTTCAGAAGCGCTGTTGAGGTTCTTAACCTCCACACAACAGAAGTAAAAACAAATGTATTAATATGTCTTGCAGCCTGGCTAAGCATTAACAAAACCTCTTTTGCATTTCAGTGAAGCTTTCACTGACGTATGGCTGGGCACTTGGGCTAAACCATGTTCTGGTCCCCGGTCAACCAACAGGTAATCCGCTGCCATAGACCTGCTTCAGGAGGCCTGGACTGCCTGGCACAGAGGCCAACATTTGAAAGTCCAGTGGTACGAGTGTCCACCTGTGGAATGAACCTTAACATATTTCCAGCCATACACCCATGACAGGGGGTCAAAATGATTAGACTCATTCAGAAAGTGTATGTTGCCAGCCAGCCTCTTCATGAGCTCATCATTTTTGCTAGGTCACTACACCCACGCACTATTGAGTCATGGTGAATGAGATATTACCTGCCTTTCCAGATGACTTGCGGGCTTCCTTAGCCCATATCATTCAAGATTGTAGGGTTGTGCCAAATTTGTCATCGGCTCTGGCCTGGGCACAGAAGACTGTCTAAGGTGGGCTATGGGAACCAGTGTGGGGCATCAATACCATATCTCATATTCTCAGGAGACGCCCCGGCGTCCTTGACGGATGTTTTTGATGTCTCCTTCCTATTTGGCGGGAAGGCGGATTCAGCCCGCAGCGTTGTGTGGAAAGCTGAACCTCAGCACACTCATTGGGCCTTGCAACTCTGTCAGGCAAGCTCCCCATCAGTTTTTTCCTTTTTGGGGTTATACTAGAGGCTGGGCGTATCTGCAGTATCAGGTCTGTCTGCCGTGTCCGGCCCCACCACCCGAAAAACTGACCCTTGGAGCCCTTTCAAAGTTAGGACAGTGGGCCCTGCCAACAACTACCTGGCCACCAAGGGCAACTCTCATTGTAGTCTTCCACCACTCCCTCCACAACCACCAAACCCTCTAGTGTGCCAATAACAGTGTACAGCCATCTGGTATGAAACAATATCAGCCACTTCCTGCAGGAGTGGCTACAGTCATCCAACTAATCCAACGGGGCAGTGCCCTACCATCCATCTTCTTCCCACTGCTCCTGCCACCAGTATAGACCAGACTCGCATTTGATTACTGAGGTAGTGGGAGGCCTGATTAGGCAACGAGTGACCCCGCCCTTGTGCTAGAACTAGTCAAGATTCCTGGAGGCTGAATTACTTTAACGAATTCCCTGCAACTTAAGACAAAGGGAGAATTGCGGTCAAGATTCAGACTAAACCAGGAGGTGAGAATCCCCGCATTGCAGTGTTTGCTTTAGATGGTTTTATTAAATGTTAGAGATCCACATCAGCATTGAAAAAGGAAAATAGGGAGAAAAAACACATAACTAGGAACATTTAGGAGGCCCACTTGGTGCTAATGATAAGCATTGACACGAGAGACATTTTTGTTTTCTTGAATAAGGTGGTCCGAATTGGTTGGATACCACCGAAACACGTTGATGCATATATGAGGCTAAATTTGTGGAACATGTTAGCAGACTTGCTGAGATCCCTGTTATAACCATGTGCCCGTATTGATTATTTGTACACATGAGCAGATGAACTAAGGACCGTGTATTGTCTTGTGTGTTCTCCTATTTGTGTTTTTTGATGCCATGTGTTTTTTTAACCACATCGCTGCTTAAGAGTTTCCCCTGCTGTGCTGGACAGCAACGAAAACGCGTGTGGTCATGACGAGCTCAGCTCGTCATGAGCACCTGAGAAGTATATGAGAGGTATATGCCATGAGCATGGAAGGGGTTATCGTAAGTGAAACAGAAAAATATATTTTTTTTATCTTTTAGCCTTCTTATTGAATGTATACTATGTAAAAGGACATGATTATATTATATGTTTCTTGATTTTCAAAAAATAAATATTTTATATTAAATATCTAACACCGCTAGTAACTTTATGGCACAATACTTGTTCTTTGGGGTTGTATCTATGAGTTGCGGAAACATCTGAGAATGTCTTATCTGAAGTTTTATTGAATGCAATTCTGTGGTTGTGATTTATTCCAAAGGGAATATTTTGTGACTTTTAGGGTGTGTGCCAGAGGCAATATCAGGCCTCTCTGCAGCCACAGGTCCCACTACCCACAAAACTGGCCTTCTGGCCCTTTCAAAGTTATAACTGTGGGCCAAGTCAACAAAGACCTGGCCACCAGGGGCAACGCTCATCGCAATCTTTCACCCCTTTGTCCTCAACCTCCAGGACCCTCTAATGTGCCAATACCAGTGCACAGCCATCCACTAGGAGACTGTCTGAGCCACTTCCTGCAGGGGTGGCTACACATGACAAATCTGACTAATGGGTTACGCTGATTACCCAACAGGACCAGCCATCCTTCCATTTTCTTCACACTGCGCCTGCCATCTCCATCAGACCACTTCTCGGAGGACCTTATGTTAGTTTTATGCCAGAAAGTTCAGACTCTTGGCTAAAGGAGCTATAGAGTGGGTGCCGGCCTCAAAAGTAGATACTGTGTGCTATACCCACTTCTTCCATGTGTGGAAAGACGGGGTCTCCATCCTATCCTAGATATGCACCCTCTGAACACCTTCTTGCGCAAGTACAAATTGAAAATGTTCACCCTGACCCAGGTTCTTTCGCCCTGTATCCTAGAGATTGGATGATAGTGTTGGACCTGCAGGACTCTTATTTTTACATGCACTACCTGCAGTTTAAGGTGGGCCATGAGCCATTTCAGGCTCACCAATGCCCTGTCAGGTGTTCATAAAGTTGATGGCTGTTGCTGTTACATTTGGATATCTCGTAACCTGTCTTACCCAACCTTGACGACTGGCTGTTGAAGGCGGGCTTGCCATAGTTAGTTGTGAACCACTAGAAAACAGCAAACCTCTTGCCATCATTGGGGTTATCCGTCAACCTGGTGAAGTTACACCTAAGTTCGAGGCATGTGGGCTGCTGAATTCATATCTGTGCATAGATCGCCACCTAGTGTTGGGTCCGGATGATTGCACATTGTTGTCCTGGAAGAGTCTTCGAAGTATCACCTCCCTTGGACTTAAGTGCGCATGGGCATCCTCTCCATCCTCAGATTGGTTTTTTCCGCCACTGGGTTCGGATGTACTTTCCTACACTCGGATCCGTCGGTATTGTTCAAGCGCTCGGTACCGATCTACTTTTTCAACATCTGTTGCACTCCGGTCGTCGAATCGGGCCGTGAGGCCTTCTCGACACCACGTGGACCGACCGTCGATGGAACGAAGTCCATTCAAGTTCTGCCCGCAGTGCAACTCCAAGTTCCCGCACACAGATAATCATCCAGTGTGCAACAAATGCCTATCTCCAGACCACAATGAAGATAGTTGCCTAGCCTGTGCCCAGTTCCGGTCAAAAAAGACAATCCGGAATCGACGGGCGGCGAGGCAAGAAATGCAGAGGTCGGCGCCAGAGCCCGATAATATCTTCGACGATGAGGAAGATCTAGCCAGTGCCGAAGACTCCGATCACGACGAAGACCAATACTCGGAGCATGACTCCGAATATTACCTCGGAGAGGAGGAATTAGTCGTCGATCTCGATGAATATGATCAGGACATCGTAGTGGTTGAAGACGACTCCGATGACGACCAGGGGCGAACCGTGAGTACCCCGCCCCATATAGACACTACACCTCTATCAGAGACTCCGGTCGAGGCATCGCCATCAGGCCTTAGCCAAGATCAACATCCTCGTTCTACAGCCCCGCTATACCGCCCGGCTAAGAACATTCAGAAAGAGCCTTCTGAGACACAACATACGACAACGGTTCCATCAAAACCGAAACTCGTCAACCATACCGTTTTCGGACCGAACGTCGTCGAGCCGAAGGTCATTAAGCCGAAGGGCGTCGACCCGAAGGCCACAGTCCCATTACAACCTTCGAAGGCAAAACAGTCGAGTCGACATCAAAGACCAAAGCTGTCGAGCTCTAAGTCGAAAGCCGTCGAGTCAACCTCGAGGCCAAAACACGTCGAATCGACAACCAAACAAAAGCACGTCGAATTGGCCCCCCAAGACTAAGCACGTCGACTCGAGCAAGCCAGCCTCAAGTATCGACAAAGGAAAAAAACGGTCGACGAAACAACAAGGTCTACGCACAAAAGTAACGTCGAACCGAAACCAAAGGTGGACCAAAGAAAATCGATCGAGCCGAGCCCCATCGAACCGAAAAAGGCATCGAGCCGAAAGCGCAGGCTCCGAAAACACCTAAGAACACTATCGAACCGACTAAACCGCTCGGTCCGAAAACGGTGGTGAAGCCAGCCAAAGACGTCGAACCGACAAAAGTTGTTCAAAAACAGAAAAAAACGATCCAACCACCAAAAGCGGTCAAACCCAATACAGGCACCGACTCAAAAAAGGCAAAACAAAAGGCTACTGCACCAAGGCCAAAAACTGTCGAGGAAGAAATTATTCATCCTGATCCCTCCACAGAAGACCAGTCAAAACTGTGTATCGACCCAAACACTGGTAAAGTGACTGTCTATACAAAAAAGAAAAGACCTCTGGCAACTGAAGACTTTTCTGGACTTCCACTAAAAAAGAAAAGGGACTCTGCTACCTCTCCTATTCTCTTTGAACCTATCACTCCAGCTATGCCTGCTACTCCATATGCCCCAACATCACCTGCACGCTCTGACTACAACCCAGAGGGAGATCAGGACGTAGATGTGGGGTTTGGTTATCCACAAAACCCAAATGAGGACCTCAACTCGCAACCATGGGGCGGGGGAGGAGAACCAGACACTGAAGGCACTTTGCCCATTACAGACCCTGCAGTATACCCAACTAGGCCTTCACCCACAGAGGATACAGTAGCATTTAACTCACTACTGGATAGAGCAGCAACCTACCATAATGTAGATATGCACTCTGATGCCATTGAAGAAGACTTCCTCTTTGATACACTGACACCATCTGAAAGACATGTCAAGACACTCCCCATGTTGAAGGGCGTCTTAAAGCACGCAGGAGACATTTTTAAAGACACTGCTAGGGCACGGGTCATAAACCCACGAATTGAAAAGAAATATAGGGCCGCACCAATTGACCCTACATACATCAGGGGCCAACTACCCCTAGACTCCCTAGTGGTATCTAACGCACGTAAGCGGGCAAATTCCCAGACTACTGGGGAGGCTGCTCCTCCAGACAAGGAGTCAAACATCTTTGAGGCATCGGGCAAAAGAGTGGCAGCTCAAGCAGCAAACTCATGGAGAATAGCCAATACACAGGCCTTACTAGCCAGGTATGACAGGGCGCCCTACGACAGTATAGAAGAGATTCTCCAGCACTTACCTGACCCTTACAAGCAACAAGCAGATGAACTTATACAAGAGGGAAAGCTCATCACTAATGCGTCAATTAAATGTGCCCTAGACACAGCAGACACAGCTGCCAGATCCATCAATACAAGCGTCTGCTCAGGCGGCACGCATGGCTTCGCATATCGGGCTTTAAGAATGAAGTTCAATCCACAATTCTTAATCAGCCCATCAACCCAGACTTTTTGTTTGGTCCAGCAGTTGATTCAATTCTGGACAAAATGAGAAAGGATGCGGAAACAGCGAACTCTATGGGAGCTCTCCAGTCCCAACAACACCGGGGCTCCTTTCGTCGCTCCAATTATAGAGGAGGAGCGCGAAGTAATACCTCACAGCAATCCTCCACCTACAAAAGTAACACGCAATCCACATACAACAAAAACACAAGCAGGTGTGGATACAGAGGAAATAACACCAAAGGAAGAGGTCGTGGAGGCAATGCAAATAGATTCTCCCCTAACACCAAACAGTGATTTCTTGGCACTACCCCCAGACCTTACAACACCGGTCGGGGGAAGAATACAACAGTTTCTGCCAGTCTGGTTAAATATCACTACAGACAAGTGGGTCAGGCAAATTATCCAACATGGCTATTGCCTCGAACTCACCTCAACACCACCCAACATACCACCCGTGCACCGTCCAATGTCACAGGAACATATAACGCTACTGCAGCAAGAGGTCATCAGTATGCTGCAAAAGGGGGCCATAGAACCAGTCCCACTACAACATCAAGGAACAGGAGTATACTCCCTATTCTTCCTTATTCCAAAGAAGGACGGGTCGCTCAGACCAATTTTGGATCTCAGGCCCCTCAACCTGTACATTTTGTCAGAGCATTTCCATATGCTCACTCTCCAGCAAGTCTTACCACTGCTTCGCCAGGGAGACTTCCTAGCAACTCTAGACCTCAAAGATGCATACTTTCATATACCAATACACCCTGCTCACAGAAAGTATCTGAGGTTCACCATTCAGGGACAGCATTACCAGTTCAAAGTACTGCCATTTGGTGTCACAACAGCTCCAAGAGTGTTCACCAAATGTCTGGCGACAGTGGCGGCACATCTCAGAAGGCAACACATCCACGTGTACCCTTATCTGGACGATTGGCTAAGACACGCGCCATCAGCCCAGCAATGTGCCAACCACATGTCAAAGACCATACATCTCCTGCACAGTTTAGGATTCTCACTAAACTACCAAAAATCACATCTACAACCCTCCCACGTCCAACAGTACCTGGGAGCAACAATAGATACACTGGTAGCAAAAGCATATCCCAACGCTGCACGCATCAAGGGAATGCAAACATTGATCCAAAAATTCAGACCTCAACAATCACTACCAGCTCGACTGTTTATGCAACTGAGAGGCATGATGGCCTCGTGCATATTCATAGTCCCTCATGCCAGGCTACATATGCGTCCGCTACAAGAATGCCTAGCAAGGCAGTGGAACCAGGACCTAGTGTTGGTGACCAGTCGAGCAGACAACTTTCTGCATTGGTGGAATCCACAAAATCTTTGCAAGGGACGACTGTTCCAGGAGCCTGTCCCACAAATAGTGTTAACAGCGGACGCATCCCTATTAGGATGGGGAGCCCATGTCCTACACTACACAGTACAGGGACTCTGGACCGTACAGCAAAAGAAAATGCACATCAATCTTCTGGAATTGATGGCGGTCTTTCTAGCCCTAAAAGCTTTTAAAACACACTTATGCAACAAAGCTGTGTTGATCCGAACGGACAACATGACAGCTATGTATTACATTCAAAAACAGGGAGGAATGCACTCACCACAGCTGTCACACCTAGCTCAAGCAATGTGGAAATGGGCCATTCAGAGGAACATGTTTCTCATGGCAGAACACCTCCCAGGCAAGGTCAATCTAGTGGAGAAGCGTGGCTCAGTGGTTAGAGGCGGCAGACCTGGAAGCTGAGATCGGCCGTGGACCAGGGTTCGATTCCCCGCCTCGGCGGGTCTCGTGCTCAAAAATTCCACGGACTCGACAATTCTCGCTCCGGTGCCTACTCGACTCACGGGGTCACACTCTGCGACTCTGGGCAATAGCTTGCTTAATCTCCACTACGGCCCCTCGCGGTGGGATGCCTGGCTTTCACCTTGTGGATACCCTGCCGGGGTATCTCACAGGGGAATACCAGGACGGGTTCCCTAAGCAAGCGCCTTGATGCCTTCGGGTGATACGTGCGCTATATAAGTCGCAATACATTTACATACATTTACATTTAGTAGCCGACCTGCTCAGCAGGCACAGCCAACAGATGCACGAATGGGAAATTCACCCCAAAGTGCTCCAACCATTCTTCCGGAAGTGGGGACAACCGGAAATAGACCTGTTTGCCATAAGCGAAAACGCAAAATGCCAATACTTTGCCGCCAGGTTCCCACATCCACAGTCGCAAGGCAATGCGATATGGACGAACTGGTCAGGCAAATTTGCGTACGCTTTTCCCCCAGGTCCACTAATACCGCTGGTGGCACGCAAAATGCGCCAACATTCGCTGACACTGATCCTAGTTGCTCCCACATGGGCAAGGCAACCGTGGTACACAACGTTCATAGAACTGTAAGTGGTGCCTAATCAAAGACTGCGACTCACACCCAATCTTCTAACTCAGAGCCATGGAGAAATCCAACACCCAGACCCGCAACAGCTAAACCTGGCAATCTGGCTCCTGAAGTCCTAGAGTTTGGATACCTAAACTTGCCCCCAGACTGCATGAATATTATCAAAGAGGCAAGAAAACCCACTACCAGAGCATGTTATGCAGCAAAGTGGAAACGTTTCGTCATTTACTGTAGAAACAATGACATTAACCCACTTGATGCTTCTACTCAAAACATCATTTGCTATCTCTTGCACCTACAACGTTGCAATTTAGCCTATTCATCCATCAGGATACATTTAGCTGCGTTAGCAGCATACCTGCAAAGCAGGCAACACCTTTCACTGTTTAGGGTGCCAGCAATTAAAGCCTTTATGGAAGGACTTAAACGCATAATTCCTCCAAGACACCCACCTTCACCAGTCTGGAATCTACCTGGACCACTACACTCATGCGAACTACAATTTCTTACTTGGAAAGTGGCTTTCCTTATTGCCATTACTTCACTTCGAAGAGTTAGCGAGCTGCAAGCCCTAACTATTCAAGAGCCATTCATTCAAGTACATGCAAATAGAGTAGTTCTCAGAACAAACCCTAAATTCATGCCAAAGGTGGTATCCCATTTCCATATAAATCAAACTATAGAACTGCCGGTTTTCTTTCAAAACCCACAGACATTAGCTGAAAGGGCCTTGCATACTCTAGATGTCAAAAGAGCTCTGCTATACTATATTGATAGAATTAAGGCATTTCGAAAGACAAAGCAGTTGTTTGTGGCTTTCTCCCCACAACACAAATGTAACCCTATTTCAAAATCAGGTATAGCCAGATGGATCGTTAAGTGCATACAAATATGTTATTTAAAAGCAAAACGCACCTTAACAGTTCCCCCTAGGGCGCATTCAACACGCAAGCTAGGGGCATCCATGGCTTTCCTAGGTAACATTCCTTTACACGAAATCTGTAGAGCAGCCACATGGTCAACCACACATACATTTACCAAACACTATTGTGTAGATGTACATTCAAAACAGCAAGCTGCTGTAGGACAGGCTGTTCTCAAAACTCTTTTCCAGACTGCTACAGCTGACACAGGTAGCCACCGTTATCCAGTATTATGGGTGTCTTTCATAGATTCACATACCTGAATCATTCCCCGTCGTCGAGATGGGAGTCCCCGGTACATAGAAAAGTAATGTCCTATAGACATACATAGAGAAAAGTAGGTTTAAGAGCCTTGCCTTAGTAGCCTATCTATGTCCTTTTGTAAAAAGGACCAAATTCCAGAAGGTAGCCAATCGGCTCCCTCTAGAACCTTCCTGTCAGGAGCCTCAGTCTCTCAGATTTTCTACCGCACGTTGTGCTAGGGAGTCTCCACCCGAGTTCTCCTCAGGTTTCCTAGTTTTATATCTTTTCCTCACAGAAATTGGATATTTCCTTCAAAACTCAACTATGACTGATCAACAGAAGAAAGGACTCTTCAGGGCTTGCTCATCTTGTGGTAAGAAAAGACTCCACGTAGATGGCAAGCATGAAACTTGCCTTTACTGTCTTTATCCTGATCATTCACCCAAGGAATGTCGAATTTGTAGAACATTCTCTACAAAGACACTTAAAGACAGAGAAGGAAGACTGCTCCTCTGGTTGAACAGACTTAAAACCAGAGACGGCCTGGATTCTTCCGGGGACGGTGAGATGGCTTCAGTTTCCTCAAAATTATCCTTGAAGAGGCCAAGAGTTGCTTCCCCTAGCCATACAGACGTTCCTCCTAAGAAGACTGCCAATAAGTCTTCAGAGGCAAGATCTACCACGTCTGACAAGGAGGCTCCTTTTTTCAGGAAGCCTGTGCAGTCGTCGACCACGATTTCGTCGACGCTTCCCTCAGTGCTGAGGAAAACCATCTCCACAGTCTATGTCTCTACATCGACGACGACGATATCGACGACGGCGGCGTCGTCAGCATATTCATCTACGACGACGACCACTCCATCGTCGACGGCAGGTAAGCCGGTGTTGTCGATTGTCCTCATAAAAAAGCACGCGACGTTGCTTAAGATTCCGTTGACGCCGAAGCCAAACCGTTGACGCCTGCATCGTCGACGAAGACTTCGACGACGGTAAAAACATCGTCGTCGACGAAGACACTGCCGTCGAGCGCCCCATCGACGACGAAGACAACGTCGACGAGCACACCGTCGAAGACCACGTCGACGAGCACATCGTCGTCGACGAGCACACCGTCGACGACGAAGACACCGTCGACGAGCACACAGTCGTCGACGAAGACACAGTCGACGAGCACACCATCGACGACGGGACCGTCGATAAAGGTACCGTCGACAACGGGACCGTCGATAAAGGTACCGGCGACGAAGGTACCGGCGACGAGCTCACCGTCGGCAATCGGAAATCAGTCGATGACGACACCGTCGACGAAGCCATCAACGACTACACCGTCGACGCCATGGAAACATTCTGATTTGGTTCCACCCAAAAAGAGTACAAAAAATCCCATTACACCGAATTTAACATCTCCAAGTAGGGTTCCAAAATTACCACCATCCTGTCTCCTACAAGACGACGAATCGGACGATGACCAGTACGGTCAGGCCACCAGTCCCTCGGATCTCATCGTAAAGTGCCAAAGCACAGATGAAGATGGCGATGATGTAGTATTTACAGAGGAATCTGTTCATTCACAGGTACAGACGCAGGTCACACCTATGGTGTGCCTTCCAGTCTCTATAGTCTCGGACCTCCGGTACTTGATCCAAGACTACAAGAAGCGATTTCCTGAATCGCCAACGGCCCCGTCAACGGAGAAAACTCCAGTGTCATCTGGGCCGACCTCATCTCCAAGACCGAGACCGTCACCTTTGGTGATCCGTCGGGAGAGAGAAACAGTACAACATATCCCATCTTCTGATGACGAGGGCGAGGAACCAGAAGAAGGGGAGGTACGGGACGACCTGTCCGACCACAGAGATGATGAAGACTACATCGCTCCATCTCCAGCCACACCAGAACCCACTACTTCGGATTCCCCGCCGGCAGACATTGGCGGATTCCACAATTTAGTGGAGCGAGCAGCCATGAGATTCCACGTGACTATGGAATCACATGAAACAGACGGTTTCCTATATGATTTTAAAGACCCAGTCAGAAAAACAACAAGATCAATTCCAATCATTGATCACATATGGGAAGAAGGGAAACAATTGATGCAGACTCCAGCCTCGGTCTCCGCAATGGTACCTAGACTTGACAAAAAATATAAGGCACCATCAACAGCACCAGCATGCCTTACTGGACATCCAAAGCCAGATTCTGTAGTCACCCAGGCGGCTCAAAAGAACTCTAGAAACCCGTCCTCTCCATTGTCAGCACCACCAGACAAGGAAGGCAGGAAACTAGACGGTATTGGCAAACGCTTTTCAACCCCGTCAGCCATGACCATCAAAGTAGCTAACGCCATTGCACTACTAGGACGCTACAATAGGCAATTGTGGGAGGACATTGCCCCATATCTGACAGAACTGCCTGATAACTTAAAGGAGGAAGTTCAATCACTCCTTAAGGAGGGACAAACGTCGGCATCAGAACTTATTGATTGTGCTGTAGATGTCGCAATGACCGGCTTTAGACAACTAGCAGGTGCCGCGGTCTTGCGAAGACAAGGGTGGCTCAAGGCGACATCCTTTCGTCAAGAAGTACAAACTAAAGTACTCAACATGCCCTACGACGGCCAACACCTCTTTGGGGAGAAAATAGACGAGGCCTTACAGACAATCAAAAAAGACACGGACACTGCACGAGCGCTTGGCAAGTTGCAGTTTAAAAACCAGTCCTTTCGAGGGAACAGGGGTAGAGGTCAGCCCTCTTATAGAGGATCATACCAGAGCAAACCCTCATACTCATACAACCAAGGCCGATCGCAATACCAGCGGTACAAAAGGGGGTGGTGATGGACGGAGCATCTGAATCAAACACTCACACCCAGTCAAAAGATCTGGGTTTAATCCATCACCGTTCTTTAGCCCACTCTGCCACCCCAGTTCAGACATGGCTATATGCAAATCAGTCTGACCCTGTGCCTCATGGGAACAGTTCAGCCCGAACTGCCAAGCCATGTCTTCTCTGGACCGGAAACAAACTTCCGAGGACCGGTTCTGGCATTCCAGCCGTCTTCAGCCCGGCTTGCTTGAATCCAGTGGCAAAGTGAGCAAGGGACTCCCGTCTGAGCATACCCTGCCACACTTATGGCAGCCAAAAGCGGTACAAAAGGGGGGGATCGCAATACCAGCAGCGACAACAGCCACAAGGACGTCAGACCTCGTACGGGAGGTCTAACTACAGGGGAAAAAATCAAAGGAAACCCACTGGCGGACGCCAATGACCGTTTCCGGCAGCCAGTCCATCCACCATCTCGTTCTTAAAAATTGGAGGAAAACTAACACACTTCCTCCACAATTGGAGATCAATAACAGATCGGTGGGTGCTCCAATTGATCCAATACGGACATTCATTGGAATTCAATTCAATTCCCCCGATAACTCTTCCTCGCAAGCTCCAACACAGGCACTTACGATTACTCCTTCAAGAAGTCTCTTCAATGTTAAAGAAAGGAGCAATAGAGCGAGTACCATCAGCTCACAAGGGGAAGGGATTTTATTCCCGCTTCTTTCTAATACAACAGAAACGGAAAAAATGGAGGCCCATCCTAGATCTCAGGGCACTCAATACATTCTTGAAGAGCTAATCGTTTCGGATGGTGACTATCCAAGAGATCTTAGGCTCACTAGAGGAAGGAGACTTTGACGTCTTTAGATCTACAAGACGCGTATTATCACATCCCAATTCACAAACGCCACACCAATTCTGTGTCCTCCCATTCGACCTCAAATCGGCACCTCGAATTTTCACCAAGTGCCTCTCCCCTGTGGCAGCTTTCCTACGGCAGAATGGACACCAAGTCTTCCCCTACCTGGACGACTGGCTGGTGAAAGCACCATCTATGACAGGCGCAGCATAGTCTTCCAACGCCTGTCTCAAACTTTTCCAACAACTGGGCTTGACGCTCAATCACGAGAAGTCTACCTTACATCCTTCCAAAGTCCTTACCTTCCTTGGGGCAACTTTGAACACCGAATGTTCAAAAGCATTCCCATCACAAGAGAGAAAACACAAGCTGATTGCTCTGGCCACCGCAGTGGCTTCAAAGAAAACCCTACTGGTCCGTACTTTCAAGTCCCTGCTTGGGATAATGTCCTCGTGCATCCTGCTTATTCCACACTGTCGGCTCAGGATGCGCCCTCTGCAAGAGGCCTTAACCAGGCAGTGGACTCAGAGTACAGGCTCTTTCGAGGATCACATCGTGATTACTCAACAAATCATCAAGGCCTTACTCTGGTGGAGGACGCCCAAAAACCTCTCCCAAGGATTACCATTCCTGCTACCTGCAACTCCACACGTAATAACTACGGATGCCTCTCTAGAAGGATGGGGAGCAGTCCTTCAAGAATTACAGATCAGCGGCAAGTGGACGGACCAAGAGCGGAAGCTCCATATCAACCTCCTAGAGCTGAGGGCAGTTTTCCTATCTCTGCAGGCCTTCCTCCCGCGCATCACAAACTCACCAGTGCTTGTCAGAACAGACAACACCACGACTATGCACTACTTGAACAAGCAGGGAGGGACACGTTCGCTAACACTATCTCGCGAATCGCAGAAAATTTGGAACTGGCTAGTGCGACATAATATCACATTGACAGCAGAGTATGTCCCAGGCAAGGACAACGTCATAGCAGATGCTCTAAGCAGACAGAGATCCCTGTCCCACGAATGGGAACTCGATCAGAAAGTGCTGAATCGCATCTTCTCAGAATGGGGGAGTCCGCACATCGACCTCTTTGCCACCAGGGAGAACGCCTAATGCCACAACTTCGCAAGTTGGCATCCCCAGTTGCGGTCCCTCGAAAATGCATTTTCCATCGCCTGGCGCAGCGTGTTTGCGTACGCATTTCCGCCATTTCCCCTCATACCAAGAGTCATTCGGAAAATGAAAACGGAACGATGCTCACTGATTCTGATTGCCCCGTTCTGGCCGAGACAACATTGGTTCACAGACCTCCATCGCCTCTCAGTCCAACCACCAATCAATCTGGGCCAACATCCATCCCTACTCACGATGTCCAACGGTCAGGTACTGCACCCGAATCTGAAATCTCTCAGATTATCGGCATGGCTCCTGAGTACCGAGAATTCTACCAGCTAGACATTCCGCAGGAGTGCAAGTATGTCCTCGCGAAAGCAAGAGCAGACAGCACAAACAAGACCTATTCCTTGAATTGGAAACACTTCTGCATTTGGTGTAAGGACAAAGGTCTCCACCCTTTCCGGGTTACTCCAGAACAACTATTGCCATATCTGTTACACCTGGAACAATCGGGACTTGCACATGCCTCTATCAGAGTTCATCTGGCAGCAATTTCACAGTTTACGAGGACGTCAAAAGGGCCCTCTATCTGGTCCAACAGGTTGATAAAGCAATTCCTTAAGTGGCTCTACAGATCATTCCCTCGACCAAGAAGAGTTCCACCAACATGGCACCTCAATGTGGTACTCAATCAATTGATGAAACACCCTTTCGAGCCAATCCATAGGGCGGATCTCAAATATATCTCCTGGAACACAGCCCTTCTATTGGCTCTGACCTCAGCTAGAAGGATCAGCGAACTACAGGCTCTTTCCATACAAGATCATTTCATGCAGTTAAAAGAGGATAGAGTGATTCTAAGAACGAATCCTCGATTTATTCCTAAGCTCCCATCGGACTTCCATTTTATTGAGCCATTAGTCCTCCGTTCATTCTTCCCAAATCCAAATACCGCAGCTGAAAGATCCATACATTCCTTGGACCTGAAGAGTTTTATCTAGACAAAACAAAGCATTTCAGAAAAACGAATCAGCTTTTCATCGCTTTCAGCAGACCAAGGAAGGGCATGCCACTTTCCAAACAGAGCATTTCACGATGGATATCCTCTGCAATTGCATTTTGCCATGAAAAAGCCAGAAGGCAATTACAATCCACAGTACGAGCTCATTCTACAAGAGCTGTGTCAAGATCAGCTGCGCTATTTGCTGGAGTGCCAATACTGGACATTTGCAGAGCAGCGACCTGGAAGTCGCCACAAACCTTTACCAGGCACTACTGCCTGGATATGGAACTGATGCAGGATGCAGCCGTGGGCCAGGCTGTGCTTCGCCACCTATTCCAGTGAGGTGAGCCCTCCTCCTTCCCACCTTCCTTCACTGGTATGCACATTTATTTACTTATTTATTGTTACTTGTTGATGGTTCTTAGTCGTATGATATGTATTATCTCAGACTGCTTACACTGTTCCATCAGTGCATATTATATTGCTTGCTACTCTGATTCAGAGCTTGCTCTCAACGCAAATCCAATACCACAAGGATTCAGGGTAATCAATTACTTTTAATCCATGAATTTCATTTTTCATTCATAAATAACCCTGTATACGCATAATTTATTTACAATTTACAACTGACGGCGCAGATAAAGTGAATAAGGTGTGACATGTGAAATTAGTGACATTCAAACGTGCTTATGTACAAGTGAGTGAAAGAGAAGGGAGGGGGCAGAAACGACTTATTAGGCCAGTTAAAGTTGGTAATTGTAATTAGCCCAGTGATCCACTCAATTGGTCTAGCATTAGGACTGGGTATTCAACTGATCCAATGTTTTGAATATCGTCGACGTTTCGACCCTGTGGGACGCCTTAGTTGAGGGTCTAGCGCGGGTCTTCTTCAGGACAAAGGGCAGTGGTAAAACGCCTGTTGGTTAGAGGGGTAAGTATATCAGAAAGGATTTGCAGGAGCAATATGGACAATGAGTGACATTCATATTACTCGTGCACTCACCTATAGGTCTCCATACGATTGACCCCAAAAGGTTGTAGAAATTAATTTCAGGTGTAGGTTACTCGTATCTGTTGAGTTAATGTAGGACATTAATGCATGTCCAAAGTATTACACTTTACTTGTAAATAAGGCGAACATCTCACACACAAAATGATAAGTGCTCACCTAGTAACTCAACGAGTTTCTTCCCACCATAATCATTAGTGGGGTATTCTTTGGGCTTTGGAAAAGGATCCCTTCTAGCCAAGGTCGCCTTATCAATGGGACGATCTGTAACAAAGCGGTGTATGTGATCAACATCGCGTTATACAGCTTCCTTCATTAAGGGGTTGTGAATTGTCAAATTAGCATTCCCCATCCTCTTACCTATTTGTTATTCAGATTATTACTAGGGCGCGAGATCGGTATCATCAGCTCGCTCCTTCGGCATTCCGTCAAAGTATCCTAGAGCTGAGTGCCGGCTCATACCGGTTACTTAATTCTCGAGGACGTCAAAGCACGTCCGCGTAGCCGGGTTGCTATGCGACCAAGCCTGCTCACGTTTAAGCGCACGCATGCGGCCATGATGCGTTGCACGAACGCCTTGTTTTGTAGCTAGGCAACCATATGCACTGTAAGCCTCGTTTTGTCCTCGTGTAGCGATAATGGCAAGGGTGCCAGTATTATATCGGAAAATCGGGCAGATGTATTGCAGTGATCATGTGTTCATTTTAAGACATTGTGCATTTTACAAAAATCGGCATTAAAACGAGATTGTGCACAATTGATTATGATACATGCTACCATTGTGAAACAAATCAACAGAAAGACACAAATTATTAAAATCAGAGACTAAGAATTATATGAATCTATATGTACTTCCTACACAAAGCTCATACAGATTGCCTGTTTCTCAGTATAGTTACCCTTAGTCTAAGAGTCGGTCTCCAGGGCGGGGAACTCTGACTTATTAAAGTTGACCCATTTGCCTGGCTGTCTCCTCTCGTTCATTCAACCCCTCCTGTACAGTATTGAGAGTGTGAATCCACCTGCACTCCTTGTAATTAAGTGACTTAGTTACTGAACCACCTCTTGGGCTGGGAATTACCTTCTCTAGGAACCTCCACCTGATGTCTTCTGGTTTATGTCCGTGTGTTTGGAAGTGTTCCACCAGAGGGGCACCCACAGTATGACCTCTGATTCTGCTCATGTGCGGCAAAATTCTGGTTTTCACCTTCTGTTTTGTCTGTCCTACATAAGTTAAGGCACAAGGACATGTGATGGCATAAATAACTAGTGTACTATTACAGTTCGTAAACGGTGTAAGTGTAAAGGTTCTCGTGTTCTGGATAAAGTTCGAGCCCTCGAGGCAATAGTCACAGGCCCTACAATTGCCACACTTATGGTGGCCAGTTAGGGGAGGTAGGTTTAGCATGTTTCTTAAATCCGGCTGTTTTGGGGGGGTTCAAAGGCTTTGACCACAGTGTCTTTGATATCCCTGCCCCTCTTGAAGGCAAACAAAGGTTGTTGAGATGTTTGTAACTCTCCCTGGACCAAGATCCAATATTTTTTAATGATCTTCTGTATTTCCGTGCTCTTAGTGTTGTACGTGGTGACGCATACAATGCCACTCGTTTCTTTGGTCTTATCTTTTGTTTCCAGCAGTGCTTCCCTCGGCTGATACCATGCACGTTTCTTTGCACGCTTCAACAATCCTGCAGGATACCCACGCCCTCTTAGTCTTTTGGTCAGATCATCCGCTTCTTGGAAGTAATCTTTTCTTTTGGAACAATTCCTCCTGAGCCTGAGGTACTGTCCATAGGGCAGATTGTCCTCAAATTCCTTGGTTGATGAGAGCTGTACATCAGTAAAGTGTTTCTCTCCATCGGTTTGCGATATAGATCACTGTATAACAATCCATCCTCTGCCTGGAATGTCAAGTCTAGGAAATCTATTGATTCCCTACTCTTAGTCGTCGTGAATTGTATATCGATATTCCTATTGTTTAGCCAAGTCCAAAATTCTTCCAGTTCCTCTTCGTCCCCTTACCAAATCATTAGAACATCATCGATGTAGCGTTTCCATACATCGATTTTATCCAGAAAAGGGTTGGATAGGTCATAGAGATGTTCCTCCTCGTACTTGTCCATAAAAAGATTTGCCAGACTAGGTGCATAAGTCGCGCCCATGGCCACGCCCTTGCATTGGTAGTAAAACTGTCCTTTAAAAACAAAATAGTTCTTTCTCATCGCTATGTCTAGTAGTTTGATCAGGAATTCTGTCGGGATCCAGTGCGGTCTTTCTCTCTGGTCCAATGTCATTCTTATCACCTCCATAGCGCTGTCTTGAGGGATGGAGGTGTACAGCGATGATACATCCAACGTGACCAGTATTTGCTTGTCACCATCAAATGCTTGACCTTCAAGTAGCTGGATAATGTGCATACTATCCCGCACATAGGACTTTGTAGCTGGCACCCATGGCTGTAGAAAATGATCAATGAATTGATTCAGAGGTTCCAGTACTGAGCCACAGCCCGAAACTATCGGTCTTCCCGGGGGGTTTTCTAGTCTTTTATGTACCTTCGGGAGGGTATATATGGTCGGTATCCTTGGTTCCTGTTGATTAAGAAAGTCTCTCTCATGTTGGCTCAGGAATCCCTCTTCTAATCCCGATCTGGTTGTTGCTTCTATCAATGTTTTTATTTCACTTGTGGGATCTTTCCGGACCTTGAGGTAACTCTCCTGTACTTGTAGCTGTTGTTCGATCTCCAAAACGTAGTCAACAGTATCCTGGACCACAATAGCACCCCCCTTGTCTGCAGCCTTTATTACTATTTCGGTGTTCTTTGCAAGGTCAACTAGGGCCACTTTCTCCTCCCTACTCATGTTGTATCTTATATATTTTCTTTCTTCCTAGTATCCTCCAGGACCACCTTCTCAAAAGCCAATATCCTGTCGCTCATCATAAAAGATGCTGGCGTGAACGTTGATGGTGGCCTAAAACTGGTAGCCGCTTGCTTTGGCATACTGTTGTTTTTAGTGAAGAAGTACTTCAATCTAATTTTACGGAAGAATTTCTGTAATTCCAATTTAATCTGAAATGAGTCTGGTGCAGTCATAGGAACGTATGATAAGCCTTTCGCCAGAATACTCATTTCTGCATCCGTCATTTCATAACCGGACAAATTTATCACAGGGTCCAATTGTGTCCCCTCCATTCTCATGCTAAGGAGGCCTTAGAACGTGCTGAAAAAACCCTGTCCGAATTTAATACGATCACATTGAGTAGGAAATTGGACAAATTAAATAAAGACGTAAAGAATTACGATAAGAAACTGACATACCCATACCTTGCAGACGAGTATTATCAGCAAGATAACCAAGGTTTTTATTCAGTCGGAGGTAGACAGGGCCCACGTAGGTTTAATACCTTTTCAGACTCCTCGGTAGGTAGCAGTTCAGGTTCAGAAGCTGAAGGACCCTCCACAAGTAGCACAGAATATCAAGGCTCACGTCCTTTTTTAGGGGAGGGCCACCCCACTGGCAACAGGGGTGGGGGAAGGCAGCAAAATTGGGAACGTCCCAGGAGATGGGGACGTGCGAGATGCACACAGGGAACCCCCGGGAATTCCAGAGTGAGATTTTACCAGCCAGAGACACACGGCGACATTTCAACCAGGAGGCAAACATACAGGTGGTAGCTACTGATATTGCCACCACACAGACTGATGTATCCCAAACCACAAACATCCAGGTTGAAGATGCAAGTGAGATGCAGTCAAATGAAAATGAAATAGCTGTGGAAGACACCAATGTAATCGCTGATACTGAGTGGTATAGTCTTATCCCATACAGCCACTGTCCTGGATATGGATGTAATTGAGGTACAGCCAACTGACAACCTCATGAATGCGGTAGAGATTGAGATACAGCCAACTGACAACCTCATAACCACGGAAGAGATAGCCGTACCTGTGGAAATACTTGGATTACCACAGATGAGAATGGAGGGGACACAATTGGACCCTGTGATAAATTTGTCCGGTTATGAAATGACGGATGCAGAAATGAGTATTCTGGCGAAAGGCTTATCATACGTTCCTATAACTGCACCGGACTCATTTCAGATTAAATTGGAATTACAGAAATTCTTCCGTAAAATTAGATTGAAGTACTTCTTCACTAAAAACAACAGTATGCCAAAGCAAGCGGCTACCAGTTTTAGGCCACCATCAACGTTCACGCCAGCATCTTTTATGATGAGCGACAGGATATTGGCTTTTGAGAAGGTGGTCCTGGAGGATACTAGGAAGAAAGAAAATATATAAGATACAACATAAGGAGGGAGGAGAAAGTGGCCCTAGTTGAACTTGCAAAGAACACCGAAATAGTAATAAAGGCTGCAGACAAGGGGGGTGCTATTGTGGTCCAGGATACTGTTTACTACGTTTTGGAGATCGAACAACAGCTACAAGTACAGGAGTTACCTCAAGGTCCGGAAAGATCCCACAAGTGAAATAAAAACATTGATAGAAGCAACAACCAGATCGGGATTAGAAGAGGGATTCCTGAGCCAACATGAGAGACTTTCTTAATCAACAGGAACCAAGGATACCGACCATATATACCCTCCCGAAGGTACATAAAAGACTAGAAAACCCCCCGGGAAGACCGATAGTTTTGGGCTGTGGCTCAGTACTGGAACCTCTGAATCAATTCATTGATCATTTTCTACAGCCATGGGTGCCAGCTACAAAGTCCTATGTGCGGGATAGTATGCACATTATCCAGCTACTTGAAGGTCAAGCATTTGATGGTGACAAGCAAATACTGGTCACGTTGGATGTATCATCGCTGTACACCTCCATCCCTCAAGACAGCGCTATGGAGGTGATAAGAATGACATTGGACCAGAGAGAAAGACCGCACTGGATCCCGACAGAATTCCTGATCAAACTACTAGACATAGCGATGGGAAAGAACTATTTTGTTTTTAAAGGACAGTTTTACTACCAATGCAAGGGCGTGGCCATGGGCGCGACTTATGCACCTAGTCTGGCAAATCTTTTTATGGACAAGTACGAGGAGGAACATCTCTATGACCTATCCAATCCTTTTCTGGATAAAATCGATGTATGGAAATGCTACATCGATGATGTTCTAATGATTTGGTCAGGGGACGAAGAGGAACTGGAAGAATTTTGGACTTGGCTAAACAATAGGAATATCGATATACAATTCTCGATGACTAAGAGTAGGGAATCAATAGATTTCCTGGACTTGACATTCCAGGCAGAGGATGGATTGTTATACAGTGATCTATATTGCAAACCGATGGAGAGAAACACTTTACTGATGTACAGCTCTCATCACCCAAGGAATTTGAGGGACAATCTGCCCTATGGACAGTACCTCAGGCACAGGAGGAATTGTTCCAAAAGAAAAGATTACTTCCAAGAAGCGGATGATCTCACCAAAAGACTAAGAGGGCGTGGGTATCCTGCAGGATTGTTGAAGCGTGCAAAGAAACGTGCATGGTATCAGCCGAGGGAAGCACTGCTGGAAACAAAAGATAAGACCAAAGAAACGAGTGGCATTGTATGCGTCACCGCGTACAACACTAAGAGCACGGAAATACAGAAGATCATTAAAAAATATTGGAACTTTGTCCAAGGAGAGTTACAAACATCTCAACAACCTTTGTTTGCCTTCAAGAGGGGCAGGGATATCAAAGACACTGTGGTCAAAGCCTTTTTGAACCCCCCCAAAACAGCCGGATTTAAGAAACATGCTAAACCTACCTCCCCTAACTGGCCACCATAAGTGTGGCAATTGTAGGGCCTGTGACTATTGCCTCGAGGGCTCGAACTTTATCCAGAACACGAGAACCTTTACACTTACACCGTTTACGAACTGTAATAGTACACTAGTTATTTATGCCATCACATGTCCTTGTGCCTTGACTTATGTAGGACAGACAAAACAGAAGGTGAAAACCAGAATTTTGCAGCACATGAGCAGAATCAGATGTCATACTGTGGGTGCCCCTCTGGTGGAACACTTCCAAACACACGGACATAAACCAGAAGACATCAGGTGGAGGGTCCTAGAGAAGGTAATTCCCAGCCCAAGAGGTGGTTCAGTAACTAAGTCACTTAATTACAAGGAGTGCAGGTGGATTCACACTCTCAATACTGTACAGGAGGGGTTGAATGAACGAGAGGAGACAGCCAGGCAAATGGGTCAACTTTAATAAGTCAGAGTTCCCCGCCCTGGAAACCGACTCTTAGACTAAGGGAAACTATACTGAGAAACAGGCAATCTGTATGAGCTTTGTCTAGGAAGTACATATAGATTCATATAATTCTTAGTCTCTGATTTTGATAATTTGTCTCTTAATAATTTGCTGTTGGCAGAATTATGTGTATTGAGAAACCTCTGTGTGGAATAAGTTGACATTGCAAACATGAGAAATGAGTGTAACCTGTTGATTTGTTTCACAATGGTAGCATGTATCAAAATCAATTGTGCACAATCTCGTTTTAATGCCGATTTTTGTAAAATGCACAATGTCTTAAAATGAACACATGATCACTGCAATACATCCGTCCCCATTTTCCGATATAATACTGGCACCCTTGCCATTATCGCTACCCGTGGACAAAACGAGGCTTACAGTGCATATGGTTGCCTAGCTACAAAACAAGGCGTTCGTGCAACGCATCATGGCCGCATGCGTGCGCTTAAACGTGAGCAGGCTTGGTCGCGTAGCAACCCGGCTACGTGGACGTGCTTTGACGTCCTCGAGAATTAAGTAACCGGTATGAGCCGGCACTCAGCTCTAGGATACTTTGACGGAATGCCTATAGGAGCGAGCTGATGATACCGATCTCGCGCCCTAGTAATAATCTGAATAACAAATAGGTAAGAGGATGGGGAATGCTAATTTGACAATTCACAACCCCTTAATGAAGGAAGCTGTATAACGCGATGTTGATCACATACACCGCTTTGTTACAGATCGTCCCATTGATAAGGCGACCTTGGCTAGAAGGGATCCTTTTCCAAAGCCCAAAGAATACCCCACTAATGATTATGGTGGGATGAAACTCGTTGAGTTACTAGGTGAGTGTGAGAAGTTGGCCTGATGTGCAGTGCTCACTATTCTAGTGATCACTATATATCAGTCCAAACAACCCTTATTGATGATTGGTTGTAAGTCAACCTTATAGACCAGCTATCCTAGTAGCATGGATACGAGCAGTCTAAGGCTAAGACTCTAGAGGGCGTGTTAAGCCAGCTGTTTTACCATCACATTACCCCTTGAACACCCAGTGAAAGGACACCACACAAGTGTTATGAAAATAACCAGTGTATTTATTAGAATCACAACAACCCTGTACTCTTTATGAGTACAGGGTGCTAGGCACACAACAAAACTCTTACGAAAATACTTAAGTTAGCACGTTATACACAAATGCCCGAGGGGCACGAAAAACCATATACTCTAAAAGTGGAATGCGAAATTACTAGCAGGTAAGTACAGTACTAATAGGCTTTGGAATCGCTAGGACTTGACTATAGAATCGTTAGATTACCTCTAGGAGGCCTAGGGGACTCGGGTGCAGAGTGTGCACTCTCACGCGGGATGCGGGACAAAGTCTATGGAGGCTAGAGTTCACAAAGTTAGTGTTTACGGGCGAACCCGACCTGGTAGGAAGAAAACGACTGTGGATCCTGACCCTTGGATAGTGAGGCTATGCTGGGACACCGAAGGGCCGAAGTTACCTAGCCCAGGGGCTGCAGCTGCATAGGTCTGAAAAGACGTCGGGAATCTCGTTGCCGGACCAGGAGCCTGGAAGAAGGAAGTTGCTGGCAGGCGACCAGTGAAGGAAAGTTCGATGGATCCCAGCCTGGATCAAGGAAGAAGAAAACCTGAAAGCAGAGGGGACCAAGTTCTTGAATCACTAGCCAGTGATTAAGTGGGCACCAGGATGGCACCGGGCAAAGTCACCGCAGTCAGGTGAGTGGGCGCTGCTGGGCTCTGCAGTCTCTCGGACTAGGAGGCGTTGTCGGCGACCAGGATGGAGGTGCGAGCTGTCCCACGAAGGTTCTTGCTGTCGACGTCGCTGGACCCAGGATTGGGCAACAAGTCTTGGCAAATGCAAGGCCCACGCGGTGGACCTAAAATGGCGTCTTAGCCGGACCAGGAGGGTCCAGGGTACTTCTCCGATGGAGGGAAGCAAGGGCCAGTCTGGAGCAACCAGACCAGCAGCAGTGTTGTCGTCGGGCGTCGTTCGGAAGGCCACCAGCCAGCGGGCTAGTAGCCAAACAACGCGGTGAGCAGCAAAAAGCAGAAGGGCCCCACGCCGATCGTGGAGATGCTGGGGGGCTGCTCTTCGGTGCTGGAGCTGCTCAGGGCGGGGGCTTCTCGGACCCCAAAGCACTCACCAGGAAATTACTCGGCGGGCTTGCTGTGCAGAAGTCGTGCAGTCTTGAAGATGGCCAGTCCCTCGAGGTCTCGTCACACCCACGAATCTCAGCGTGACTGATGATGTAGGTAGAGGTCAGAGGTGCCAGGGAAGCCGGTTCTCGTCGAGCTGGGCAGTCTTGATCCGGAGGAGAGACTTGCAGCAGACCGCAGTGTTCTTAAGATGGTGCCTGCGGATGCAGGGTGACTACTCCTTAGTCACAAGCGAGAAATCTTAGGAAGAAGTCTTGAGTTCCTTTCGTGGAAAGTAGTTTCAGGATTCAAAGATGATCTGATTTGGAAGGGGGCCAGTTCCTACCTTTATCCTGTAAAAAGGGGCTGGCACGCGACTAAGTCCTGCCCTAGGGGTGGGACTAGGAGGGGGGTGGTTACACCCACTTCCTTGGCGGGCTTTTCCCCAGCACAGGGTCTGGAGTGACCCTGGAACTGGTTCCAGCCAGCCTATGCACAGTGAGCACCGGGGTGCCACGTGCAGTCACCTTCCTCTAAAGCCCTGCCTACCTACAATACACAAAACCCTGTCTGGGACGGTGCTCGCACCGCCCCTGGCAGGAAACCCTTTGTCCTTATCTCCTGCTCTGGGAGGACTCCCAGCAGCAGGAGGGCAGACTTGTGTCTCGGTGGCAGCATCCATTTTGTGGATGCTAAGGCTCTGTCTGACTTTTAACCGGGTTATAGGTTACATGCATGTCGTGTCCCTCTAGAAGGGTGGAATGCTAACCCCGTCGCCAGAATTGGCGAGGGGTTAGTATTCCAATTCGTATGACACCTTACTCGACATGTTTTGATAAAGCGATACCAGAGTTGGCATATAACCGCGAGGATTATAATGCACTTAAGAGTATATGGTATGCGATATCATGGAAACGGCTAAGGGATGGGTCCCGAAAGCCGCAGACAGGCTCAGCTCATGCCAGAGCACCATCTCACACGATTCCAAGCACTCTGCCTTCAGGATTGTTAAGGCCTGCCATAGGAGTGACTGATAGGAGATCTGTGTGTCCATTTTAGGGTTAGATATAGGTATACTATATCTACAGCAAAGGGTGAGTACACCACCTCGCCCCAGCTGTCGTGCAGCCAGTTGTGTCAGTTTAGATAGTCAGCCCAGGGGTGGCATAATACATGCTTCAGCCCCTGGGAGACTTCTGGGTACCTCAGCCCTGGGTACAGGGACTTAGAGAGGGCCCAGTGCCAATTCAGTACCTGAGTACAATTTGGATAGAGAGAACAGCTAGGCTGTGGGTCTGATTAGCAGGCCCACAGCCAGGGAAAGTCGTAAACCAGTGCAGCAAAAAGCAAAAATCTGGGTGATCATAGGATTGCAGACCCTACTCTCCTACATGACCCCCCCCCCAAACTTTGGGACAATAAACTAACCTTGACAAGGTGAGTCTTCTTGCTCTAAGTGGAAATACCTGGAGAGCCCATCAGCATTGCTGTGATCAGTACCAGGTCTATGCTCCACTGTAAAATCCATCCCCTGTAGGGAAATGGACCACCTAAGCAGTTTGGGGTTTTCACCCTTCACCTGATTTAGCCACAAGAGGGGCTTATGGTCTGTCTGAATGGTGAAGTGAGTGCCAAACAAGTAGGCCCTCAGCTTCTTCAGGGCCCAGACCACAGCAAAGGCCTCCCTCTCAATAGCTGACCAATTTTTCTCTCTGGGTGTCAACCTCCTACTAATGAAAGCAATAGGCTGATCATTACCATCAAAATTCAGTTGAGACAGAACAGCCCCCACACCCAACTCAGAAGCATATGTTTGGACAATGAATGGCTTGGAGTAATCTGGACTCTTTAGGATAGGTGCTCTGCACATGGCCTGCTTTAGGTCATTGAATGCTTTCTGACAGCTTGCTGTCCACTGAACTTTCTTTGGCATCTTTTTGCTTGTCAGGTCATTAAGAGGGGTCACTATGGACCCATAATTTCTGACAAACTTCCTATAGTACCCAGTCAGGCCCAAGAAAGCTCGAACCTGAGTCTGGGTGATTGGAGGAGTCCAGTCCTTGATGGCCTGTATCTTACTCTCCAGTGGCTGAACCTGGCCTCCACCCACAAGGTGGCCCAGGTATACAACCTGTGTCTGCCCTATCTGGCACTTTGTGGCCTTGATAGTGAGGCCTGCCTTTTGCCGGGCCTCTAACACTTTCCTCAGGTGGACCAGGTGATCCTCCCAGGTGGAGCTAAAGACAGCAATATCGTCTAGATATGCTGCACAGAAGTCATCCAGCCCAGTGAGGACTTGATTCACCAACCTTTGGAAGGTGGCAGGTGCATTTTTCAGTCCAAAGGGCATTACCACAAATTGATAATGCCCTCCGGGGGTAGAAAATGCTGTCTTGGGTTTGGCCTCCTCAGCTAACCTGATTTGCCAATACCCAGCTGTCAAATCAAATGTACTTAAGAAGTTGGCAGAAGCCAATTTATCTATAAGTTCATCTGCTCTTGGTATTGGGTGGGCATCAGTCTTAGTGACTGCATTGAGGCCTCTGTAGTCTACGCAAAACCTCATCTCTTTCTTACCACCCTGGGTGTGAGGCTTTGGCACTAGAACTACTGGGCTAGCCCAAGGGCTATCTGAGGGCTCAATGACTCCCAGCTCCAACATTTTCTGCACTTCAGTTTTGATGCAGTCTCTAACATGATCAGGCTGTCTGTAGATTTTACTCTTGACAGGCAGACTGTCTCCAGTGTCAACATCATGGGTACACCAATCAGTTTGGCTGGGTGTCAGAGAGAACATATGTCTGTAGGATTGCAAAACTTGCCTGCAATCCTGTTGCTGATGTTCAGTGAGGCTGCCACAAAAGACAACACCATCAACTGATCCATCATCAGGATTCTGAGTGAGCAGGTCTGGGAGAGGGTCACTCTCTTCCTCCTGTCCCTCATCTGTGGCCATGAGCAAGCTCATGTCCTTCCTGTCAACATATGCCTTGAGCCTGTTAACATGGAGCACTCTGAGAGGGCTCCTGGGAGTTCCAAGGTCCACCAAGTAGGTAACCTCTCCCTTTTGCTCAATGATGGTGTGGGGCCCAGACCATTTGTCTTTCAGAGCTGCTGGGGCCACCGGCTCCAGCACCCACACCTTCTGTCCTGGCTGGTACACAGTCAGAACAGCCTTTTGGTCATGCCAAGCTTTTTGAAGTTCTTGGCTGGCCTCAAGGTTTTTAGATGCCTTTTCCATATACTCAGCCATCCTGGAGCGGAGACCAAGTACATAGTCCACTATGTTGGTTGCAGGCTTTTTGAGAGGTCTCTCCCATCCTTCCTTCACCAAACACAGGGGTCCTCTTACAGGATGCCCATACAGAAGCTCAAAAGGGCTGTAGCCAACCCCCTTCTGTGGGACCTCTCTGTAAGCAAACAAGAGGCAGGGGATCAGGACATCCCATCTTCTCCTAAGAGTTTCAGGTAGCCCATGAATCATCCCTTTGAGGGTCCTGTTGAATCTCCCAACAAGCCCATTGCATTGTGGGTGGTAGGGTGTGGTGAACTTGTAGTTCACACCACACTCCTTCCACATTGCAGTCAGATATCCTGACATGAAGTTTGTACCTCTGTCAGAAACGACCTCCTTAGGGAAACCCACTCTGGAGAACACTCCAACTAGGGCTCTTGCCACTACAGGTGCTGTAGTGGTCCTAAGGGGAATAGCTTCAGGATACCTGGTGGCATGATCCACCACCACCAGTATAAACTTGTGCCCTGATGCTGTCTGGGGTTCCATTGGACCAACAATGTCAATCCCCACTCTTTCAAAGGGAACCCCCACCACAGGTAGTGGTATGAGGGGGGCCTTTGTTGTGCCACCTGACTTACCACTGGCTTGGCAAGTGACACAGGAGCGACAAAACTCCTTGGTATTCTCATTCATATGGGGCCAGTGAAAGTGTGAGACAAGCCTGTCCCAAGTCTTTGTCTGACCTAAGTGACCTGCAAGGGGAATCTCATGGGCCAAGGTGAGAAGGAAACCTCTCAGAGACAAGGGGATGACCAGCCTCCTGGTTGCACCAGGCTTGGGGTCTCTTGACTCAGAGTACAGGAGTCCATCTTCCCAGTATACCCTGTGGGCACCTGTGGCATTCCCTGCAGCCTCAGCAGCAGCCTGCTGTCTGAGGGGTTCAAGGGAAGGGCAGCTCAACTGTTCCTTCCCCAGGTCGGCTCTGGAGGGTCCCCCTGAGCCCAGAAACTCAACTTGATCAAGTTCAAGCTCTTTAGGCTCAGTTTCCCTCAGCTCTTCCAGATCAGCCTCCTCAGAGACTTGATCCTCAACCTGGGGCAAGGGGGAAGGCAAAGCCTTACCCTTACTGCTCTTCTTCTTGGAAGGTGTCTGGTCCATCATTTCAGGATCCAGCACCTGTTCAGTGGGGCATTTTCTGGCCTGTGACCTAGTCACAGCAAGCACATGTGCTGGCAAGCCTAACATTTCCATGTGAGTCCTCTGCTCCACTTCTGACCATTGTGATGACTCCAAATCATTGCCCAACAAACAATCAACTGGGAGGTCTGAACTGACTACAACTTTCTTTTGTCCCTTCACTCCACCCCAGGAGAAAGCCACAATTGCCACACTATGACTAGTAGTGACATTGCTGGCATTGGTCACCAGGAAATCAGTACCTGGCATGATCTGTCCAGGGTCCACAAAGTTAGGTGTCACCATGGTGACACTGGCACAAGTGTCCCTATAGGCCTGAGCCATTTTGCCATTTATCAAAGGCGTCTGCCTGTATTTGCCCAAAGTATTGGGACTTATCTCAGGGGTTATATCCATATCCCCTGTACAGACAAGGACAGCCTGAGTGAGTGTACCAACTAAGTTGTCAGACCCCTCAGTTCCCAAGGTTAACCCAACTAATGCCTTGGGAGGTACACTACCACTACTGACTGTACTAGGGGGTGCAGTTGCCTTAGGGGCTGTAGTGGCAGGAGTTTGTCCTCCTCTTTTGGTGCACTCACTAAACCAGTGAGATTTACTTTTACAGTACTGGCACCACCTTTTCGACTGGCCTTCCTGAGTCTTCTTCTTCTGGGAAGCCTGACCCCCACCCTCTTTGGTTTGTTGGGGACCTGGTGAAGACTTCTGGTCATTTTGCTCATTCTTAACATTACCCTTCTGGTCTGCTTTCTTCTGACCACCCTGGTTCTGGTTCTGGTTCTGCTTGATCCTTGTCCTGACCCATTTGTCTGCCTTCTTTCCCAATTCTTGGGGAGAGGTCAGATCTGAATCAACAAGGTGCTGGTGCAACAACTGGTTCTGACAATTGTTTAAAATTTGTTCTCTCATCATTAGATTATACAATCCTGTGTAATCTGTAACCTTGCTACCCAGCAACCAGCCCTCCAAAGCCTTAGTGGCACAATCCACAAAGTCAGACCAGTCCTGAGACTGAGTTTTCTGGGTGTCTCTGAACAGCAACCTGTACTGCTCAGTGGTTAAACCAAACCCATCAACCAGGGTATTCTTCAGGACCTGGTAATTGTTAGCATCCTCTACTCTTGTAGTGAGGAGCTTGTCTCTACCTTTACCATCAAAGGAGAGCCACAGTATAGCTGCCCACTGACTCTGGGGAATGCACTGCACAGTGCAGGCCCTCTCCAGAGCAGCCATCCATTTCTGGATATCATCCCCTTGCTTAAAGGGGGGCACTATTTTAGTCAGGTGTTTAGTATCTAAACCCTTCTCTCTATCTCTTGGGAGATTGCTGCCACCAGTGGGAGCTAACCCACTCATCTGCTGCTCTCTTGCCAGGGCAAGCTTCTCTTTGGCCAGGGCAATTTCTTCCCTTTCAATCCTTAGTTCAGCTTGTCTCATCCTAGCTTCATGCTCCCTTCTCTGAGGGGAAGTAAATCTCCTCTGTGGAGGATTCCTTCTCCCCTGAGAAGAGGCATTAGAGTGCAGAGATCTATTGGAGTCCCTAGAAAGAGATCTATCTCTCCTAACTCCAAGGTTAGGCCCACTTCGGGTTAGTACTGGGGGTCCCCCAGATCCTAGCCCAAGTAAGTCTAAGTTGGTCCTGGTTAGCCTTCTGACTACCTCAAGACCTTTGTCTACCTCATCCCCAGAGAGTTCCTCCTGATCCTCCTCCTCCTCAACTGCAGTAGCAGTGTTGGGGAGGTCTGGATCCCCAGAGGTTCCCTCTAAGGCTGGCATATTCCCATCTAGCTGAGAAAGCTTTCTCGCATCATAAGTCTCTAAGAGACCTATTAAAAAGGGAATGGTGGGGTTAGACCCCTGCTTCAGTTTTCTGGAGACACAGATTTGTCTCATCTCCTGAAAACTGAGAGCTGCATATCTTGAAGTGACCTGTGGAGGGTCAACACTGACCAGGGGAGTCTCAGTAGATTCTCCCTGGGTAGACATGCTTTTCTAGTGAGGTGTAACTGGTGCACTTACCTACACTATGTGTTTGCCTACTGATCCCTTGCTAGAGTTGTAGTTTAGGGTGTGCTAGGCCCTAGGAGCTACAACAGCTGGTTCAGTAGAACTCAGAGTATTCTAAGCTAAGTTATATGTACCTTTAGTACTTATGTGATCTTTCACAAGATATTCTTAGGGCATGTGTGGTAAAACAACAGCAAGCTCAAATCCCAACCGCTGCTCACCAATGTGAGAAGTTGGCCTGATGTGCAGTGCTCACTATTCTAGTGATCACTATATATCAGTCCAAACAACCCTTATTGATGATTGGTTGTAAGTCAACCTTATAGACCAGCTATCCTAGTAGCATGGATACGAGCAGTCTAAGGCTAAGACTCTAGAGGGCGTGTTAAGCCAGCTGTTTTACCATCACATTACCCCTTGAACACCCAGTGAAAGGACACCACACAAGTGTTATGAAAATAACCAGTGTATTTATTAGAATCACAACAACCCTGTACTCTTTATGAGGACAGGGTGCTAGGCACACAACAAAACTCTTACGAAAATACTTAAGTTAGCACGTTATACACAAATGCCCGAGGGGCACGAAAAACCATATACTCTAAAAGTGGAATGCGAAATTACTAGCAGGTAAGTACAGTACTAATAGGCTTTGGAATCACTAGGACTTGACTATAGAATCGTTAGATTACCTCTAGGAGGCCTAGGGGACTCGGGTGCAGAGTGTGCACTCTCACGCGGGATGCGGGACAAAGTCTATGGAGGCTAGATTTCACAAAGTTAGTGTTTACGGGCGAACCCGACCTGGTAGGAAGAAAACGACAGTGGATCCTGACCCTTGGATAGTGAGGCTATGCTGGGACACCGAAGTGCCGAAGTTACCTAGCCCAGGGGCTGCAGCTGCATAGGTCTGAAAAGACGTCGGGAATCTCGTTGCCGGACCAGGAGCCTGGAAGAAGGAAGTTGCTGGCAGGCGACCAGTGAAGGAAACTTCGATGGATCCCAGCCTGGATCAAGGAAGAAGAAAACCTGAAAGCAGAGGGGACCAAGTTCTTGAATCACTAGCCAGTGATTAAGTGGGCACCAGGATGGCACCGGGCGAAGTCACCGCAGTCAGGTGAGTGGGCGCTGCTGGGCTCTGCAGTCTCTCGGACCAGGAGGCGTTGTCGGCGACCAGGATGGAGGTGCGAGCTGTCCCACGAAGGTTCTTGCTGTCGACGTCGCTGGACCCAGGATTGGGCAACAAGTCTTGGCAAATGCAAGGCCCACGCGGTGGACCTAAAATGGCGTCTTAGCCGGACCAGGAGGGTCCAGGGTACTTCTCTGATGGAGGGAAGCAAGGGCCAGTCTGGAGCAACCAGACCAGCAGCAGTGTTGTCGTCGGGCGTCGTTCGGAAGGCCACCAGCCAGCGGGCTAGTAGCCAAACAACGCGGTGAGCAGCAAAAAGCAGAAGGGCCCCACGTCGATCGTGGAGATGCTGGGGGGCTGCTCTTCGGTGCTGGAGCTGCTCAGGGCGGGGGCTTCTCGGACCCCAAAGCACTCACCAGGAAATTACTCGGCGGGCTTGCTGTGCAGAAGTCGTGCAGTCTTGAAGATGGCCGGTCCCTCGAGGTCTCGTCACACCCACGAATCTCAGCGTGACTGATGATGTAGGTAGAGGTCAGAGGTGCCAGGGAAGCCGGTTCTCGTCGAGCTGGGCAGTCTTGATCCGGAGGAGAGACTTGCAGCAGACCGCAGTGTTCTTAAGATGGTGCCTGCGGATGCAGGGTGACTACTCCTTAGTCACAAGGGAGAAATCTTAGGAAGAAGTCTTGAGTTCCTTTCGTGGAAAGTAGTTTCAGGATTCAAAGATGATCTGATTTGGAAGGGGGCCAGTTCCTACCTTTATCCTGTAAAAAGGGGCTGGCACGCGACTAAGTCCTGCCCTAGGGGTGGGACTAGGAGGGGGGTGGTTACACCCACTTCCTTGGCGGGCTTTTCCCCAGCACAGGGTCTGGAGTGACCCTGGAACTGGTTCCAGCCAGCCTATGCACAGTGAGCACCGGGGTGCCACGTGCAGTCACCTTCCTCTAAAGCCCTGCCTACCTACAATACACAAAACCCTGTCTGGGACGGTGCTGGCACCGCCCCTGGCAGGAAACCCTTTGTCCTTATCTCCTGCTCTGGGAGGACTCCCAGCAGCAGGAGGGCAGACTTGTGTCTCGGTGGCAGCATCCATTTTGTGGATGCTAAGGCTCTGTCTGACTTTTAACCGGGTTATAGGTTACATGCATGTCGTGTCCCTCTAGAAGGGTGGAATGCTAACCCCGTCGCCAGAATTGGCGAGGGGTTAGTATTCCAATTCGTATGACACCTTACTCGACATGTTTTGATAAAGCGATACCAGAGTTGGCATATAACCGCGAGGATTATAATGCACTTAAGAGTATATGGTATGCGATATCATGGAAACGGCTAAGGGATGGGTCCCGAAAGCCGCAGACAGGCTCAGCTCATGCCAGAGCACCATCTCACACGATTCCAAGCACTCTGCCTTCAGGATTGTTAAGGCCTGCCATAGGAGTGACTGATAGGAGATCTGTGTGTCCATTTTAGGGTTAGATATAGGTATACTATATCTACAGCAAAGGGTGAGTACACCACCTTGCCCCAGCTGTCGTGCAGCCAGTTGTGTCAGTTTAGATAGTCAGCCCAGGGGTGGCATAATACATGCTTCAGCCCCTGGGAGACTTCTGGGTACCTCAGCCCTGGGTACAGGGACTTAGAGAGGGCCCAGTGCCAATTCAGTACCTGAGTACAATTGGATAGAGAGAACAGCTAGGCTGTGGGTCTGATTAGCAGGCCCACAGCCAGGGAAAGTCGTAAACCAGTGCAGCAAAAAGCAAAAATCTGGGTGATCATAGGATTGCAGACCCTACTCTCCTACAGTGAGCACTTATCATTTTGTGTGTGAGATGTTCGCCTTATTTACAAGTAAAGTGTAATACTTAGGACAGGCATTAATGTCCTACATTAACTCAACAGATACGAATAACCTACACCTGAAATTAATTTCTACAACCTTTTGGGGTCAATCGTATGGAGACCCATAGGTGAGTGCACGAGTAATATGAATGTCACTCATTGTCCACATTGTTCCTGCAAATCCTTTCTGATATACTTACCCCTCTAACCAACAGGCGTTTTACCACTGCCCTTTGTCCTGAAGAAGACCCGCGCTAGACCCTCAACTAAGGCGTCTCACAGGGTCGAAACGTCGACGATATTCAAAACATTGGATCAGTTGAATACCCAGTCCTAATGCTAGACCAATTGAGTGGATCACTGGGCTAATTACAATTACCAACTTTAACTGGCCTAATAAGTCGTTTCTGCCCCCTCCCTTCTCTTTCACTCACTTGTACATAAGCACGTTTGAATGTCACTAATTTCACATGATGTCACACCTTATTCACTTTTTTATCTGCGCCGTTTGTTGTAAATTGTAAATAAATTATGCGTATACAGGGTTATTTATGAATGAAAAATGAAATTCATGGATTAAAAGTAATTGATTACCCTGAATCCTTGTGGTATTGGATTTGCGTTGAGAGCAAGCTCTGTGCTTGGAGCACAGTCCTAAGTAATTGAAGGACTACTGTGAATTGGGAAGAAATAATGCATATTTTGAAGTAATCATTTCACATACCCGACAGAACCATTGTTTGAAATTTATTGTATTGCCCAGGTTCTGAGGGATACTGGGTCACCCCATTGTGATTTACATTGCTACTCTGAATCAGGCATGTGAATCTATGAAAGACACCCATAATACTGGATAAGAAATGCGTTACTTACCTGTAACTGCAGTTATCCAGTATTGGTGTCTTTCATAGATTCACATGCAACCCTCCCGCCTCCCTTGGAAGGTCTCACCTCTCTCTCTCTCTCTCTAACATATATGACGCCTATCTAGCTTGGTACGTACGAAAATCTGAGAGACTGAGGCTCCTGACAGGAAGGTTTTAGAGGGAGGTGGTAGCTGATTGGCTACCTTCTGGAATTTGGTCCTTTTTACAAAAGGACATAGATAGGCTACTAAGGCAAGGCCCTTAGACCTACTTTTCTCTATGTATGTCTATAGGACATTACTTTTCTATGTACCGGGGACTCCCATCTCGACGACGGGGAATGATTCTGGCATGTGAATCTATGAAAGACACCAATACTGGATAACTGCAGTTACAGGTAAGTAACGCATTTCCTAAGGGAGATACTGCTATACATTCTATGCACAGATATGAATTCAGTAGCCCACATGCCTCGAACAGAATATGCTACTTACCAGTATGCATCTGTTCTTGGCATGTAGGGCTGCTGACATTCATATCGCCCACCCGCCTCCCCGGTGCCTGTCGCAGCTGTAGCATTCACTCTTTGCATGGACATCTCTTACTGTACTATACTCCATCTCTGCCACAATGGCGAAAAACAATCTGAGGATGGAGAGGATGCCCATGCGCACTGTAGTCCAAGGGAGGAGCCACCTATCTCGTGATACTTCGAAGACTCTTCCAGGACAACAATGTGCAATCATCCGGACCCAACACTAGGCGGCGATCTATGCACAGATATGAATGTCAGCAACCCTACATGCCAAGAACAGATGTATACTGGTAAGTAGCATATTCCTTTCTTCTCACAGGCTCCCATACATCTGAGCAATCATGGATACGGTGCACTTTTTTAGCCTTATCTCAAGACTGAGAAGTGCACGGCATTCGGGCTATTGTCCCAATTGTAGGAGAGTAGGGTCTGCAATCCTATGATCACCCAGATTTTTTGCTTTTTGCTTCACTGGTTTACGACTTTCCCTGGCTGTGGGCCTGCTAATCAGACCCACAGCCTAGCTGTTCTCTCTATTCCAAATTGTACCCAGGTACTGAATTGGCACTGGGCCCTCTCTTGTGTCCCTGTAACCAGGGCAGAGGTGTACCCAGAGGTCTCCCAGGGGCTGCAGCATGTATTATGCCACCCCTGGGCTGACTAACTAAAACAGACACAACTGGCTGCTTGACAGCTGGGGCAAGGTGGTGTACACACCCTTTGCTTTAGACATAGTATGCCTATGTCTAACCCTAAAATGGACACATATATTCCTATCAGTCACTCCTATGGCAGGCCTTATCAATCCTGAAGGCAGAGTGCTTGGAATAATGTGAAATGGTGCTCTGGCATGAGCTGAGCCCGTTTGCAGCTTGCGGAACCAAGTCCTAATAGCTGTTCCATGATAACGCATACCATATACTCTTAAGTGCATTATAATCCTCGCGGTTATATGCCAACTCTGGTATCACTTTATCAAAACATGTCGAGTAAGGTGTCATACGAATTGGAATACTAACCCCTCGCCAATTCTGGCGACGGGGTTAGCATTCCACCCCTCTAGAGGGACACGACATGTAGGTAACTGTGAACCCCGGTTAAAGTTAACTCAAGCCTCAGCTCCACAAAATGGATGCTGCCACCACAGACACAAGTCTGCCCTCCTGCTGCTGGGAGTCCTTCCAGCAACGGAGGCCTGGACAAAGGGTTTCCTGTCCGGGGCAGTGCCAGCACCGTCCCAGACAGGATTTTGTGTATCCTAGGTAGGCAGGGCTTTAGAGGAAGGTGACTACAAGTGGCACCCCGGTGCTCACTATGCATAGGCCGACTTGAACCAGTTCCAGGGGCACACCAGCCCCTGAGCTGGGGAAAAGCCCGCCAAAGGAGAGGGGTGTAACCACCCCCCTCCTAGTCCCACCCATAGGGCAGGACTTAGTCGCGTGCCAGCCCCCTTTCTCAGGATAAAGGTAGGAGCAGGCCCCCTTCCAGATTAGATCATCTTTGAATCCTGAACCGGCTTTCCACGAAAGGAACTCAAGACTCTTCTCAAGATTTCTCCCTTGTGACTAAGGAGTAGTCACCCTGCAGCAGCAGGCACCATCCAAGCATCGCGGTCTGCTGTAAGTCTCTCCTCCGGGTCAAGACTGCCCAGCTCGACGAGAACCGGCTTCCCTGGCACCTCTGACCTCTACCGGCATCATCAGCCCAGCTGAGATTCGTGGGTGTGACGAGACCTCGAGGGACCGTCCATCTTCAAGACTGCACGACGCTTGCCCAGCACGACCACCGAGTGACCCTCGACCAAGTGCTTTGGGGTTAGAGAAGCCCCGACCCTGAGCAGCTCCAGCACCGAAGTTCAGCCCCCTTGCATCCACGAGATTTGCGTGGGGCCCTTCTGCTCTTTGCTGCTCACCGCGTTGTCCAGGTCACTTGCCCGTTGGCTAGTGACCCTCCAGACGACGTCCTACGTTTGTTTCACCGCTGGTCTAGCGCCTCTGGACTGGCCCTTGTCTCCTCTTGAAGGGGAACTTCCTAGGACCCTCCTGGTCCACCCCAGACGCCATTTTGTGTCACCCCGTGGGCTTGCCTTAGCCAAGGCTTGTTGCCTCCTTCACCGGATCCAGCATCGCCAGCAGCAGACATCCGACGTGGGACAGCTCGCAGACCTCCAGCCTTGTCGACATCAGCGCCCTGGTCCGTGCAGCAGCAGAATCCAGTGTCACCTCTTCACCTGGCTGAGTGACCTCGTCTGGTGCCATCCTGGTGCCCACCTAATCACTGGCTAGTGATTCAGAACTTGGTCCCCTCTGCTTACAGGTATCCTTCTTCAGCTGATCCAGTCCTTGGATCAGCCCGGAACATCTTCACTGGTCGCCTGCCAGCAACTTCCACTTCAGGCTCCTGGTTCGTCAACGAAGAAACCCGACGACACTTGAACCCTATGCAGCCGCAGCTCCTGGGCTAGGTAAACCGAGTACCCCGGTGCTCCAGCGTAGACCAACTCTCTAAGTGTCTAGATCCGCTTTCGTTTTTGACCTACCTAGTCGGGTTCGCCCGAGAACACTAACTTTGCTTTTATTAGCTTCCATAGACTTTATCCCGCCTTACGCGTGAGAGTTCCCACTTTGCACACGACGTCCCTAGGCCTCCTGCTTGCAATCTAAAGGTTCAGTAGAATAGTCCTAGCGATCCTAAAGCCTATGAGAATAGTACTTACCTGCTAGTAATTTCGCATTCCACTTGTATAGTATATGGTTTTTCGTGCCCCTCGGGCATTTCTGTAAATTGTGCGACTTTAAGTATTTCTTCAAGAGTTTTGTTGTGTGCTTAGCTCCCTGTCTCATAAAGAGCCAGGGTAGTCTTGTTATAAATAAATATCTGTTTATTTTCATAACAACTTGTGTGGTGTCCTTTCACTTGGTGTTCAAGGGGTATATGTGATGGTAAAACAGCTGGCTTGGGCAAGCAAAAGAGGGGTTGCTGAACTGTTCCTGTGGAGAAATAGGGAAGTTTTTAGCTGGCGTGACCAAAGGCGTTCGTGTGACACCCCGGGGAATCCATTATGTTGGATGTATTTGCCTCACACACCCAGAAGGGTGTCATGCTTCATCATCGGCGTTTGCTCCTTGTCGGGGAGGCGGTGCAATCCCCGACGGGCTCACCTCAAAGAGGGGCGCTTTGGCGGAGATCTTTTTATCCAACAGCCTTATGATGAGGTGGGGGTGTGTGGGCAGGATGGTATTTTAATGTGAAGGGGAGATTAAAATGTAGCAAGGGGTACCGGAATTCACTTTATTCTGGGGGTCCCCTGGCTGCAACTAAAAAGTGGGGCTAGCTCGCTAGGTGTCAACAGATAAATTCAAGTGATCCTAGAGGAGACTAGAAGTGCAGGTGGTCGACATGTTTCTCGCAAGGGGTGTAGTCACCCGCGATTCATCAGGACCTTTACAAAAGGAAAAAGGGGAAAGACCATCAATAACATGCTAGTGTCATGTATGTGGTGTATGTTACCTCTGTGGATTCTCCTATGCCTATACATAGAAAAGGAATAAGGAAACAAAGGTTAAAACGTAATTTCATTGAACCAACATAAGTCACGTAATTGCCAGGGCATAAAAAAGTAGTGGCATGCTGGCGGTGTTGTGAACTATAGTGCACAACCACTGCATACCTGCAAACGTGGAGCGTGCAACGTGCATAGTTGAGTGCACACATACCACTGTATATGTGAGTAGAACTGTGGTGTGAAGGAGTGAAGTTTAAGAACAAGGATTTAAAATGCAGCATACTTGGACAGATGAGTAGCCCATCCACTACCATTTAATGAACAGTTCTGTTGGTGGGGGCACCAAATAAGGCATAATGTGGCTCAGCAACAACCAGACAAACAGGCACCCAACTCACTCACAGTGTGACCATGATAGGCGCTGTAATGTTACAGCACACGTCCCCTTCTTACCTATTGGTTAAGGACTAATTGCCACATGAGGGATCGGCGGGGCCGGACATCAGGGATGAGCCCATTCAGTGTAGCTGGAGGGAAGTACATAAGTGGCGCTTAAGCTAGAAAACGGGCCAGGAACAATAACCGGGAAGCACTCCTTGACCGCCAGGAAAGAGTCCCGGTTGAGAATCAACCGATCACTTGTGTGACCACATTCACCCCATTATCCAACCAAATCAGGAATACGATCAAACACCACTGGGGTATTCTCAACACAGGAGATATGGTCCTGGATGAACCAAGGTTCGCCTTCAAGAGATCGCAAAACCTGAAGGATATTCTAATCAGCACTAGGCCAAAGAATATCAGGAAAGAAACTCAACAAACCTTGTGGCATCTACCCCCCGTGACGGGCCACTACCCGTGCGGCATGTGTGGGGTATGCAAATACACCATGACACTGAAGACCATACAACTCTCCGAGACCTTCTTATGGGAGCTCAGACACCACACCAATTGCAACACATCACACTGCATATACATGCTCACGTGCCCGTGTGGCTTGAAATATATCGGGATGACGACCCGCCCAGTCAAAACCCGTATCATCGAACACCGCAGCAATTTCCGCTGCAAGAAGACCCACACAAAAATGTGTAAACACTATGTTGACTCCAACCACAATGAAGACTCCATGAAGTGGATAGTGCTAGAATCCAGTCCACACTGCCCAAAGAGTGCCCTCTTCCGGAAGGAACAGAGATGGGTACACCGACTTTCTACAGATAAACAGGGCCTTAACGAAGACATTCCCTGGCACTCACTGTAGACCAGCCAGTTATATATATATTTTTTGCATTATGGTTACTTCCCACTGTTGGTTGCTGTTACATCTGACAAGGGCATACATCGAGTGCATAGGCGACACTCTACCTTGCTCTCCTAGGCTACTACCACACCCCTCTCAGGTCCTGACCACACTCTGACGGTTGTTCCCTTCTACCTATACATCAGGGTCCGCCCAACTATAAGACCAACAAATGGCCTTTACACTACATTTTCCCGTTTTTGTCTACCCACAATGAGCCACTTGCCCACTACAATATGGCCGCCACTCCTGGAACTGACACCGGGGTTATTGAATAACCTGATGTCCATACAGAAATACGTAGGGCACCCCCCTTTTAATACAGACAGGGTCCTCCTCATTCTGCTTAGTTCCACAAGCTCCCCACACTAAGGCCCTTCAGTATTAACTATAGGGGACTACTAACCCAAGTAGCCAGCGCTCCAGCGCCCGTTTACCATTTAAAGATGGCCGCCATATTACCGGCTGTAATCACGTGACCTTATGGAGTAGGCGGCGTCACGTCCCTGCACGCCGGGTCGGTCGCCAGGTTAAAACACACCGACCGCCGAGCTCACTTATCTACTCGAGCTCGGCGGACATGGGTAGGTCTCCCCACGCGGACACTGGCGATTTGAGGTGAGTGACATTGCTCCTAGCAGGAGAAGGGACGCTATAGCCTTGACCGACAAACACCCCTGTGTTTGTTTAAGTAACCCTTAAGCGCCACTTATGTACTTCCCTCCAGCTACACTGAATGGGCTCATCCCTGATGTCCGGCCCCGCCGATCCCTCATGTGGCAATTAGTCCTTAACCAATAGGTAAGAAGGGGACGTGTGCTGTAACATTACAGCGCCTATCATGGTCACACTGTGAGTGAGTTGGATGCCTGTTTGTCTGGTTGTTGCTGAGCCACATTATGCCTTATTTGGTGCCCCCACCAACAGAACTGTTCATTAAATGGTAGTGGATGGGCTACTCATCTGTCCAAGTATGCTGCATTTTAAATCCTTGTTCTTAAACTTCACTCCTTCACACCACAGTTCTACTCACATATACAGTGGTATGTGTGCACTCAACTATGCACGTTGCACGCTCCACGTTTGCAGGTATGCACTGGTTGTGCACTATAGTTCACAACACCGCCAGCATGCCACTACTTTTTTATGCCCTGGCAATTACGTGACTTATGTTGGTTCAATGAAATTACGTTTTAACCTTTGTTTCCTTATTCCTTTTCTATGTATAGGCATAGGAGAATCCACAGAGGTAACATACACCACATACATGACACTAGCATGTTATTGATGGTCTGTCCCCTTTTTCCTTTTGTAAAGGTCCTGATGAATCGCGGGTGACTACACCCCTTGCGAGAAACATGTCGACCACCTGCACTTCTAGTCTCCTCTAGGATCACTTGAATTTATCTGTTGACACCTAGCGAGCTAGCCCCACTTTTTAGTTGCAGCCAGGGGACCCCCAGAATAAAGTGAATTCCGGTACCCCTTGCTACATTTTAATCTCCCCTTCACATTAAAATACCATCCTGCCCACACACCCCCACCTCATCATAAGGCTGTTGGATAAAAAGATCTCCGCCAAAGCGCCCCTCTTTGAGGTGAGCCCGTCGGGGATTGCACCGCCTCCACGACGAGGAGCAAACGCCGATGATGAAGCATGACACCCTTCTGGGTGTGTGAGGCAAATACATCCAACATAATGGATGCCCCGGGGTGTCACACGAACGCCTTTGGTCACGCCAGCTAAAAACTTCCCTATTTCTCCACAGGAACAGTTCAGCAACCCCTCTTTTGCTTGCCCAGTACTAGATACGGACACAAGCTGTTACTGGACCTTCCACCCTCCTGAGTGGTAAACAGTGTCTGTTGATCAATTGATCACTTGTCTTACCTCCCTCCTTTTTGATAAAAACAGCTGGCTTAACACGCCCTCTAGAGTTTAGCCTTAGACTGCTCCTATCCATGCTACTAGGATAGCTGGTCTATAAGGTTGACTTACAACCAATCATCAATAAGGGTCGTTTGGACTGATACATAGTGATCACTAGAATAGTGAGCACTGCATATCAGGCCAACTTCTCACACCAATGTTTCAGCCTCTGTCATGGGTTTCAGTGAGGATGGCTCTGAGGCTTTTTCGCCTACTAGCCTCCTGCATTGTGTTTGCTCCCCATATTAGATGGCACATGCGGGCTTTGCAGAGGGACCTTAAATATCATGACCCAGCACCAAGGGAATCTGTCGGATTCCATCCAGGTGTTGGAGGAGGCCTCAAAAGGCCTGCAGTGGTGGCTGCTCTAAAGCAATTGGCAGACCCACTCCCTGCCTCACCCAGAGATGACGGATGTGTCTAAGTTGTATTGTGGAGGTAATCTAAGATATGTGAAGATCAGAGATACTGGTCTTCGGCAGAGACCTGCCTCCACATCAATTTGCTGAAGTTGCGGACAGTTTGCTTGGCATTGAAAGCATTCTACTGCAACTGGGACAGGGTGGGGTCCTGGGTCTTGTTCCAAGAAGCTCTACGCAGCTGGAGGTGGCTGAATGGCCAAAGGTTTTCTCTGGTGGTACACAACATGGCATGGATATTTATATGCTAGGGTGGATTAACTTGGCCAGCATCACCTACCAGATCATGATTGACACTTTTATCTGGAGGTGGCACAGGGCATCTTCCAACAATCGAGAGAACCTTGGGTCAATCGCTATGTCACTGCCAGACACTTTTGCACGCTTGAGTTCCAAAGATGACTCTCTGGAAGACCTATTCTGTGTAGAGTGGAGTACGGGACTCCTGTATGCCTTCATGCCACTATTGCTCCTGCCCAGTGTCCTGAAGATAATCAGGAACGACTGGGTCCATGTCCTTTTAGCGGCTCGGGATTGGGCCAGGAGAGTATGGTTCCCAGAATTTCTGGGACTAAGCATCTGTCCTCTGATCAGGCCACCACTTCGAGATGATCTCCTGTTGTTGCAGCAGAGCAGGCTCCAACTGTTGGTCCCCTTAGATTTTCTTCCTGAGGTCAGTGATGTCATTATCACAGCCAGGCGTCCTTCAACGAAGCCTGTCTATGCAGGTCGGTAGGGCAGGTTTGTTCATGGATGATGTGCCTGCCAGTTGAACTTGAAGTCAAAACTGTTGGATGTGTTGTTGGCGTAAATTTTTTTTTTTTTTTTTTTTTTTTTTTATCCCAGCAAGGTCTTGCTTTGGGCACAGTTAAAGGTCACCTGTCTGCCCTTTTGGCCTTTTTACATTTATTGGACCAACCCTTCTTATTCGACTAACCATTTGTGTAGCATTTTCTAAATGTTTTGCAATACATGCTTTCACCTAAACCATTTGTGGTGTTGACCAGGGTCCCCTGTGCCGGTGCTTTTTTCTTAAAACAAGGTAACTGTTCAATTGTTCCCCAATTGGTATGACAGTTGGAACCTCTGTAAGTACCTCCTAAATGGTACGTCTGGTACCTAGGGCATTGGTACTAAAGGGGGTTCATAAGGGTGCAGCATGTTTGTGCCACCTTAAGAGGCATACCACCAAACTCATGCAGACTGCCATTGCAGGCTGGGCAAAATTGTGCAAACAAACCTGAAAACACATGGCACACACCCTGTGTGCCATGCCCACAGACACTGCATGCAATATATGCAAATCACCCCTACAGCAGGCCTTACAGCCCTAAGGCAGCGTGCATAATATTACATGTGAGGACATATCTGCATGAGTGTAGTTGAGTTAGTGCAAGTGAACAGGGAAGCCATCTTAAGTATATGGACTGGTGTAGGAAACTGGCTCTATATACACTAGACCAAAATGAGGTACAGTGTGTATAGAGTCCAGGTGACCCCCGAGGTTGGCAGAGGTTAAAGTTAGATAGAACCTTACTCTCTATTTGTGGTAGAGTAGTCGAGCAGTAAGGCAGTATCAGAGGACACTGTAAAGCACTTGATGTACACACTCAGTCACCAAATGAATTCACACACTCAAGAACTGAACTCTAGGCCAATTTTCTTTGTATATAAAAATATACTGTTTATTTTTAGAACCAAGCAAGCCTGGCACAGGTAAGCATTAAATACTTTTCAGTTATAAGTTGTTGAATATAGAGCAGTTTGAAAATGCAATAGAAATTGTACTTTGTTTGATGTACAGGGGGTGCATTAGGTTGCAACACTTAGCAAATATAGTACATTGAAATTAATAGGCTTTTTCAATAAATTACAGGTTAGTTAATTTTTACGTTACTTTTCTAACTTAGTGCTGGATACCTAGATTCAGCACTGGGGCATTTCCTGCAAACGGGTAAGTAAATACGTTTTGGTTATTTGTGCGAATTTTATAGAATATTTTTAGATTTCAAAACTCCACACTTGGAAACTTTTTGGAAGACAATTGTCAATGTTATCCTATGGATGAAAAACAGGTTATCGGTTCACAGGTAATCGTCTGGGAGTTAAGGTTCTGGGGTGGACTCGGCGGTGGGGTCCCCCAGGGTCAGTAATGCACTGTTGCATCCTTAGCGGCACTGGGGCAGCTGGGTCCAGAGTGTTGAGGCCCTATGTTATCCAGTGGGGGATAGGAGGCCTCCGGTTGGTGGCTGCTGGCAAGCAGGCAACTGGGTTTTGGGAGCAAAGCTCCTAGGGTTAAGGTCAGGGCCAATGGGGAAAAAAAGTAGCACAAAAGGTGCACCCTCAGCGGCTCTGGGGTGACAAGGTGTAGAGTGCTGTTTCAACATCGAACACCCTGTTTTTTATGGAGAACCTCCGGTTTGCAAAAGCACTGCAGGCAGGGAAACTAAGGACTTCAGGGTGCGACCACCACTTGGAGAAGTAAGTAAGGAAGTTAAGGGTTGCTTAGGCACCGTCGGTTTGGGCACACAAGGCCATGGGGCATCAGGTGCAGGGGTGCCTTTTGGTGTCGGATCTTCATATCAGCTCCTTGTTGCGGTTAGGGCGGCCTTCTGGATTTAGGCTGCATGCGTCGGCTCGAGGCTTGAGACAAGTCAGGGGTCGCTGGATCTTGGGTCAGGATCACCTGGGTGACCGTCTCGTGGTGTTTATCCACTCTCGCTCGGGCTGGGTTCTGTGGGTGCAGAGTGGGCTGGATTCGCGGTCTCTGGCTGCTGCAAGAGGTTGCAGTTGAACAAATCCGGTGTTCACAGGAGAAGCAGTCTTTGGAAGTGAAGGTAGGCAGGTCCTCCAGGGTTTTTTGAGGTTGCTGACCTCAGGACATACCGGGATTTTGCAGGGAGCAGGTTCGAGGGGAGACAGGCCTGTGGGGCTGGGGCAAAGTGTCAGTGGACGTCTTCCTCTTGTTAGCCAACTGCACAGCTGTTCGGTCCTTCTTCTTTTCTTCTTGTTGTTGCTGGATCTGAGGAAGCAATGTTCAGTGTGCCCTCTAAATACTAGATTTAGGGGCGTTGCAGGTAGGTAAAGGGCAGGGACCAATTGGTCCCTTCCCAGGGTGGGGGTACACCCCCTATCATGCCACCCTCCAGTGTTTGGGAGAGTCTGTCCCTGGGTGGTTGGGTCCCCCCAGCCTCAAAATGGTGGGGACTCAGACTTGTGCCTCACCTCTCCTCCCCCACCTGAGTGTTGGAGTTGGTAGAGGTGGGCGCACCTCTTTCCCTCACTTGTTTTTCCCGCCGGCTCTCCTGCCCAACGCGGAGCGTAGAACCAGTGGGGACCAGTTGCTGAAAGCAACAAATGGCCTGTGGAGGCTCACCAAGGCGGCATGCCTTTGAAGCTTCCTCTTCGTGAACCCTGCCTATCCTGGGGGAGGAGACTTGGCACCTCGTAACAGGATGTACATTGTTTCAGGCCCCAGAGAGCAGCAGGCCCTCGACCTAGGGGTCCAGAAACATGTCTGCTGGTGGCAGCTGCAAGCAGCCACTCAGCCTGGACACTAGTGGTAGGTTCGTTTTCAGGGGGCATCTCTGAGATGCTGTCTGTGTGCATTTTTCATTAAATCACACACTGGCACCGGTGTGGTTTACTCTGCTGAGAAGTTTGATACCAAACTTCTCAGTTTTCAGTGTAGCCATTAAGGTGCTGTGGAGTTCATAATGACAAGCTTCCAGCACCATATACTCTTAATGGCAGCACTGCACTTGCAATGTCCAAGAATGGACTTAGACACTGTAGGGGTACAGAGCTCGTGCACCTGTACCCTCATCACCTGGATAGGACATCCAGCTAGAGGGATGACTGTTCTATCCCAGGGCAGTGGGTTGTAGGCATGGCACACAGGGATGTGTGCCATGTCGACTCTTTAGTTTGTTCTGCACCAAAACACGCAGCCTGCAAAGGCTGTGTGTGTGTGTGTGTGTGTGTGTAAAGGTACATGGCCTCTAAGGGTGGCACAATAAGTGCTGCAGCCCTTAGAGGCTGACCTGTGGCCAGAGATGCCAATTGGGTTAGTTTTGGGGGAAAAACACAAGCCCAGGGAACCTAATTGGCAGGGACTCATGGCACACCAAGAAAAAGTGCATCAGTAGTCTGGCAAAAAGTGGGGGGTTTACTGTGAGAAAGTGCCATCTTTCTTGCATTGGTATGCCCCCACTTTTTGCTGAACTGCCGATGTGCTTTAACTGACTGTGTGCCCTGAGCTCCTTCCAACCAGGTGCCCAGGGCCTGTGTTCCTTCCCTAAAACTGTGTTAAAACTAAACATCTCTGTCCACCTGTCAGCCCCTAGTAGATGGTACCCTAGGTACCCAGGTTATGGTGACCAGAGAAGACCCCTAAGGGCTGCAGCACTTATTGTGCCACCCTTAGGGGCCCTGTACCCTGACACCCCCACACTGCCTTTGCAGGCTGAGTGTGTAAGTACAGTACTAAACCAAGAGTCGACATGGCACACATCCGTGCTATGCCCACAAGACCCACTGCCCTGGCATACCTCAGTCACATCTGTAGCTGGGTGCCCTATGCCAGTGGTGTGGGCAAAGGTGCACGAGCCCTGTGCCCCTACAGTACCCAGGGCCATTCCTGGGCACTGTAAGTGTAGTGATGCCATTAAGAGTATATGGTGCAGGGAGGTCGTCATTACGAACTCCACAGCACCATAATGGCTACACTGAAGACTGACAAGTTTGATATCAAACTTCTCAGCACATTAAATCTGCACTGATGCCAGTGTGGGATTTAATGTAAAATGCACCAGAGGGCATCTTAGATATTCCCCCTTAAAATCTAACCTACAATCCACGTCTGGTCTGAGAGGCTGCCCCACTGCAGACATGTTGCTGGACCCCTGGGTGGAGAGCCCCCCCGCTCTCCTGGGCCTGCAACAATGCACATACTGGGCGAGGTGCTAGGTCTCCTTCCTCAGGATGGGTAGGGGGAAACTTCAAAGGCCTGTCCGCCTTTGTGAGCTTCTCCACACCACTTGCTGTACTCCGCTACTGGCCCCTACCAGTTCTGACCCCCACTCTGGCGGGAAGACTGGTGGGAAACCCTACGTCAGGAAGTGGGGTGTGCCAGCCTGTGCCAACCCCATTCCTCAGTTGGGAGAGGCGAGGTGAAGCACGGACCCGTGCCACGGCGATCTTGAAGATGGGGAGCCCTGCCCAATCACAGCTAGGCCCCTGCCCCCCTCCCACAGAAGAGGAGCAGACTAGGGGGTGTACCCACCCCAGGACAATGACCTATTGGTCCCTGCCCTTGCCCTACCTGTAACACCCCTAAATTCAGTATTTAGGGGCACCCTGAACCTTTCTTCCGTACATCCCGATAAGAAAACAAGAAAGAAGTTCAAGAAGAATACCCGCCGTGTAGCTGCTAACAACAGGACAACACCAACTGACTTTGCCCCAGCCCTACCGGCCTGTCGACCCTGGAAACTGCCCCTGCTAAATCCCAGCGACTCCTGCGGACAGCAACTTTGGAAAACCTGGAGGACCTGACTGCCTTGACCCCCTCAAAGACTGGGACTCCCCAGAGCAGAGGCTCTGCTCCAGCAGCAATACCCCTAGTGCCAGCCAGGAACTGCAAATCCAGCCCACTCTACACACGCTGAGCCCGGCCCGTGCCGCAGTGATCCAAGACCACGAGGTTGTCCCCCCGGCGACTGAGACCCGAAATCCAGTGCCCAAAGACCCTCCTCGACGACGCCTGCAGCCTCAGAATCAGGCACCCCAACCGCGACCAGCCGAGGGTAAGATTTCCCGACACCCCGGCGCCCCTCTGCCCCCTGTGCCCTCTTTTGGGGTACTCGCCTCATCTCCATGAACCCAACTTACCTCTCGAAGTGGTGGTCGCACCTGAAGAATCTCCGTCCCCGAGCCTGCAGCCTTTGTTCACTTTGTAACTTTCCCATTAGATAACATTGAGCGCCTGAAGGCTCAAAAGCACCCTGCACCCAGCCGCCCGAGTGCCGCTGGAAGTGCAACTACTACCCTATGTGAGAAGTTGGCCTGATATATGATGCTCACTAGTTCCAGTGATCACCTTGTATCAGTCCAAACAACCCTTATGGTGATTGGTTGTAAGTCAACCTTATAGACCAGCTATCCTAATGGTAGCATGGACAAAGCAGTCTTAGGCTAAACTCTTTTGGCATGTGAAGCCAGCTGTTTTACCACAATATAACCCCTTGAATACCAGATGAAAGGACACCACACAGGTTGTTATGAAAATAAACAGTCTATTTATTAATAACAACACCTCTGTGAACTCTTTATGAGGTCAGAGGGCTAAGCACATGACAATCTCTTACGAAAAATACTAAAAGTTGCACAAAATTACAATGGTGCCCTAGGGGCACGACAAACCATATACTAAGTAAGTGGAATGTGAAGGTCGATAAGAGGAATGGAGCTGTCCAGAGGTTGTAGGATGGATGGATGGGACCACGCTATACTAACTTCAGGTAAGTAATAGGAGGCCCACGGAACGCGTGTGCAGAGTGTGAACTCACACGCGAGATGCGTAACAACGTCTATGGACAGTACAGTTCAAGTTAAAGGTGAGTACGGACAATCCTGACTAGGTAGGACTAAAACGACGGTGGAACTGGACACTAGGACAGTTAAACTACCCTTGAGCACCGAAATGCTCTTGTTACCTCACCCACGGGCCGCGGGTGCATAGGTGTCAAAGTGCGTCGGGTTCTCGCGTTGAAGTCAATGGAGCCTGAAAGAAAAGATGCTGCAGGCGACCAGGAGGAAGATGCCCGGTGCAATCCAACGGTGGATTGTTGAAGAAGAAGACCTGAAAGCAGAGGGGACAATGTTCACAGTCACTAGCCAGTGACTGGAGTGGAACCAGAAAGGAACCAGATGTCGTCGTCGCGATCAGGTGAAGAGTGGACGCTTGACTCTGCAGCCACGTGGACCAGGAGGCGTCTTCAACGACCAGGATGGAGGCACGAGCTGTCCCACGCAGGCTCTCGCTGTCGGCGGTGTTGGATCCGGAATCGGCGTCAACAGGCCTTGGCAAAGGCAACCCACGCGGTGAGTGAAGAAAGCGTCTGGTGCGGACTAGGAGAGTCCGGGGTGCCCCTCTTTTGGAAGGGAGCAAGGGCCAGTCTGGAGCAACCAGACCAGCAGCAAAGATTCAAAGGTTCGTCGTCTAGGAGGCCACTAGCCAGCCGGCAAGTGACCAGACAACGCGTCGAGCAGCAAACAAGCAGATGGGCCCCACTCAGATCTCGTGGAGGCTGGAGGGCTGATCTTCAGTGCAGGAGCTGCTCGGGGCTGGGGCTTCTCAGTCCCCAAAGCACTTGGTCGAGTTTACCTCGGGAGTCGTGCTGGAAGCGAAGTGCAGTTTCTTCCAAGATGGCCGGTCCCACGTGTCTCGTCGCACCCACGGGTCTCAGCTGTGCTGCAGATGTAGGTTGAGGTCGGAGAGGTCTGGGAATCCGGGTCTCGTCGGGCTCTGAAGTCTGCATCCTCGAGGGAAGACGACAAAGGGAAGCCGCAGGACGCTTGGTGGTGCCTGCAGTTGCAAGGTGGACACTCCTTGTCCACAAGGGAGATTCTTCAGTCTTCTGTGGAGCAGAACGTCGAAGTCCAGAGTTTCTTCTTGTTGAATAGTTCAGGATAATCTAACTTGGAATGGGGCCAGCTCCTACCTTTATTCTCCTAAAGGGGGCTGCACTACTGACTAGGTCCCTCCCCTGGGTGGGACCAGGAAGGGGGGTGGTTACACCCCCTATCCTTTGTCCGGTTTCCTGCCAGAGCTGGGGCAGGGATGCCCCAGCAACTGGTTTGAACCGGTGTATGCACAGGGCACCTTGTGTGCCCCAGGCATGTCTCATTCCTTTCAGGCCTCCCTACCTAATACACAAAATCCTGTCTGGGGTGGTGCTAGCACCTCCCAAGGCAGGAAACCCTTTGTCCAAGCCATCCTCGCTGGAAGGACTCCCAGCAGCAGGAGGTCAGACTTGTGTCTGTGGTGGCAGCATCCATTTTGTGATGCTGAGGCTCGAGTTAACTTTAACCGGGGTTCACAGTTACATACATGTCTTGTCCCTCTAGAAGGGTGGAATGCTACCCCCGTCGCCAGAATTGGTGAGGGGGTAGTATTCCAAATCGTATGACACCTTACTCGACATGTTTTGATAATGTTATACCAGAGTTGGCATTTAACCGCGAGGTTGATAATGCACTTAAGAGTATATGGTATAGCGTTATCATGGAACAGCTATTAGGACTTGGTTCCGCAAGCTGCAAACGGGCTCCGCTCATGCCAGAGCACCATCTCACATAATTCCAAGCACTCTGCCTTCAGGATTGATAAGGCCTTCCATAGGAGTGACTGATAGGAATATATGTGTCAATTTTAGGGTTAGATATAGGTATACTATATCTATAGCAAAGGGTGTTTGCACCACCTTGCCCCAGCTGTCATGCAGCCAGTTGTCAGATTTAGATGGCCAGCCAGGGGTGGCATAATACATGCTTCAGCCCCTGGTAGGCCCTGGGTACAACTAGGCCCTGGGTACAGGGACTGATATGGTGGCCCAGTACCAATTGGTAAATGCACCTAAAGTACATGGTTGTCAATTTAGAGAGAGAACAGCTAGGCTGTGGGTCTGATTAGCAGGCCCACAGCCAGGGAAAGTCGTAAACTAGTGAAGCAAAAATCTAGGGTGACCATAGGATTGCAGACCCCACTCTCCTACACCCTACTTTCCCACTTGCCCTTAGTAAGTGACCAGGAGCTCAGCTCCCACAGCCGCGTGGCCTGCTTGCAGCCACCAACCAAAGGCCCCCTACCCTCCATTGGATTGCATTGGGCCTACTCTCTCTGCACCCGGCTGCCCCTGTGCCGCTGAGGGTGTAACAACTGTACCTTTCCGACTCTAGGGGACCCCTGAGTCTATGCCCAGAACCTTAACCTCACCAGTCGAGTACTCACCTGAAAGCCGAAAACACACTGTTCAAGGCATATGAGCTGCAGATTGTCCACGTAGCATTAGATCGCCACCTGGTGTTGGGCTCGGATGATTGCATGTTGTTGTCTTCTTGGAAGAAGTCTTTGTAGTCACGAGATAGGTGACTCCTCCCTTGGACAATAGTGCACATGGGCATCGGCTCCATCCTTAGATTGGTTTTTTCCACCACTGGGTTCGGATGAAAGTTTTCCGCTCCGGCTAGAAATAGACTTTTCAAGCACTTCGAAGCGCAAATTATTTCCCAAAACTCTCCAAACTACTCTCGATATCGACTAACATCCTTTCGACTCAATCAGCTCGATTCCGGTCGTCGACGCGTGCCGTTGGGCCTATCCACGCTGTGAGGCCTACACCACATGGAAAGGACGCCATTCAAGAAATGCCCCGGGTGTGGAGCAAAGTTTCCACACAGTGACCACCACGAGGTCTGTAACCTGTGCTTATCGCCAGAACACGACAAATCCAGCTGTACAGCCTTCGCGAACCGTTCGATCCAAGAAAACCATCCGAGATCGGAGGGCCCGTCGACACGACATGCAGAGATCAGCTCGAGAACCGGTGGATATCTTCGACGAGGAGGTTCCGCTCGTTCCTGAAGAAGATTCCGATGATCTCCAGATCGTATCAGAGGCAGACGACTCAGATGACTCCATACCATCGGGTCACCGCGTAAGTACTTCTGCCCCTGCCCCACACACAGCACCCAGATCGAAGGCAAAGGTCAACACTCTGCCTCCGGGGCCCAGTCGCGACTGAAAATCCACTTCTACAGCCCCGCCGTCGAGCCCGGCTCCGAAGAAAATAACTAAGCCTTCCGGTAGCTCAGTTCCGAGTAAACCGCACGTGCCGATCCCACCAGCTCCCTCGGCACCGAAACCGAAAGAAGTCTCGGCTCCGAAACCGTCGACTTCTAAAGACAAGGGTACAAAGCCAGCGTCCGACACCTCGGGGCCGACAACACCAGCTTCCACTCCGAAGACATCGTCTTCGATGCCGAAACCGGCAAGGCCTGATTCCGATGCACCAAAGCCCTCGAAACAGTCTACCACACCGAAAACACAACCTTCGGTGCCGAAAATTATGCCAAAGGACACTGTAACCACTCCTAAGGCTAAAGACCAGCCGCAACCTCGTCCGGTACTGTAAAAATCGACGCAGACCAAGGTTTCTCAAGGAGAAGAACTCTTCCAGCCAGATTCTCTTCAAAAGAAGATCTATATTGACCCAAAGACAGGTCACGTGTCTACTACACCACGCAAGAAGTGGAAGGCAGATGACACACCCACAACTGTGGTTCCTGCCAAGAAGAAGGACTCTGCCACATCCCCTATGCTCCCTTCTTCACCAATACTTCCTTCTCCTTCATCTCCTGCTCCTCTTAACATTTCAACACAAATGTCTCCTTCTCATTCTCCTCTGTTACCTCCACACTCACCTCAAAATGATGAGTATAGTTTAGGAGGAGGGATCGACACGGATGAGCCTTTCCCATACCCTACACATGATGCAGACTGGGAGTACCCAAACCCACAGGATATACCAGACATTCCTGACCCACAGTCATACCCATCAAAACCTTCTCCCCCAGAAGATAACATTGGCTTTGGGCACCTATTGAACAGAGCTGCCATGTACCATAAGGTCACTAGGCATTCTGATGAGGCAGAGGAGGATTTTCTGTTAGACACATTCGAACAATCGAAAAGATCTGTTCAAATTCTTCCCATGATCAAAGGGGTCATCAAACATGCTACAGAGGTTTATAAAGACCCTGTACGTACTAGGATTTTAAACCCTAGAATTGAGAAAAAATATAGGCCTGCACCTACAGATCCTACCTACATTAAGCGACAACTACCATTAGACTCATTAGTTTTATCAAATGCTAGGAAGAGAGCAAACTCTCAAACTTCAGGTGAAGCACCCCCACCTGACAAAGAATCCAAGGTCATAGATGCCTCAGGCAAAAGAATAGCCGCGCAAGCTAACAACATATGGCGTATAGCTAATACACAAGCCCTACTTTCCCGGTATGATAGGGCTCATTATGACCAGTTCGAGAAACTGCTAGAACATCTACCTGACCAATATAGGACACAGGCAAATGATCTTATACAGGAAGGCAAGCTTATCTCAAATGCCTCAATCAAGTGTGCACTAGATGTAGCAGATACTGCATCTAGAGCTGTAAATACCAGTGTCGTACTTAAAAGACATGCGTGGCTACGCATTTCAGGGTTTAAACAGGAAGTCCAAACTACCATTTTAAACCAACCATTTAATCAAAACCAATTGTTTGGTCCTGAAGTAGACACAGCAAATGAAAAAATATACAGACACCGACAAATCTATGGGGGCTCTACAGTCCACATAAACTAGAGGTTCCTTTTGTCGCTCCTTTTATAGAGGGGGCTCCAAACAAACAGGTGCAGATAATACAACATCCTTCAAATCTAACACACAAACATCCTCTAACAAGGGATACTTCAGAAGAGGATATAGAGAGAATAACAACAAAGGAAGAGGTTGTGGTAACAACAGTAATCGACCCTCTTCCGCCTCAAAACAGTGACTTTCCTCTGCTCTCCCAAAAGCATTCCACTCTTGTGGGGGGCAGATTAACGCAATTCCTACCTGTCTGCTACTCCATCACATCAGACAAGTGGGTAAGACCGATTATCCAGTATGGCTACTGCCTAGAACTTACAGCAACCCCTCCACACATACCACCCAGACAGCATCCAATGACTGCAGACCACCTTACTCTGCTCAAACAAGAAGTTTTGTAGCGTGAATCTTTCTGGATTCACTATGATGTGCATTATTCCGCGGTCTAGTGGTTGGGTCCGGAATCAGTCTTTTCTATGTTTTTTGTTTTTGTTTTTTGTAGCCCAGGTGGGCGTCGACGTCCCACCTTTTGGTGTCCTTCCGTGACGTCGGCAAACTTCCTGCGGAAGCTCCCACCCTTGGGCGCCATCTTCATATTCTTTTTTCTGCCGTTGGGTATGGATCGTTCCCGAGAGGCTCCAGAGTTTTGGATGGGAAAAGACACAGAAGAGTCGAATTTTGCAGGAAAAGATTGAGAAGACGATGAAGAAGAACATATAGAAGCCAGGATGACGAAGGAGAACTTTGAGAACTTGGACGTCCAACGGAGAATGCGCATACAGGGGGCCCCCTGAGCGTGAGAAATGGACAACACCCCTTTCAAATTCTGCCGTAACTGCCACCACAAGTACGCGCAGAAGGACCAGCACCCGGTTTGCAACCTCTGCTTACCGGTCGACCACGAAAGCAAGGACTGCAACACTTGCTCGGCCTTCACACCGAAGACTCTCCGCGTCGGAGAGCTACAGAGAATTGCCAACTACACCATGCAGGGGAAGGGCCAACCACCATCCCTTCGAGACCTGGGACTCTCGACCGACGAGGAAGACAACGTAGCCGAAGAAGACAACGGCTACACGGTCGTAGAGACCGATAAGAAAACTTCTAAAGAGGTAGGAGAGTCGTCGACCCCAAAAGCCCCGACAGACCATCGAAGGTCTGAGCCAGACTCTCGAAAAACGGAGTCAAAGTCCTCGAGAGGGAGCACTGGCGCCGAAAACCTCGATGGCCGCAGCTGCAACCAGGGACAGAGAGCTCAGCAGATCTTTCAAGAAGGACTCCCAGGCGGGGAAGACCGGCGAAAAGCCAAGGTCGTTGAAGCACGTCCCTGAAAAGTAACGTTCGACTTCGAAAGAGATGCCCCCAAAGGTCGCCTCGACGTCGACAAAGGAAACTAGGCCCATTTCGACGTCGAAATACTCTGCAAAGAGACCAGCCGAACAGTCCGACGCCGAACAGGCCGCTAAACTGGAAAGAAAGAAAAAACGGCTCGAGGCCAAAATGGATAGCATCCTACAAAGAAAGTGTGAGAAGTTGGCCTGATATATGATGTTCACTAGTTCTAGTGATCACCTTGTATCAGTCCAAACAACCCTTATGGTGATTGGTTGTAAAGTCAACCGTATAGACCAGCTATCCTAGTAGCGTGGACAAAAGCAGTCTTTTAGGCTAATCTCTTTTGGCATGTGAAGCCAGCTGTTTTACCATAGTATAACCCCTTTAATACCAAATGAAAGGACACCACACAGGTTGTTATGAAAATAAACAGTCTATTTATTAACAACAACACCTCTGAACTCTTTATGAGATCAGAGGGCCAAGCACATGACAATACTAACAAGCATTTGCAATGCAATAGGTCTCGCATTAGGAAAGTTTGAGCTATTGGTATTGTAAATGGCAAAGTTTTTATTTGTTTCTTTTTTTTAAAATAGCTAAATTAATAGCTTCGTCATTTACAGTGCCAATAGTTATAACTTTCGCAAATGTGATACCTATAGCATTTGTAATGCAATATGTTTTGTATTTACAAATCGCGAGAGGACAAAAAAAAGCTCCAGACCACCGCCTCCTCCCAGGCCTTCAAAAGGGACCTCAAAGTTCTCCTCCTCCAGAGACACCTCCAAAAGTAATTCACGTCCTCTTGCTATTTCTGAGGAAGACTTCCCACTACTGATAATTTCTACTTTCCATGACCATGGAAGTGCCTTCCCAGTGTATGCCTGTGATTGGAGGGTCTGCCTTTTTGCAGTATTTTCCATGTACTGGTGTTCGGTGCCCTTTTGTAACATGCACACACCACTCTGCCCTTGCAACACACGGCTGCTACCTCTCACATGTCTTTGCCTTTGATACTTGCACAAGTGCCACCTTGCCCATGTAACGCTTGTTCCTGAGCCTGAGTGTCTAGCACTTATTGCAGGACTATACCTCTAATTATACTCTGTTTTCTCTTATAACTGCACACTTGTCACTTTCATTTCCTCTTGTGCACTTTTGACTACCTCATGTATTTTGTTTGCTCACGATTGTCACTATTACCTTTACTACCTCATGTATTTTGGTTGCTCACAATTTTTACTCAAGTATTTTGTTTGCTCACGATTGTCACTATTACCTTTACTACCTCATGTATTTTTGGTTGCTCATAGTTTTTAGTACCTCATGTATTTTGTTTGCTCACAATTGTCACTATTACCTTATGTAAGTAACGTATGTTTTTGCAACCTGTTCTTTTGTAATGTTTCTCATTATGTTTCATTTCTGTTCCTAATGTGAAGCGCTCTGACGCCTTCGGGAAAAGTCAGCGCTATATAAAAATGCATAAATACATAAAAAAAAAATACCGCCTTCGGGTAAAGTCTGCGCTATATAAAAATGCATAAATAAATAAATACCGCAAATCAAACATCCTCGTCACTCTGCCGGCCTGCGACCAGGAAGTCAGGCAGGCCGGCGCGACAACCGGAAACAGGAAGTAGGAGGGCGGGAGCCTACCCCGCCTCCCACGGAAGAGCCACGATTGTTTGGAGCACCGGAGCAGGCAGGAGCCTACCCTGCGCCCCGGTGCCGAAAGAGGGAAGAAGAGTCCTGCTGCCGGGCCCTGCAGCTGAGGAGAGCCGCCGCACGAAGGAAGCCGGTGAGTGGGTTGCTGAGCTGCGGGGGGGGGGGGGGGGGGGAGCATGTGTGTGCGCGTGCGGGGGGGGCGGGCTGTGTATGTATGTATGTGTGTGTGCGTGTGTATGTGTCTTGGAGTGCGTGTGTGTGACTGTGGGGGAGGGGGTGTGTGTGTGAGCGAGTGTCTGTCTGCACGCGCATGTGTACGGCGCGGGACGCGACGTTCGCGCACACGAATCCAGGAAAAAAAGCTCGTACACCCTCTTGTCCTCCTTCCCCCCAGACTGATCGCTATATGTCTCCAGCTGGACACATGCATCCTTGCGGATGCATTTTGCCAGCGAGACCCAAAAAGGAAATACGAGTTCGCACAATATTTACACATGTGCCTTAGGGGCACGACAAACCATATACTCAAAACAATGGAATGCGAGGAAAGAAAATACTGTAAGGAGATCCAGAGGCTGGAGGATCGGTGGGACTACGCTACAAACTAGGTAAGTAAGGAGCAGGAGGCCCACAGGACTCACGTGCAGAGTGGGAACTCTCACGCGGGATGCGTACCAACGTCTATGGATGCAACAGTTTACAAAGTTACGGATTCCGGACGAACCCGGCTGGATGGAGGGAAAACAACAGTGGACCTGGACACTAGGATAGTGGACACAGACTTCAGGACCTAGAAGCTTTACTTACCTAACCCACAGGCTGCGGGTGCATAGGGCTGAAGTAGTGTCGGGTTTGCTGCGTTGATCCCGGTGATGCCTGAAACAAGAAGTTGCTGGCAGGCAGCCAGATGGAGGAGTCCGGTGGTTCCAAGGATGGAACTAGGAAGAAGGAAGTCCTGAAAAGGAAGGGGACAGAGTCTTGGTCACTAGCCAGTGACGGTGCTGGAACCAGGAGGGAACCAGGGGCTGTCGCCGCGTTCAGGTGAAGGAAGGGTCGCTTCTCTCTGTAGCTGCGCGGACCAGGAGCTGTTCTTCACGACCAGGCTGGAGGCACGAGCTGTCCCACGTAGTCTGCTGCTGTTGGCGGTGTCGGATCGTCGATCTGGACAACAGGCCTTGGCTAATGCAAGCCACGCGGTGAAACAAAGATGGCGTCTTGAGTGGACCAGGAGGGTCCGGGGTGCTCCTCTTTTACAAGGAAGCAAGGGCCAGTCTGGGGGGACCAGACCAGCAGTGTTGAAATCTTCGGGTCGTTGTCTCAGAGGGCACAAGCCAGCCGGCAAGTGACCAGACAACAGGAAGGGCAGCAACCAGGCAAAAGGACCCCACGCAGATCACGGGGATGCTGGGGGGCTGGTCTTTGGTGCAGGAGCTGCGTCGGTGTGGGGCTTCTCAGTCCCAAATGCACTCACTTGAGGAACCCTCAGGGGTCGTGCAGGAAGCGCTGTGCAGGTTTCTTCAAGATGGCCGTCTCCACGTTGCTCGTCGCACCCACGGGTCCCAGCTGTGCTGTGGATGTGGGTAGAGGTCAGAAAGGTCTGGAGGTCCGGGTCTTGTCGAGCTGGGTCGTCGGATTCCGGGATGGAAGGACTCTGCAGCAAACCGCACAGGAGCTTGATGGTGCCTGCGAAGCAGGATGGTCACTCCCTGACCATAGGGGAGATTCTTCAGTCTTCTGAGGTTCAGGAGGTCGCAGGTCAAGAGTTTCTTCGTGGAAGGTTGTCAAGATTAATCTAATTTGGAATGGGACCAGCTCCTACCTTTATCCGGCTAAAGGGGGCTGCACTACGACTAGGTCCCTCCCCTGGGTGGGACCAGGAAGGGGGGTGGCTACACCCCCTTTCCTTTGTCCAGTTTCCCGCCAGAGCTGGAGTGCCCCAGCAACTGGTTGGAACTGGTGTATGCACAGGGCACCTTGTGTGCCCCAGGCATGTCTCATTCCTTTCAGCCTGTAAATGTAAATGTACAGGAATTTATATAGCACAAATCACCAAGCGGTTTCTAAGCGCTTGCTTAGGGAACCCGTCCTGGTATTCCCCTGTGAGATAACCCCGGCAGGGTCTCCGCAAGGTGAAAGCCAGGCATCCCGCCGCGAGGGGCCGTTGTGGAGATTAAGCAAGCTATTGCCCAGAGTCGCAGAGTGTGAACTCGTGAATCGAGTAGGCACCGGAGCGAGAATTGTCGAGTCCATGGACATTTTAGAACTCAAGACCCCACCGAGCCGGGAAATGAACCCTGTTCCCGGGCTGACCTCTGCTTCCAGGTCTGCCTCCTCTAACCAGTGAGCCCTACCTAATACACAAAATCCTGCCTGGGGTGGTGCTAGCACCTCCCAAGGCAGGAAACCCTTTGTCCAAGCCACCCTCGCTGGAAGGACTCCCAGCAGCAGGAGGTCAGACTTGTGTCTGTGGTGGCAGCATCCATTTTGTGATGCTGAGGTTCGAGTTAACTTTAACCGGGGTTCACAGTTACAGACATGTCGTGTCCCTCTAGAAGGGTGGAATGCTAACCCCGTCGCCAGAATTGGCGAGGGGTTAGTATTCCAATTCGTATGACACCTTACTCGACATGTTTTGATAATGCTATGCCAAAGTTAGCATTTAACCGCGAGGATTATAATGCACTTAAGAGTATATGGTATAGCGTTATCCTGGAACAGCTATTAGGACTTGGTTCCGCAAGCTGGAAACGGGCTCAGCTCATGCCAGAGCACCATTTCACCTAATTCCAAGCACTCTGCCTTCAGGATTGATAAGGCCTGCCATAGGAGTGACTGACAGGAATATATGTGTCCATTTTAGGGTTAGATATAGGAATACTATATCTAAAGCAAAGGGTGTTTACACCACCTTGCCCCAGCTGTCGTGCAGCCAGTTGTGTCAGATTTGGGTGGCCAGCCAGGGGTGGCATAATACATGCTGCAGCCCCTGGTAGGCCTTGGGTACACCTATGCCCTGGATACCTAAGGTATACTGTACAGGGACTGATAAGGTGGCCCAGTACCAATTGGTAAATGCACCTAGGGTACATGCTTGTCAATTTAGAGAGAGAACAGCTAGGCTGTGGGTCTGATTGGCAGGCCCACAGCCAGGGAAAGTCGTAAACCAGTGAAGCAAAAATCTGGGGTGGCCATGGGATTGCAGACCCCACTCTCCTACATAACCCCCCCCCCCCCCCCCCCAACTTAGGGACATTAAACTAACGTTGACCAGGTGAGTCTTCTTGCTCTAAGTGGAAGTACCTGGAGAGACCATCTGCATTACCATGGTCAGTCCCTGGGCGGTGCTCCACTGTAAAGTCCATCCCCTGTAGGGAAATAGACCACCTAAGAAGTTTGGGGTTTTCACCCTTCATTTGATTTAGCCATAAGAGGAGCTTATGGTCGGTCTGAACTTTGAAGTGAGTACCAAACAAGTATGGCCTCAACTTCTTCAGGGCCCAAACCACAGCAAAGGCCACCCTCTCAATAGCTGACCAACGTTTCTCTCTAGGGGTCAGCCTTTACTTATAAAAGCAATGGGCTGGTCATGACCATCAATATTCAGCTGAGATAGAACAGCTCCCACACCCAACTCAGAAGCATCTGTTTGGACAATGAAAGGTTTGGAGTAGTCTGGACTCTTGGGAATAGTTGCAGTGCACATGGCCTGCTTTAGGTCATCGAATGCCTTCTGACAGCTAACTGGCCACTGAACTTTCTTTGGCATCTTACTTGTCAGGTCATTAAGTGGAGTCACAATGGTTCCATAATTTCTGATACATTTCCTGTAATAACCAGACAGGCCCAAGAAAGCTCTGACCTGTGTCTGGGTGGTTGGAGGAGCCCAGTCCTTTATGGCCTGTATCTTGCTCTCCAGAGGTTGAACTTGGCCTCCACCTACAAGGTGGCCCAAGTATACAACTTGACTCTGCCCTATCTGGCACTTAGTAGCTTTGATAGTGAGGCCTGCCTTTTGCAGGGCCTCTAAAACTTTCCTCAGGTGGATCAGGTGATCCTCCCAGGTGGAGCTAAAGACAGCAATATCATCTAGATATGCTGCACAAAAGTCATCCAACCCAGTGAGAACTTGGTTCACCAACCTTTGAAAAGTGGCAGGGGCATTTTTCAAACCAAAGGGCATCACCACAAATTGGTAATGACCACCTGGGGTAGAAAATGCTGCCCTGGCATCCTCAGCTAACCTGATTTGCCAATAGCCAGCTGTCAGGTCAAATGTACTCAAGAACTTGGCAGAAGCCAATCTGTCAATGAGTTCATCTGCTCTTGGTATTTGATGGGCATCTGTCTTAGTGACAGCATTGAGACCCCTGTAGTCTACACAAAACCTCATCTCTCTCTTACCATCCTGGGTGTGAGGTTTAGGCACTAGAACTACAGGACTAGCCCAAGGGCTCTCGGAGGGTTCAATGACTCCCAATTCCAACATCTTTTGTACTTCAGTTTTTATGCAGTCCCTGACGTGGTCAGGTTGCCTGTAGATTTTACTCTTTATAGGCAGACTGTCTCCAGTGTCCACCTCATGTGTGCACCAGTTTGTCTGACTGGGGGTCAGAGAAAACATTTGTCGAAGGATTGAAGGACTTGCTTACAATCCTTTTGCTGATGCTCAGAGAGGCTGTCAGAAAAGACTACACCATCTACTGACCCATCATCAGGGTTCTGAGTGAGCAGGTCTGGGAGAGGGTCACTCTCTTCCTCCTGTCCCTCATCTGTGGTCATGAGCAAGCCCATGTCCTCCCTGTCAACAAATGCTTTGAGCCTATTCACATGAAGTACTCTGTGAGGGCTCCTGGGAGTTCCCATGTCCACCAAATAGGTGACTTCTCCCTTTTGCTCAATGATGATGTGGGGCCCAGACCATTTGTCTTGGAGAGCTGCTGGGGCCACTGGCTCCAACACCCACACCTTCTGTCCTGCATGGTAAACAGTTAGGACAGCCTTTTGGTCATGCCAAGCTTTTTGAAGTTCTTGGCTGGCCTCCAGGTTTTTAGATGCCTTCTCCATGTACTCTGCCGTCCTGGAGCGGAGACCAAGTACATAGTCCACTATGTCAAGTTTAGGCTTTTTGAGAGGTAACTCCCATCCTTCCTTTACAAGACATAGGGGTCCTCTTACAGGATGTCCAAACAAAAGCTCAAAAGGGCTGTAACCAACCCCCTTCTGTGGGACCTCTCTGTAAGCAAACAGAAGGCAGGGTAAAAGGATGTCCCATCTTCGCCTAAGCTTTTCAGGTACCCCTTTTATCATCCCTTTGAGGGTCTTGTTAAACCTTTCAACAAGCCCATTGCATTGTGGGTGATAGGGTGTGGTGAATTTGTAATTGACACCACATTCCTTCCACATAGCAGTCAAGTATCCTGACATGAAGTTTGCACCTCTGTCACAGATCACCTCCTTAGGGAACCCCACTCTGGAGAAAACTCCAACCAGGGCCCTTGCCACAACAGGAGCTGTAGTGGTTCTAAGGGGAATAGCTTCTGGATACCTGGTGGCATGATCCACTACCACCAGTATAAATCTGTGCCCAGATGCTGTTGGGGGGTCCATTGGTCCAACAATGTCAATCCCCACTCTCTCAAAGGGAACCCCCACCACAGGTAGTGGTATAAGGGGGGCCTTTGTTGTGCCACCTGATTTGCCACTGGCTTGGCAGGTGATACATGAACGACAAAAGTCCTTAGTGTCCTCAGACATGTGAGGCCAGTGAAAGTGTGGGGCAAGCCTGTCCCAAGTCTTGTTCTGGCCTAAGTGACCTGCAAGGGGAATTTCATGGGCTAAGGTGAGAAGGAAACCTCTGAGACAAGGGGATGACCATCCTCCTTGTAGCACCAGGTTTGGGGTCTCTTGCCTCAGAGTATAGGAGTCCATCGTCCCAATATACCTTATGGGCACCTGTAGCATTCCCTGCAGCCTCAGCAGCAGCCTGCTGTCTGAGGGGTTCAAGAGATGGGCAGTCTAACTGTGCCTGCCTCAAGTCTGCCCTGGAAGGTCCCCCTGTCCCAAGAAACTCAACCTGTTCAGGCTCAAGCTCTTCTAGGACAGTTCCTTCTGGGGTCTTGGGATCAGTCTCCTGAGAGAGCTGATCCTCCACCTGAGGCAGGGGGGAAGAGTCAACCCTACCCCTACTGCACTTTCTCTTGGGTAGTGTCTGGTCCATTCTTCCAGGGTCCAGCACTAGTTCAGCTGGGCATTTCTTGGCCTGTGACCTAGTCACAGCAAGGACATGTGCTGACAAACCTAACATTTCCACATGAGTCCTATACTCCACATCTGACCATAAGGAGGATTCCAAATCATTGCCCAAAAGACAGTCCACTGGGAGGTCTGAACTAACAACAACCCTTTTGAGGCCATTTACCCCTCCCCAGGAGAAATTAACAAGTGCCATACTATGGGAGGTAGTGGCATTGCTAGCATTGGTCACCAGGTAGTCTGAACCCAGTATTACCTGGTCAGGGTCCACAAAGTTTGGTGTCACCATAGTGACACTGGCACAAGTGTCCCTGTAGGCCTGAGCCATTTTTCCATTAATCAAAGGCGTTTGCCTGTACTTGCCCAGGGTACTGGGACTTATTGTAGGGGTCATATCCATGTCCCCAGTACAAACAAGAACAGCCTGAGTAGGTGTTCTGACTAAGTCAGAGCCCGCCTCAGTTCCCAGGGTTAACCCCACTATAGCCGTAGGAGGATTACTACCACTACTAACTGTACTAGGGGGTGTAGATGCCTTAGGGGCAGTAGTGGTAGGAGTTGGGCCTTTCTTGGTGCACTCACTAAACCAGTGAGTATTACTTTTACAGTATTGGCACCATGGTTTCTTCTGACCATTATTCTTCTTCTTTTGGGAATTCTGGGACCCACCCTCTTTAGATTGTTGGGGCCCTGTTGAAGACTTCTGGTCATTTTGTTTATTCTCATTACCCTTGGGATCTGCTTTCTTCTGGCCACCACCCTGGTTCTGGTTCTGCTGCTTGACCCTTGTCCAGACCCATCTGTCTGCCTTCTTTCCCAATTCTTGGGGAGAGGTCAGATCTGAGTCAATAAGGTGCTGATGCAACAACTGATTTTGACAATTACTTAAGATTTGTTCTCTCATAATTAGATTATACAATCCTGTGTAATCAGTAACTTTACTTCCCAGTAGCCAGCCTTCAAAAGCCTTAGTGGCACAATCAACAAAGTCAGCCCAATCTTGAGACTGAATTTTCTGGGTATCTCTGAACAGCAACCTGTACTGCTCAGTGGTTAAGCCAAACCCATCAAGCAGTGTATTCTTCAAGACTTGGTAATTGTTAGCATCCTCAGCTCTAGTAGTGAGGAGCTTATCTCTACCTTTACCTTCAAAGGAGAGCCACAATATAGCTGCCCACTGACTCTGGGGGATGCACTGGACAGTGCAGGCCCTCTCCAAAGCAGTCATCCATTTGTGGATGTCATCCCCTTGTTTAAAGGGGGGCACTATCTTACTCAGGTGTCTAGTATCAAAACTCCTGTCTTTATCCTTAGGGATATTGCTGCCACCAGTGGGGGCTACCCCACTCAACTGTTGCTCTCTAGCAAAGGCAAGCTTCTCCTTGGCAAGGGAAAGTTCTTCCCTCTGGATCCTCAGATTAGCCTGTTTCATCCTTGCTTCATGTTCTCTTTTCTGAGGGGAAGTCATTCTCCTCTGGGGAGAAGTCATTCTCCTCTGAGCAGAGGCATGAGAGTGCACAGATCTATTGGAGTCCCTAGAATGAGACCTGTCTCTTCTAACTCCAAAGTTAGGCCTGCTTAGGGTCAGTACTGGGGGTCCCCCAGATCCTTCCCTATGTAGGTCTAAGTTGGCCCTAGTAAGTCTGCTGACTAGCTCAGGACCATTGTCTGCCTCATCCCCAGAAATAACCTCTTCATCCTCTCCCTCCTCTACTTCCTCAGTTTCAGGGAGGTCAGGATCACCAAGGGTACCTTCTAAGGCTGGTATGCTCCCATCTGTATGAGTAGCTCTTCTAGCATCATAAGTCTCTAAGAGACCTAACAGAAAAGGAGTGGTAGGGTTAGAACCCTGTTTTAGTTTCCTGGAGGTACACAATTGTCTCATCTCCTGGAAGCTAAGGGCTGCATATCTGGAAGTGACCTGTGGAGGGTCAACAACTACAAGGGGAGTCTCTGAAGACTCTCCATGGGTAGACATGCTTCTAGTGTGGTGTAAGTGATGCACCTACCTACACTATGGGTTTACCTACTGATCCCTTGCTAAGAGTTGTAGTCAGGGTGTGCTAGGCCCTTTCTACTACAACAGCTGGTTCAGTAGAACTCAGAGTATTTCTAAGCTTGTTATATGTACCTAGGTACCTATGTGATTTTTCAAATGATATTTTCAAGATTATACGTGGTAAAACAACAGCAAGCTCAAATCCCAACCGCTGCACACCAATGTGAGAAGTTGGCCTGATATATGATGTTCACTAGTTCTAGTGATCACCTTGTATCAGTCCAAACAACCCTTATGGTGATTGGTTGTAAAGTCAACCGTATAGACCAGCTATCCTAGTAGCGTGGACAAAAGCAGTCTTTTAGGCTAATCTCTTTTGGCATGTGAAGCCAGCTGTTTTACCATAGTATAACCCCTTGAATACCAAATGAAAGGACACCACACAGGTTGTTATGAAAATAAACAGTCTATTTATTAATAACAACACCTCTGAACTCTTAATGAGATCAGAGGGCTAAGCACATGACAATACTAAAAAGGAAATACGAGTTCGCACAATATTTACACAAGTGCCTTAGGGGCACGACAAACCATATACTCAAAACAATGGAATGCGAGGAAAGAAAATACTGTAAGGAGATCCAGAGGCTGGAGGATCGGTGGGACTACGCTACAAACTAGGTAAGTAAGGAGCAGGAGGCCCATGGGACTCACGTGCAGAGTGGGAACTCTCACGCGGGATGCGTACCAACGTCTATGGATGCAACAGTTTACAAAGTTACGGATTCCGGACGAACCCGGCTGGATGGAGGGAAAACAGTGGAGCTGGACACTAGGATAGTGGACACAGACTTCAGGACCTAGAAGCTTTAGTTACCTAACCCACAGGCTGCGGGTGCATAGGGCTGAAGTAGTGTCGGGTTTGCTGCGTTGATCCCGGTGATGCCTGAAACAAGAAGTTGCTGGCAGGCAGCCAGATGGAGGAGTCCGGTGGTTCCAAGGATGGAATTAGGAAGAAGGAAGTCCTGAAAAGGAAGGGGACAGAGTCTTGGTCAGTAGCCAGTGACGGTGCTGGAACCAGGAGGGAACCAGGGGCTGTCGCCGCGTTCAGGTGAAGGAAGGGTCGCTTCTCTCTGTAGCTGCGCGGACCAGGAGCTGTTCTTCACGACCAGGCTGGAGGCACGAGCTGTCCCAAGTAGTCTGCTGCTGTTGGCGGTGTCGGATCGTCGATCTGGACAACAGGCCTTGGCTAATGCAAGCCACGCGGTGAAACAAAGATGGCGTCTTGAGTGGACCAGGAGGGTCCGGGGTGCTCCTCTTTTACAAGGAAGCAAGGGCCAGTCTGGGGGACCAGACCAGCAGTGTTGAAATCTTCGGGTCGTCGTCTCAGAGGGCACAAGCCAGCCGGCAAGTGACCAGACAACAGGAAGGGCAGCAACCAGGCAAAAGGGCCCCACGCAGATCACGGGGATGCTGGGGGGCTGGTCTTTGGTGCAGGAGCTGCGTCAGTGTGGGGCTTCTCAGTCCCCAATGCACTCACTTGAGGAACCCTCAGGGGTCGTGCAGGAAGCGCTGTGCAGGTTTCTTCAAGATGGCCGTCTCCACGTTGCTCGTCGCACCCACGGGTCCCAGCTGTGCTGTGGATGTGGGTAGAGGTCAGAGAGGTCAGAGAGGTCTGGAGGTCCGGGTCTTGTCGAGCTGGGTCGTCGGATTCCGGGATGCAAGGACTCTTCAGCAAACCGCACAGGAGCTTGATGGTGCCTGCGAAGCAGGATGGTCACTCCCTGTCCATAGGGGAGATTCTTCAGTCTCCTGAGGTTCAGGAGGTCGAAGGTCAAGAGTTTCTTCGTGGAAGGTTGTCAAGATTGATCTAATTTGGAATGGGACCAACTCCTACCTTTATCCGGCTAAAGGGGGCTGCACTACGACTAGGTCCCTCCCCTGGGTGGGACCAGGAAGGGGGGTGGCTACACCCCCTTTCCTTTGTCCAGTTTCCCGCCAGAGCTGGGGCTGGAGTGCCCCAGCAACTGGTTGGAACCGGTGTATGCACAGGGCACCTTGTGTGCCCCAGGCATGTCTCATTCCTTTCAGCCTGTAAATGTAAATGTACAGGAATTTATATAGCGCAAATCACCAAGCGGTTTCTAAGCGCTTGCTTAGGGAACCCGTCCTGGTATTCCCCTGTGAGATAACCCCGGCAGGGTCTCCGCAAGGTGAAAGCCAGGCATCCCGCCGCGAGGGGCCGTTGTGGAGATTAAGCAAGCTATTGCCCAGAGTCGCAGAGTGTGAACTCGTGAATCGAGTAGGCACCGGAGCGAGAATTGTCGAGTCCATGGACATTTTAGGACTCAGGACCCCACCGAGCCGGGAATTGAACCCTGGTCCCGGGCTGACCTCTGCTTCCAGGTCTGCCTCCTCTAACCAGTGAGCCCTACCTAATACACAAAATCCTGCCTGGGGTGGTGCTAGCACCTCCCAAGGCAGGAAACCCTTTGTCCAAGCCACCCTCGCTGGAAGGACTCCCAGCAGCAGGAGGTCAGACTTGTGTCTGTGGTGGCAGCATCCATTTTGTGATGCTGAGGCTCGAGTTAACTTTAACCGGGGTTCACAGTTCCATACATGTCGTGTCCCTCTAGAAGGGTGGAATGCTACCCCCGTCGCCAGAATTGGTGAGGGGGTAGTATTCCAAATCGTATGACACCTTACTCGACATGTTTTGATAATGTTATACCAGAGTTAGCATTTAACCGCGAGGTTGATAATGCACTTAAGAGTATATGGTATAGCGTTATCATGGAACAGCTATTAGGACTTGGTTCCGCAAGCTGCAAACGGGCTCCGCTCATGCCAGAGCACCATCTCACATAATTCCAAGCACTCTGCCTTCAGGATTGATAAGGCCTGCCATAGGAGTGACTGACAGGAATATATGTGTCCATTTTAGGGTTAGATATAGGAATACTATATCTAAAGCAAAGGGTGTTTACACCACCTTGCCCCAGCTGTTGTGCAGCCAGTTGTGTCCGATTTGGGTGGCCAGCCAGGGGTGGCATAATACATGCTGCAGCCCCTGGTAGGCCCTGGGTACACCTATGCCCTGGATACCTAAGGTATACTGTACAGGGACTGATAAGGTGGCCCAGTACCAATTGGTAAATGCACCTAGGGTACATGCTTGTCAATTTAGAGAGAGAACAGCTAGGCTGTGGGTCTGATTGGCAGGCCCACAGCCAGGGAAAGTCGTAAACCAGTGAAGCAAAAAGCAAAAATCTGGGTGATCATAGGATTGCAGACCCTACTCTCCTACACAAGGAAGAGTAGAAACGAGGACAGAACACGGAATGGTTACTAACATACCTCACCCACCTACTGTAGACTGCGGCCTGACCTATGCATCACTAACCATAGTTGCTCATGCCAGGGGGAACAACAGGGAGCAGCCTTTACACACTACCAGTAATTCAATGATTTGTGGAAGGATCAAAGTTTGGCGCCGCCACGAACAGCACCAGTACCCATGTGGAACCTGAATACAATGCTCACGCAACTCATGTCAGAAGAATTTAAACCCATTCACAAGGGGGAATTGAAGTATCTAACCATAAAAAACAAAGCATTCTTAATAGCCATCTAGTCGCTGCTCTGAGTCAACGAGCTGCAAGCACTGGCAATCCTAGAACGATACCTTAAAAAACACAAGGACAAAGTTGTCTTGAAAACTAATCCATAGTTCCTACCAAAAATGGTATCACCTTTGCACGTTAACCAGAGTATCCAACTGCCACTCTTCTTTCAGGACCAAAAGACACAAGCAGAGAAGGCACCTCATACATTGGACATGTAGAGAGCACTCATGTACTACCTACAAGAGACCAGTTTAGGAGGGGAACCAGTTCTTCGTCTCCTTTGTTATGGTTAGCAGCGATACACAAGTAATTAAAGGGACAGTTGCGCGATGGATAGAGGAGACTATCAAATATGCTATGCAAGGGCGGGGAAGGCCTTACTCACTTTTTACATGGCAGACTGTGAGAAAGTGGCTCTATCTATACTGGACCAGAGTAAGGTACAGTGTGTATAGAGTCCACAAACCCCAGAGGTATTACAAAAGTTAAAGCCAGGTGTGACCTTACTCTCTAAAGTGGTAGCTTGGTCGAGCAGTAAGGCAGTACCAGAGGACAGTGTAAAGCATTTGTTACACGCTCAGTCAGCAAAAGGTTTCACACACTCAAAGACTGAACCCCAGGCCAATTGTTTTTATATCAAAATATATAGTTGTTTTATTTCTAGAACCAACAGGCATCAAAAATATACTGCTTTCAATATGAGAGGTCTCAGATGAGTACTTTGCAGAAAGGCAATAAACTTTGTAAAGACAATAGCTACAGGGGTTGCAGTAGGCAACACAATTCTACACACAATTTAGCATTGAGCTCAATAGATTCCCTTATATAAAAACAGGTGATTACTTTGTAGATTACTTTGATAATTCCAGGACTGGCTCCTAGGTTCCGTCCTGGGGTCTAAGCTGGAAACAAAATTTTGCAAAAACGTTTTAGGTATTGTGGTGATTTGTCAGGAATAAAAAGCTATTTTAAAAGTTCACACTTAGAAACTTTTCAACAGAAATCTGGCAATGCTATCCAATGGGAGAAAATTCAGGTTGCAGGTAAAGTACGATCTCGTTACTTTTGTAAGGCAGTACTGGTCTCCTGGTCTTAACTCAAAACAGGTAAGTAATTACCTTTCAGTATTTCGTATGATTTTTCAAGAATATTTCTAGTTTTCAAAAAGTAGACACTTAGAAGAAATTTCATAGAAAAGCATGCAATGGATTCCTATGGAGAAAATACAAGTTACTAGTAAACCCGCTAGGGATTACTTTTGCATTTCAGCACTGGGCTACAAGGTACAGTACTGGCTCCTCTCCTGATCACAGGTGAGTATTTCGGAATTCGGATGACTTTATATGAATGTTTCAAGTTTTCCAAAGTAGACACTTAGAAGATTTTTCGAGTCAAACCAGTCAATGTTATTTTAAGGCAGGTAAGTGAGTTACCGGTTTCCTGGTGAGTACTCGACTGGTGAAGTTGTGGTTCTGGGCATAGACTCGTGGGTCCCCCAGGGTCAGGTAGGTACAGTTGGTTCACCCTCAGCGGCGCAGAGGCGGCCGGGTGCAGAGGTAGTTAGGCCCAATGTTATCCAATGGGGGACGGGGGGCCTCCGGTTGGTTGCTGCTGACTAGCAGGCCACGCGGCTGTGGGAGCTGGGCTCCTGGTCACTTGCTCAGGGCAAAGGGGGAAGCAGGATAGGACAAAGGTGGCTTGGCCAGCGGTACTCGGGCAGCTGGGTGCAGGGTGCTTTTGAGCTGTCGGGCGCTCAATGTTATCCAATGGAAAAGGTCAAAAGAGAACAAAGGCTGCAGGCTCGGAGCGGAGACTCTCCAGCACGTCGAGAGGTAAGTTGGGATCTTGGAGCACAGGTAGGTACGCCAAAGGGAGGCACAGCAGGGCTTTAGGGTGCAGGGGTGTCTTTGGGTGTTGGAAAAGCTTACCCTCAGCTGGTCGCAGTTGGGGGGGCCCCTGAGTCTGCAGGCGTCGTCTGGTGCGTCGAGGAGGGTCTTTGGGCACTGGACTTCGGGTCTCAGTAGCCGGGGGGACGTCCTGGTGGTGTTGGATCACTCTGGCAGTGGCCATGCTCGGCGGGTGCAGAGTGGGCTGGTCCGGAGCTTCCTGGCTGGCACCAGGGAGGGTTGTTGCAGCAGAGCCTCTGCTGATGGGAGTCCCAGTCTTTAAGAGCGTCAAGGCAGGCAGGTCCTCTGGGTGTCCCAAGGTTGCTGTCCGCAGGAGTCTCCAGGATTAGGCAGGAGCAGGTTCCAGGGTCGACAGGCCGGTAGGGCTGGGGCCAAGTCAGTTGTTGTCGTCCTGTTATTAGCAGCTGCGCGGCGGGTCTTCTTCTTGATCTTCTTTTGGTATCAGGATCTGAGGAAGGAAGGTTCAGGGATCCCCTAAATACTGAATTCAGGGGCGTTACAGGTAGGGCAAGGGCAGGGACCCCTAGCCTGCTCCTCTCCTGTGGGAGGGGGGACAGGAGCCTAGCTGGGATTGGGCAGGCCTCCCCATCTTCAAGATGGCCGGAGCCCGGGTTCGTGCTGTAGGAGAGTGGGGTCTGCAATCCTATGGTCACTCCAGGTTTTTCTTTTTGCTTCACTGGTTTACGACTTTCCCTGGCTGTGGGCCTGCTAATCAGACCCACAGCCTAGCTGTTCTCTCTCTAAATTGACATCCATGTACTTTAGGTGCATTTACCAATTGGTACTGGGCCACCTTATCAGTCCCTGTACCCAGGGCATAGGTGTACCCAGGGCCTACCAGGGGCTGAAGCATGTATTATGCCACCCCTGGCTGGCCATCTAAATCTGACACAACTGGCTGCATGACAGCTGGGGCAAGGTGGTGTAAACACCCTTTGCTGTAGATATAGTATACCTATATCTAACCCTAAAATGGACACATATATTCCTATCAGTCACTCCTATGGAAGGCCTTATCAATCCTGAAGGCAGAGTGCTTGGAATTATGTGAGATGGTGCTCTGGCATGAGCTGAGCCCGTTTGCAGCTTGCGGAACCAAGTCCTAATAGCTGTTCCATGATAACGCTTTACCATATACTCTTAAGTGCATTATCAACCTCGCGGTTAAATGCTAACTCTGGTATAACATTATCAAAACATGTCGAGTAAGGTGTCATATGATTTGGAATACTACCCCATCGCCAATTCTGGCGATGGGGGTAGCATTCCACCCTTCTAGAGGGATACGACATGTATGTAACTGTGAACCCCGGTTAAAGTTAACTCGAGCCTCAGCATCACAAAATGCATGCTGCCACCACAGACACGAGTCTGACCTCCTGCTGCTGGGAGTCCTTCCAGCAAAGATGGCTTTGACAAAGGGTTTCCTGCCTTGGGAGGTGCTAGCACCACCCCAGACAGGATTTTGTGTATTGAGGTAGGGAGGCCTGAAAGGAATGAGACATGCCTGGGGCACACAAGGTGCCCTGTGCATACACAGGTTCAAACCAGTTGCTGGGGCATCCCTGCCCCAGCTCTGGCGGGAAACCGGACAAAGGATAGGGGTTGTAGCCACCCCCTTCCTGGTCCCACTCAGGGGAGGGACCTAGTCAGTATTGCAGCCCCCTTTAGGAGAATAAAGGTAGGAGCTGGTCCCATTCCAAATTAGATTATCCTGAACTATTCAACAAGAAGAAACTCTGGCCTTCGATGTTCTGCTCCACAGAAGACTGAAGAATCTCCCTTGAGGATAAGGAGTGTCCACCCTGCAACTGCAGGCACCATCAAGCGGCTTCACTTTGTCGTCTTCCCTCGAGGATCCAGACTTCAGAGCCCGACGAGACCCGGATTCCCAGACCTCTCCGACCTCTACCTACATCTGCAGCAAAGCTGAGACCCGTGGGTGCGACGAGACACGTGGGACCGGCCATCTTGAACGAACCTGCACTTCGCTTCCAGCACGACTCCCGAGGTAAACTCGCCCAAGTGCTTTGGGGACTGAGAAGCCCCAGCCCCGAGCAGCCCCTGCACCGAAGATCAGCCCTCCAGCATCCACGAGATCTGCGTGGGGCCCTTCTGCTTGTTTGCTGCTCGACGCGTTGTCTGGTCACTTGCCGGCTGGCTAGTGGCCTCCTAGACGACGAACCTTTGAATCTTTTCTGCTGGTATGGTTGCTCCAGACTGGCCCTTGCTCCCTTCCAAAAGAGGGGCACCCCGGACTCTCCTAGTCCGCACCAGACGCTTTCTTCACTCACCGCGTGGGTTGCCTTTGCCAAGGCCTGTTGAGTCCAATCCCGGATCCGACACCGCCGACAGCGAGAGCCTGCGTGGGACAGCTCGTGCCTCCATCCTGGTCGTCGAAGACACCTCCTGGTCCACGTGGCTGCAGAGTCAAGCGTCCACTCTTCACCTGATCGCGACGACGACATCTGGTTCCTTTCTGGTTCCAGTCCAGTCACTGGCTAGTGACAGTGAACATTGTCCCCTCTGCTTTCAGGTCTCCCTCTTCAACAATCCACCCTTGGATTGCACCGGACATCTTCCTCCTGGTCGCCTGCAGCATCTTTTCTTTCAGGCTCCATTGACTTCAATGCGAGAACCCGACGCACTTTGACACCTATGCACTCGCGGCCCGTGGGTGAGGTAACAAGAGCATTTCAGTGCTCAAGGGTAGTTTAACTGTCCTAGTGTCCAGTTCCACAGTCGTTTTAGTCCTACCTAGTCAGGATTGTCCGTACTCACCTTTTTCTTGAACAGTACTGTCCATAGACGTTGTTACGCATCTCGCGTGTGAGTTTAGACTCTGCACACGCGTTCCATGGGCCTCCTATTACTTACCTGAAGTTAGTATAGCGTGGTCCCATCGATCCTACAGCCTCTGGACAGCTCCATTCCTTTTATCGACTCACATTCCACTTACTTAGTATATGGTTTGTCGTGCCCCTAGGGCACCATTGTAATTTCGTGCAACTTGTAGTATTTTTCGTAAGAGATTGTCATGTGCTTAGCCCTCTGACCTCATAAAGAGTTCAGAGGTGTTGTTATTAATAAATAGACTGTTTATTTTCATAACAACCTCTGTTGTGTCCTTTCATCTGGTATTCAAGGGGTTATATTGTGGTAAAACAGCTGGCTTCACATGCCAGAAGAGTTTAGCCTAAGACTGCTTTGTCCATGCTACCATTAGGATAGCTGGTCTATAAGGTTGACTTACAACCAATCACCATAAGGGTTGTTTGGACTGATACAAGGTGATCACTAGAACTAGTGAGCATCATATATCAGGCCAACTTCTCACACGTGCTTCACCTCGTCTCCCCCACCTGCGGGGTGGGGTTGGCACAGGCTGGCACCCCCCCCTTCCTGACGTAGTTTTTCCTGCCAGAGTGGGGGGGTCAGGACTGGTGGGGGCCAGTTGCTGGGTACAGCAAATGGTCTGGAGAAGCTCACAGAGGCGGCATGCCTTTGAAGCTTCCCCCTGCCCACCCTGGTGGAGGAGACCTAGCACCTTGCCCAGGATGTGCATTTCTGCAGGCCCAGGAGAGCGGGGGGCTCTCCACCCAGGGATTCAGCAACATGTCTGCTGTGTGGCAGTGTCACCTATGCAGGAGGGGGTCAAGGATGAACAAAAGGCGTGACCACTCGTGGAAGTTCGGTGGTGGTATTTTATTTCAATGCAAGGTAACACCAATCAAAAGTAAACAGTCCTCGTCTCTGGAGGGGTAGCAGTACTCAAAACAAACAGTCTCCGTCTCTGGAGGGCAAAAGCAACCAAACCAATAAAGACGTCTGGGTCTCAGTAGAAAGGATCCGAAGTCCTTCCCGGCTTCGGTGTCTTGACTTCAGTGTCCCACTTAGGCGATCAGCGTGAGGTCTCCAGCAAGGCCATATGAAAAAGAGAGGAAAGAAAAACCCCAAGGTTACTGTTGGGTCCTGGGTATGGAAGAGTGGGAACGGGGAGTGAGGAAATTATCAGGGACTACCACCAGTTCATCGGTCTGTATCCAATCGACAAATATTGTGAGCGTGCTCGGGGACGAGGGTACAAAAGTTAAAACAGACACACCCGGTCCCATGACCTCCCTCAAGCCTCCCCTACCCGTCCCACCCTCTGATAGAAACAATCCCCTTAACCGGCCCAGTACCTTGTCCAGCCACACTTCACCAGAAGTGCGGCGGGGCGGCTCGTGGTGACGGTGGCCTCCTGGCGGGTTGGTTCTGCTGGGCTGTTCGTCCTCTTTGCGGCGGTGCTTCTCCGCAAGAAGGCTGCTTGGCTCCGGCGTCTCCACTTGCGTTCTCTCTCCGGCTTTCGCGCTGTCTTCTTCCTGGAGGCGGACTTTGAGCGCCGCCTCGGTCCCGGATTGGTCGAATGCTGGTGACGTCACGCCGGACGGTTTCACCTCCGGGAAAGCCCAGGCAGCGTTAAAGGGACCGTATGCGTCCTGGACACGGGGCGGGAATGAATAGGGGTTAAAGTGCTCACCCTGCCCCAAGTCCTCGCCTGCCCCGGACCCTCGTGACAGGCAGCCTCTGCAGCCACTCAGCAGACGGCGGAGCAGTGTCCAATCTCGACGTCGAAGGTCTGCGAGACGACGGTGGAGGGGTATTTTGCGACCCCGAACGCCGCCGAGACGACGGAGATCTCATCCTCGTCGCCGAGGTGACGACGGCGGGGGGGTCTTGGCCCTCGACGTCGATCACCGAATCCGCGATGACTGAGGTGAACCTGCTCTCGTGTCGACGAAGGCAGAGGCTCTCTATCCCTCGACGCCGATCGTCACCGGGTTGATGACGGCGGAGGGGTGATGCTCCTCGACGCCGATCGTCGCCTATTTGACGACGGCGGAGGGGTGATGCTCCTAGACGCCGATCGTTGCCGGGTTGACGACGGCAGAGGGGTGATGCTCCTCGACGCCGATCGTTGCCGGGTTGACGACGGCGGAAGATCACGAATCTTCGACATCGACGACGTACCTGAATGATGACTCTTTCTCGACGGCGAGCCCGCTGTCGAAGGTCTTTTCTTGGATAAATTACCCACCGGTAGATATTTTTCAGCGCCGAGCCCCACGCTGAAGTTGAAGGACGTGAGGTCCTGCTTCTAGATGGAGATCTCGACCTCTTGGAGCCCTTCCTCACTGGCGACCATCCTCTAAGTGATTTATCTGCCAGGTCATACAGGTGAATCCTTTCCCTGTCCTTCAGAGTTCTCCTGGACAGGCTTTGGCAGTGAGGACAGGTTTTTGGATCATGATCCTCAGGGAGACAAAGAATACAGACCTCATGTGAGTCTGTCTTGGCCTTCTTTTTACCACAAGAAGGACAGGAGTCAAAAAGAGAAGGCATTTTATGGTGTTTAAAATGCCACAAACTGTCAAAAAAGACAGCACCTTACTGCAAAAGATGAAAAACGTCGAAGTAAGGTTTAAAAGTTGTGAAAAGTGAAAAGAAATTCTGACAAAAATCAGAAAGAAGTGGAGCTGTGTTGCCAGGATCCTTCCAGAAGAAGCCGGAAAGAACAACTGACCCAACTGTCACCCCTGAGGCATGATGGGAAGCTGGGGGTCATGAGTGCCTTAAAGGCCCGTTGTCCGTTTCTTTCTATGTTGCTATGAGTTAGCTTTTCAGTCTTTTTAGACTGTGATTTGCAAGGGCAACCTGGGAGCTGTATATGCTTTCAGTCCTGTATAGGATTTTCTGTTTGCTGTGCATTAAAACAGTTCAAAACATGTTTTATTGGTGTTTTTCCCTTTTCTAATGCATGTTTTTATCATTGTATGATGGGAAGTCCTTAAAGCATGATTCAGCTCTGATATGTACAAGGCTGCAGTTGCTTTTATATATATATATATATATATATATATATATATATATATATCTATCCCAACAAGGAGTGAAGCCTCTGGAAGATATATTCAGCGCGTCTTTTATTGAGATAACTTGCAAGCGGCTGGTCAAAGGCCAGGCATCAATTTTCATAGATCTGCCATATATATATATATATATGTATATATATATTTATATATATGTGGGGCACGTATATTATTGTGTTTCCGGGGTCCCGCGCATGGGCGGGAATATTGTAATGCCTATGACTTTGATGAGGATACCCCTGGAAGAGAACTACGATTACAGGTAAGTAACTAATCCTTCCGGTCGTCTTCGACGGCCTTCGGGCCTAACTAGGCCTCGACTCCAGCTCATGGAAAGGACGCCATTCAAAAAGTGTGCTCAATGTGGGTCGAAGTTTCCCCACACTGACCTTCATGAAGTGTGTAACCTTTGCCTCTCCCCGGAGCACAAGGCCAGAGACTGTTTCGCTTGTGCCTCTTTCCGCTCCAAGAAGACTATCCGGGACCGAAGAGCGAGGCGAACAATGGCTCGATCTTCAGCTTCGATTCCGGCCAACATCTTTGAGGAAGGCGTCAACGTTCCAGAACAACACGACGTCGACAGCAATTCTGAGGCAGAAGACTCCGAAGTCGAGCACATCACTCCAGTACAGCGGGTCGTAAGTAAGACCGTCTACCCCGACCCTTCCTCGACACACCCAAGGAAGGCCCCGGTCACACCCTCGCCCTCGGGCTCGGGTGCACACCGACATACTGCTTCTACTGCCCCACCTTCAGGCCCGGCTAAGAAGCTAATGAAGCCTTCAGGCGTTTCGGGCTCGAGTCCTCCTTCGCACAGTGCTGGCGCACACTTAACGGCACCGAAAAAGACAACTTCACCGGCCACGCCGACATCCAAACCATTGGCGCCAAAAAATACCACTACTCCTTCGGCACCGAAACCCAGGTCGGAACCAAGCAAACCCGCTTCGGATTCGAAAAAAACCACCGGAACCAAAAAACCATCGGATCCAAAAAACATACCGGAGACGAAAAAGACTCCTGCTTCTCCGGTTAAAGACATTGCCAAAAAACCTAAACAAACCGCTTCTGTGCCAAAACCTTCCTCTGCACCAAAAGATCGGCCTCCTGCAGAGGACTTACTTTATCCAGACCCTGCTCAAAAGACTCTAGCTAAAGATCCAATCACTGGACAGCTGATTTTGGCTTCAAAAAAGCGACCATTGGACACACCAGCTCCAGCTCTGCATTCAAAGAAAGACATGGCTACCTCTCCCTTAAGACTGCTTTCCCCTTATCTTTCACCTGTACCATCACAACATCCTCCCATACCACAACATTCACCAGCATCCTCTATCATACCAGACGATGACAACTGGGACGATAGCTCTGATGACATGGGGGGGTAACATGCCTGATCCAGCTACTCCTACAGGATCACCTGACCCGTGGGATGATTATAACACCACAGATGTCCCAAATGTCCCTCAGGATGACATATACCCCTCAAGGCCTTCCCCACCAGAAGACACTATGGGTTTCAATCAATTAATTCACAGGGCTGCGCAATATCATGGGGTCGACCTGCATACAGACCCTGTAGATGAAGACTTCTTAATGGATACCTTTGATAGTGCACAAAGGTCCTCATCCATTTTACCAATGCTTAAAGGAGTGATTAAGCATACTCCTGACGTCTTCAAAAACCCAGTCAGAACTCTGGTCATTAACCCTCGCATAGAGAACAAATATAAAGCTGCTCCCTCAGACCCAGCATATATTAAAGGTCCTGTACCTCTAGACTCACTTGTAGTTTCCAATGCACGCAAGAGAGCAAACTCACAAACATCAGGTGAAGCTCCACCACCAGATAAAGAGTCTAAGCTACTTGACGCATCAGGGAATAGAACGGCGTCTCAAGCAGCAAACATGTGGCATATCGCCAATACACAGGCATTATTAGCCAGATATGACATGGCACATTATGACGAATTAGAATCATTAATGAGGCACCTCCCTGATAAGTACAAATATAGAGCAAATGAACTTAACCAAGAGGGGAAAAACATTACAAACACCTCTATTCGGTGTGCACTGGATGCAGCAGATACTGCCTCTAGGGCAGTTAACACCAGCGTCCTATTACGTAGACATGCCCCGCTACGCATATCAGGGTTCAAACCTGAAGTACAAAGTGCCATTCTTAATCAACCCTTTGATGAGCAACACCTATTCAGACCTAACGTAGATGTATCACTTGAAATAATGAAAAAAGATACAGATACCGCCAAATCTATGGGAACCCTTCAGTCGCAGGCGTCCAGACTTTTATTTCGTCGCTTATCCTATCGAGGTGCCACCAGAGGATACTCTTTGGACTCAGCTTCTACCTCGTACAAAGCCCCTACACAGGCCACTTACAGCAATGGCTACCAAAGGGGTGGTTACAGGGGTAACAATAACAAAGGCAGAGGTAAAAAACTCCCGCTCTACCCCTGCCCAATGACACACTTCCCCTTCCCCCGTCCCATTCCACTCCTGTCGGGGGAAGACTTCAACAATACCTGCCAGCTTGGGAAAACATCACATCAGACAGGTGGATGCTCCAAATAATTCAGGCAGGTTACTGTCTAGAACTAACATCCACCCCCCAAACATACCACCCAAGCAACGTCCAATGTCACAACAACATTTAACACTGCTCAGACAGGAGGTAATATCTCTCCTGCAGAAAAATGCAACAGAAATAGTTCCAGAGCATTAGAAAAACAAAGGAGTATACTCCCTATATTTCCTAATACCAAAGAAGGACGGTTTTTTAAAACCCATCCTAGACCTCAGGCCTCTAAACATTTACATACAGTCGGACCATTTTCACATGGTCACACTCCAACAAGTCCTTCCACCTCTGGTACTAAACGACTTCCTGGTCACCCTAGATCTCAAGGACGCCTACTTCCATATTCCCATCCACACAGCACACAAAAAATATCTCATATTTGTGCTAGTCGGGCAGCACTACCAGTTCAAAGTGCTCCCATTCGGAGTCACAACAGCGCCAAGGGTGTTCACCAAATGCCTAGCAGTAGTAGCAGCACACTTAAGAAGACAACATATTCTTGTCTTCCCATATCTAGACTGGCTCATAAAAGCCAGCTCATACAGCCAAATGTGTACAACACACTCATGCTACTATTCAACTGCTTCACGACTTGGGATTCATAGTAAATCGCACCAAATCGCATCTGCAACCCTCGCACATACAACAGTATCTCGGCGCTACAATAAACACCCAACTAACACTATCTTATCCCTCTCCAGCCAGGATAACAAGTGTACAAACTCTCCTAACAAAATTCAAACCGCAACACTCGCTACCAGCTCGAGTTTTAATGCAGCTCATAGGAATGATGGCATCTTGCTTTTTTGTAGTACCTCACGCAAGACTGCAAATGCATCCACTTCAAGAGTGCTTAGCACGCCAATGGAACCAGACTCGAGGTCAACTAACAGACCTAGTGTTGGTAGACGGTCGGACTCATTGTTCTCTGCAATGGTGGAACACCAAAAACCTTTCCAAAGGGCGACCGTTTCTAGAGCCCGTTCCTCAAATAAAAGGGTAAATGTGCTCTCAAGGGAATTTGTTTGGGCAAAATTTAGTGAATTGCAAACTTATTTAGTAGGATTAGTTAATATATCCCATGTGAAATCAAATCATCAATATTGAATCAGACAAACGATATATATATAACACATGAAACATAAAACATAAACACAAAGGTGTAATGAAAAAGCGTTTTATCAAAATCAATGGTCAAAGAAATATAATATACAGGTAAGGTTCATTCAAAAATGTTTAGGTTTTGGAGGTATACAAACAAATTAATTGAAACAAAGACTCAACAAAACCTAAATACACCTATCTAAAATCAATATGAAACAAAACAAGATAAAGATGAGGTGAAAGTCGACGTTTCGGTCTCTTAGAAGCTACTTGAGGAGACCATCTTCAGGACAGAAGTCATATATATACTGTATAAAAAGACCAGCGTAATCTGAAAATAAAAATATTTACAGTTACACATCATATTGACTATATACAAATTGATAACACCTTTGTGAACAAACAAACAGTTCAATACTGACTCATGACAGAACTATCACAAACATCAAAACATACATATTGCATCGACTGTATTATGCAAATACTATTTCAACCTGTTAGGGCACACCTTAACCTTATAATTCTATCACATCCTTAAGGCAATTTCCATTTGTCTAGGGGAATGTGTAGTCAATCATAGAATGACAATACTTTCTGTTTACTAGGCAAATCTTCAGCATTTTTCTGTTTTACACACAATTTGACTCCACGCATTTACAGAAAGAGCCTTATCACAGTCATTGTCTTATTGGCATATTACATCCAACATTGTGACCCACGACCTGTTGGTATATCTACAGGTGAAAAAATTACTGGGAGGCCAACGAGTGAATCAATGTGTTAGTCTTTGGAAAGAAGTTGATTTACCTCATTCAATTTAGGAACGCTTTCTCTTGGCAAAGTCGCGCCTAGCGCAGAGAGGACGGTCGAAGTAGTACCGCTCCTGAAGGAACAAGAGTAATGAAGTTCACAACTTATTTTGATTACTAAAGTTTTGGTCCCAAACCCAATCAGAGGCCTACTTCTAGTACAATTACATTCACCGAAAGTTATCAGTACTCGCGGTTTTTTTTTAAGCTAAAACATACCTATTTATTCTGATAGAGTAGATTTGTGCAGTATGTCCGGTGAGTCTGGTTGAATATGTTAAAAAGCCTCCTCACGACGAGTGAATCAAGGTAAGCAACGGGCATCTATAATAAAATTGTATACAGGTGGACATTTTTAGGCATACAAAAATTGCCTGACCAGAAATTAAACGCACAAGGGTTTTAATCATAACGTACCAAGCGCTACAAGGCATGGATCAATCCAGTTGTAATGGGCTGTCTTCAGCAAGTACCAGCGGACTAACGGTCGTATTACCGCAGAGAGTTACACCGTAGTCCCAGCAAAAAGTCACGGGCACAGAGATTCAGGACTGATTTTTAATCTGCAAACAGACAGACAAGCAGAATCATTTGGCAGTCTATAGCACTCGGGACGACCCAGCAAAACAACCCGCTAGACATGTGGTCTCAAAGTACTAACGCCCAGGTAGCTTACCTGGAGGGTTAGAGCACAGCGGTCTTAAGGAGTAATTTATTTTTCTATGCAGACACGCGATTTCAACGGAGTCACAGCCAAAGTCACGGACCCGGTGGTTTCAGAAGTGATGTACACTCTGCAAGTATAGAGATAAACCACATTGGTTAGGCGTCCGCCGTACACACAAGTTGGGAAGTCGCTAGCCCCAGCCTATACACGTCCGGACAGCTTACCTGTAGTATCTACGCCAAGGGTCATAGAACGAGGGTCGAGTGCAGCAAGTAAGCGCTCGCCTCCCTTCATTCTTTTTAAAGCCGATGCGGAAAGCAAAAACGGACTGTCGTAGGACCGCTTCATAACAATCAAGTTACGAAGCCAATATTTCAAGTTATATTCATTATCCACTGCACGGGCGTGCAATCCCAATGCGTCCCTTCATATAGACACGCGCCGAATTTCGCAGGACAATTAAACTTAATTCGACTTGACTCAAATAAGTTTCGGACTAGTGCACTTGGTGACGCCATTTTGGATTGGGTTAATATGCGTTTCACCCGTGTTCGCGTCATAGATAGGTTAATATTGACTCGCCTTTTCAGACAGAGGTATATTTGTATGAGATAAATCAACTTACTCAACTTCACGCCATTGATTCAATCCACTAGTTGAAAAACAGTCATGTTTAGCACTTGCATATACACATTTCTTTAAGCGAAGAATAACATTATTCAGATATTGCCTATACATATCAGATGGTTCACAAACATCAAGTGTATCATAAGGCAACATAGTCTCAAATTCATGGTAATGAGTGTAGACATGTAATTTAAGTATGCAGTTCATAGACCATAATGTGAACATCATCTAGGATGTGAACATAATCTAGGATTAGCAGACATGTGCGGAGACCCCTTGTCCTAAAAGGCTAAATTATGGGGTCAATTTAAGTAATGCATGCAAGCGCATGCCACTCACTTGCCGAATTTAGGCCAAATTTAACAGTGTTAGTCAGGCAGATAAGTTTACCCTCCCTCAAGGAGAGGACTTTATCAACATTATTCTGGCGTTTATTCGGTTTGATGACCTCAAGGACCCACCATATCATTTCAGTCTCTTTGTGACCTAATCGGATATAGTGATCAACAAGGGGTGCATTCTCCTTTTTGCACCTAATGCGCGATTGGTGTTGCAGTATCCTTTTCTTGACAGGTTGGATCGTTTTGCCCAAATAATGTAGCAAGCATGGGCATTGGATGCAGTACACAACATTTGATGTGTTGCAATTAGAAAAGGTCTTAGCTGTAAATGTGAAATTATTGATCGTGCAGGTCTTTACAGTCTTTGTAGTCGCGCACGCCGCACAGTTATTACATTTGTGATGGCCTATGAGCGGAGTGATTTGCTTCATGCCATCCACCATATTGGCCGTGGACGTGTCTTGATAGGCATGAATCAGCCTATCCTGCAGGTTCGTGCCCCTTTTGAAAGCAAACAGAGGTTTTTGCATGAATTCTGGGATTGCTTGCAATAATTTCCATTGTCTGGATATAATTTGTTTAATCGCGTTTGACTGAGTGCCAAAGGTGGATACACATACGATGTTCGGTTTGCTCTTACGTTCTTTAGTAATAAGTAAGGCTTCACGATCATTATACCAGGCCCTCTTCATGGATTTTCTGAGGAGTCTGGACGGATAGCCTCGGCTCTGTAGCTTGTCCTTGAGTTTTTTGGCCTCACAAAAATAATCATCCTTAAACGTACAATTACGGCGGAGGCGGAGGAACTGCCCAAACGGCAGTCCATCCTTCAACGCCTGAGGGTGATGGCTCGTGTAACGTAAGAGGGTGTTTCTGGCTGTCTTTTTAGTAAATAATGTTGTGTATAGATGATGTTCAGAGTCTACTTTAATATTGATGTCAAGGAAAGGCATCTCAATGGTGCTGTGGTCAATTGTGAACTGCAAATTAATGTTCCTAGTGTTCAACCATAGATGAAATTCAATAAGGGTGTCAACAGAACCATGCCAGACCATGAACACATCATCTATATAGCGTAGCCACTTATAGATGTTGGAGGTGAATGGGTTAGTAGGCTGCCATATAAATTCATCTTCAAAGCAAGCCACGTAGATATTAGCTATGTCCGGGGCAAAAATTGCCCCCATTGCTACGCCCTTCTGTTTCTGGTAGAAGGTGTTCTGATAGAGAAAGAAATTCTCACATAAAGGAATTCTGACACATTCCAGTATGAATGATGTAGGAACAGCATGAGGTCTTGATCGTGATTCCAAAAGTGTGTTTAAAATATTCAATACCTCCATTTGGGGAATGTTTGTATACAAACTCTCTATGTCCATAGAGACCAGTATATCAGTATTTGGATCAAAGTGGAATTTCTCAATTTCATTAATTACAGCCGTTGTGTCTCTAATATAAGTAGAGCGCTCGATTGCAAAAGGCCTAATAAAGCAATCGGAATACTGAGCAAGGGGCTTTAGAATTGAATTACACCCCGGTGCCTCTTTTTCATTGAGCCACCCTCCTTCGAGACCTGACTTGCTTAAGTCAGGTCTCGAAGGAGGGTGGCTCAATGAAAAAGAGGCAACATTCTTAGTAAATAAGACACCCACGGTTCCTGTGATTTATATGCTTCCGAAAGTGCATAAGGATATGCACAATCCACCAGGGCGCCCGATCGTATCGGGGTGTAATTCAATTCTAAAGCCCCTTGCTCAGTATTCCGATTGCTTTATTAGGCCTTTTGCAATCGAGCGCTCTACTTATATTAGAGACACGACGGCTGTAATTAATGAAATTGAGAAATTCCACTTTGATCCAAATACTGATATACTGGTCTCTATGGACATAGAGAGTTTGTATACAAACATTCCCCAAATGGAGGTATTGGATATTTTAAACACACTTTTGGAATCACGATCAAGACCTCATGCTGTTCCTACATCATTCATACTGGAATGTGTCAGAATTCCTTTATGTGAGAATTTCTTTCTCTATCAGAACACCTTCTACCAGCAACAGAAGGGCGTAGCAATGGGGGCAATTTTTGCCCCGGACATAGCTAATATCTACGTGGCTTGCTTTGAAGATGAATTTATATGGCAGCCTACTAACCCATTCACCTCCAACATCTATAAGTGGCTACGCTATATAGATGATGTGTTCATGGTCTGGCATGGTTCTGTTGACACCCTTATTGAATTTCATCTATGGTTGAACACTAGGAACATTAATTTGCAGTTCACAATTGACCACAGCACCATTGAGATGCCTTTCCTTGACATCAATATTAAAGTAGACTCTGAACATCATCTATACACAACATTATTTACTAAAAAGACAGCCAGAAACACCCTCTTACGTTACACGAGCCATCACCCTCAGGCGTTGAAGGATGGACTGCCGTTTGGGCAGTTCCTCCGCCTCCGCCGTAATTGTACGTTTAAGGATGATTATTTTTGTGAGGCCAAAAAACTCAAGGACAAGCTACAGAGCCGAGGCTATCCGTCCAGACTCCTCAGAAAATCCATGAAGAGGGCCTGGTATAATGATCGTGAAGCCTTACTTATTACTAAAGAACGTAAGAGCAAACCGAACATCGTATGTGTATCCACCTTTGGCACTCAGTCAAACGCGATTAAACAAATTATATCCAGACAATGGAAATTATTGCAAGCAATCCCAGAATTCATGCAAAAACCTCTGTTTGCTTTCAAAAGGGGCACGAACCTGCAGGATAGGCTGATTCATGCCTATCAAGACACGTCCACGGCCAATATGGTGGATGGCATGAAGCAAATCACTCCGCTCATAGGCCATCACAAATGTAATAACTGTGCGGCGTGCGCGACTACAAAGACTGTAAAGACCTGCACGATCAATAATTTCACATTTACAGCTAAGACCTTTTCTAATTGCAACACATCAAATGTTGTGTACTGCATCCAATGCCCATGCTTGCTACATTATTTGGGCAAAACGATCCAACCTGTCAAGAAAAGGATACTGCAACACCAATCGCGCATTAGGTGCAAAAAGGAGAATGCACCCCTTGTTGATCACTATATCCGATTAGGTCACAAAGAGACTGAAATGATATGGTGGGTCCTTGAGGTCATCAAACCGAATAAACGCCAGAATAATGTTGATAAAGTCCTCTCCTTGAGGGAGGGTAAACTTATCTGCCTGACTAACACTGTTAAATTTGGCCTAAATTCGGCAAGTGAGTGGCATGCGCTTGCATGCATTACTTAAATTGACCCCATAATTTAGCCTTTTAGGACAAGGGGTCTCCGCACATGTTGTCTGCTAATCCTAGATTATGTTCACATCCTAGATGATGTTCACATTATGGTCTATGAACTGCATACTTAAATTACATGTCTACACTCATTACCATGAATTTGAGACTATGTTGCCTTATGATACACTTGATGTTTGTGAACCATCTGATATGTATAGGCAATATCTGAATAATGTTATTCTTCGCTTAAAGAAATGTGTATATGCAAGTGCTAAACATGACTCTGTTTTTCAACTAGTGGATTGAATCAATGGCGTGAAGTTGAGTAAGTTGATTTATCTCATACAAATATACCTCTGTCTGAAAAGGCGAGTCAATACTAACCTATCTATGACGCGAACACGGGTGAAACGCATATTAACCCAATCCAAAATGGCGTCACCAAGTGCACTAGTCCGAAACTTATTTGAGTCAAGTCGAATTAAGTTTAATTGTCCTGCGAAATTCGGCGCGTGTCTATATGAAGGGACGCATTGGGATTGCACGCCCGTGCAGTGGATAATGAATATAACTTGAAATATTGGCGTCGTAACTTGATTGTTATGAAGCGGTCCTACGACAGTCCGTTTTTGCTTTCCGCATCTGCTTTAAAAAGAATGAAGGGAGGCGAGCGCTTACTTGCTGCACTCGACCCTCGTTCTATGACCCTTGGCGTAGATACTACAGGTAAGCTGTCCGGACGTGTATAGGCTGGGGCTAGCGACTTCCCAACTTGTGTGTACGGCGGACGCCTAACCAATGTGGTTTATCTCTATACTTGCAGAGTGTACATCACTTCTGAAACCACCGGGTCCGTGACTTTGGCTGTGACTCCGTTGAAATCGCGTGTCTGCATAGAAAAATAAATTACTCCTTAAGACCGCTGTGCTCTAACCCTCCAGGTAAGCTACCTGGGCGTTAGTACTTTGAGACCACATGTCTAGCGGGTTGTTTTGCTGGGTCGTCCCGAGTGCTATAGACTGCCAAATGATTCTGCTTGTCTGTCTGTTTGCAGATTAAAAATCAGTCCTGAATCTCTGTGCCCGTGACTTTTTGCTGGGACTACGGTGTAACTCTCTGCGGTAATACGACCGTTAGTCCGCTGGTACTTGCTGAAGACAGCCCATTACAACTGGATTGATCCATGCCTTGTAGCGCTTGGTACGTTATGATTAAAACCCTTGTGCGTTTAATTTCTGGTCATGCAATTTTTGTATGCCTAAAAATGTCCACCTGTATACAATTTTATTATAGATGCCCGTTGCTTACCTTGATTCACTCGTCGTGAGGAGGCTTTTTAACATATTCAACCAGACTCACCGGACATACTGCACAAATCTACTCTATCAGAATAAATAGGTATGTTTTAGCTTCAAAAAAAACCGCGAGTACTGATAACTTTCGGTGAATGTAATTGTACTAGAAGTAGGCCTCTGATTGGGTTTGGGACCAAAACTTTAGTAATCAAAATAAGTTGTGAACTTCATTACTCTTGTTCCTTCAGGAGCGGTACTACTTCGACCGTCCTCTCTGCGCTAGGCGCGACTTTGCCAAGAGAAAGCGTTCCTAAATTGAATGAGGTAAATCAACTTCTTTCCAAAGACTAACACATTGATTCACTCGTTGGCCTCCCAGTAATTTTTTCACCTGTAGATATACCAACAGGTCGTGGGTCACAATGTTGGATGTAATATGCCAATAAGACAATGACTGTGATAAGGCTCTTTCTGTAAATGCGTGGAGTCAAATTGTGTGTAAAACAGAAAAATGCTGAAGATTTGCCTAGTAAACAGAAAGTATTGTCATTCTATGATTGACTACACATTCCCCATGACAAATGGAAATTGCCTTAAGGATGTGATAGAATTATAAGGTTAAGGTGTGCCCTAACAGGTTGAAATAGTATTTGCATAATACAGTCGATGCAATATGTATGTTTTGATGTTTGTGATAGTTCTGTCATGAGTCAGTATTGAACTGTTTGTTTGTTCACAAAGGTGTTATCAATTTGTATATAGTCAATATGATGTGTAACTGTAAATATTTTTATTTTCAGATTACGCTGGTCTTTTTATACAGTATATATATGACTTCTGTCCTGAAGATGGTCTCCTCAAGTAGCTTCTAAGAGACCGAAACGTCGACTTTCACCTCATCTTTATCTTGTTTTGTTTCATATTGATTTTAGATAGGTGTATTTAGGTTTTGTTGAGTCTTTGTTTCAATTAATTTGTTTGTATACCTCCAAAACCTAAACATTTTTGAATGAACCTTACCTGTATATTATATTTCTTTGACCATTGATTTTGATAAAACGCTTTTTCATTACACCTTTGTGTTTATGTTTTATGTTTCATGTGTTATATATATATCGTTTGTCTGATTCAATATTGATGATTTGATTTCACATGGGATATATTAACTAATCCTACTAAATAAGTTTGCAATTCACTAAATTTTGCCCAAACAAATTCCCTTGAGAGCACATTTACCCTTTTATCTAATTACCCAAGCCCTCAAGGGTTGATTGGGTTGCTCACTGTTTGTTTATCGTTCCTCAAATAGTCATGACAGCGGACGCATCTCTCTCCGGCTGGCGAGCTCACCTACTGCATCACACCATGCAAGGCAGGTGGACACCGCAACAGAAGTTACTCCACATCAATCATTTGGAGTTGCTAGCTGTGTTTCTAGCCCTAAAAGCATTTCAAATGCAAGTGTCAGGCAAAGCTGTCTTAGTCCACACAGACAATATGACAGCTATGTACTACATAAACAAACAAGGGGGAACACACTCTGCAGCTCTCTGTTAGCACAGCAGATATGGAGATGGGCTATACCACTAAAGATCTTCCTCTTAGCCCAACACATACCAGGAGTACAAAACACTATGGCAGATCTGTTAAGTCGACAAACACAGCAGATCCACGAGTGGGAACTTCATCCGCAAGTTCTTCATCCGTTCTTTCAAATGTGGGGACAACCTCAGATAGACCTCTTTGCCACCCACGAAAACGCAAAATGTCCAAGCTTTGCCGCCAGATACCCACACCCATTGTCCAAAGGCAATGGGATATGGATGAACTGGTCAAAACTATTTGCGTACGCTTTTCTTTCTCTCCCACTACTTCCGTTAGTGGTACTCAAACTACAACAACATTCCCTGACGCTCATTTTAGTCGCTCCAACTTGGGCCAGACAACCGTGGTACACCACGCTGTTGCAGATGTCTGTAGTACCACACCAAAAACTAAACCTATCTCCACGCCTATTAACACAGAACCATGGAGAGATCAGACACCCGGACCCAGCTCAGCTCAACCTAGCGATCTGGCTCCTGAGGTCATAGTTTGGTTACCTCAACCTTCCTCCAGAATGCATGAACATTATTAAAGAAGCTAGACGTCCCACTACTAGAGCATGTTAAGCTGCTAAGTGGAAACGCGTTGTCATATACTGCCAAAACAACCAAATAAATCCCTTAGATGTATCTATTCAACACATCATAGGATATCTATTACACCTTCAAAAGTGTAATTTAGCCTATACGTCTATCAGACTACATCTTGCTGCCATTGCAGCATACTTACAAAATAGACAACATCTATCTCTTTTTAGAGTACCAGCTATAAAAGCTTTCATGGAAGGCCTTAAAAGAATAATTACTCCCAGAACGCCACCTGCACCAGTGTGGAACTTAAACATTGTTCTTACTAGATTAATGGGTCCTCCCTTTGAACCATTACATAAATGTAAATTGCAATTCCTAACCTGGAAAGTAGCTTTCCTAGTAGCAATTACTTCTCTCAGAAGGGTTAGTGAACTACAAGCATTTACCGTTCAAGAACCTTTTCTGCAAATGCATCATAACAAAGTGGTTCTTCGTACTAATCCTCAATTCCTTCCTAAAGTCATTTCACCATTCCATCTAAATCAATCAGTTGAGCTGCCCGTATTTTTCTCACAGCCTCAAACAGTCGCAGAAAGAGCTCTACACACCATAGATGTCAAGAGAGCATTACTGTACTATATCGAAAGGACACAAACTTTTCGTAAAACAAAACAACTTTTTGTGTCTTTTTCACCGCCACATAAAGGCAACCCCATATCAAAAATCAGAGATCGCTAGGTGGATTGTTAAATGCATATAAATGTTACCAGAAAGCCAAACGTACGTTAACAATTCCTCCAAAAGCCCATTCAACAAGGAAGATAGGGGCTTCAATGGCATTCTTGGGGAACATTCCCCTATATGACATATGCAGAGCAGCTACATGGCTTACACCGCACACATTCACAAAGCATTACTGTGTATATGTGCAAACTAAAGAACAAGCCACTGTGGGCCAGGCTGTAATAAAAACACAGTTTCAAACAACTGCAACAGATACAGGTGGTCGCCGCTAGGTGTGGGTACTGCTATACAATCTATGCATAGTGTGTAATCTGCAGCTCAAATGCCTCGAACGGAAAATGCTACTTACCAGTATGCATCTGTTCTTGGCATGTAGAGCTGCAGAGTTACACACGCCCACCCGCCTCCCTGGCTATCTCTATCTGTTCCAGTATTATCTTAATTAGATACAAATCACATGGACATCACTACCTCTTGTACAGCTCCATCACTTCCCTAATGGCGAAAAACAATCTCGGGATGGAGCCGATGCCCATGCGCAGTATCATCCAAAGGAGGAGTCACCTATCCCTTGACTTCCAAAGACTTTTCTACAACAAAACAAACTGCAAACATCCGGGCCCAACACTAGGTGGCCATCTATGCATAGTGTGTAACTCTGCAGCTCTACATGCCAAGAACAGATGCATACTGGTAAGTAGCATTTTCCTTTCTCAGCTGTCAGTCATATAAAAATAGAAGTTGGAGTTTGAGTTGTACATATAACAAAGTGTTTGGGTAGAGGGGAGGGATGGTTACGGTGTTGTCCGTCCAGTCTCTGCAACTACAGTTGTACTTTGCTTCTCTCATTTGGGCTTGCCCTTTGCTTCACAGCTTGTCCGTATGGTGAACGCCCTCCAGCAACAGCAGCAGAGACAGCCCAGCATGAAGCACTCCCCTTCTCACCCAGTAGGCCCTAAGCCGCACATGGACTCAGGGCTCACCGACCTTCAGGCCAAAGGGCCGATGTCTGGGTTTGGATCTGGTCAGTATTACAGTCACCTAATTGCAGTTGTATTGTCTGTCTTTTAACTTAGTTATTGGATGTGCAGAGTTTGTGTAGTGAAACGTTTTGTAAGCGATTTATTTCTGGAGAAACACTGATGCTACAAGTTGCATTTCGAGGTACACAAGTGAGGCTTTGCAACTCGTTCCTCTGGGTGAAAAGAGTTGCATCAGCAGAGCTGTGTGTGGGTGGTAAGCTTACGTGCCTTGGCAGAGCTCTGTAGGGGATTCAGTGGAGCAAGATCAAGGTTGCTGAAGGCTAGGATGGAGGTGTATTGGCAACACTGTGTACCCCAGTACAACTGTAACTTGAAGTCTGCACTCTAGGATTGACCAATTAAACTGGACTCTGCATGCTGCTTTCTAAGTCATTTAAATAGAATCTTTTGTTAGCAGTGGTAGACTCAAACTTTTTCACAAGTTTGCACCACGCCCGACTAAGAATAGTTTAATGGTTTAATTAATGTTGTCAAAATCAGTGTGCATTATTTACCAATAAGACATTTCTAAGTAACCCCAGATTGCAACCCAAGTTCTGCGTTGAAACCCATGGGCAAATCACAGGTCTGTGCATTAAACACAGTATTCCTACAGTGATCAGGCTCCTATAGTCTTTGCAGCTGCACACTAAAAAGCTTCTTTTGTGACAGAAATCAGTTTATTACAAGAAAGAGAATATCTTTACTGCTTTCATATCCATATCTCTCTGATTTACAGCTTTGAACATTCAATTATTCCAACTGTATTCGGAGGGCATTCTTCAACAGCAAAGCACAAGTAAAAATATGTGCCGTGACCTAGCATATCACGGAGTAAATTGGCCTATTAAAAAAGATACTGGTTACCAGGAAATAAACGTCTCTTGCATCTGCGCCATTGGTAGGAATTGGGATGTTAAAATGTGATGTTAGCAGGTGTGTAGCAGTTAAAGCCAGCCAAAAGAAGCTTGGCTTGACCTACTTTCAGCCTCCTGACCAGTTAGTGTTCTCTCATCCATACCAAAATGTCTTTACATTGTTTGAGATCTTTCTTTTTTTTAGTACTGTGGCTGCAATATGTTATTAATTCTTAGGAAAATATTTCTCTCCGCTGTGCAATATCCCTCTTCGCCTGGAAGGAGCTCTTGAAAGTGGAGAATATTTACAATTGTTACTTTGAGAAGGATAGCCATGCATATGATCCTTCTCAGAGTCACAAGGTTAGACAATCCCAACCATGACATTTTAGTAGTGAATACGAAAATGTAACTATACTTGGAGTGGCATGATACAAATAAGTAGATTGCTTATTTTCTAGAGAGAAAGATTCTTGAAAGTCACTCTTTTGAGTTACCTAACCTTTTAAACTCATCCTATCCCCTGGCCTCTTATCTTTATCTCACTTATCACCTGTCCTTTTATTTACAGTGGTCACCTGTCCTTAATCTGAGCTGTTGGGGGAATGTGACTTAAAAGTTTACGTTTGCATTTAGGTATTGTTTGGCCAGTGTCTTGAACTACTTGTTGCTCTTGGTGATTTGTTGCATTGGAAACCTGCCTGCCTCATAGATGAATCAATTTTTTTCAGGCTTTGGCTCAAACAGCATGGATTATGGTATCAGCGGTGGGAAAGAGGCAGGCTCTGAGTCTCGCTTTAAACAGTGGACTTCCATGATGGATGGACTCCCCTCTGCTGTGTCACAGGAGGTCAATATGCACAAGAATGGTAAGTCAGAATTTTCTGGAGCTGCGTCTAGCGGGAGTGACTTCTCGACTGTAAATGTAGGTCCTGGTGTGGATCCAGCTGTTAATCGTTGGAGGCCCTGAAGCTTAGTGACTGTTTTTGATTAATATACCTGACTTGATTATCTTCTCTGTCCTTGTGTATTGTCCTGACAAGCTTGGTCCACTGACAGTAGTGGTAGAATGTCAGTTTTAGAGAAACATAACTGAGCTTCCCCTTTCTCTTTTCCAACACTGAAATTCCTATACACATGACTTTATGAAGCCAAGAGCAAGATTGCGAACAGAAAACTATTTGTGCTTACAGCAGTTAAATGTGGTTATCTAGCTTCCATGGTAGGCTAGCCATTAGTGACTAATTTCAGACTAGCTCTACAAAGTGTGTTGTGTTGAGGAAATCTATTGAGACTAGAGTAAAAAAAAAAAAAAAACCTCATCCACAACAAAATTGTTGGGAGTTTTCAAAGATTTTGAATAAGGTGTTAATTTTCACATTAACTATATCCATATATGATATGGGGTCTCTCTTTTAGTGCTCAGTAAAGATATGTATTTCTGAGCCTTTTGTCTCTTTATTTTGTTTCAAGTGCTGTGATGTGCATAGAAGATTATCATTGAAAGAAGGTCAATACTGCTTTCCCTTTTCCCCTCTCAAGGTGCCATTGTTCCCCCTGGCAAGGCCCGTGGTGGCTCACCCTACAACCAGTATGAAATGATGTCTGGTGACCACCTTGGGGGCCACCCAGGTCCGACAGGTGATAGCTGGCTGCCTGCCAAATCCCCACCAACTAATAAGATTGGAAGCAAAGCCAGCAATGCCAGCTGGCCCCCAGGTATTCTAATGCAAACTTCCATCATTCTTAATTATTCAGTTACTGATCCATTTGTTCCATCTCACTTATTTTGCTATCAGAAATATATTTGAAAATAATGCTAAAAACGAATTGAAAATGTGTGTTCGAGGCATCTGAGCGGCAGATCTCACACCGAGCATTAGATCGCCACCTGGTGTTGGGCTCGGATGATTGCATGTTGTCGTCTTGGAAGAAGTCTTTGTAGTCACGAGATAGGTGACTACTTCCTTCGACGATAGTGCGCATGGGCATCAACTCCATCCTTAGATAATTTTTTTCCTCCACTGGGTTAGGATGCAACTTTTCCACTCAGGTTCGAAACCTACTTTCTAAGTAGTTCGACGAGTCAAAAAAGTTACTTAAACTCTTCTAAGCAACTTTCGACATCAAGAACCATCGACTCTATTTCATCAGCTCGATTCCGGTCGTCGACGCGGGCCGTTGGGCCTATCCACGCCGTGAGGCCTACAGCTCATGGAAAGGATGCCGTTCAATAAATGCCCCCAGTGTGGAACAAAATTTCCGCACAGTAACCATCACAAGGTTTGTAACCTGTGCTTATCACCTGAACACGACGAGTCCAGCTGTCCAGCCTGCGATTCCTTTCGATCCAAGAAACCTATTCGAGATCGAAGGGCCCGTCGAAACATCATGCAGAGATCCGCTCCGGAACCAGAGGACATCTTCGAGGGTCCAGATGTTCCCGATCAAGATTCCGAAGATCTCCAAATCGTATCTGGGGCAGATGACACTGCTGACTCCATACCTTCAGGTCAACGCATGAGTACTACTGCCCCAACACCAAAATCGAAGGCAAAGGTCAACACTCCATCTCCAGGGCCGAGTCGAGACCGAAAAACTACTTCAGAAGCCCGGCCTTTGAGCCTGGCTCCGAAGAAAATACAAAAGCCTTCCAGTAGTTTGGGACCGAGCAAACCGCAAGTGCAGATACCACCAGCTCCCTCTGCACCGAAACCGAAAGAAGTCCCGGTTCCGAAAACAGCTCCGAAACCGTCGACTTCGAGAGACAGACCGGCTTCGAACATTGTAAAGCCGGTTTTCGACGCTTCCAAGCCCACGAAACCAGCTTTGGCTTCAAAACCAAGGTCTACATAGCCAAAACCGACGCCAAAGGACTCTGCCACAACTCCTAAGGCTAAGGGCAAAGAAAAGAGACAACCACGCTCGGAACCGAAAAAATCAGCACCAAAAGCAGTTCCTGAAGAAGAAGCTTTTTCGCCCTGATCCTACACAGAAAAAGCTATATATTGACCCAAAAACAGGACATTGTCCCTACTGACAGGAAGAGGAAGTTAGATATAGCACCTCCAGTGCCTGTAAAAAAGGACTGTGCAACATTACCTATACGCCCTTCTAATCCTATACCTCCCTCTATTCCACCTCCTCTTTTTCACCTCCTCAAAATTCTCCTACTCATTTTTCACCACAACATACACCTCATAACACTGATAATGATGACATTATGGGGGGAGGAGATGACCCAAATTACCCTTTTACATACCCAACAGATCCACCTGACTGGGAGTACCCAATCCCACCAGATGATGCAACAGATGTACCGGACATCCCTGATCCATACACATATCCATCTAAACCATCACCTCCAGAAGATAATATTGGGTTTGGACACTTAATCAATAGAGCTGCCATCCATCATGGGGTCACAATGCACGCTGAGAAAGCAGAGGAAGATTTCCTACTAGACACTTTTGAGCAATCCCAAAAGTCAGTTCAGATATTACCTATGATAAAAGGGGTTATTAAGCATGCACCAGAAGTGTTTAAAGTTCTCTTCCAGGGGATCCTCATCAATAGTCATAAGCACTGAATATTCCCGCCCATGTGCGGGACCCCGGAAACAATATAAAAATATATATGTAAAAAACACATATATCTCGCTCCACATATATGTTTGCACATATATTATTTTTCTCACACCAATGCAGCTCCATAACTGAGGCTAAAAACAATGTAAACACATATACATGCACTGCAATTAGCAAGAAAAGCAAAAGAAAAAAACACATCATGTCAAATAACCTTTGAACTTTGTGTTTTAATGAGTATACCACTCATAAATTCTGAAAATTGCTTGTAAATAGACATTGTTAGCCCTCAGGCTGCATTGCAAAACAATAGCATAGAAAATGAAACCATTTTCAACAAAAAAACTGGCACCGTGCCTTTAAGGCAGCCATGACCCCGGGCTTCCCATCATGCCTCAGGGGTGACAGTTAGGTCAGTTGTTCTTTCCGGCTCCTTCAGTCAGGACCCTGGTGAAACAGCTCCCTTTCTTTTTGGCTTTTTGTCAAAAAATATTCTTGTTATCTACAATTTTTTGCTTTCACTCGACGTCTTTTGGACTTAGGGTGTTACTGCTACCTTTTTTAGGCTTAAAAAAGGTGATTTTTCTGTCAAAGATGCCTTCTCTCTTTGACAAGTGCCCTTCATGTGGAAGGAAGATGGCCAAGACTGACACTCATTCAGTGTGTATCCTGTGCCTACCAGCTTCATTCCTCGAAGACCTGTGAACACTGCCAGGTTTTATTAACCAGAACTCTTAAGGAACGTGAGAGAATTCGTGTTTATGGGCTTTCTGAGAGAGGAAGATCTCCCAAGAAGCAGAAAAGTCGGAAGGCGCGGTCGACGTCGAAAGAAGCCCCGACGTCGGCGTCAACGGTGACGAAGAAGATGTCTTCAGCGTCAACATCCAAGGTACCTCCGCTACAGACAGCGTCGAGGGATAGGTCGCCGTCGAAGCGGAAGAGTTCGACGGCGAGCCACATGACGTCGAAGCAGCATCGTCATGCTGCGACGTCGAGGCTTTCTCCGTCGACGCCAGGCCACCGGCGTTCGACGTCGAGTCATCCTCCGCCGACGACGAGTCATGGTCGTTCGGCGTCGAGGGAGCCTTCGTCGACACATAGTCGATCGACGTCGAAGCAGCCCACGTCGACGCCCGATCAATGGCGTTCGACGTCGAGGCAGCCTCCGTCGCATTCAAGCAAGCAGCATTCGGCGTCGAGACACACCCCGTCGCCGACAGAGCACAGGCGATCGGCGTCGAAGCAGCCTCAGTCGTCGTCGAGTGGACGTCCTTCAACGGCGAGATGCTCTATGCCGAAGGGATCGGTGTCGAGGAAACCGCGGTCGACGTCGAGAGAGCGTATATCAGCTCAGCGCTCGGCGTCGATGCAGCCACTGTCTATGGATCAGCGGAGAGCCAGAGAACAGAGCGTTTCCCAGTCAGTGAGCATCACTCCTACAAGATCACAGGAGAGGTCGCCTTTAAGGCAGGTGCTGCAGGAGACGGAAGGTGAACCATTGGACCAGTCTCGGTCTCAATTCGGTTCTCCAGGATCAGCATCGGCTGCGGAGGTGGGACAATCTCCGGTGCATGAACCCCCTGCCAAGAAAAGGAGGGTCGCAGAAAAGAGATCTCGGTCGGGATCTTCCTCTAGATCTCAAAGGAGCCGATCCTCGTCCTCCTCATCATCTCACAGTGGCGGATCCTCGGATGGACGAAACAGCGGTTCACATAGGGAGAGATCCAAGTCCCATGCAGGATCGCAACAGGATAAAGTGGATCAACCTCCATGGCCACGTTCACCTGTGAAGGATACCACTCACAAATCTCCTTCTATTCATCTTTCTCCAAGGTGGAATAGACCCCTTCACCACTGGGCAGAGGACAAGGCGATGGCTGATCGGCTAAAGGCATATCGAAACCAGGCTCTTCCCCGAAAGGAACAGTCTCGTTCTAGACATTCAAGTGCGAAAAAATCTTGTCACAGAGATAGATCTCCTTCTAGAACGCGTTCAAGTAGAAGATCTAGGTCCAGGAGGACCCGTAGCTCTTCAGGTTCTTCGAGGAACCGTTCTCACAGGGATTACTCTCCGACCTTGACGAACAGTCCACGCTCGAGGATATCTCCAACTGAGGATATCTTCTCGTTCCAGGACATCTTGGGCAGGGGAGCCCTGAAGTTAGGAGTGCCTATGACTGCTCCTCAGATCAAGACGACAGTCATATTTGAAACCCTACAGCACAGAACGACACCCAAACCTTTGTTGCCGTTGGTTCCGGGTATAATGGACCCAGTGAATGAAGTCTTCCTGACTCCGGCAACGGTGAAGTCCGTCCCAGCTAGAATTCTCAAGAAGTATCGTCCTCCTGATGAGGATCCTTTGTTCCTCAAATCTGATCCCCCGCCTGATTCAGTAATCATTGCGGCGGCTAGAAAATCCAATGCGGTAGCTTCTTCATCCACAGTACCGCCGGATAAGGACAGCAAGGTGCAAGACTCATGGGGGAGAAGAGTTTGTAACACCTCGGCTTCTTTCCTTAAGGTCTCCAATGCGGAAGCGCTGCTTGGCAGATATGATAGATCTCTGTGGGACTCACTTCAGAGATTTTCTGATAAACTTCCTCCGGAAGATAGGAAGGATTTTGAGGAGATTCTGTTGGAGGGCGGTCAAGTCTCCAATCAGATGATAGGAGTGGCGGCAGATGGAGCAACGCTGGCTGCGCATGGTTATGCGCATGGAATCGCAGCGAGGAGATCCTCATGGTTGCGCCTTACAGCATTGAAACCCGAGGCTCAAGCCAGGATTCTAAATCTTCCTTTTTCAGGCAAGTCTCTCTTTGGAGCGAGTGCTGATGAGGAGATGCAGAGGATGAAGACTGAGTTAGACACCCTCAAAGCCGTGGGGCTTGAAAAGAAGAAGGAATTCCGTAAGAAATTCAGTTCGGACAACAAGGGCTCTTCGAAGCAGAGGGTTCAAACCCCTCACTGGCAGAAGGGCCAGAACCAGCAAGGTCAACAAAAGTCGCAATACAAAGGCAAGCGCAATTCCAAAGGCAATGGGAATCAGCGACAAGGCAACAACTTCAATAAATCTCAGCAGAAGCAATGAGTCTTCACTTCCCCCAGCGCCGTTGTCCACTCCAGTGGGGGGAAGCATTGCGCATCACAGGACAGAGTGGCAGACCATTACGAAAGATCAATGGGTGTTGTCTACGCTGCAGAATGGGTACTGTCTTCGTTTCCATCGTCTACCTCCACCCGTTCCTCCGATGTCAACGTCAAGTCACCAGCTACAAAAGTTAAAGAAAGAAGTAGCGACACTCCTCGAGAAATCAGCCATCGAGAGAGTGCCGGTGGTGCAAAGGGGGGAAGGAGTATACTCGAGGTATTTTCTGGTCAGAAAAAAGGGCCAGAAAGAGGAATACAGGCCCATTCTGGACTTGAGAACGCTCAATCTACATGTACGAAAAGAAAAATTTCGCATGTTGGCGCTTCACCAGATATATCCACATCTCAGGAAGGGGGATTGGATGTGTTCGGTGGACCTTCAAGACGCATATTTTCATGTCCCGATACGTCCAGACCACAGAAGATTCCTTCGTTTTCGGGTGGGGACCTCTCACTACCAGTTCAAAGTCCTCCCGTTTGGGTTGAAGTCGGCTCCCAGAGTGTTCACAAAGTGTGTCGCAGTGGTAGCGGCAGCTCTACGTCGCAGGGGAGTCTTCGTATACCCATAATTAGACGATTGGCTGTTGAAAGGTCCAACTCCAGACAGCGTGAGGAATCAATTTCGGACATGCATAGAACTTTGTCAACATCTAGGTCTGCATGTCAACCACAAGAAGTCGGTCTCCCATCCCACTCAGAAGATTCACTTCCTAGGAGCTCTGCTAGACTCCGAGGTAGGAAAAGTGTTTCCTTCGGAGGAGAGACAGTCTTCAATAGCACTCAAGTGCCAGCAAGTTCTTCGCAACAGGTCTCAGAAAGTGCGAAGGATAGCCTCTCTCTTAGGATCGATGGCTTCCTGCATATTCTTGGTACCGAACGCCAGACTTCGGATGCGTCCTCTTCAGCAGGATCTGGAGGACAAATGGGACCAGCAATCAGATCGCTGGGACGATCAGATCACTTTGTCGGAGGTGGCACGGTCCTCCATTCAGTGGTGGATGAAGAAGCAGAACATGCAAGTGGGTTTTCTCTTCCATCAGCCTCCTCCTACACAAACGATCATCACAGACGCGTCATTACAAGGCTGGGGGGCGCACATGGGCCCTCTTCAGGTGCAGGGTCTGCGGTCTCCCAAGGAAAGCACCTACCACATCAACTTGCTGGAGTTGAGAGCAGTCCACCTGGCTCTCAAAGCGTTCCTTCCCTCGCTTCAGGAAAAGGTGGTTCTAGTACAAACAGACAACACCACCACTATGTACTATTTAAACAAACAGGGAGGGACACGCTCAAGGACACTGTCACTAGAAGCTCAGAGCATCTGGCATTGGCTTCTGGCTCGCAATTTGTCTGTTCAAGCAGTCCACCTCCCAGGAGAGCAGAATGTGAGGGCGGACGCACTAAGTCGGCACTTCGAGGACAGAGAAGACTGGGTTCTCAACGACGAAGTGCTAGACGACGTTTTCCAGTCTTGGGGTCGTCCTTCCATAGATCTCTTCGCGGACGACGTAAACAGCAAATGCCCAAACTTCGCCTCAAGGTTTTACCGTCCAGGAACGAGAGGGAATGCTCTTTTGATCGACTGGTCAGGGGAATTTGTGTACGCCTTTCCACCACTTCCGCTGATCCCGAAGGTGGTGAGCAAGCTGAACCACTCGTGCACAACGATGATCCTGATCGCCCCCGACTGGCCGAGGCAATGGTGGTACACGGACCTACTTCACTTGTCAGTGTCTCCTCACAAGAGGCTTCCTTGCAGGCCGGACCTATTATCGAAGATGAACGGGAGGATTCACCATCCCAACCTTCCATCACTGAACTTGGCAGCATGGCTCCTGAGGTCATTCAGTACGGCCATCTAGGACTGCCACAAGACTGCATGTCCATTCTGAGAGAAGCACGACGTCCTTCCACGAGACATTCTTACGCATGCAAGTGGAAGAGGTTCTATATGTGGTGCGTGCAGAATGGTCACAATCCGGTGAAGAGTCAGGAAGAAGCAGTTCTTCCATACTTGTTGTATCTGGCCAAAGCAGGTTTGAAGTTTAATTCCATTAAGGTGCATCTAGCCGCTATAACTGCTTATAGGCGATCACCTTCGCAAACCTCTTTTTTCCAGTTGCCAGCAGTAAAAGATTTCATGCAAGGTCTGAAAAAGGTATATCCTCCTGTACGGCCTCCTTCTCCTCCCTGGGAGCTGAACTTAGTACTATCAAAGTTGATGGGCCCTCCTTTTGAGCCCATTCATAAAGCTACTTTACAGCATATTTCCTGGAAAGCGGCTTTTTTGGTAGCTATTACGTCAGCCCGTAGGGTGAGCGAAATTCAGGCCCTATGTACTAAAGAACCGTATACAGTTTTTCATTTGAACAGAGTGGTGCTCAGAACGCACCCTTCTTTCCTGCCGAAAGTGGTGTCAGATTTTCATGTCAATCAGTCTATCTCTTTACCCACTTTTTTTCCTAATCCCTCTACTCCAGCTGAGAGGGCTTTACACTCGTTGGACCTGAAAAGGGTTTTAAAGTTCTATCTGGACAGGTCCAAGTCTATTCGACATTCTGATCAATTGTTTATTAATTACGGATCGATCAGAACTGGCTATGCAGCATCGAAACGTTCCATTTCCAGGTGGATCGTTTCGTGTATCAAGCTTGCTTACCAATTGGCGCAAAAACCTCTGGGGTTTACTCCTAAAGCACATTCCACCAGAGGTAGAGCGGCCACTACGGCTTATCTACATGATGTGCCCATGTCTGAGATTTGTAAAGCGGCGACCTGGAGGTCTGTCCATACATTTACCAGACATTACTGTCTTGATTCTGACACTAGAGCAGATACCCAGGTGGGCCAAGCCTCACTGAGGAATCTGTTTAACAGCTGAGTTATTTGGCTGTTATGGTTTGGTTGGGTCATGTACTTCTCATTTACCTGCAGGTGGTTGATGGGCTTGCTATTCTATTCAGTGCTTATGACTATTGATGAGGATCCCCTGGAAGAGAAGGATTAGTTACTTACCTGTAATCCTAGTTCTCTTCCAGGGGTATCCTCATCAAAGTCATAAGCAACCCACCCGCCTCCCCAGGTAAATGAGATTTTGGTACTATGTCACTCTTGTGGTTGAGCCCTGTCTTCAGGGTTATGCAAAGAACAACTGACCTAACTGTCACCCCTGAGGCATGATGGGAAGCCCGGGGTCATGGCTGCCTTAAAGGCACGGTGCCAGTTTTTTTGTTGAAAATGGTTTCATTTTCTATGCTATTGTTTTGCAATGCAGCCTGAGGGCTAACAATGTCTATTTACAAGCAATTTTCAGAATTTATGAGTGGTATACTCATTAAAACACAAAGTTCAAAGGTTATTTGACATGATGTGTTTTTTTCTTTTGCTTTTCTTGCTAATTGATGTGCATGTATATGTGTTTACATTGTTTTTAGCCTCAGTTATGGCGCTGCATTGGTGTGAGAAAAATAATATATGTGCATACATATATGTGGAGCGAGATATATGTGTTTTTTACATATATATTTTTATATTGTTTCCGGGGTCCCGCACATGGGCGGGAATATTCAGTGCTTATGACTTTGATGAGGATACCCCTGGAAGAGAACTAGGATTACAGGTAAGTAACTAATCCATCCTGGACGTGCTAGGATCATAAACCCCAGGATAGAAAAGAAATCTAGGCCTGCTCCTGGAGATCTTGCCTACATTAAGGGACAACTGCCTTTAGATTCCTTCGTCGTTTCAAACGCACGGAAAAGAGCAAACTCCCAAACATCAGTTCAAGTGCCACCTCCTGATAAAGACTCAAAGATGATGGACGCTTCAGGTAAAAGAATAGCTGCCCAAGCAAGTAACACATGGCGCCTAGCTAATACACAAGCCCTTCTCGCAAGATACGACAGGGCTCATTATGATCAGCTAGAAACACTCTTACAGCATCTACCTGACCAATGTAAGGCACAGGCTAATGACCTTATCCAAGAAGGAAAGTTAATTTCTCTTGCTTCTATCAAGTCCACACTTGACTCAGCAGACACTGCTTCTAGACGAGCAATAAACACTAGTATCCTCCTTAGACGCCATGCATGGCTACGCATCTCAGGATTTAAGCAAGAGGTGCAAACCACCATATTAACTCAGCCATTTAACCAACAGCAGCGTTTTGGCCCAGCTGTAGAGAGACCACTTGAAAAAATAAAAAAGGACACCGATACTGTCAAATCAATGGGAGCTTTGCAGTCACCACAAACAAGAGGCTCCTTTCGTCGCTCCTTCTATAGAGGAGGCGCCAAACAAGTTGGAACAGACAATTCAGCTTCCTTTAAAAGCAATACACAAACATCCTCCAATACGGGATATTTTAGAGGAGGCTACAGAGGCAATAACAAGGGTAGAGGTCGAGGCAATAACAATCGAACCCCTCCCACCACAAAACAGTGACTGCCTTCCGCTCCCCCAACAGCATTCCACTCCTGTAGGGGGGAGACTAACAAAATTCCTACCTGTCTGGAATTCCATCACCACAGACGAGTGGGTAAGACGGATTATCCAGTATGGCTACTGCCTAGATCTTACAGCTACCCCTCCACATATACCACCCAGACAGCGTCCAATGTCTACAGAACTTCTTACGCTGCTCAAACAAGAAGTTCTATCGTTGCTTCAAAAGGACGTAATAGAAATAGTCCCATTACAGCATCAAGGAACAGGGGTTTACTCGCTGTACTTCCTAATACCCAAGAATGATGGGACACTTAGACCAATTCTAGACCTCAGGCCCCTCAATCTGTATATACCCTCAGATCATTTTCATATGATCACTTTACAAGTGCTCCCATTGTTTCAACAAGGCGATTTCCTTACTACACTAGATCTCAAGGACGCCTACTTCCACATTCCCATACGTCCTTCTCGCTGGAAGTATCTAAGGTTTGTACTAGAAGGACAACACTATCAGTTCAAAGTCCTTCCATTCGGGGTCACAACTGCACCAAGAGTGTTTACAAAGTGCCTAGCAGTAGTAACAGCACATCTCAGGAGGCAACACATCCATGTCTTCCCATACCTCGACGATTGGCTCATAAAAGCCAAGTCATTCAACCAGTGTGTCCAACACACATTTCAGACAATTCAAACATTGCACAACTTGGGGTTTACAATCAACTACACCAAGTCGCATCTCCAGCCCTCTCATGTACATCAATACATAGGGGCTACAATAGACACATCTACAGCTCTAGCTTATCCCAGTCCAACCAGGATACAGAGCATTCCAGCCTTAATCACAAGGTTTCAAGACCAACACTCTCTCCCAGCTAGAGTGTTAATGAACTGATAGGCATGATGGCATCTTGCATTTTTATTGTACCATATGCAAGACTGCAAATGCGCCCATTGCAGGAATGTCTAGCACATCAGTGGAACCACGCTCAAGGACAACTTACAGACCTGGTGTTGGTGGACAGCTGCACACATCGCTCTCTGCAGTGGTGGAACACCAAGAACTTGTCCAGAGGGCGGCAGTTCCTCTGCCCTGTTCCACAGAGAGTACTTACAACAGACGCATCCTTGAGAGGATGGAGAGCCCATCTCCTACATCATACAACTCAGGGAAGATGGACCACTCAACAAAAAGTGCTCCGCTTCAATCACCTGGAGCTGCTAGCAATATTCCTAGCACTAAAGTCCTTTCAGGTACAGTTACAGAACAAAGCTGTCTTGATCCGAATGGACAACATGACAGCCATGTTCTACATTCAAAAAAAGGATGCACACATTCTCTGCAACTCTCCCAGCTAGCACAGAACATTTGGAGATGGGCCATTCCACAAAACATATATCTGCTAGCTAAACACCTTCCAGGGGTTCACAATCAGATTGCAGATCTGTTAAGTTGGCAGACACAACAGATTCACAAATGGGAACTACATCCGCAAGTTCTTTTACCAATCTTTCACAAGTGGGGTCACCCAGACATAGATCTGTTAGCCACACACAAACGCAAAATGCCCAACCTTCGCCGCCAGGTTTCCACACCCGCTGTCCAAGGGCAATGCGATATGGGTGAACTGGTCAGGCAGATTTGTGTAGTACTGCGCAAGCTAAGACGACAGTCTCTCAAAATGATCTTAGTAGCTCCCACATGGGCACGCCAACCGTGGTTCACCATGCTGCTAGAACTCTCTCTAGTTCCAAACCAAAGACTGTGTCTGACACCATCCATGCTAACGCAGAACCATGGAGACATAAGACATCCAGATCCAAGTCAACTGAATCTGGCGATCCGGCTCCTGAAGTCTTAGAGTTTGGTTACCTTAACCTGCCACCAGACTGTATGAATATCATTAAAGAAGCCAGAAGACCGACTACTAGAGCTTGTTATGCAGCAAAATGGAAAAGGTTTGCCATTTACAGCACCAATATTGAAATCGATCCCTTGGATGCTTCCATCCAGAATATCATATGCTACCTTCTACACTTACAAAGATGTAACCTAGCATACTCATCTATACGGCTACACCTTGCAGCCATTGCTGCGTACCTACAAAATAGACAACATCTGTCATTATTTAGAGTACCTGCAATTAAAGCATTTATGGAAGGATTAAATAGAATAATTCCTCCTAGGTTACCACCCTCACTAGTGTGGAACCTAAACATTGTTCTTCCAAGGCTCATGGGACCCCCTTTTGAACCTTTACAAAAATGTGAACTGCAATCCCTCCCATGGAAAACAGCTTTCCTTATTGCTATTACCTCTCTTAGGAGAGTGATTGAGTGAGATTCAAGCTTTCACTATAGAAGAACCATTTTTACAATTACACAGTAACAAAGTGGCCCTAAGAACAAATCCCAAATTCCTTCCTAAAGTCATTGCTCCATTTCATCTAAACCAATCAGTAGAGTTGCCAGTGTTAAAGAGCGCTTCTCTATTACATTGACAGGACTAAATCCTTTCGCAAAACAATTGTTTGTAGCTTTCTCGCCATCACACATAAATGCAACCCCATCTCTAAAGCTGGGATTGCAAGTTGGATTGTAAAATGCATACAAAATTGCTATCAAAAAGCAAAACGTACATTAACAATTCCTTCTAGAGCACACTCCACATGCAAACTAGGCGCCTCTATGGCTTTCTTAGGGAACATTCCCCTAGAAGTAATCTGCAAGGCAGCAACATGGTCTACAACACATACCTTCACTAAACACTATTGTGTTGATGTGCAAGCTAAGCAGCAAGCTGCAGTAGGTCAAGCTGTCCTCAAAACTCTTTTTCAAACTACTGCAACAGATACAGGTGACCACCGCTAAGGGAGACACTGCTGTATAATCGATGCTCAGTGTGAGATCTGCAGATCATATGCCTCGAACGGAAAATGCTACTTACCAGTAGGCATCTGTTCTTGGCATGTAGAGCTGTAGAGTCACACGCCCACCCGCCTCCCCGGGACCTGTATCTGTTCCAGTTCTATCTTACTTACATATACACGCATGGACATCCTTTTTTCTTTCTACTTACTCCATCATGGCGAAAAACAATCTAAGGATGGAGTAGATGCCCATGCGCACTTTCGTCCAAGGGAGGAGTCACCTATCTCGTGACTACAAAGACTTCTTCCAAGATGACAACAACATGCAATCATCCGAGCCCAACACCAGGTGGCGATGTAATGCTCAGTGTGAGACTCTGCAGCTCTACATGCCAAGAACAGATGCATACTGGTAAGTAGCATTTTCCTTTTTCATACCACCTTCCTGAATAATGGTATGAAGGGTTTTATCTTCCTGCTGCAGAGTTCCAGCCGGGCGTGCCGTGGAAAGGCATCCAAAACATTGACCCGGAGTCTGACCCCTATGTTACCCCGGGCAGCGTGCTGGGGGGCCCTGCCACATCACCTATCATAGATACTGACCACCAGCTTCTGCGTGACAACACCACAGGTATTGGCCACAGCTTGCATAAGAAGCATCATTAAACAATCATGTATGGTGCGCTTGGTGTGTAGCTGTATTAAGGACTTCGAAGGTTGTTTTGTTGGGAATGCATATAGATCCTTTATATTTGGGGTGGGAGGGAGTCAGTATGTAGTCCATGACCATGGGGCGCTCTCATCTCTTTCCGGATGTTATTTTTCATTGATCCTGAGTGGTATAAGAGCATTTCCCATACCTGGCTGTATGCAGTACATGTGTACAGTTTGCTAACCTCTTTCTTTGGGGATTGTTAAGTGAGTGTACCATGTCTGCCTCTATCCAGTGGATGATGATGGCTGTTCTTCTGTTGCTCCTAGGTGGACTCTGTAGAAAACCTTTGAATCTTTGAGTAAACCGTTAATGTAAAGATCATGCATCCTCTCAATCACGTTTCCTAGGTACAGCAACCTAAAACAAGATAAAATCACCATTATGGTCACTGGCACCCAAACACTTCGGACACAGTTTTCTACCAAGCACTCCTCATAGTGTTGCATGGTACCTATTTGCAGGCACGTCTACACCGTGTCAAGGCTATGAAGTGCTATATACATGCAATTAACTTTGATTGGGGGAGGGGGCATAGTTTTCTTATGTTTGCAAGTATTTAATTTGCAAACCACAATCTTCCTTAAAGACAAGATTCTTCTCTGGATCCATTCCAATTCTTCCACTAGTTTGTTTTAGTTCTCTGCTTCAGTTTGTTGAATGTCTCGAGTCCTCTCCCATACATTGGAGTGGGATTGCAGGGGGCTGCATCAGATTATTTTCAAGAACTGCTCCTGGGCTATGAACCTTGTGAGGAAATGGGGTGTAATAAATGGTGTGGTTGTGCAGCCTCACTGTGAAAATATTTTTAAAAAAACCCTCTTTCAACGTGCAGGTATCAGCTGTACTGTTCTTCAGTGGTTTACCTCATAACAGAACTAACAATCTCACTTAAATAATTATACCTCACCAGCAATATCAGTCCTGCAACGAATCTCCCATGGATCAATCCTATTCCCTGCCCTGTTCAACCGCTAAATGGAACCCCTTGCAGTGATCCCGAAACAAGCCAAAATCGCCTACCAACTCCATACAGATAACACCCAACTCCACTTTAAAATCTTGTTATCCAAACACACCCACCACCTAAATTGCACCCTCTGCATGGTACAATACTGACTAACTAACAATCACTTAAAATCTTACCCTAGCAAAAGTGAACTCCTCCACATCCAACCTAAAGGACAGTTGCTTCCTGTCCATAACTGGCTTGACAACCTAACTGCATTAAACTGCAAACTTTCTAACTCGAAGTCTCTTGAGATTACACTTTAAAATAAAAATAAAAATGTATTCATTTTCCGAAATAACAAGAAAACAAAATGACTGTATACAGTTCATAGCATTGGCATGCCATTGACAAGTTTTACAGTTAAGCTGGCATGACTAAATATTACACAACATGGCTTCACAGACAATCACAATCAAGGCAGACATTGAAAAGAGGCAATACATGGCATTCAAACAAAAAAAATACATTCCATAACAGTATAAGGCAGTTCATACTCATTATAACACAGTACATCAAATAGCCGTAACAGACAACAGATAAGTTGTGAGAGGGCCCCAGATGTCCCGCGGTTTGGATGCCTTGGGCAGTTCTTTTGCATAACCGGTAAGCTGATCTCGACAATAGGTCAGGTCTTGGAGCCATAGTTTAGTGGTGGGCGCGCCTCTTCCCCCCCAACAGATAGATTCTACGCTTGGCCAATAGTAAGGCTATAGCTACAAACCTCCTGTGAGAAGCTTTGATGGTAGTGACCAGGCCTAAGAGACATAGTTGGGGAGTACAGGTTATGGGCAGCCCTATCATGAAGTGCAGAATCCGTGTGACATACCCCCAATATGAGCACACCTTTGGACATTCCCAGGCTAAGTGATAGAAATCGGCACTAGTCGCCCCACAGCGCCTACACCTGTCCAAATCTCGCAGACCATATCTATATAGCTGGGCTGGTGTGTAGTATAGTTGATGCAAATATTTAAAGTGTACCAATCTTAGGTTACCGTTCGCGGTCAACTGCCCCCTCAGACGGCAGCATTCAAACCACTCGTCTTCTGATATGGGATTTGGTAGGATCGCGTTCCTTTTAAGTGCAGATATATCTAGTGCAGCCCCCCAACCCCCCCCCCCCCCTCTCTGCGAAGCATGGTATAATCTCGTGACCAGCTTGGCCCGGATGTGGCAGTGTTCCGGAGCTGCAGTGCTTCCAGCACAGGCGGTTCCGCAAGAAATTAGGGATAAAGCGCAGGCATTGCAGAGCGCAGTCTAGTATAGATAAACAGCTGCATGGCAGGTACGCCGCCACCGGCAGCCACGGACGTTGAGGTGATGAACTGACCACCAGGAAATACAGCCTCCATTGTCGTCATACCCCTATCTTTAAGGGCCTTTATTGCACCGGGCTCAGCAGTAACAAAGTTCTGTATGGTATAATAGCGGCATACTGGGCGCATATAGTGGCAGTTTCTGTGCTCGTTTTCCCAGTTCCCTCCAGGCGGCGGCCGTGGTTTGAACTGTGTCAAACTCCCCTTTCTTGAAGACTGTGTGTGTATTCACTATCATGGCCTTAGCGGTATTGGGTGGACAGCACCCGCCTCCACCGCAACATGGGGAATGTAAGCCGGGTCCTGCTGCCAATAGAAGGCGTAATGGGCCTGTGCACAAAGGTAGTACAGCTGAAAGTTGGGTGCCATAAATCCTCCTTGGTTATATGGGAGCGTAAGCGTTTCCCATTGAAGGCGAAGTTTCTTAACCCCCATCTCTCTCCCCCCCCCCCCCATGCCAACGTAATTAGATGGGAGCAGAGTGTATTGAAAAAATGATGCGTCATTGGGACAGGAATATTGAAAAATGAATACAGAAAACGCAGAAGAATTACCATTTTCATTAACGCTATACGATCGGCATAGGACAGGGGTAACTTGATCCAGACCTTCAAGTCGTGTGATGGCTGTGCCATAATTAGATTGTATTACAACTTGCGGATCTCTATGGAGCCATATTCCTAGGTATTTAACAGTGTCAGTACACCATACTAAGGGATAGTCCGGGTCGATTGGTGGAGTGCAATCAGTGAGAGGCAGGATGACTGATTTAGACCAGTTTATACCTAGTCCAGAAAACCACTCAAAAGTGATGTACTCCCTCATAAGGGGCGCCAGATGCGTAGTGGGTTCCCGAACATACAGCACCATGTCGTCTGCATAAATGGAGACTGCCAGGGGGCGTTGGTGAAACCGTAGGGCCGCATGAGCATATCGCTACTGCTGGATGCAGGCATGCCGTGTGCCGCGCTGAATATGAATCACCTCTAAGATGTGACCATTAACCCGCACCCGTGCAGTAAGACGTGTGTAGAGCAGTTTTATCCAGTTAGTAAAAATAAAGGGCACTCCCATACGATGCAAAATTGCAAACATGTATGACCAGAAGATAGTCAAAGACCTTTGCGGCGTCAAGGAGCACTGACACTGCCGGTAGACTGGGCTCGAGTACATGCATGACCGCAAAGTGTGCCCGCAGGTTATGGGATGTTGAGCGAGTAGGGACAAACCCAGATTGATGGGCAGCACCATAAATGTAAGGAGTCATTTCAACCTGGTCGCCAGAACTTTTGCTAAAATTTTTACATCAGAAAACGTTGCTCCCCAACATCCCTCCCCACCCACTTCAGCAATGGAAACTTGCTGTGACACCCCACCCCCAAAGAAAACAACTGGGCAGTAGCATTTTTGCAACATAAAAATTGGGAAAACAGAAACCAATGCAACAAAGGCACCAGGAGGTGCTCTAATGTAAGAAAGAACTTTGTGGGGAATCTCCATACAGTGGGGCACTAGTAGCCTTTGGCACCATGTCAGACATGGGTTGGTCGAGATATAAAGTGAAATGCTGAACATTCATGAGCATGAAGACAATTAATCGTCTCTAACCCATGAAAAGTCTTGTATACCATCCCAACATAAGTCAGCCCACAACTATACAATCATAAGCTAAAGATTACATATAACCATTGTAACATGTAAACATTTCTCATCATGGCCTAATGTGATATAGTAGCCACCCATTTCATGGAGATTACTAAGAGCAAAAAGAAAGGAAACAACCCATGCAAGAAATAACTGCATACAGCAATAATGGTCAAGTGACAGCGCAAATCTGACGTAATCAACCAGCAGAGTCCGAGTCCGCTCCCCTTCTCATGCACCGCCTTTATCCGTTCAATCTGTCGAATGTATTAAAGTGCTTCCTTGGGTGTCAAGAAGATGCACACTTTTCCCTTGTGTTGGATCCTCAGCTGAGCTGGGTAAAGCATCGCATACTGGATGTGGAGGGATTGCAATTTTTTGGGGGGCAGATTGAAATTCCCTGCGCACTTGCTGCACTGCCAAGCTGAAATCAGGGAATAATTCAACCTTCATTCCCTGATAGTTCAAAGTATCTTTCGCTCTAGCCAGGCGAAGCGCAGTTTCCAGGTCACGATAATTCAGAAGCCTGGTTATTATGGGACTGGGCGATGCCCCTGGCACAGGGCGGGCGGCCAGCGACCGATGGGCCCTTTCCACGATTAACACTTTTGAGAAGTGTTCCACCCCTAATAGTGTTGTGAGCAGTGTCACGACATAGGATTCCAAAGACCCAGTGTTGGTTGGTTCCGAAATTCCAATTATACGCAGATTGTTTCTGCGGGAGCGTGCTTCGATGTCCTCATTCTTGGCCCTTATTACCTCCGGTATTTTCTCCATGCTGGAGCATGATGTGCCAACCGCCTCCACACGATCCTTCGTAGTAGAGATGCGCTGCTCAGCCTCTGCAATCAGAGTGTCATGTTTCTCCAGCTTCGCTGCCATATTGTCTATGCGCAAGTTCAGATGGTCGATCTTGGCATCAATGGAGAGTAGGCTCTGTTGCATATTCATCAGCATACGCTCTAGTTTAGTGCTCGATCCTGCTTCAAGATCTGGCTCAGTGTCGGAGGCTTTGGGAGTTTGGGGCTTAGAGTTCTTTTTTGCCTCAAACTGCAGTATGGTGTGCTGCTTATTCGTTCTTCCCATATTGAGGCATGAGGAAGAGTGCGTACACACAACTGGAGTGAGATCGTACGCGGGGGCAGATGGCGGGGCACCAGGGGATCACCAAGGCGCCACTGTCACAGCAGATTTCGCAGGACCCTGAAAAGTACAGTATTACAAGATGTTTGGTGCATGTTTTCTTGTTGCGACTTACGCCAGCGCAGACCACCAGCTGCTAGGTTTTTGATATGCCGGGGCCTGCAGCTCAAAGTTCCACACAGTCGGTACGGCATCAGAGATACGCAAGCAGCAGTAAAGTTAAAAGTTGCACAGTTCAGCAGCAGGGATACTCTCCAGTTAGGCGCAAGCGACGCAACCAGATAATTGACAACCCTCTGATTTGCACTCGTTCCAGCACAGCCTTCTTCGAAACCCCACACGCTGCAGCTTGCTCATCCCTCACCGCAGCCTGTCCATTGGCAGAGTGTTGTGGTGGTTAGTGCACAGATACAGTGCAGCACCGGTAAAAATTAGAGTTATAGTGTGGGCACTGTAATAGGGGACGGTGGTAATGCAGGCTCAAAGGTCCCAGGCTTTGTGGAGCTTTCCCTTCATGGCACCTGTAAGAGGAGAGGATCACATGAACTCCTCTGTGTCATGCAGAATAGATCGTCACAGGGCTCCCAACACTGTGATAATCTCCAGAGCTCCACTTCCTCATGTGTCAGGCCGTTGAATATAAAACCCCAATACCGCATGCACAGGGCCTACAATGTGCAGAGGGAGAAGTTTCAACTGTGGCCTAGTAGACACAGCCGCACACCCGTTTCCCAGCGTCAGGCCGGAGCATCAAGAGCGGGGCGGCCGGCGCATCAGATATTTACCGGGCGTGCAGGGTCGAGCAGCGGGATCGCGGCAATCAGGCAGACAGGCACTGCGAGTGTCGCCACTTTCCCGGATATGTCCCGGGAGCCACGCAGTCTCACAGCAGCAGGCCGGGCGGGTGGGGCCACAATACAGAAGCCTCACCTTCTCACGCCGGTATCTGCAATGGCGGGTGAGCTCCGCGGCACGAGAGTGCACGGACGCTGACCTCAGACCTCCTGCAGCTCAGCAACAATAAATCAGCGCGCTGGTACTCCCGCAGCTCCTGACCTTCGCCGCAGGATCCGGGCACAACGGCGGGGCAGTCAGCAGGCACCCTCAAGGAGCTTAGAATTGTACCTTCACCGCGGGGCCGCCTTCTAGCGTCAGGGCAAAGCAAAGTAAAACAGGCAGTTACAGGGTTATATTCGCCAAGGCAACGGCATCAAAGTGCGCCTCGATAGTCAGAGAGGCAAGATATGTGAAGTAGAGCTGTGGATGGCGCCAATATGGCAGGATAGTAAGCGGATAATAATCTCAACCGGCAGAGCTGCACTACAGTGCGGCCATCTTGCTCTGGGCTCTCTAGCGCCCCCCTCTTGAGATTACACTTGACGAAAACCTGAGGATGAAAGTCCACATCAATGCCTCAAAAAAGTGAATTTTTCATGCTGAAACACCTAAAAAAAAAAATCGGATCCTTCATACTCCCGGAAGACTTAGACTGTAATGCAACAATCCCTGTTTCCCCACAAACCTACCTTATCTCTATGAAATCCACACTCAATGCAGCTAACAGACTCCTCTTTGGGGAGAACCTCTTTGACCAAATCACTCCCACTCTTAAAGTCAACTGGTTATCAAATGAAAAGTATATTCAGAACAACTTTCATAAACCATAAAGCTCTCTTCACTGAAACACCTATCTACCTTGCAAACAAAAGCTGGCGGACAGAGACCGTTGCGATGCTCAAACACTCTAATCCTACTTCACCCAAATTCAAGAAAGGAAAATAACTCACCTGATCATTCTCTGGGAATGCACCTAGAATATGGAATGCCCTGCCACAGGATCTTCGTACCGCTCAATCTTTGCTGCACTTCAGGAAAAACCTAAAACTACTTCCCCTGAACAAATACCAACACCCTACCTCCTAAACTAGTCGACCTTCTTGGCCACATGTCTCCCCCAATCTCCAATGTGTCTGGCCATTGGTGCTTCTGGATAGAATTGTGCATTTACCCCTCTTACCCCTGTATGAAGCAACCGTCGCTACCTCTGAACTCTTTCGCACAGCCACTACAACGCCTATTGTATATTATATACTGCATCATATTTTCTCTTCTGTTCTACCTGTAAATACTGTTGTTCAAATTCTGTACAGTGTTCTGATACCTTCGGGTCAAGATCACGCTATATAAAACTTGAAAATAAATAAATACTCCTCAACACCTTTTGGAGTCCTGGGCTTCATCTGTTCCTCTCAGCTCAATCCTGGGTAGCTGCGGCACTGAGCAGCAAGGCATACACAGAGGAACAAGTGTAAAGCATTTAAACAGCACCAAAACAATTGAAGAAGGTATCGACAAGACACAACAAATCCGACACCAATTTATAAAAATGCTGTATTTAACTAGAACGGAAAAGATCCACTGGAGTGTTCTGGAGATATGGATTTTACAAGCGATAATAAATCATTGGAATCTCACTCAAAGCGAACAAGCCTTGGCAAAGTCAACACATTTTTAACTTATTGAAAGGATATGTAGATACATTTCAATGCGGTCAGTTAGAAGTACATGGGGCAATCGACTCCGATGGTGAGCTAGTCAGGGGGACCAGCAAGGTCCTCAAGAACAGTTGCCTTCACAGGTGAAGCAGTCCTTCAACAGTTCCATGCACTTTATCTGCATTGCAATGGATTCCTATTGAGTGATCCTGATTCAAGGGATCAAGGAAGCTGATGATGCTCCATGGATGCTGTGGATGCACAGCAGTCGACTGGGTCTTACTGCAGAAATACCTCAGACCACAATGATGGTAAGGGGGTCCTTTTTACTCGGTCAACGTCCCTTGAAGTCCTCCCGGTTTGGCCAATGTCCAATCACCACTGGACTACCAGTAACCCTTATACCAGTCACTGGCCAATTCTTCCTTGGTCGATAACTTCCCTTCTGGGGATCACAGCTACTCCCCAACAGCACTCCCGGGCTCAGCGAGTTTGGGTGCAACTCTGTGCGTCGGGTCTTGGTCTTCAGTGCTGCACGGCAGCAGTGTTAGTGGGTTGAAGGCTTTGGTCAACCAACTTACCCCAGCAAGCTTCTTCAGCTGTGCTGCAAACATGAGTCTAGTCAGCTAGCCCTTTCAATTCTCCTGGCTTGACTGGGCTCTGGAGACTGCTTGTTCTTGAGCAGGACACAGCAGGCACAGTCCCTCCCTTCTCTGGCGACCAGCTGCTTCCTACCCTGAGGGTATTTTCTGAAAATAAATTGGGCACCTAGAACTCGGGTCTAGACCAACTTGGAAGAACCAAAAGACTGCCCTGCTACACAGAGGGACCAGCAAAGAGAGGCTACACCGTCAAAGACTGCACCTGCTGCACCCGGTGGCTAGCGAAGAAAAGGACCCAGCCTTTCGGGTCCTGCTGAAGGAGAAGCTGTCTCCCGGGCCCAGTCCAGCCAAGAGACTCTAAGGGGGTTTTACAGTTGAATGCAGGTTCAAATGCAGTTGGTTGAATTACAAGTATGTCAATATTTCGAAATGACTTTTCAGTTACTTTACAGTTTACTTTGTATGCTACTTTTTTGTTTACTTTTTCTACTCCGTGCAATATGCCTAGATATCACACTGGGACATTTCCTACAGAAAAGGTAAGTAAATCAGTTTTTGTACAGTTGCAGTTTTTCAGTGTTTAATACAAACCAACTCAACACTTGGAAGAATTTTCAAGGAAAACAGTCAATCCTATGGGAGGGAATGAAGTTATTTGTTTGCAGGTAAATACAAGTTTGTGGGGTTCCCCCAGGGTCGAGGATGCACTCTCTAAGCACCCTCAGTGGCACCAGGGCAGCCGGGTGAAGAGTGCTGAAGCCAATGTTATCCAATGGGGAATAGGGGCCTCTGGTTGCTAGCTGCTCACGAGCAGGGCACAAGGTTGTGGGAGCAAAGCTCCTGGTGTTAGGCTCAGGGCAAAGGGGAAACTGAGTTAGCACCTAAAGTACACCTGCAGCGGCACTGGGCCAGCTGGGTGCAGGGTGTTGTTTTTAGCTTCTGGTGCCCTGTTGATTTCAATGGGGATTCCCTGGTTGCAACAAAGACTGCAGGCTCAGGGACGAAGATCTTCTGGAGGTGACCACTGGCTGGAGAGGTAAGTTAGGTTGCAAAGCTAAGGGGCCCCCTGCTACTAATGTGAAGTCCACCTAGACAGGGAAATACATATTGTAAATAATCTAGGGCAACTTGAAAACAATAGAAATTTCAGAACATGTCAAATAAAATTGGTGACACTAGTATTTTAGAAAAATAGAAAACTATTTATTCAGCTGGATTGGCAGCTCGTCCAGCCTGTCCTAACTATCCCTCGTGAGATTTAATCTTTACACAGAAGAACTCCAATCTCTTGACCGGCATATGCTTCATGAACCAAGGTTTTGTCTTCCCCTATCTAATGTTTGCTATACACATTCAAATAGTATATCTGTTACATCCTTTTTGACGTATCAATGAATTGTATTATTATTAAACAGATTAAATATTGTCATAAGCATTAGAGTGTAGTGTGAATGTGTGATGGATGATTGTAGTAAGCATGTTGTACAAATCATGGTCTCTGTAGTGTCATATGAATCATGTATTTATAACTAAAACAGAATGACTAATTTTGAATAACATTTTTGTATTTTTCTAAAATACTAGTGTCACCACTTTTGACATGTTCTAAAATTTCTATTGTTTTAAAGTTGCCCTAGATTATGTACAAGAGGTAAGTTAGGCTGCCTTGGGATGCTGGGACACAGTTGGTTGGGACACCCAAGGCCATGGGACGTCTGGTGTAGGGGTGTCTTTAGGCGTCGGGTTTTCTTACCAACTCACCAGATCTTAGGTCAGGATCACAGAGGAGATGACCTCGTGGTTTTGGGCCACTCTAATTCGGGCTGTGGGCGTCTGGTGCAGAGTGGTGCAGACTTTTGGTTTTGGCCAGAGTCTGCAAATCCGGTGGTCACGGGAGACAGTCTTGGGTCTGGAAGGCAGGGTAGGCACTTTGGGTTCTTAATGCTGCTGGCTGCAGGACACACCGGGATTTTGCTGGAGCAGGTTTTAGGTGCGGACAGGCCAGTAGGGCTGGGACGAAGTCAGTGAGCATCGTCCTCTTCTTAGTTTCAGCACAGCTTCTTCGGTCCTTCTTCTTCTGGTCGGTTCTTGTCTGAGGAGGCAAGGTTCGGGGTTGGACCTGATTACTTGATTTATGGGCGTTACAGGTATGTAAAGTTTGGAACCAATGGGTCCCTTCTTTGGGGTGAGTACACCCCCTATTATGCCACCCTCCAGTGGGAGGTTTGGCACCTCATCCCAGAATGTGCATTATTTCAGACCCTGAGAGCAGCAGGTGCTCGACCCAGGGGGTCCAAGAACATGTCGGGTGGTGGCAGCTGCCGAGCAGCCATTCAGCCATGATACTAGAGTTAGGTCGTTTTTCAGGGAGCATCTCTAAGATGCCCTCTGAGTGCATTTTTCTTTAAATCCCACACTGGCATAAGTGTGAGTTTAATGTGCTGATATGTTTGCTACCAAACTTTTAATAAAGCCATATTGGAGCTGTGGAGTTTGTAATAACCAACTCCAAGACCATATACTTTTAATGGCTTTACCACACTTACAATGTCTAAGAATGGGCTTATACACTGTAGGAATACAGGGCTCATGCCAAAGTACCCCCACCTTAGGGCTAGTGCACCCTGCTTGAGGGGTGACTTACCTAGGCTTTAGCAAGTGGGTTGCAGGCATAGACGTCGAGACTTCAAAGGTCAGCACTTCAGGTGCCATCGATCAGCACAGGAGCTGCACCACCAGCGGCACTCTGGCAGCTGGGTGCAGGGTGCAAAACGGACGTCGGGGACCCTGTGTTTTCCAATGGAGACCTTTGGTGTTTGAAAAGATGCTGCAGGCTGGGGCAGGGATGCTTCCTGAAAGTGACCACAAGCTGGAGAGGTAAGTTGGGATCTGGTGTATGCCTGGACACAGTTGGTTGGACCACCCCAGCCCCTGGGGCGTCAGGTGCAGGGGTGTCTTCTGCCATTGGGTTGTCTTACCAGCTCCAGTCGCGTCAGGTGCAGGGGTGTCTTCTGGCATTGGGTTTTCTTACCAACTCCGGTCGCAGGGACCCTTCAGGTTGAGAGGCTGCATGCATCATCTGGAGGCTTGAGTGAGGTCAGAGATCACCAGATCCCAGGTCAGGATCGCTGAGGAGACCTCCTTGGGGTGTTGGTCAACTTAAACTCGGGCCGTGGGCATTGGGTGCCGAATCGCGGAGTTGCCAGAATCCGGATTCTGGAGGTGAGTCTTTGGTTGAGCAAATCTGGTGCTCTCGGTAGACAGTCTTTAGGAAGCTTGAAGGGCAGGTCCTCCAGGCTCTGGGGGTTGCTAGCTGCTGGACTCTCTGGGTTCTTTCTGTAGGCAGGTCGTAGATGGGACAGGCCGGTATGGCTGGGTCCAAGGCAGCTGTTGTCCTCTTCTCCTTCCTAGGTAAGCATGGCACTTCGGTCCTCCTCCTTTCTTCCTCGAATCTGAGAAGGCAAGGGTCAGGTTCACCCCTAAATACTAGATTTAGGGGCATTGAAGGGGTGTGCAGGTCGAGAAAAATAGGTCCCTTCCTTAAGGTGGGTCCACCCCCTATTATGCCTCCCTCCAGTGGGAAGGGGAATGAGCCTCTTCCTAATTGGCTGAGTCCCCTCATCTTCAAGATGGAGGGTACTTAGATGTGTGCTTCACCTCGCCTCCCCCACCTAAGGTGTGGGGTTAGCAAAGGTGGGCACACCTCTTCCTAGCATGGATTTCCTGCTGATTCTCCATATCAAAGAGGGGGCCAGAACCTGTAGGAGCCAGTTGCTGGGGGCAGCAAAAAGCAGAGAAAGTGTACGAATGCGTCAGGCCTATAAAGCTTCCCCTTTTGTGGACCCAACCCATCCTGGCGAAGGCGGCATGACACTTCTGCTCTGGATGGGCTTTCTTTATGGACCCAGAGAGTGGAGGCTCTCTACCCAGGGATCCAGGAACTTATCTGGTGGTGGCAAATGGCGGGTAGCCTTTCAGGAACCGCATCAGGGCTGGTACATTTTCAGGGGGCATCTCTAGGCTGGTGATTGCATCGACACCGGAACGCCGTGCACATCTTTCCATGTCTAGAAGACTGGCTGATAAAGAGTGGCAATAAACAGTGCCTAGCATACACTCAAGCAACATAGTCTTTACTCCACAAGTTAGGATTTACTGTCCGGGCAAAACAATCCCTTCTCTATCCCAACAAATCCAGCTGTTCCCAGAGTCCATCCTAAACTTTGTCACTGGGAGAGCATACTCTAAGCAAGAAAAGATGATGTAAGCATAATAATGCAGTTATTTGGAGATTGCCTCTTACATTGCCGTTGCGCTGCAAACTAGAATGCACATGTATCTACTTCAAAAGTAAAAAGTGTCTTCTAAGGCACCGATCACAAGCAGAGGGTCAATGGAGAGAATCTAGTGTTGGTAAAGCCACAATTCAACTTTCGAGTGGCGGAACAGCAGCAATTAGTTGCTCAGCACGCTTTACCTTTACCTCCATCTATAGGTGACAATTGCCACAAACTTCTTACATGGTGGGAAGCTCACTTCCACCTCATGACTGTACGTGACACCTGGACCCCACAGTATCAGGGCCATCACACCTGCTACCTGGAAGTGTTTATCAGCTTTCCTTAAGATCATCAGGGGCAAAACAATCCTAATAAGATTGGACATTTGGCAGCCTTGTACTACATCTGCACTAGCACATGAGACTTGGTATTGCATGATTCACAACAACGTACCTCTTTTAGTGCAGCATTTGCCTGTGTCTGACTATTCTAAGCAGGGCACATCAACAAATCCTCCACAGATTCCTCAATCAGTGGGGCACTTCAACTATTTGCCACCCCCTAAAACACACAATACCACTGCTCCAAGAGCCCCACCGTCCATGAGCAATGAACTATGGAAAAATGGGTCTGGGATATTTACTTATGCTTTTTTCCTTTTCTGTTCTTTCCCTATGAGGTCTGGAAAATGAGGCTAGTATGCATGACCCTTATCCTAGTGATGCCAACCTGGGCCAGACAACCTTGGTATTCTTTGCTCCTGGAGATAGCAGGCAGCCCACACCAAAAAATGTCCTGATGCCAGAAATTCTCACTCTGCTTTGGGTCCACCCAGACAACTCAACCTAGCAGTTTGGTGCCTGAGGACCTTTAATTCTGGTGCCTGACGTTCCCAGAAGAGTGCATGATCATTCTATTTTGGCCTTTTTAACATCAGAGTGGAAAAGCTTTGTTCACTACTAGATTAATGAACACAATACAGCCCCCCACCCTCTCCCCCGGCCTCTGTACGAGATCTGCAAAAGCCGGGGTTAGCATACACTTATGTCTGCCTACATTTGGCCGCAATTGCAGCATACTTGCAGAACAGGGAGCACCTATCTCTTATCAAAATCTCTGTTAAAGCTTTCATGGAAGACCTTAAAAGTGTCAAATCTCAATCAACCCCCCGCCCACCCCCCTTTCCAAAACGATTTTCACCCAAGAAATCCATGGGGTCATCAACTTTGTGGTTTGGAGAATGCAGTTAATGCATGGAGCACTCCTCATTCAGGTTCTTCTTGAATTGCTACTGCAAATTTGTACAGAAAGACTGCCACCATGTGTGTAATCTGTTTCTACCAAAAGACAGAAGGCTGCAGCCTGTGCTGAATTACTGCTGAGCACACCCAATGCCAGAGAGAAGCATTGGTGGGCACTTAACCCATAGTGCAGAATCACGGTTCGAGGAAAGAAGCTGAGGCCTTCAGCGACGACACAGTGACATGACTCCAACACTGAGGGAGCTGATGTCAAAAAGAAGAAAATGCCATAAAAATCAACTGTGAGGAGCGCCAAAGGCCACAAACACAAGATAACACCTTACAGGCGGTGAGTGCGTCTGACTCCAAGCACCCACGTCTGCACCAGTGCCGAAATACATAGTGGTTGAGGGCAAACACGAGCGCAAAGATCCTCTGATCCAATCCCAGGGATACTGCAGGTGACAAACCCTTGGAACTGGCCTCAAGTCCGAGAGGTGATCGAGCACATGGGAGGGAGAAGGATTCTCGTGAAGCAGAAACTTCATTGCTTCATGTCACCTAGATAACACTTGACACCTAAAAAAAATAAGGTGTCATGGTTTAAATGGAAGCTTTGAAGATGATGGACAAGTTAGACGACTTAATGAAGTCTGTTGATTTTCCCTCCTGTTTTCAAAGAAGAAGCCTGTCTGGGTCTAAGGAAAAACAAATGGAGCTTACGACAATGCCAGAACTAGCAGAAGACCAGGAGTAGGAGATCTATGAATACATAGAGGGTTCCAAGGGAAGCCTTTTTCAGCAGGGAACGTTTGAGAGAGACACTTCAGAGGAAGAATGACAGCACCTGGTAACTCACTTATGAGTGGAGGGACGTTATGCATACCCCTTGAGTGCATGATATCTAAAGAAATTGCTGTTTACAATGCAGTGGCGAAGAGTGCTGCTGACACCTAGGATGTCAAACTCATGGAAGAGCAGGCCGATTCAATTTGTTGTTGGAAACACTGCTGCCCTCTACGATAAACAGCCAGTTCCTGCCCATGCTTCCCAGAGAACTGGACCGCGGGAGGGAAGCATTTAGGGAGCCTGCACAGCATAAGCAGTTGCCCCATGGGTTAATAAAAAATATAGACCCTCTGCTCATTACCCTGCAGACATCAGACCGTGTCAGAGCTTACTCATTTATAGTCTGTATGGTATAGATTAGGGCAAACACTCCCACAACAGTGGGCCTGTTTCCCAACCTGGAGAGCGCATTGTTGGAAATGAGGGGCAGGACCTATTCTACAGGCGTTCAGTGGAGAATCGCCAAGTCCAATGCCCTCCTGAACAGTTACAGCCACCTTGAGATAATAGGCCGTATTATATGATGTGGTTGTGAGACTTCATTGTGTAATACACTACCAACCCTTTTTAGGTCCAGTCAGCCTTCATCTGTCAAACCTTAGCACACACCCTGGGTAGCTAGGTCTTTGATCCTTCCGGCTTCAACAAAGAAACAAGTGTGAAGCATTTAAACAGTACCAAAACAATTGACAAAGAAAAACTATTAAGAAATCTGACACCAGTTCATAAAAATAGGGTTCCGGAGATGTACATTTCCACAAAAATCAAGATTTGTAACTCTACAATGAACAAGCACTGGCAAATTCAGCAAATTTGACACTTAGAAACTTTTTCTTTAAAAAGTTACATCCGGGTTGTATGCGATCACTGTGGATTACTTTGGCTAACCAACTTCAGAAAAGTCTCCAGTTCTACTGTTGGTGGCCCCTTGCCATTGACTTATTTGGAGTGGTCCTGATGTAAGGGATACAGAATGCTGTAGATGCTCAAGGATGCTGATGTTGCTGTGCGGTCAACGGGGACTCCTTTTTGGTCCAGCAAAAGTCCAGTTGCCACTAGAATACTGGTCACCGGGCACACTGAAACCAGCGGTTCCCTTCTTTTGGAGATAACTTTCCTTCTGGGCAACCAAACTGCACTCCAACTACTTTTCTGGGTCCAGCAGACTCTGGTGCAACTTTTCGGCATCGGGTCTTGGTCACCCAGGCTGCGCTGCGATGAAGAACGTCTATCCGTTGATCTAGGCTACCAGCTGTCCCAGGCAGGTTTCCTCACTTTTTGTGGACCTGTGCTGTGAACAGGATGTCAGCCAACTGACTTTTGGAGTCACTGCTTCTTATTGGGCTCAGGGGACAACTTCTCCATGAGCAGGACACCACATGCACAGTCCTATTTTCACTAGTCCAAGGAGCAGCAGGAGTACTCCAATTTTGGTGCAGCCTCGTCTTTGACAGGTCAAAGATCAGCAGGGCAGTCCTTTGGTCCTCTTTTCCAATCCAAGCGAGATCTGGGATTTGGGTACCCCTTCTATGCTCAGAAAGTCCCCTTAGGGGAAGACGTAGTCACCAGCCAATGGCCTACTTTGCTCTTTCCTGCCTGATGACAACCTCCTGTGAAGTGTGACATCGAGCTATCCCAGTATGCTCTAGTCTGCCCACTCCCAAGATGGCTGAACCCCTCTCAAGCTTTGTGGAGCTTGTCAGCCCTCCCTAGATGTTTGGCTACTTGAAGGCTACACGTTCATGGAAAGAAATGACTTGCTCAGTGTTTTCCCCCTCTCTGTCCCGGACGCCAACCTGTCTACCCAGACAAAAGAATAGCCCTGTGAGAAGGTGGCTCTATATATACTGGACAATAAGGCAGTACAGTGTGTATAGAGTCCACAAACCCCAAAGGTTTAACAGAGGTTAAAGTCAGAACTAACCTTACTCTCCAAAGTGGTAGCTTGGTCGAGCAGTAACGCAGTATCAGAGGACAGTGTAAAGCATTTGTTGTACACACTCAGGCAGCAAAAGGTTTCAAACACTCAAGAACTGAACTCCAGGCCAATTGTTAAAATATCCTTAGATATAGGTGTTTTATTTTTAGAACCAACAGTTATAAAAAATATACTTTTCAAGTTATGAGTACTCTCAGGTAAATACTTTGCAGAGGAGCAATACGTTTGTACACACAATAATCACAGGTTAGCTAATAAATTTTTTTAATGATAACTTTATTTCGGTCAGAGACCATAAAAGTGCAGATAAAATACATACAAGGCACAGTAGTTAAAACAATAAATATGAGCAATTAGTATTAGACATAAAAATTGATTAAACAGAAAGTTATCAAGAGACAAAATTGATCCAGATTGTTAACATTAACTTTAAACAAAGCCTTTTCTTCGGTGCCACATTCCATGTAAAAAACGGGAAACAGCAAAGACAATAGGAGGCGAGGTGTCGTACGTTAAAACTCTAACCGCCTGCGCACATTGCCTGAAGCCCAAGTTTCTACATAGTGGGATCAGCCAACATTTTCTTATTGTGATATACGCTGGGCAGAAGAACATAACATGGGCAACATCTTCTTGGATGTAATTACATGCCGGGCAGGTTCCATTTTCTGTTTTAGCCCATTTCGAGGTAAATGCCCTGATTGGCAGGCAGCCTTGCCTCAATTGAGTATATAATTTCCTCGCAAGAGGGGGTTGGACTAGATCTAGGAATTCCTCCCGCCGAGGTTCAGATTTTACTAAGAGGAACTCAACAGACAGCCTGCCCTGGGTTGTTGAACGCTGTAGTGCAAGTAAATTTTGCCGCCTCACCAGGGTTAGCAACTGTGCCCTAGGTATCCTCGGGCAACTCAACTCAGGGGTCTCCCATAGCTGGGGCAAGCCTACATAGGTGGTGAGGGCCTTGATATGAGAGAGCCAAGGAATATTTTTACTTTTTATTTGTCCCCAGACCTCCAAAAATTCAGCTCTATAGGATGCCAGTTCCGGTGCTGACCAGAACCTCCTCCAATAGAGCAATGGCCGGGCGGCTACCAATTCCTCTATAGACTCCAGGCCCAAATCCAATCGCAAGGGGATAAGTGGTGTGCTTTGTGGTAAGCCCACCAAGTTCCTCATAAAGGACTGCTCAACCCTCAGGAGACTGGATGTATTCTTATGTCCCCAGAGTTCAGCGCCATACATAGCTGCTGTCCTGGCCTGAAGTCCATAGATCTCAAGGACAGGAGCAGCCGGTTTGAAGTCTGATGATCTATGGAGCTTACTAATACCCCCTGCTATTTGCGATAGTCTTAAGGGCAGATTTAGTGATTTGGTGACCCCAACCAAAATCTTCTGTCAGGGTAATGCCAAGATAGATAAAAGTTTTGACCCGTTCCAGGGGAATTCTGTTCAGGACAGGGTTTGGGAGGGTGTGCCTCAGGGGATTGAAGATCATAAACTTGGTTTTATCCAAGTTAACCTCCAATCCCCGCGAGGCACAGAATGTTACAAACCCGTCCAGAACACGCTGGATGCCCGATGATGTTTTGGATAACAGAGTGTCATCCGCAAACATCAGAGCGGGCACCCGACCAGTAGCCAACCAGGGAGCGTCGTTATCTTTTACACCATTTAGGGCATCCACAAGGCCATTAATAAAAAGGCTAAACAGCGTGGGGGCCAGGACGCACCCCTGTCGCACACCCCTAGATACAGAAAAACGGGCTGAAAGATCCCCATGTCTCCCACACCTAACCTGGGCATAATTACCAGCATGCAATCTAGTCAGGGTGTTCAGTAGATAAGGCGGGAGACCCAGATCTGCCAGTACTTTCCACAACTTTTCCCTGGGGACAAGATCGAAAGCGGCCCGCAGGTCCACAAAGACAAGGTAGAGGCTGCCACCCTCCACTCTTGCTGTTTTCCAAAATAGGACCTGGAGCCGAAAAATTTGATCCAGGGTTGAAATGCCAGATCTAAATCCGGCCTGGAGAGTAGTTAATATTTCATATTCCTCCATCCACCCTTGTATCCTGTCCAATATGATCCTACCCATTAGTTTTTGTGTTGTATCTATAAGGCTAATGGGCCTATAGTTGGATGGAGTTAGCGGACAACCCTTTTTGTAAATGTGGACGATCTCAGCTTCCAACCAGGTGTCCGGTGGATCAAACCCCATAAGAACCGCATTAAACAGGATAACCAGGTATGGTGCCCATATTTTAGGTTGAGATCGAAACAGGTCCCCAGGCAATTTATCAAGGCCAGGAGCTTTGTTGGGGAGTAGCCTTGCTACGGCAGATTCTACCTCCTTCAGGGTGATGATCTCTGGTATTACAGGGAGATACACCTCCGGAGCGTCCAGGTGATCCAACCGCGACCCCGCGCCCGAGGCCCCCACCAGTCGATACTCGTGATGGGGGTCTGGGATGGGGGATGGCGGGAGGGCCACAGCTCCTTCCAGGGACAAATCAGTCGTCCCTGCTATACTATACACTTGGGCAGTTTTGGAGACTAGACGAGGAACATAGTCACGCTCCAAAGTTGTATATAGTGCCCCGAAATGTGCCTCCCACACTGAGGGCGCAATATTCGGGGAAACTGCCTCCCCTCCCCCTTTTACACCTGAGCTAACAATGGCCCAGAACGACTTGGCGTCCTTTGAAAGGAGCGCAGATCTCAAGTCCTACCACCTTGTTTCCTCCCAATCACTCTTACCTCTAATAATTGCCTTTTTATAAAGCAGTCTAGATAGCCTAATTCCTACACTATCTTTGGATTTAATTGCCGTAAGGACATCCCTTTTTGCTTTCCTGCAGGTGTCATCATACCAGGGGTGTGTCTTAGCCCCACGCCGTTTATTCCCACTTACTGGGCAAAACACATCCCCCAGTGCGAGAGCCAACTGCCTATGGATTTCTACGGCTTGACCGTTGGAGCCCGAATCACCCATCTCGATAATCCGAGGTACAACAATCTGGTATATTTCGGCAATCCTGCTAGGGGAGTCCTAAAAGTGGGGCCATTTAACCCTGCGCCTATTATTGGCTACCATAAGGGGCTAGATCTCAGTATTGGGTTTGGCATCAGGGTTTGTCAACCCGAAGCTCCCTGGCTTAAGTGTTAAGACAAGGGCATTGTGGTCGCTATCTTGCCTCGGTAGGACCCTAAATTCCATCAATCTATCCCAGTGTTTTGCTTCCATCATTATATAATCTATGATGGAGGTTCGTTCTGCCCTATTAAACGTTGCTGATCCCGGTCGGTCTGGGTCCAGCCTCCCATTGCACACCCGCAAGGACGTTGCAAGGGAAAAAGATTTAATTTGCAAGACCAACGGGGTCCATGCCCTGACAGAGGGGATCTTGGGGTCAGGGATACGCCAAAACGAGTTCATCATCCTGTTAGCCCAACTCGGGGTTGACCAAAGCTCGAATTGGCAGTTGAAATCGCCACCAAGGATTATAGCGATTGAGGGGTCAAGTGCCTGAATAAAAAGATCCAATACATTGATTGTATTTGATTCCTGCACATCATTCCTGACTGGCCTTGAGTAAATATTTATTATGGCTACTTTAGGCATGTTTTGGGATGTCAATAGCACACATTGGACATCTGGGGAATTAGTTGGTATTTGGGCTGCCTGGACGCCCAAATGCGTGCCTATCCAGATCGATAAACCACCCGAGGGTCGACCTCTACCCCTAGTTGTTGCCAGGATATCGAAGGTTGCATAACCTGGGCTAACATTCTCCTCCAATGCCCAGGTTTCCTGCATCAGGCGGATGTCATGTGATGCCATGAAGGGACCCCACTCAGTCGTAAGTAATTTGTTTTTTAACCCAGGTACGTTCCACGAGAGGATTTTTATACTTCCATCGGCTACCTCAACATTGGCTCGTGGTTTCCCTATTCCTATGACGGGGAGCTATCACAAGTGGTGGTCCCTATCAGAATTATCCCTTCCCTTGTTTCCATACTAGGTACAGCCTCCATGGGAGTACAAACTCCCAACTGGTACACCATTTCCCCCTTTTCTCTCCTTCCCTCCCCGATCAGGGGATGAGGTACTGTTTCTTCTCCGGGGGTAGTAGTTATATCATTTCCCTCCGATTCAATTACAAGGGTAGGTGTTCCACTGGCAGTGTTTAATAGGGGATTCTCATTCACAGGGCGTCAATCCACCTGTTCCAACACACTGAACCTGTTTCTTAGAGGTAACAGTGGGAGTGGAGGAATATATGAATGAGTGTCCTCCCAGGTTGTTGCCCCCTGTTGCATTCTATATGGGCGACTACAATGACCCTCACCATAGTGGACACTTTTACAATGGCCGTACCTCAAGTGAGGGGTAGGTTAGAAGTATGACAAATGGAGGGGGAGGATTTGGATATTTGATCTGCTGGAGGATACACTACAGATGTATTCAACAGCGCTGATATCCCTAAAATGTATTACTACGCTGTTTCCTGCAATAGTTTTAGGTCCCCCTCCCGATCCATTCTAGTCTTCTGACAGAAAGTATTTCCCCTGAAACATTTCGAGGTAGAGGCCTGTTGGCATTGAGCCATTGTATGCACTTATTTTTTAGGTCTGTATGGTCTTCAGTTTTTCCCTGGCTTAAGGGCGGTACCCCCGTTAGTACTACGACATAGGGTAGAGATTCTGTGTGGAGATCGATGGTAGGCAACTCCAATGAGGTACCTTTAGGTAATGCCTTTCCGTTGGTTGGATTCCGATGATTAGGAGCTCCCCTCACCATTCTGTTATGTTCACTTCCTATTTTTCCATCCCTAGACATGGGTTTTGTTTTACCAGAAACGAGTGTAGGGTTTCTAGTTACCTGGGGATTTTCAGCAGGAATATTATTGCTGGGTGAGGGGCTAGCAGAATCAGGGACAGACTCAGTGATATTTGAAGCTAGTCTTGTACCTTGATTCCCAATAGCACTATTTTTGGGCGAAGCGGTCCTGCCATGAGGAATAGTTTTCGGAATACCACCGACCTCACTAGAAGCAAGCTTCCCCAATGGACTGATAGACTGTGTTCTCCCCAAACCCATATTATTAAGGGTAGAAACTAATCTATCTATCCTAGATACCAGAGGTTTAATGTTTGTGCCAATAGTCTGCTCCATCAGAGCCTGAAAATCGGCAACAAGATTTGTAACCCAGACCGGTGCACCCACAGTCGATAGAGAAGGGCCAGCAGTAGCTGTTACAAGGTCATGTTTGGGCATGGTCCTTTTAATTAGTTTTTTTGGTAATCCAACTTTCTTACTTCTGGGACGCGGTTTGTTTGCTACGGTGATTACGGGGGGAAGTGGGGGAACTAGGAGCATGAAAGCTGACTTCTACATCTATGGGAACCTGAGCACAAGGCAATTCAGCAAAGGACGATGTGAGGAAGGAACTTGAATCGAGGGGGGGTAATTGTAATTGCTGAGTAGTCCCCCACTTGCTGTGACAGAGGGGCAGCAGTAGTAGTTGATAATCTTCTCTCTGTGCTTTCTATTGCAGTTACTACTACCCCAATAGTTTTTTAAAGCATCTTGTCAATAGCCGTTAGGGTAGGGAGGGATTGTGTTGTCGCCACCTGCTGCCTAGTCATGGGGCGAGAAGCAGCAGGCTTTAGGATTTTACCCATATGACTCATTTTTACAAGTAAAAGGGGACTAATCCTTGTCTTGACAACGCTCCCTCCTAATACTGAGAAGAGGGATTGGAAGCAAGGGTAACCACGTATTGATGGTTTCAAGTAACAATACCTTTAAGTATTTGTCCACTCTTCGTAGTTGTCCTTTGAGGGTGTGAAGGGAGTGGCCCGTCCCGGCCTCTTCTGGCCCCTGACGGCCACAGACTGTCCCGCCCTTGTCCCGGGCTTCTCCCGGCGCGATGCGGGAGGCGTTCCCTTCCCTTAAGGTGCCTCCGTGCGCGCCGATTTCACTCCCGCGCCGGTACCTGGGGCAGCTGGGGGATGTAGTTTACCCAGCCGTTGCCCTCACGGCGCTCGGGAGAGCGTGCAGGTGATGAAAGCCGTTTCCCTCACGGCAAGGTCAGTGTGGTAAGAGCCGTAGCCCTCACGGCGTGTCAGCATATGTTCTGGTGTGGCCCCCCCATACGTTCTGGTGTGGCTCCCCCATACGTTCTGGTGTGGCTAATAGCAATACAGTTCTGAAACACACTCTAGCATTGAGCTCAATGGGTTTTCATAGGAAAGTACAGTTGATTACTTTATGGATTACTTTGGTAGTTCCAAGACTAGATCTGGGATTCAGTCCTGGGGTCTAAGCTGAAACCAGATTAGCAAAAACGTTTTAGTTACAGTGATGAATTTTCCTGAATATAAAGCTGTTTTAAAAGTTCACACTTAGAAACTTTTTGAGGTGATTCTCACAATGTTATTCAATGGGAGGAAATTCAGGTTACAGGTAAAGTACGGTCGCGTTACTTTTGTAACCCAGCACTAGTCTCCTAGGGCCAATACTGGGGGCTTAGCTCAAAACAGGTAGGTAATTGCGTTTCAGTATGTCGTATGATTTTTAAAGAATATTTGCAGTTTTCAAAAGTAGACACTTAGAAGAAATTTCATAGAAAAGCAGACAATGGATTCCTATGGAGAAAATACAGGTTACTAGTAACCCCGCTAGGGATTACTTTTGCGGTTCAGTACTGGGCGGAAAGGTACAGTACTGGCTTCTCTCCTGATCACAGGTGAGTAGTTTCGAATTCGGACTTTGGCTGATTTTATAGGAATATTTTCAGTTTTCAAAACTTCACACTTGGAAAATTTTCGATTAAAAAATGGGTCAATGTTATCCAATGGCAGGTAAGTGAATTACCGGTATCCAGGTGAGTACTTGGTTGGTGAAGTTAGGGTTCTGGGCATAAACTCAGGGGTCCCCCAGGGTCAGGTGAGTACAGTTAGTTCAGTCCCAGCGGCGGCCGGGTGCAGAGGTAGGTAGGCCCAATGTTATGCAATGAGGGAAAGGGGGCCTTCGGTTGGTGGCGGCTGGCTAGCAGGCCATGCGGCTCTGGGAGCTGGGCTCCTGGTCACTTGCTCTGGGCAAGGGGTGAAGTAGGATAAGGCAAAGAAGTCACAGCCAGCGGTACTCAGGCGGCTGGGTGCAGGGTGCTTTTGAGCCGTCGGGCGCTCAATGTTATCCAATGAGGATCGTGAAAAAGGAGGCTGCAGGCTCGGGGACGGTGACTCTCAAGGGGCGACCAGCACTTCGAGAGGTAAGTTGGGATGTTGGAGCACAGGTAGGTACCCCAAAGGGAGGCACAGGGGGCTGTAGGGCGCCGGGAGCAGGGGTGTCTTTGTGTGTCGGAAAAGCTTACCCTCGGCTGGTCACGGTTGGGGTGGCCCCTGGTTCTGAGTCTGCAGGCGTCGGCTGGTTCGTCAAGGAGGGTCTTTGGGCACTGGACTTCGGGTCCCAGTCGCCGGGGGGACGTCCTCGTGGTCTTGGTTCAGGTTTAGTGGAGAGGTGTGGCTCTCTGGTTATAGGCGGCAGACCTGTAAGCAGAGAACGGCCGGGACCAGGGTTCAAATCCAGACGCAGCAGGGTCTTGGACCAGGGTCAACGGACTAGATAATTCTCGCCTCAGTGCCTACTCTAACCAGGGAACACACTTGGTAACTCTGGGCATTAAGCTTGCCTCATCTCTACAACGGCCCCCCACAGATGCCCGGGATGCCTGGTTTCACCCTGGAGATACCCAGAAAGGGACCATCTCACAGGGAAAACCAGGACGGGTTCCCCAGCGGTCTACAGCGCCAGGACACTCGGGTAGAGTAACAGCGCGCTTTACAAGTATCCCACATTTACATTTGGCCCGGCCTTGGCTCGGCTGGTGCAGAGTGGGCTGGTCCGGAGCTTCCTGGTGGGCACCAGGTGGGTTGTTGCAGCAGAACCTCTGCTGATGGGAGTCCCAATCGTCGAGAGGGTCAAGGCAGGCAGGTCCTATGGGTGTCCCAAGGTTGCTGTCCGCGGAGGTCGCCGGGTTTAGGCAAGAGCAGGTTCCAGGATCAACAGGCCGGTAGGGCTGGGGCCAAGTCAGTTGTTGTTGTCCTGTTAGCATCTGCACGGCGGGTCTTCGTCTTGATCTTCTTTCTTCTTTTTGATATCGGGATCTGAGGAAGGAAGCTTCAGGGAGCCCCTAAATACTAAAGTTCGAGGCATGTGGGCTGCTGAATTTATATCTTTGCATAGATCGCCGCATAGTGTTGGGTCCGGATGATTGCACAACATTGTCCTGGAAGAGTCTTCGAAGTATCACGAGATAGGTGGCTCCTCCCTTGGACTACAGTGCGCATGGGCATCCTCTCCATCCTCAGATTGTTTTTTTCCGCCATTGGGTTTGAATGTACCTTCTCGACTCAAGTTCGGAATATACTTTAAATACTTTTCGCAAGGCCAAAAGGCCTTCGGGGCGTCTGTATTGTCTCTTGTTCGGTGCCCAGTGCTTCATCCAGTTCTTCGAACAGGACGTCGAAGGCCGTGTGGTCTTCCGACAGCTAGGCCCCGACGAGCGTCGACGATGGAACGGAGCCCGTTCAAGAGATGCCCCGTCTGCAACTCCAAATACCCTCACATCGATGTGCACCCGGTGTGCAACAAGTGCCTATCCCCGGACCACGACAAGGCCAGCTGCATGGCCTGTTCCAAGTTCCGGTCCAAGAAAACACTTTGACGCGCCGCGAGGCAGTCGGCCCAGCAAACGGCGCCGGACCCAGAAGATATCTTCCAGGCAGACGTCGTCGAGGGCGCCCATCACGAGGATCCAGACCAACAGTCAGACCCTGCGTCGGAGCACGACTCACATTATAGTGTGGACGAAGAACAAGACTACGTCCATGAAGAAGACGTCATCGGAGCCGTCGATGACGACTCAAGCGATGAGCAAGGCCCGTCCACAATCGCGGGGGCCGATACTGACACTATACTCTCTAAGGCTCAGGTCGAGGCATCGCCGGAAGGCCTTAGCCAAGATCTTTACCCGCATTCTACAGCCCCGCTTCCAGGCCCGGCTAAGCATACTTCTACGGAGCCATCCGTCCATCCGCCGCTTTCGGCAGCGAAAACGAAACTGACAGGAACTGTATCGAAACCGAAACTGCTTACGTCAGTCCTCGGATCGACGGCTACGGATTCGTCGGCTCCGACACGCTCTAAGTGTGTCCTTAACCCTTCGGAGTCACGAGGGGGTGTCGACCCGAAACGTGGGACGCCGAAGCCTGTCTCTGTCGGCGTCCACGCCCAAAGCTGGTGACGCGGCCACTGGACTCAAGGCTCGAAAGTCTGTCGATCCACAACTTTCAGCCTCGGCACCAATCTCCAGCAAGGCCTTCGAGTCGAAAGGTGCACCCAACCCGAAGGAGCACGTTGCGTCGAAGCAAAAAGGCGCACCGACAGCTCGAATCGACGCAAGGCCGCAAGCAGCCCAGTGATGCTAAAACGTTAGTCGGATCGAAGACGGCGACACACTCAAAACAGGTCAGCTCGTCTCCACTGGTTTCGAAGCCTATTAAATATGGACTGTCCCCAACCGCTGAGCAAAGAACGTCGAGCCACAGGAGAGCACCGACACTACCAAGAAGGGGTCGGTAGTTTTGAGGCGTCAGTTCACTGAAGGGGATGTATTCTTCCAACCACCCTCCTATGACAATCAGTCAAAACTGTTCATCGACTCGGATACAGGTAGACTCACCATTTACAAACGAAAAATAGCTCCAGAACATCCTTTGGAGTCATTCAAAATCCCTCTAAAAAGAGAGACTCTGCGACCTCTCCTGTTCTTTCTGAGCCTGTGGAGTCCTATGAACAAGACTACTCTTATTCTCCCAAACACACCTATGAGGATATAGGTGAGGGATACAATGAAGAGGAGTTCAATTATCCTGCTAACACAGATCAAGATGACCAGCAAACTTGGACTGACCCTGGTGAGCCACAAACCATGCCCGACGTTCAGTCCTATACCATCAAAACCTCGCCAACTGAGGATACTGCTGCGTTTAACGCTCTGATTTAACGGGCAGCCACAAACGATGATGTGGACATGCATGCTGACCCAGTAGAGGAGGATTTTTTGTTTGATAATTTCTTAACATCGGAAAGATCAGTAAGGACATTGCCTATACTAAAGGGTGTCCTTAAACACGCTACTGACATCTTCAAGGAGACCACAAGGGCACGGGTTGTGAACCCTAGAATTGAAAAGAAGTACCGGCCTGCACCTGTGGACCCTATGTACATCAAAGGCCAGCTCCCGTTGGACTCCCTCGTAGTGGCTAATGCTCGTAAAAGGGCAAACTCTCAAACCAGTGGTGATGCTCCTCCTCCGGACAAAGAATCCAAAATCTTTGAAGCATCTGGCAAGCGAGTAGCAGCTCAAGCAGCGAATATTTGGAGGATCTCCAACACACAAGCCCTATTAGCCAGATATGATAGGGCACACTACGACACGTTAGAGCAGCTACTACAACACCTGCCTGAAGCTTATAAGGAGGGAGCAGAAATGCTGATACAGGAGAGGAAATTAATTTCAAATGCGTCCAAGTGTGCGCTAGATGCAGCAGACACGGCAGCTAGAGCCATAAACACAAGTGTGATGCTTGGAAGGCATGCCTGGCTACGCATCTCTGGTTTTAAGCCAGAGAGACAAACTACTTTACTCAACCAGCCGGTTAACCCAGATTTTCTCTTTGGCCCTGATGTAGACACAACCCTTGAGAAAATTAAAAAAGACACTGAGACAGCAAATTCCATGGGGGCTCTGCAGTCACAACAGTTCAGGGGCGGTTCCTTTCGTCGCTCCGTTAACAGGGGAGCCTCCAGAGGTCAAGCATTGCAGCAAGCCCAATACAACAAAGGGGGCTCGCAAAACACCTATAACAAGAACAATAGGGGTGGATATCGTGGGAACAGCACCAAAGGCAGAGGACGCGGAAATAATAATGCCAGATCCTCCGCCACCAATAAACAGTGACGTCTTGTCACTGCCCCCGACCATATAACACCAGTTGGGGGAAGACTCCAGCAGTTCCTGCCGGTCTGGGAAGGCATAACCACAGACAGGTGGGTGAGAGACATTATACAACACGGCTATTGTCTAGAACTAACCTCCACTCCACCCAACATACCCCCAAGGCACTGTCCTATGTCCGCAGAGCACATGCACTTATTGCAGCAAGAAGTGCTCAGCATGCTGCAAAAAGGGGCCATAGAACTCGTGCCTTTAAATCAGCAAGGTACAGGGGTGTACTCACAGTACTTCTTAATCCCAAAAAAGGACGGGTCTCTCAGACCCATTCTAGACCTCAGACTCCTGAACCACTACATCTTGTCAGAACATTTTCACATGCTGACCTTACAACAAGTTCTACCATGCTCAGTCAGGGAGACTTCCTAGCGACCCTAGACCTAAAAGAGGCATATTTCCATATTCCCGTTCACCCAGCACACAGGAAATATCTCAGGTTCACCATAAACAACCAGCATTACTAGTTCAAGGTCCTGCCTTTCGGGGTCACCACTGCCCCCAGGGTGTTCACCAAGTGCTTAGCAACAGTGGCGGCACACCTAAGGAGACAACACATCCACGTCTATCCTTATCTGGACGACTGGCTTATTCAGGCACAATCAGCCCAGCAATGTGCCAGCCACATGTCCCGCACAATTCACCTCCTACACAGTCTAGGATTCTCGCTGAATTACCCGAAATCGCACCTTCAGCCCGCACATGTGCAACAGTACCTGGGTGCGACAATCAATACTCTGACAGCGACAGCGCACCCAAACTCTGCCAGAGTCAACAGCATGCAATTGCTCATCCAAAAGTTCAGGCCCAAACACTCGCTCCCAGCGCAAGTGTTCATGCAGCTAATAGGCATGATGGCCTCCTGCATCTTTATAGTCTCCCACGCCCGGCTACACATGCGTCCGCTTCAAGAGTGCCTAGCACGACAGTGGAACCAGGCTCAAGGACATCTAAAAGACCTTGTGTTGGTGACCGGTCGTGCATACAACTCTCTGCATTGGTGGAACACACAAAACCTTTGCAGGGGACAACCGTTCCAAGAGCCTGTGCCACAGATAGTGCTGACAACGGACGCATCTCTCCAAGGTTGGGGAGCGCATGTCCTCCATTATACAGTGCAGGGACTGTGGACAGCGCAGCAGCAAAAGATGCATATCAACCTATTAGTGCTCATGGCGATATTCATGGCAATGAAGGCCTTCAAGCTGCATCTGTGCAACAGTCGTGCTGATCCGGACGGACAACATGACTGCCATGTATTACATCCAGAAGCAGGGAGGCACACACGCTCCGCAATTGTCTCATCTAGCCCAGAGCATGTGGAAGTGGGCCATTCAAAGGAACATGTTCCTCATGGCGGAACATCTCCCAGGCAAAGACAACCAGATGGAGGACCTGCTCAGCAGGCACAGCCACCAAATGCACGAGTGGGAGATACACCCCTCAGTGCTCCAACCATATTTCCAGCAGTGGGGTCATCCAGAGATAGACCTATTCGCCACAAAGAAAAACGCAAAATGCCAAACCTTCGCCGCCAGGTTCCCACACCCGCAGTCTCAGGGCAATGCGATATGGATGAACTGGTCAGGCAGATTTGGGTACGCTTTTCCTCCAGCACCACTCCTACCGCTGGTGGCACGCAAACCACGGCAGCACTCCATGACGCTCATCCTGGTTGCTCCGTGGGCACGGCAAGCGTAGTACATCACGTTCCTGGAACTTTCAGTAGTTCCTCACCAACGGCTACGACTCAAGCCCAGTCTCCTCACTCAGAACCGTGGAGACATTCAGCACCTAGATCCGCAACAGTTGAACCTTGCAATATGGCTCCTGAGGTCATAGAATTTGGCTACCTCAACCTGCCCCCTGACTGTATGAACATAATCAAGGAGGCAAGAAGACCTACAACCAGGGCATGCTATGCGGCCAAATGGAAGCGATTTCTCATTTACTGTTCTCATAATGACATAAATCCGCTAGATGCATCCACGCAAAACATTATATGTTACTTGTTGCACCTATACAGATGCAATCTGGCACATAGTTCCATTAGGATACATTTGGCCGCGATGGCAGCTTATCTTCAAAACAGACAGCATCTTTCTCTTTTTAAAGTGCCAGCCATTAAAACTTTTCTGGAAGGACTCAAGAGAGTTATTCCTCCAAGACACCCTCCTTCACCTGTCTGGAATCTAAACATAGTTCTCACCAGACTAATGTGACCACCCTTTGAACCTCTTCACTCTAGTGAGATACAGTTTCTAACATGGAAAGTGGCTTTTCTAGTGGCAATCACATCGCTAAGGAGAGTTAGTGAGCTTCAAGCCCTAATTATCCAAGAGCCATTCATACAGATTCATGCTAATTGGGTGGTGCTGCGTACCAACCCGAAATTCATGCCTAAGGTGGTGTCGCAGTTCCACATTAACCAAACCATAGAACTGCCCGTTTTCTTCCCAAATCCACACTCGGTAGCACACAGAGCACTGCACACGCTAGATGTCAAAAGAGCTCTCCTGTATTACATAGACAGGACAAAGGATTTCAGGAAGACTAAACAACTGTTTGTTGCCTTCTCTCCACAACACAAAGGCAACCCCATTTCAAAGTCAGGTATAGCCAGATGGATCGTTTAGTGCATTCAAATCTGTTATCAGAAAGCAAAACGCACATTAACCGTTCCCCCAAGAGCGCATTCCACACGCAAATTAGGGGCATCCATGGCTTTCCTAGGTAACATTCCTCTAGAGCATATATGTAGAGCAGCCACATGGACCACCATACACACATTCACCAAACACTGCTGCGTGGATGTACACTCCAAACAGCAAGCTGCTGTAGGTGAGGCTGTTCTCAAAACTCTTTTTTCAGACTGCTGCAGCTGGCACGGGCAACCGCCGCTAAGGAGGATACTGCTATTTATTCTATGCAAAGATATAAATTCAGCAGCCCACATGCCTCGAACGGAATATGCTACTTACCAGTATGCATCTGTTCTTGGCATGTAGGGCTGCTGACATTTATATCGCCCGCCCTCCTCCCCGGTGCCTGTCGCAGCTGTAGCACTCAGAATTAATCTCTAGCATGGACATCACTTACTGTATCATACTCCATCCCTGCCACAATGGCGAAAAACAATCTGAGGATGGAGAGGATGCCCATGCGCACTGTAGTCCAAGGGAGGAGCCACCTATCTCGTGATACTTCGAAGACTCTTCCAGGACAACAATGTGCAATCATCCGGACCCAAAACTAGGCGGCGATCTATGCAAAGATATAAATGTCTCAGAAAAGGGGGTGGTGATGAACTCTTACCCAGTCCAAAGATCAGGGCTTGATCCATCACCGTTATTTAGCTCACTGCCCCATCCCAGCTCAGAACCTGGCTATATGCAAATTAGTCTGTCCCTGGCCCAGTGCATCATGGGAACAGGGCAGACCAAACTACCAAGCCAATTCTTCACCAGAAAGGAGACAAGCTTCCGGGGACCGGTTTCTGCCATTTTAGGCGTTGTCGGCCCGGCTTGCTTGAATCCTGATGGAGCAGTGAGCAAGGGACTCATGTCTGAGTATACCCTTCCACGCTTATGGTGGACAAAATGATTCAGAAAAGGGGGTGGTGATGAACAGAGTGTCTGAATTAAGCAGACCACTCTTACCCAGTCCAAAGATCAGGGCTTGATCCATCACCGTTATTTAGCTCACTGCCCCATCCCAGCTCAGAACCTGGCTATATGCAAATTAGTCTGTCCCTGGCCCAGTGCATCATGTCTAAGCACATCAGCAGTTCAGAAAAAAGTGGGGGCATACCAAGGCAAGAAAGATGGCACTTTCTTACAAGCCCCTCTTGAATGTGGTCACAATTTGCCCTTCAAAGGCGGCTTCCCCTTTGTAGCTCGCTGTTTGGACCAACACCCCATGTGGTTTCCCTCTGGGAGGAAGTAACGCCTTCTCCAGGGGCAAGCCTCTAATGCTTTCCTGGAAGCAGTTTACAAGTCTGTCCAGGTTGGCAGAAGGCTGTCTTATGGCCAGTATCTGCAAATTGCCACTAGAAAACTTAGGCAATACGGTGGAAATTTTCTAAAAGTTGCATGTAGCAACAAGTTACCTTAGTTTCGACTTGGACATCAAGTCAGACTTAATGTAACAAGTAGTTTGATACCTTGAAGTGTTAATTTTAGTTGTCCCTTTCAGAAGTTAGCACAGCTGAGTTGTCAGTGTAATCCTGAACTTGCCAATGAGGCTGCTTAACTCTCTCATAGTAATAAAAACGGCAATTGTGAGTTTTTACTACTTTTTAACATGTTGCACCCTGCTTAAGGGCTCTTGAGCCTGATTTAGGGGCGACTTTGACACATTAAAAAGATAGGTTTTGGCTCTGCCGTTGTCTTAAATGGCTGAAATGGCAAAGTTGAGTTAGCAGTTTTAAATGGCTCTACCTGGCTGTAGTGGCAGGCTGGGCGACACGTTTTACCTTATCCTACTTGGATTGCCCAATAAGTGCTGGAGTCGCTGAGGGGACACTTGAACTTGAGGCTTGCCAATTGGGTACAGGCCCACCAAACCTATACTTTTAAGGGTCAAAGCACTGGCACTGAGGTGTGGTTTGCAGGCCACCGTGCACTCGAGTCAAAAAAACAGCAGCATTAGTCCAAGACTTAGGGGATGACCACACAAAAAGAGGCATTTCCTTACAGCCACCAACAGTGGGAGGAGATGGATGGCCTCTTACAGTACCTTCCCGAGCAATAGCAAAAAGGAGCCAACATCATCATACAGGAGAGAAGAACCATCAACCACACATTCCTAAAATAGCCCTGGCTGCTGCAGACACTTCCAGTAGATAGGTCTGCACCGGGACCACGCTCGGGAGAGAATTGCGACTGTGTGTATCTGACTTTACGCAAGAGGTACAGACAGTAGAGGTAAACATGCCATTGTCCAGAGAAAGCCTCTTTAGATTGGTGATCAACTCCCTCCAAAGGATGAAAAAAGGGCAGAGACTGCCAAGTCTTGGTTGGTATGGGGGGGGGGGCTTGAATTCAGGTGAAAGTTCAGAGGCAGAGCCAATCCTAGGAAGAGAGTACCCACAAGAAGAGGTTCACCACCATGACGCCTCATTCACATTACTATCAGACATCAAGCAAAGACACTATGGCAGTCCCCCAGCACTCCCTGGCAGCCCTTCCAAGGTAGGGCTCAGAAGCAGAACTCTGCTGTAGATGCTGGTGACTGAAGAACCAAGTTACACCTACACACAACACCAATAGGAGCAGAATCGGAAGCTTGTTCTGAGAAAGAAAACACACTACCTCTGGATACCCAACTTCATCCAGCAAGGATACTACATAGAGCTTGTGCATCCACCACCCACCATCAAGACAAAAACGCTGCTAATTAGATTTGCTATACCTCAGCTAGAAGTAGCAGATTTGCTGCAAAAAAAGGCAACTAACATGTAATACTGAGAAAGGGGCCAAAGAGTCTACTTCCTGGTCACAAAACTGGACAAGTCCCTCAGACTCATCATGGACCTGTCAGTCCTTAACAGGTTCATCAAGGTGCAGAATTTTCAGATGAAACTGCAAGAGGTTATTCGGTGTCGGAGAAAAATTGGTTATATGGTACAACCTACCTCAAAGATTCATACCCCATGTGCTGATGAACATGCACAAGAAATTCCAATTATTCGTTGTAGACAAGAGTACATTACTAGTTAACTGTTACCTTTTGAGATGGAATGAGCACCCATGGTGTTCACAAAATGCCTACCAGCGATGTTACTGCTTTTAATGAGAAAAGGGATGCATGTTTACCCTCGCCTGGATGATTGTCTGGTAAAGGCAAAGTCATTCAGGCGATGCCAAGGTGCTCTAAGACAGTAAAGAAATTGTTCTACACTTGGGGTTTTCATAACCTGGGAAAATTCCAAAGGGGAAAATACATTCCTAGGGCCCAGACCAAACTCCAAGCAAGGGAAAGTATTCCCTGTGAAGAAAAGAATCCTGGCATTGACAGATAAAGTTTGCCATTACTAAACGTGGCAACCTCTGACAGAGAGGGCCCTGGGTAAACTGATAGGCATGATGACATCATACATGCTGCTCTTACTAATGGCTGGCGGCAACACATGAGACCACAAACCTACAAAATATGATGGGGGAATGCTTGCTATAAGTTGAACCACTGACCCTTTGGGGTAGCATTCCAACTCACCTTTCCTATTTGAACAGGGTCAAGACCGATTTGCATACAGCTTGTTCTAATCGGAGGTGGCATGGTGGTCAAAAGAATGATGGGTTGGAATTCTACCCAGTGTGATTGCCAGTGGTTAGACTTATTGCAAGCATCATTCAATCATCTTTTGTAGTTTTCATACACACATACTACTGGAGCGGCTACAGAGACAGCAGGTCATAGGAAACAGGCTGTACACAAGGAAATACAGTTGTGGAAGGCAAGGAACAGAACAATGGGCAGATGTTTCAAACAACCAACCCCCTTAATTACCATAACGACGGACGCATCCCACACAGGGTTGTGAGCTCACAAGGGGGACATCTATGCCTATGTAGTCCAGAGGAGACAGTAAAACACATATGTGTTAGATCTCAAGACAGTGTTTTTTTTTTTTTTTTAGAACTAAAGGTTTTTTAAATGCACATAAATCTGAAGTTACTACATATTCAGATGGACAGCACCACCACCATGTTCTACCTCCACAAATAAGGGGAAACAATTTCTCGCATGCTATCCTGAGTAGCTCACAATTCATGAACATCGGCCATACAGAGACACATGATGATAGTAATCCTCCTGCCAGAGTACATAACACTGAAGCGGACATACTAAGCAGACAGAACATTGCCTTACATGAGTGGGAGCTATAACAGCAAGCAGTAGGATCTTCCGAAGACTGACTTCTCACTTGTTCACAACCCAGGAAAATGCTAAATGCCCGAAACATTCTGTCCAGATACCCAAGCCACCAGTTGCTGGGGAATGCTCTATTGATAGAATGTTAGGTTAATTTGCATATGCTTTTCCCAAAGTTCCACTGATCACTCTAATAATAGAGAATTACAAGCAAGCACCCTTGAACCTAATCCTCATTGCACTACAGTTGGCAAACAAATATGGCTCTCCAACTTAGTGGAGTTAGCACAGGACCAGGCCATGCTACTGTCTGTACAGAAAAACATACTTTCCATGAAGAAGGATAGTGTTTTTCACCAGGAACCAAAAATACTCCGATTAGAAGCATGGCTGCTAAGGATTTATATTAGACATTTGCAACTTCATCAAAGAGCCATGGCAGTCCAAAAAGGCAAGAAGACAGACACAAGGATGTGCTACACCATTAAATGGAACAGATTGACAATGGTGCTCCACAGAAATAGATTCCTAGACATATACGGAGGACGCCACAGTCCTAAAACCTCTTAACTATCAACTGGACCTATGCTTCTCTTAAAGTACACCTGACAACCACTGTGGAATAAATAAGGGAGAGTCATAGGAAGAAGTTGTTTTCCAAACGCCAGTTGTCAAAAGATTCCTAGCGGGCAAAAAGACTGGCACCGCCAAGAACAACCTCCACACCCATATGAAAGCTGAACGCAGCTCCTGAAACCACCCTTTGAACCTATGCACAGTGTGCAGCTACAATTCCTAACACTAAAGATGGCCTTCTTTGAACCTATCCACAGCATAGAGCTACAATTCCTAACACTAAAGATGGCCTTCTTGGTGACCATTGCACTCAGTGGCGATGAGAAACAATCCAAACGTTAACTTAGGTAGTCTTGCGCTTGCACATCAGTCAGACCACACAACTGGCAGCTTTTTTCCAGCAACCAAAATCACAGGCAGAATTTGCCCTCCACACACTCACTCAGGAGGGCAGTGATGTACTACATACAGAACACAAGACAATCAGGAAGACCAATCAGTTCTTTGTTGCTTTTGCCCCAACAACCAGAGAAGTCACCCGTTTCTGAAGAAACTATTGCAAGACCAAAAATGTCAAGCAAACCAAAAATGTCTTGCTACAGCAAGGGTCACACTGGAGAGCCAAATGTGCATTCAACAAGAATGAAAGGAACAACACTGTCCTCTATAGTTTGACATCTGCATGTCAGCCACATGTTCATTCGTGCATACCTTCACCAAACGGTGTTGACATAAAAGCTAACAAGTAAGCACAGGTGGGAAGGAACGTACTCAAGGACCTGTTTGCAAATAAAAACTTTTTCTACCCAACCTCCCACGTGGAAAGGGAGCACTGCTATACAATCTATGTACAGCACATACAATGTCTTTTGGAACACTGTCACACAAGACATTTGAAACACATACCTACTCCCTCCTCTATTCACCACTACGGGACGGCACAACCATGTTTTAAAACTGGCGTGTGACACATAAACACTATGCACAGTCTCTAAGCACAACCGGCATAGTTATAATGGGGAATTGAGTCTCACACAACAGGACTACAAACCCCAGAAGACAAGTACATAGTTTTCAAACGCTAGACAGCATTACCCCACTGCAACATGTACTTGCAACACAACATTAAGTTGGCTACAATATCAATGGCTAATCACCTTCACTAAGGACTGATCGCCTCGAGATGCTGGGGCATACCACAACTACAATCCTCTCATGCACATTATGGGTGGTTCACTAAGGCCGGTGTAAAATATACAACATACATAAGGCCTATAACAGACGGTGCTGCAGATATGACACTATGCATACTCTAAGCGCACTGTCACTTCTAAGGGGCAATTGAGTCTCACTCAGTAAGACTACAAATCCCAACATACAGGTACATATCTACGCACGCTACACAGCATTTGTTTCAACAATGCAATATGTACTTGCAGCACAACATGGTTTTGCTTCAATAACAAAAGCCGATTCAGCTTCACTAAATGGGCTGATCACCATGAGAGGGGTAGGCTTACCACAACCACACTCCCAAAAAGGTGGAAGTCTTCTCCTACCACAGAGACTGATCTTCACACCATAAGGATGCCGGCAGCTCTTCAAGGGGAGTTAGCTACCTATTCCAATCAGAAAGCCGGCAGCTGAGGTTCACTGCGGCCTTTCTGAACACCATAAAGAAGCCGGGGGCTCTTCAATGGAGTTCACCGAGACTTCCAAAGGTATCCCATATGGCTGGCCAACTGCGGTTCGCCACGACCATAAAATTCGTCAACTACAGTGGGGGGTGCACACCCTTCCACCACGTGCTGCACATACACACAGTAACACAAACACAATCAAAGCAATACCTCAAACATTGTATATGCCTACCCTATAGCAAAGTAGGTTGACTGGGTTTATGTAGGAACACATACCCCACATGTGGCCCACCGGAGGGGACCTCCTACTCATCACAAGGTATAAGGGCAAACGCAACACACACCTACCACGGCGTGTTCCCGTTACAACTACCTTTACCATCCATAAGGGCAGAATGAACACAAGCAGGGTGCAGTTCTTCAGGCTTCCTGCCTAAATTATAGAAACTACACATGGTCTGCACACAGCACAGTGAAAGATTACGGTGTTTCTCCCTTGCATGGAATCACAAGGCAGCTCAATATCAAATAACACCAGGCAATAGCCTAATTAAGATTACGAGACCATTCGCAAGTAGTTAGCCAAAAGGCCCACTGTGCGCAATACACTCAAAGGGCCGTCACCTTCCTTGAACCCAGTGGCCAAACTAAGTCCAGGACAACTTCTCCTGTACAAGTCAATATTTGGATAGACCACATGGGTGGAGTATACTTCATAAGGAAAGGATAAGTGCACACATATGTGGGCCTCTGCATCAAATATATATATTAGATATATAGCTGATCTAGCATCAGGTACGTTCATATGTACAAGCGAAGGCAGATAATAGGGTAAGGCCTTTCCTTCCTCTACCCTCTTTTCTCTCTTAAGAACATTAACAGGACGCATAAGCAGATAATAGCGCCCATGTTCTAAAATACCATAACCATGGAAGGGTGGTAACAAATTTCAACAGGGCATCAGCGTACCCCTGCAGTGGTCTGGGCTACTAAGGTGAGCATCAGACAAGAAATACGTACTCCCGTAAATCAGCCAGGCACCCCAAAAACCATTAAGCCTTATCTACTTATAGTAGTAAAACCGGCCCATTGCATCAAAAAAAAAAAAGGGGGGAGCTTGTGGTTGGTAAGGACCATTTTAAAAATAGCACGCACCACAGAATATAACAAGGAAATCAGGTGTTAGCATATACAAGGTTGAATGGGCCTAGGACGTTTAACCATTTGAATAAAACATCCAAGGGGGTTGTTCCTGGTCACATGTAACATTATGAAAACAAATACAGATTAATACGCAAAGTAGTACGTATATGGGTACTTTTCCCCAAAGGAAAGCCGTATGGATACCTACTAGGTAAACAGGTAGGCCAATAACTAGCAGGAGAGGCACGGGCCCACTCTACCAGGGAGAAGGGTGCAACAATAGCCTTCCTGGCTAACACACCCTTTCAAGACATATGCCTGGCGGCAACATGGGCTTCGGTGCACACGTTCACGAAGCACTACTGTGTGGATATACAAATGAAGAAGGAAGCACAAGTCGAACAGAAGGTGCTTCAACATATATTCAACAACTAATGCTCATCTTCGACCCAGCCGCCGCAAACGTAAATAAACCGCTACAAAGTCTATGCACAGCATAGTGAATCCAGAAAGATTCACGCTGCAAAACGAATAGTTTCTTACCTGTCAGTGTAGTTTTGCAGCTTGAAGATGTTTCTGGATTTACTAGCGAACCCACCCACCTCCGCCAGAAAGATGAGGCTGGAGAAGTAGGTGGTAATACAAGGATATATATCCATATAGATGTTTGCATACGTTGGTAGCCCATACATGCAAAAAAAAAAACAGGTGTGTACATGTCAATATATATATAATATTTATTTTAAAAAATCACCTTTTGAAAATCGACGAGTGTCCCTGCACTCTCAGCCCCTTAGGCAATATATATAGTAGACTTATTAGGCAAGAAGACAAAATCGCACGGCAGAAGGGGAAAAAATAATCTGAGAGCCTGCACACACACGATGGGGGTTGTAGTCTCACCAGAGGGATCAGGTTTCGCAAACTCCCACAGCAAAAAAAAAAAATACAAAGCACTTTCCGACTCCAACCACAAGATGGCGGAATATGCACAGCATAGTGAATCCAGAAAGATCTTCAAGCTGCAAAACTACACCGACAGGTAAGAAACTATTCGTTTCTCATTACAAAGCAAAATGGTTTACTCGCCTCTTAGAGTAGTTTTGCAGCTTGAAGATTTCATGGATCCACAGACATCCTGCCCACCTCCACCAGAAAGCATGCAAGATTTGCCGCAGCAGGTGGAGAATGTCATAACAGGAGAAAAGCCAAAGATCGCTGGGAGGAAAAAGAATTTGAAGATGGCTACCACACTGTACCTTCTGGGGCATACATCCGATGGCAGGACAGGAGACACAGCACCAGATGGTCAACAAAATTGCTAAAAAAAAGAGAGCGGGAACTAGTAAAGACAAATCTGAAAGACATCTAACTGTAGATTCCCTGCTATAGAATCCTCCTCCAGGTTGTGAGACTGGATCCGGATATGTTTTCCACAGCATGTCTGCGTGTCTGTAAAGGGCTCCGCGTGACTCCGAATCGATGTCATCATGCAATGTGATGTCGACTGAGTTTGCATAATCCCCTCTCCGACACACTGACATCCGCTCCTTTTTTTCTGCACTTGCAAAGCCGATCCGGAGTGATTAGGAGGATGTTTTTCTGCCCATCTCCACATTTTACAAGGAAAAACATATGCTTTTTGCGATGCCTTCAGGGTTTAAGCCCTGTGGACCTTGTGACAGGCATATGTGGATCACAGATCTTACAAATCTGATTGTGGTGCCTGGGAGAGCACCATGACTCTTAGGCATGTGGTTACTGTTAGCGTCTTCGGCCGAAGGCGTTTAGAGAGCATCGAATGAAACTACCTGGCGTCACAACTATCTGATGCACTGCGTCGTCAGTCTTAGTCAAAATCTGGAGACCTGTCGAGGAACCGTTCCAATGAGGGGCAGTCTTCATCGAGAGAGGCTCCGAAGCGCAAATGATCAAAACGTTTTATTTCTGCCACTGCCTCCCAACCTTCGGTTGCAGAGCAATCTCAAGAGTCCATCGCACACCTCCCTAAATGTCCTGCAGCCGGGGAGACTCTAGCTGAAATGTAGGAATATTACATTTCCCCTACATAAAGTCTTTGGGCCTCAATTCCCTTCTGGCGTGCTTCTAGCCCCAAGTAGGTGTGAGGTGCCGCATGGATCCTCGCTGGCGGGTTCGCCCTCGGTGACAGTCTGGCCCTCTGAATCCGTTCTCAGATTCGAGACAGTGCAGGAGCACAACCCTTTGGAGGTCTTCACCTACGGGTCAGCCAACGACTGCGGTGCCGATTGACGCCACACCAATTATTTTTCCTAACATCTACATATTGTTGCGCCGGACGGAGTCAGATTCAGTGTCAATGGAGCCGTCCGCTTTAGGCTACTCTCCATCTGCTGCTATGCAGCCTGTTTTTGGTCTTCCAATGGGAATGGGCAATACTGTCGAGCCTTCGTTGGAGGAAAATTGTCTGACTAACCTGGGTGAGGCTAGTGGACTTGAGCCCTCCCCACTTTCAGATTTACTTTCTCCACCTGGTATGGCAACAGAGGTGAGGTGCTCTTATGCTTTGGTATTGAGGAGGGCAACTGTCACCTTAGATTGCCAGCTTCCCTCGGTGGAATTATCCACAGACCCTTCGGTGGATGTACTTCACCAGGGTAAGACAAGAGTGGAGCCCTTACTTCCTTATAAAGCGTCTCTTCACAACATATTGTTAGGTGCTTGGGCAAGGCTGGTAACTGGAATGCCTGTAGACCGGGCTATATCCCATAGGTATCGGCCTGCCCCAGGTGATCCTGATTGTCTCCTAAAACATCCCTCCACAAAAGGTATGGTTGTGCAAGTAGCTACATCCTTTGCAGACCAAAATGTCCTTCCACTGGTTCCACCAGCATGGAGTCCAGATAGGTACAAAGTTGTGCGAGAAATATTTTCTCTTCTGTTAGTGCAGCATTATGGTCTTTGAATACTACATGTATTCTCACGGGTTTTCCCATGCGTTATGGGACTCCATGGAGAGTTTGCTGCCTTCTCTTCCAGAGGAAGCTAAAAGTGAACTACAGGGTGGGCGAGAGGCAGCGAAATTCACCATAAGATGTGGTATATACACCATTGATTCTGTGGGTAGAGCTATTGCTTAGTCAGTTGCAATGCGCAGGCATGCATGTCTGCATCAGTCTGGATTTTTCAGAGTCTTTACAGAATAGCCTGAAAGTTGTGCCATTTGATGGTATACATTTATTTGCTGTCCATGCTGATTCAGCTTTATGGCGATTTAGAGCTGCACAGTGTGATAGACATGTAGACATATCTTTGAAGCATCTGGTTGCAATCTTTCTTTCTGGCTTGTGAACACAAGTGTTCATAAATAGTTGCAACCGGTGCAGTGTTTGTTGTTTGTTTCCTGCAGGAGTTTGTGGTTGTTTAGCGAACCTTGCGATTCCTTACACGTTTTTACCTGACTCTTATTTCTAGTGAGTTACGATTTTAGTAGTGCATTTATTCTGCAGAATTATTTTCAGTACAGTTGTATTCTTTCAGTATATTCCACAATATGTGGCTTTCTGGTTTCCCATTTACTGCTTGGTACAGAAGTCGTGACTTTCTCCTTTAGCTCTCTTGATGACAGTTTTTCGGCTGTTTTATTTGTTTTTGATTGATACCTGATTACATGTCTTGCAGTTTGCTTTATTCTGTGGAAGAGCTCACGCTCTACAGTTGATACTTTCATTGTACATTCTCTACTCTGTGGAGTATGTTCTGTATGCTATGTGAGCATGTCTAAATATATATATATATATATATATATATATATATATATATATATATGTATGTATATATGTATGTATATATATATATATATATATATATATATATATATACTGAGTTGAGAGTTTCAGCTTGTGCACTGTTGGACCTTCATTTGGGGATACAGAGTTCCACCTTCTGTGTCGGTTTATTTCTCTGATGTACGATATCATATATTCGTGACGTTTCATACCTTTTGTTAGGTACTTTTAATACTTGTACCTCCAAGGGACTCTTCGTATACATGATCATTGTTGGCCACAAGATTATCATCTTCTGAGCTTTAAAGCACTTTGTGTTTTGCTCTTCAAGTTCTGTCTTGTAGCTGTTGCTGTTATTTGATTGGCTCTTCCACACTTTTCTGTAGAGATGGTTCGTTCATGTTCTTTGGTCATGATTGTTTTTTCCTGGGATTATGTAATGCTATTATTAGTTTACAGTAAGAAGTGTCTCTCTGTTGATTCTATTCTTTCTATTATGAAGGATACATAATAATGCCCCCTTTAAAGTTGTCATAATGCTTTGCATTATTACTAAAGAGGTCTTCTTTCTGAAAGTCATTTCTCTCGAATGCTTTACTTTTCTTCACAGAAGAAAAGTACACGTGGCCATGAGGGGACTAGGCGTTACCTCATAGCTTCTACTTTTTGTAGATTGCTTTTATTCCTGGATCTTTCTAGGGGATAACTCTTCATCATTTACCTAACTCTAGTTGTTTGCAGTCAGGTTTGCACTTTGTAAAGTGTGGTTCCTAGATGACACGCACATATTGTTGTTTATTTTATAGATCGCTCAGATTATTTTATTCTGGAATAATTTCAAATTTTCCAGTTTGTTTGAGGGATTTTTTCTAGATTTGTATGTAGATGGGTCTCTATTCATATTGTAAGATATTGTACTAACCTTGGCTTTCGCTAAGCTTCAAGGTTTCTTTTCCATACTTTGTTATTCAACTTTATACTGTATTCCTTGCTAATGCTGTCCCAGGAAATTTGCATTACATTGACGATTTGGATGGCTGTTAGCTTCCCTACGTGGTATGATGGCTACTATGGTTTCCATACTATTATGTCAGAATTGTCTGTCTGATTATGTAGCTTTACTTCATTTCTATGTGTTATATTTTTCTCTTGTCTATACATAGATGGTTATTTATTTTACTCATATATTTCTTGGAGATATCCTAGCGGTCTTTCGTATTATCTCTCTAGGGATATGACTGCTCCTATGCCACTAGTTGTTATTGTCAAGGTCTGGTGACTTAGTGAACTATGCGTCCACTGTAGGGGCATGTGTTTAACCTTATGGTCATAGGGTCATTTCTCTGCAATTCCGCCTTTCATCATTCTGAGTTCGATAACCTGAGTACCTTTGAGTTGGGTATCATTTAGCATCTGTTATTCTGTGCTAAGATACCCTCACGGTGAACGGACGTTTTACAAATACACAATTTATGTATGTTGTCTTTGACTCTTTTTTTAATTATTTTTTTATTTAGAGAGCTTTTGTTATCCTTTCCCACAGATGATGTACCTCTCGCTTTTTCAGTACGGGTTTGGCTCGGATAGAACTATATATGGCACAGAGGTTTTCCACCGTGGCATCACCTGCTCTTCTGTGTCTCACATTTATGGAACACTCTGTTCGAGTCTGAATATGTTCGACAGTAGCTTTATATTATAGAGTCAATTGGCAAATTGTCCTACTATCATGGGTAACATCTTCCCATGCCTTCCATGTCTTTATAACCTTTCTTATTGTGGTCCCTTCCACAGTGCTTATGTGGTGAGCATGCATGGTTCGGACCCCCTTAAGGGTGCGAGTAGTTTTCTGTTCATCTTCTTGGTTTGCTTTTTAATGTCTGTGACTTTGCTTATCTGTGGTTCTCATCCAGGGGATACTCATCAATGGTCATAATCTATGAATAATCCCCGCCTATGTGCGGGATCCCGGAGCATATAGAAAATACACATAAATATATATGTATATATATATATATATATGTGAAAACATATATTTGCAGCCTAAAACATTTCCCAACTGGCAAAATTGCCGCAAAATTACATAAAATTAGCATACACACAGTAGTACTCTCCCAACCCCTAAGGAAGAAAGAGAGAGCAGTAAACATTTGCATACAACAATGCTTTATTGCTATAGGAAAACCTGCAATTGCAGGCATTTGCCAGTAGGCTGCAGTAGAGTATAAAGCAACAAAGAAAACTGACACCTTGCCTTTAAGGCAGTGTTTCCCACACTGGGGTCCGCGGACCCCCGGGCTCCCTGACACATTCCAAGGGGGTCCGCAGGCAGCAGTTGTAAAAGCACAGCAACGTTTCTTGTATAATGAGCTGAGTTCAAGCAACAATAAATACCAGTGATTAATGTACCTGCTGGAAAGAGAGGAGAGTTTTGTTCAGTGGCAGCTTTGACTTAACTAATGTAGCACAGATGGTTAATGTGCCTACTGCAAAGAACGTGTAAAATGAATTTTTAAAAGAAGATTTTATGTGCAATGGTCCTTGGTTACTGCTTTTGTCACAGATTATTTTGTTACTGTACACTTCATAAGTGACAATCGTAATCTAGCAGAGGAGGGACCTATAAGCTGTAATCAAAGAACTGCTTGCAAACTGCATGGTACCAGTTAGTAACTTATGTTTTGTTCCCAGTCATTCATTATCCTGATGCTGCTAAAAAGATTTAATTGGGTGGAAATACATTTGTAATGTTAGTCAGTGCTAGCCACTGTTATGTTCTGAATCCTGAGTTAGTGCTTTTCCAGACCAAGCACTCTTTAAAAATGCCTACCAGTATGAATGACATTTGAATACTACACTTTGTTGTCCCCTTTACCTTATGTAACGTTTTCTATACACTGATTTACATGTATGATTCATTGTCTCTAAATGTGTGTGATGTAAAGTGCTCTGACATCTTACAATGGTATGAGAGATGCTATGAAACAAAGGAAATACATGTGACAGAGGGGGTATGTAGGAGAGTGGGGTCCGCAATCCTATGGTCACCCCAGATTTTTGCTTTTTGCTTCACTGGTTTACGACTTTCCCTGGCTGTGGGCCTGCTAATCAGACCCACAGCCTAGCTGTTCTCTCTCTAAATTGACATCCATGTACTTTAGGTGCATTTACCAATTGGTACTGGGCCACCTTATCAGTCCCTGTACAGTGTACCTTAGGTACCCAGGGCATAGGTGTACCCAGGGCCTACCAGGGGCTGAAGCATGTATTATGCCACCTCTGGCTGGCCATCTAAACAGACACAAGTGGCTGGTAAGACAGCTGGGGCAAGGTGGTGTAATCACCCTTTGCTGTAGATATAGTTACCTATATCTAACCCCAAAATGGACACATGTATTTCTATCAGTCACTCCTATGGCAGGCCTTATCAATCCTGAAGGCAGAGTGCTTGGAATTATGTGAGATGGTGCTCTGGCATGAGCTGAGCCTGTCTGCAGCCTGCGGAGCCAAGTCCTTATAGCCGTTCCATGATAACGCTATACCATATACTCTTAAGTGCATTATAATCCTCGCAGTTAAAGGCTAACTTTGGTATAGCATTATCAAAACATGTCGAGTAAGGTGTCATACGAATTGGAATACTACCCCCTCGCCAATTCTGGCGACGGGGGTAGCATTCCACCCTTCTAGAGGGACACGACATGTATGTAACTGTGAACCCCGGTTAAAGTTAACTCGAGCCTTGGCATCACAAAATGGATGCTGCCACCACAGACACAAGTCTGACCTCCTGCTGCTGGGAGTCCTTCCAGCGAGGGAGGCTTGGACAAAGAGTTTCCTGCCTTGGGAGGTGCTAGCACCACCCCAGACAGGATTTTGTGTATTGGGTAGGATAGGCCTGAAAGGAATGAGACATGCCTGGGGCACACAAGGTGTCCTGTGCATACACCGGTTCAAACCAGTTGCTGGGGCATCCCTGCCCCAGCTCTGGCGCGAAACCGGACAAAGGATAGGGGGTGTAACCACCCCCCTTCCTGGTCCCACCCAGGGGAGGGACCTAGTCACCAGTACAGCCCCCTTTAGGAGGATAAAGGTAGGAGCTGGTCCCATTCCAAATTAGATTAATCCTGAACTACTCTACAAGAAGAAATTCTGGACTTCGACGTTCTCAAGTATTAGGGGTGTCTTTCATAGATTCACATGCCTGAATCATTCCCCGTCGTCGGAGTGGGAGTCCCACGGTATATAAAAAAGCAGTAAAATGCCATAATATATAGCAAATATCAAAAGTACCCAACCAGGAAGTAAAGTAGCACCAGCTACAGTAGAAAAAACCTCCACACTCGTGACTATCTTAGTCAATATGTGTTAGTCCAAACTGCAGCCAATCAGGCGACAGCACCCACCAGAATGCTCTCCCCAGAGGCTCAGGCTCTCAGATTTTCTACCGCACGTCGTGTGAAGGGAGTCTCCCTGAGCTCTGCTCAGTTTTCTTCAATATTAGTTAGTTTCTTCAAGTTTTCAGATGTCTACTTCTAAATCCCTGTTTAGGGCCTGTGATTCTTGTGGGAAGCTTAGGCTATTCAAAGAAGATCCCCACAAAAAATGTTTATATTGCCTTTATCCTGACCATAAGGCAAAGGAGTGCAAGATCTGCCGCACTTTCCCCCCTAAGACTATCAGGGACAGGGAAGGACGACTGCTGTTGTGGCTTAACAGACTCAAGGACAAAGACGACCCTTTGTCTGAGATAGGCAGCATTGCCTCTAGTTCTTTACGAATTTCCATTAAGAGGAAGGCTGAAGCGGATGTTTCATCTCCAAGGGCGAAGGTGGCAAAGGAGGCCCACTCCTCTCTGGATTCTTCTGGGCCTAGTGTTTCAAAAAAGCCTCTTCCACCTGTTAAAATGGATAATACGCCCTCTAAGAAGTCTGGGAAATCCACAGTTCCCAAGAAATCTTCAGAGTCTGTGCCTCCTCAGTTGCCACCTTTGACAATTTTAACGTCAAAAAAGGATTGTGTTTCCTCTCATGTGGCCACGTCTACCACCTGCACGATGACTTTCTCCTCACCTAAGCCAGCTCTAGTGATGTCTTCGGTCTCATCGCCTACGCTGGTCCATGTTCAGATCAGGCCTATCTCGTCGTCGAAAGTAGTCCCGTCGACGATGGCTAAAGGACCGTCGAGCTCCTCGTCTACAAATTTAATGTCGACGGTTGTCTCCCCGTCGACGATGAAAATGGTGCCGTCGCCGATGCTCTCGTCGACGAAGCTCTCGTCAAGACCTAAAACAGCGACGCCGCTTTCAAAGCAGGCACAGCCAGTTGTTTCTGTGACGTTGGAGGAAGGACATACAGCATTGGCTGCGAGTACTCAGGTAATGAGGAGCAGGAGGAAGGAGAATTAGACGCTAGATCTGAATCGTCGGAGTATGAGGATTACAATGCAAACACACCCTCTCCGGCAGAGTCTACAACATCGGAGTCACCTCCTGCGGACATTGCCTCATTCCACAAGATCATGGATAGGGCAACAAGGAGGTTCCTGATAACTATTGAGTCAAAGCAAGAAGACTGCTTCTTGTATGACTTCAAGTCTTCGCCACAGAAACAGAGTTGGACCATTCCAATCATAGAATTCATATGGAAGGAAGGTCTAAAGATCATGTCCAAACCAAATTCTTTGCCAGCAGTGCTCCCGAGAGTGGATAAAAAATATAGGGCACCAACTTCCTCTCCAGCGTGCCTCATTGGACAAGCGAAGGCAGACTCTGTAGTGGCGCAGGCAGCGCAAAAGAGATCTACTAACCCATCAGCTCAGGTCTCTGTTCCACCAGATAAAGACGGGAGACGTCTAGATACAATCGGAAAAAAAGTTTCTACAATTGTAGCTACAACTATTAGAGTCGCTAACTCCCTAGCCATATTAGGGAGATACGATAGGCAGATGTGGTCAGACATCTTGCCGTATGTGGACAAACTTCCCAAGCCAGATCGGGCAGAAGCAAAGAAGATCCTGCAAGAAGGAGAGTGTGTCTCATCTGAGATGATTGATGCTGCAGTGGACGTTGCTGCCACAGGTTTTCGTCAGCTAGCGGGTGCAGCTGTCCTCAGGAGGCAAGGATGGTTGAAGGCAACATCCTTTTGGCAGGAGGTCCAGACAAGGATAATAGATATGGCTTATGATGGAGAGTATTTATTTGGAAAGCATGTGGACGATGCTCTGGAAGCCATTAAGAAGGATACTGAGACAGCACATTCGCTGGGCACTTTACAATACAGGAAGTCTTCCTTTCGTGGAGCAAGAGGAAGAGGGAATTTCTCTAGTAGAGGAGGCTATAACCAACAGCGCTCCTATAATTCCGCCCAGGGAAACCAAAGATACCAGCCATATCGTCAACAGACTTACGGGCAGAGAAGAGGACATTTTTCTCAGCCTCGAGGAAAATCCAACTATCGTGGAAGAGACAATAAGAAGTGAGAAACGCATCCTGCCGCCACTTTGCCCCAACCCGAACCAAATTGGAGGAAAAATATCCCAAAATTACTTAAATTGGTCCAAGATTACCACGGACAAATGGGTTCTGGATGTGGTGGCCAGAGGTCACATTTTGGAATTCATAACAACTCCTCCAAACACCCCCCCCAAGAGGCCCACCTCCAACACATCTCAAGGAGCTGTTTGCCCAGATCAACATTATGATTCGGAAAGGAGCAATAGAAAGGGTACCTCATCATCAGAAAGGAAAAGGCTTTTACTGAAGATTTTTCCTTATTCGCAAGAAGTCGGGGGAATGGCGACCCATCCTCGACCTGCGTGCCCTCAACAAATTCCTCAAAAAACTGTCATTCAGGATGCTGACACTGCAAGAAATCCTCCACTTTCTTTCGGCGGGAGAGTATATGGCAACACTCGACCTCCAGGATGCATACTTCCATGTTCCAATTTTTCCCAGGCACCGGAAGTTTCTCAGGTTCAGAGTGGCTGGCAGGGACTTCCAGTTCAGAGTTCTTCCCTTTGGACTGCGCTCAGTTCACAAAGATGCTGGCCCCGGTTGCAGCTCACCTTCGATTGCAGTCAATACAGATATATCCATATCTAGACGATTGCCTTATCAATGCCAGTTCCTTCAACATGGTAAAAACTCACATTCAAAAAACTCTCACTGATGCAAAGCCTGGGTTTCACAGTGAACTTCCAGAAATCGCACCTGACGCCAGCAACGAGAAAGACTTTCTTGGGAGCGACACTAGACACCAAGCTCGCCCAAGTATTTATCTCAAAGGAGAGACAGGAAAAGATACAGCGGCTGCACTGTTGTTAAAAAGCTGTGTTTCAGTACGCATGTTCAAGTCCTTCATAGGGATGATCTCTTCCTGTATTCTTCTCACCCCCAACTGTCGTCTTCGGATGAGGCCTTGCAAGAGGAGCTCAGTCACCAGTGGATTCAGGTGTCGGGGTCCTTCGAGGACATCATAAAAATAACACCACGAATGCGAGAAGCGATCCAATGGTGGAGTCAAGGTTACAACATACAAGTGGGATGCTCTTTCCTGACGGAAGTGCCCAGGTTCATAGTGACGACAGACGCTTCAATGACAGGCTGGGGTGCACACCTCCAAGGCATGACGGTCAGCGGGAAATGGGACAAGATCCAAATGAAATGGCACATAAACAGGCTCGAATTGCACGTCATCTTTCTAGCCCTGAAGTCCTTTCAGGCGACCCTAGAAGGTGCCACAGTCTTGATCCGGACGGACAACACCACCTTCATGCATTACCTAAACAAGCAGGGGGGCACAAGATCAGCTCGGCTGTCACACCAGGCACAAGAGATTTGGAGTTGGGCCCTGACTCACAATATCCATCTGTCAGCTGTCCATGTTCCGGGAATCGCGAATGTGTTGGCGGACTCTCTCAGCAGATCCTCAGGTTGCACGCACGAGTGGGAACTACATCAACCATCTCTAGACCGCATCTTTCAGACATGGGGGCATCCGGATCTGAACTTGTTTGCGACGCATCAGAACCGGAAATGCCTATACTTTGCAAGCTGGGTTCCCCACAAGGACTCCTGCGGGGATGCCCTTTCGATGAGTTGGTATCAAATATTCGCTTACGCTTTTCCACCGATGCCACTGATCCCGAAAGTCATCAAGAAGATGAAGAAGCCACCATGCCGCTTGATCCTGATTGCGCCACAATGGCCCCGGCAATACTGGTTCACCGAGCTGCTCCTTCTCTCGGAATGCAACCCGATCCAACTTCCTCACATTCCGCATCTTCTCTCTACCCACAAGGGCAAGGTGTATCATCCGGACCCGGACTCGCTGAAATTGTCGGCTTGGCTCCTCAGCACATGGAATTTGCACACTTAAACATTCCGCAGGATTGCCAGGAGGTACTGGCGAAGGCCAGAGCTCCATCCACGATCAAAACCTACAAGCTTAAGTGGAGGCGTTTCTGTGCATGGTGCCAGTCTAATGGTCTTCATCCCATTCATGCCAAGCCTGAACAAATTCTACCCTTTTTTTTGCACTTGGCCAGATTGGGTTTGGCGCATTCTACTCTTAAGGTCTTCCTGGCTGCCATTTCCAGATTTCGTCAGGATGGATCAAATTCTTTGTTTTCTGTGCGGATTATACAGCAATTCTTCAAGGGGTTGTTTCGTATGTTTCCGCCGGTGCGGAAACCTCCTCCTACATGGCATCTGAATGTCGTACTAACTCAACTCATGCGTCACCCTTTCGAGCCGATCCATAAGGTGGACCTGAAATTTGTGACATGGAAAGTGTCATTATTACTAGCTTTAACATCTGCTAGAAGGGTTAGCGATGTTCAGGCATTCACATCTAAGTCGCCTTTCATCCAATTTACCACTGACTCGGTAATACTACGTACTAATCCAACGTACATGCCAAAAGTGCCTTTGGATTTTCATCTGAACGAGCCAGTTGTTCTCAAGACATTCTTTCCAACCCCACAGTCTCCGGCTGAACGAGCACTGCATTCGTTGGATATTAAGAGATGCCTCAAGTTTTACCTATCAAGAACCTCTGCCATCCGCAAGACAGATCAGCTGTTCGTGGCTTATGGGCGGCAACGCCAGGGCTATGCAGTTTCAAAACAGACCATTGCTAGATGGGTCTCCTCTACAATTGGACTTTGTCATCAGCAGGCCGGTAGACCCTTACAGGCCTTGCCAAGAGCACATTCTACAAGGGCGGTTAGCTCTTCCACTGCCCTTTTTGCTGGTGTGCCTCTTCGACAGATCTGCAGAGCTGCTACGTGGTCTAGCAGGCACACCTTTACTAGACACTACTGTCTAGATTCAGCAGACGACTCAGATGCTTCGGTTGGAAGAGCAGTGCTGCGCAATCTTTTCAAATAAGGTGAGCCTCTGTTTCCACCTCCTCTTCTATGCTCTTTAGACGTTTGGTCAGATGTTGATGATTATTGTTATACATGTCTACTGTGTATGTATATATATATATATATATATATATATATATATATATATATATATATATATATGATAATCTGACGTCTACGAGCGTTATGCTGGGAGTACTGCTTACTATTCTGATTCAGGCATGTGAATCTATGAAAGACACCCCTAATACTGGAGAAGAACAATAGCTACTTACCTGTAAACAGGTGGTTCTCCAGTATTGGTGTCTTTCATAGATTCACATGCAACCCGCCCGCCTTCCCCCGGAGACTCACTCGGGCATTATGGGGTTTCACTCCTGTGCGAGAAAATATGAGATCCTGAGCCTCTGGGGAGAGCATTCTGGTGGGTGCTGTCGCCTGATTGGCTGCAGTTTGGACTAACACATAATGACTAAGATAGTCACGAGTGTGGAGGTTTTTTCTACTGTAGCTGGTGCTACTTTACTTCCTGGTTGGGTACTTTTGATATTTGCTATATATATTATGGCATTTTACTGCTTTTTTATATACCGTGGGACTCCCACTCCGACAGGGAATGATTCAGGCAAGTGAATCTATGAAAGACATCAATACTGGAGAACCACCTGTTTACAGGTAAGTAACTATTGTTCTTCTGCTCCACAGAAGACTGAAGAAATCTCCCTTGTGGGCAAGGAGTGTCCACCCTGCAACTGCAGGCACTATCAAGCGTCCAGCGGCTTCACTTTGTCGTCTTCCCTTGAGGATCCAGACTTCAGAGCCCGACGAGACCCGGATTCCCAGACCTCTCCGACCTCAACTCACTGCTCTGTTCGAGCTACTGCCTACGATTGACAGACGGTGCTCGGCTCTACATGAGAGAGCACGGATCTTCTTCTACTCAGGATTGACCTTCGGGCTTCCCTCCAGGGTGCGATATTTCCCTCCTGTGATTCCTGATCCCCTGTCCCCCACCCCTCCCCAGTCTTGATAAAGACCCGCCGTGACCACCAATCGGGGCACTTAAGGGTCGAAACGTCAACGCATAATACTGGTCAAGAAACCTCCGGGAACAGGCGCAATTACCATCTGTGTCCTTGGAGCATTCACTTAGAACTCTGACCGTCAAACCAAAACTTTCCCTCCCCACTTTTACCTGTGTACAATACTGTATGAATTTGTAAATAAGTGTCACTGAATTTGTTTCACTACTCACTTTGTTCACCAATAGTCACTCTTCACATGTTTTTAACATTTATTGAAACTGAAATGGAATGAAGAAATTCCAGTGTTTTTCATACATAAAAACTTTGAACTAAATTTGTTCTCAGAGAGGTTTAATTGAATGTAATTGATTGTCATTCTTTTCATTATATTATGAGCTAACACAGCCTTTACTTAAAGTAATTTGTTACGCCACCCGACAGAACCATTGTTTCTTTAATCAGTGTCACTATGGTGACACCAACATTTGTGGTCCCTGACCAGATCATGCTAGGTTCAGACTACCTAGTGACCAATGCTAGCAATGTCACTACCAATCACAGTATGGCAGTTGTTAATTTCTCCTGGGGAGGGGTAACTGGCCTCAAAAGGGTTGTAGTTAGTTCAGACCTCCCAGTAGATTGTCTCTTGAGCAATGATTTGGAATCCTCACTGTGGTCAGATGTGGAGTACAGGACTCATGTAGAAATGCTAGGTCTCTCCTCACATGTCCTTGCTGTGACTAGGTCACAGGCCAAGAAATGCCCAGCTGAACAAGTGCTGGATCCTGGAAGAATGGACCAGACACTAACCAAGAGGAAGAGCAGTAGAGGTAAGGCTGAGCCTTCCCCCCTGCCTCAGGTTGAGGATCAGCCCTCCCAGGAGGCTGACCCAAAGACCCCAGAACGAACTGTCCTAGAAGAGCTTGAACCTGAACAGGTTGAGTTTCTTGGGACAGGGGGACCTTCCAGGGCAGACTTGAGACAGGCACAGTTAGACTGTTCCTCCCTTGAACCCCTCAGACAGCAGGTTGCTGCTGAGGCTGCAGGGAATGCTACAGGTGCCCATAAGGTATATTGGGATGAAGGACTCCTATACTCTGAGGCAAGAGACCCCAAGCCTGGTGCTACCAGGAAGCTGGTCATCCCCTGGTCTCTTAGAGGTTTCCTTCTCACCTTAGCCCATGAGATTCCCCTTGCAGGTCACTTAGGCCAGAACAAGACTTGGGACAGGCTTGCCCCACTCTTTCACTGGCCTCGTATGTCTGAAGACACCAAAGAGTTTTGTCGCTCATGTGTCACCTGGCAAGCCAGTGGCAAATCAGGTGGCACAACAAAGGCCCCCCTTATACCACTGCCTGTGGTGGGGGTGCCCTTTGAGAGAGTGGGGATAGACAATGTTGGACCAATGGTCCCCCCAACAGCATCTGGGCACAGATTTATACTGGTGGTAGTGGATCATGCCACCAGGTATCCAGAAGCTATTCCCCTTAGGACCACTGCAGCTCCTGTTGTGGCCAGGGCCCTGCTTGGAGTTTTCTCCAGAGTGGGGTTTCCTAAGGAGGTTGTCTCTGACAGAGGTGCAAACTCCATGTCGGGATACTTGACTGCAATGTGGAAGGAGTGTGGTGTAAATTACAAATTTACCACACCCTATCACCCACAGTGCAATTGGCTTGTTGAAAGATTCAACAAGACCCTCAAAGGGATGATAAAAGGGTTGCCTGAAAAGCTTAGGCGAAGATGGGACATCCTTTTACCCTGCCTCCTGTTTGCTTACAGAGAGGTCCCACAGAAGGGGGTTGGCTACAGCCCTTTTGACCTTCTGTTTGGGCATCCTGTAAGAGGACCCCTATGTCTTGTAAAGGAAGGATGGGAGTTACCTCTCAAAAAGCCTAAACTTGACATAGTGGACTATGTACTTGATCTCCGCTCCAGGATGGCAGAGTACATGGAGAAGGCATCCAAAAACCTTGAGGCCAGCCAAGAACTTCAAAAAGCTTGGCATGACCAAAAGGATGTCCTAACTGTGTACCATGCAGGACAGAAGGTGTGGGTGTTGGAGCCAGTGGCCCCAGCAGCTCTCCAAGACAGATGGTCTGGACCCCATACCATTATTGAGCAAAAGGGAGAGGTCACCTACTTGGTGGCCCTTGGAACTCCCAGGAGCCCCCACAGGGTGCTTCATGTAAACAGGCTCAAGGCATTTGTCGACAGGGAGAACATGGGCTTGCTCATGGCAACAGATGAGGGACAGGAGGAAGAGAGTGACCCTCTCCCAGACCTGCTCACTCAGAACCCTGATGATGGGTCTGTTGTTGGTGTAGTCTTTTCTGACAGCCTCTCTGAACATCAACAAGAGGATTGCAAACAAGTTCTTCAATCCTTTAGACAAATGTTCTCACTGACACCCAGTCAGACAATCTGGTGCACCCATGAGGTGGACACTGGTGACAGTCTGCCTGTCAAGAGTAAAATCTACAGGTAACCTGACCACGTCAGGGACTGCATAAAGAAAGAAGTCCAAAAGATGTTGTAATTGGGAGTCATTGAACCCTCAGAGAGCCCTTGGGCTAGTCCTGTAGTTCTAGTGCCAAAGCCTCACACCCAGGATGGTAAGAGAGAGATGAGGTTTTGTGTAGACTACAGGGGTCTCAATGCTGTCACTAAGACAGATGCCCATCCAATACCTAGGGCAGATGAACTTATAGATAAGTTGGCTTCTGCAACTTTCTTGAGTACATTTGACCTAACAGCTGGTTATTGGCAGATCAGGTTAGCTGAGGATGCCAAAGCCAAAACAGCATTTTCTACCCCAGGAGGTCATTACCAATTTGTGGTGATGCCCTTTGGTTTGAAAAATGCACCTGCCACTTTTTTTATTTTTTTTAAGCCTTTTATTGACATAAAGGCATATTATCCAGTCAGTATGATACTTTCAAGCTGGTACATTCACATTCGTATAATACATTCCTGGTATCGTAATCGGCAGCATTTACGCTGTAATCTAATCTCGATCTCCCTCTCTAAATTCTGTATAAGCTCTTCCGTATATCTTTACAATTGTTACCAGAATTGAACAATTTTCTCCCGCTCTGTGGTACCCAACATGGGAAACTCTCGTGTAACTTCAAGAGAAAAGTCTCCCCCCCCCCCCCCCCAAACTTGAGTCATCACTTTTATTTATGTTGCACACTTCTCCTCCCATCAGCAGGTCTCCTTGTCCCAGTGTCTTCACCCAGGTAAGTTATTCCAACACGTTGCTGCGTTTAGCACGAATAAGCATACCTCCCCAGCCCCATCAATCACTCCTCCTCCCCCTCGGAGTCCAGTTCGTCTCCTTCTGGTAAGGGTTCACAGATCTCACCCCTATAAACATTCCATGCTGTCCACACCTTGTTCCATTTGCGGGGGGCAGCTCGAAGGACATACACAGTTCTTTCCGTGACCATCAGGATATCCATGTTTTTAGCCCATCTGTTGGCAGTGGGCACGTCTGGAGCCCCCCATTTTTGTGCAATATCACGTTTAGCTACTGTCATGGCCAGCGTGGCCCAAATTATTCCGTACCTGTCTAGATCATTGGGGTCCCAGACGTTCAAAAGGCACTTACGTGGTTCTGGTGGAGTGGAAACCTTAAGTGTCTGGGAGACGGTGCGCATTATTTGCCTCCAGAAATCCTGTACTTGTGGGCAGTCCCATAGTGTATGGAGCAGTGTTCCCTCCTCCCCGCAACCTCTCAAGCAAAAGGGATTGGGCGCTCTATGTATTTTGTGGAGTAGTGTCCTGGTGTAATAGATGCGGTGTAATATTTTTAGTTGCACCAGTCTAAATTTTGCCGAGATGCCTACCTCTCTTGGGGAGGCCAAGGCTTCATTCCACTCTGATTCATCCATCATACCGATTTCCCCCTCCCATCGTTCCTTAAGTTTCATCGTGGGGTCCTCTAAGTTGTTGATCAGTTTTTTGTAAGTGAGGGAAGTGGCGCGCTGTTGCATGAAGTCTGTCAATAGTCTGTCCTCAAGTGGCGAGGAGTCCGGCAGATCAGTGCCCGGAGGGATTGCCTGGCGCAGCGCGTGCCTAATTTGTACATATCGAAATATTTCAGTGGGTCTGAGGTCATACTGCTGCTGGAGTTGTGGGAATGGCATTACTGTGTCTTTGTCCCAGAGGTCCCCCACCGTGGAGATACCTATCAAGTCCCACTGCGCAAACCCTTTGCATGCTCTAAGGTTTCCCAGTGACTTTGCGTCCCATAATGGTGTCATTTTGGTGATTCTTCCTTTCCAGCCCAGTCGTGCCTGTGCTATATGCCAGAGGGTTGCTGTGTGTCTTGTCGGGCCGTGTAGATTTTTAAGTTGCGATTTATTATACAGTACCGAGAGCATGCAGTCTGTCCCTAATTGCGCCCAATCTGCCCTATACGCTGGGTCGTCTCTCGGGGTGTGGATCCACTGGTTAATTATTTTGAGTTGAGCTGCCCAGTAATACAGCTGAATATTGGGAAGTGCAATCCCCCCCTCATACCAACTTTTCACCAATTTGTCATAGGCTATTCGCGCTGGACCATTGTTCCAGAGTAGGCTGGAGACCAACGCCGCAATCTGTTTGAAGTATCGCGGAGGGACAGGATGTGGGGTGTTTTCTAATATGTACAGAAATCTGGGGAGTGCCATCATCTTAAATAAGGCTGCCCGCCCCAGGAGGGTGAGGGGCAAGGTCGCCCAGTGCTTAACGTCTGCGCGTAGGCGATCCATAGGTGGTTTTAGGTTGTTAGCGAAGAAATCTACTTCAGAATGTGCAATGATAATGCCCAGATATTTTAAGGTGGCCGTCGGCGCCGCCAGGGGGCAGTTCTCCTGTAGTCTCGGCGCCGGACCCTTTAACGTGTAGATCACCGATTTTGACCAGTTTAGGGTATAGCCTGACGAATCCCCATGTGTATTACAAATTTCCAGCAGGGCTGGGATTCCGTTGTCGGGGTCAACCATGTAAATGAGAATGTCGTCAGCATATAGGGAGACCTTGTCCTCCCACCCCTCCTCCCACTTAACGCCTTTAAATAAGGGCGTGTGTCTGATCAGGATTGCTAAAGGCTCGAGCACCAACGCGAAGAGTAAGGGCGACAAAGGGCATCCCTGTCTGGTCCCTCTGCCCAACGGGAACACCGGTGAGATGCGGCCATTAGTCACTACCTGCGCCACTGGTTTGGTGTAGAGTAGTCGTATCCAGGCTATATATTTCGACCCAAAGCCCATGCGCGCAAGCACCTCAAAGAGGTATTCCCATTCCACTAGGTCAAAAGCCATTTTGGCATCAAGGGAGAGGATCACCGCCTTCTCTGTGAGGAGGTGCGACCGTGCCAGTACCCCATGAACCCTCCGGAGGTTCAGCGCCGTACTTCTATGGGGCATAAAGCCCGATTGGTCGGGGTGGATCAGGGTGCTCAGGTGCGGCATCAGACGGCTGGCCAGAAGTTTAGCCAGCACCTTGGCTTCCACATTTAGTAATGATATCGGGCGATATGAGGTGCATTCGGCTGGGGGTTTACCCGGCTTAGGTATAGCCACTATCGTGGCCGTGCGTTGATCCAGTGGCAGTTCTGCCCGCTCCCTACTCTCCATATACATGTTCAGTAGGGGTCTACTGAGTTCTGAGGCCATTGATTTATACCATTCCACAGGCAGTCCATTAGGCCCTAGTGCTTTGCCCGATTGTAGCGATTGTATCGCCAATTGGATTTCTTCTTCCGAAGGATCCGTCTCTAAGTCTCGTGCAGTCTCTGGTGTTATGCTGGGGATGACAATGTCCGCTAGTGAGATTGTCGCCATTTGTGCAGTGACGACATGATCTGGGGTGTATATGGTTTGAAAATGACGTGCTAAAGTGCGCACAATGTCTTCCGGGTGTGTTAGTATTTGGCCGTCAGTAGTACTTAGTCTCTGAATTCCTCTTGCGCCTCCCTCTCTCTTATCCAACCATGCCAGCATTTTCCCTGCCTTATCGCCTACATCATAAATTCTATGTTTAGTGTGTGCGATGTAGCCCTGCACTGTCGCTCTGAGGTGGGTCTGGTACTGTTGTTGCCGTAGCTGCAGTGTGTGTGTCGTAGTCGGGGAGGGGTCCGCCATATGCGCCGTGTTTGCATCGTGGAGTGCCAATTCTAGTTCTGTAAGTTCTTTCCGGGAATCTCGTTTGTACCCTGTGAGAAGTTGGCCTGATGTGCAGTGCTCACTATTCTAGTGATCACTATATATCAGTCCAAACAACCCTTATTGATGATTGGTTGTAAGTCAACCTTATAGACCAGCTATCCTAGTAGCATGGATACGAGCAGTCTAAGGCTAAGACTCTAGAGGGCGTGTTAAGCCAGCTGTTTTACCATCACATTACCCCTTGAACACCCAGTGAAAGGACACCACACAAGTGTTATGAAAATAAACAGTGTATTTATTAGAATCACAACAACCCTGTACTCTTTATGAGGACAGGGTGCTAAGCACACAACAAAACTCTTACGAAAATACTTTTAAGTTAGCACGTTACACAAATGCCCGAGGGGCACGAAAAACCATATACTTTCAAAGTGGAATGCGAATTACTAGCAGGTAAGTAACAGTTCTAATAGGCTTTGGAATCGCTAGGACTGGACTAGGGAATCGTTAGATTACTACTAGGAGGCCCAGGGGACTCGGGTGCAGAGTGTGCACTCTCACGCGGGATGCGGGACAAAGTCTATGGAAGCTAGAATTCACAAAGTTAGTGTTCACGGGCGAACCCGACCTGGTAGGAAGAAAACGACAGTGGATCCTGACCCTAGGATAGTGAGGCTATGCTGGGACACCGAAGTGCCGAAGTTACCTAGCCCAGGGGCTGCAGCTGCATAGGTCTGAAAAGACGTCGGGGATCTCGTTGCCGGACCAGGAGCCTGGAAGAAGGAAGTTGCTGGCAGGCGACCAGTGAAGGAAAGTTCGATGGATCCAAGCCTGGATCAAGGAAGAAAACCTGAAAGCAGAGGGGACCAAGTTCTTGAATCACTAGCCAGTGATTAAGTGGGCACCAGGATGGCACCGGGCGAAGTCACCGCAGTCAGGTGAGTGGGCGCTGCTGGGCTCTGCAGTCTCTCGGACCAGGAGGCGTTGTCGGCGACCAGGATGGAGGTGCGAGCTGTCCCACGAAGGATGAAGTCGTTGGCGTCGAAGTTACCCAGGATTGGGCAACAAGCCTTGGCTAATTCAAGCCCACGCGGTGGACTCAAAATGGCGTCTTGAGTGGACCAGGAGGGTCCAGGGTGCTCCTCTTCTGGGAGGGAGCAAGGGCCAGTCTGGAGCAACCAGACCAGCAGCAGAAATGTCGTCGGGCGTCGTCAGGAAGGCCACAAGCCAACGGGCTAGTAGCCAAACAACGCGGTGAGCAGCGGAAAGCAGAAGGGCCCCACGCAGATCGTGGAGATGCTGGGGGGCTGCACTTCGGAGCTGGAGCTGCTCAGAGTCGGGGCTTCTCGGACCCCAAAGCACTCACCAGTAGATTACTCGGCGGGCTTGCTGAAAAGAAGTCGTGCAGTCTTGCAGATGGCCGGTCCCTTGAGGTCTCGTCGCACCCACGGTTCTCAGCTGGGCTGTAGAGGTGGGTAGAGGTCAGAGGTGCCAGGGAAGCCGGTTCTCGTCGAGCTGGGCAGTCGGATTCCGGAGGAAGGACTTACAGCAGACCGCAGTGTTCTTAGATGGTGCCTGCGGATGCAGGGTGACTACTCCTTAGTCACAAGGGAGAAATCTTAGGAAGAAGTCTTGAGTTCCTTTCGCAGAAAGTAGTTTCAGGATTCAAAGATGATCTGATTTGGAAGGGGGCCAGTCTCTACCTTTATCCTGTAAAAAGGGGCTGGCACGCGACTAGGTCCTGCCCTATGGGTGGGACCAGGAGGGGGGTGGTTACACCCACTTCCTTGGCGGGCTTTTCCCCAGCACAGGGTCTGGAGTGACCCTGGAACTGGTTCCAGCCAGCCTATGCACAGTGAGCACCGGGGTGCCACGTGCAGTCACCTTCCTCTAAAGCCCTGCCTACCTACAATACACAAAACCCTGTCTGGGACGGTGCTGGCACCGCCCCTGGCAGGAAACCCTTTGTCCTTATCTCCTGCTCTGGGAGGACTCCCAGCAGCAGGAGGGCAGACTTGTGTCTCGGTGGCAGCATCCATTTTGTGGATGCTAAGGCTCTGTCTGACTTTTAACCGGGTTATAGGTTACAGGCATGTCGTGTCCCTCTAGAAGGGTGGAATGCTAACCCCGTCGCCAGAATTGGCGAGGGGTTAGTATTCCAATTCGTATGACACCTTACTCGACATGTTTTGATAAAGCGATACCAGAGTTGGCACATAACCGCGAGGATTATAATGCACTTAAGAGTATATGGTATGCGATATCATGGAAACGGCTAAGGGATGGATCCCGAAAGCCGCAGACAGGCTCAGCTCATGCCAGAGCACCATCTCACACAATTCCAAGCACTCTGCCTTCAGGATTGTTAAGGCCTGCCATAGGAGTGACTGATAGGAGATCTGTGTGTCCATTTTAGGGTTAGATATAGGTATACTATATCTAAAGCAAAGGGTGAGTACACCACCTTGCCCCAGCTGTCGTGCAGCCAGTTGTGTCAGTTTTAGTTAGTCAATCCAGGGGTGGCATAATACATGCTTCAGCCCCTGGGAGACTTCTGGGTGCACCTCAGCCCTGGGTACAGGGACTTGGAGAGGGCCCAGTGCCAATTCAGTACCTAAGTACAATTTGGATAGAGAGAACAGCTAGGCTGTGGGTCTGATTAGCAGGCCCACAGCCAGGGAAAGTCGTAAACCAGTGCAGCAAAAAGCAAAAATCTGGGTGATCATAGGATTGCAGACCCTACTCTCCTACATGACCCCCCCCCAAACTTTGGGACAATAAACTAACCTTGACCAGGTGAGTCTTCTTGCTCTAAGTGGAAATACCTGGAGAGCCCATCAGCATTGCTGTGATCAGTCCCAGGTCTATGCTCCACTGTAAAATCCATCCCCTGTAGGGAAATGGACCACCTAAGCAGTTTGGGGTTTTCACCCTTCATCTGATTTAGCCACAAGAGGGGCTTATGGTCTGTCTGAATGGTGAAGTGAGTGCCAAACAAGTAGGCCCTCAGCTTCTTCAGGGCCCAGACCACAGCAAAGGCCTCCCTCTCAATAGCTGACCAATTTTTCTCTCTGGGTGTCAGCCTCCTACTAATGAAAGCAATAGGCTGATCATTACCATCAAAATTCAGTTGAGACAGAACAGCTCCCACACCCAACTCAGAAGCATCTGTTTGGACAATGAATGGCTTGGAGTAATCTGGACTCTTGAGGATAGGTGCTGTGCACATGGCCTGCTTTAGGTCATTGAATGCTTTCTGACAGCTTGCTGTCCACTGAACTTTCTTTGGCATCTTCTTGCTTGTCAGGTCATTAAGGGGGGTCACTATGGACCCATAATTTCTGACAAACTTCCTATAGTACCCAGTCAGGCCCAAGAAAGCTCGAACCTGAGTCTGGGTGATTGGAGGAGTCCAGTCCTTGATGGCCTGTATCTTACTCTCCAGTGGCTGAACCTGGCCTCCACCTACAAGGTGGCCCAGGTATACAACCTGTGACTGCCCTATCTGGCACTTTGTGGCCTTGATAGTGAGGCCTGCCTTTTGCAGGGCCTCTAACACTTTCCTCAGGTGGACCAGGTGATCCTCCCAGGTGGAGCTAAAGACAGCAATATCGTCAAGATAAGCTGCACAGAAGTCATCCAGCCCAGTGAGGACTTGATTCACCAACCTTTGGAAGGTGGCAGGTGCATTTTTCAGTCCAAAGGGCATTACCACAAATTGATAATGCCCTCCAGGGGTAGAAAATGCTGTCTTAGGTTTGGCTTCCTCAGCTAACCTGATTTGCCAATACCCAGCTGTCAAATCAAATGTGCTTAAGAAGTTGGCAGAAGCCAATCTATCTATAAGCTCATCTGCTCTTGGTATTGGGTGGGCATCAGTCTTAGTGACTGCATTGAGGCCTCTGTAGTCTACGCAAAACCTCATCTCTCTCTTACCACCCTGGGTGTGAGGCTTTGGCACTAGAACTACTGGGCTAGCCCAAGGGCTATCTGAGGGCTCAATGACTCCCAGTTCCAACATTTTCTGCACTTCAGTTTTGATGCAGTCTCTAACATGATCAGGCTGTCTGTAGATTTTACTCTTGACAGGCAGACTGTCTCCAGTGTCAACATCATGGGTACACCAATCAGTTTGGCTGGGTGTCAGAGAGAACATATGTCGAAAGGATTGCAGAACTTGCCTGCAATCCTGTTGCTGATGTTCAGTGAGGCTGCCACAAAAGACAGCACCATCAACTGACCCATCATCAGGATTCTGAGTGAGCAGGTCTGGGAGAGGGTCACTCTCTTCCTCCTGTCCCTCATCTGTGGCCATGAGCAAGCTCATGTCCTTCCTGTCAACATATGCCTTGAGCCTGTTAACATGGAGCACTCTGAGAGGGCTCCTGGGAGTTCCAAGGTCCACCAAGTAGGTAACCTCTCCCTTTTGCTCAATGATGGTGTGGGGCCCAGACCATTTGTCTTTCAGAGCTGCTGGGGCCACTGGCTCCAGCACCCACACCTTCTGTCCTGGCTGGTACACAGTCAGTACAGCCTTTTGGTCATGCCAAGCTTTTTGAAGTTCCTGGCTGGCCTCAAGGTTTTTAGATGCCTTTTCCATATACTCAGCCATCCTGGAGCGGAGGCCAAGTACATAGTCCACTATGTTGGTTGCAGGCTTTTTGAGAGGTCTCTCCCATCCTTCCTTCACCAAACACAGGGGTCCTCTTACAGGATGCCCATACAGAAGCTCAAAAGGGCTGTAGCCAACCCCCTTCTGTGGGACCTCTCTGTAAGCAAACAAGAGGCAGGGGATCAGGACATCCCATCTTCTCCTAAGAGGTTCAGGTAGTCCATGAATCATCCCTTTCAGGGTCCTGTTGAATCTCTCAACAAGCCCATTGCATTGTGGATGATAGGGTGTGGTGAACTTGTAGTTCACACCACACTCTTTCCACATGGCAGTCAGATATCCTGACATGAAGTTTGTACCTCTGTCAGAAACGACCTCCTTAGGGAAACCCACTCTGGAGAACACTCCAACTAGGGCTCTTGCCACTACAGGGGCTGTAGTGGTCCTAAGGGGAATAGCCTCAGGATACCTGGTGGCATGGTCCACCACCACCAGTATAAACTTGTGTCCTGATGCTGTCTGGGGTTCCATTGGACCAACAATGTCAATCCCCACTCTTTCAAAGGGAACCCCCACCACAGGTAGTGGTATGAGGGGGGCCTTTGTTGTGCCACCTGACTTACCACTGGCTTGGCAAGTGACACATGAGCGACAAAACTCCTTGGTATTCTCATTCATATGGGGCCAGTGAAAGTGTGAGACAAGCCTGTCCCAAGTCTTTGTCTGACCTAAATGACCTGCAAGGGGAATCTCATGGGCCAAGGTGAGAAGGAAACCTCTCAGAGACAAGGGGATGACCAGCCTCCTGGTTGCACCAGGCTTGGGGTCTCTTGACTCAGAGTACAGGAGTCCATCTTCCCAGTATACCCTGTGGGCACCTGTGGCATTCCCTGCAGCCTCAGCAGCAGCCTGCTGTCTGAGGGGTTCAAGGGAAGGGCAGCTCAACTGTTCCTTCCCCAGGTCTGCTCTGGAGGGTCCCCCTGAGCCCAGAAACTCAACTTGATCAAGTTCAAGCTCTTTAGGCTCAGTTTCCCTCAGCTCTGCTAGATCAGCCTCCTCAGAGACTTGATCCTCAACCTGGGGCAAGGGGGAAGGCAAAGCCTTACCCTTACTGCTCTTCTTCTTGGGAGGTGTCTGGTCCATAATTTCAGGATCCAGCACCTGTTCAGTGGGGCATCTTCTGGCCTGTGACCTAGTCACAGCAAGCACATGTGCTGGCAAGCCTAACATCTCCATGTGAGTCCTCTGCTCCACTTCTGACCATTGTGATGACTCCAAATCATTGCCCAACAAACAATCAACTGGGAGGTCTGAACTGACTACAACTTTCTTTTGTCCCTTCACTCCACCCCAGGAGAAAGCTACAATTGCCACACTATGACTAGTAGTGACATTGCTGGCATTGGTCACCAGGAAATCAGTACCTGGCATGATCTGTCCAGGGTCCACAAAGTTAGGTGTCACCATGGTGACACTGGCACAAGTGTCCCTATAGGCCTGAGCCATTTTGCCATTAATCAAAGGTGTCTGCCTGTATTTGCCCAAAGTATTGGGACTTATTTCAGGGGACATATCCACATCCCCTGTACAGACAAGGACAGCCTGAGTGAGTGTGCCAACTAAGTTGTCAGACCCCTCAGTACCCATGGTTAACCCAACTAATGCCTTGGGAGTGACACTACCACTACTGACTGTACTAGGGGGTGCAGTTGCTTTAGGAGCTGTAGTGGTAGGAGTTTGTCCTCCTCCTCTTTTGGTGCACTCACTAAACCAGTGAGATTTACTTTTGCAGTACTGGCACCACCTTTTGGACTGGCCTTCTTGAGCCTTCTTCTTCTGGGAAGCCTGACCCCCACCCTCTTTGGTTTGTTGGGGACCTGGTGAAGACTTCTGGTCATTTTGCTCATTCTTGACATTACCCTTCTGGTCTGCTTTCTTCTGACCACCCTGGTTCTGGTTCTGGTTCTGCTTGATCCTTGTCCTGACCCATTTGTCTGCCTTCTTTCCCAATTCTTGGGGAGAGGTCAGATCTGAATCAACAAGGTGCTGGTGCAGCAACTGGTTCTGACAATTGTTCAAAATTTGTTCTCTCATCATTAGATTATACAATCCTGTGTAATCTGTAACCTTGCTACCCAGCAACCAGCCCTCCAAAGCCTTAGTGGCACAATCCACAAAATCAGACCAGTCCTGAGACTGAGTTTTCTGGGTGTCTCTGAACAGCAACCTGTACTGCTCAGTGGTTAAACCAAACCCATCAACCAGTGTATTCTTCAGGACCTGGTAATTGTTAGCATCCTCCACTCTTGTAGTGAGGAGCTTATCTCTACCTTTACCATCAAAGGAGAGCCACAGTATAGCTGCCCACTGACTCTGGGGAATGTTCTGCACAGTGCAGGCCCTCTCCAGAGCAGCCATCCATTTCTGGATGTCATCCCCTTGCTTAAAGGGGGGCACTATTTTAGTCAGGTGTTTAGTATCTAAACCCTTCTCTCTATCTCTTGGGAGATTGCTGCCACCAGTGGGAGCTAGCCCACTCATCTGCTGCTCTCTTGCCAGGGCAAGCTTCTCTTTGGCCAGGGCAATTTCTTCCCTTTCAATCCTCAGTTCAGCTTGTCTCATCCTAGCTTCATGCTCCCTTCTCTGAGGGGAAGTAAATCTCCTCTGTGGAGGATTCCTTCTCCCCTGAGAAGAGGCATTAGAGTGCAGAGATCTATTGGAGTCCCTAGAAAGAGATCTATCTCTCCTAACTCCAAGGTTAGGCCCACTTCGGGTTAGTACTGGGGGGCCCCCAGATCCTAGCCCAAGTAAGTCTAAGTTGGTCCTAGTTAGCCTTCTGACTACCTCAAGACCCTTGTCTACCTCATCCCCAGAGAGTACCTCCTCATCCTCCTCCTCAACTGCTGAATCAGTGTTGGGGAGGTCTGGATCCCCAGAGGTTCCCTCTAAGGCTGGCATGCTCTCATGTAACTGAGAGAGCTTTCTGGCATCATATGTCTCTAAGAGACCTATCAGAAAGGGAAGGGTGGGGTTAGACCCCTGCTTCAGTTTCCTGGAGACACAGAGTTGTCTCATCTCCTGAAAATTGAGAGCTGCATATCTTGAAGTGACCTGTGGAGGGTCAACACTGACCAGGGGAGTCTCAGTAGAGTCCCCCTGAGTCGACATGCTTTTCTAGTGAGGTGTAAGTGGTGCACTTACCTACACTATATGTTTGCCTACTGATCCCTTGCTAGAGTTGTAGTTTAGGGTGTGCTAGGCCCTAGGAGCTACAACAGCTGGTTCAGTAGAACTCAGAGTATTCTAAGCTAAGTTATATGTACCTTTAGTACTTATGTGATCTTTCACAAGATATTCTTAGGGCATGTGTGGTAAAACAACAGCAAGCTCAAATCCCAACCGCTGCTCACCAATGTGAGAAGTTGGCCTGATGTGCAGTGCTCACTATTCTAGTGATCACTATATATCAGTCCAAACAACCCTTATTGATGATTGGTTGTAAGTCAACCTTATAGACCAGCTATCCTAGTAGCATGGATACGAGCAGTCTAAGGCTAAGACTCTAGAGGGCGTGTTAAGCCAGCTGTTTTACCATCACATTACCCCTTGAACACCCAGTGAAAGGACACCACACAAGTGTTATGAAAATAAACAGTGTATTTATTAGAATCACAACAACCCTGTACTCTTTATGAGGACAGGGTGCTAAGCACACAACAAAACTCTTACGAAAATACTTTTAAGTTAGCACGTTACACAAATGCCCGAGGGGCACGAAAAACCATATACTTTCAAAGTGGAATGCGAATTACTAGCAGGTAAGTAACAGTTCTAATAGGCTTTGGAATCGCTAGGACTGGACTAGGGAATCGTTAGATTACTACTAGGAGGCCCAGGGGACTCGGGTGCAGAGTGTGCACTCTCACGCGGGATGCGGGACAAAGTCTATGGAAGCTAGAATTCACAAAGTTAGTGTTCACGGGCGAACCCGACCTGGTAGGAAGAAAACGACAGTGGATCCTGACCCTAGGATAGTGAGGCTATGCTGGGACACCGAAGTGCCGAAGTTACCTAGCCCAGGGGCTGCAGCTGCATAGGTCTGAAAAGACGTCGGGGATCTCGTTGCCGGACCAGGAGCCTGGAAGAAGGAAGTTGCTGGCAGGCGACCAGTGAAGGAAAGTTCGATGGATCCAAGCCTGGATCAAGGAAGAAGAAAACCTGAAAGCAGAGGGGACCAAGTTCTTGAATCACTAGCCAGTGATGAAGTGGGCACCAGGATGGCACCGGGCGAAGTCACCGCAGTCAGGTGAGTGGGCGCTGCTGGGCTCTGCAGTCTCTCGGACCAGGAGGCGTTGTCGGCGACCAGGATGGAGGTGCGAGCTGTCCCACGAAGGATGAAGTCGTTGGCGTCGAAGTTACCCAGGATTGGGCAACAAGCCTTGGCTAATTCAAGCCCACGCGGTGGACTCAAAATGGCGTCTTGAGTGGACCAGGAGGGTCCAGGGTGCTCCTCTTCTGGGAGGGAGCAAGGGCCAGTCTGGAGCAACCAGACCAGCAGCAGAAATGTCGTCGGGCGTCGTCAGGAAGGCCACAAGCCAACGGGCTAGTAGCCAAACAACGCGGTGAGCAGCGGAAAGCAGAAGGGCCCCACGCAGATCGTGGAGATGCTGGGGGGCTGCACTTCGGAGCTGGAGCTGCTCAGAGTCAGGGCTTCTCGGACCCCAAAGCACTCACCAGTAGATTACTCGGCGGGCTTGCTGAAAAGAAGTCGTGCAGTCTTGCAGATGGCCGGTCCCTTGAGGTCTCGTCGCACCCACGGTTCTCAGCTGGGCTGTAGAGGTGGGTAGAGGTCAGAGGTGCCAGGGAAGCCGGTTCTCGTCGAGCTGGGCAGTCGGATTCCGGAGGAAGGACTTACAGCAGACCGCAGTGTTCTTAGATGGTGCCTGCGGATGCAGGGTGACTACTCCTTAGTCACAAGGGAGAAATCTTAGGAAGAAGTCTTGAGTTCCTTTCGCAGAAAGTAGTTTCAGGATTCAAAGATGATCTGATTTGGAAGGGGGCCAGTCTCTACCTTTATCCTGTAAAAAGGGGCTGGCACGCGACTAGGTCCTGCCCTATGGGTGGGACCAGGAGGGGGGTGGTTACACCCACTTCCTTGGCGGGCTTTTCCCCAGCACAGGGTCTGGAGTGACCCTGGAACTGGTTCCAGCCAGCCTATGCACAGTGAGCACCGGGGTGCCACGTGCAGTCACCTTCCTCTAAAGCCCTGCCTACCTACAATACACAAAACCCTGTCTGGGACGGTGCTGGCACCGCCCCTGGCAGGAAACCCTTTGTCCTTATCTCCTGCTCTGGGAGGACTCCCAGCAGCAGGAGGGCAGACTTGTGTCTCGGTGGCAGCATCCATTTTGTGGATGCTAAGGCTCTGTCTGACTTTTAACCGGGTTATAGGTTACAGGCATGTCGTGTCCCTCTAGAAGGGTGGAATGCTAACCCCGTCGCCAGAATTGGCGAGGGGTTAGTATTCCAATTCGTATGACACCTTACTCGACATGTTTTGATAAAGCGATACCAGAGTTGGCACATAACCGCGAGGATTATAATGCACTTAAGAGTATATGGTATGCGATATCATGGAAACGGCTAAGGGATGGATCCCGAAAGCCGCAGACAGGCTCAGCTCATGCCAGAGCACCATCTCACACGATTCCAAGCACTCTGCCTTCAGGATTGTTAAGGCCTGCCATAGGAGTGACTGATAGGAGATCTGTGTGTCCATTTTAGGGTTAGATATAGGTATACTATATCTAAAGCAAAGGGTGAGTACACCACCTTGCCCCAGCTGTCGTGCAGCCAGTTGTGTCAGTTTTAGTTAGTCAATCCAGGGGTGGCATAATACATGCTTCAGCCCCTGGGAGACTTCTGGGTGCACCTCAGCCCTGGGTACAGGGACTTGGAGAGGGCCCAGTGCCAATTCAGTACCTAAGTACAATTTGGATAGAGAGAACAGCTAGGCTGTGGGTCTGATTAGCAGGCCCACAGCCAGGGAAAGTCGTAAACCAGTGCAGCAAAAAGCAAAAATCTGGGTGATCATAGGATTGCAGACCCTACTCTCCTACATACCCCGTGATGGCTGCTATTGCAGTCCCTCGTAGGACGGTCTTATAAGCCTCCCACAGAATCGACGGTGAGGCCACCGTCCCATTGTTTTCCGCAAAGTAGTGTGTCGTCGCTAGTTTTAGTTTCTTTCGTATTTTAGGGACTTTTAGATAATTTGGGTAAATGGGGTAGATCCTAGCGCATTTCTGTTCTCTAGTAGTAAGGGTGAGAACTATTGGTGAGTGGTCAGATATGCCTCTGGGTAGGATGTCGATCTTGTCAACCGAGCCTAGTCCCTCCCCCAGGAACAAAAAGTAATCTATGCGAGATAGGCTGTTGTGCACGGCGGAGTAAAAAGTGTATTGGGTCGCTGCGGGGTGCAGATGCCGCCATATATCCACAATGCCCAATGCCTCTAAAAAGTCAGGGAGTGGTGTAGTTCCTCGTGTGCGGACCCTGGTGGGAAAGGCGTCCAACGCAGAGTCCATGATTGCATTTAGGTCACCCCCAATGATTGTGTCACCCTCAGGGAGGCCCAGGAGGAATTTACCCAGTGCAGGTAATGCTACGGAGTGCAGTGCCGGGGGGATGTATACTGATACCACATTAAGCGGCTTGCCCTCCCACTGACCATGTATCGCTGCGAAGCGTCCCTGGTCGTCTGTCGCATGTTGTGTAATTATAAAGGGCGACGACTTTTTTAGTAGTATCCCTGTCCCCCTGGACCCAGAAGTGAAGTCTGCATGCGCTGCCATTTTATATCCGCGCCTATCAAGCGCTTTGCATGTCGTCCCTGCAAGGTGTGTTTCTTGGAGCAAAACCACATCCGGGCTCTGACGTTTAATAGCCTGCAGCACCAGGCCCCTTTTTATTTTGTCTCCCAGACCTCTGACGTTCCAAGTTAGCATGCACAAAGGGGGCACCCCTACTGCTACCGTGGCATTCTCAGTGGGTGCAGTCTGAAGTGGGTTGGCCATGAAGTCGTAGTAAAAGTGTCGTGAGCAACGTGTCGGTGCCTTTCGCGATGAGGCCCAGGAGTATGCCGCTATCTAGGGCGGTAACTGTACGTGTGAAGTGAGTGATGACCATAAACAAAAGCGTTAACAATAAAACTGTATCCCCATCCCCCCTCCCTGCTCCCCTGCTCCACGGACAAAATCCCGCCCGTTTCCCCAACATCCCAGAGTGCTTTAGTCCTTCCCCAACTATCGTACTTGCTTGTGGGGTTGGTGAGTCCCCTTCAGGCACTAACTGCGCCCACCTTACTCAGCTGCACCAAGTCCAAGGTCCATTGCGGCACCCTCGGGTCTTCTCATATATAGTCAATCTTCAGATCTGTGCTGTTCGTCCAGAGTCCAGCGGATCTTGTGTTGAGACGGACTCCGTTGCCGCCGTGTCATCTTGACGAGACGGATGGTTGGTCTGGCTGTCCATTTGCGTGCCGTTGCGGTGAGTAGTCCGATCCTTGCGCGGACGGTGACGTTGCCCCACCTGCCTCCAACCCTCCAGCCAGTCGTGGGCCGCATCTGGTGTGTCGAAGAACCACGCCTTCCCATCAGCTACTATCCGTAGTTTGGCGGGAAATAGCATGGAGTATGGCAACTCCCTGTCACGTACCTCCGCGAATGATTTGCGGCGTCTGGCCACCTCTGCCGTGTAATCCGGGAAGAAGGATAAGGTTGCGTTCTGAATCTTAACAGGTGGGGAGACCCTCGCTGCTTGTAGGATTGCATCCCTGTCTCTAAAATTGAAGAGTCTTGCCAGCACAGGCCTCGGTGGTGCTCCTTGCTTAGGCACTCCGCCCGGAACCCTGTGAGCTCTTTCCACTGAAAAGAAGTGGGATAGTCCTTTGGGTTGCAGTTTGGTCTTGATGAGGTCTTCGACATAGAGGTCCATAGCCCCCTTCCCTTCCGTTTCCGGAAGTCCAAGGATGCGTACATTATTCCTTCGGGAACGCCCTTCTTGGTCGTCCAACTTATCCTGCAGGAGTTTGGTGACTTTTTCCATGCGTTCCATGGCTATTTGTAGTTCGGACGTGTCTTCCACCAAAGATTTTGTGACCACCTCCACTTGGGATACTCTTTCAGTCATTTTTTGGAGGTCCGCACGTAGTAGCGTGACTTCAGAGGAGATGGAGCCCACTGTTGTTTTGACTTCAGTAAGGGTTTTCATAATGTCCTCAAGCGTTATTTTTGTGGTCCCTTCCGTTGCCGGGGTAGCACCCGTGGAGTTGCGTCCATTGTTTTGTGATTGTCCGTGTTGGCTGTATGCAAATTTATCCAGTTTGGCCTGTGTGGACCCACTCCTGGCTCCTTTGCCCGCCATGGTGTCGCGACTTGTGGAGATTGGGGCTGTCCCTCGCTGTACCGTGGACTGCGGTGGACGATTATTTCTGTCCCCGGCTCGTAGGTCAGGGGACTGTAGGTGGGTGTACACTCTGATATTATGCTTGCCTGGGCAGATGTCCCTCTCACCCCCTCACTGTCGTCTCACCGACCCTAGTGTAGGATGCCTCCGGCTAGTACTTGCGTACCCTTGCGCTGTCGCCGTCTGGAAGGCTGCTGTAGCGGTCGTAATGACTGCGGTGCTTCAATCCTCTACTTCTAGTGGCTAAAGCACTATGTCGCTGTCAAGCATTGGTTGCATCTTAGGCAGGATGAACTCACGTTAGGTCTCTCGGTTAGGGTCCAATCGGCCGCCACGTTGCCAGGTAGAGTACCTTATCGGTTGCATTCAGGTCCCTCAACGTGCCCTTTATGGTATTGTTAGTAATGGTGTGGTCGAGGTCTTGGCAGGGTGTCTCTTACTTTGGCTGTTGTGATCGTGTTACTAAGAGTGGGTCAGGACAGCCACTATTGTTCCACGTTTTCGGGTGCTGCCGGTTACTTCCGCGTTTGTATGCGTTATGATGCTGTTTTCCTCTGTCCCCCGGGGGCACTCTCTCGCCCCGCAGTCGGCCTCACGCTGGTGCGCTCAGACGCGCTCTCCCGGGGGGTAAGTGGAGTGTGTTTCTCCTGTCGTGGCTGCCAGACTTGAGCCCCGGATGGCTCGGGTTGATCGTGTACTCACAGGGGGGGGCTCACCGTCTCTCAGTACTCCGTGGCCGCTCCGCCTCTCCTCCGAGTCCGCTTCTTCCCCACTCGCCGCCGCATACAGACACCGGCGGGCGTAGCGGGGAATATCGTCGTCGGCCGCTTCTCAGAGGGCGCCTCCGGTGCACGTTTTGGGTGGTTGAGCGCTCCCAGTGGGGCGCTGGGAAGTGCCTCCCTCTTCAGGCCGGCCCGGTCTCACTTCCGCCGGGGCTGGCGGAGCATTCGAGGCCGATGCTTCCTTCGTAGTTACAGGCCCCAACTCGCCAGTGCGTGGTTCGGCGGGTTCCGGTCCCCGGTTTCAGCCAGAATTTGACCCGGTGGTGCCGCTCCGATCCCGGACCCGATCACTGCCGCTTCGGGTGGGTGGTGTAGCGGATAAGTGTGGCGGATTAGTAATTAGGCCGCAGTGCCTTCAGGAGCTCTCACTTCAAGCTGTCGCCATGTTGGCCGCTAGCCACGCCCCGCACCTGCCACTTTTCAAAGGTTGGTGAACCAAGTCCTCACTGGGTTGGATGACTTTTGTGCAGCATATCTAGATGATATTGCTGTCTACAGCTCCACCTCGGAGGATCACCTGATCCACCTGAGGAAAGTTTTGGGGGCCCTTCGAAAAGCAGGCCTCACTATCAAGGCCACCAAGTGCCAGATAGGGCAGAGTCAGGTTGTGTACCTGGGCCACCTTGTGGGTGGAGACCAGGTTCAACCCTTGGAGAGCAAGATACAGGCCATAAAGGACTGGGCTCCTCCAACCACCCAGACACAGGTCAGAGCTTTCTTGGGTCTGTCTGGGTACTATAGGAAGTTTGTCAAAAATTATGGGTCCATTGTGACACCACTTAATGACTTGACAAGCAAGAAAATGCCAAAGAAAGTTCAGTGGACAGTTAGCTGTCAGAAGGCATTCGATGACCTGAAGCAGGCCATGTGTACTGCACCTATTCTCAAGAGTCCTGACTACTCCAAAACCTTCATTGTCCAAACAGATGCATCTGAGTTGGGTGTGGGAGCTGTTCTATCTCAGCTGAATATTGATGGTCATGACCAGCCCATTGCTTTTATAAGTAGAAGGCTGACCCCTAGAGAGAAACGTTGGTCAGCTATTGAGAGGGTGGCCTTTGCTGTGGTTTGGGCCCTGAAGAAGTTGAGGCCATACTTGTTTGGTACTCACTTCAAAGTTCAGACCGACCATAAGCCCCTCTTATGGCTAAATCAAATGAAGGGTGAAAACCCCAAACTTCTTAGGTGGTCCATTTCCCTACAGGGGATGGAATTTACAGTGGAGCACATACCAGGGACTGACCATGGCAATGCAGATGGTCTCTCCAGGTATTTCCACTTAGAACAGGAAGACTCACCTGGTCAAGGTTAGTTTAATGTCCCTAAGTTTGGGGGGGTTATGTAGGAGAGTGGGGTCTGCAATCCTATGGTCACCCCAGATTTTTGCTTTTTGCTTCACTGGTTTACGACTTTCCCTGGCTGTGGGCCTGCTAATCTGACCCACAGCCTAGCTGTTCTCTCTCTAAATTGACATCCATGTACTTTAGGTGCATTTACCAATTGGTACAGGGCCACCTTATCAGTCCCTGTACAGTGTACCTTAGGTACCCAGGGCATAGGTGTACCCAGGGCCTACCAGGGGCTGAAGCATGTATTATGCCACCCCTGGCTGGCCATCTAAACAGACATAACCGGCAGGTAAGACAGCTGGGGCAAGGTGGTGTAATCACCCTTTGCTGTAGATATAGTTACCTATATCTAACCCCAAAATGGACGCATATATTCCTATCAGTCACTCCTATGGCAGGCCTTATCAATCCTGAAGGCAGAATGCTTGGAATTATGTGAGATGGTGCGCTGGCATGAGCTGAGCCTGTCTGCAGCTTGCGGAACCAAGTCCTTATAGCTGTTCCATGATAGCGCTATACCATATACTCTTAAGTGCATTATAATCCTCGCGGTTAAATGCTAACTTTGGTATAGCATTATCAAAACATGTCGAGTAAGGTGTCATACGAATTGGAATACTACCCCCTCGCCAATTCTGGCCGACGGGGGTAGCATTCCACCTTTCTAGAGGGACACGACATGTATGTAACTGTGAACCCCGGTTAAAGTTAACTCGAGCCTTGGCATCACAAAATGGATGCTGCCACCACAACACAAGTCTGACCTCCTGCTGCTGGGAGTCCTTCCAGCGAGGGAGGCTTGGACAAAGTGTTTCCTGCCTTGGGAGGTGCTAGCACCACCCCAGACAGGATTTTGTGTATTGGGTAGGATAGGCCTGAAAGGAATGAGACATGCCTGGGGCACACAAGGTGTCCTGTGCATACACCGGTTCAAACCAGTTGCTGGGGCATCCCTGTCCCAGCTCTGGCACGAAACCGGACAAAGGATAGGGGGTGTAACCACCCCCCTTCCTGGTCCCACCCAGGGGAGGGACCTAGTCACCAGTACAGCCCCCTTTAGCAGGATAAAGGTAGGAGCTGGTCCCATTCCAAATTAGATTAATCCTGAACTACTCTACAAGAAGAAACTCTGGACTTCGACGTTCTGCTCCACAGAAGACTGAAGAAATCTCCCTTGTGGGCAAGGAGTGTCCACCCTGCAACTGCAGGCACCATCAAGCGTCCAGCGGCTTCACTTTGTCGTCTTCCCTTGAGGATCCAGACTTCAGAGCCCGACGAGACCCGGATTCCCAGACCTCTCCGACCTCAACTCACATCTGCAGCACAGCTGAGACCCGTGGGTGCGACGAGACACGTGGGACCGGCCATCTTGAAAGAAACTGCACTTCGCTTCCAGCACGACTCCCGAGGTAAACTCGACCAAGTGCTTTGGGGATTGAGAAGCCCCAGCCCTGAGCAGCTCCTGCACTGAAGATCAGCCCTCCAGCATCCACGAGATCTGCGTGGGGCCCTTCTGCCTGTTTGCTGCTCGACGCGTTGTCTGGCCACTTGCCGGCTGGCTAGTGCCCTCCTAGACGACGAACCTTGAAATCTTCACTGCTGGTCTGGTTGCTCCAGACTGGCCCTTGTTCCCTTCCAAAAGAGGAGCACCCCGGACCCTCCTGGTCCACTCCAGACGCCGTTTCCACTCACCCCGTGGGTTGCCTTTGCCAAGGCCTGTTGACTCCCAATCCGGAGCCGACAGCGAGAGCCTGCGTGGGACAGCTCGTGCCTCCATCCTGGTCGTCAAAGACACCACCTGGTCCACGTGGCTGCAGAGACATGCGTCCACTCTTCACCTGATCGCGACAACAGCATCTGGTTCCCTCCTGGTTCCACACCGGTCACTGGCTAGTGACTTTGAACACTGTCCCCTCTGCTTTCAGGTCCTCTTCTTCCTCGATCCACCCGTGGATCGCACTGGACATCTTCCTCCTGGTCGCCTGCAGCATCTTTTCTTCCAGGCTCCATAGACTTCAACGCTGAAACCCGACACGACTTCGCACCTATGCACCCGCAGCCCGTGGGTGAGGTAACAAGAGCATTTCGGTGCTCAAGGGTAGCTTGACTCTCCTAGTGTCCAGATTCACAGTCGTTTTAGTCCTAACTAGTCAGGATTGTCCGTACTCACCTTTTTCTTGAACTGTACTGTCCATAGACATTGTTACGCATCTCGCGTGTGAGTTCACACTCTGCACACGCGTCCCGTGGGCCTCCTATTACTTACCTAAAGTTAGGATAGTGTAGTCCCAGCGCTCCTACAGCCTCTGGACAGCTCCATTCCTTCTATCGATTTCCTTATACCATTTACTTAGTATATGGTTTGCCGTGCCCCTAGGGCACCACTGTAATTTTGTGCAACTTATCGTATTTTTCCAAAGAGATTGTCATGTGCTTAGCCCTCTGACCTCATAAAGAGTTCAGAGGTGTTTGTTATTAATAAATATATTGTTTATTTTCATAACAACCTGTGTGGTGTCCTTTCATCTGGTATTCAAGGGGTTATATTGTGGTGAAACAGCTGGCTTCACATGCCAAAAGAGTTTAGCCTAAGACCGCTTTGTCCATGCTACCATTAGGATAGCTGGTCTATAAGGTTGACTTACAATCAATCACCATAAGGGTTGTTTGGACTGATACAAGATGATCACTAGAATTAGTGAGCATCATATATCAGGCCAACTTCTCACAGGGTATTCCTTCAATATAAAATACTAAGGGCCAGATGTGCGACCCTTTTTTATATGTGCAAACGGGTTCGTGAACCTGTTTGCGCATGCAAAAACCAATTGGGCCATGTACATAGCCTATTTCGCGAGTCGCAATTTTTTGGCGACTTTGTAAATAGGTTTTGATCTTGCTATTTGGAAGGGGCATTCCCTTCCAAATAGCGAGTCTCAAAACCATGTACAAATGTTTTGCGACTACAATTGCGGTCGCAAAACACTCGGAATTATCACCTACTTCAAGTAGATAGTAATGCATTCGCAAATTGTAAGGTGTGCCCAGTCGACCCCTTCCCCTTTGCAAATGTATGCAAATTTATTTTTTAAGGGCAGGCAGTGGTCCCAGGGACCACTGCCTGCCCTTAAAAATTGAAACGAAAACGTTTCATTTTTAAAATTTTAAAATGCATGGAAAACAGGCTGCATTTTCTTTTTAAACCGCTTTATTTAAAAGCAGCCCCAGACATGGTGGTCTGCTCAGCCCAGCAGGCCACCATCCCTTGGAGGGCTGGCATTCCCAAACAGTGTTAAACACACTGTTGTACCTTTCATTTAGCGACTCGCAATGGGTCACCATTTGCGAGGCGCTAAATAAAATGGTCATACATCTGGCCCCAAAATCCTTAGTACTTTGAGTATTTTATTTGTGTGCACACGTGTTTTTTTTAATTACTGTTTTAATATTTGAAATTTAACTCATACAAATTGATTGGGGGGTCCCCGGCTTCCAGTGGTGACTCAATGGGGGTCCTCAGGAGTCAAAAGTTTGGGAACCACTGCTTTAAGGCATTAGAGTAGGGGTACCGTGCCTTTAAGACCTGAAGGCGACCCCCTGCTCCCATGGTGCACCACAGGTGGCAGTTGGGTCAGTTCTTTTTTCTGGCTCCTTCTGTGAGGATCCTGGAGCTTGAGCTCTTCAGTTTTTAACTCAAATTTTGATTTTGAGAGATTTTTCTCAGAAAATTCGACATTTTCTGGCTTATTAAGGCTTCTAAATTGGCTATTGGTGGTAACCCACAAGAATTTCCTGTCAGAATGCCTGCGTTGTTCCGGAAATGTCCTTCTTGTGACAAGAAGATGGCTCTGTCTGACCCACACGCAGTGTGTATTGTGTGCCTTCCATCTGCACACAACCCTGACCAGTGCCACCACTGTCAAAAATGTTCTAGACGGACTCTCCGTGACAGGAATAGAATTAGACTTCATGCCATGCTGGAGAAAGACAAAAGTCACCAGGTGGGTGCTCCTGCAGTCCCCATATCTTCTGGAAGCAAGCCTGGCCAAAAACGGGGTCGTACTGCTTCTCCTGCCCCCAGAAAGAGGAAGGAAGGTCGAAGAACTCCGTCGAAGAGGCCCAGATCACCACTGCGACGTCGAAGATCTCCGCCGCAGTTAAGTAAGTCGGTGTCGAGAAGCCACACTTAGGGCTCGAAGTCTGTGGCTGCTACCATCTCTAAGTCTCTCGACGTCGAGGCTTGCGTCGATGTCGAGACACTCTCTGCCGCCCCCGAGGGGGTCAGCGGCGAGAGCTAAGACTGCTTCCAGGTCGCCGCCGGCTGGCGGGCCGCCATCGAGAGGGTCTTCAAGATCCCACCATTCGACGTCAAGGAGTTCGACGTCGAGGCGACACCAGCAAAGGTCGCCGTCGACACGACGTCGAAGAAGGTCATCGTCGACACGACGTCGAGGGTCGTCGTCGACACGACGTCATCGAGGCTCTCCATCTGACCGACTTCGAGGAAGATCGACGTCTAGGTCACCGGTTCGACGTAGAGGTTCGCAGTCGAGCCCCTCACGGCGTGGGCGATAAACTTCGAGAGGATCAAGACCCCGCTCGACGCCATTGTTCACACAGACGTCTTTGACATCGAGACTTTCGCCGTCGAGGAATCCGGTGATGGTCGTGGTGGAGTCCCCTGGTTCCAGGTCTTCAGGAGACAAATCATCATCTCCCGGATTGAATATTGTGGAAGATTCCCCGGAACCTTCCCCCAGATCGGCGGACAGATCACGCAGCTTAGTACCTCATCGTCCTCATGGGGCTGTCTCTGGCAGTCATAGTAGTCCGGGCTCGGATTACTCCCGCACATACTCTCCGTCTACTGCCAGAACCCCGGCCAGACCGTCTAAGTCTCCTCGGAGGCCCCGGGTTTCACCCAGACCAAGATCTCCGGCCAGATCACGTTGTCCAGTGCGGCCAAGAACACCTATCAGGCTAAGACCTTCTCCTAGACCGTCATCTCCGTCAAGACATCGCTCTAGGTCCAGGGACCGTCACAGCAGGCATCGTGACAGGCCCCATAAGAGGCGGCGCACAAGATCTTCATCATGGTCATCTTCCACTAGGTCGTCTTTCCGAGATTACTCTCCGACCTTCTCCTCGACGCCTCCTTCACGAGTCTCTCCAATTGATGACATCGCGACTTTCTCAGATGATCTGGGCAGGGGAGCAAAAAAGCTCAACATTACGCTGCATACACCAGTGGTACCCACTTTTGTGATTTTTGATACCCTTCATCATCGCACGGCACCCAGACCTCTGCAGCCCCTGGTTCCTTGTCTCCTAGAACCGGCTATGGCTACTTTCCTCACACCGGTGGTGGTGGGATCTGCTCCATCTCGGATAGCCAAGAAGTACAAGGCCCCGGCAGAGGAATCCCTTGTTCCTCAGATCTGATCCTCCTGCGGATCTATAATTGTGGCGGCTGCCATGAAGTCCCATTCGGTCACTACCTCCTCCTCGGTATCACCTGAAAAAGACAGCAAGTTCATGGACTCTTTTGGCAGAAAGGTATGCAACACCTCCTCTTCATATATGAAGGTAGCTAGTGCCTCTGCCTTACTTGGAAGGTACGACAGGTCCCTCTGGGAATCCATGACTCGCTTTACAGAAAAGCTTCCTAAGGAAGATCGGCAAGACTTTGTTGAAATTATACAGGAAGGAGGGCTTGTAGCCAATCAGTTCATCAGCGCCGCAGTAAATGCCTCTGACCTTGCGGCCCATGGCTACTCACGTGGAATTTGCTCCCGTCGTTCGGCCTGGCTCCGCCTGACAGGACTCAAGCCGGACGCTCAGAAAAAGATATTGAACCTCCCCTTCAATGGTAATTCTCTTTTTGGGACACATGCGGACAACGAAATGTCCAAAATGAAAGCGGAAATGGACACTGTCAAGGCTGTGGGATTAGAAAAGCGTAAGGAATTCAAGAAGCGCTTTCGCCAAGGAGACAGGAGGTCTTTTCAGCAGAGGGTTCAAACCCCTCAGTGGACATCCCAGTCTCAGCAGAAAATGCAGTTCCAGCAGCGACGTCCTGGCAGAGGCAACAATAACAAACAGCAGTCTGCCTCCAAGCAGCCTCCCAAGCCCTGAGCCGTTGCTTTCTCCACGACTGTTCGCCACTCCGGTGGGAGGGAGTGTTTCTCATCATCTGGCAGATTCGAGATCCATAACAAAGGACAGATGGGTGCTGAATATTGTGCAGCATGGTTACTTGCTGGGGTTCAAATCCCCCCCTCCGCAAGTCCTCCTTCAGGCAAGGCACCTTCCTCGATTCCACAGTCAACTGCTGCAAGACGAAGTCTCCGCCCTCCTCAAGAAGATGGCCATAGAGGAGGTTCCCCCCCCCATGCAAAGAAATCAAGGAGTTTAATCCTGGTATTTTTTGGTTCAAAAATGAGGAACAGTCAAAGAATACAGGCCCATTCTGGATCTACGGCTGCTGAACAAATTCATCCAAAAAGAAAAGTTTTGCATGCTCGCCCTGCACAAGATCTTCCCGCATCTCCATCAGGGAGACTGGATGTGTGCCATCGACCTGCAGGACGCTTACTTCCACATACCAATGTCAGTCGAGCACCAAAAATTAAGGTTTCAGATCGGACGCCATCACTACCAGTATCGAGTGCTTCCGTTTGGCCTGAAATCTGCACCTCGAACATTCTCCAAGTGCATGGCGGTAGTGGTTGCTTTTCTTCACAAAAGAAAGATCTTCGTCTATCCATATCTAGACGATTGGCTGTTGAAAAGCTCCACTCCGACTCTGCTTCAGAACCATCTGTCGTTCTGCCTCAAAATGATGGACTCGTTGGGTCTTCAAGTCAATCTAAAGAAGTCAGTACTCAACCCTTCCCAACAGATTCACTACCTGGGCGCTTCCCTGGACTTGGTACAGGCAAGCGTCTGTCCTTCGGAGGAGAGGTTGTCATCTATGTTCTGAAGGGTTGCCTTCTACTGGACACTCAGGCCCTTCAGCCAGACAAGTGTCCTCTCTCCTGGGGTCGATGGCCTCGTGCATCCAGATTGTGCCCAATGCTCGCCTTCGCATGAGGCCTCTGCAGCAAGCCCTCAAGGACCAATGGTCTCAGAGATCGGGTCACTGGGAAGACCGGGTCTTGCTTCCTCAAAAAGCCAGCGACTCGATAAGATGGTGGTTGAAACGGACCAATCTCCTCCGGGGGGGGTTCCATTCCATCGTCCTCCTCCATCTCAGTCACTTGTCACGGATGCCTCCCTTCAAGGCTGGGGTGCTCACATGGACCTGCTCCAAGTTCAAGGCCTCTGGTCCGAAGTAGAACAAGGCTACCATATCAACTTCCTGGAGCTTCGAGCAGTTCATCTGGCTCTCAAGTCTCTTTACCCACTCTCTGCGCACCAACTACCTCCAGATTCAGACGGACAACACAACAACTATGTTCTATCTGAACAAGCAGGGAGACACGAGATCAAGAGTCTTGTCTCTGGAAGCACAAGCCATCTGGCCCTAGCTCCTGGCAAGGGGCCTTTCCATCGTGGCAGTTCATCTACCAGGACTTCAAAACGTCCAAGCAGACTGCGTAAGCAGAGTCTTCGTAGAAGCGCACGATTGGGTGCTTAACGAGGAAGTCACGCAGGAGGTTTTTCTGCGCTGGGGCGTACCGGACATAGACCTGTTCGCAGACGCGGCCAATGCAAAATGCCCCGTCTTCGCATCCAGGTTCCCCCAACAGGGATCACTGGGGAACGGTCTTTTGATCAGATGGTCGCAGACATTACTCTGTCTTTCCTCCCCTGCTTCTGATCCCGGCGGTGATACAGAAATTTTACAGGACCAACACCAGGATGATCCTGATAGCGCCAGAGTGGCCATGCTAGTGGTGGTACCCCGATCTTCTACAGCTGTCGGAGGTCCTGCACCGGCGACTTCCTTGCCGTCCAGACTTGTTATCCAAGGACCAGGGGAAGGTGTTTCACCCCAACCTCCCCTCCCTTCGCTTGACGGCATGGCTCGTGAGGTCATCCAGTATGGAAACCTAGACCTCCTAGCAGGCTGCATGAACATTCTTAAAGAAGCGAAACGACCCTCCACTAGAAAGTCATATGCTTTCAAGTGGAAAAGGTTTTTCTTATGGTGTCATGAACACTCTCTCGACCTGTACATGGCCAAGAGCAGGTGATTCTACCTTATCTGTTGCATTTAGCGAGATCAGGCCTAAAATACCCCTCCATCAGGGTTCATTTAGCTGCCATCACAGCATATAGGAAGACACCTTCTCAAACATCTTTCTTCCCTATGCCTGTATTTAAAGATTTCTTAGAAGGGCTTAAGAAAGTCTTCCCTCCGGTGAGGTCCCCCTGCCCTCCCTGGGAGCTTAATATCGTCCTGACTAAACTGATGAGTGCTCCTTTCGAGCCTATACATAAGGCTTCTTTGCAGCACTTGACCTGGAAAGCTGCTTTTCTAGTGGCGATTACCTCTGCCGAACCTTACACAGTTTTTCATGCCAACAGGGTGGTCCTACGAACGCACCCAGGTTTTCTGCCTAAGGTAGTTTCGGACTTTCATATCAACCAGTCTATTACCTTACCTACCTTTTTTCCACAACCTTCTACTCCCCCAGAGAGGTCATTACACTCTCTAGATCTCCGGAGGGTTCTGAAGTTCTACTTGGCTAAAACCCTTCCACTTAGAAAGTCTGACCGGCTTTTTGTTAATTATGGCAGCACTAATACTGGCCTGTCAGCCTCAAAACGGTCCATTTCTCACTTTAGCTTACCAACTAGCTAACGACCTTACAGGGTAAACCACATACACATTCTACTAGAGGGAAAGCTTCAACTACAGCTCTCCTCCGTAATGTTCCTATTTCTGAAATTTGTAAAGCGTCAACTTGGCGGTCTGTGCATACTTACCCACCATTATTGCCTGGACTCGGATACTCAGGTCGATGCCCGAGTAGGGCAGGCCTCTTTAAGGAACTTATTTGCATAAGATGTATTTGCAATGTGTAACTTACTCAGTCTTTGATGTATTTCTTGCTCGTCCGCGAGACTTTGGGCATGAGCTTGCTAATCTATTCATAGATTATGACTATTGATGAGTATCCCCTGGATGAGAAGGATTAGTTACTTACCTGTAATCCTAGTTCTCATCCAGGGGTATACTCCTCAAAGTCATAAGCTCCCGCCCACCTCCCCGGACGAGCATGTTCATAAAGTTATGAGATGTCTACTGTGGATCTACTCGGGTGTTATGCACCTCCAAAAAGAACTGACCCAACTGCCACCTGTGGTGCACCATGGGAGCAGGGGGTCGCCTTCAGGTCTTAAAGGCACGGTACCCCTACTCTAATGCCTTAAAGGCAAGGTGTCAGTTTTCTTTGTTGCTTTATACTCTACTGCAGCCTACTGTCAAATGCCTGCAATTACAGGTTTTCCTATGGCAATAAAGCATTGTTGTATGCAAATGTTTACTGCTCTCTCTTTCTTCCTTAGTGGTTTGGAGAGTACTATTGTGTGTATGCTAATTTTATGTAATTTTGCGGAAATTTTGCCAGTTGGGAAATGTTTTAGGCTGCAAATATATGTTTTCACATATATATATATATATATATATATATATATATATATATATACATATATATTTATATGTATTTTCTATATGCTCCGGGATCCCGCACATAGGCGGGAATTATTCATAGATTATGACTTTGATGAGTATACCCCTGGATGAGACCTAGGGTTACAGGTAAGTAACTAATCCTTCTTCCACAGGTTTTTTCAATTGTAAAGCATGTTTTTGCTCAACTACATTATTATGTAGTTCGGTCTTTTTCTTTTGTTCTAGACTGATTTTGTTCTAGTTAGAGGCTTTTAGTGGTCTCAGTTCACAGACCCTCCTCCGGGGATGATATGCTTTGGCATTTGATTCTAAGGTAAGTAATCTGCAGCTAGATATCTTTATCAGATGAACAAGTTACTTACCTTTGGTAAAGCATTATATGGTAGAGAGAGGATCTAGCTGCAGAATCCTTATGCCCCTCCAATCCTCCCCTCTCTGCGAACGTAGTCTCTTTGTGCTCTATAATTTAGTTTTGAAACTTCACATACTGAACTGGAACTCAGTGTTTCTTTGAGAAGGAGTCCTCTTTCATCTCAATGTTTTCATTATTAACTCCACATAAACTGAATTAAAATTCAGTTATCTTATTTTTTCACAAAGGTAACTTTCATTTGGCAGTTTCTATATGTGGCTCCACGTTTTGAGCGTGAAAAATAGAAAAACCTGACGTCAGCGCATTGGCAAGGGGGTTATATGGACTCTGTCAACGTCACATTGCGTGATGAAGCTGATGCACAGACGCGCAGCGCCCTCTGCGGACGTGCTGTGGAAAGAAATTCCCGATCCAGTCTCGCACTTGGGGTAGGGTTCTAAAGTAAGGAATCTGCAGCTAGCTCCTGTCTCTACCAGGTAATGCGTTAACGAAGGTAATTAACTTGTTCTTCCGGGTGCAACCACTAGATAACGAAATAACACTCTGCATATGCAAGCTACAAAACAACTCCTTCAGGTAAATAACCATTTCGTTCTCGCAGCTCATAGGCCCACCCTTTGAGCCACTCTACTGCTGGGTGCGACAGTTTTTGATGTGGAGGGTGGTCTTCTTGATAGCAAGCACCTTCTTCAGATGCATTAGTGAGCTGCAGGCTTTAACCATTGAAGAGCCTTTCGGATCAAGAGCTCAGGGTTGTCCTTGAAACCAAATCCAACCTCCTGCCAAAGGTAGTGTGACTTGTTCACATTAATCAGACTGTTGAGATGCTCATCTTATTTCTGCTCCCTGACCCTAGCGGCAAGAGCTTTAAGCACATGTTGAATTGGTGTTCGTGTGACATTGACAGGACCAAGTCCTTCCGTAAAACAAAACCGCTCTTTGTAGTCTTTGCCAAGCCTCATCGAAGTCTGACATTGCGAGATGGATTATTTAATGCATATAAATGTATGCTTGATCCAAGCACACATTAGATGTGTGCTATAAAGCACATTCCATGTGCTAAAAGGAGCCACCATGATGTTTCTTAGTAACCTTCCTTTAGCACACTCTGTAAAGCTTCCACTTGGGCAACTCTACACACATTCACAGAATACGACTGTGTAGACATCCAAGTCCATCAACCGGTTTTGATTGGCCAAACTGTGTTAAGAACCTATTTTCAAACATCTGCGTCTGTTTGCTAGCCACCACTTTGGGGCACAACTGCTTTACAGTCTATGCGGAGTGTATGCATCTACATCCACACATGCTCTGAACAGAAAGTTACCCTGTGAACATCTGTTCATAGCGTGTAGTGCTGTGGGTGTCCTCTTTCCTGGAAGAGACCCTTTTCCTTGGAAACCAAGGATAACAGATGTTTTTACTCTTCTTTTCATCTTAACTTTCACAATGCGCAGAGTGTGAGAAGTTGGCCTGGTATATGATGTTCACTATTCTAGTGAGCACCTTGCACCAGTCCAAACAACCCTTATGGCAGAGTTCTTCAAACTGTGGGGCCCGCCCCCCCAGGGGGGCGCGACACCATCCCAGGGGGGGGCGCGAACTCGACCCTAACATCTTACTTTTGTTGTCCTTAACACTGATCTCCGCGTGGCAAGTATTTACCCATTTCAAATGAGAATTTCTTTTCATTAACGAACTCCGGTGACAGAGGGTTGGAGGGGGGAGGGAGGGGAAATCACTGGGCGCGCTGTGCCGTGCTTTTGTCTGCTAAGTGCTAAGAGTTCACCGTCCCAGGAGGGGGTTAATTGCTGGAGCTGAAATGCTTCAGCTGCAGTGGGAGGCAGGAAGTCTCCTCTGGTAACAAGCACTGGCAAAGCCAGCATGTTACACCTTTACAAAATCTATTGGCTTTCAATTGTTTTACATATTACACAGCACTAGAGCTGCTGCACAACATAGCTTATGATTAAAAAAAAAACACTATGACACAGTCAATGGTGCGCGCATCATAGCATTTTTTTTATATTAAGCCAGGTTTCACAGAAGCTCAACTGCTATGCAATATGTAAAAAAAAAAATGCCAAACCCAATATATTTCATATAGTCGAAACCTATTGCCTTTTGCCGATGCAGGTTGTTCAAGTTGGCAGTTATGATGGCCTGAGTGAACTTGTTCTCCCTGTTCAGCAGGAAGTCACCATACCGGAGGAAGGGCTTTAAGTAGAATGAAAACACTTGTGGGGGCTCCCAGAGGGGCATGGTCGATGTAATGAAGGGCGTGACTTAAAACCCCTAACTGAAAATCCATGCCCGGTATAGTGTGTCGCCCCACTGGTATTTTGCTGCTTCATCATTCCATCCATATACATGTAACATTACATCTACTACAAGCCAGCACAATTGTCTTTGTCAATGGTTGTTAGTTGCATAAGATAAATATGCATCAGCGATGGCTTTGAAGCTTGAGGGGGTGCTGCTAAGGGCGAGAGTGCGCTGCGAGGGGTGAGAGAACTGTAGCTGGTGTGAGAGCGGCGCTGTGTGGGTGTGATGGGTGCTGCAATGGTCTGGTGGGCGGTGTGAGGGGCGCTGGAAGGGTGTGAGGGGGGCTTCGGGGAGTGAAAGGACACTGTGAGGGGTGCTGCTGGGGATGAGAGTGGCGCTTCTAAAGGGTGAGAGGGGCTCTGCTGGAGGTGAGAAAGAACTTCAGGTGGTGTGAAAGCTGCACTGCTATAGCAAGAGAGGCCCTGGTGGGGGTAACAGATGTGCTGAAGAGGGAGCGAAAGGGCACTGTAGCAGACAAGCAATATTTAGGGGTGAGAAGGGTACTAAGGGGTTCGGGGACGGAGGATGCAGGGGGCAAGGGATGCGCTGCAAGGGTGGAGAGAGGACATTGCTGGTGTGAGAAGGGCACTGACGTGTGTCTGGGAGCTGTGCACGAGAGGGGATCGCTGCAGACTTCATCAAGGGCATTGATGAGGGTGAGGCTGGGGGCACACCAGAGTGAGGAGTGCCATGGCAGTGGCTAACAACAAAAGGAGTGTGATAAGTGTGTAAACGGGGGCACTTTGAGTGTGAGATTGGATGCCCCACGGAGGGAGGCCGGGCAGCGTGCAACTGTTTGAAGATGTAACTTGGGGAGTGATCAGAGGTGCGCATCTGGTAGTGAGCCGTCACAGTGAGATCTTGAAAGGAGTGAGTTTGTATGGGGGGAAGTCCCTGTCTACCGGGACTGTGTGTGCACGCGTGTGGCTGAGGTGTGAATAGGGCACACACTGCAACAAGTCACTGTGGGGTGAGTGGATGTGTGCATGGGTGATGGTGAGTGTATGGAATCACCGTGTGAAGAAGGTTGCATCCATGCAGGTGGTGGGGAAGCAAAGAGAGGGTGAACCAGTGTTGTAATGACTGTCTGCTGGCGGACTGTGTGCAGCGATGAGGGGCTGCTCGGTGAAGGTGTGTGCAGCGTGATTGTGAGTGGACAGTGAGTGCAGGTAGTGTCTGAGAACAACTGTCTTCCAGCAGTGCGTGATACGTCACCGGGGGCCCTGAAAACGCGCTAGCGGTACATTTAGCGCTGTGACACCCCCTCATGGAAAGTGCGTGCAAGGCGCGTGTCTTCAGAGAAATGTGTGCACCGGGAACTATTGTGCAGACGTTGTATCAGAGGGAGTGTGTCAGTGAGATTGTGCATAGAGAGGCTTCTTGCAGAAAGTCACTGCAACAAAGTGTGTGCAGGGGGAGTGCATGTATGGGGGTCACCAGCTAGGAAGTCACCACAGCCGATTAGGAAGTGTGAGAAGTTGGCCTGATGTGCAGTGCTCACTATTCTAGTGATCACTATATATCAGTCCAAACAACCCTTATTGATGATTGGTTGTAAGTCAACCTTATAGACCAGCTATCCTAGTAGCATGGATACGAGCAGTCTAAGGCTAAGACTCTAGAGGGCGTGTTAAGCCAGCTGTTTTACCATCACATTACCCCTTGAACACCCAGTGAAAGGACACCACACAAGTTGTTATGAAAATAAACAGTGTATTTATTTATAACAAGACTACCCTGGCTCTTTATGAGACAGGGAGCTAAGCACACAACAAAACTCTTACGAAAATACTTAAGTTAGCACGTTATACACAAATGCCCGAGGGCCACGAAAAACCATATACTCTAAAACTGGAATGCGAAATTACTAGCAGGTAAGTACAGTACTAATAGGCTTTGGAATCGCTAGGACTTGACTAGGGAATCGTTAGATTACTTCTAGGAGGCCCAGGGGACTCGGGTGCAGAGTGTGCACTCTCACGCGGGATGCGGGACAAAGTCTATGGAGGCTAGTAAAGGCAAAGTTAGTGTTCACGGGCGAACCCGACCTGGTAGGAAGAAAACGACAGTGGATCCTGACCCTAGGATAGTGAGGCTATGCTGGGACACCGAAGTGCCGAAGTTACCTAGCCCAGGGGCTGCAGCTGCATAGGTCTGAAAAGACGTCGGGGATCTCGTTGCCGGACCAGGAGCCTGGAAGGAAGAAGTTGCTGGCAGGCGACCAGTGAAGAAAAGTTCGATGGATCCAAGCCTGGATCAAGGAAGAAGAAAACCTGAAAGCAGAGGGGACCAAGTTCTTGAATCACTAGCCAGTGATTAAGTGGGCACCAGGATGGCACCGGGCGAAGTCACCGCAGTCAGGTGAGTGGGCGCTGCTGGGCTCTGCAGTCTCTCGGACCAGGAGGCGTTGTCGGCGACCAGGATGGAGGTGCGAGCTGTCCCACGAAGGTTCTTGCTGTCGACGTCGCTGGACCCAGGATTGGGCAACAAGTCTTGGCAAATGCAAGGCCCACGCGGTGGACCTAAAATGGCGTCTTGGGTGGACCAGGAGGGTCCAGGGTACTTCTCCGATGGAGGGAAGCAAGGGCCAGTCTGGAGCAACCAGACCAGCAGCAGAAATGTCGTCGGGCGTCGTCAGGAAGGCCACAAGCCAGCGGGCTAGTAGCCAAACAACGCGGTGAGCAGTAAAAAGCAGAAGGGCCCCACGCAGATCGTGGAGATGCTGGGGGGCTGCTCTTCGGTGCTGGAGCTGCTCAGGGTGGGGGCTTCTCGGACCCCAAAGCACTCACCAGGAATTCACTCGGCGGGCTTGCTGGAAAGAAGTCGTGCAGTCTTGCAGATGGCCGGTCCCTTAAGGTCTCGTCGCACCCACGGTTCTCAGCTGGGCTGTAGAGGTGGGTAGAGGTCAGAGGTGCCAGGGAAGCCGGTTCTCGTCGAGCTGGGCAGTCAGATTCCGGAGGAAGGACTTGCAGCAGACCGCAGTGTTCTTAGATGGTGCCTGCGGATGCAGGGTGACTACTCCTTAGTCACAAGGGAGAAATCTTAGGAAGAAGTCTTGAGTTCCTTTCGCAGAAAGTAGTTTCAGGATTCAAAGATGATCTGATTTGGAAGGGGGCCAGTCTCTACCTTTATCCTGTAAAAAGGGGCTGGCACGCGACTAAGTCCTGCCCTATGGGTGGGACTAGGAGGGGGGTGGTTACACCCACTTCCTTGGCGGGCTTTTCCCCAGCACAGGGTCTGGAGTGACCCTGGAACTGGTTCCAGCCAGCCTATGCACAGTGAGCACCGGGGTGCCACGTGCAGTCACCTTCCTCTAAGGCCCTGCCTACCTACAATACACAAAACCCTGTCTGGGACGGTGCTGGCACCGCCCCTGGCAGGAAACCCTTTGTCCTTATCTCCTGCTCTGGGAGGACTCCCAGCAGCAGGAGGGCAGACTTGTGTCTCGGTGGCAGCATCCATTTTGTGGATGCTAAGGCTCTGTCTGACTTTTAACCGGGTTATAGGTTACATGCATGTCGTGTCCCTCTAGAAGGGTGGAATGCTAACCCCGTCGCCAGAATTGGCGAGGGGTTAGTATTCCAATTCGTATGACACCTTACTCGACATGTTTTGATAAAGCGATACCAGAGTTGGCACATAACCGCGAGGATTATAATGCACTTAAGAGTATATGGTATGCGATATCATGGAAACGGCTAAGGGATGGATCCCGAAAGCCGCAGACAGGCTCAGCTCATGCCAGAGCACCATCTCACACGATTCCAAGCACTCTGCCTTCAGGATTGTTAAGGCCTGCCATAGGAGTGACTGATAGGAGATCTGTGTGTCCATTTCAGGGTTAGATATAGGTATACCATATCTAAAGCAAAGGGTGAGTACACCACCTTGCCCCAGCTGTCGTGCAGCCAGTTGTGTCAGTTTTAGTTAGTCAATCCAGGGGTGGCATAATACATGCTTCAGCCCCTGGGAGACTTCTGGGTGCACCTCAGCCCTGGGTACAGGGACTTGGAGAGGGCCCAGGGCCAATTCAGTACCTGAGTACAATTTGGATAGAGAGAACAGCTAGGCTGTGGGTCTGATTAGCAGGCCCACAGCCAGGGAAAGTCGTAAACCAGTGCAGCAAAAAGCAAAAATCTGGGTGATCATAGGATTGCAGACCCTACTCTCCTACATGACCCCCCCCCAAACTTTGGGACAATAAACTAACCTTGACCAGGTGAGTCTTCTTGCTCTAAGTGGAAATACCTGGAGAGCCCATCAGCATTGCTGTGATCAGTCCCAGGTCTATGCTCCACTGTAAAATCCATCCCCTGTAGGGAAATGGACCACCTAAGCAGTTTGGGGTTTTCACCCTTCATCTGATTTAGCCACAAGAGGGGCTTATGGTCTGTCTGAATGGTGAAGTGAGTGCCAAACAAGTAGGCCCTCAGCTTCTTCAGGGCCCAGACCACAGCAAAGGCCTCCCTCTCAATAGCTGACCAATTTTTCTCTCTGGGTGTCAACCTTCTACTAATGAAAGCAATAGGCTGATCATTACCATCAAAATTCAGTTGAGACAGAACAGCTCCCACACCCAACTCAGAAGCATCTGTTTGGACAATGAATGGCTTGGAGTAATCTGGACTCTTGAGGATAGGTGCTGTGCACATGGCCTGCTTTAGGTCATTGAATGCTTTCTGACAGCTTGCTGTCCACTGAACTTTCTTTGGCATCTTCTTGCTTGTCAGGTCATTAAGGGGGGTCACTATGGACCCATAATTTCTGACAAACTTCCTATAGTACCCAGTCAGGCCCAAGAAAGCTCGAACCTGAGTCTGGGTGATTGGAGGAGTCCAGTCCTTGATGGCCTGTATCTTACTCTCCAGTGGCTGAACCTGGCCTCCACCTACAAGGTGGCCCAGGTATACAACCTGTGACTGCCCTATCTGGCACTTCGTGGCCTTGATAGTGAGGCCTGCCTTTTGCAGGGCCTCTAACACTTTCCTCAGGTGGACCAGGTGATCCTCCCAGGTGGAGCTAAAGACAGCAATATCGTCAAGATAAGCTGCACAGAATTCATCCAGCCCAGTGAGGACTTGATTCACCAACCTTTGGAAGGTGGCAGGTGCATTTTTCAGTCCAAAGGGCATTACCACAAATTGATAATGCCCTCCAGGGGTAGAAAATGCTGTTTTAGGTTTGGCTTCCTCAGCTAACCTGATTTGCCAATACCCAGCTGTCAAATCAAATGTGCTTAAGAAGTTGGCAGAAGCCAATCTATCTATAAGCTCATCTGCTCTTGGTATTGGGTGGGCATCAGTCTTAGTGACTGCATTGAGGCCTCTGTAGTCTACGCAAAACCTCATCTCTCTCTTACCACCCTGGGTGTGAGGCTTTGGCACTAGAACTACTGGGCTAGCCCAAGGGCTATCTGAGGGCTCAATGACTCCCAGTTCCAACATTTTCTGCACTTCAGTTTTGATGCAGTCTCTAACATGATCAGGCTGTCTGTAGATTTTACTCTTGACAGGCAGACTGTCTCCAGTGTCAACATCATGGGTACACCAATCAGTTTGGCTGGGTGTCAGAGAGAACATATGTCGAAAGGATTGCAGAACTTGCCTGCAATCCTGTTGCTGATGTTCAGTGAGGCTGCCACAAAAGACAGCACCATCAACTGACCCATCATCAGGATTCTGAGTGAGCAGGTCTGGGAGAGGGTCACTCTCTTCCTCCTGTCCCTCATCTGTGGCCATGAGCAAGCTCATGTCCTTCCTGTCAACATATGCCTTGAGCCTGTTAACATGGAGCACTCTGAGAGGGCTCCTGGGAGTTCCAAGGTCCACCAAGTAGGTAACCTCTCCCTTTTGCTCAATGATGGTGTGGGGCCCAGACCATTTGTCTTTCAGAGCTGCTGGGGCCACTGGCTCCAGCACCCACACCTTCTGTCCTGGCTGGTACACAGTCAGTACAGCCTTTTGGTCATGCCAAGCTTTTTGAAGTTCCTGGCTGGCCTCAAGGTTTTTAGATGCCTTTTCCATATACTCAGCCATCCTGGAGCGGAGGCCAAGTACATAGTCCACTATGTTGGTTGCAGGCTTTTTGAGAGGTCTCTCCCATCCTTCCTTCACCAAACACAGGGGTCCTCTTACAGGATGCCCATACAGAAGCTCAAAAGGGCTGTAGCCAACCCCCTTCTGTGGGACCTCTCTGTAAGCAAACAAGAGGCAGGGGATCAGGACATCCCATCTTCTCCTAAGAGGTTCAGGTAGTCCATGAATCATCCCTTTCAGGGTCCTGTTGAATCTCTCAACAAGCCCATTGCATTGTGGATGATAGGGTGTGGTGAACTTGTAGTTCACACCACACTCTTTCCACATGGCAGTCAGATATCCTGACATGAAGTTTGTACCTCTGTCAGAAACGACCTCCTTAGGGAAACCCACTCTGGAGAACACTCCAACTAGGGCTCTTGCCACTACAGGGGCTGTAGTGGTCCTAAGGGGAATAGCCTCAGGATACCTGGTGGCATGGTCCACCACCACCAGTATAAACTTGTGTCCTGATGCTGTCTGGGGTTCCATTGGACCAACAATGTCAATCCCCACTCTTTCAAAGGGAACCCCCACCACAGGTAGTGGTATGAGGGGGGCCTTTGTTGTGCCACCTGACTTACCACTGGCTTGGCAAGTGACACATGAGCGACAAAACTCCTTGGTATTCTCATTCATATGGGGCCAGTGAAAGTGTGAGACAAGCCTGTCCCAAGTCTTTGTCTGACCTAAATGACCTGCAAGGGGAATCTCATGGGCCAAGGTGAGAAGGAAACCTCTCAGAGACAAGGGGATGACCAGCCTCCTGGTTGCACCAGGCTTGGGGTCTCTTGACTCAGAGTACAGGAGTCCATCTTCCCAGTATACCCTGTGGGCACCTGTGGCATTCCCTGCAGCCTCAGCAGCAGCCTGCTGTCTGAGGGGTTCAAGGGAAGGGCAGCTCAACTGTTCCTTCCCCAGGTCTGCCCTGGAGGGTCCCCCTGAGCCCAGAAACTCAACTTGATCAAGTTCAAGCTCTTTAGGCTCAGTTTCCCTCAGTTCCTCTAGATCAGCCTCCTCAGAGACTTGATCCTCAACCTGGGGCAAGGGGGAAGGCAAAGCCTTACCCTTACTGCTCTTCTTCTTGGAAGGTGTCTGGTCCATACTTTCAGGATCCAGCACCTGTTCAGTGGGGCATCTTCTGGCCTGTGACCTAGTCACAGCAAGCACATGTGCTGGCAAGCCTAACATCTCCATGTGGGTCCTCTGCTCCACTTCTGACCATTGTGATGACTCCAAATCATTGCCCAACAAACAATCAACTGGGAGGTCTGAACTGACTACAACTTTCTTTTGTCCCTTCACTCCACCCCAGGAGAAAGCCACAATTGCCACACTATGACTAGTAGTGACATTGCTGGCATTGGTCACCAGGAAATCAGTACCTGGCATGATCTGTCCAGGGTCCACAAAGTTAGGTGTCACCATGGTGACACTGGCACAAGTGTCCCTATAGGCCTGAGCCATCTTGCCATTAATCAAAGGTGTCTGCCTGTATTTGCCCAAAGTATTGGGACTTATTTCAGGGGACATATCCATATCCCCTGTACAGACAAGGACAGCCTGAGTGAGTGTGCCAACTAAGTTGTCAGACCCCTCAGTACCCAAGGTTAACCCAACTAATGCCTTGGGAGTGACACTACCACTACTGACTGTACTAGGGGGTGCAGTTGCTTTAGGAGCTGTAGTGGCAGGAGTTTGTCCTCCTCTTTTGGTGCACTCACTAAACCAGTGAGATTTACTTTTGCAGTACTGGCACCACCTTTTTGACTGGCCTTCTTGAGTCTTCTTCTTCTGGGAAGCCTGACCCCCACCCTCTTTGGTTTGTTGGGGACCTGGTGAAGACTTCTGGTCATTTTGCTCATTCTTAACATTACCCTTCTGGTCTGCTTTCTTCTGACCACCCTGGTTCTGGTTCTGGTTCTGCTTGATCCTTGTCCTGACCCATTTGTCTGCCTTCTTTCCCAATTCTTGGGGAGAGGTCAGATCTGAATCAACAAGGTGCTGGTGCAGCAACTGGTTCTGACAATTGTTCAAAATTTGTTCTCTCATCATTAGATTATACAATCCTGTGTAATCTGTAACCTTGCTACCCAGCAACCAGCCCTCCAAAGCCTTAGTGGCACAATCCACAAAATCAGACCAGTCCTGAGACTGAGTTTTCTGGGTGTCTCTGAACAGCAACCTGTACTGCTCAGTGGTTAAACCAAACCCATCAACCAGTGTATTCTTCAGGACCTGGTAATTGTTAGCATCCTCCACTCTTGTAGTGAGGAGCTTATCTCTACCTTTACCATCAAAGGAGAGCCACAGTATAGCTGCCCACTGACTCTGGGGAATGCCCTGCACAGTGCAGGCCCTCTCCAGAGCAGCCATCCATTTCTGGATATCATCCCCTTGCTTAAAGGGGGGCACTATTTTAGTCAGGTGTTTAGTATCTAAACCCTTCTCTCTATCTCTTGGGAGATTGCTGCCACCAGTGGGAGCTAGCCCACTCATCTGCTGCTCTCTTGCCAGGGCAAGCTTCTCTTTGGCCAGGGCAATTTCTTCCCTTTCAATCCTCAGTTCAGCTTGTCTCATCCTAGCTTCATGCTCCCTTCTCTGAGGGGAAGTAAATCTCCTCTGTGGAGGATTCCTTCTCCCCTGAGAAGAGGCATTAGAGTGCAGAGATCTATTGGAGTCCCTAGAAAGAGATCTATCCCTCCTAACTCCAAGGTTAGGCCCACTTCGGGTTAGTACTGGGGGGCCCCCAGATCCTAGCCCAAGTAAGTCTAAGTTGGTCCTAGTTAGCCTTCTGACTACCTCAAGACCCTTGTCTACCTCATCCCCAGAGAGTACCTCTTGATCCTCCTCCTCAACTGCTGAATCAGTGTTGGGGAGGTCTGGATCCCCAGAGGTTCCCTCTAAGGCTGGCATGTTCTCATGTAACTGAGAAAGCTTTCTGGCATCATATGTCTCTAAGAGACCTATCAGAAAGGGAGTGGTGGGGTTAGACCCCTGCTTCAGTTTCCTGGAGACACAGATTTGTCTCATCTCCTGAAAGCTGAGAGCTGCATATCTTGAAGTGACCTGTGGAGGGTCAACACTGACATGGGGAGTCTCAGTAGATTCTCCCTGGGTAGACATGCTTTTCTAGTGAGGTGTAAGTGGTGCACTTACCTACACTATATGTTTGCCTACTGATCCCTTGCTAGAGTTGTAGTTTAGGGTGTGCTAGGCCCTAGGAGCTACAACAGCTGGTTCAGTAGAACTCAGAGTATTCTAAGCTAAGTTATATGTACCTTTAGTACTTATGTGATCTTTCACAAGATATTCTTAGGGCATGTGTGGTAAAACAACAGCAAGCTCAAATCCCAACCGCTGCTCACCAATGTGAGAAGTTGGCCTGATGTGCAGTGCTCACTATTCTAGTGATCACTATATATCAGTCCAAACAACCCTTATTGATGATTGGTTGTAAGTCAACCTTATAGACCAGCTATCCTAGTAGCATGGATACGAGCAGTCTAAGGCTAAGACTCTAGAGGGCGTGTTAAGCCAGCTGTTTTACCATCACATTACCCCTTGAACACCCAGTGAAAGGACACCACACAAGTTGTTATGAAAATAAACAGTGTATTTATTTATAACAAGACTACCCTGGCTCTTTATGAGACAGGGAGCTAAGCACACAACAAAACTCTTACGAAAATACTTAAGTTAGCACGTTATACACAAATGCCCGAGGGCCACGAAAAACCATATACTCTAAAACTGGAATGCGAAATTACTAGCAGGTAAGTACAGTACTAATAGGCTTTGGAATCGCTAGGACTTGACTAGGGAATCGTTAGATTACTTCTAGGAGGCCCAGGGGACTCGGGTGCAGAGTGTGCACTCTCACGCGGGATGCGGGACAAAGTCTATGGAGGCTAGTAAAGGCAAAGTTAGTGTTCACGGGCGAACCCGACCTGGTAGGAAGAAAACGACAGTGGATCCTGACCCTAGGATAGTGAGGCTATGCTGGGACACCGAAGTGCCGAAGTTACCTAGCCCAGGGGCTGCAGCTGCATAGGTCTGAAAAGACGTCGGGGATCTCGTTGCCGGACCAGGAGCCTGGAAGGAAGAAGTTGCTGGCAGGCGACCAGTGAAGAAAAGTTCGATGGATCCAAGCCTGGATCAAGGAAGAAGAAAACCTGAAAGCAGAGGGGACCAAGTTCTTGAATCACTAGCCAGTGATTAAGTGGGCACCAGGATGGCACCGGGCGAAGTCACCGCAGTCAGGTGAGTGGGCGCTGCTGGGCTCTGCAGTCTCTCGGACCAGGAGGCGTTGTCGGCGACCAGGATGGAGGTGCGAGCTGTCCCACGAAGGTTCTTGCTGTCGACGTCGCTGGACCCAGGATTGGGCAACAAGTCTTGGCAAATGCAAGGCCCACGCGGTGGACCTAAAATGGCGTCTTGGGTGGACCAGGAGGGTCCAGGGTACTTCTCCGATGGAGGGAAGCAAGGGCCAGTCTGGAGCAACCAGACCAGCAGCAGAAATGTCGTCGGGCGTCGTCAGGAAGGCCACAAGCCAGCGGGCTAGTAGCCAAACAACGCGGTGAGCAGTAAAAAGCAGAAGGGCCCCACGCAGATCGTGGAGATGCTGGGGGGCTGCTCTTCGGTGCTGGAGCTGCTCAGGGTGGGGGCTTCTCGGACCCCAAAGCACTCACCAGGAATTCACTCGGCGGGCTTGCTGGAAAGAAGTCGTGCAGTCTTGCAGATGGCCGGTCCCTTAAGGTCTCGTCGCACCCACGGTTCTCAGCTGGGCTGTAGAGGTGGGTAGAGGTCAGAGGTGCCAGGGAAGCCGGTTCTCGTCGAGCTGGGCAGTCAGATTCCGGAGGAAGGACTTGCAGCAGACCGCAGTGTTCTTAGATGGTGCCTGCGGATGCAGGGTGACTACTCCTTAGTCACAAGGGAGAAATCTTAGGAAGAAGTCTTGAGTTCCTTTCGCAGAAAGTAGTTTCAGGATTCAAAGATGATCTGATTTGGAAGGGGGCCAGTCTCTACCTTTATCCTGTAAAAAGGGGCTGGCACGCGACTAAGTCCTGCCCTATGGGTGGGACTAGGAGGGGGGTGGTTACACCCACTTCCTTGGCGGGCTTTTCCCCAGCACAGGGTCTGGAGTGACCCTGGAACTGGTTCCAGCCAGCCTATGCACAGTGAGCACCGGGGTGCCACGTGCAGTCACCTTCCTCTAAGGCCCTGCCTACCTACAATACACAAAACCCTGTCTGGGACGGTGCTGGCACCGCCCCTGGCAGGAAACCCTTTGTCCTTATCTCCTGCTCTGGGAGGACTCCCAGCAGCAGGAGGGCAGACTTGTGTCTCGGTGGCAGCATCCATTTTGTGGATGCTAAGGCTCTGTCTGACTTTTAACCGGGTTATAGGTTACATGCATGTCGTGTCCCTCTAGAAGGGTGGAATGCTAACCCCGTCGCCAGAATTGGCGAGGGGTTAGTATTCCAATTCGTATGACACCTTACTCGACATGTTTTGATAAAGCGATACCAGAGTTGGCACATAACCGCGAGGATTATAATGCACTTAAGAGTATATGGTATGCGATATCATGGAAACGGCTAAGGGATGGATCCCGAAAGCCGCAGACAGGCTCAGCTCATGCCAGAGCACCATCTCACACGATTCCAAGCACTCTGCCTTCAGGATTGTTAAGGCCTGCCATAGGAGTGACTGATAGGAGATCTGTGTGTCCATTTCAGGGTTAGATATAGGTATACCATATCTAAAGCAAAGGGTGAGTACACCACCTTGCCCCAGCTGTCGTGCAGCCAGTTGTGTCAGTTTTAGTTAGTCAATCCAGGGGTGGCATAATACATGCTTCAGCCCCTGGGAGACTTCTGGGTGCACCTCAGCCCTGGGTACAGGGACTTGGAGAGGGCCCAGGGCCAATTCAGTACCTGAGTACAATTTGGATAGAGAGAACAGCTAGGCTGTGGGTCTGATTAGCAGGCCCACAGCCAGGGAAAGTCGTAAACCAGTGCAGCAAAAAGCAAAAATCTGGGTGATCATAGGATTGCAGACCCTACTCTCCTACAGGAAGTCACTGCAAGAAAAGTGTGTGCAGACGGGGTCACCATCTAGGTACCCTAGCCACAAGCCACTGCAGGGAAGAGTGTGTGCAGGGTGAGTGCGTGCATGGTGAATACCAGCTAGGAAGTCACCACAAGGAAAGTGTGTGCAGGGTAAATGCGTGCATGGGGGGTCACTGGCTACGTGTGTCAGCCCGGCCTGGAAGTGTGTCTAACTTGAATACTACAATTACATTGTAGCAGAACTAACTCGCAAGCCGCAGAGCTGCAAACAGATTTAGCAACATTATTTGTCGGATATGGCCCGTGATATGCACCTAGCGGTCGATTTCCAGAAATTTCTGTCAGGTGGTGGGGGGGCCCAACATCTAAAAAAATTGAGATGGTGGGGCTCAACCTACAAAAGTTTGAAGACCTCTGCCTTATGGTGATGGTTGTAAGTCAACCTTATAGACCAGCTATCCTAGTGGTAGCGTGGACAGAAAAGTCTTAGGCTAAAAGACTCTTGAGGGCGTGTAAAGCCAGCTGTTTTACCATATGTAACCCCTTGAATATCAAATGGAAGGACACCACACAGGATATATATAAAATATATATGTATTTATTTACTAACACACTCCTCCGAACTCTTTGAGGTCAGAGGCAAAAGCACATAACAAGTTTACACTTAGAAATACTTTAAATAGCTCAATTTACAGTTAGGCCCTAGGGGCGCGTAAAACCATATACTAAGTAAGTGGTATAAGAACCACGACTTGGGAAAGGAGAAGGCCTAGGGAATCGCTGGGGCTACACTATCTGACCCTTAGGTTAGGAGTAGGAGGCCCACAGGCGGCGCGTGCAGTGTCAGTACACTCACGCGAGAGTCAATAGAAAGTCAATGGGAACTTTAAAGGTAAGTAATCGAAGATTTAGGACACTTCCGATCTAACTAGGAATGTACAACTAAAAAAACTAGACACTAGGATAGTAAATCCCTACAGGAGCTGCGGGTGCATAGGTGTCAAAGTGTCGGGTTTTCTCGTTGATTCCTATGGAGCCTTGGAAGAAGATGCTGCAGGCGACCAGGAGGAAGATGCCCGGGTGGATCTAGGATGAAGAGGACCTGAAAGCAGAGGGGACAGAGTCTAGGTCACTAGCCAGTGACTGGGTGGAACCAGGGAGGAACCAGACGTCGTCGAGGAACAATCCGGTGCGGATGTGAAGCTTGTCCTTGCAGTCACGCGGACCAGGAGGTGTCGAGGACGACCAGGTGCTGGAGAGGAGCTGTCCCACGAAGGTTCTCGCAGATGGAGGGGTCGACTTCAAGATTGGAGCCAACAAGCCTAAGCAAAGGCAACCCACGCAGGATACACAAGGAGCTTCTGGTGCAGACCGGGAGGGTCTGAGGTACTTCACCTTTTCAGGGAAGCAAGTGCCAGTCTGGAGCAACCAGACCAGCGATGGATTTTCAAAGGAATAGTCGTCACAAGGCTACTAGCCAACTGGCCAGCAACCGGGACAACGCGTCAAGCAGAACACAAGCAGAAGGGCCCCCCGCAGATCTCGTGGAATGTGGAGGGCTGGTCTTCGGTGCAGGTGGAGCTCGGTGTCGGGGTGTCTCAGTTCCCAGTGCACAGCTTCGAGGATGCCTCAGGAGCTGCGCTGTTAGCAAGTTGAAGACTTTCCAAGTTGCCTGGTTCCACGGATTCCGGCGCCTTCCACGGGGCTCAGCGGTGCTGGAGTCGTGCAGTGGGGTCAGAGGAGTCCTGGAGTCGAGGTCTTGTCAAGCTCTGCGCTCGAGTTCCCGCGGGAACGGGGACAAAGCAAGCCGTCGAGTTGCTGGATGGTGCCTGGTTTCCCAGGGTGGTCACTCCTTGGCCACAAGGGAGATTCTTCAATCTTCAAGTCGGTTGAATGTCGAAGGGTCCAGAGTTTCGTTTCAAGTTTCAGTTCAGGATCAAATCTAAAATCTCCTGGGTCAGCTCCTATCTTTATCCTACTAAAGGGGGCTGGTTTACTCACTAGGCCCCTCCTATGGGTGGGACCAGGAAGGGGGGTGGTTACACCCCCTTTCCTTTGTGCAGTTTCGCGCCAGAGCTGGGGCTGGAGTGCCCCAGCAACCGGTTTGAACTGAGTTATGCATGGAGCACCTAGTGTGCCCCAGGCATGTCTCATTCTATTCAGCCCTCCCTGTCCCAATACACAAAATCCTGTCTGGGGTGGTGCTCGCACCTCTCCAGGCAGGAAACCTATTGTCCAGGCCTCCCTCGCTGGAAGGACTCCCAGCAGTTGGAGGTCAGACTTGTGTCGGTGGCAGCAGCATCCATTTTGTGATGCTGGGGCTCTGGTTAACTTTAACCGGGATAGTCAGCAACAACATGTCTTTTCCCTCTAGAAGGGTGGAATGCTACCCCCGTTGCCAGAATTGGCGAGGGAGTAGTATTCCAAAGCGTATGACACCTTACACGACATGTTTAGATAAAGCCAAACCAAAGTTAGCATTCAACCGCGAGGTTCATAATGCACTTAAGAGTATATGGTATGGCAATATCATAGAACAGCTAGAAGGACATGGTTTCGAAAGCTGCAGACAGGCTCAGCTCATGCTAAGGCACCATCTCACACATAACCAAGCACTCTGCCTCCAGGATTGTTAAGGCCTGCCATAGGAGTGACTTATAGGTTACTGTGTGTCTATATATAATGGTAGATATAGGAATACTATACATAAGCAAGGGGTGATTACACGACCTTGCCCCAGCTGAGTGATCAGCCAGTTGTGTCAGTTTGAGTGGCCATCCAGGGGTGTGCTGCAGCCCCTGGTTACACCTATGCCCTGAGTACCTAGGGTACGCTTCTACAGGGGCTGATATGGTGAGCCAATTCCCAATTGTGGATGTACCTAGAGTACATGGTGTGAATTTAGAGAGAGTGCATCTGGGCTGTGGGTCCGATTAGCAGGCCCACAGCCACATCTAAGTCAAAAACCAGTAAAGCAAAAAGTGGGGGTGACCATAGGAAGAAGACCCTACTCTCCTACACAGAGCATTAACCTTCAGCGTTATTCTCCACTTATACTCCTGTTTCGTGCTTAATGGAACAAGGGAGAAGTCACAGTAGGTCTTGGGACTCAAAGCTTCTTTGAAGAAAAGCAAGTTGCTAACACTAGATGGTAGCAGTATGCAGAGCATGTCAATCTACAGTACTAAATGCTATGAATAGATGGGTACAGAGTAAGCTACATTTATCTTTTGCTCTTTTTTTCCCCTAACAGGGTCTAATTCTTCCCTCAACACCTCGCTGCCTTCACCTGGTGCCTGGCCCTACAGTGCCTCCGATAACTCCTACACCAACATTCATAGCACTTCAGGTATGGTGGTGCTTTGGCAGTCCCAACACTCTTACTGGACAGATACCCTCCGTACTTGATCAAGCTGCCTCACCCCATCTAGCTCATCCTAGTGTGCATGCACTTCCTTGAGAATGGCTGTTTGCTAAGTTCTTACAAGTTACTGTACAGAACAAAACTGACTTGGGTAGCTTAGGACTGAATTTGTCAGAGAATGCATGCTTTCCAGAATTTGAATGTTATTTATAGGACTGAAGTCCACTTGGATGGCGAATAGTGGTTTTGAATTTAGTCCAAAGTAGTCCAAACTCCACATTAATACCCACTTATATGTCCTTCATTTGCATGTATCTTCTGGTTCCAAAATGTTGGCTGCATGTTACAATTGACAGGCATTCTAGCAGAGAGGTGGCACACATTGACACGTAGGCACTGGTAAATGTACTCTGCAGTTTAAATCCAGTGATTACTGATTACAGTGCATGTGTGTTACTCACATAGCTGTCCCTTAGATTTCTACAAAGAGCTTTTTATGAATGCTGATGAATCTGCTTTTGTTTTCATGGCATGTGCATTACCATTTGCTGGTGTTTCTTCCTAGTCTTGTAGCAGTGTGTGGATAAAAAAAATCCAGGTGCAGCACTATCTGTGACCCTAAAAACTAGTCAACACCCCATTCAGCAGAGCTTTTGTGGGGTGAGGGATTGGCCTGACTGCAGATGCACTTCCTTCTAGTGAAAGGCCCCTGACTTCAAATAATACAGCCTTCTTTTAAAATAAAACATACTGCTGAAGGGCCTCAGAAACTTTGTTAGTTGCCTAAGAATTTGGTAGGGTAGTATAAATGTGGCCGTGCCAGAAAGGAACTAGTCCGGTGAAGAATCGGCAGGGCTTTTAACTTGGGCAGTCGAAGCAGCAGAGCCTTGGCCTTATTCAGCTGGCTATATAATATCCCACAGCTATTAGATGTAAACTCAGGAGGAGGTAGATGTAAGAAAGTGGCTCTATATATACTGGACCAAAGTAAGGTACAGTGTATATAGAGTCCCCAATCCCCAGAGGTATAACAGAGGTTAAAGTCAGATATGACCTTACTCTCCAAAGTGGTAGCTTGGCCGAGCAGTAAGGCAGTATCAGAGGACGGTGTAAAGCATTTGTTGTACACACTTAGTCAGCAAAAGGTTTCACACACTCAAGAACTGAACTCTAGGCCAATTGTTTTGTATATCCAAAGATATGGTTGTTTTATTTTTGAACCAACAGGTATCAAAATATACTTTTCTAAATATGAGTGACTTCAGGTAGTTACTTTGCAGAAAGGCAATAGACATTGTTAGTACAATAGTTAGTGGTTGCAATAGGCAACACAATTCTAAACACAATTTAACATTGAGCTCAATGGGTTTTTCTATATAAATGCAGTTAATTACTTTAAGGATTACTTTTCTAACCACAGGACTGGATCCTGGATTCAGTCCTGGGACCTAAGCTGTAAACAGTTAAGTAAATGCGGTTTGGTTACAGTTGTGATTTTTAAAGAATATAAATGTATTTTCAAAGTTGACAAACTTCTCAGTGGAAAAACTAGCAATTTTATCCTATGGAAGGAAATTCAAGTAACAGGTAAAATAAGTTCTTGTTACTTTTGTAATCCAGTACTGGACTCCTAGGTTCAGCACTGGGACCTCTACCTAAGACAGGTAAGTAATTACGTTTTAGTATTTAGTATGATTTTAAAGAATATTTGTAGTTTGCAAAAATCGACAGACGAAATTTCACAGAAAAACAGTCAATGGTTTCTTATGGAAGAAAATTGAAGTTACTGGTAAGTACAGTTAGGATTACTTTTGCGATTCAGTACTGGGCTTAAAGGTACAGTACTGGCTTCTCTCCTGATCACAGGTGAGTATTTCGGAATTCGTTATTCGGCTGATTTTAGATGTATATTTTAAAGTTTCAAAACTCCACACTTAGAAGAAATTTCAGTGAAAACCAGTTAATGTTAGCCTATGGAAGGAAAGTGAGTTATTGGCTTTTGGGTGAGTACTCGACTGGTGGAGGTTCTGGGCATAGGCTCAGGGGCCTCCCAGGGTCGGAGAGGTACAGTAGTTACACCCTCAGCGGCAGAGGGGCAGCCGGATGCAGAGGGAGTAGGCCCAATGCAATCCAATAGGGGGCCTTCGGTTGGTGGCTGCAAGCAAGCAGGCCATGCAGCTGTGGGAGCTGGGCACCTGGTCACTTACTCAGGGCAAGTGGGGAAGTAGAGTAGGGTAGTTGTTGCACTTCCAGCGGCACTCGGGCGGCTGGGTGCAGGGTGCTTTTGAGCCGTCTGGCACTCAATGTTATACAATGGGAAAGTTAAAAAGTGAACAAAGGCTGCAGGCTCGTGGACGGAGATTCTTCACGTGCGTCCACCACTTAGAGAGGTAAGTTGGGATCTTGGAGAAGAGGTAGGTACCCCAAAGGAGGGCACAGGGGGCCGCAGGGCGCCGGAAGCATGGGTGTCTTTTGGTGTCGGGAAATCTTACCCTCGGCCGGTCGAGGTTGGGGGGTCCCTGCTTCTGAGGCTGCAGGCATCATCTGGTTCGTCGAGGAGGGTCTTTGGGCACTGGACTTCAGGTCCCAGTCGCCGGGGGGACATCCTCGTCTTCTTGGGTCACTCAGGCACAGGCCGGGCTTGGCGGGTGTAGAGTGGGCTGGATTCTCGGTTCCTGGCTGGCACCAGGGGTATTACTGTTGGCGCAGAACCACTACTCATGGGAGTCCCAGTCTTTTGGAAGATTCAATGCAGGCAGGTCCTCTGGGGTCGTCGAGGTTGCTGTCCGCAGGAGACGCCGGAGTTTCACTGGAGCAGGTTCCAGGATCAACAGGCCTGTAGGGTTCTGGGGCCAAGTCAGTGGGCGTCGTCCTTTTGTTAGCAGCTGCGCGGCAGGTCTTCTTATTTCTTGGTCTTCTTGTTGTTGCAATCGGGATCCGAGGAAGGAAGGTTCAGGGTGCCCCTAAATACTAAATTTAGGGTCGTTACAGGTAGGGCAGGGACCAATGGGTCCCTAACCTGGGGTGGGTACACCCCCAGTCTGCTCCTCTCCTGTGGTAGGGAGCCAGGAGCCTAGCTGTGATTGGGCAGGGCTCCCCTCCGGAGCCCGGGGTCGTGCTTCACCTCGCCTCTCCCATCTGAGGGGTGGGGTTGGCACAGGCTGGCACCCCCCCCTTCCTGACTTAGGGTTTCCCTCCAGAGTGGGGGTCAGAACTGGTGGGGTAGGGGCCAGTTGCTGAGTACAGCAAATGGTCTTGAGTAGCTCACAAAGGCGGAATGCCTTTGAAGCTTCCCCTGCCAATCCTGGGGGAGGAGGCTTGGCACCTTGTCCCAGGATGTGCATTGTTGCAGGCCCAGGAGAGAGAGGGCTCTCCATCCAGGGGTACAGCAACATGTCTGCTGTGTGACAATCTAGGCAGCCTCTCAGACAAGATGTGGATTGTAGGTTAGGTTTCAGGGGGCATGTCTAAGATGCCCCCTGTAGTGCATTTTACATAAAATCCTACACTGGCATCAGTGTGGGTTAAATGTGCTGAGAAGTTTGATATCAAACTTGTCAGTCTTAAGTGTAGCCATTATGGTGCTGTGGAGTTCGTAATGACAACCTCCCAGCACCATATACTCTTAATGGCATCACTGCACTTTCAGTGCCCAGGAATGGCCCTGGGTACTGTAGGGGCACAGGGCTCATGCCCCTGTGCCCACACCACTGGCATAGGGCACCCAGCTAGAGGGGTGGCTGATGTATGCCAGGGCAGTGGGTTGGTGGGCATGGCACACAGGGATGGCATGGTACACTAGAGGCGTGCAAAAGTGCGTTGTCTGCCGTTGGCTTCCTGTATAAACACGTTTCAACTGCCTCATTATGAACTGTAACAGTAATGTCGAGAAAATTGGTGGTGATGGGGTCAATGTGTGATGTAAATTTTAAATTATATACATTGACATTTATATGGTCCACAAATCTATTCGCCTCTTCTTGGGTCCCCCTCCATATGATAAAAACATCATCTATAAACCTCCACATTTCAATCACATGTTGTTCATAAAGTGTCTTGTGCTCTACCTTGAGGACATGCTCCTCCCACCAGCCTACATGTAAACATGCATAGCTGGGGGAGAAGCTTGCCCCCATTGCCACGCCCTGTTTCTGTTTGTATATTTTCCCATCAAACATAAAAACATTGTTAAAAAGGCACCTATGTATCATTCTGAGTAACATCTGATTGTGTTGATACATATCAATGCTTCTGTGTTTAAGATAGTAATCCACAGCCCAGAGCCCATCTTCATATTTGATGCTTGTATACAAGGAGGCAATGTCAAGAGTTAAAAATAATCAATCTTTGGCCCATTGCACAGTATTTAACTTAGATAAAAAGTCACTCGAATCTCGCAGACAGGAAGGCAAAGTAGTCGCATGTTCCTGAAGATAATAGTCCACATATCTGGAGGTACATTCAAATCTGCTATTTATCGCAGAAATAATGTGTCTACCCGGCATTGGATCAATGCCTTTATGTACCTTCGGAATGATATAAAACGTGAGCAAGAACGGATATTCTTTGTATAGAAATCTAAATTCATCTTTAGAAATGAGGCCCTCTCTTTGCCACCTTAATAAATCATTTTTGTAGTTCCCATTGATTTTCTTGACTGCGGCTGAGTTGCTGGAGTCATAGCATTGACCGTCGTTTAAATGTTTAAAGGCCTCTGTTCTGTATGATGCTTTGTCCCACAGAACAATGTTGCCCCCCTTGTCTGCGTTGTTGATTACCACTGAATCATTGTTTTTAAGCTTGTTCATAAGTTGGAAATACTGCTTGATGTTCCCTTGAGGTTTTGTGTTTGATTTGCATGTGTTTTTGTACAAGGTTTTTAATTCATTGGTTAATCGTTCATGGAAAATGTCCAACGCATCCCTAGGCATGATGGTTACAAATGTAGAGGGAGCTTTGAAGGGACTGCACCCAGGTGATGAGATGTTGACATCTTCTTCCTGTGCTGCCACCTGAACGTTCATTTCTTCAGGACTGGAATCCTGTTTGTCTCCCCGCAAAGCATGAAGCGTTGTTAGTAGTGGGATCTCCCCAGCAGTGAGATTTCCACTGGATGTATGTGTTGGAGGCATTGTTTTACTTTTCCCATGATTTTTGATAGTAAAATACTTATGTTCGAGGCATGTGGGCTGCTGAATTCATATCTGTTGCATAGATTGCCGCCTAGTGTTGGGTCCGGATGATTGCACATTGTTGTCCTGGAAGAGTCTTGGAAGTATCACGAGATAGGTGGCTCCTCCCCTGGACTACAGTGCGCATGGGCATCGACTCCATCCCCAGATAGTTTTTTTCCGCCATTGGGTTCGGATGCTTATTTGATCACTCAAGTTCGGAATAAATAGAAACCTTTCTTTTTGGCCCAAAGGCCTTTACTATATCGTCGGTATTGTCTTGCGATCAGTGCCCAGTTCTGTTCCAGCTCAGTTCCCGAGTCGGACATCCAGAGGAGTCGCGTGGCTCTTCGGCGCTGTAGGCCTGGTCGACGCCAGAGGCCTTATTCGACGAACCATCATGGAACGGAGCCCGTTCAAAAGGTGCCCCGTGTGCAATTCGAAGTATCCTCACATCGACGTCCACCCGGTGTGCAACAAGTGCCTGTCGCCGGATCACGGTGATGCCAACTGTATGGCTTGTTCTCGTTTCCGCTCCAAGAAGACGATTCGACTTAGGCGCGCAGCGCGCCAGGAGGCCAAGCAGACGGCACCTGACCCGGTGAACATTTTCGATACCGATGAAGAAGTCGTCGACGAGGTAGGAGACGACGATGAGGCCTATGGGGCCATGGAAGATAGCTCAAGCGAGGAGCTATGCCCAACCGCCGAAACAATTCATACGGCTCAGGTCGAGGGATCGCTGTCAGGTGCCCCACAAGTCTTACCTTTGCTTGTGACGCAATTCCGCAGAGCACAAGAGCACCCGTCCCTGTACCCGCCTGACCCTCGTGGAAGGCAATACCCAGCAGGGATGAGATGGACGCAGGGATGGGAGCCAGGGTGTAGGGTTAAAGAATAGTGTGAAGCTGGCGGGGCGTTCCGGTGTCAACTGGAAACCAAAGAAGAGCTAGATCAGAAACTGAGTCAGACCCGAAAAGGAACCACCCCCCACATACACACACACACACACACACACAGATCTTGTAACCCTCTGAGGACTCACCAATGCTTCTGGGAAGGAAGGTCCCCAGATGGGTTCAGCTCCAGATATGAATAGCGAAGGAAAAGCGCTCCTGCGCGTTACACCCAAGTTCAAACAAAAAGAAAGCGCTCCTGCGCGTTTCACCCAAGCTCAAACAAAAAAAAAGCGCTCCTGCGCGGTAGCCGAAAACAGTAAGTAGTCACTCAACCTGTGGCATCCCCATATAGCAACCCAAGCCTGTTGGCTGAGCTGTTTCCCTTTAAGCGCTCCTGCGCGGTGGGAAACCGAAATGCACAAACCCAAAACAAAACTCAGGTCCACTAAACACCCTCAAGGCGCTCCTGCGCGTCAAGGGTTACAGAAACAAAAACAGGCACATTCCTGGATCACTCAGGAGAAGGAACAAGCAAGCGCTCCTGAGTAGCGCAGACGTGAAGGCAGAGTTGCGCTCCAGCGCGGCTTGACTACGTGGTGGCAGACGAGCCTCAGGAAGCGCTCCTACACGTATGGCTGCCGTGACAGCCGAGCGGCGCCCCAGCGCGGCTCGTCTTCTGTATAGACTGGCAGGTCTCAGCAAGAGGGACCTCCAGCAAGGAATCCGAAGCACAGAGACGACGGGAAACGCGATGTTTAAGCGTTTCCCCCGGAAGTGCTTCTGTGCTCCCAAGCCGCTGCCCGGGACTAGACCGGGGACTCAACTTCCGGCCGGAAGTGAGTCTTGCGGCGTTCTGTGTGTGGATGCGGGGATGGTCGGCCACGGCATCGCCGCGAACCGTGACATCGCCACATGGCCTTACCCAAGATCTTACACTGGGTTCTACAGCCTCGCCTCCAGGCCCGGCTTTGGACACTTCTAACGAGCGACAAATGGTGAAATCGAAACCGAAAGACAAAGCTTAGGGGTCTACACAACCGAAAGCACTAGAGGCGCCATCGAAACCGAAAGTGCGTGTTGCTTTGGTCGGCTCGAAGTCTTCTGAACTATCGGCCCGAGAAATCTTAAAAAGGTTATCGACCCAGTGAGGTCGCTAAAGGGTGTCGAGCCAAAGACTGGGACACCGAAAACCCTGGTCAAGGTCGTCGACCTGAAGAAATCGGCGCCAAAGGACTCAGACCTCAAAAACGTGTCGATCCTGCACGTCGGCCAGACAAGGCCAAAAGCAATACAACCCTCGAGTCGAAGGAGCCAGTCGAGTCGACGCAGCCGTCCGCCTCCTTCTCGAAGCAGGTGTCGGAATCGTTGAAACGCATTAAGGAGAAAGCTTCCGCTGTCAGTCCGAAGGATACTTCCACGCCGAAGCCTGCCACCAAACCTCAAAAGTCGCCGGCGCCCATTCAGTTTACGCTGCCACCAAAGTGGTGCCGAAGGCCTTCGCACCTAAGGCGGTCGTCGAGGCGTCCATGAAGGTGTCCACGGGGCCGAAGCCTACACCTGCCGTTGTGGGCACAAAGCATCGACAACCCCTGCTTGAGGAGCAGTCGGAACAATTCATCGACGCCGGCACGGGTAAACTTTCTATTTACAAATGAAAAATCACCCCGGCACAGCCTATGGAGTCCTACACAATTCCATTAAAGAAGAAGGATTCCTCAGTGTAGGAAGGTAGATCCCTGACTATGGTTGCCCCCAACTTTTTGCCTGGTGTTTTGCTGGTTTTCTGACTTAGTTGACCTGGGGCCCTGCTATTCAGGACCCCAGGCCTACTGCTCTCTCTGTAAAATGGATTCCATGTACCCTAGGTACATATCTAATTGGATACTGAGTCACCTTATCAGTCCCTGTACAGTGTACCTTAGGTACCCAGGGCATAGGTGTACCCAGGGCCTACCAGGGGCTGCAGCATGTATTATGCCACCCCTGGCTGGCCATCCAAATCTGACACAACTGGCTGCTTGACAGCTGGGGCAAGGTGGTGTAATCACCCTTTGCTTTAGATATAGTATACCTATATCTAACCCTAAAAATGGACACACAGATCTCCTATCAGTCACTCCTATGGCAGGCCTTAACAATCCTGAAGGCAGAGTGCTTGGAATCGTGTGAGATAGTGCTCTGGCATGAAGCTGAGCCTGTCTGCGGCTTTAGGGATCCATCCCTTAGCCGTTTCCATGATATCGCATACCATATACTCTTAAGTGCATTATAATCCTCGCGGTTATATGCCAACTCTGGTATCGCTTTATCAAAACATGTCGAGTAAGGTGTCCTACGAATTGGAATACTAACCCCTCGCCAATTCTGGCGACGGGGTTAGCATTCCACCCTTCTAGAGGGACACGACATGTATGTAACCTGTAACCCCGGTTAAAGTCAGACATAGCCTCAGCTCCACAAGATGGATGCTGCCACCGAGACACAAGTCTGCCCTCCTGCTGCTGGGAGTCCTCCCAGCACAGGAGACAAGGACAAAGGGTTTCCTGCCAGGGGCGGTGCCAGCACCGTCCCAGACAGGGTTTTGTGTATTCTAGGTAGGCAGGGCTTTAGAGGAAGGTGACTGCAAGTGGCACCCCGGTGCTCACTGTGCATAGGCCGGCTGAAACCAGTTCCAGGGGCACTCCAGCCCCTGGCCTGGGGAAAGCCCGCCAAAGGAGAGGGGTGTAACCACCCCCATCCTAGTCCCACCCATAGGGCAGGACTTAGTCGCGTGCCAGCCCCTTTTTCCCAGATAAAGGTAGGAACTGGCCCCCTTCCAAATTAGATCATCTTTGGAATCAAGACACGACTTTCTACGAAAGGACATCAAGATTTCTTCTTCAAGATTCTCCCTTGTGACTAAGGAGTAGTCACCCTGCATCCGCAGGCACCACCTTAAGAACACTGCGGTCTGCTGCAAGTCCTTCCTCCGGAATCCGACTGTCCAGCTCGACAAGACCCGGCTTCCCTGGCACCTCCGACCTCTACTCACCTCTACAGCCAAGCTGAGAACCGTGAGTGCGACGAGACCTCAAGGGACCGACTATTGCCAAGACTGCACGACTTCTTCACAGCAAGCCCGCCGGGTAATCTACTGGCGAGTGCTTTGGGGTCCGAGAAGCCCCGACCCTGAGCAGCTCCAGCACCGAAGATCAGCCCCCCAGCATCTCCACGATCGGCGTGGGGCCCTTCTGCTTTTTGCTGCTCACCGCGTTGTTTGGCTACTAGCCCGCTGGCTTGTGGCCTTCTGAACGACGCCCGACGACATCACTGCTGCTGGTCTGGTTGCTCCAGACTGGTTCTTGCTCCCTTCCAGAAGAGGAGCACCCCGGACCCTCCTGGTCCACTCAAGACGCCATTTTGAGTCCACCGCGTGGGCTTGAATTAGCCAAGGCTTTGTTGCCCAATCATGGGTCCTTCGACGCCGACAGCTTCATCCATCGTGGGACAGCTCGCCCCTCCATCCTGGTCGCCGACAACGCCTCCTGGTCCGTGAGATCTGCAGAGCACAGCGTCGCCCACTCACCTAGTCGAGGTGACTACCCTCCGGTGCCCTCCTGGTGCCCCTGACTACTGGCTAGTAGTCACGAACTTGGTCCCCTCTGCTTTCAGGTATCATCCATCTTCAAGATCCAGGCTTGGATCACTTCGAACTCTCTTCACTGGTCGCCTGCCAGCATCTTTCTTCCAGGCTCCTGGTTCGTCTACGAGGATTCCCGACGTCTTTTGAGACACATGCAGCTGCAGCCCCTGGGCTAGGTAACTTCGGCATTTCAGCATAGCCTCACTATCCAAGGGTCAGGATCCACTGTCGTTTTCTTCCTACCAGGTCGGGTTTGCCCGTGAACACTAACTTTACCTTTACTAGCTATCATAGACTTTGTCCCGCATCCCGCGTGAGAGTGCACACTCTGCACCCGAGTCCCCTGGGCCTCCTAGAAGTAATCTAACGATTCTATAGTCAAGTCCTAGCGATTCCAAAGCCTATTAGTACTGTACTTACCTGCTAGTAGTTTCGCATTCCACTTTTTGAGTATATGGTTTCCCGTGCCCCTCGGGCATTTGTATATACTGTGCTAACTTAAGTATTTTTATAAGAGTTTTGTATTGTGCTTAGCTCCCTGACTCATAAAGAGTTCAGGGTAGACTTGTTAGAAATAAATATACATTTATTTTCATAACAACTTGTGTGGTGTCCTTTCACTGGGTGTTCAAGGGGTAATGTGATGGTAAAACAGCTGGCTTAACACGCCCTCTAGAGTCTTAGCCTTAGACTGCTCGTATCCATGCTACTAGGATAGCTGGTCTATAAGGTTGACTTACAACCAATCATCAATAAGGGTTGTTTGGACTGATACAAAGTGCTCACTAGAATAGTGAACATTATATATCAGGCCAACTTCTCACACTCCGTGTAGGAAGGTAGATCCCTGACTATGGTTGCCCCCAACTTTTTGCCTGGTGTTTTGCTGGTTTTCTGACTTAGTTGACCTGAGGCCCTGCTGTTCAGGACCTCAGGCCCACTGCTCTCTCTGTAAAATGGATTCCATGTACCTTAGGTACATATCTAAATTGGATACTGAGCCACCTTATCAGTCCCTGTACAGTGTACCTTAGGTACCCAGGGCATAGGTGTACCCAGGGCCTACCAGGGGCTGCAGCATGTATTATGCCACCCCTGGCTGGCCATCCAAATCTGACACAACTGGCTGCTTGACAGCTGGGGCAAGGTGGTGTAATCACCCTTTGCTTTAGATATAGTATACCTATATCTAACCCTAAAATGGACACACAGATCTCCTATCAGTCACTCCTATGGCAGGCCTTAACAATCCTGAAGGCAGAGTGCTTGGAATCGTGTGAGATGGTGCTCTGGCATGAGCTGAGCCTGTCTGCGGCTTTCGGGACCCATCCCTTAGCCGTTTCCATGATATTGCATACCATATACTCTTAAGTGCATTATAATCCTCGCGGTTAAATGCCAACTCTGGTATCGCTTTATCAAAACATGTCGAGTAAGGTGTCATACGAATTGGAATACTAACCCCTCGCCAATTCTGGCGACGGGGTTAGCATTCCACCCTTCTAGAGGGACACGACATGCATGTAGCCTATAACCCGGTTAAAAGTCAGACAGAGCCTTAGCATCCACAAAATGGATGCTGCCACCGAGACACAAGTCTGCCCTCCTGCTGCTGGGAGTCCTCCCAGAGCAGGAGATAAGGACAAAGGGTTTCCTGCCAGGGGCGGTGCCAGCACCGTCCCAGACAGGGTTTTGTGTATTGTAGGTAGGCAGGGCTTTAGAGGAAGGTGACTGCACGTGGCACCCCGGTGCTCACTGTGCATAGGCTGGCTGGAACCAGTTCCAGGGACACTCCAGACCCTGTGCTGGGGAAAAGCCCGCCAAGGAAGTGGGTGTAACCACCCCCCTCCTGGTCCCACCCATAGGGCAGGACTTAGTCGCGTGCCAGCCCCCTTTTCCCAGATACAGGTAGGGACTGGCCCCCTTCCAAATCAGATCATCTTTGAATCCTGAAACTACTTTCCACGAAAGGAACTCAAGACTTCTTCCTAAGATTTCTCCCTTGTGACTAAGGAGTAGTCACCCTGCATCCGCAGGCACCATCTTAAGAACACTGCGGTCTGCTGCAAGTCCTTCCTTCGGAATCCGACTGCCCAGCTCGACGAGAACCGGCTTCCCTGGCACCTCTGACCTCTACCCACCTCTACAGCCCAGCTGAGAACCGTGGGTGCGACGAGACCTCGAGGGACCGGCCATCTTCAAGACTGCACGACTTCTTTCCAGCAAGCCCGCCGAGTGAATTCCTGGTGAGTGCTTTGGGGTCCGAGAAGCCCCCACCCTGAGCAGCTCCAGCACCGAAGAGCAGCCCCCCAGCATCTCCACGATCTGCGTGGGGCCCTTCTGCTTTTTGCTTTGCTCACCGCGTTGTTTGGCTACTAGCCCGCTGGCTTGTGGCCTTCTGAACGACGCCCGACGACATTTCTGCTGCTGGTCTGGTTGCTCCAGACTGGCCCTTGCTTCCCTCCATCGGAGAAGTACCCTGGACCCTCCTGGTCCGCCCAAGACGCCATTTTAGGTCCACCGCGTGGGCCTTGCATTTGCCAAGACTTGTTGCCCAATCCTGGGTCCAGCGACGTCGACAGCAAGAACCTTCGTGGGACAGCTCGCACCTCCATCCTGGTCGCCGACAACGCCTCCTGGTCCGAGAGACTGCAGAGCCCAGCAGCGCCCACTCACCTGACTGCGGTGACTTCGCCCGGTGCCATCCTGGTGCCCACTTAATCACTGGCTAGTGATTCAAGAACTTGGTCCCCTCTGCTTTCAGGTTTCCTTCTTCCTTGATCCAGGCTTGGATCCATCGAACTTTTCTTCACTGGTCGCCTGCCAGCAACTTCTTCCTTCCAGGCTCCTGGTCCGGCAACGAGATCCCCGACGTCTTTTCAGACCTATGCAGCTGCACCCCCTGGGCTAGGTAACTTCGGCACTTCGGTGTCCCAGCATAGCCTCACTATCCAAGGGTCAGGATCCACTGTCGTTTTCTCCCTACCAGGTCGGGTTCGCCCGTAAACACTAACTTTGCCTTTACTAGCCTCCATAGACTTAGTCCCGCATCCCGCGTGAGAGTGCACACTCTGCACCCGAGTCCCCTAGGTCTCCTAGAAGTAATCTAACGATTCCCTAGTCAAGTCCTAGCGATTCCAAAGCCTATTAGTACTGTACTTACCTGCTAGTAATTTCGCATTCCACTTTTTAAGTATATGGTTTTTCGTGCCCCTCGGGCATTTGTGTATAACGTGCTAACTTAAGTATTTTCGTAAGAGTTTTGTTGTGTGCTTAGCACCCTGTCCTCATAAAGAGTACAGGGTTGTTGTGATTCTAATAAATACATTGTTTATTTTCATAACACTTGTGTGGTGTCCTTTCACTGGGTGTTCAAGGGGTAATGTGATGGTAAAACAGCTGGCTTAACACGCCCTCTAGAGTCTTAGCCTTAGACTGCTCGTATCCATGCTACTAGGATAGCTGGTCTATAAGGTTGACTTACAACCAATCATCAATAAGGGTTGTTTGGACTGATATATAGTGATCACTAGAATAGTGAACACTGCACATCAGGCCAACTTCTCACACTCCGCTTCACCCGTTCTTGTCGAACTGATAGCTCCACAAGGACAGGACACTGCACCTATCTCGCCCACTTACTCAGATGTGGAGGCTGGGGAAGGTGACTATGATGAGTACAACTTCCCTGCCGACACTGATCCGGAGGATCAACATGACACATGGGCAGATGCTGCTGACCCAGGAGATCCACAAACTGCCCCAGACACTCAGGTGTATAACGTGAAAACATCGCCTAGTGAGGACTCAGCGGCATTTAATGCGCTTATCGAAAGGGCAGCCAAGAATCATGATGTCCAGCTCCATGCTGACCCTATTGAGGTGGATTTTTTGTTTGACACCTTTTCCACCTCTGAGAGGACCGTAAAGACTCTGCCAATGCTAAAGGGTGTCCTAAAACATGCTCCAGACATTTTTAAGGAGCCCACAAGGGCCAGGGTTATAAACCCCAGGATTGAGAAGAAGTACAAGCCGGCGCCTGGGGACCCCCTACCTACATCAAGGGCCAGTTGCCGTTGGACTCTCTGGTTGTTTCTAATGCCCGGAAGAGGGCAAACTCACAAACTACTGGTGATGCTCCTCCCCCTGACAAGGAATCTAAAGTGCTAGAAGCATCAGCGAAAATATCTGGCGCATTTCAAACACTCAGGCACTCTTAGCCAGATATGACAGGGCACATTACGATACACTTGAGACCCTGTTACAACACTTGCCAGATGAATATAAAGAGGCAGCAGAGATGCTCATACAGGAAGGGAAGCTCATCTCAAATGCTTCTATTAAGTGCGCACTGGACGCAGCAGACACCGCGGCCAGGGCCATTAATACCAGTGTGATGTTACAGCGGCAGGCCTGGCTGAGAATCTCCGGGTTCAAGCCGGAGATACAAACCACCATCCTAAATCAGCCTGTAAACCCTGATCACTTATTTGGCCCTGAGGTGGACACCACCCTAGAAAAAATCAAAAAGGACACAAACTGCGAAGTCTATGGGGGCTCTCCAGTCGCAGCAGTTCAGGGGTAGTTCTTTTCGTCGCTCAGGCAATAGAGGTATTTCCAGAGGCCAAATGTCCCAGCAAACACAGTACAATAAGGGTGGCGCGCATAACACGTACACCAAACAAAGTAGAGGTGGCTATCGCGGAAACAGCGCCAAAGGCAGAGGTCGTGGAAACAACAGCACCCGATCCTCCGCCGCCAACAAACAGTGACGCCTTGTCACTGCCCCCCGACCATACAACACCGGTCGGGGGAAACTCCAACAGTTCCTGCCGGTTTGGAAATCCATCACCACAGTCAGGTGGGTTGTAGGAAGGTAGATCCCTGACTATGGTTGCCCCCAACTTTTTGCCTGGTGTTTTGCTGGTTTTCTGACTTAGTTGACCTGGGGCCCTGCTATTCAGGACCCCAGGCCTACTGCTCTCTCTGTAAAATGGATTCCATGTACCTTAGGTACATATCTAAATTGGATACTGAGTCACCTTATCAGTCCCTGTACAGTGTACCTTAGGTACCCAGGGCATAGGTGTACCCAGGGCCTACCAGGGGCTGCAGCATGTATTATGCCACCCCTGGCTGGCCATCCAAATTTGACACAACTGGCTGCTTGACAGCTGGGGCAAGGTGGTGTAATCACCCTTTGCTTTAGATATAGTATACCTATATCTAACCTTAAAATGGACACACAGATCTCCTATCAGTCACTCCTATGGCAGGCCTTAACGATCCTGAAGGCAGAGTGCTTGGAATCGTGTGAGATGGTGCTCTGGCATGAGCTGAGCCTGTCTGCGGCTTTCGGGATCCATCCCTTAGCCGTTTCCATGATATCGCATACCATATACTCTTAAGTGCATTATAATCCCCGCGGTTATATGCCAACTCTGGTATCGCTTTATCAAAACATGTCGAGTAAGGTGTCATACGAATTGGAATACTAACCCCTCGCCAATTCTGGCGACGGGGTTAGCATTCCACCCTTCTAGAGGGACACGACATGTATGTAACCCCTAACCCCGGTTAAAGTCAGACAGAGCCTTAGCATCCACAAAATGGATGCTGCCACCGAGACACAAGTCTGCCCTCCTGCTGCTGGGAGTCCTCCCAGAGCAGGAGATAAGGACAAAGGGTTTCCTGCCAGGGGCGGTGCCAGCACCGTCCCAGACAGGGTTTTGTGTATTGTAGGTAGGCAGGGCTTCAGAGGAAGGTGACTGCACGTGGCACCCCAGTGCTCACTGTGCATAGGCTGGCTTGAACCAGTTCCAGGGTCACTCCAGACCCTGTGCTGGGGAAAAGCCCGCCAAGGAAGTGGGTGTAACCACCCCCCTCCTAGTCCCACCCCTAGGGCAGGACTTAGTCGCGTGCCAGCCCCTTTTTACAGGATAAAGGTAGGAACTGGCCCCCTTCCAAATCAGATCATCTTTGAATCCTGAAACTACTTTCCACGAAAGGAACTCAAGACTTCTTCCTAAGATTTCTCCCTTGTGACTAAGGAGTAGTCACCCTGCATCCGCAGGCACCATCTTCAGAACACTGCGGTCTGCTGCAAGTCCTTCCTCCGGAATCCGACTGCCCAGCTCGACGAGAACCGGCTTCCCTGGCACCTCTGACCTCTACCCACCTCTACAGCCCAGCTGAGAACCGTGGGTGCGACGAGACCTCGAGGGACCGGCCATCTGCAAGACTGCACGACTTCTGCACAGCAAGCCCGCCGAGTAATTTCCTGGTGAGTGCTTTGGGGTCCGAGAAGCCCCGACCCTGAGCAGCTCCAGCACCGAAGTGCAGCCTCCCAGCATCTCCACGATCTGCGTGGGGCCCTTCTGCTTTTTGCTGCTCACCGTGTTGTTTGGCTACTAGCCCGCTGGCTTGTGGCCTTCCGAACGACGCCCGACGACAACACTGCTGCTGGTCTGGTTGCTCCAGACTGGCCCTTGCTTCCCTCCATCGGAGAAGTACCCTGGACCCTCCTGGTCCGGCTAAGACGCCATTTTAGGTCCACCGCGTGGGCCTTGCATTTGCCAAGACTTGTTGCCCACTCCTGGGTCCAGCGACGTCGACAGCAAGAACCTTCGTGGGACAGCTCGCACCTCCATCCTGGTCGCCGACAACGCCTCCTGGTCCGAGAGACTGCAGAGCCCAGCAGCGCCCACTCACCTGACTGCGGTGACTTCGCCCGGTGCCATCCTGGTGCCCACTTAATCACTGGCTAGTGATTCAAGAACTTGGTCCCCTCTGCTTTCAGGTTTCCTTCTTCCAGGCTTGGATCCATCGAACTTTCCTTCACTGGTCGCCTGCCAGCAACTTCCCTCTTCCAGGCTCCTGGTCCGGCACGAGGATTCCCGACGTCTTTTCAGACCTATGCAGCTGCAGCCCCTGGGCTAGGTAACTTCGGCATTTCGGTGCCCCAGCATAGCCTCACTATCTAAGGGTCAGGATCCACTGTCGTTTTCTCCCTACCAGGTCGGGTTCGCCCGTGAACACTAACTTTGTGAATTCTAGCTTCCATAGACTTTGTCCCGCATCCCGCGTGAGAGTGCACACTCTGCACCCGAGTTCCCTAAGCCTCCTGCTAGTAATCTAAAGGTTCAGTAGTCCAGTCCTAGCGATCCAAAGCCTGTGAGAATCGTTACTTACCTGCTAGTAATTCGCATTCCACTTTTAGAGTGTATGGTTTTTCGTGCCCCTCGGGCATTTGTGTATAATGTGCTAACTTAAGTATTTTCATAAGAGTTTTGTTGTGTGCTTAGCACCCTGTCCTCATAAAGAGTACAGGGTTGTTGTGATTCTAATAAATACATTGTTTATTTTCATAACACTTGTGTGGTGTCCTTTCACTGGGTGTTCAAGGGGTAATGTGATGGTAAAACAGCTGGCTTAACACGCCCTCTAGAGTCTTAGCCTTAGACTGCTCGTATCCATGCTACTAGGATAGCTGGTCTATAAGGTTGACTTACAACCAATCATCAATAAGGGTTGTTTGGACTGATATATAGTGATCACTAGAATAGTGAGCACTGCACATCAGGCCAACTTCTCACATGGGTCATAAAGCTTATCCAGTACGGTTATTGTCTGGAGTTAACATCCACTCCACCCAACATACCCCCAAAACACCGTCCTATGTCCACAGAGCATTTGCACTTATTGCAGCAGGAGGTACTCGTCATGCTGCAAAAAGGGGCAATCGAGCTCGTGCCGGTGGAAGAAAGAGGCACAGGAGTGTACTCCCTGTACTTCTTAATCCCAAAAAAGGACGGGTCCCTCAGACCCATACTGGACCTCAGAGCCCTAAACCAGTACATTCTATCAGAACACTTTCACATGCTAACACTGCAGCAGGTTCTTCCGTTGCTTAGTCAGGGAGATTTCCTCGCCACATTAGATCTAAAGGATGCATATTTTCACATTCCGCTACATCCGTCACACAGAAAATACCTCAGATTCACCATTCAGAATCAGCATTACCAATTCAAAGTCCTCCCTTTTGGAGTGACAACAGCGCCATGGGTGTTCACAAAGTGGATAGCGACAGTGGCTGCACACCTCAGGAGACAACACGTTCACGTCTACCCTTATCTGGACGACTTGCTTGTCCAAGCACAGTCGGGCCAGCAGTGCGCCGCCAACATCTCCCGCACCATTCACCTTCTTCACGATCTGGGATTCTCACTGAATTACCCAAAGTCACACCTTCAGCCCGCCCATGTGCGGCAGTATCTGGGCGCAACAATAAACACTCTGGCAGCCAAAGCACAGCCAAATTCAGTGAGGATCAACAGCATTCAATTGCTGATACAGAAATTCAGACCGCAACACTCGCTTCCAGCACGAGTGTTCATGCAGTTGATAGGCATGATGGCCTCCTGCATCTTCATAGTCCCGCACGCGAGACTACATATGCGTCCGCTTCAGGAGTGCTTAGCACGTCAGTGGAACCAGGCTCACGGACAGTTAAAAGACCTAGTGTTGGTGACCGGTCGTGCATACAACTCTCTGCATTGGTGGAATCCACACAACCTTTGCAAGGGCCGACCGTTCCAGGAGCCTGTGCCACAGATCATCCTAACAACGGACGCATCTCTCCAGGGTTGGGGAGCTCATGTACTCCACTACACAGTGCAGGGACTATGGACAACGCAGCAAAAGAAGATGCACATCAACCTCCTAGAGCTGATGGCAATCTTCATGGCAATGAAGGCATTCAAGGTACATCTGTGCAACAAGGTCGTGTTGATCCGGACGGACAACATGACGGCCATGTACTACATTCAGAAGCAGGGAGGTACACACTCTCCACAGTTGTCTCATCTGGCTCAGAGCATGTGGGAGTGGGCCATTCACAGGAACATCTTCCTCATGGCGGAACACCTCCCAGGCAAGGACAATCAGATGGCGGACCTGCTCAGCAGGCACAGCCACCAAATGCACGAGTGGGAGATACATCCATCAGTACTCCACCCGTACTTCCAGCAGTGGGGTCATCCAGAGATAGACCTGTTCGCCACAAAGGAAAACGCCAAATGTCAAAGCTTTGCCGGCAGGTTCCCGCACCCACAGTCGCAGGGCAATGCGATATGGATGAACTGGTCAGGCAAATTTGCATACGCTTTTCCCCCAGCACCTCTAATACCGCTGGTGGCACGCAAGCTGAAGCAACACTCGATGGCGCTCATCCTGGTTGCTCCAACGTGGGCACGCCAACCATGGTACACCACGTTTCTAGAACTTTCCGTGGTACCGCATCAAAGGCTGCGCCTCACTTCCAGGCTTTTGACGCAGAGCCATGGCGACATTCAGCACCCAGATCCGCAACAGCTCAACCTGGCGATCTGGCTCCTGAGGTCTTAGAATTTGGCTACCTCAACTTGCCTCCCGACTGCATGGATATCATACGGGAGGCAAGAAAGCCCACCACCAGAGCATGCTATGCGGCAAAATGGAAGCGGTTTGTCATTTATTGTGCAGACCACAACATCAATCCGCTTGACGCGTCTACGCACAACATCATTTGTTATCTGTTAAATCTTTACAAATGCAATCTGGCATATGCTTCCATTCGGATACATTTATCCGCCATAGCGGCTTATCTCCAAAACAGGCAGCATCTCTCACTTTTCAGAGTGCCTGCCATTAAAGCCTTGCTGGAAGGACTCAAACGAGTCATTCCTCCCCGGACCCCACCAGCTCCTGAATGGAACCTTAATGTGGTCCTCACCCGACTGATGGGTCCACCTTTTGAGCCTCTACATTCATGCGAGATTCAGTGCTTAACATGGAAAGTGGCTTTTCTGATAGCAATTACATCTCTGCGACGAGTTAGTGAACTCCAGGCACTAACTATCCAAGAGCCATTCATACAAATTCACTCCAACCGGGTGGTGCTGCGCACTAACCCTAAATTTCTTCCGAAGGTGGTTTCACAGTTCCATATCAATCAGACTATTGAACTGCCTGTGTTCTTCCAAAATCCTGAGTCGGTGGCGGAGAGAATGCTCCACACTCTCGACGTCAAAAGAGCTTTAATGTATTACATTGATAGGACCAAAGATTTTAGGAAGACGAAACAACTCTTTGTTGCCTTTTCAGCACAACACAAAGGCAACCCCATTTCCAAAGCAGGTATAGCCAGGTGGATCGTTAAGTGTATTCAAATTTGCTATCAAAAAGCAAAGCGCACTTTAACAATCCCCCCAAAGGCACACTCCACCCGCAAGTTGGGGGCCTCCATGGCTTTCCTTGGAAATATTCCTTTAGAAGACATTTGTAGAGCAGCCACATGGTCTACCACACACACATTTACAAAACGCTACTGTGTAGATGTGCACTCCAAACAGCAGGCAGCTGTAGGGCAGGCTGTTCTAAAAACACTTTTTCAAACTGCTGCATCTGGCACAGGCGGCCGCCGCTAATGGAGGGACTGCTATGTATTCTATGCAACAGATATGAATTCAGCAGCCCACATGCCTCGAACCGAATATGCTACTTACCAGTATGCATCTGTTCTTGGCATGTAGGGCTGCTGACATTCATAACGCCCGCCCTCCTCCCCGGGCCTGTAGCGGCTACAGCACTTACACTTACTCTTAGCATGGTCATCACTCACAGTGTTACACTCCATCTTTGCCACAATGGCTAAAAACAATCTGGGGATGGAGTTGATGCCCATGCGCACTGTAGTCCAGGGGAGGAGCCACCTATCTCGTGATACTTCGAAGACTCTTCCAGGACAACAATGTGCAATCATCCGGACCCAACACTAGGCGGCGATCTATGCTATAGGTTCGAGGCATGTGGGCTGCTAAATTCATATCTTAGCATTAGATCGCCGCCTAGTGTTGTAATGATGCCGCAGCCGCCGACCCAGAGTCCTTGGACCGATGCGCAGATGTGCCAGCCTTCGATCCGTGTGATTTTGTCGGCTCCGTCACCACCACGCGTCTGACTAACGGAGTCCCAGTCGGAACCGAAGCCGTGTCGCTGGCTTTGGCGGGCTTTGACGGCGTCGCAGCGGTTGACCCGTGCCGACCACCCTTCTTAGAGGATCCCTCCTCTGGCGCCGATTTCGACCCTGTGGAATCGGCAGATTTCTTCGACTTTTGTGGACCGGAGGTCGACGGAGTCGATGAAGCAGCGGGTGTAGTCGTTTTTGGTGGTACGGCCGCCATCTTAGGGTCGTTCGAATCGATAAGTTTCGGTTTCGTTTTCGGGTCGGCCATTTTAGGTGTAGTCGATACCGTAGGTTTCAGTTTCGGTTTCGATACGGGCTGCGCAGCAAGTATGTCCGTGGCCGGGCCTGAAGGCGGGGCCGTGGCTTGCGGTACGGGGTCTTGGGTAAGGCCGACAGGCGATCCCGTGACCCGATCTTGATCTTCGTAACCTTCGGGGCATAGCTCGTCCCCTGAGCTATCTTCCGCGGCCCCATAAATCTCTTCGACGTCCCCTACCTCGTCGACGTATTCAAGGCCTTGATCTACGACTCCGTCGTCGTCTTCCGGATCTGCCTCGACCTCCGTCTCGGGCGGGGAGATTTGAAGATGATGGCTCTGGTCCTCCTCTTCTCGGTCGCCGAAGATGTTTTCTGGAGCCGGGGCCGCTTGTCTGGCCTCAAGGCGCACCGCGCGCCGAAGCTTGAGTGTCTTCTTCGACCTGAATTTTGCGCAGGCCCTGCAGTTGTCTTCGTTATGGTCTGGTGAAAGGCATTTGTTACAGACCGGGTGCACGTCGATATGTGGGTATTTGGACCCACAGAGCGGACAGTACTTAAACGGACTCCGCTCCATGCTGGAAAGTTGCGTCGTGTCGCGATGAGAAGGCCTCGATGTCCGAAGAGTGCAAGCACTCCGTTGATTCCGACTCCAAGAGACGGAAGAACTCAAGACCGTGCGCAAACAATACCGACGCAAAGAATACAAGGCCTTTTGGCCGTAAAAAGTTAGTTTTTCTCGGTTCCGACAGAGACGTCGAGACCGCATCCGAACCCAATGGCGGAAAAAAACAATCTGGGGATGGAGCCGATGCCCATGCGCACTGTAGTCCAGGGGAGGAGCCACCTATCTCAGGATACTTCGAAGACTCTTCCAGGACAACAATGTGCGATCATCCGGACCCAACACTAGGCGGCGATCTATGCTATAGATATGAATGTCAGTAGCCCTACATGCCAAGAACAGATGCATACTGGTAAGTAGCATATTCGTTAATTTTAATTTCTGAATGAATTTATATACGTCCACTCGAGTTTGTAAAAAGTTGAAGTTGCTCTCAGGGCAATAGCTCAAACCCAAAGCCACCAGCTGTTTTTCAGCATCATTTAATTGGATTGGGACTTTCAAATCTGGGGGCCAGCATAATTCTTAAACCTCTAGGCACCCTGCCAGCCTCGTGGTACTTCGCTAGAGATTTGACTTCCCACCATTTTGTAAGTTTGCTTTTATTTTGTTTTTCCAGCAGTTTCAGTAAACTTCTAAGGTCCGGAATTTGTTCTGTTTTATCTGTCGGCGATGACTGGTAGATTGAGAAAAAGCTCTTCCTCTACTTTCTCCCTGTTTCTGAGCGTTTCGTCCGTCATTGCACTGCGCAATTCTTTCACTTGAATATTTCCTTGTTCAAACAATGTAAATCTTGTTTATGAACACATCGCGCAACTACTGGCACCTCCCAACCTGCTATCAATGATTATTCGGTAATGTTCCCGACTTACTGCAAACAATGCCGATGTCCTTCCAGGTCCTCCGGCCGGCCGAAACAACAGCACGTTGTATGCGGGACCCACAGGCGTAGTAATCAAGCAGTGGGGTGAACACAAAAAAAAACTCTACATGAGCTAACGATCTGATCCGGATTGACAACAGCGTTCAGCCTCAGAATAGGGAGGGGTCCGTTGGAGAGAAATCAAGCCGAGTTTCTCTGAATAACATCACGTTAAACTCCAAAACAGGCAAAATACGGAGAAACTGACACTTTGATGTGCTGAAGTTGCAGGTAATTATTTATTCAATTTTTTTCCAAGTGAATTGCTTGTGCAAGATAAGGAAAAGAAACGTTTCGACGATCCCAGTCGCCTTGTTCATAAAAACGCTAGTACATTGGACCCAACAGAAATTTAAACATACCCAAAACATCATGTGCTCGGCTGTCACCTGACTGGTGATGAACAGAGTAAACAGACTCCTGTTACTTTCTTCTTTCTGGACTCGGGAGAGGTATTATGTCGCCGTTTTCAGTGTAATTTGGTTGAAGAAGGAGGTCTCCATGGTCACCTCCATGATGACTCTTGTCCTTTCCCAGCTGGGCATGAAGTTTTATACGTTCCCTGTCGCGCAGAGTCCGTCTTGAAAACTTCTGGCAGTGGTAACACTGGTCAGGAGTGTGTGCGGATGGAAGACACACAATACACACAGAGTGTGGATCTGCCAGTGCCATCTTCTTGCCACAGGAAGGGCATTTCCTGAATAAAGCTTGCATTCTGACTGGAAAAATTAATGGTAAAACCACAAAACCAGTAGAATAAGCTGTTAAGCGTCAGAAAATGTTGAGTTTTCTGAGAAAAATACCAATTCAATCACTTTCAGTCAAAAGACTGAAGAGCTCAAGCTCCAGCTTCCTCACAGAAGGATCTGGAAAAAAGTACTGACCTAACTGCCATCTGTGGTGCATCATGGGAGCAAGGGGTCTCCTGCAGGTCTTAAAGGCATGGTACCCCTACTCTAATGCCTTAAAGGCAAGGTGTAATTTTTTCTTTGTTTCTTAGTACTCTGCTGTAGCCTACTGGCAAATGCCTGTAATTACAGGTGTTCTCTATGGCAATAAAGCATTGTTGTATGGCAATTGTTTAATGCATCCTCTATGGGTTGGGAAGGTATAGGTACTACAATGCAAACCTATGTAATTTCAGCATTTTTGCCATGTTGGAAACATTTTAGGCTGCATGTATATGTTTTCACATATATATAGTGTGTGTGTGTGTGTGTGTGTGTATATATATATATATATATATATATATATATGTATATGTATGTATGTATATGTATGTATATATGTGTGTGTGTATATATATATATGTGTGTGTATTTTCTATATGCTCCGGGATCCCGCACATGGGCGGGGATTATTCATAGATTATAACTTTGAGTATACCCCTGGATGAGAACTAGGATTACAGGTAAGTAACTAATCCTTACTCCAGTATTGGAGCTTTCATAGATTCGCATGCCTCAATCATTCCCTGTTCTCCTCCCTGTTTGGCTCCCACACTGATGAGGAGATGGCGAGGATGAAAGCAGAGTTAGACACTCTCAAGGCTGTGGGATTAGAAAAGAAAAAAGAGTTCAAGCGAAGATACAGACCCAACCAGTGCAAGGGCTACCAACAGAGGGTCCAAACCCCTCAGTGGTTCCAAAGCAAGAACCAAAGCAAGTCGCAGTTCCAAGGCCAAAAGTCAAACCGAGGTAGAGGAGATCATCAACAAGAATCCTCCAACACGGCCAGATCAGCAGGGAAGCAATGAACACAAGCTTCCTCTAGCACCGTTGCCTACTCCAGCAGCAGGAAGTGTTTCACATCATCTGAGAGAGTGATGCAACATAACAAAAGATCGGTGGGTGCTCGATATACTGTGCAATGGATACACGCTACGTTTTCGGGTGCCTCCAAAGGACATTCCTCCAAAAAGATCTCGCCCTCACCAGCTAAAGTTGCTTCGTCAGGAAGTGGTAACCCTTCTGCGAAAACAGGCCATAGAAGAGGTACCCCCTGCTCAGCGAGGGAAGGGAGTATATTCCAGGTACTTCCTTGTGCCAAAAAGAGATCAAGAGTACAACTTCAGTCCTATCCTAGACCTTCGATCGCTGAACAAAGTCATCTTGAAGGAGAAGTTTCGCATGTTGGCGCTTCCATCAAATATGTCCACATCTACAAGAAGGAGATTGGATGAGTTCGATGGATCTCCAAGATCCGTACTTCCACATACCAATCGTTCCACGTCATCGCAAGTACCTAAGATTCGTGGTCGGCAGCAGGCATTACCAGTTCAAGGTCTTGCCCTTCGGACTGAAATCTGCCCCACGAGTCTTTACCAAGTGCATGGCAGTGGTGGCGGCAGCTCTACACCGTAATGGTCTGTTTGTTTACCCTTACTTAGACGATTGGTTGTTGAAAGGACCATCCCCTCGGAAAGTAAGCAACGACTTTCAAGTTTGTTTGAATCTGCTTCACCGTTTGGGCCTTCCTTTGAACATAGAAAAATCGGTTCACCGGCCTACTCAGACGATCCATTATTTGGGCTCCACTCTGGATTCAAACATAGGAAGAGCGTTTCCTTCGGAGGAGAGACTTTTTTCAATGCAGCAAAAATGCGATGCTCTTCTCCAGACAGCTTAGCCAGCGGTCCGGCGAGTTGCATCTCTACTAAGGTTGATGGCTTTTTGCATCTTTCTCATTCCCAACGCCAGGCTGAGGATGAGACCTTTGCAACAGGATCTGGAGGACAAGTGAGATCAAGCATCAGGTCAGTGGGAAAACCAGATTGTGCTCTCTCAAGCAGGAAAGTCGTCCACTCTATGGTGGACTCGACCGAAGAACCTCTTGGTGGGAGTCACCTTCCATCAACCAGTTCCGGCACAGTCCCTGATCACGGATGCCTCTCTACAAGGATGGGGAGCACACATGGATTACCTGCAGACGCAGGGCCTGTGGTCCAGCAAGTAGCAGTCCTATCCTATAAACATGTTGGAGCTGCAAGCAGTCCGTCTAGCTCTAAAAGCTTTCCAGCCTTCGATCAAATCCAATTTGATTCTGATTCAAACAGACAACACGACCACCATGTATTATCTCAACAAACAGGGTGGTACACGCTCTCGCCCACTCTCCCTGGAAGCTCAAGCGATTTGGCACTGGCTTCTAGCCCGAGGCCTCTCCATCACGGCGGTGCACCTTCCATGGGGAGAAAAACGTGCGAGCAGACGCACTTAGTCAGCACTTCGAGATCAGCCAGACTGGGTGCTAAACGATGAAGTGGTGGCAGACATTTTCCATCAGTGGGGTCGACCGTCAATAGATTTGTTTGCAGACGACCAAACCAAAAAATGCTGCGCCTTCGCGTCCAGGGACGAGGCTGAATGCGCTTTTGATGGATTGGTCCGGAACATTTGCATACGCCTTTCCTCCCCTGCCTCTGATCCAGAAGATGGTGTCCAAGGTCATCCGATCCAACATGACGATAATTTTGATAGCTCCAGACGGCCTCGTCATTGGTGGTACCCAGACCTCAAGAGGCTACCTTAAAGATCGGACCTTCTGACCAAGATGGGCGGGAAGATTCTCCATCCCAGCCTTCCATTACTGAACTTGGCAGCATGGCTCCTGAGGTCCTGCAATATGGACACTTGAATCTACCGCAGGACTGTATGCACATTTTGAAGGAGGCAAAAAGACTGTCCACGAGGGCGTCGTATTCGTTTAAGTGGAAGAGATTCTACTTGTGGTGTGCACATAATCATTTTAATCCTACAACGGGGCAGGAGGAGGTAATCCTTCCTTACCTCCTTTACTTAACCATGGCAGGTTTGAAGTATTCATCAATTAGGGTGCACTTGGCGGCCATTACGGCCTACAGAAGGTCACCCTACCAGCCTTCCTATTTTCAACTGCAGGTGGTCAAGTATTTCCTACAGGGTTTGAAGAAGGTGTATCCGCCTGTTCGGCCTCCTTGGGAGTTAAATCTAGTCCTTTCCAGATTGATGGGTCCTCCCTTTGAGCCCATTCATAAAGCCACGCTGCAGCACTTGACATGGCAGACCGCTTTCCTAGTGGCAATAACAGCGCGCAGAGTAAGTGAGATCCAAGCGCTATGTGCCAAAGAACCATATACTGTGTTTCACCACAACAGGGTGATGTTAAGGACTCATCCTTCTCTTTTGCCAAAGGTTGTGTCTGATTTTCATGTTAACCATGTTTCATGTTTTCTGTCTTACCTCTTTCTGTTGTGTTATGTTTCTCCTTGTCTATGCGCCGGGACGCTCCTTGGCTGGAGTAGCTGTGCGCACAATAAATCATTATAACATAACATAACATAACATCTCTCTAACTTCCTTCTTTCCCAATCCGACTACTCCTGCGGAGAGGTCACTCCACTCCTTAGACCTTAAGAGAGTGCTCAAGTTCTATTTGGAGGGAACGGAGGCCATAAGGAAATCAGACCAATTGTTTTTAAATTATGGTGCCATGAGGACAGGCTCTCCAGCTTCCAAAAGGTCCATTTCAAGATCAATAGTGTCCTGTATTAGATTGTCCTACAAGTTGGCAAACAAACCCCTATTGTTTCCTCCTAAAGCACATTCCACAAGGGGGAAAGCGGCTACAGTAGCTTTCTTGCTTGACGTACCAATGGCAAAGTTTGCAAGGCAGCAACCTGGAGATCGGTACACACTTTCACATGGCATTACTGTCTTGAATCCGACTCCAGGGCAGATACCCAAGTAGGCCAAGCTTCCTTGAGGAGTCTGTTCAGATAATAAGATATCTGTGTTTTCAAGTTTGGTTATCTGAGCTTGATTGGTAATTCCTTTTTTTTCCTTTGCCCGCAGGTGGAAGAGGTAAGGCTAGCTATTCTATTCTAGTGCTTATGACTATTGATGAGGATCCCCTGGAAGAGAAGGATTAGTTATTTACCTGTAATCCTAGTTCTCTTCCAGGGGTATCCTCTTCAAAGTCATAAGCAACCCTCCCGCCTCCCCGGGCAAAGGAACTTTTGTTTAAAGAAATGTCAACTCTTTGTGCCCTGGCCTTTGGGTCACCGCAAAGAACAACTGACCTAACTGTCACCCCTGAGGCATGATGCGAAGCTGGGGGTCATGACGGTCTTAAAGGCACGGTGCCAGTTTATTTCTATGTTGCTATGGGTTCACTTTTCAGCTTTTCTATGCTATGTTTTCTACAATGCAGCCTGTGAGCTGTCAATGCTTTCAGTCCTATCTGAGGGATTGTTCTAAGTGCTAAGCATTAAAACAGTTTTCAACCATGCTTTGCTGTTGTTTTTTCCTGTTTTTAATGTATTGTTTATAATATACAGGGGAGTCCTTACAGCATTATTCAGCTCTAGTTTATGGAAGGCTGCATTTAAGTTTTATTATATATATATATATATATATAGATAGATAGGGATATATATATATATATGTATATATATATATATATATATATATATATATATATATAGATACATACATGTTTTCAGATATATAATTGTGTTTCCGGGGTCCAAGATAACCCTGGAAGAGAATTAGGATTACAGGTAAGTTACTAATCCTTCCCAACCTGCACACCCCTATAATACCCCTAAATCTAGTATTTAGGGGTGAACCTGAACCTTGCCTCCTCAGATTCGGGGAAGAGAGGAGGAGGACCGAAGAGCCATGCTTACCCAGGAAGGAGAAGAGGACTCCAACTGCCGTGGCCCCAGACCTTCCGGCCTGTCCCATCTACGACCTGCCTACAGAAAGAACCCCGGAGAGTCCAGTAGCCAGGAACCCCCAGTGCTTGGAGGACCTGCCCTCCAAGCTTCCTACAGACTGTCTCCCGAGAGCACCAGATTTGCTCAACCAAAGACTCTCCTCCAGAATCCGTATTCCGGCCAATCCGCGATTCGGCATCCAACGCCCACGGCCCGAGTTTAAGTGGCCCAACAACCCAAGGAGGTTTCCCCAGCGATCCTGACCTGGGATCTGGTGATCTCTGCCCACCCTCAAGCCCCCAGACGACGCCTGCAGCCTCAACCTGAAGGGTCTCCGCGACCGGACCTGGTAAGAAAAACCAATGCCAGAAGACACCCTTGTACCCGACACCCCAGGGGCTTGGGTGGTCCAACCAACGGTGTCCAGGCATCCCCCAGATCCCAACTTACCTCTCCAGCCCGTGGTCGCCTTCAGGAAGTCTACCTGGACCAGCCTGCAGCATCTTTTCGAAACCAAAGGTCTCCTTTGGAAAGCACAGGGTCCCCCATGTCCGTTTTGCACCCTGCACCCAGCTGCCCGAGTACCGCTGGTGGTGCAGCACCTGTGCTGATCGATGGCACCTGTGCTGATCGATGGCACCTGCGCTGATCCATGGCACCTGCAGTGCTGACCTTAACCCCAGGAGCTTTGCTCCCACAACCGAGTGGCCTGCTCATCAGCAATCCCCAAACGACGGGGATTGGCATAGTATATGGTGCACACTTATTTAACTGAAGTACCCTGCACTAATCCAGACAACCCTTATGGTGATTTTAGTGGTGTTAGGTAACCATAGAAATCGCTTTTAGTTGTGGAGAGAAGCCTCCATTCTTAGTCCAGAAAGAGTGTTAAGCAGCTTGTTTTACCAGAACTAATCATGTAGAGTAGATTAAATGAAAAAGAACCACACAGTATAGTTATAAAAAAAGTTATATTTATTATACACACTCACGAACACATTGGTATATCTCCTATCCGGAGATATCAACACAATACACACTATTTCAAAAGAAGAACAGGTAAGGAGCACAAATACGCAGTGATTTCATGGGGGAGACCAAACCATATACTAATAAAGTGGAATGCGAACTGCGACCGAATTAGAGATTTTACCCAGAAAACTTATAAGAGCTGGGGACCCAAGGTATGTACACAGGAACCCCACGGAGGCTGTGTGCAGAGTGGAAACACAGCCGCGTACTCAATGCAAGTCGGTGTGGAAGTTGCTGTTGCAGTTTTGAAGATGAACCCTTTCCAGTGCATCCTGAAGCAACCCGGTGAAAGATGGCAGGTTGGAGAGTCACCCCACCTGTAGATACCCCAGGAACCATGATACCTGCACCAGGGAAGCCGTTTGCATTGGTGCGAAGTGATGTCAGAAATCACCGTAGACCAATATGGAGGACTAAAGTGAAGATGCAGCTGGAGAAGAAGGTGAAAGAGTCTGGTGGAATCCAAGATGGATTCTTGAAGAGAAGTACCTGCACAGTGACTGGGGTCCTGATTAGCAGGATCCCAGTCAAACTAGTCAGAAAACAGAATGACATCAAGCAAAAAGTGGGGGTAATCATTAAAGCAGATTCTACTTTGATGCAACCCCTTAGCCCTATTGGCTTACATAGGGCCCCTGCACCAGGCTGCCCCAGTGCAGCTGGTGGTGCAACTCGAGTGCTTATCTAGACCTTGGGGAACCTTGGTCCTAACCCCCAAAACTCACCCTCGTAAGTCATGTACTTACCTTTGAAACTGCTAACACTTTTTTTTCCCATAGGAACCCATGTAAAGAAATGTTGGGCCTAAAAAATGTTTTGAACTGTGTATGAAGAAAAGATAATTTGATTGCAAAGTATAAAAAGTCGTACTTACCTTGTATTTAGAGATCCTAAGGTGTAGTATCTAGGCATACCTCCCCCAGTACTCAGAGTAATCCTAGAGTAACTACAAAGTAATCTGAAAGTACTTACTGTATAATACAAACTGTATTTCAAGTGATACAAACTTGTAATGTCTGCAGTTTCAAGCACAACTTCATTTCCTTGAACAGTCTTGCATTTGAAAGTATCTTTTGCTCATCTGTGCAAAGTCCTGCTTGGCTCCAAAATAAAACATAAGTATACCTTTTTATACTTAGCTAATTGGTTTGGATTCTGTCTTTAAGTGTGTTACAGCCCTTTATTTGGTGAATACAAGAAATGCTTAACACACCCTCTGGATAAGCATAACTTCTCACCCACACCACCACAAAGAGAGCTGTTAGCACTTACCTAATTTAGCCTCTGCAATACCTCTGGAGACTCCCTGGACTCTGTGCACACTATACTTTACTTTGGTATAGTATATGTTGAGCCAGCTTCCTACAGTGGACATATCGGTTTAAGCCTCTGAACTACCTCTCATGGACTATTGATTGAAGGGGTATAGGGATGTTAGCAACCTAGGTGAGGGAAGACCAGATGTTTGAAACTTTTTCAGGGAAATGAGCGCTAATTTGGAATGGGCTTATATTCCTCTGTCTGCACCTGCTGTTTGACGTAAATCCATACCATAACCTACACAGACAGTTTGCTAGCAGTGAGTCTTATTTGACTCCTATGGGTGCACATGTGGTGTCTGGTTCCCAGGAAGCATGGACCACTCAATGGGGTGTACTCTAGGCAGGCTTCATCATTCTTAAAGCCAGCGTATTTGGCTGCTCATGAGAAAACAACGGTATTTGAGGAGTGCCTGCACACAAGGAGTGTGAATCACCTAGGTGTGTGAAATGTAGAGCTCTGTAATAGAGGTCCTCTTATAAGGTGTATCTTGTTCTTCCTTCAGAAAGGAAGATGTAATTAAACCGTTTAGCATATGTAGTCTTTCAACCTCTTATGCTATCCTTGTATGTAAATGGAACTTACCTCTTCCAAAACACTAATGGTTTTTTCACACCCATTGCCCCCGTTCAGCAAAGTTCACAGACTACAAATCCACGTGGACACCAGATCCCATAGGACCCAATCCAGCTCATCTCTCCCACAAGATGTGGAAAAGCCAGATGTCCAGGAACACTACAGGACTGCCCCGCCCACCTCCAGGCTTGAGCAATCCGAAGCCCTCCTCACCCTGGAACAGCACAGCCCCCCGATCTGTCAGAGGTTGGGGTGGCCAGGAGTCGAGGTTTGCCTCTGGTAAGGAGCTGATTACTCCTTGGGGATGACACGGGGAAGGTGTCTTTGAGTTGGCATTATGTGAAGTGGTTTATTTTGATCACCACAGAACCCCCCATTGTTATACTTTCCATATTTTATTGCATTTAACATTTTGGCTTGTCTCCCTTTCTGCAGCCTCTTCCTGGAGTGACGGTGGTGGCGTTCGTCCTAGCTATTGGCTGGTCCTTCACAATCTAACTCCACAGGTATATTTTCCAAGTATTAGGCATTTATTCCATGAGCTATGTATTCCTGCTAGTAGCTCTGTAAGAGGAACGCCAGTCTGGTGCTTTCGGCAGTGAGTTCCAAGGAGGTCTGTATGATTCCTGCCATATCGCTTATGTGGATTGCAGTTACTTCAGTCTCCTCTTTTGATTAATATTGTGTTGGTAAAGGAATTATTTTTTTTAAGCCTGCAGCGGCTAGAGGTGTAAACAAGGTACACATAAAAAATATAATCTCTCTCTACAGTACCCGTCTTGTATATGCTCACATGTGGAATCTGATTCCTTAATGGTGGCAATTAAACCCAAAATGGCACTAACTTCTTGAGGGAAAGGCCCACCCCCCTGAAATTGATCTTAACCCTTTCCGTGCTGCGCGAATTATCGCTCCCTGCGAGGGTTTTATTGAGTGGGTGGGATTCGTATGGCCCCCGGCTGTCGGAGGCACACACCGTGACGTCTCCGAAGCACACAAGGGGTTAAAGTCTAGATCAGTGGAAAGTGGAAAGGAAGACAGCAGCGCATGGCTAATTACAAACTCCAGTGTACTATTGAATAGATACATCCACAAACAAAAGGAGGAGATGTAGGACTTAATTTAACTACTACCAGTGGAGTATCATAAGAGAGAAAAATCCTAGGTGCATGAAGAAAAAAACTATTATCAACACTTAAAGACTTCCCAATATGGAGCTAATACAGCTAGAAAAGGCAGCATTTCTTAAAGACAGCATGGCAGGAAAAGGCTGTTAAAAGATCAATAATACATTGACATGCCCGTTATTGTATTGTAATTGCATTTATATAGCGCTTACTAACCTGACGAGGTGTTGAAGCTCTTTTTTTGGCGAGTATACTCCGTAACCCATAAAGGATTAGTGGTGAATTAGTATAGTGAAATATGAAAGTAATTTGAGTGGTGGGTAGTAGTCAGTAATTTGGATTGATTAGGGTAGCGGAGGGATGGGAGTGGGGAAAAGGTTTGGATTTATATAGTGCTTGCTCCCCCTGATGAGGTGTTGAAGTACTTTTCGGCAAGTAGCACGCTACTCTGGGACCCATAGAGGATTAGTGGTGAATTGGTATAGTGAAATATGAAATTTGAGAAGTTGACGCGTTAGTCTGTTATTTTAATAGAAAGAATAGTGGAGGGATATAAGAGTGAAGGATTTAGGTTTTTTTGTGGGTTTTGTTTTGGAGGTCATAGCAGTAGGAAGAGACTTGGGATGAGCAAAAATGGATGTGGAGCGGAAGGGTCAGAGGGAAGAGTTTAGAAAGGCTTGTTTTGGGGGATCGGTATAGTAAATCGGTGTCAGATGTTGCAAGGAGGGGTAGAGTAGGGGAGAGTCTAGAAAGGGTGATTTTGGGGATCATAGTAGCAGTATGGGGTTTGGGATGAATGAGAGAATGGATGTAAAGGATGTATTTATAGAAGTATATGGTGAGAAATAGGGTAGTGCACTGGAAAGAGAAGTAGTAAGAGGTTTGAGATGAGTCAGAGTTGAAGTAGAAGATATATTGAGAGAGGTATAGGGTGAGAATAGGGTAGTGCATAGGATATGCTGAATTAGAAGAAAGTAATAAATATATAGATCCATAAGTACATGGAAAGTATATAGATGCATAAAGGAAGTAAGTATATATAGATTAAAGATATTGATAGAGGTATAGGATGAGAAATAGCGTAGTGCATTGGAAAGGATAGTAGATAGAGGTTTGAGAAGAGTCTGCGAGCTGGGGTCGAGGATATATTAAGAGGCATAGGGTGTGAAATAGAGTATTTTCATTGTATGCTTTTCTAAGCGAAAAGGAATAAATATATAGATCCAAGTACATGGAAGAAATATAGATGCATAAAGTAGGTAAGTAGATGTAGATTAAAATGAATTAGATAAACTCTGCTTTTCAAGCGTTGTACTTAAAAAAGTATATTTATTTTTATAAACATAATTATTCTACATGTTTATACAAAGCAATACACATATATAGGTACATATCTATAATAAAAATAAATGCTTATATACATAGTGATATGCTGTACATTTGTTTGTGGATGGTGCTTCTGTGTGGAAGAGCCAATTCTTGAGTAGTTTTCTGAAGTAAGGTGGTCGTCTGTGGAGCTTAAAGAGTTCCATAGTTTTGCTGCTGGTTTGGCTGCTTGACAGAGAAGGATATGCCACCCATGGTTTTTTTCTTGTATATTGGGATTTTAAGGTGAGGTGCCACTCTAGAGCAGAGGTTCCTTTGTTGAATGCGTCTGGTGATTTTATTCCTGATGAAGAGCGGTCCCATTCTTTGTATCGCTTTGTGGATGATACTAAGAGCTTGAACGTGGATCTTCTGGCAACCAGCAACCAATGCATGGCTTTCAAGGCAGGGGAGATGTGGTCTCATGGTTTGATATGCAAGAGTAGTCCCCCCCCTCCCCCCACCCCCCTCGGGTGTTCTTGACCCACCATTTGGTGGTAAATCCATCTCCCATTGTGACATCAGATGGCACCCTGGATGTTCCTGTGCATGTTCGCCATCTTCAGATAAGACCGAAGACGTCTGACAGAATCTTTGGAAAAACCAAAGATAAACACTGGAGACCACTCAAGGAACAGAAGAACAGACAGAGAAGGGGAGCCTTCTCAATCCCCAATTGAATACCCCACAGTAAAATCTGTGTGGCTGGAGAATGAAGAGAGGAGAGGTTCAGGGAAAATTAAATTCTGCCTGACTGCCACCACAAGTTTTGCGCGGAGGGATCAACACGAGGTCTGCAATCTGTGCCTGCTGAAAGACATATGGATGAAGAATGCGAAACCAGCACCAAATTTGTGCCAAAACACTCTAGGTACGACTCCAACAAAAAATAGTACACCATGCCATGGCTAGCACCCACAGAACACAAGAAAGAACTTGGTCTATCCAGTGAAAGTGAGAACATTGAGAACGCCAAACCAGCGCAGGGAGGGGAGTTGGATCCTGAAGTCACCACAGCCAATGTATAAAGAGTGACGCGCAGAAAAAGGTGCCGAGAAAAAAAAACCGCCGAAGGTAACCGGACCACTGAAAAACTCTGACATTAAGTCCGCAGACTCCAAGTCCTGGAAAGCAGCCTCATCGTCGCAACACCTTGTGATTGAAGTACAAACCATCCGCACAGGGCCCCAAATACATCAAGGGTAGTGTCCCAGCGGATTCTATCTTTGTGATAGCCACAAGAAATAGAAACAGCGCCCCCACATTAACAGGGCATATAGAGGGTTCCTTCAAGGGAGGCAGAGAGGGAGAGTAACAGACTGGATCTGGTGGGCAGGAAGATGCAGAGAGCGGCAGCCACACAATGGGTGGTAGCCATCTCCAATTTGCTCCTTATCCATTAAGGCCACCAGCAGTGGTACAAGATCTAAGGACTGATACAACGCCTCCCAGAGGAGTTAAGCAAGAGAGCCAAGGCCATAGTCCAGGAGGGAAAAACCATCATTAACGTCTGCCTCAAATCGGCTCTGGATTCTGAAATCACATCCAGCAGACAGATGTGTTTGGGCACCACACTCAGGAGACAGGCCTGCTTGAGTGTCTCAGGCTACAAACCGGAGGTACAGACATTGGTGATCAATATGCATTTCACTGGCGAGACCCTTTTTGGACAGGCAGATAAAGCACTACAACAAATAAAAAAAGATAATGACACTGCAAAGTCCACAGGGTCACTGCAGATCAAAGGGACTTTTAGAAGAGGAGGAGCAGCTGCCAGAAGATCAGCAGGCAGGGCTTGCTTTTCTTATAGCCAACAACGCCAGCAACAAAGCTTTACTCATCAGGTATCACAGCAGCCGACACACCAGCAAGGCAGCCCTTTTGAAGAAGGCCAAGAAGAAGAGGCTAACTCCCAAGAGGAGGGGTTTTAACAAGCAGTGACTCACCCGCCCCACAACAGGACAACAGTGGGGGGCAGAATAGGAGGGTTTCTCAATAAAGTTAAGGTCAATTACCTCAGACAACTGAATTCTAAAGGTAATAAGACATGGCTCCAGGATAGAATTCGCCAAACCTCTGCTGAATGTCTCTACAAGGACAAAAACCTTAAAGGTACAGGAACTCACACAATTGCGAAAAGAATTCATAGAAGCCACCCAAAAAGAGGCATATAGAGGGTTCCTTCAAGGGAGGCAGGCAGTGGCATCTACTCACCATTCTTCCTAGTACCAAAACAAGACTTAACATTGAGGCCCATCCTGGACCTCAGGTAATTTTAAAAAGTTCATATGGACACAACACTCAAAAATGACAACACTATAAGAGGTAATCCCTCTCCTTGGAAGAGAGATTACATGGCCACCTTGGATCTAAAGGACTCCTACCTGCACATACCAATAAACCAGAGACACAAGTTATCTCAGACTCTGAAATGGTAGCCTATTCTGTCCGGACAGGCTACACTACCAGTTCAGAGTTCTACCATTTGGCATAAAATGTTATGTTAATTGATATTTGCATGTTGCGTAATCACCAACGGTCTCTTAGCACTTATGAGAGAATAGCTAAACCCTACCAGCGGTTATCTGTCAGTGCGCCTGGTCAGAGAATGAGCAGAGCAATTCACATCAAGGATGTTTACAAAATGTCTAGAGAAAGTAGCAGCACGCTTGAGATGACAAGTTATCCGTATCTACCCATACGTAGATAATTGGCGAGTACAGTCAAAGCAAAAAAGCCACCAAGACATACAAACAGTAATCACAACGATACAGTGCCTTGGGTTCACCATAAACCACAAGAAGCTTAACTGAAATAGGTGAAATTATTCCTGGGAGCAACCCTGGATTCAAGAACAGGGCGGTCTATTGGATAACATTGAGCGCCCGACTGCTCAAAAGCACCCTGCACCCAGCCGCCCGAGTACCGCTGGCCGTGCCACCTTTGTCCTATCCTGCTTCCCCCTTTACCCTATCCTGCTTCCCCCTTTACCCTATCCTGCTTCCCCCTTTGCCCTGAGAAAGTGACCAGGAGCCCAGCTCCCACAGCCGCGTGGCCTGCTAGCCAGCAGCCACCAACCGGAGGCCCCCTGTCCCCCATTGTATAACATTGGGCCTAACTACCTCTGCACCAGGCCACCCCTGCGCCACTGAGGGTGAACCAACTGTACCTGCCTGACCCTAGGGGACCCCCGAGTCTATGCCCAGAACCACAACTTCACCGGTCGTGTACTCACCAGGAAACTGGTAACTAACTTACCTGCCATTGAATCACATTGACTGGTCTGACTCGAAAAAGCTTCTAACTGTCTACTTGCCCCAGTATTGGAACTTTCATAGATTCCCATGCTTTTGTATCCTTCCCCGTCGTCGGAATGGGAGTCTCGGTAACAAAAAGAACGTAGGAGTAGGCACAAAAGAGAAAGAAAAAAGGCCTAGGCCTCATTCCCTTTTGTAGCCCATCACTCTCTTTGTGTAAAAGAGACCAAACTTAGGCATCAGTCAATCAGAAGAGCCTCACCCCTTAGAACCCTCCTGAGGGAACCTCAGAGCCTCAGATTTTCTACCGCATGTTGTGCTTAGGGAGTCTCCTTTGAGCTCTGCTCAATCTACTCATCAGGAGTTTATTCTTCAACATTTTTCTTCAGTTTTCTCTTCAGTTTGTCTTCTGATCCTTCCAGGATGTCCGACAAGAAGAAAGCCCTTTTCAAGCCATGTTCCACCTGTGGTAAGAAAAGGCATTTCATTGAGGATAAGCATAAGGATTGCATCTACTGCCTCTATCCTGACCACAAGGCTGCGGACTGTAAGATCTGCCGCACCTTTTCAACTAAGACCCTCCGGGACAGTGAGGGTAAGCTTCTGACATGGCTCCAGAAGTTGAAATCCAGGAAGGATACTGTCTCCAGTGACAGTAAGGATTCGGCATCGGCATCTTCCTCAAGAAGGTCAGTGAAAAGGGGTAGGGGTTCCCCTTCTCCTTCTGTGGAGCGTCCTTCTAAGGCCTCAAAAAAGACCCCCAGTGAGTCTGAGAGCCAGGGTTCAGGCAAATCTCCTCACTAAGGTGAAAAGGAGAGGGTAGGACCATCTACGCCTTCTGAAGGGTTGAAGACTGATCCAGCCTTTAAGAAGCCCTCTTCCCATTCTTCTGACAGAAGTTCCAAGTCGACGAAGAAGGCGTCGTCGACGGAGGCTCCGTCGACGAAGAAATTGAAACAGAGGCTGAAACTGGTTCCGTCGACAGGACAATCGTCGACGACCGATACAGCAGCGTCGACGAGGGACTCGCCGACGACGGCATTGTCGACTAGGGCGTCGACAACGACCGCATCGTGGACGAGGGTGTTGACGTCGTCGACGACAGTGTCGACAACGAGGTCAACTACTATGGCGAGAACCTCGACGACAGCAACATTGAAGACGACGACGCGACGGTCATCTCGTCGCCGAGTGTTTTTGTGTCGACGAAGCCGACGACACATACTCCGTCGACTAAGCAGACGACGGCTGCATTCTCAATTCCATCATCGACGGGACCGTCGACGATTTTGTCATCGGAAAAGAGGATCACAATTTCCATGACCAGGATTGCCCCGGACATGACATCTCCAAGGAGGGTAACCCCTTTTCCTCCAGCTCTACTGTTCGATGAGGATGAGTCCGAAGAGGAGGATCAGGACTCATATGGCTATGCCAACAGCCCCTCTCAACTGCTGGTTAAATGCCAGGTAAAGGACTCGGACGGAGGATATGACCAAGAGGAGGGCTATGAACGTCATGCTTCCTAACCACAGCAATAATCTGGTCAAGAGATGGTTACTGTACCATCATCTTTCCTACAGGACCTGCATAAAATGCTGCAAGATTATAAGTCTAAGGCTGCACAGCCTGCTCCTGTGGCGCACGGCATGCCAGTCATGGCACCGGCCTCAACGGCTGTTGCTGTATCACCACCTCAGGTGTCTCTTCAGCCACTGACATCGACTCCACGGGAGCCTTCCAGACCTTCTGACAATCATGATTCCTCATATGAGGATCATAATTCGGAGGGTAGAGATGATCAGGCCTCTGAGTGGGATGATTACGTCATTCCGGACCCTCCATCTCCGGATCCGGTGGATTCTCCACCTGCAGATATCGGAGGTTTTCATCAGCTGATGGAAAGAGCGACTGGAAGATTCAAACTGACAATGCCTGCGCTGTCCTCAGAGTGTTTCTTGTACGATTTCGAGGAACCTTACAGAAGAACAACAAGATCCATTCCAATAGTGCAACATTTCTGGGATGAGGGCATTAAGGCTATGAAAAATCCAGCGACGGTGGTCCCTGTGATATCGCGTCTAGATAAAAGAAGTACAAGGAGCCTGATGATGGTCCAGCTGCCTTGACAGGCCACCCGAAACCGGACTCAGTAATTTCCCAGGCGGCGCAGAGAAAATCCCGCAACCCCTCTGCTCCTTTAACAACTCCTCCGGACAAAGGGGGAAGGAGATTGGACAATGCCGGTAAGAGATTCTCGTCCATGGCGAGTCTTCTTGTGCGGGCAGCTAATGCCCTAGCAATATTGGGCAGATATGACCGTCAGCTTTGGTGTGATGTCGCACCGTTCCTGGACCAGCTACCTCCAGAAGCGAAAGCAGAAGCAAGGAAGGTCTTGCAAGAGGGGGAGGCGACATCGATGGAGGTCATTGACTGTGCCATGGACATTGCCACAACAGCATTTCGTTCTTTGGCGGGAGCTGCGGTCCTTCGTCGCCAGGGGTGGCTGAAGGCAACCTGGTTTCGACCCGAGATCCAAAATAAAGTCCTGGATCTTCCATTTGATGGAGAGGCACTGTTCGGGAAACTGATTGATGACACTCTCCAAGACATCAAATAAGACACTGAGACCGCAAGATCCTTGGGTACGCTCCAGTACCGTAAGACACCTTTTAAAGGATCCAGGGGTAAGAGTACGAACTACAGAGGATCTTACCAACAGCAAAGATACTCTTCCTATGGTTCAAGTTCACAGCAGTGCCGCCATCCTTACCAACAAAGGCAGGGCCAATCCTCCAGTTACTCAAGGCCTAACAACAGAGGAAAGCAGGCTCGCCAGGGACGCGATGCGTCCAAGCGCCAATAGCGGCCTCCTGGCTATTCCTACTGGACCCTCCTCCAAGAAGTCATCAGTTGGAGGCAGGGTATCAAAATACCTTCAGAATTGGTCCAAGATAACATCGGTCCGTTGGGTGCTCAACATCATTCGAAAGGGCCATACCTTGGAATTCACCCAAATCCCACCAACAAAGCACCCTGCAGCCGTTCCATCGAAACACCTACGTCTTCTGAGGCTCGAAGTTCATCAAATGCTCCTCAAGGGGGCTATAGAGCCGGTTCCCTCCGACCAAAGAGGATAGGGATTCTATTCCAGGTTCTTCCTGGTCAGGAAGACGTTAGAGAAATGGCGCCCCATTCTAGATCTCAGGGAGCTCAACACCTATCTCATTTCCCTATCTTTCCGGATGGTTTCCCTTCAAGACATCCTGAGGTTGATCAATCCGGGGGATTTCATGGCCACTCTCGATCTCGAGCATGCATACTTTCATGTACCGATTCACCCAGCACACAGAAGGTATTATGCAAGCAGGCTTCACCACCGCGGATAATTGGGGAATGCGCTTTCGACAGCAGGATGATCCTGATAGCCCCTGCTTGGCCGAGACAGTTCTGGTACACGGAGCTCCATCTGTTGTCGCTAGCTCCGCCTCTTCCCTTGAGGCTTGTTCCAGACCTACTCACAATGTCAGAAGGACAGGTTGGGCATCCAGATCCACAGTCATTACACCTGACAGCATGGCTCTTGAGCAGCGAGAATTTATGAATCTCCTCATCTCGACCGAAATTAAAGAAGTCCTCTCCCAAGCGAGAGTCCCTTCCACAAACGAGACTTACCGCCTCAAATGGAAGAGATTTTGCATTTAGTGCAGGAGAGAGAAGATTGACCCTTTTTCTTCAAAACCTCATCAGCTTCTGCCTTATCTCTTGTCCTTGGCTAAGTCTGGGCTGGCCCATTCTTCTATAAGGGTACACTTGGCAGCAATTTCAAGATACAGATGGTCGGAGTCCGGACCTTGTTTGTGGTCTTCCAGAATTATTAAGCAGTTTCTAAAAGGCTTGTTTATGTCTATCCACCAGTGAGACCTCCGCCTCCTACTTGGCACCTGAATCTCGTCCTTACTGAACTCATGAAGTCATTTTGAGCCTATTCATCGTTCAGACCTGAAGTTCCTGTCATGGAAATTGGCTCTCCTTCTTGCCCTCACATCGGCATGGCGTGTTGGGGAATAACAGGCTCTCACAATCCAAGAGCCTTTTCTACAATTCAAAAGAAACACAGTTGTCTTGAGAGCCAACCCAAAGTTCATACCCAAAGTACCCTCGGACTTCCACTTGAACGAGCCGGTTATTCCTAAGGCTTTCTTTCCTCACCCGGCTACACCAGCGGAGAGATCGCTACATTCTCTGGATGTGCAGCGATGATTGAAATTCTATTTGGCTCGCACCAAGGGATTTCGGAAATCCTCACAATAATTTTGATCGCTTTTGGTGGTCTGAGAAAGGGTCTCTCGCTGTCAAAGCAGGGAATTGCAAGATGGATTACCAGTGCCATCCTACATTGCTATTCTGCAACAAGTAAACCACTGACAGGCAGGGTTTGGGCACATTCCACAAGATCAGTGGCATCTTCAACAGCCCTCTTCGTGGGGGTACAGATACAGGACATTTGCAGAGCTGCTACCTGGAGCAGTGTCCACACCTTTACTAAGCATTACTGCTTGGACTCCTTGCAACAAGAAGATACTGCAGTGGGCCAGGCAGTCCTGAGGAACCTCTTCCACTAATTGGTGAGCTTTTCTTTCTATCCCACCTTCCGTAATTTTGAACATTTTGTATCTTTGTCATGTTGGCTTTGCAATGTATACTATGACACAAAATGTGGGGTTTTTATTGCTAACTGCTTGCTACTCTGATACAAAAGCATGGGAATCTATGAAAGTTCCAATATTGGGGCAAGAAAACAAGTTACTTACCTGTAACTTTAGTTCCCCAGTATTGGTAACTTTCATAGATTCCCATGCGCCCGCCCACCTCCCCGAGGAAAGCTCAGCCTTCAGCAGAAATGGTGGCTACACACAACGGCTACGAAAATCTGAGGCTCTGAGCTTCCTGCAGGAGGGTTCTAAGGGGTGAGGCACTTCTGATTGGCTGATGCCTAAGTTTGGTCCCTTTTACACAAAGAGCGTGATGGGCTACAAAAGGGAATGAGGCCTAGGCCTTTTTTCTTTCTCTTTTGTGCCTACTGCTATGTTATTTTTGTTACCGAGACTCCCATTCCGACGACGGGTAATGATACAAAAGCATGGGAATCTATGAAAGTTACCAATACTGGGGAACTAAAGTTACAGGTAAGTAACTTGTTTTCTTTTGAAAACTTGTAATAATCACATAAAATCATCCGAATTACAAAATACTCACCTGTGATCAGGAGAGGAGCCAGTACTGTACCTTGTAGCCCAAAACGCAAAAGTAATCCCTAGCGGGTTTACTAGTAACTTGTATTTTCTCCATAGGAATCCATTGTCTGCTTTTCTATGAAATTTCTTCTGTCTACTTTTGAAAACTAGAAATATTCTTTAAAAATCATACGAAATACTGAAACGTAATTACTTTCCTGTTTTGATTTGAGACCCCAGTGCTGGCCCCAGGAGACCGTACTGGATTACAAAAGTAACAAGATCGTACTTTACCTGCAACCTGAATTTTCTCCCATTGGATAACATTACCAGATTTCTGTTGAAAAGTTTCTAAGTGTGAACTTTTAAAATTGTATTTTATTCCTGAAAAATCACCACAATACCTAAAACGATTTTGATAAACTTTCCAGCTTAGACCCCAGGACTGAACCTCGAAACCCGCCAGTCCTGGAATTACCAAAGTAATCACCTGTGTTTATATAAGGGAATCCATTGAGCTCAATGCTAAATTGTGTGTAGAATTGTGTTGCCTACTGCAACCCCTGTACCTGTTGTCTCTACAAAGTTTATTGCCTTTCTGCAAAGTACTTATCTGACCTCTCATATTGAGAGCAGTATATTTTTGATGCCTGTTGGTTCTAGAAATAAAACAACTATATCTTTTGATATAAAAACAATTGGCCTGGAGTTCAGTCTTTGAGTGTGTGAAACCTTTTGCTGACTGAGTGTGTACAACAAATGCTTTACACTGTCCTCTGGTACTGCCTTACTGCTCGACCAAGCTACCACTTTAGAGAGTAAGGTCACACCTGGCTTTAACCTCTGTTATACCTCTGGGGTTTGTGGACTCTATACACACTTTACCTTCCTCTGGTCCAGTATATATAGAGCCACTTCCTCACAGACCTGTTCCCTGGTCCGGACCGCCGGTCACACCTCCACAGCGACCTTCCCCGACGTAGAGGTCCTCCATCGCCGGTGCCCACCAGTGGCACCTCCCTGATCCTCATTCCTGACGACACAGAGCCGGTCGGGCGTTCTCCGACGCCGAGACTGTCGCTGACGGAGTTGTATGGCTCCATACCGTTTACTCTGCCCTATTCTGAAGGGTTAGGGATGGAGGAAGAGGATTGTGAGCGGGAGCAGGTTACCTTAGAAATCCCACAGCAACAAGATCTGGACTGGTATGAGGGACTGGGTGATGCAAGTGGCCTGAACACCTCCCCAAACTATGGCATGCTTTCCCCTCCTAACCTGGGTACGGAGGAGAAAACCTCTTTTGCCATGGTTTTGCGGAGGGTTGCGGACGTCCGTGACCTGCAGCTTCCTACAGTGGCAGTCAAGACTAACGTCTTGACAGAGGTCCTCCAGCCTGGGGTTTGGAGTTCGGACCCCCTACTGCCCTTTAATGAGGCATTAAGAGACTTGGTCCAAACCCAGCACTGGGGCTCCTGTGAACAGGACGATCACCCGCCGCCATCTCCCTGCACCAGGCGACCTACTTTTCCTCACCACCCAACTCACCCCTCAAAGCTTGGTAGTCCAAGCGTCCATTTCTTGTGGCTCATTCCTTTCCGCTCCCCCAGACAGGGAATCCAAGATACTGGAGAACTTCCGCAAGAAAATCTTTTCTTTTGTCAGTCTGTCATTGTGGTTAGTGAACAACACATGCCTATTGACCGTTACTCCCATTCCATATGGGATACGGTAGCGCAGGTGCTGCCAAGAGTCGAGGAGGAGGAGGACCGGGCTCTACTCTCCCAAGCCATCTCAGATGGGAGGGAGGCAGCTAAGTTCACTATCAGATGTGGCTTAAACACGACTGACTCGGTAGGTAGAGCGATTTCCACGACGGTGGCCGTTCGTCGCCATGCCTGGTTGAGAAGTGTAGTTTTTCGGGGGATGTCCAGACTAACCTCATAGACGTGACCTTTGATGTCTCCCGTCTCTTCGGAGACAAGGCAGATGCTGCCCTTGAGCGTTTTAAAGACTCGTGGGTCAACGCCAAATCTTTGGACCTCACCACTGTGCCCAGGGCTCCATACACCTTTTGTTGCTATGGAAGTGGCTACCAGCCCGCCATCCCTGTTCAGGCCAGAGGACCCCCGCAAGTTCAGCAACCTCTGCGGAGCCATGCACGTGGTTCACCCCGACCTCGTGGGGCGGTAAACCAGAAGTCGAGCCAAGCCACCATCCCCTCCTACACCGCAAAATCTTCCTAGTCTAATTCCCCAGGATCATTCTCAGCCAGTCGGTGACAGAATACGCCATCATCTTCACCTCTGGCAAAACATTACATTGGACAGGTGGATGTTGCAAATAGTCCAAAGGGGCTACTCCCTCCTCTTCGTCGCTGCTACTCCAGTATACGATCGGCTGACGTAGGATCACCTTGCCTTTAGTAAGTCAAAACTCTCTTGGCCAAGGGAGCTATAGAGAGGGTTCCCGGACCTGAAGTAGGCAGTGGTTGCTATTCCCGCTACTTTCTGGTCCCCAAGAAGGACAGAGGCCTTTGCCCTATCCTGGACCTCATAGCCCTCAATTACTACCTCAAAAAAGAGAAGTTCAAAATGCTCACCCTTGCATAGGTCCTGTCTGCCTTGGACCCGGAGACTGGATGGTAACCCTGGATTTTCATATTCCCATCCTACCTGCCCATCGTCGCTACCTGCTGTTTACGGTGGTTCGCGAGCACTTTCAATTTGCCTTGCTCCCCTTTGCCCTCACCAGCGCCCCTCCGGTGTTCCTAAAGGTGATGGCTGTGGTCGCAGCCCATCTGTGGAGATCAAGGGTTCCAGTCTTCCCCTATCTCAACAGCTGGTTGTTGAAGGCAGGCTCTCCCCAAGCAGTTGTCTCCCCCCCTCCAGGCTACGGAGAACCAGCTGCATTCGCTGGGGTTCACTATCAACGTGCCGAAATCACACCTGATTCCCTCTCAGATGCTCCCTTTCATTGGAGCGATTCTGGACACAGGGTGGTTTTGGGCCTATACTCCCGATCAGCAAGTCCAGGATATTCAGGCTATGATACTGATGATTCAGCCTCTATCCTGGATTTCGGTGAGAATGACTCTGAGGCTCTTGGGCCTCGTGGCTTCCTGCATCCTGCTAGTGACCCATGCACAGTGGCACATGCAGTAGGACCTGGAGATCCAATGGGAGCAGCATTGAGGAAATCTCACTGACCAGGTTCAGATTTCAGAGGGAACTGCACTGGTGGCTATCAGACTGCAATTGGGCCAAGGGCAGACACATCTCCCTTCCCCACCCAGATCTCACAGTAATGACGGATGTGCCCCTTCTGGGATGGGGTGGCAGTCTGGGGGAGATGGAGATAGATCAGAGGACTCTGGTTTCTGGCGAAAATTCAAGATCCGTTGTGCTTCTGGCGATCCAATTGGAACTGAAAGCTTTCTTGCCGTAAATAAAGGGAAGGCTCATACAGTTTTTTCATGGACAACACTACTGCTATGTGGTACTGCAACAAACAGGGCGGAGTGGGGTTGTGGACTCTTTGTCAAGAGGCCGGGCATCTGTGGACTTGGCTGGAACAACAGGGCATTTTCCCGGTGGTTCAACACCTGGCCGGTTTAGCGAAGAAGGATCCCCCTTAAGGCCCATTTCACCAGGGAAAAAGCGACTACCACAGCTCTTCACCATGGTATTCCCGTTTACAATAGCTGCCAAGCTGCCACGTGGGCATTTCTGCATACATTCGCCAAACACTACTTCCTGGATTCCCAGGTTCGCAGAGAAGGCCTGTTTGGTTGCTCTGTTTTGCAGGATTTTCTGGTCTAAGCTGTTCCTCAGTCCCTCCTCCAGGGATGGTATTGCTTGGGTATCTGTTCAAAGGTAAGGAATCTGCGGCTAGATTTCTCAGTCAGATGGACAAGTTACTTACCTTTGGTAACGCCTTATCTGGTAGAGACATGATCTAGCTGCTGATTCCTTACCGACCCACCCATCCTCCCGCTCTGCGGAACTGGTTTTAAGTGTCAGGGATGTTCCCCTGCAGGGCCCTAGCTGTTAATTTTTAGGTCTCGCACCTAGTGTTGCAGTGCGCAGCAAGAGACCTCTTGTAGGGGGTTTCAAAACAGACCTAGGAATCACACACGCTCGTGCGTGTGCTTTTCTTTTTGGCCCACGCTATTGGCCTTTGCGTGCGTCTTTTATCAAAGACAGCACGCAATTGGCCAAAGGCGGGTGCATTGCTCCGCCCATGGCCTATTGGTGTCTGTTACGCGCACCGCTGCCATGTGGTTTCAATTATAGTGCCCAGACACTGGCATGATAATTAAAACCACATGACTCGCTGTGGCGCGTGCACCACTCGCATGCTTGTTCTTTTTTGGATCCATTTCACAGGGAAGTGCACAGCGCCCCCGTGGACATGCCCAGCCCAGGACAGAATGAAGAGCGGAACAACAGCATTGCGCGCTTAAGTCAGTGCTCTTTTGATCGACGCCGCAGGTTGTTTTTAAATGGTCGAGCTGTGCCTGGAAGGGTCGGGCTCTGTGTGTCCCGTGTATGGAGTAATCACTAAAAGGAAAGGCTCCACCTTCTTCATCACGTAAGTCAGACGTTTGTGTGTGGCGATGGTACGCACTGCAGTGTTCACGCAGCTCCCGTTCCGGAGTTAGTGCCTTGAAGCATCCCAAACCCCCACCCGCTGGCATCATCGTGTGACCCTGTGGGGGCAATAATGTAGGCACCTTTACCATGCTTCTTTTGTTAACCGCATCATTTTGCGTACCTCTTTGTCATCTTTTTCCACATGACATGTACAAAAAAACAAGGTAACAGTGGTAAAAGGAAATATGGACCGCATGTTGTGAGGCATGATGCTCTGGGCACTTCAGGGGATGTGATAATGCTGTAACTAAATCAAGAACACTGTTTAGGTGTGTGGTTGAAAACACAACACATTGGAGTCACACCAATTAAATATTTGCATCAAAGAAAGGCAAACATGGTCTCGCACCCTGGTCTGTAATTAAACAGACAACAGTTGCGCGCAACACATCCCACCAATTAGATATTTGCATGAAAGAAAGGCAAACATGGTCTCATACCCTGGTCTGTGTATTAAACAGACAGCAGTTGCGGCTGCAGACTGTCTGGTTGCCTGTAACCCATGTGATTTTGTATGTTGCTGCTCTGTTGCTAGTCCTCCATTTTTATCGACACTGGGTTTGTTTTTAGCCAGCATATTCAGTCAGTACTCATTTGTAGGTAAATACATCCCCTTGTGTAGGAAAGTGGCTCTATAGATACTGGACCAAAGTAAGGTACAATATGTATAGAGTCCCCGTCCCCAGAGGTTTGGAAGAGGTTAACCTTACTCTCTAAAGTGGTAGCTTGGTCGAGCAGTAAGGCAGTGTCGAGAGGACAGTGTAAAGCATTTGTTGTACACACTCAGTCAGCAAATGGTCTCACACACTCGAACTGAATTCTCAATCAATCAGTCATAACACTTGTAAAACGCACTACACACCCGTGAGGGTCTCAAGGCGCTGGGGGTGTGGGGGGTCCTGCTAGTGATCGAAGCCAGGTCTTGAGGAGTCTCCTGAAGGCCAGTATGTCCTGGGTCTGACATAGGTTGGTGGGGAGGGTGTTCCAGGTCTTGGCGGCGAGGTGGGAGAAGGATCTGCTGCCGGTGGTCGCTCCTCGGATGCGGGGGACTGTAGCAAGGGCGAGGCTGGCGGAGCGGAGCTGGCGGGTGAGGGTGTAGAAGTTGAGTCGAGTGTTGTATGCTGGGCCGGTCTTGTGGAGATCTTTCTGTGCGTGGATGAGGAGCATGAAGGTTATCCTCTTGTTGACTGGGAGCCAGTGCAGGTCTCTCAGGAGGGGTGCGATTTGGCTGCGGCGGGGGATGTCGAGGATCAGTCGTGCTGACGCGTTCTGGATGCGTTGCAATCGTCTCAGGAGCTTGGCCGACGTTCCTGCGTAGAGGGCATTTCCGTAGTCCAGCCTGCTGGTGATGAGGGCATGGGTAACTGTTCTTCTTGTCTCGGTGGGGATCCACCTGAAGATCTTGCGGAGCATTCGGAGGGTGTTGAAGCAGGATGAGGAGACGGCGTTGACCTGCTTGGTCATTGAGAGGGTGGAGTCGAGGATGACCCCTAGGTTGCGTGCGTGGTCGGTGGGTGTCGGGGCTGCTCCTGGGGTTGCAGACCACCAGGAGTCACCCCAGGCTGAGGGGGTGGAGCCGAGGATGAGGACCTCAGTCTTGTCCGAGTTCAGCTTCAGTCTGCTGTTCCTCATCCATTTGGCGACGGCCTTCATTCCTTCGTGGAGGTTGGTCTTGGCGGTGTGAGGGTCTTTGGTGAGGGATATGATCAGCTGGGTGTCGGCGTAGGAGATGATGTTGAGGTCGTGCTGTTGGGCGAGGGGTGCCATGTAGATGTTGAACAGCGTCGGGCTGAGGGAAGAGCCGTGGGGTACGCTGTAGATGATTTTGGTGGCCGTGGAGCGGAAGGGGGGGAGGCGAACGCTCAAAGTTCTGCCGGAGAGGAAGGATGTTGTCCAGTCCAGGGCCTTCTCTTGGATCCCGGCGTGTGTGCGTAGTGGCCGACCGTGTCGAAGGTGGCTGACAGGTCCAGGAGGATGAGGGCTGCTGTTTCTCTTTTGTCAAGCAGGGTCATGATGTCATCCGTGGCGGCGATGAGGGCTGTCTCGGTGCTGTGGTTGCTGCGGAACCCGGACTGGGACGGGTCCAGGATGTGGTTCTCCTCGAGGAAGCGGGTCCGTTGTTTGTTGGCGATTTTCTCGATGACTTTTGCCGGGAACGGGAGCAGGGAGATGGGTCGGAAGTTCTTGAGATCCTTGGGGTCCGCCTTGGGTTTCTTGAGTAAGGCGTTGATCTCGGCATGCTTCCAGCTTTCTGGGAAGGTTGCTGTCTCAAAGGAGGTGTTGATTACTTTCCGAAGATGGGGTGCGATGGCTGTGCCGGCTTTGTTGAAGATGTTGTGGGGGCAAGTGTCCAGTGGTGATCAGAATGGGATGGTGTTCATGGTCTCGCTGGTTTCCTCGTCATTGACGCTGGTCCAGGAGAGCAGGCGGTTGGTGCAGGTGGTGGTCATGGGGGTGGTGGTTGTCTGGCCGATCGTGCCAGTGAATCGCACAGGTCTTGCGAAGGCGGGATATCGTTGGTGTTGGATTTGGGGTTGGACAGTACCTTCACGACTCTAGGCCAATTGTTTTGTATCAAAAGATAGGTGGGTTTTTTTTAGAACTAACAAGGTATTAAAATATACTTTCTCAAGGTGAGTTACTTTAGTTAAAAACTTTTCAAATAGGCAATAGACTTTTTGAATGCAATAGTTAGTTTGTTGCAATAGGCAACACAATTTCAAACACAATGCAACATTGAGCTCAATTAGAATTTATAGTTAAATGCAATTAGTTACTTTGTAGATTACTTTTCTAACCACAGGACTGGATCCTAGATTCAGTCCCGGGACATGAGCTGTAAACAGTTAAGTTAAAAGCGTTTTGGTTACAGTAGTGATTTTTAAGGAATATTGTTGTATTTTAAAAGTTGACACTTAAAAACTTTTTCAGTTGAAATTACCAATGTTATCCTATGGAAGGAAATTCAATATGCAGGTAAAGTATATTCATGTTACTTTTGTAATCTAGTGCTGTACTCCTAGGTTCAGCACTGGGACCTATCTAAAACAGGCAAGTAATTAATTTTTTTATCGTTGGCACGATTTTTAGAGCATATTTGTAAGTTTCAAAAATCGACACTTGGAAACTTTTTCAGCAAAAAGCAGGCAATGATATCCTATGGAAGGAAATTCAAGTTACTGGTTAGTACGGTTAGAATGACTTTTCAGGGTCTGTACTGGGCTCAAAGATGCAGCTCTGAGGTCTCTCCCAATAACAGGTGAGTAAATCGGAATTTGTAGTTCAGCTGATTTTAGATGAATATTTTAAAGTTCCAAAACCCCACACAGTGAAAAATTTCCAATTGAAACCAGTCAATGTTAGCCTATGGAAGAAAAGTGAGTTATCGGCTTTTAGGTAAGTACTCGACTGGCAGAGTTAAGGTTCTGAGCATAGACTCAGGGGTCTCCCGGGGTCAGGTAGGCACAGTTGGTACACCCTCAGAGGCACAGGGCCAGCCGGGTGCAGAGGTAGGTATGCCCAATGTTATCCAATTGGTTGCTGGCTAGCAGGCCACGCGGCTGTGGGAGCTGGGCTCCTGGTCACTTGCTCAGGGCAAATGAGAAAGTAGGATAGGACAACGGTTGCACTTCCAGGGGCACTCGGGCGGCTGGGTGCAGGGTGCTTTTGAGCCATCGGGCGCTCAATGTTATTCAATAGAGATCTTGAAAAGGGAACAAAGGCTGCAGGCTCGGGGACGGAGGATCTTCTGGAGCGACCAAAACTTCGAGGGGTAAGTTGGGATCTTGGAGGATAGATAGGCACCCCGGAATTGGGCACAAGAGGCCGGGGGGGGCGCCCGGTGCAGGGGTGTCTTTGGACGTCTTGAAATCTTACCCTCTGCTGGTCGCGGTTGGAGGGTTCCCTGGTTCTGAGTCTGCAGGTGTCGTCTGGGTCGCCGAGGAGGGTCCTTGGGCACTGGATTCCAGGTCAGAATCGCCGGGGGACATCCTCAGGTACTTTGTCCACTCTGGTACCGGCTGGGCTCGGCGGGTGCAGAGTGGGCTGGATTTGCAGTTCCTGGCACCAGGAGTATTGCTGTCTGAGCAGAACCACTGCTCGTGGGAGTCCCAGTCTCTAAGAGGGTCAAGGCAGGCAGGTCCTTCAGGGTTCTCGATGTTGCTGTCCGCAGGAGACGCCGGGATTTAGCAGTAGCAGGTTCAAGGATCAACAGGCCTGTAGGGCTGGGGCCAAGTCACTTGGTGTCGTCCTCTTGTTAGCAGCTGCATGGCAGGTCTTCTTCTTCTTGGTCTTCTTTCTTGTTTCGAAATCAGGATTTGAGGAAGAAAGGTTCAGGGTGCCCCTAAATACTAAATTTAGGGGCGTTACAGGTAGGGTGAGGGCAGGGACCAATAGGTTCCTGTCCTGGGATGGGTACACCCCCTAACCTGCTCCTCTCCTGTGGGAGGGGGGCAGGAGCCTAGCTGTGAGTGGGTAGGGCTCCCCATCCTCAAGATGGCGGTAGCCCAAAGTCGTAGGCACAGGCTTGCACACCCCATTTCCTGACATAGGGATTCCTGCCAGTCTTCACGCCAGAGTGGGGGTCAGAACTGGTGGGGGGCAGTTGCTGAGTACAGCAAGTGGCCTGGAGAAGCTCACAAAGGCGGCATGCCTTTGAAGCTTCCCCCTGCCCATCCTGGGGGAGGACACCTAGCACCTCGCCCAGGATGTGCATTGTTGCAGGCCCAGGAGAGCGGTGGGCTCTCCACCCAGGGGTCCAGCAACATGTCTGCTGTGTGGCAGCCTAGGCAGCCTCTCAGACAAGACGTGGATTGTAGGTTAGGTTTCAGGGGGCATCTCTAAGATGTCCTCTGTAGTGCATTTTACATTAAATCCCACACTGGCATCAGAGTGGGTTTAATGTGGTGAGAAGTTTGATATCAAACTTGTCAGACTTCAGTGTAGTCATTATGGTGCTGTGGAGTTCGTAATGATAACCTCCCAGCACCATACACTCTTAATGGCATAGCTGCACTTACAGTGCCCAGGAATGGCCCTGGGTACTGTAGGGGCACAGGGCTCGTGCACCTGTGCCCACACCGCTGGCTTAGTGCAACCAGCGAGAGGGGTGACTGATGTATGCCAGGGCAGTGAGTTTATGGGCATGGCACAGGGATGTGTGCCATGTCGACACTTTGTTTAGTTCTGCACCAGGACACTCAGTCTGCAAAGGCAGTGTGTGGGTGTCAGGCTACAGGGCCCCTAAGGGTGGCACAATAAGTGCTGCAGCCCTTCCGAAACGTCTCTGGTCACAATGCCCTGGGTACCTAGGGTACCATTTACCAGGGGCTGACATGTGGCCAGGGATGCCAACTGGGTTTTAGCTTCAATTCAGTTTTAGGGAAGGAACACATGGGCACCTATTGGCAGGAGCCCAGGTCACACTCAGTCAAAGCACATCAACAATTCAGCAAAAAGTGGGGGCATACCTTACAAGAAAGATGGCACTTTCTCACACACAGGGCTCATGCATCTGTACCCTCACCATTGGTATAGTGCACCCATCTAGAGGGGTGGATGACTTACGCCGGGTCAGTGGGTTGTAGGCATGGCACACAAGAATGTGTGACATGCCAAATCTTCACTTTGTTCCGCACCAAAACACGCAGCCTGCAAAGGCAGTGTGTGAGTGTGTGTGTGTGTGTTTGTAAAGGTACAGGGCCTCTAAGGGTGACACAATAAGTGCTGCAGCCCTTAGAGGCCTTCCCTGGCCACAGTGCCCTTGGTACCTGTGGTACCATTTACATGGGAATCACCTGTGGCCATAGAGTGCAAATTGGGTTTTTAATGCAGTTTTAGGGAAAGAACATTGGCCCTGGGTACCTGTTTGGCAGGAACCCAGGACACACTCCGTCAAAGTACATCATCGGTTTAGCAAAAAGTGGGAGCAACCATGGAAAAAGAGGGCACTTTCTTACATCCTCTGCCTGGGCAAGCAAGGGAACACCAGTGAGCAAGGGGATGATCCCACGATGGGTAGTGGAGAAAATACAAACCTGCTACACAAATGCAGGAAAGGCTCTACCTGCACTCCCTAGGCGCACTTGACCAGGAAGAGATGCCCAATCTTAGCAAACATACCCATTGCTGACATCTAAATGAAGTGACTTGATCATTCCCACACATCTTCAAGAAACACTAATGTGTGGACATTCAGATAAGCTAGGAAGCATAGGTTGGACAGAGTACTAAAACTGTTTGGCAACACATCCACATTTCAGCACAGCCAACCCAAGGATCGAAATACCGATACATAATTAGATGCACATTATGTGAATCCAGAAAAGGATTCATGCAGCAAAGCAAAATTGTTACTTACCAGCAGAAGTAGTTTTGCAGCCTGAAGAACTTTCTGGACTCGCATGCGACCCACCTGCCTCCCCGTAGAGGGGGAAGATGCAAACAGGCGAGGTGAATAACACTTCAAGGCAAGAGAAGAAAAAAAAGCATCTGAAGATGGCAATCAAGAACAGGAACTTCTGGTGCATCGTGTGACGTCACACAGGGGATGAACTTAACCACCACCGTGGTAGACGAAGCCCATAACAAGAAACAAGCATTGGCATAGCCAATAGGTCTCGCTTTTGGGACCTTATAAGTGTTTAGCCATGCAGCACATTATCCCCACTCACATGCCCACACACTCAAACAACACATAGCACGCTGGGACCAGTAGGGCCAATCTTATAAGAAGAAATGTGAACAGACAAGGCCTACTCTTGCTGGTTACAAAAAACAGAACTGGAAGAAGCACGTTATCAGACATGGGGCAACTTAAAATCTAAGCAGTCTTCAGAAAGAAAGAAACTGTACAAAACTGTCAAAAACCACAGACGCTAATTGCTCCATTAGTCCTAGTGTGGTGCAGTGAGGGGCAAAGATGCTCGAAGGGTGGTTAAATAGCAAATGTAGTGTCAGTAGATGAAGGTTCTCGGGCTAATCCAGGCTGTCATATCCCTACAGAAGGTAGCTTTCCAAGCCCTAGCTCGTTTGCACCTGAGTCCATACATAAATGTAGCTGTGACAACTTTGAACTGGACTAGAATATTTTAAATGTCATACAGAGCTCTGTACTGGAAAAGTTACCACGCCCTAAACTGTGAAGCGCTCTGATACCCTACGGGGTCAAGTTTGCGATATACAAAACACTGAATAAATAAATATATGCATCACAGTATAGTGCTACCCTGGAGAACATATCAGGCACAGCCTCAAAAGACAGCATGGGTCAATCTGATGAATACACATGGCACTAGTGCATGTGCGTTAGTGTGGAAATATTTAACCACTCCAGGGGTGAGATTGTGGGCCGGATTCTAGGACTGCTCTTCAGTAAAGGAGGAAGTCTCTCTCATGGGAGCTAGTAGACAGTGACTCATTAATGGGTTTATTTGCCGTTCGAGGCATGTGGGCTGTTGAATTCATATCTGTGCATAGATCGCCGCCTAGTGTTGGGTCCGGATGATTGCACTTTGTTGTCTTGAAAGAGTCTTTGAAGTATCACGAGATAGGTGACTCCTCCCCTGGACTACAGTGCGCATGGGCATCTTCTCCATCCTCAGATTGTTTTTTTCCGCCATTGGGTTCGGATGTTACTCCAAAACTCCAAGTTCGGAATCGAAACAATACTTCTCTAAAGTCCAAAAGGCCTTCGACTTTGGCGGTATTGTTCTCGCTCGGTACCTCTCTACTCGAACAAGCTTTCCATCTCAACTCGGTCGTCGACGCGGGCCGTTGGGCCTTTTCGACGCCACGTGAGACTGCCATCGATGGAAAGAAGCCCATTTAAAAGGTGCCCACAATGCCACTCCAAGTTCCCACATACTGACAAACACTCAGTATGCAACAAGTGCCTTTCCCCAGACCATAGGGAAGAAACCTGCCCAGCCTGCGCCCAGTTTCGGTAGAAGAAAACCATACGGATCCGATGGGCCGCTAGGCAAGAGATGCAGCGACAAGCACCGGAACTGGACAACATCTTCGATGATGACCAAGAACTACCGGAAGCTCCAGATTCGGACCTAGAGATCGTCTCCGTCGAGGACTACTCGGCCTCCGATGACGAGATCCTGCCGGTGCAAACCGTGAGTACACAGCCCCCTACACCAATTACCCCGCTACCAAAGGCTCTGGTCGAGGCATCGCCAAAAGGCCTTAGCCAAGATCCGAAAAAAGTTTCGCCAGCCCCGCCATCCGGCTCGGCACCCAGGGCCGAGTACCATCATCCCTAAGAAGGTTCCAGAGCCAAAATAGGTCGTCGACCCGAAAAAGGCCGTACAGCCCAAAAGCGCCGAGCCAAAGAAGACTGTCGACAATAAAAAGGCCGCTCAGCCAAAAAGCGTCGACCCCAAAAGGGGAGTCGAACCGAACAAAGACACACAGCCAAAGGCCGCCGCACCAAAAAAGGTCGCCTACCCGAAAAACCCCGCTGTACCGAAAAACGTCGACCCGGCAAAGGTCGCCGACAAGAAGGGTGCCGTACCGAAGTCCGTACCACGGACGGACAAGGCTATCGACCCGAAAATAAGTGCTCCGAAGACACCAGTCGATCCAAAAAACCCCATCGACTCGGAAAAGGACAAACAACCAAAAAAGCCTGTCGAGCACAAAAAGCCTATCGAGCCGAAAGATCCGGTCGACCTGAAAAAAGGGCACGAACCGAAGAAAAGCAATAAAACACCAAAAGTCGTCGAAAAAGAAGGTGTTAACGACCCAAAAAAGTCTAACACTCAACAAAGGACTGTAGAGGAAGAACTCTTCCATCCAGATCCATCAGACTACCAAGCTAAAATATACATTAACCCAGAGACTGGTAAAGTCACAATCCTGCACAGGAAGAAGATGCCACTGGACACCGGCTCTCATTCCCCTATTCCATTAAAGAGGAAAGACTTTGGGACTTCGGGACTTCTCCCTCTAGGCCCTTCATCCCTTTCTATCCTATCATGCCTACTACACCTTTTGCTCCTTACTCTCTTTCTCACCACGGGGACAATGAGGGGAACACAGGGGAAAATCCACAGCCAGATTATGATTTTCCACAAGATCCTCAACCACAAGAGGAACCATGGGAGGAGCCAACAGACCCATACAACACCCATCCCATCCCTGATGTACCCTCGTATCCAACTAGGCTGTCACCTACTGATGACATTGTTGTCTTCAACCAACTCATAGATAGGGCAGCGCAGTACCACAACGTAGACATGCATAATGACCCTGTCGAAGAAGACTTCTTATTTGACACCTTCCCCACTTCAGAAAAGAGTGTCAGAACACTTCCTATGTTAAAGGGAGTGTTAAAACACGCACCTGACATATTTAAGGATACAGCCAGGGCACGAGTAATCAATCCCAGGATAGAGAAGAAGTATAGAGCAGCCCCTACAGACCCTACCTACATCAGAGGGCAGTTACCATTAGACTCCCTAGTAGTGGATAATGCACGTAAAAGGGCCAACTCTCAAACAACGGGGGAAGCACCTCCCCTCGATAAGGAATCAAAGATACTAGAGGCGTCAGGTAAAAGGGTAGCAGCACAAGCCTCCAACTCATGGAGGATTGCTAATACACAAGCCCTACTGGCTCGTTACGACAGGGCACATTACGACCAGCTCGAAAGCCTAAAGCAACACCTACCTGAGCCTTTTAAAGCACAAGCTGATGACCTCATAGAAGAGGGAACATTCATTACAAACTCCTCCATCAAATGTGCGCTTGACGCAGCAGACACCGCAGCCAGGTCAATTAACACTAGCGTCTTGCTACGCAGACATGCATGTCTGCGCATCTCAGGCTTTAAGAACGAGGTGCAGTCCACCATTCTTAACCAGCCAGTCAATCAAGACTTTCTATTTGGGCCTGCTGTCGACACCATTTTAGACAAAATGAAAAAAGACACAGAAACCTCAAAATCAATGGGGGCATTACAGTTTCAGCAACATAGAGGCTCCTTTCGACGCTCCTCATATAGAGCAACTACACGAGGAAATACCTCGCAGACGTCATCCTCATACAAAAGCAACACCCAAGGTTCCTTCACCAAACACACAAACAGAGGAGGTTATAGAGGCAACAATAATAAGGGAAGAGGACGTGGAGGCAATAACACCAGAGCCTCCACTGCCACAAAACATTGACTTTATCACGCTACCTCCAAACCACCTAACACCGGTCGGAGGTAGACTCTAACAGTTCCTACCTGTCTGGCACGCAATTACCACGGACAGGTGGGTGAGAGAAATTATCCAGTATGGTTATTGCCTAGAACTGACTTCTACACCACCAAACATACCACCCAGACACCGTCCAATGTCCACAGAACACATCACCCTGCTCCAACAAGAGGTGAAATGCATGCTGGAAAAGGGGGCCATAGAGCCAGTCCCTTTCCACCAGCAAGGGACAGGAGTATACTCCCTATACTTCCTTATTCCCAAGAAGGACGGTTCCCTCAGGCCAATATTGGACCTCAGACCCCCTAAATCAGTACATACTGTCAGAGCACTTCCATATGGTCACACTACAGCAAGTGCTCCCGTTGCTAACAAGGAGACTTCCTAGCAACACTTGACCTCAAGGATGCGTATTTTCACATACCTATCCATCCAGCCCACAGAAAATATCTCAGGTTCACAATAGAGGGGCAACACTACCAATTCAAGGTTTTGCCCTTCGGGGTTACCACGGCTCCAAGAGTGTTTACAAAATGCTTAGCGACAGTGGCAGCACATCTCAGAAGGCAACACATCCATGTGTTCCCTTATCTAGACGATTGGCTGATACAAGCAAAATCGTACCAACAGTGTGCAACACACACGTCTCAAACACTTCAGTTGCTACACAGCCTAGGGTTTTCGATAAACTACCCAAAATCGCATCTGCAACCATCCCACACACAACAATATCTGGGAGCCACTATAGACACCTCCGTGGCAAAGGCATACCCAAACTCAGCGAGGATAGCCAGCATGCAGATACTTATTCGCAAATTTCTGCCACAACACTCTCTGCCAGCTCGAGTCTTTATGCAGCTCATAGGCATGATGGCCTCCTGCATATTCATTGTCTCCCATGCCAGACTTCAAATGCGTCCCTTACAAGAATGCCTAGCACAGCAATGGAACCAGGCTCGAGGACAACTAAAAGACCTAGTGTTGGTAGACAGTCGTGCTCACAACTCTCTGCAGTGGTGGAACCCACAAAACCTTTCCAAGGGGAGACTGTTCCAAGAGCCGGTTCCACAACGAGTACTAACAGCGGACGCATCACTGACAGGCTGGGGAGCCCATCTCCTTCAATACACAGTACAAGGGCTCTGGACAACCAAACAAAAGAAACTGCATATCAACCAACTAGAGTTGCTAGCGATATTCCTAGCCCTGAAAGCATTCCAGAAATACTTGTACAGCAAGACTGTGTTGATCCGGACGGACAACATGACCGCAATGTACTACATCCAGAAACTGGGAGGAACACACTCTCCAGAGCTGTCCCACCTGGCACAAAGCATATGGAAGTGGGCAATTCCCAAAAACATTTTTCTCCTAGCAGAACATCTTCCAGGGAAGGACAATCAGATGGCAGACCTACTCAGCAGGCACAGCCAACAACTACATGAATGGGAGATTCACCCCCAAGTTCTACAGCCATTCTTCGAACAGTGGGGTCACCCAGAGATAGACCTGTTTGCCACAAAAGAAAACTCGAAATGCCAGTACTTTGCCGCCAGGTTCCCACATCCGTTGTCACAGGGCAATGCTATATGGATGAACTGGTGAGGCAGATTTGTGTACGCTTCCCCCCCAGCACCGCTGATTCCGCTGGTGGCACGCAAACTGCGGCAACACTCACTCACACTAATCCTAGTTGCTCCCACATGGGCGAGACAACCATGGTACACAACGTTCCTGGAACTTTCAGTAGTTCCTCATCAAAGACTGTGCCTCACACCTAATCTTCTAACTCAACCATGGAGAAATCAGACACCCAGATCCCAATCAAATGAACCTAGCGATCTGGCTCCTGAAGTCTTAGAGTTTGGATACCTTAACTTGCCTCCAGACTGCATGAACATCATTAGGGAAGCAAGACGACCAACTACACGAGCGTGCTATGCAGCTAAATGGAAGAGATTTGTTATTTACTGCAACAATAACCAAATCAACCCATTAGACGCTTCCATACAAAACATTATATGTTACCTGCTGCATCTACAAAGTCTATCACAACAAGGTACTGTTGAATCCATCATCGACATCAGCTCCTACACCACAGTTGTCAAGGGCGAAGTACTTGACACCAACACAGCATCAGTCGACTTTGAGGAGATTGACTTTATTGATATTGAGACATTCAGAAGTCTCCATTTTCTCAGTTGCTTCTGATAGTCAGCAACCAGAAGAAAAAGCAATAAATTGACGTAGACCAGCTTTAATTATACCACAAAAGAATCCTGTTTAGGGACATCTTACTTCTTTATACTTGCCTTCCATGACCTATTTCTCCAGTAAGTCCTTCTACGCAACCACTGGAGCCAGGATCAAGACCAATAGCCTCAGCAGACACTGATGGTCATCCGCAGCTGACTCCTCCAAGGCATTCAACTCCCTGAAGAAGGAAAGGATCACCTTCTCGTTACCCTTCACCAACTAGGTCTTATTCCACATACACACCTACTCTCCAGATGCATCTCCTCTTAGATCATCTCCGGTAGATGACATTCTTACTTTTCAAGACGTGCTAGTCAGAGGTGCCACTAAACATGACCTACAACTACAAGCACCTCAGACAGCACTTTTGGTTCGTAATTGAGCCTCTCCAACCAAGAGCTTCACCACAACTTTACCTCTGGTAACGGAATTTGCAGAACTTGCAGAATAGTAGTTCTTTACACCAGCTACTATTTAAGCTGCAACACCTCAGCTTCTAAAAAAAATACAGATGAAGAAATGGAGAGAATGAAGAAAGAGATGGAAACCTAAGCAGTGGGTTTAGAAGGAAAAAAGTTAATATTGATCCAGATACAAACGTAGCGATTTTCAGTCCAGACAGCCGGTTCGATTTAATGAATGGCCCTTTTATCCTCAATCCTAAGGTTGTCAACAGCAACGACAGCAGTTACATCCTAGGAGCAATCGAGGAAGAAGTCAGGAGCAACAACAGCAAACACCACACAAAAACTCTTCCAAGTCACAAGTAACAGAAAACCAGTGAGAATCACACTCCCCCCTGTTCTGTTTACTACTCCGGTGGAAGGGAGTGTATCAGATCGCCTAACACAGTGGAGGTTAATAACCACCAACACATTAGTATTCCAGATCATCCAGAACTGCTATGCCATCCAGTTCAAATATCCTCAACCTTCAATACCCCCAAAGCCAGCACCAAAATATAATTGCTGCAGTTAAAAAAGGAGGTACAATCTCTACTCCAAAAACAAGCAATAGAACCAGTTGCTTCAACTCATAAAGGAAACCGTATCTATGCAAGATATTTTGTGGCACCCAAGAAAAACAATCCAACTGAATTCAGTTCTGTCCTCAACCTGAGACAGGCTATCAAATGGATCAAAAATCAAAAGTTCAGGATGCCAGCCTGGCTTCAGATATATCCACAATTAATGAAAGGAGACTGGATGCGTTCTGTGGATCTCTAAGACGCATATTTTCACATACCGGTAGCGAAAAAACACAGGAATTGTTTAAGATTTACAGTGAGAAAAACCCATTATCCCTACAGTCTTTCGATTCAGACTCAAGTCTGCACCCAGAACATTCTCCAAATGCATCTGTGGTTGCAGCTCACCTCTGAAGAAAGATTTACATTTATCCATATCTAGAATCTAGACAATTGTTTGATAAAGGCATCTTCTTATCGTCAAGTGCAGTTAGATTTCAACATAATGACCAAACACTTGACTAAACAGGGCTTACATATCAACCATAAGAGGTCAATTTATTCATCCACCAACTTCTCAACTATCTATAGAAGAAGTGTATCCTTCGGAGAAGAGAGACTGACATTTTTCAGAAATGTCACCAATTGTTTCTGACATTACGTCCAATGGATTGACAGATCTCATCTCTGCTCCGGTCCGTGACATCATGCATTTATCTAGTTCCAAATGTGACCTTTAAAACAGTGCCTAAAGGACCAATGGTCCAAATGGAAATTCAATTGGGGAGACAAACTCGCTCTCACTATACAAGCCAAACAGTTCCTCGTGTGGCTGTGCAAGAAAAGCAACTTACTGAAGGGAATCCCCTTTTTCTAGGACCTTCCAATACAGGCAGTTGTCATAGGTGCTTCTCTGACAGAATGGAGAGCTCCTCTACAAAATTTCACCGGGCCAGGTCAATGGCCAGAAAAAGAGCAACTGTACTACGTAAATGTTCTGGAGTTGAAGGCTGTCCATCTAGCCTTGCAGGCTTTTGCTCCATCTCTTATTTTGAACAAGTTACTAATTGAAACAGACAATACCACAACCATGCACTATTTAATCAAAAGGGGACACCAGATCAAGGATTTCTTCTTTAGAATATCAAGTAATCAATCTGGCATTGATTACTGGCAAGAAATCTAACAATTCACGCAGTTCATTTACCAGGCATCCAAACTTGTCAAGCATATCTGTATGGGCAGATACTTCATAGACAATCACAAATGGTAATTAAACAATTCAGTCTTATTCAATATTTTCCAAGCATGGAGATTTACCAGCATACGCTTATTTGCCACAAGAGAAAATGCAAATGCCCAAACTTCGCATCATGAACGTGGCAACCAAACTCAGGCAACGCCCTTTTGATTAATTGGTCGTAAAGATTTCTCTATGCATTTCCTCTGTTCCCAATAATTCCAACAGTACTACTCAGACTCAAAGCATCGGATGCCTTTATAATTCTGACAGCACTTGAGTGGCTAGACAGTGGTGGTATCCAAAGCTACTTCACAGTTTCTTCAGACCCCACAAGAGGTTGCCATGCAAACACAATCCGTCCAGTATGCAGGGGAAAATATTGCACCCCAACAGTACATTCCTTGAATTTGGGAGCTTGGCTCAGTATTTCAATATAGACGATTACATCTTTCTCCAGGTTGTATGACCATTCTCTAGGAAGCTAAACGTCTGAACAAAAAGGCATCTATAGATATCTGATAGACATCTAGCCGCAGGTTCCTCAACTTGGAATATCCCCAGGCGTCAGACTGGATCCGGAAAACTTCTGCAGCAGCACCTCTGCGTGCCGGGGGCGGCGGCGCACGACGCCGCCTTGTATTCATCCACGGACGTGATGTTAGCGGAGCCATTTATGCCCCTCCCGGCGCGCTGATGTCAGTTTTTCTTTTCTGCGTCCCAACGCAGATCCTGTAAAACCAGCGGTTCCTTGGCCTGTTTTTTGGGCCTTCTCGACGCCTTCAGCGTCACTGAACAGTGTGCGATGCCTTCGGGCTTTAAAGCTTGTGAGACCTGTGCGCGCCAGATGTCTGTCTTGGACCCGCACGCCATATGTATGTGGTGCCTGGGAGTGCACCACGACTCTGAAGAGTGCGACGCTTGTCAACAAATGAGACCCAAGTCCTTGAGGGAGCGTCGTATGAAATTGCTGGCTGCACAGCTGTCCAGCCCTGCACCTTCACATCGCCGTTCTCCCTCTCAGGAACGGGCCCGTTCCTGAGGTCGTCCCCACGGAAGTCGTTCAGAGGCGGGAAAGCACAAACGTAAATCACGGAGGTCTTCCTCCCATAAGCATGATGCTGGGGCCCGCTCTTCTCGCTCTTTGCCAGGCACGGGCACCCGGCAGTAGTCTCCTCCATACCCTCCCTCCCCAGGATTTGGAGTGACCCGGGCCCAAACGGAGGCTTATTCAAAGGCTCTACACTCTTTCTTTGGGTCGCCCCCTCTCCCTGGTGCGCCTTCGGGTCCCACAGAGGTGGAAGCCACTCAGGTCGGGTCCTCGCCTGCAGATTCGTCCTCGGCTGTGTGCATAGACTCTGGTTTCGGAGTCGATACGACGCCAACGGGACACGGCCCGGAGGGCCTTCCCAGTCGGCCGTCCAGCCCACCCATCCAATCACCACATAGCCCTGCGCTGACGTCTGATGCAGCTGCACTCGACGCCTTGTCGACGTCTTTCCTCCCCACTTATTGCGGTCGGATCGCCATCGGGCGGTCCCCAGGTATAGTCCCCTCTGGAGGTCGTCGGTGTTGATACGACGCCAACTTGGCGTCCGTCGACGCCGGCACCAACTCTCTTGCACGAGGTTGACGTTCCTCTGGACTCCCCTGGCCTGAGGTTGTTTCGGTGCCCCTTGGTGCAGGTGCCTAGCGTTCCGTGGCCTTCAGATCAATCTCAGGCTCCTCCACTTTTACTTTCTAGTGGACCGGTTAGTTTCCTACAGACGGTTTGTCGCCCCCCAGAGTGGCGACTGAGACTAGTGCAGGTTACACGGGGGCTACTCACAGTGCGGCAGCTATTCTTCAAATTCAGCCCCCTGTGGTTTCCCTGCCTTCTGATCCTTTGTTGGATCTTTTCTACATGGAGCCTATTGAGGTGGAGCGTTTGCTGCCCCTTGGAGGAGGGTGGGGGGGGCGGTCTTTGTTTGACATCCTGCTTGGCACAACGCGAGGCTCTCCACTGGTGACGCTGTCGATCAGGCCACTGCTTGCTGACATCGTCTGGCCCCGTATGATCCACTCTGCCTGTCCCTTCACCCTAGAGCTCAGGGTCTGGTTGTTCAGGTGGCTTTTGACTTGCAGCCTTCCTCCGCTTTGCCGTTGTTACCTCCCACGAGGGAGTCTAGGTGGTTGGACTCATGTGGTCGCCAGCTTTTTGCCTCTGCCAGTGCGACCATCCGTGCATTAAACACATCTTGGGTGTTCGCACGCGCTTCCTTTGCCCTTTGGGACTTAGTCAAACTCCTTCATCCTTCTCATCTGGAAGGGCCACGGGCAGAATTGCATCACCACCTTCTTGATGGCAGGAGAATGGCGCAATTTTCCCTTCGATCTTCCCTTGGTGCAGCTGACTCTGTGGGTAGGGCACTTTACCAGTCGGTTGCTTTGCGCCGCCATGCATGGCTGCTATACTGTCGTTTCCCAGACAATGTTCGGGATGCTCTTTGAGATCTGCCATTCAATGGCGTGGACCTTTTTGACAGCCACGCTGATTCAGCGGTCTCCCGCCTCATGTCTGGACTACTGTGACACTTGCAGCATGACTTTCTGCCTCATGGTATCCTTTTCTGTAGTAGGGGATCTCTGTGTATAGGCATGATCTAGTAAATAGTCCCGCCCATGTGCGTGGACCCCGGAGCAATCAAAAATAATCTATTAAGTTGTCTTCATTGCAGTCCTGCATAGACACTTAAGACAAAATTAAAGACAATAATGCAGCCTGTACCTACAAGGCTACACTGTCCAGTACTTCAACTAGAAATGCCAAGGATATTTTACCAACATCACATTTACCATAATGTGTCAAGTTCCATCCATAGAGAAACTTCCCCTTCACAAAATCCTTGGAATGATAGAGAGGGAGGGATGGACACACAAGCCTCCATAGGCTGCCATTATGTGTCTGAAAAAGGATACCATGCTTTTTAGGAACTCTCCAGAGACCCTCGGTATCCCAGCATGCACAGCCAAGTCCTTCTACTTTCAGTTCTTTTTGAAGGTGCATAAAGCAAGGCCTGTGCATACATTACAGTACCATTTTCCCCACCGCGGAGGAGGGCGGGCGCTTATGACTATAACAGAGATACCCCTACTACAGAACTGGAGTTACAGGTAAGAAACTACTCCTTCTGTAGTAGGGGATCTCTGTGTATAGTGGTAATCTAGTGAATAGAATGGCAAGCCCATCCCAAAAACCAACCCTGCGGTGGAGAAAAAACAGACAACACCACTACTGTGCAAACAGATTTCTCAACAAAGCCTGCCCAACCTGAGCATCTGCCCTGGCATGTGGACCGACTTCCAAGTGGCCGCCCTGCAGATCTCAAATGTAGCACTGTGCTTACGAAAATCTGAGGGATTAGAGCTCCTTCCAGGAAGGTTCCAGAGGATGGTGACAGCTGATTGGTTGCTCTCTAGAGTTTGGTCTTTATTACAAAAGGACCTGGATATGTTACTAATGTGAGGCCTTTTGCCTATTACCCTGTATGTATAATGGGACATTACTTTATTTATGTACCGGGGACTGCCATCCCGATGACTGGGAATGATACAGGCCTGTGAATCTATGAAAGATGCCAATACTAGATAACTGCAGTTACAGGTAAGTAACACATTTCTTCAGGGGTGTCCTTTGGCATCAGAAATTAGCTTACCGATGCAGTTGGGTGGGGGGAGGTGGAGGAGGTAGTCGATGTGGAGTCCAGCAGGGAGGTCAACCCACGAGGAACTCTTGCTCAGAATCGCTGGGGAACCTTTTCTGAACCGGTGGGCCTCTTGGACACGGGCCATGGGTATCGGGTGCAAAGGTGGACAACTTTGCTGTTCCACAGGCAGAGCTTTTGTCTTTTAACTTGGTTTTCTTCTAAATTAAATTAAATAAATAATAATTCCATAATAATTCCATATTTGTAAAGTGCGAACCACTCACCCTTATGGGTCTCAATGTGCTGGGGGCCGCCGTGGAAATTAAGTGAGCTATTGCCCAGAGTCACATGGTGCTGGGCTGAGCTGCCGCCGGAGCCGGGGATTGAACCGTGAACCCTGTGCTCCGAAGTCAGCTGCCCTTGCTGCTGCACCACACCTCTCCACTCTTCTGGACAAGTCTGATGTCCACAGGAGATCAGGAGTCTTCTTAGAAGGCAGGCAGTCCTCCCAGGGTTCTGGAGGTGACTGGGCTGTGGAACAAGGCACTCTTCTGTAGCAGGGTCTTTGAAGGCTGCAGACAGACCGGTAATGCTGAGGCCAAGTTAGTTGGTGTCTTCAGTCTTCGCTGCGGCATGGCTCTTATTTGTTTGTCATCGGTAATCTGAGGATTAAGGTTCAGGGGTGCCCCTAAATACTCAGTTTAGGGTCGTTACAGGGTTCAGGAGAGTCACCAATGGGCTTCTTACCATTGGGGTGCCTACACCCTTGTAAGTTGGTACCACTGGATGGGCACCCACTGCACATTCCGTCAAAGATGCATCAGAGTAAGGCAAAAAGCGGTGGGCAGGGGTAACCATTCGAAAAGGGGTACTTTGCTACACTCTGCATCAAAATTTGATTCGCTCTGGCCTAAAAGCAGCCTGATGAAGGCTTAATGGCACACTCCGCCATAGCTAAAGCTGCTACCATGGCATTGCAACGTGGAGTTCCAGTCCTCGACATTTGTGAGGGAGCAACATGGGCATCTTCACACATTTTCCAAGCACCACTGCCTGGACAGTCCAGTCCGCAGCGTTTGTCTTTTTGGCCTCTGTCAGGACATCCTGGTCTAAACTTGTCCTCCGTCCCTCTGCCATGGATGGTATTGCTTGGGTATCTATTCAAAGCTAAGAAATCTGCAGCTAGATAAATCTATCAGATTGACAGACTACCTTCCTTTGATAATGTTTTCTCTGGTAGAGACATGATCTAGCAGCAGATTTCTTACCGACTCACCCATCCTCCCCACACTGCGGACAGGTTTTTGGGTCAAGGCTGTTCCATTTCAGGGCCCTAGTTGTTCAAAACATACTACTGTCATTGCACATCATGGCTCTGCGCTTCTGGCGTGGAAGGTAGTGGAAAGTAACTGACATCAGGGCGCGAAGTGGTGCCTAAATAGGTGAATCAGACGTCGCAACAGCGAGGACGACGCCAACTATGTCACGCGGAGCAGACCAACGTCACCTACTAGCCTGCAGTGGTATTGCTCTAAGAAAAATCTTCCAGATGCAGTCTGACGCCTGAGAAATTCAAAAGTAAGGAATCTGCGCTAGATCATGTCTCTACCAGATAAAGTGTTACTGAAGGTGACCAACTAGTCCTTTAATTAGAGTAATTCTTACTTACTGTACATCTGGTTAAACTACATCTCACAATTGCTAATGGTTTATAACTTTGTATTGACACCTGTGTGTTAGAGATATGCTTCCTACTCCATTCTGTTTGACTATCTGTGAGGAGCCTAAGATGCATAAGGAAAAGCTACTTGTATTCCTAGATCGTTCTCATAGATATCCTCACTAAAGTCATAAACAACCCTCCCTCCTTCCCTGTTGTCAGTACATTTGCTAAAATTAAGTCCATTACCGCCATTCAAAAAAAACTGAGGCTAACTGCCAGTACAGTGCATGCTAGGGAGGAAAACTGTTGGCTCCTTAAAGTAACAGTGTATTGTTTCCTTGCAGTCCTTGAACTTTTGACCCGACAGTCACCTTTTTTTGTTCATTTTTCTCACTCTGTATGTGCCTAATAGGCATTTTAGGAGTAAAGTCAACATTGTCTCTTATCAGATGCTGTAATATGGTTGCATTCTATTAATTGGATGCCATTGTATGGTACAGAAGAATTCAGAAAAAGCTGGCCTGTTTTTTAATGGAGGTAACACCATTTTTTATGGACATTGAGGTGACTACCTCAGTCTGAAGATTGACTTTAAATAATTGTAGATAAAGTGTTCCGAGATCCCTGCAAACGCACAGGAATATTCTATGCTTAGGACATCAGTGAAGATACCTGCAATGCAGATCTAGGAATACAAGTGAATAACTTTTCCTGTCTTTACTTACCTTTTGGTAACGCTCTTTCTGGTAGAGACTAAACAGAGTATTGACCGAACATCACGGCCTCCCCGTTCTAGGATTAGACTATATCCATTATTAAGATTGTAAGTCTTTGAATTTGCACACTGGTCAAGCAGTTCGCTTTTGGGGCTCTGCGTCTGACGAGCACGAACAGTCTTAAAAGTAATTGGCTCCACAAGCCATTTCCAGAGTGGAGTCTCATGTCGCAACTTTCCAGCACGCAGAGGTAGTGCTGAAAAGTTTCCGGATCCAGTCGGACGCCCTGGAAATATTCAGGGGGTGAGGCGTCTGCACGTGGTAGTCTCTGCCAGAATGGGTGTTACCGAAGGGAAGTAACTTGTTAACTAGATTTTTTTTTCCTAAAGGGCCTTAACTGCCAGTACCCTCTGGCACTGCAATGGATGGAACTAAAGACTGGTAGAGGTGATTGAATGACCCATCTCAATCTAAACTTGGGGGTTATTAGATGTAAATTTATATTGATTACCTTGTGCACTAATGCTCCAAAGTTTAATGTATACCGGTACAGCAGAACTAGGTCTTATGCATGATTGTGGGGAAGCTTGCTTCAATAATTGCCCTAATGGTGGGGTTGACTTCTCCTTGTACTCCTGTATGCAATATTTTTTTTATTACATACCTGTCCATGTTTGACTACAAGTAATTTGATTCTGCCTGCTTATTTTTTTTCGGATCAAATACATTTGCGAACCATACTGCAAAACAAATAAGGTTTTTACTTGTAACACAACAGTATAATAGTCATACAGCAACACATGGCCTAAAAAATCATTCTGTAGGCATTCCCATAAAGTGTTTTGTTTTTTTTGTCCTCTTATGTGCCCGAGACAGCCCTCCAGCCTTAAAGTTTTCTAGTCCACCTCGGAGGGGTCTGATATCAGACAATCAGTTGCCAAGACTGAAATGCTTGGTTTTAACAAAATATCCCAACCACTAGATCTGTAAGAGTTTCAAGTAAGTAACTAGTGGGTTTTTTTTGTTTGTCAGTTCTGTTTCTGCAGACTTATCTGCTTCCCTTGAAGTGGTCATTGCTGTCTGTGCTGTGTAATTGAATAAATACTTGTTCCTTTTTATTCTCAGATTGATGGATCAACGCTCAGGACGATCTGCATGCAGCACGGTCCGCTGCTGACATTCCACCTGAACCTGACTCAGGGCACTGCCCTGATACGATACAGCACCAAACAGGAGGCAGCCAAGGCTCAGACGGCACTGCACATGTGAGTGTTTGCTTAACTGGTCACGTCTCAGTAGTATCCTGATCATAACTTTCAATTACCTTCTCTCGATGTTCAGTAAGTCCTTATTTCATCTGACATCCATGTCTTCGTGAAATTTAGCTAAAATTTTACTCTTTCTCCAGCTGATCTGCTACCACCTGAGCTGTTGTGTAGCTCTTTCTGTAGCTATCTACCTTGGGCTACACACTGAACTCAAATCTACGTCAAGAGCAGAAATGCGCACACTGATTTTTGCTACTCAAGGGTTTTAAAAATGTAAAAGCTTTATTTAAAGCCTGTGCTACTTGTTCTAAGAAAATGCTTTACGTGGAGGACAAGCATAAGGACTGCATTTATTGCTTGTACCCTGACCACAAGGCCACTGATTGTAAGATCTTCAGGACCTTCTCTTCCAAGAGCCTGAGAGACTCCGAGGGACGTTTACTGACCTGATGGCAGAAGCTCAAGTCACGTAAGGAAGAAATATCCAGTGACAGTGAGGATGCCTCCTCAGCAACATCTTCAAGGAGGTCTAAAAAGAGGGGTAGGTCTTCCCCTTCAACTTTGGCTGATCCTCCTACTAAGGCCTTACAAAAGACCTCTGATAGGTCTGGCAGGCCCAGTCCCAAAAAATCTCCTCACCGAGATGTAAAGGAGAGGGAGGGACTAGTTTCTGAGGTACTTTCTACTCAGAAGGCGAGCCATGGACCTTCTGTTTCACCTCCACCATCTGACAAGCCGAAGCTGTTCAAAAAACAACTTCTGTACCTCAGGATGGAAAATATGAGAAGAAAATCCGTCCGCCGCCGACGACAACATCCGGTACGTTGACGACGGCATCTAAAATTCACCTGACGTTGATTCCAGCTTCGTCAACACTACAGGTACCAGTTACAATGTCATCGATGATGACTACCTCGACGATGATGACTTCAACGACTATGTCAACGTCAATATCTACAATGGTGTTGACGACGATCATTCCATCGTCGTCGGAGATACTCTTCGTCGACGGTACGGAAAGTGCAAATTTTGATTAAAAAGACACCAAATTACACCGGAAATGACATCTCCTCGTAAAGTGACACCATTACCTCCGGCTTTGATTTTGGAGGAGTAATTTTCGGATGAGGATGAGGGTCCTTATGGGGATGCATACAGTCCATCCCAACGTCAAGTAAAATACCGGGACTCCGACTCTGAAGACTATTACACGGAACAACAGCAATACATACCTACCACAAACTAGACCTCAAGAACAATTGCAACAGGGTATGGTGGCCATGCCGTCTTCACTTGTTAGTGATTTACAAGTCATGTTAGATTATAAGAGGAGATTTCCATCACAATCCTCTGAACAACTTTCAATGCAGGTGCCTCCTCCGCCACCTCCAGCCTATTATTCTGACAAGACTTCGCCTCAACTACCTCAGCCTCCGGAGCCGGAACCGACAAAGTCACCAGAATGTTGTCACAGTCCATAATGATTCATCAGATAATGACCCGAGCGTAGAACGGGTCCGGAATCCACATAGGGAATGGGCCAAGTATGTTTTTCCAGATCCTGCTTCACCATTACCGGATCCTATAGATTCTCCTCCCGCAGACATCGGAGGTTTACATAATCTGATGGAAAGGGCTTCCAAACGGTTTGGTCTCCCCATTCCAACTGTACAGTCAGAATTCTTTCTTTATGATTTTAAGGAGGCTTACAAAAAATCTGTCCGTTATATCCAAATTGTATAGCATGTATGGAGTGAGGGGATAAAGGTGATGAAGTCTCCAGCTACCGTCATCCCTGTTCTTCCGCGACTGGAGAAGAAATACAAGGCTCTAGAAGATGGTCCCGCTTGCATGGTTGGTCAACCGAAGCCGGATTCTGTTATCTCTCAGGCGGCTCAAAGGAAATCAAGAAATCAATCGGCTCCCCTTACCACACCACCGGATAAGGAGAGTAGGCGTCTAGATAATGTGGGAAAGAGGTGTTCGACGCATATGAGCTGCAGATTCTACACTTTGCATTAGATCGACACCTGGTGTTGGGCTCGGATGATAGCATGTTGTTGTCGTCTTGGAAGAAGTCTTTTGTAGTCACGAGATAGGGGACTCCTCCCTTGGACGATAGTGCGCATGGGCATCGGCTCCATCCTTAGATTGTTTTTTTCCGCCACTGGGTTCGGGTGAAACTTTTCCGCTCCGGTTCGAAATCTACTTTTCAAGTACTTTGATGCGAAAAAACGTATTCAAACTTCACCAAACTACTTTTGATATCGATAAACGTCAACTCGACTCAATCAGCTCGATTCCGGTCGTCGGCGCGGGCCGTTGGGCCTATCCACGCCGTGAGGCCTACACCTCATGGAAAGGCCGCCATTCAAAAGATGCCCCGGGAGTGGAGCAAAGTTTCCACACAGTGACCATCACGAGGTCTGTAACCTGTGCTTATCGCCAGAACACGACGAATCCAGCTGTACAGCCTGTGCATCCTTTCAATCCAAGAAGATTATTCGAGATCGGAGGGCCCGTCGACACGACATGCAAAGATCGGCTCCGGAACCGGTAGATATCTTCGACGAAGAAGTTCTGCTCGTCCCCGAAGAAGATTCAGACGATGTCCAAATCGTATCTTGGGCAGACTATGCCGATGACTCCATACCATCGGGTCAGGGCGTGAGTACTACTGCCCCTGCCCCATACCCAGCACCCAAATCGAAGGCAAAGGTCAACACTCCGCCTCCGGGGCCCAGTCGCGACCGAAAAAACACTTCGAAAGCCCCGCCATCGAGCCCGGCTCCGAAGAAAATACTCAAGCCTTCTGGTAGCTCCTTACCGAGCAAGCCGCATGTGCCGATCCCACCAGCTCCCTCGGCACCGAAACCGAAGGAAGTCCCGGCGCCAAAACTGTCGACTTCTAAAGACAAAACTATGAAGCCAGCGTCTGACGCCTCGAGGCCGACAACACCAGCTTTACTCCGAAGCCAATATCTTCTGTACCGAAACCTACAAGACCTAATTCCGATGCGCTCAAGCCCTCGAAACAGCCTACGACTCCGAAAACAATACCTTTGTTGCCGAAATCTACGCCAAAGGACACAGTAACCACTCCTAAGGCTAAAGACAAGCAGCAACCACGCCCGGAACCGAGAAAATCGGCGCAGGCAAAGGTTCCGCAAGGAGAAGACCTTTTCCAACCTGACCCTCTACAAAAGAAGATCTACATTGACCCAAAGACAGGTCATGTATCCACTACACCATACAGGAAGAGGAAGTCAGACACAGTGTCAAGAAGGACTCTGCCACATCTCCTATGCACCCTTCTTCTCCTATAATTCCTTCTCCTTCATCTCCTGTTCCTCTTAACATTTCACCTCAAAATTCTCCTGAAAACTCTCCTCCTCATTCTTCACCACATATACCTCCAAATGATAATGAGTATAGCATAGGGGGAGGGGGAGGTCCAGATGAGCCTTTTCCCTACCCTATTGATGATCCAGATTGGGAGTACCCAAACCCACAAAATGTGCCAGATATTCCTGACCCACATTCATTTCCATCAAAACCTTCTCCCCAGAAGACAATATTAGTTTTGGGCACTTACTGAATAGGGCTGCCATCTATCATGGGGTCAACGTGCATTCAGATGAGGCAGAGGAAGATTTCTTATCAGATACGTTTGAACAATCACAAAGGTCTGTTCAAATTCTGCCTATGATTAAAGGGGTCATCAAACATGCTCCAGAAGTATTTAAAGATCCTGATGTGCTAGGATTCTAAACCCTAGAATTGAGAAAAAGTACAGGCTTGCTCCTGGGGATCCTGCCTACATTAAAGGACAGCTACCCTTCGATTCCCTAGTCGTATCAAAAGCTAGAAAAAGAGCGAACTCACAGTCATCAGGTGAAGCACCACTCCCTGATAAAGAATCTAAGGTGATAGATGCTTCAGGCAAAAGGATAGCTGCACAAGCTAGCAACACATGGCGTATAGCTAACACACAAGCCCTCCTTGCAAGATATGACAGGGCTCACTATGATCAGAGACACTACTGAAACATCTACCTGACTAATGTAAGGCGCAGGCAAATGACCTTATACAAGAAGGCAAGTTAATTTCAAATGCCTCAAGTGCGTACTTGAAGTAGCAGACACTGCTTCTAGAGCTGTAAACACTAGTGTCCTACTTAGACGTCATGTGTGGCTACGCATTTCAGGATTTAAGCAGGAAGTGCAAACTACCATCTTAAATCAGCCATTCAACCAATATCAATTGTTTGGACCAGAGGTAGACACAGCACTTGAGAAAATGAAGAAAGACACCGATACAGCCAAATCTGTGGGAGCTTTGCAATCCACACAAGCTAGAGGCTCCTTTCGTCGCTCCTTCTATAGAGGAGGCTCCAAACAGACTGGAGCAGACAATACAGCTTTCTTCAAAACAAATAAACAGACATCCTCCAGTAAAGGATATTTTAGAGGAGGCTATAGAGGCAACAACAAAAAAGGAAGAGGTCGAGGTAACCACAATAATCAAACCTCTTCCACCTCAAAACAGTGACTGCCCTCTGGTCCCCCAACAGCACTCCACTCCTGTGGGGGGCAGACTAACACAGTTCCTACCTGTCTGGAATTCCATAACAACAGACAGATGGGTAAGACAAATTATCCAGTATGGCTACTGCCTAGAACTTACAGCTACCCCTCCACACATACCACCCAGGCAGCGTCCAATATCTGCAGAACATCTTACACTACTCAAACAAGAAGTCCTATCACTTCTTCAAAAGGACGCAATAGAAATAGTTCCTTTACAACATCAAGGAACAGGGATTTACTCGCTGTATTTTCTAATACCCAAAAAGGACGGGACACTAAGACCAATTCTCGACCTCAAGCCCCTCAATCACTATATACACTGAGTTCATTTTCATATGATCACTTTAAAACAAGTGCTCCCATTGCTGCAACAAGGCGACTTTCTTACAACACTAGATCTAAAGGACGCCTACTTCCACATTACTATACATCCTTCTCACAGGAAGTATCTGAGGTTTGTACTAGAAGGACAGCATTATCAATTCAAAGTCCTTCCATTTGGGGTAACAACTGCATCTAGCAGTAGAAGCAGCACATATCAGAAGACAACAGATACATGTCTACCCATATCTAGACAATTGGCTCATAAAAGCCAAGTCATTCAATCAGTGTGTCCAACACACATCTCAGACAATTCAAACATTGCACGACTTAGGGATCACACTCAACTACACCAAGTCGCACCTACAGCCCTCTCATGTACATCAATATTTCGGGGCTACAATAAACACGTCTACAGCTCTAGCATATCCCAGTCCAGCAAGGATACAGAGCATTCAAGCCATCCAGAGTGTTCATGAGACTAATAGGCATGATGCCATCTTGCATCTTTATTGTACCATATGCAAGACTGCAAATGCGTCCGTTACAGGTATGTCTATGTCTATGTCAGGTATGTCTAGCACAACAGTGGAATCGGGCTCAAGGACAACTAACAGACCTGGTGTTGGTGGACAGCCGCACAAATCGCTCTCTGCAGTGATGAAACACCAAATACTTGACAAAAGGGCGGCCATTCCTCGAACCTGTTCCACAAATAGTACTTACAGCAGACGCATCTCTCACAGGATGGGGAGCCCATCTCCTTCATCATACAACTCAGGGCAATGGACCATTCAACAAAGATCGTTCCATATCAATCACCTAGACCTGCTAGCAATATTCTTAGCGCTCAAAACTTTCCAAGTACAAAACAAAACTGTCTTAATCCGGACGGACAACATGACAGCCATGTACTATATACAAAAACAAGGGGGACACACTCTCTACAGCTGCCGCAGCTTGCACAGAACATTTGGAGATGGGCCATTCCATTCCACAAAAACATATATCTGTTAGCAGAACACCATCCAGGAGTTCACTATCAGATAGCAGATAGCAGATCGGTTAAGTTGACAGACACAACAATCAACGAATGGGAACTACATCCGCAAGTTCTTCTACCATTCTTTCACAAGTGGGGTCATCCAGGCATAGATCTGTTCGCCACACACGAAAACGCAAAATGCCCAACCTTCGCCACCAGGTTTCCACATCTGTTGTCCAAGGGCAATGCGGTATGGATGAACTGGTCAGGCAGATTTGCAAACGCTTTTCCGCCACTACCACTAATAATGCGCAAGCTACGACAAAAGTCGCTCAAACTGATTTTAGTAGCTCCCACATGGGCACACCGACCGTGGTATACGACACTGCTAGAACTATTTATTCATTTCCCTAGTTCCACACCAAAAACTACGTTTGACACCATCCCTGCTAACCAAGAACCATGGAGACATCAGACATCCAGACCCAAGCAAAATAAAACTGGCGTTCTGGCTCCTGAGGTCTTAGAGTTTGGTTATCTTAACCTACCACCAGACTGTATGAATATCATTAAAGAAGCCAGGAGACCTACTACTAGAGCTTGCTATGCTGGTAAATGGAAAAGATTTGCCATTTACTGCAACAATAACCAAATTGATCCCCTAGATGCTTCCATCCAAAATATAATTTGCTACCTTCTACATTTACAAAGATGTAACTTGGTATATTCATCTATACGCCTACATCTGGCAGCAATTGCAGCATATTTACAAAATAGACAACATCTGTCTTTATTTAAAGTGCCTGCTATTAAAGCATTTATGGAAGGATTAAAAAGAATCATTCCTCCCAGGTTACCACCCTCTCCAGTGTGGAACCTAAACATTGTTCTTACAAGGCTCATGGGACCACCTTTTGAACCTCTACACAAATGTGAACTGCAATTCCTCACATGGAAAACAGCTTTTCTATTAGCTATTACCTCTCTTAGGGGAGTTAGTGATATTCAAGCTTTCATTATACAAGAACCTTTTTTACAATTACACCGTAATAAAGTAGTTCTCAGAACAAATCCTAAATTCCTTCCAAAAGTCATTACTCCGTTTCATTTAAACCAATCTGTAGTTACCGGTGTTTTTCCAAAACCCAGAGTCTGTAGCAGAAAGAGCTCTGCACACCCTAGACGTTAAAAGAAATCTTCTCTATTATATAGATAGGACCAAATCCTTTCGCAAAACAAAGTAACTGTAGCTTTCTCTCCACCACATAAGGGCAACCCCATCTCTAAAGCTGGAATTGCAAGGTGGATTGTAAAATGTATACAAATATGCTATCAAAAAGCAAAATGTACATTAACAGTTCCTCCTAAGCGCACTCCACACGCAAATTAGGAGCCTCCATGGCTTTCTTAGGGACCATTCCCCTAGAAGACAACTGCAAGGCAGCAACATGGTCTACAACACACACTTCACTAAACACTACTGTGTTGATGTGCAAGCCAAACAGCAAGCTGCAATAGGCCAAGCTGTCCTAAAAACTCTTTCAAACTACTGCAATGGATACAATCGATGCAAAGTGTAGAATCTGCAGCTCATATGCCTCGAACGGAAAATGCTACTTACCAGTATGGATCTGTTCTTGGCCTGTAGAGCTGCAGAGTTCTACACGCCCTCCCGCCTCCCTGGGACCTGTATCTGTTCCAGTTTCATCTAAGATATACACATGGACATCCCTTCTTTATTTCTACTAACTCCATCATTTCCCATCATGGCGAAAAACAATCTAAGGATGGAGCCGATGCCCATGCGCAGTATCGTCCAAGGGAGGAGTCACCTATCTCCTGACTACAAAAGACTTCTTCCAAGACGACAACAACATGCAATCATCCGAGCCCAACACCAGGTGGCGATCTAATGCAAAGTGTAGAACTCTGCAGCTCTACATGCCAAGAACAGAGGTATACTGGTAAGTAGCATTTTCCTTCCCTCTATGTCCAGCCACCTAGTTAGGGCTGCCAATGCACTAGCAATTTTGGGGAGATATGATCGCCAAATGTGGTGCGACTTATCTCCGTTTATGGACCAGCTGCTAGATGATTCCAATTCTGACGCAAAGAAGATCCTGGAGGAAGGAGAGCGGTCTTCAGAGATCATCGATTGCGCAATGGACATTGCCACCAATGCTTTCCGCGCCTTGGCGGGTTCTGCTGTTCTATGACGACAAGGTTGGCTTCGTGCCACCTGGTTTCGCCCAGGGGTTAAAATTAAAATCTTGGATCTGCCATTTGATGGGGAGATGCTTTTTGGAAAGCATGTGGACGACACGCTGCAGGTTATTAAGAAAGTCACCGAGACGGCAAGGTCCCTTGGGACTTTGCAATACCGTAAAGTACCTTTCCGTGGAGCAAGTGGAAAATGTTTCTCTACGCACAGAGGAGGATACCAGCAGCAGCGCTACTCCTATTCGCAGCCTTCACAGTCGTACAAATCCCAGTACTCTCAACGCCAGGGCCAATCGGCGTCTTTCTCTCGCCAGCCTTCAAGAGGACGACAGGGGCGTAAGGGGAGAGATTCTTCTAAACGCCACTAGCGGCTTCCCGGCTCTGTCTCCTGTCCCTTAACCTCCTGTAACATCAGTGGGGGGCAGGATATCACAATGCCTCCGCAGCTGGGAGATCATAACATCGGATCGGTGGGTCCTCAATATCATCCGGTTTGGCCACACGCTAGAGTTTCAACACCTTCAACCGTTCAGAGCCCCTCTCGCCACCGAATCAAAACATCTACACCTTCTACGTCTTGAAGCTAATCAACTGCTCATCAAAGGAGCGATAGAACCGGTACCTCTATCCCAACGAGGCAAAGGGTTCTATTCCCGGTTTTTCCTGGTTCGCAAGATGAAAGAAAAATGGCGCCAAATCTTAGACCGAGGGAGTTCAACACCCGTCTCATAAAACTCTTGTTTCGGATGGTATCTCTTCAGGACATCTTGCGTCTTCTGAATCCAGGCGATTACATGGCAACTCTGGATCTCGAGGATGCATACTTCCATGTTCCTATCCAACCAGCCCACAGGATATTTCTACGCTTCACAGTAGCCAAGAGCCACTTTCTATTCAAGGTCCTACCTTTCGGACTCCGATCCGCACTGCGGGTATTCAATAAGGTATTTGCCCCAGTTGCAGCATTTCTCAGAAAACAGTCACTGCAGGTTTTTCCTTACCTAGATGATTGGTTGACAAAAGCTCCATCTTCTCAGGCAACTACAGGTGCAGTCGAAAGTTGTATTCAGATTTTCAATCATCTGGGTCTTCAACTCAACAGAGTCAAGTCAGTCCTCTGTCCTTCCAGGTCGGCCAAGTTTCTGGGGGTCATTCGGGATACAACTACTTGCAAAGCTTTTACATCAGAAGAAAGGCAGAAAAGGCTGATTTCTTCCGCCCGTCAATTACAGAAAAGACGGTCTCTGTCTGTCTGCCTATACAAATCTCTCCTAGGATCGATGTCATCTTGCATTTCCTTAATTCTGCATTGCAGACTTAGTATGCCCCCATTACAGGAACAACTGGACATGCAGTGGCGCCAAGCGGAATACTTGTTCGACGACAAGATAATAGTTACTCCTCTTATGAAAGAAGCGGTCAGCTGGTGGATGTTCAAGGACAATTCACAGTTTCTCCAGCTCCTTTGAGACTGACCACGGACGCCTCTCTAGAAGGGTGTGGGGCGGTCTTGCAGGACCTTCAAGTAAGCGACCACTGGAAACCCGAACAACGCTCTCTCCACATCAATCTTCTGGAGCTCAAGGCGATTTGTCTGGCTTTACAGGCTTTCCTTCCGAGAATTCGGAACTCCACCGTCCTGGTCCGTACAGCCAACATGACGGCCATGCACTATGTGAACAAACAAGGTGGAACGAGGTGTCAACTACTTTCCAAGAGGGCCAAGAGATTTGGGAATGGGTGATTCTTCACCAAATTACTCTTTCGGTGGAACATCTTCTGGATACTCTCAACACGACAGCAGATACATTGAGTCGTCTGAAGTCAGTCTGTCGCAAGTGGGAACTGGACCAGGGCACTCAACAGAATTTTCAATCGTTGGGGCTCTCCGTCCATAGACCTGTTTGCCACCTCAGCAAACGAGAAATGCCGCTTTTGCGCAAGCAGGGAACACCATAGAGGGTCGTTGGGGAATGCTCTTTCGATTGCCTGGTCAGGCGCATTTGTTAACGCCTTTTCCCCAATTCCCCTGATTCCAAGATTACTCGGAAAACTCAAAACGTAACCCTGCACAATGATTCTAATAGCACCGGCGTGGCCCCGCCAGTTTTGGTTCTCCTGCTCTCCCAAGATCAGCCGATTCACCTGCTGCCCATTCCTTCTCTATTGACGATGTCCCAGGGCCAAGTGGTACATCCGGATCCAAGCTCACTTCAGTTGACAGCGTGGCTCCTGAACACCGAGAGTTTCAGAATTTAGATAACCCTCTGGAATGTAAAGAGGTGTTAGCTCAGGCCCGTGCACCAAGTACGAATAAAACTTAGCGTTCAAAATGGAAACGTTTCTGTTTGTGGTGCCACCAAGAAAACATTTATCCTTTCTCTTCTGCTCCTCATCAGATCTTGCTGTCGTTCTGTCCCTGGCCAAGTCAGGTCTCGCCCATTCTTCTATCAAGGTACACCTGGCGGCTATATCTAGATTCGGATTAACAGCTTCTGGCCCTTCCCTCTGGTCTGCAAGAATTGTCATACAATTTGCTGGGGTATCTATTCCAAGGTGAGGAATTCATAACTAATAGTCTCTTTTAGATGAACAACTTACTTACCTTCGGTAACGATATATCTGTAAGAGACCTATATTAGTTATGGATTCCACACCGCCACACCCATTCTCCCCGTTCTGCAAACTGACTTCTAGGGTAAGGGACTCTATTTCAGGGCCCTAGTTTTGTGCACCAGTGGTCAGGCTCTTGCATGGCTCTGCGCTTCTGGCGTGGAATGTTGTGTAAAGAACTGACAGCGCGCAGGGGCGGCGTCTAAGTAGATACCACAACATCTTTCCGGCGACCACGACGTCAACGACTAACACAAAGTTGACCAACACCACCTACCGACGCCCAGGGTTACTGCTGAAGAAAAATTCTCTTAATCCAGTCTGATGCCTCGGGGTAATTGTAAAGTGAGGAATGCATAACTAATATATGTCTCTTTCAGATATATTGTTACCGAAGGTAAGTAACTTGTTCATCTGCTTCTCAATGGGGGAACATCTTTTTGGCCCAGAGGTAGATACTTTATTAGAAAATATTAAAAGGGGCAGTGAAACGGAGAAAGCATTAGGTTCCATTCACATCGCCCGTCCTTTTGCAGCTCGTCCTACCGAAGATGTTCAAAGACCACTTTCTCCGAAACCTCTACATCATAGCAACGGCCACATGCCCAAAAGACCTCTCCCAGGGGCTATTTTCGCAGCTCCTATAGAGGGAACTATTCAAAAGGCAGAGATAAAGGCAGGTCCTCAAAGCATCTGCCACCACAAGTAAGCCCTACTAGTCGGGGGTCATGGGCAACAGGTCTTTCCCGCTTGGCAGAATGTCACCTCCGATCAGTGTGTGTTGGATATTATCCAACATGGTTATTGTCTAAAGCTCTCTTCCACACCTCCCAACATTCCACCTTGCAAACACACTCTCCCCACAACACCAGAGGTTACTCAGGAAAGAGGTCCAATAGCTTCTCCAGAAAGGAGCCATAGAGCCCGTCCCTCACCATCAACCGGGTATGGGAGTTTACTCGCTATTCTTCCTTATCCTCAAAAAGGAGGGGTTCTGAGACCAATTTTTGATCTCAGGCCCCTAAACAAATACATTCTCTCAGAGCTCTTTCACATGATCACTCTTCAGGGTGTCATTCTGCTACTGCAACAAGGTGACTTCATGGCAGCACTCTACCTCAAGGTCCCTCGTTTCCACATTCCAATCCATGCGTCATCGCCAGTACCTTCAGATTTGTAGTAAGCGGACAGTATTGCTGCTTCAATGTGCTCCTTTTAGAAATCACTACCACACGCCGGGTCTTAACCAAGTGCCTCGCTGTGGTGGCCGCTCACCTATGCAGACAGGGCATCCACCTATTTCCCTATCTGGACGACTGACTCGTCAAGAGTGTCACTCGCCGAAAATGTCACCAACCCACTCAGGTCACCATCAACCTACTTCATGAACTAGGTTTTACCATTAACACTTTAAAATCAAATCTCCAACCCCTTCAGATCCAACCTTATCTAGCGGCAATCCTCAATTCAGATATGGACATAGCCTACCCAAATGCGGCCAGGATACACTCCTTTCAAGCACTCATTCCTCTATTTCAACCAAATCAACAAGTTACTGTCAGGGCAGTTATGCACCTCCTCAGTAAGATGGCCTCATGTATTGCTATAGTGCCTTATGCCAGGTTACACGTGTCCTTTGCAGGAGTGCTTGGGGCACCAATGGTCTCAAACGGAGGGTCAGTGGGATGATCTAGTGTTGGTCGGCTGTCAAACTTGCCACACTCTGCAATGGTGAAACACCAACAACTTATTAAAAGAAAGGTCATTTCTAGACCCAGTTCTGCAGAGGACCATAGCAACGGACTCCTCCCTTACAGGATGGGGAGTACATTCACATAACGTCCTTGTCCAAGTCTAGTGTAATTCCAGTCAACAACTTCACAGCAATCACCTAGAGCTACTAGCTGTTCATCTTGCCCAGAAAGCTGCCTTCCTCACCTAATTGGCAAGGTAGTCCTCCTAACAGAACGTGTATTTGTAAAGTGCACGTTCACCACAAAGGATATCTTGGCGCTGAATAACAGATGTTTTTTGTACCCAACTCGATGGTACTAATTTTATCAGCCTTCGAAGGATGAAAGGCTTGGTGGAAATTTGAGACTGTAAACATGAGGTCAAGCACAGGCCTTTACTGTAGACTCATTAGTCCACTAGGCCACCAGATCAACATGACAGCCGTGTATTACCTTCAGAAACAAGGGGGTACCAGATCTCCTCAGCGCTCTCGCCTAGCCCAGAAAATTTGGAAATGGGCCCTACATCATAAGATCCACCTCTTAGCGGAATACTTGCTGGAAGTGGATAATAACTTTGCCGACCTCCTCAGCAGGATGTGGCAATACCCCAAAATACTCCACCACTACTTTCAGCCATTGGGGACTACCAGAGATAGACCTCTTTGCCACAGCAGAAAATGCCAAATGCTAAAATAAAGCCTCCAGGCCTTCACTCCCACAGTCCAAGGGCAATGCATTATGGATGAGTTGGTCAAGGATATTTGCTTACTCTTTTCCTCCTCTCCCTCTACTTTAGTTTGTGGTTTGGAAACTTTGACTAACTTCTCTCACCCTCATCTTAGTGGCTCCCACATGGGTAATACGGCCATGGTTCAACACATTCTCAAACTCTCTATGGTTCCACACAAGACAGTCCCCAACAGGCGGGACCTTCTTACACAGAACCATGTGGAAATCATGACCCCCAGGTCTTTTAACCTGGCAATCTGGGTCCTGGAAGTGGGATACCTTAATTCCCCACCACAATATATGGATATTTTCAGAGAGGCTTGCAGGCATGCTTCTCGTGCCTGTTACTCTGCTAAGTCGTCATAGCAGCCAAAGTACAAGACATTGTCCGCTACCGTTTTCACTTGCAAACTTCTGGTTTACCTTTCACAAGACTACACCTAGACGCTGTAGCCGCTTACCATCAGAACAGGCAACACATTTCCCTTTTCCGAATTCCTTTCATTAAAGCCTTTATCCAAGGTCTCAAGAGACATTCCTCCTTGGGTCCCACCCCAACATGGAATCTTAGCATTGTATTGACAAGATTAATGGTCCTCCATTCGAACATAGTTTAGTGTCCCTCATCAGCCTTAATAACAGCCATTTCTCTTCCAGGGGATCCTCCTCAATAGTCATAAGCATTAGAATATTCCCGCCTATGCGCGGGATCCCGGAAACAATATATTATATGTGGCCCACATATATATATATATATATATATATATATATATATATATATATATATATATAAATAAGCAATTGCAGCCAAATAAACAGTAGAGCTGAATTATGCTGTAAAGAATTTCCACCATACATGAACATTTGCATTAGAAACATGAGAAACAACACCAAAGATTGTTTAGAAACTGTTTTAATGCTTAGAAAGCAGTAGAAATTCTTATAACTCACTGAAAGCATAGACATCTCCCAGGCTGCATTGCAAACACACAGTCTAAAAAGACTGAAAAGCTAACCTGTAGCTGCATGCAACAAAAAACTGACACCGTGCCTTTAAGTGCCTTCAAGGGGATTTGTTCGAAGAACAATTAGTGATTCTGGCTAACTTCAAAGGATATATTAGTGATCCTTCCAGGCAATCAATGCAACAATAAAATCAATATTCAATTCAATACAAAACCTATATTTAGTCAAAACATATAAACGACATATAAACAACAAACACAAAAGTGTATTGGAAAAATAGAGTTTATCAAAAGAAGTTTTTAAGGGGTAAGTGATTTCATATATACAGATGTAAATAATACAGAAAAAATTAGGACTGAAGGTACACAAATAAATCAATTGATAAGTGACTCAACAGAACCTAAAAACACCTATCCCAGATCAAAATGAATAAAACAGAATAGGGATGAGATGGAGGTCGACGTTTCGGTCTCCTAAATAGCACTTTCTGAGACCATCTTCAGGACTGATAGTTAAGAAAAAGTCTTTACTCGGTCACGGTTTCATGCGTAGCGGAGCTACTGGAACTGCTCCTAGATTTGTATAACACCAACACCTTAATGACTTAAGGTAGAACGGCTGTAAATTTCAATTAACACCAACCGGTAGTCTAGTGCTCAGTACTAACTTCATGTACTCCAAAAAACGAGTGATGTACTCTTCATCGGCCGTAGGAATTAAATGAGCAAAAAATCGAATTAGACCGCAGAGTCGACCAGACTCATATGGATCTTCAAGTATTCAATATCAGTACTCCAGTATCTCCAAGTGATCCGAGATGAAAACGACTTGCATCCTGCTATCTGTTCTCTCTCTAAATTGACATCCATGTACTTTAGGTGCATTTACCAATTGGTCCTGGGCCACCTTATCAGTCTCTGTACAGTGTACCTTAGTTACCCAGGGCATAGGTGTACCCAGGGCCTACCAGGAGCTGAAGCATGTATTATGCCACCCCTGGCTGGTCATCTAAACAGACACAACTGGCTGGTAAGACAGCTGGGGCAAGGTGGTGTAATCACCCTTTGCTGTAGATATAGTTACCTATATCTAACCCTAAAATGGACAAGTATATTTCTATCAGTCACTCCTATGGCAGGCCTTATCAATCCTGAAGGCAGAGTGTTTGGAATTATGTGAGATTGTGCTCTGGCATGAGCTGAGCCTGTCTGCAGCTTGCGGAACCAAGTCCTTATAGCTGTTCCATGATAGCGCTATACCATATACTCTTAAGTGCATTATAATCCTCGCGGTTAAATGCTAACTTTGGTATAGCATTATCAAAACATGTCGAGTAAGGTGTCATACGAATTGGAATACTACCCCCTCGCCAATTCTGGCCGACGGGGGTAGCATTCCACCCTTCTAGAGGGACACGACATGTATGTAACTGTGAACCCCGGTTAAAGTTAACTCGAGCCTTGGCATCACAAAATGGATGCTGCCACCACAGACACAAGTCTGACCTCCTGCTGCTGAGAGTCCTTCCAGCGAGGGAGGCTTGGACAAAGGGTTTCCTGCCTTGGGAGGTGCTAGCACCACCCCAGACAGGATTTTGTGTATTGGGTAGGATAGGCCTGAAAGGAATGAGACATGCCTGGGGCACACAAGGTGTCCTGTGCATACACCGGTTCAAACCAGTTGCTGGGGCATCCCTGCCCCAGCTCTGGCGCGAAACCGGACAAAGGATAGGGGGTGTAACCACCCCCCTTCCAGGTCCCACCCAGGGGAGGGACCTGGTCACCAGTACAGCCCCCTTTAGCAGTATAAAGGTAGGAGCTGGTCCCATTCCAAATTAGATTAATCCTGAACTACTCTACAAGAAGAAACTCTGGACTTAGACGTTCTGCTCCACAGAAGACTGAAGAAATCTCCCTTGTGGGCAAGGAGTGTCCACTCTGCAACTGCAGGCACCATCAAGCGTCCAGCGGCTTCACTTTGTCGTCTTCCCTCGAGGATCCAGACTTCAGAGCCCGACGAGACCCGGATTCTCAGACCTCTCCGACCTCAACTCACATCTGCAGCAAAGCTGAGACCCGTGGGTGCGACGAGACACGTGGGACCGGCCATCTTGAAAGAAACTGCACTTCGCTTCCAGCACGACTCCCGAGGTAAACTTGACCAAGTGCTTTGGGGATTGAGAAGCCCCAGCCCCGAGCAGCCCCTGCACCGAAGATCAGCCCTCCAGCATCCATGAGATCTGCGTGGGGCCCTTCTGCCTGTTTGCTGCTCGACGCGTTGTCTAGTCACTTGCCGGCTGGCTAGTGGCCTCCTAGACGACGACCTTTGAAAACTACACTGCTGGTCTGGTTGCTCCAGACTGGCCCTTGCTCCCTTCCAAAAGAGGAGCACCCTGGACCCTCCTGGTCCACTCCAGACGCCGTTTCCACTCACCGCGTGGGTTGCCTTTGCCAAGGCCTGTGGATTCCAAATCCGGATCCGACACTGGCGACAGCGAGAGCCTGCGTGGGACAGCTCGTGCCTCCATCCTGGTCGTCGAAGACACCACCTGGTCCACGTGGCTGCAGAGACAAGCGTTCACTCTTCACCTGATCGCGACGACAGCATCTGGTTCCCTCCTGGTTCCACACCGGTCACTGGCTAGTGACTTTGAACACTGTCCCCTCTGCTTTCAGGTCCTCTTCTTCCTCGATCCACCCGTGGATCACACCGGACATCTTCCTCCTGGTCGCCTGCAGCATCTTTTCTTCCAGACTCCATAGACTTCAACGCAGAAACCCGACACGACTTCGCACCTATGCACCCGCAGCCCGCGGGTGAGGTAACGAGAGCATTTCGGTGCTCAAGTTTAGCTTGACTCTCCTAGTGTCCAGATTCACAGTCGTTTTAGTCCTACCTAGTCAGGGTTGTCCGTACTTACCTTTTTCTTGAACTGTACTGTCCCTAGACGTTGTTACGCATCTCACGTGTGAGTTCACACACGTTCCGTGGGCCTCCTATTACTTACCTAAAGTTAGGGTAGCGTGGTCCCAACGATCCTACAGCCTCTGGACAGCTCCATTCCTTCTATCGATTTCCTTATACCATTTACTTAGTATATGGTTTGCCGTGCCCCTAGGGCACCATTGTAATTTTGTGCAACTTATCGTATTTTTCCTAAGAGATTGTCATGTGCTTAGCCCTCTGATCTCATAAAGAGTTCAGAGGTGTTTGTTATTAATAAATATACTGTTATAACAACCTGTGTGGTGTCCTTTCATCTGGTATTCAAGGGGTTATATTGTGGTAAAACAGCTGGCTTCACATGCCAAAACAGTTTAGCCTAAGACTGCTTTGTCCATGCTACCATTAGGATATCTATAAGGTTGACTTACAACCAATCACCATAAGGGTTGTTTGGACTGATACAAGGTGATCACTAGAACTAGTGAGCATCATATATCAGGCCAACTTCTCACACAGAAGTCCTGTCCCCAGATCTCCTGTGTGTCAGCCAGATCCTTCGGCTGCGGAGGTCAGACTGTCACCCAGATGGTACAAGTCATTGGATCATTGGAGTCAGGGGCTACCAAGCTTATGCGCGAGTATGTCAGTCCGCAGCACAGATCTCCTCTCCAGAGGCTGGTGGATGAAGTGGACAGGCGTAGTCCTCCCAGGCGCCAAGCTGACAAATCGCCTGTGAGAAAACCAACCAGATCCCACTCTCCAAGAAGGGAAGATCCGGTTCGATCTCGATCTCCCAGAAGAGAAGATCCTGTCAGGTCGCGTTCACCCAGAGGAGACGATCAGGTCAGATCGCGCTCTCCTAGAAGGGAAGAGCATCCAAGATGATCACGTGAGAGGAGGCACGGTGCTCACCGTAGACGTCGAAGACCTCCGTCTACTTCATCTACCTCTTCTACCAGGTCTTCCAAGAGGGATTACTCTCCCACGCTGATGGATAGTCCTATTTCTCGATCCTCTCCAGTGGATGACATCGGCACTTATCTAGATGTCCTGCAAAGAGGAGCTCAGAAGCTGAGCATTGAAATGTCTGTCCCCCAGGTTGCTACGACAGTAATTTTTGAAACTCTGCACAAAAAATCTGTCTCTCGTCCACTGCTGCCTTTGGTCCCGGGGATTATGGATCCTGTCAAGGACGTTTTCCTAACTCCAGCAACCATCAGAGCGGTGCCAGCCCGCATACAGAAGAAGTACAAACCAGCTTCCTCTGACCCATTTTTTATTTGATCTGACCCTCCAGCAGATTCTGTGATAGTGGCAGCGGCAAGAAAGACACATGCAGTTGCTGCTTCCTCTTCAGTACCACCAGATAAGGACAGGACTCGTGGGGTCGCAAAGTTTGCAATTCAGCTGCCTCCACGCTGAAGGTCTCCAGTGCGGCCGCGCTGTTGGGTAGATACGAAAGAGCCTTATGGGACTCCATGGAAAAGTTCAAGTCCAAGCTGCCTAAGGAGGACCAGAAGGACTTTGAAGAAACAATGACGGAAGGATGTCTGATGGCGAACCAGTTGATAAGCACAGCAGCGGACGGTGCAGTGCTTGCGGCACATTCTTACTCACATGGGGTTTGTGCCAGGAGGTCAGCTTGGTTGCGCATCACAGGGCTGAAGCCAGATGCTCAACAACCCATCCTTAATCTTCCTTTTTCGGGTTCCTCTCTCATCGGAGAACATGCTGACAAAGAGATGACTCGTATGAAGACAGAGCTGGATACAGTAAAAGCGGTGGGTTTGGAGAAGAAAAAAGAGTTTAAACGCCGCTTTAAGACCAACAAGGGAAGAGGGGCTCAACAGAGGGTTCAAACCCCTAAGTGGTCCCAAAATAAGAACCAGGGAAAATCCCAGTTTTGAGGCAAATCCAACAGGGGTAGAGGAGGTCACCAACAGTCCTCTACCACCACGTGAGGAGGAAAGGCTTGAGCAGTGGCTTCCTCTGGCGCCGTGCCCCACTCCAGTGGGAGGAAGTGCTTCACAACACCTGGCAGAGTGAGTCAGCATCACAAGGGATCAGTGGGTGCTGAATATACTGCACAATGGATACATGATACGTTTCCGTGTGCTCCCAAAGAACATTCCTCCAAAGAGCTCTTGCCCTCATCAGCTAAGCTTGCGCCGAAGAGAGTTGAAAGTTCTGCTACAAAAAAGAGCTATAGAGGAGGTTCCTCCCTCTCAAAGGGGAAAGCGAGTCTACTCCAGATACTTTCTTGTCCCCAAAAAAGATCAGGAGGACAAGTTCAGACCCATACTCGATCTGCGTCTCCTAAACAAAGTCATTGTCAGAGAAAAGTTCCGCATGTTAGCTCTTCACCAAATATGCCCACATCTTCAAGCCGGAGATTGGATGTGTTCGGTGGATCTGTAAGATGCATACTTTCATATTCCGATTGCACTGCGGCATCGCAAGTACTTGAGGTTTGTCGTAGGAAGCAAACACTACCAGTACAAGGTGCTACCCTTCGGACTCAAGTCCGCACCACGAGTCTTCACCAAATGCATGGCAGTGGTGGCGGCTTTTCTTCACAAAAAGGGACTCTTCATCTATCCATACCTGGACGACTGGCTCCTAAAGGGCCCGTCTCCGGTACAGGTAGCACACGATCTGCAACTTTGCCTACACCAGTTGCACAAGCTCGGTCTCCATGTAAATCTGGAGAAGTCAGTCCATCGGCCGACACAGTCCATTCACTACCTAGGCTCTGTTCTGGACACAAAATTGGGAAAAGCGTTTCCTTCGGAGAAGAGACTTTTTTCCATGAGGCAGAAGTGTGGGATTCTATTAGAGTCTCAGCTTCCAACAGTCCGGCAGGTAGCCTCCCTGCCGGGTTCCATGGCGTCCTGCATTTTTCTCATTCCGAACGCCAGGCTGAGAATGCGGCCTCTTCAACAGGCTCTCGAAGACCAGTGGGACGAGGCGACAGGGCATTGGGAAGATCTTATCACTCTTTCCCAAACAGCGAGGGATGCCATCAAATGGTGGACTCGGACGAGGAATGTGCTGGTGGGAGTTCCTTTTCACCATCCTCTACCAACCCAGTCTATAGTGACAGATGCCTCTCTGCAAGGCTGGGGAGCGCACATGGGTCCCCTTCAGATTCAGGGTCAGTGGTCTGCGCAGGAGCGGACGTACCACATCAACAATGCTGGAACTCAAAGCGGTGTTTCTGGCTCTCAAAGCTTTTCTTCCAGCGATCGAGTCCAACTCAAACCTAGTTCAGACGGACAATACAACCACCATGTTATATCTGAACAAGCAAGGAGGCACGCGGTCACGCCCCCTCTCCCGGGAGGCTCAGACCATCTGGCACTGGCTTCTCGCTCGAAACCTTTCATTGGTGGCGGTCCACCTTCCAGGAGAGTTAAACATCAAAGCAGACGCACTCAGCAGGCACTTCGAAGATCAGCCAGACTGGGTGCTAAACGACGAAGTGGTAGAAGAACTTTTTCGTTGTTGGGGTCGTCCAGCCATAGACTTGTTTGCGGACGAAGAAAACGCAAAATGCCACGCCTTCGCGTCCAGATTCCACCGGCCAGGAACGCAGGGGAGTGCTCTCCTGATGGATAGGTCGGGGACATTTGCCTACGCGTTTCCTCCCCTAGCTCTGATTCCGAAGGTAGTTTCCAAACTGCTCAGGTCAGACATGGAAATGATCTTGATAGCTCCGGATTGGCCACGACAGTGGTGGTACCTGGACCTCCTGCATCTGTCTGTGTGTCCACACAGACGGCTTCCTTACAGACCGGACCTGTTGAGCAAGATGAACAGGAGGATACTGCATCCCAACCTCTCATCACTGAACCTGACGGCATGGCACCTGAGGTCCTGCAATATGGGCATCTGAACCTGCCTCCCGAATGTATGCACATTTTAAAGGAGGCTAAGAGACCTTCCACGAGATCGTCTTATGCGTTCAAATGGAAAAGGTTTTAAATATGGTGTAGAGATCTTCACCTAGATCCTACTAAAGGGCAGGAGGAGGTAATCCTACCATACCTCCTTTCCTTGGCAACCTCTGGTTTGAAATATGCTTCCATTAGAGTGCATCTGTCAGCCATTGTAGCGTACAGGAAATCACCTAATCAGATTTATTTCTTTCAGGTTCCGGTGGTTAAGGACTTCCTCCAGGGGTTGAAAAAGGTGTACCCCCTGTGCGAAATCCTTCTCCTCCTTGGGAATTGAACCTGGTTCTATCCAGGTTAATGTCATCTCCTTTTGAGCCCATCCACAAGGCCTCTTTGCAACATCTCTCTTGGAAAGTAGCCTTTTTAGTGGTGATTACGTCAGTGCGCAGAGTGAGCGAGATACAAGCGCTCTGTGCGAAGGAACCATATATTGTTTTCCACCACAATAGAGTAGTCCTGAGAGCTCATCCATCCTTCTTGCCTAAGGTGGTTTCTGATTTTCATATAAATCAGTCTATTTCCCTCCCTTCGTTCTTTCCAAATCCTACGACCCCGGCTGAGCGGTCGCTGCACTCCTTGGATCTTAAGAGAGTGCTCAAGTTCTATTTGGAAAAGACCAAGGGTATCAGGAAGACGGATCAGCTGTTTGTGAATTATGGTTCAATGAGAACGGGCTTTCCAGCGGCCAAGAGATCCATCTCCAGATGGATTGTCTCCTGCATTAAATTGGCCTATCAGCTTGCAGGCATTCCTTTATTGGTATCACCCAAAGCACATTCTACCAGAGGGAAAGCGGCCACAGTAGCTTTCTTACATGACATTCCAATGTCAGAGATATGTAAAGCTGCGACTTGGAAATCAGTTCATACCTTTACTAGGCATTACTGTCTTGAATCTGATTCCAGGGCCGATACTCAAGTAGGGCAAGCCTCCTTGAGAAATCTGTTTGGGTAGCCTATAGCCTTCTCAGGCTTGTTGATGAGATTACTGTCTTGTCATTCATTTGCCCCAGGGATGAGGAGAGGCTCGCAATTCTATTCTAATGCTTATGACTATTAATGAGGATCCCCTGGAAGAGAAGGATTAGTTACTTACCTGTAATCCTAGTTTTCTTCCAGGGGTATCCTCATCAAAGTCATAAGCAACCCTCCCACCTCCCCGGGCAAAGGATATTTTTAATAAGGAGATATTGTTAACCTATTTGTTACTTGGTTTTTTCAGTCTCCGAAAAGAACAACTGACCTAACTGTCACCCCTGAGGCATGATGGGAAGCTGGGGGTCATGGGTGCCTTAAAGGCACGGTGTCAGTTTTTTGTTGCATGCAGCTACAGGTTAGCTTTTCAGTCTTTTTAGACTGTGTGTTTGCAATGCAGCCTGGGAGATGTCTATGCTTTCAGTGAGTTATAAGAATTTCTACTGCTTTCTAAGCATTAAAACAGTTTCTAAACAATCTTTGGTGTTGTTTCTCATGTTTCTAATGCAAATGTTCATGTATGGTGGAAATTCTTTACAGCATAATTCAGCTCTACTGTTTATTTGGCTGTAATTGCTTATTTATATATATATATATATATATATATATATATGTATGTGGGGCACATATAATATATTGTTTCCGGCATCCCGCGCATGGGCGGGAATATTCTAATGCTTATGACTTTGATGAGGATACCCCTGGAAGAGAACTAGGATTACAGGTAAGTAACTAATCCTTATAGCTATATTATTTTCTCACATATCCCGCTATGGGGCAGTCTCTTCCAAACCAACGAACAAGAACTAATGCAATAGAAATACATTATAATTTCTTGCTTTTAAATAAAGTACATTTCTCTCATGATCCATTTCTGCACCAAATCCCAATTTGGCATATTCACCACAAGTCTTTAAATAAAAAGCTTACTAAGTGTCATCCTGTCACCCAGAAGTCCATATGATTATGTTCTCTCTAATGCGTATCCCTATCAATGTGTCTGTCCCCTTGCTGTTCTTCAATCGCATTCTACTCTAGTCAGAGGACACATTCGAGACCCTTCTAGATCTTATAAGATGCTTAAATTCAAACCATGTATCGAAACCAAATCACTGTTATTTTCTCCTATTCTCACATTGTCAAATGGGGAAGTATTAACAGTTGCAAACCATGCATTTACTACAATGTTTTCAAATAAATGTGACCCATAAGGAACGATACATCTGTTTCCCTGGGACCCAAGATCACAAACATACATATCCAAATAAAATGCATTCCATCACACTGAGTACTCCCCGTGTTCAAGGTAGATGCATTACAGAGAAAGTAATATTTATTGTACTTCTGCCACATTCTCATTTAGCAAGGTTCATAGGGGAGCGATCTGTCTAGCTTTATAAATATTACTTAAAATCGTATACATGGCAATAACTTGTGGAGTTCAAAAGCAGCGGATACCTCACCCAGATATTGAGGATTTAAACACCAAGCCACAAAAGTAGATAAAGGTATCAAAGATGGTGCCACCCGAGGGCGAGTAACAGCAAGCCCTCTTTCTATAACTCTGTATGCAAGAAGTGTGAATATAAAAGGAGATCAGAGATGGCGCTCACTATGAACGTGGCGAACACGCCGTATGCCGGGAAGGGTTTGACTTTGAAACGGGTGAGTTGAGGTGTCTACTTCTTTTGAACTCTGCAAATTTACACTATGTATGCGATTTTAGGTAATACTTATAAAGCCAGACAGATCACTCTCCTACCGACCCTGCTGTTCCTGGATACTAAATCACAATGCAGAGGAATTATAAGAATTATTACTTTCTCTGTAATGAATCCATCTTGAACACTGCGAGTATACTATGTGCTGCACTTCATTTCATTTGGATTTATATGTATGCATGTTATCTTGAGTCCCAGGGAAGCGCATGTATTGTTTCTTATGGGTCAACATGATTTAAAAACATTGTGGTAAATGCATGGTTTGAAACTGTCAATACTACCCTATCTGACAATGTGAAAATAGAATGGGAGAAAATAACAGTGCTTCGGTTTCGATACATGATTTGTGGTTAGATATCTCATGGAATATCTAGATGGGTCCCTAAGCGGTCCTCTGAATAGAGTAGAATGTTATTTGAGAAGAGCAAGGGGACACATATAAATACGCATTAAAAGGAACTTAATCATATGGATTACCGGGTGACATGATGACGCAATGTATGCTTTTTATTTACAGACCTGTGGTGACTACCTTTATGGATATGGATCATTAGAGAAATGTACTTTATTTGAAAACAAGAAATTGTACAGTATTGCTGTTTGCATTCGTTCTTGTTCGTTGGTATGGAATTCCTATAGTGGGATATGTGAGAAATTAATCTAGCTGTAAGGGGTTTTATTAAGGATTATGAGGTACACTAAACTATGTTTATAATAACTTATGACATGATTACTGAACCTTCAAGATGCAATGTATTTTATTGGTCCACTTTCCACATTAGGGTGCAATTGTTGGATAATGTTTTGTGAATGATAACTGAGGTGCTCAGTGATGTGCAATATTGATCACTATATTAGAAATAGAATGATTATATTCGTTCTTTTCTCTTTTTTAAAGAATGTGTATATTGAGGATTTTAAATGAGTTTAATGTATGTATGGGGAGTTTATTGTAGCCCTGAAGAAGTTCCTAGAGCACGAAACACATTGGTTCTGCTACAAATGACAAATTATGTCTGCTAACTTAAACGTCAATAAAGGATGACTCAAACTGTGGAACATCATGACCTTTTTGGAGACTGTCTCACTGTACATTTGAATGTGATATGTTCCTCGCCTATTATATTTGTACTGTATAATACACTATTAGCACAAGGCTTTGATACAAAGACGGTGTGCTGAGCCAAACATGCATATCATTTGAGTTGTTCTCAATTAAGGGGGCGGTGTAACGGTTGCCTTCCTCAGAACACGTGCACCTAATGTGACTTGGAATAACTGATTTTGGTGATGGGGGCATGAGCTGTGGTGGTGTTTGTAAAGCCTCCACCATTTTTCTGTATAACCTTCAAAATGCCAATGCATTTAATATGATTAATTTTAGGAAACCAGACGATTTTTAGGACAGTATTACCAAATGATGATCCTTCTCAATACAGATATTTTTTTAAATGCTAAAAGTTTGTTGTGGACAGTTAGTAATATTCCTTATTCATTGGTACAAATCTGTCTCAATTGTGATGGCTCGATTATGAATCTACCCAGATCAGGTTCATCCAATTTTCCCATATTTTGATAAATGCTTGAGTTTGGTTAACTACTATTTTAAAGGTGATAGTATTACTGGCAAAAAGCGCATTTTAGGTATGCTGCAATTTTTAAGGATTTGAGACCCTTTGAAATATATATTTTAAATTGGCATTATTTAGTCATTGCTGCTGCTTCTATTAGCTAGTGTATTTAAATTACTAGGAAATGGACAATTGAATTCTTATCATGTTGGATACATTCCTCTAACTGTTCACCTTGATCTGATGGTGATTATGTATTATTGAATATTGAATGCACTTAAAACGAATTTATTAAAGGTGGCACTCTTTCTTATAATATTTCTTTCTGTCTATCCCCATTATCTTCTAATAAAAAATGAGATGTCAAATGCACCCAAGCTCACCTTCAGTGAAATTGAAGGTCAGCAAAGAACTGGCACATTGCTTCGTTAAGGCCCTTGACCTCTGTAAATGAATACAATGTCATGGAAGAATACAATGTCAAGATGGTGTCTGGAGCTTTGTGGATTTCAGGTCAATGTCAGACGTTAAAAACATGTCTTATCTAAGTCTATTTTTCAAGTTTTTATATTTAAAAAAAAATCTAACTCAGCCATTAGGAAGCAAAACTATGCACTGCATGAGACTTTGCAATAGTGAAAGTATAAAACTATTGTAACAGGCAATCCTTTATTTTGTCTCGTACGTCATCATCATCCCTCATCCAAACATCCTTGAACGTTTTTGGGGAAAATTGCCTGGAGTGGACATGGACTAAAAGCCTCTAGCAATGCCTAACTTGTCGCTTTTTTCTTTCTTCAGGTGCGTTTTGGGGAATACCACCATTCTGGCAGAGTTTGCTACAGATGACGAAGTTAGCCGCTTCCTTGCACAATCCCAGCCTGCTACGCCATCTGCCACCCAGACTAACCCCAATGCCGGTTGGCAGTCCCTGGAGACTGGACAGAACCAGGCCGACCCAGTCGGACCCACCCTCAATCTCTTTGGCGGATCAACGGGGCTTGGACAGTGGAGCGGTGGTGGTGGTGGTGGAGGGGCCGACCTTCCTAGTGCATCACTCTGGGGACCCTCTAGCCTTTGGGGTGTCTCTAGTGTGGAGGATCCCCATCGAATGGGCAGTCCGGCTCCCTTACTACCTGGCGACCTCCTAGGAGGGGGGTCAGACTCAATCTGAACTTTGAACCTTCAACTCTGACCTCGTGTGACCTTTTTTGGAGCAGCAGCTGCAGCACTAACTTAACCTTCACCCCCTCCTCAACTTGCAATAAACACCATTTTCTTTTCTTTTTTTTTTAAAAAAAAAAGACTTAAAAAAACAAAAAGAGAGAATTTGGAGCCAGATTGAGTGACCGTTCAGAGGTGGGTTTGCTCCATGTCGTGGATTTCAGAACATACCGTTTGCCTCCCTGCATTTATAAACATTTTTTGTCTTTTTTAAAATTGGGAAACCAAAAAAAAGACAAAAACAAACATTAAAAAATCATATCACTCTAGAAATACTTGAATTGTGCAAAAGCTATGGCCTAATAGGACAATGTGAAGCATGAACGCGCATCATTTGAAATTCTGAAAAACAGGAGTGGGTGGTGGGCGGGAGTGAGGGAGGGTAAAAAGACACAGGGGGAAAAGACAAAAAAAATTAGTTTCTAGTTTTTCACTTTTTTCATGTTATACTGAAGTTGTTGCTAAGAAACATATATTCTGACAAGACGAAATAGCTTTTTAACTTTGGTTGCACTGGGTGTGTGTCTGAGTGTGTGAGTGAGTGATTTGTCTCCATATTTGGGGCGCTGCGAGCAGGTATTCACCAATATTTGTTGTTTGTAAGGGAGGGGGTGGGGGTTTGTGTGTGTGCGCGTGTGTGTGTAAAGGACATCTACCAAGACCTCACTTTAAAAACACACGAGAGGGTTTTTTATTGGTGTGAGTGATTAGTCCCGGCATATGGAACTGCCTGGTTGCATGTGCAAGGCGTGTGTACGTCTTGCACGGGTGGAGGCGTTTGCGTGCACTTACATGCCTCTCGTTCATTATGGCTCTGCGACGCTGATGGTGTACAAGCTGGCATGAATCCCCAAATCTCCGCCTTGATTCAAGCCCCTCTGCACCATATGTTTTACAGGAGGTGGTTGATAATAAGTCTGTTGCGTTATAAACGCTATTTCTTTTCTTTTGTTAAAGTAATTATTGATGCACAACTTGGTTCCACGGTTTGGCAGAAAGTAAATACCGACTGTGGCTCAAAACGTTCTCTTCCACTGTGAAGAATACTTGGTAATATATTTCAAGTTTTGGTTCCCTGACTTAACGTTGTTGCATAAGTGTGTATTTTTTGTTGTGTACATGGTCAGTGTGCGGCTCCCACTGGAAGGCGCACTTACAGCTTTCTAAGTCTCTTTTTTTCACCCTTGAATGGACTCGCCTATTTGTGTCTATGCCATCTGTTTGCATGTATGCAAGAATGCATTAACAAACATGATTGACAGACGCACTCTATAAAAGGGTTTGCACCATTTTTATCATGTGCTCTTTAAATAGGGCAAGGTTGGAGGGGTCCCACAATGCACGTGAGATTACAGGGCCAAAAAAACATGAGCTGTTGTTTCAGAAGGGCTTTTAGATGTGTATTGCCTCGTCCACGAGTGTCACCTCTTCCAAAATCAAAGGTGGAGTTTGAAAATAATTTTGATCTGACTTTGGTCAGTGTGTCGCCAGCTGGCAATCTTCGGGCACTCTGAACGTACATACTTTTGTACTAATGACTGCCAGTCTGAGAGCTCTGAACAAAGCCCTTAAATAGGTGTCTAGCAAGAAGTCACAACACCATGCCTCCATCTTAAATTCAGTGCCTGCTATTTCAGATGCCTCGCCCCTTGGTGGTGCATACACTATACACCCTTCCCCTTTAACTGCGGTTATCATCGCAAAACCCTGGCGATATTATGTTGTAATTTTCCCAATTGTCCATGAAATTGACAATGCCAGCTTGTCATCTCTCAGATTGTAACCATGAAACCAGTTTTGGGGACACTGGATGGGACAGGGAAGAGTGTTCATAAGTTCTGTCCTTTCAGAAGAGCATTGCCTGTGCCAGGTCTAGGTGCTTGTCACCATAACTGAGCCTTCACAAATGAGGGCTAGGCGCTATGGTGGGGCTTAAGAAAACGTTTACTTAATGTTCTTTAAAAAAGAAATAGTGCATACTTCAGGGCGTCTTACGTTTCATGTGCAAGGGGTTTTTAATTTCATTTGTATTTGTGTCTGTTATAATCTCAGCCTCTCTCTATGTTCCCTGCCAACCACAAATTTCTGCTTAGTTTTTAACGAGCAAAGTTTTCCCTTTTAAGTGTTGCACCTTTTTTAAAATTACCTGTACTTGCTTTTAAAGAAAAGACAAAAAATAGAAATATAATTCTTTTTGTTTTGTTCTTGTCCTGTATTTAAAACGAATTGTTGGTATCGCGTAGTGTTATTTCCTCTTGGCAAGTCGGGCAGCTTGTGGCAATCCGTATGCCTGTGTTTGCAAATCATACAGATATATATTTTAATATTGATTGAGCATTGGTGAGGAAGAGATAGAGCTGAGCGGTGACTTGAGCCTGACCAACTGGGGAGCCAGTGACTTGAACTTTCCAAATAGGGCTCCTCCAAACCATGAACACGATTGTGGTGACTGAGGATCAGGCAATTCACCAGAGCACATTGGGTAGCCATCCTGCCACAGTACCACATTGGCTTCCAGGCTTTGAATGATCCGAGTACCTACTGTGGTTGGAAGGCATACCTCAGAGCTTCTACATTCAACCACTTTTATAATTGCTGCATGCCCAGCTATACTTAAATTGTAGTGGTTGAGTAGGGAATGGGGATTTGGACCCTGAAGCAATTAAGCACCACTCCATCCCCACATGTCCCTTAAACCCAAGACTCCTGTGCATTTTTATTGCTCTCCTTCTCCTCTATCTCAAATGTCCTGCCAGGCTTCTGTAATCAGTCTTCCTGCATGGACTTACAAGACCAAGTAACTGCATATTGGAACTTACTTTGGTCTGCTCCATTGGAAGGGACCAATCTGCAACACACCAGGTAACAGTGAGCTTTTTTGTGTATGCTTGCTGTAGTAGTGTATGTTCTGGTTGAAGGACGGGGTTGGTCGTGGTTTGCTAGTGTCATAGTGGGTCATTTTGGTAGAGCATAGCAATCCAGTGTGGTATATTTATTATGGAAAGCATCTGAACTTAGAATGGTTCTCAGTCGCCTTCTTCTATCCAGTACCCTTGTGTTTAGGAAATGTTTGAATTTGTTTTGGTGATGTTATCTTATCCTTTTACTACCTCCTAGCGACTGGCAGACACACACACACTATTCCTGTGCCTTTTTGAATGGTTCTTGCCAGAGCAAAAGAAACTCCCTTTGTGGCATATAACTGCTTTGCCATACTAACGCTAGCTCATGCACTTGTAATGATGGAATCAGTCAGTTCCGTTCTCTAAAATGAAGTGGCAGGTGCAAACGCTGGTAGCCCAGTAGCTTCTTGAGGTCTTGCTTGCTCCTTTGCTATGTAAGACGTTTCAGGCTTTGTGTGTTATAGGTTGGCAGTACACTACCAGACCTCTGTGCTGCTGGTTAATACTTCAGGTCCCCCACATACCCATCAATTCAAGTGGTCACCATTTGTTTATGACCTTTCTTTATCCAGCCCACTTAAGACATTGAACCCTTTTCTTACAGCTTAGTTTTTCCTGATTTTGTTTTATTGATGCCAGGGGATCTTGCCATGCCGACGCAATATGACATCACAATTGCAAATGTTAGACCCTGATATTGTGGTGCCACTTGTCCGCTCCCGATGCAATGACTAATGGTGTTGTCCGCTGTCCTTTTGGTCTCTCAGCCTATATTGGATGTAGAATGGGTATAATTGGTGCATATTTAAGAGCACCGGTTAGATTATTGAGGCAAAAAATTAACACCCATCTAGTCCCAGTGTTAAGTTTGAGGGACTGAATCATCAAGCGCATGTAAGAGTACCTCTTTAGCACCCTTGGCTGGTACAGAACAGAATGCAATAGATTGTAATTTCGCTGTGATAGACACAGACTTGGGGTTTCAGGTACATACATCTACATCGCAACACTGCATCTGCTGGATCATCCCACTTTGTCTGCACGAGCAGGCCCATTGCAGATCACATTGCTTTAATGATGCCTGTGGGACAGTAATCACTTTAAGAAGTCTGGTGTGCTCGCATAAGAAATTCAGGCTTGTTTGCTTGGGCACCTTGGCTAGCATTTCCTGGCTGAGGCGCAGGTGGATGTCTGAAGTAGTACGCTCTTACATTGTCCCATACAGGTTGCTAGGGTTCTAGGCTTCTAACTTGCTAGACATTGCAAATTGAGGTCAGCTGCAATATGGATGGGTTTGGTATGGAGCTTCTCATTCTCCCATGTGCATCCATTCTACGGTCATTACCTTGCCCACAAAAATTTGGCCTTAAAGAATGTAAACATCCAATTCTACTTTACTCTGTCTTCCAGAATTTCCTCAGTACCCTTTATGTGGAAACCTTGCACCCACTGCCACATCATCGCCCTCACCCTCTCCTTAGCTTGCTAACAGGGTAGCTAACCATCCTGTGCACTGCCATCTGAGCCTGTGAGTGATTTTCCACACTGTTCCTAGTGTTACCTGCATTTCAGAGAGGCTATCTGGTGAAAGGTCTTCAAGTAGCCCTTCAAGTCTTGACCTGTAACTTACTCTGCCTCTGCTGCATAGTATTTGTGGGAAAAACAACCAATTGCCAGCCTTTGCAGCACCTTCTCTGGGAGCCTTATTTGTAATAATCCAATCACTGCAACCCATTCCGCACCATGGTGGCGTAGCCAGTGCCCACAGTTCTTGTATTAGCTGGGTAAAAGCAGGTACTGGTGATTAGTTTGTCTTTTGTATCTAACTGATCCTACTTTTCAAAGGCTCGGTCTGCAGTTTCACCTTTGCGAGGAGATGTGTATAGCTTACCAGGTGGTCTAAGCTACGGTACGTGCCAGCGTTCAGTTTCTTTACAGGTTGAGTCTTAGCCGCACAAGCCAATCCTTTTCTGCTAAACGCGGGAATTGCCATTCTCAGATATGTTGAAAATGTATTTGGTCTTTAAATGTTTGTGCATCAGAATTTCTGTGCCTAAAACCTTTTGCTTCTTCCCCTGAACAATGTGTTTGTATCTGCCAGGGATGTATTTTCAGTTTTCATCTGGGATCCTATTAATGTTTTCCTCCGTTGAGGAAGAGTTGCTTCTGTGCTTGAATTCAATTCGACTAACACCGTCTGAGCTTTGTTAGGGTCTATTCATTATTTTTCCTATTTGACGTTAGATTTCCAAAAATCTATTTATTTTTCCCCGGAGGTGTGGAGGTGATTGAGATGCAGAGCGAACTCAGATTTTCAGTGTAGTGAGCTGAACTCTGGTTGGGGGAGTTTGCATCTCTTATTCCATTGCCTCAGGGGTCAATACTACAGTTAATGTTTGTTTGGAAGGCTGACCAAGATGGGTGTCTTTTTGGCTACCTGCAGTTGACAATGAGTTCTGGTTTCTTAAAAAGTATAAAAAGATGCACTTTCAGCGCAAAACTTAAAACCTTGCCACTTTAGACGTATGTGCCTCTGGAAGGCATTCACCAGGCTTCTTCATTGTCATTTTAAGGCTGCAAAGAGTTGTGTATTGATCGTCAGTGCTGTTGTCATAGTGTCAGTTTGATACATTGCTACATGAACAGAGGTGCGTTTTTTCCAAAACTGCCTTTGAGCTCCAGAACCCATTGACGCATTGGACTGCCCCATTAGTGTTTAATTTTTCCTCCATTTGAATCGTTTTGACGAATGTTTTCAGGAAAAAAATGTTAGGAATGTGATGCCCTCTCCACCGATAAGTGGTCCAGAGCAAACCGTGAATGAGAATGGCTTTTCCTGTCTTTTTGCAATGCACTTTGTAACTTTCTGTGAGAACTTGCTCTGTCTGCTTTTGCTGATAAGCATGCCCATGGAATACTGCAGCAACTAATCAGTGATATGGCCAGCCTTTGAAGGATTGCAACGTATCTATCATTGTGTGCAAAGCTTTACACAGCTAGAAGGATGTTGACAGATTTCAGGGCTCCATTGGTTAATGTTTGGGGGCTAGTGTTGGCCCTTCGGGAAAGTGTTATGGATATACGGGTTGCATGCATTGGGAGAAACACGGACTCTTATTGGCCATACTGTACATACTTCCAACAACTTGCAAATTCTCTCATGTTTTCGATTCAGATGTGTGCATTTCAGCCTTAAGACTGTTTTCTTTAGTGCCCCCATCTGTCATTCAGGTGTCAGACTCCCCAAGAGGAAGGAGGGTGCAAGATGCAGCAGGATTTGTCCCCTTCCTGCCAAGAGCCATGCAATGCTGAGCATATGTCAAGTTTTGATTTCAAAGAGACGGTGCAAAAAATGTTGGTACCTAAGCGTTCTGAGAAAATCAACTTCAGTGGCTGGATCTTGTCATTGTAAGACCCCAATTGTTTTTATTTAGTCCTTTGTCTCCGAGACGGAAATTCCACAATAGAGCTTTGTTCAAAGAGTCACACTTGAAAGGAACTGGTCTTCCCTGATATTTGTTGACCAACTCCATGTTTACATCTAGCTCCAGGTGTGAAGCTAGTGGTGTGTACAGGTTGATTGCATAGGCACCAAACATAGGTGTTCATTTTCTTCAAATAATTTAACCCTATAAGAGTCTGTTGGTTTTAGTGTGCATGTAAACGTTTGTTTGTTACATGTGTAATACAGCATAGAGCCCAGTGAGAGGTGGATCCAGCAGCAAATGCTGCCTCTTGATTCTTCTGTTAGTGGCAGTTGCTGTGGTCTTTCTGTAGAGTGAGCACAAGCTTAGCTGCACCTACAACAGGTCTATTGGCTTCTGTTGTGGGCAGTGAAAGCGTAAGCCGCTCTCTGGTGTCAGAAGGTGGGACAGGTCTGCTCTGCAGGACAGAGCCCCGCCCCCCTTCCCCCACCCCATACAGGCACTTGATGTACATTTAAGTGCCTGTGTTACTGCTTTCACCCTGTAGGTAAGAATTGTCGGCACCCCTGTTAAATGAATACATAGCAAAGTTCCAACGTAACCCAATGAGCAGGAATAATGGAGATGGTGGATATAACTGGAGGGGAGAGCACTTGTTTAGTCAATTTTCTTAACATTGTTTTACCAGGTACCTGGTGTAGTAAGGCCAGTAGTACATGTTCATGTACTGTTCATGATGAATGTGTTATGTGTATGTATGACATTTTATTTAGACTTTGTTTTTCATTATCTGTGTTTATGGTAGGTGCTTTTAAATCTGCGCAAGTGTTTGAAACCTGGGAAAATATACAAAAACTCAAATTCCTCTCTGGTGTCTGTACATTTGCAGTGAGTATACTAAGACCACAACCTGTGACTGGACAAGCCTGAGTGTCTTTCAAACGGAGGGAGGCTATCCCTGATGTACCAAAAATAAAAAGCCAGTCCATTACCTGAGAGAAGTTTGGTAGAAGACGGCTAGGCCTCCAGCAGGTGTACTTTAGGTTGTGTTAGGAATACGTATGTGCAATAATGCACACATATGGCCTTAAACTACTTACATTTTTTTTGCCACTGATACCAGAGTGCAAACCTTTAATTTGCTGTATCATAGCATTCCAAAATAACCCCTCAATTGTAACATGCATTCGTTTCCACAATTGAGCATGTTTCTTTCATGACTGTTAACCTAATGAAAGTGTTCTTAATAATTGTGTATACATTGAGCACTCTGCAATATGAGGGCATGTTCTTGGAGTCGAAATAAGTTGATGAAAGCAGTCTCCTACACTAGCTTGGCCTTTTGGCTATAAAGAGATTTTTCTTCTGGGCCTTGCTGAACATCTGATTTGCAACCAACTGAGGTAACTTGACTTAGGTAGGTCAATTGTCAGCCACTTCACTGTAGGAGGGAGAGGAGGGGGAAATAATGCAAAAGGTTTTAAGTCAGTAAAACATCTTTCACACCATGTTTCAACATTTAGCTCTAGTAGGATTGTGATTGCAGATAAAAGGCGAACGAAGCAAGTGGAACTTATGTTTTAAGTCCCCACTACTGGCGTTCTGATTAGCTCCATAACCCTGATTATCGATATATTTATATATGCACACTTGTCTTCCTCCACCTCCCACAGAGAGGAGACTGCACCAAATTTCCTTCAATACCAGGAAACCAAATTATTCCTGTTTGTGTCCACATTTCCTAGGCTCTTTCAGCGTTAGTTGAGAGAGCTCATCCAGGCTTTCTGAAGCGAAGCCAGGGTGGGAGGAGGGTTGGATCGAGAGGGAGGAGTGCAGCAAACTGAATGCAAAAAGTTTTCCTCATCTGCTTACACTCCATCTCTGTGGTGATCTGTGTGATTGTCAAGCCATATAATGTCAAAAGCGTGGTAGAGTGAATTGGACCCCACACAAAAATGATATTTGGGTGTGTGTGTCTGTGTGTGGGTTTGAGGGGGTACTCTAGTATAGTGAAGGAATTTATTTTAGGCATATGAGAAAGAGATTGTGAACACCTTAATCAATTTGCAGACTTATGACAGATATCTGAAATAGTTGCTTATGAGCAGGCAGTTTCTCAAGCACACAGAGGGATTTAGTTGTGCACTCAATTGCTTTGTAGGAAACCTGTCAAGGTAAACATTGTTTGCAAGGAATGCTGCACTCGAGAACTTCTAAAATTGCAGGTTCTTTTGTGTAGTCACACTTACATAACCTCCACAGCACCTGACTGTGAATCCACTGGCCAGTTTTCTTTTCTGTTCTTGGCCCACTTCATACAGCCAATTTAAAGTCCCTCCTTTCTGTTAAGCACCTCTTCCCATCTGAAGCCACGGGTGTGGGTGAGTGAGGTTTGTAGGGCCAGGGCTCATTCCGCTATGAAAAGCCCTTTTCTTACAAGTGCTGTAGTCGTCAAGTAAACATGCAACAATTACTGATGCAACGTGTGTGCTACATCGTGTTACTGCAGCCTGCCTTCGTGTTTAAGCACGGGTATTATTTATTATGACTAGTGTATTGAAAGGGCACAGCTAGGTGGATTTCTGTTCCTCCCCCGTTTAGGAATTCCCTCCACTTTCCTGTGCTTTGTTAGCAGACTGTTTAAAACTAGCATGTTCCCCACCCCCCAACTCCTGGTACCCATTATGTCCCCTCTACAGTCGATGTGGAGGGGTAGGGCTACTAGAGGTTTGAAGCCATAATTCTGTTAATGCGGTGCAGCTGTTTTGTGAAATACCTTTCTCTCACACCTGAAGACTTTACTAGACACGTTTTACTCAAACCAACAAACTTATTTTCCTGCCTGCCCTTACTTTGTTGCCATTTTGAGAGGTGTTGTGGCTTATTGGTGAGTTCAGGCTGGTGTAATGTTTGATTTATAGCAATGCGACTTCCTGCAACAGTTGCAATCTAAACCATCTTTCAGAGATACGTCCGGATCTGATCGGATCTCCGCTGCCATCTTGTTGAATCTGGTTCCTTGCTCTTAGCATCTCTGTCTAGCCCACAACCTCATCCAGTTAGCTTGCTCAGATTTGTTCTGTGGCACCGAAGTGCGAGTCTGGAAAAGTGTTTTCACAATGTCCCCTCTTCCTAGTTGACAAAAATGCTCTCTAACTTTCCATATGACTCTGGGTAAAGAGTGATGTCAGCAATCAACCCCTACTCAAACATACTTGGAAAAGGCACAATTTCTACCTAGTGGTATTCAGGCTGTGTGTGCATACTGGTATTCCCAGTCAGTTCTCACTTTTACTTCCGCAAAGTCGAAGTGTCCATCACTGTTTTTGCTCTGTTCTGGTGGATAGAAATCCTGCTTGTGAAGGCTGCTACAAAAAAACAGAGTTGGGTGAATTTGTAAGTCAGGTAATCGAGTGAAATAGTGATGGTGCTAATGTGAGTTAGCTATATCTCAGGCACAGCCTGACTGGCCTTAAGTACCGAAAGAAAGCACAGTCTTTGCTGATGGATATAACCCATTACTGAAGACCCTGGATAAGATCCACTCCTCATCCAACATCCCAGCCTCCGTGCTGTTGCAATTTCCATACAGTACACATATTGGCCCAGACTCCTTGTGCCTTCTTATGGGATGCAGCATACACTCTTGTGTCTGTCTAGGATGAGGAGGGAGATTTAGCAACTCTGTGGTCACTATGCTTGAAGTTCTGTGTGCATTTGATGTGAGAAGGCATGTGTTACAGCTTTCTTTAACACAGTGTTTACTTTTAGGATGATTTTACAAGTCTTTGCTTTTTGGGAGCAGAATTAGGGGGCGAGTGGACGTTTCTTAACTCACCAATTCACTTATGCTTCCTCACATTCTATCCCTAAAAGGTATAGACCTAAGCGTTTTCACTCAAAAACCATTGTTACTTGAACAGTGTAGCTTCCACACAACTCCGCTGTTTCCACAGGAGGGCTATGGGAGAGGAAGGGGGAGTCGGAGCAGCCACAATAGATAATTTGTTGTTATGGACGTTAATGTTACAAAGTAAGTGGACGTTGTGAGTGTATAGTGGCCCGACTCATGACTGGTCGATCTCTACCCCCTTCAGGGTGAGAGTTGGATATGTGTCCGATTCCTCTTCTGCCATCTTTTCGTGGGCCTACCACTATTGGCAGAAGTTAGACCACAGTCACCTGGTTTCCTCTGGTTTAATGAAAGGCTTTCTTGTTCCTCACCTTCCACAGGGAACTTGAGGACATGCTTTTATTTGTAGCTGGCAATGTTGTTTCATAAAGAAATGGTGGCAATGTAGAAAGCTTTCTGCCTTTGAGCAGATAATGACTGTCCGCGAATTGCCAATCTGAGAAACATGCTGTAACAAGTTGGTGAGGGGAAATGTTATGATAAAGTAATGTTGAAGTTTTAATACAAAACTCATTCGCCAAACCTGCGCTCCTGTATCTTTGCCTATATTTGAAGTGATAGGTTGGCTTTGTGATAAACGTGTATATGTGTGGGCACAAGAGAGGGTGACTGATGTACTTGACAACCTGCATTCACTGGGTAGAGGAGCCTGCTGGGCCAGCCAATACGAGGGATTAGGGGGTGTAGATCAGTGTGACAATTGCCATTACCAAGGGTAAAACTCTTGTGAAACGTTCACCAACTATTCACTGATAAGATCAATTGTGTTTGGGGGGGCCATGGACGCAGGGGCAGATGATGTGGGGAACACCCAGAGGTCTCAAGATCAGAAATGCTATGCTTCATTCCAAGGACTTCTCGGCCCACCCACAGATTAGGAGGACCTGGAGCCTTGCCGGCCCTGCCAAATTCCTGTTACTGCCACAAACCGATGCCCATTGCAGCTATGCAACATCATCTTTCTCACTTTTCTGCTCATTGCTCTTCTGTGCATTTACCCTCCCCAGATCCCAAACCCCAGTTTTCCTCCCACTGAGCCTGTATTTGTCTTGGCCCTCCTTCCGCCATATTAACCATGCATTCATCTCAGGCTGCAATTCCAAACAACAGTGCAGCTGTCTGCTTACCCTCAAGTTGGCAGTGACATTGTCTAACATCCCCTTGCCTGTTATCATTGATTGTTTTGAGTATTTGCGGTACTTAAAGCGAGAGACAGCGGCAACGTCCAACAATCACTGGGTCACTAATATTTTTATTCTTGCCGAATGTACAAATAAGCTTTGTCATGTGTGGTTTACTTTCAGGAGGGGGTGGAATGGGACTATTGAGGATGTTGCCATCCAGGTACTGTATTGTTGTATTATTCCTCATTTATGCTGGATTTTAATTGAAAGGATTTAAAAATATTTGTTCATTTTTTGCTCTCCCTTGGTCCCCCACCTCCTCACTGGCTGGAGTTTGTCGACTTTTCTGCCAACATCTACAAAATAAAACAGTTGGAAAAATGCCTTTGACAGATGGTGTGTTAGCATAGATTTTCAGAAGAGCAATGTTTTTGAAAGGAGGGGAGAGATGGAGAATGGCTTTTAACAGCTTATCTATTTTGTTTGTTTTTTTCCCCTTGCTTTAGAAAAAAGACTCAAATGTATTATGTCCGACAGTTGCTTACAATATTAATACATGAAAAGAAATATTTTTTTGGTTTCTGGAAAAACAAAGACTTATAAAAAAAGTGTTTGGCTGCTAAAGCATTTGAATCTTGGTGTCTCCTGTCTTATTTTTTACTTTTTCTTTCACTTTATTTACACAGACTAAAGATAACAGTTGTTACAATCGCCCTGGAACTTCAGTGTCTCTCAGGTTGAGCACATGTACTGTAATGATCACAAAAAAGCCTACTCTAAAAGACTCCACCCTGTAACTAATTTCCTCATAACGAGTAGTGCAGAGTTCCCATGACTTAAATCTTTTGTTCATACAAGACTCTCTCTTCCTTGATTACAAACTAAGGGAAAGAGCGTTAAAATAATGACAACTGGCTAAGGAGGATATTGTTGTAGTGATTTACTACCCAGGAAGAGAGTAAAGTCATATACCTTGCAGCTCTTAGTGATGTCCAAGTGCCCCCTCTGAGTTTTTCATTGGTATAAGCTGTTCATATGGACGTCCGCTTTACTCATACAGCCTGTCTCCAGTTCTCAGCCTGCGGGTATGCTGCCACAAAGTGAGTGGAATGGAAACCGCTTCATAAGTGATAATACATAGCTTTGTGTTGGTGCCATGCTCACTTCCTCGCTTAGCTAATGCTGAGCAGATTCCTTATGCAGGAATATTCCTGATAATCGATCACATTTTTGCAGTATAAAATGTCTTCTAGATTCACATGCTTTGCACAAATCCACCTTCTAATGGTTGGGTCAGGAAGTGTTTTTGTTGTAAAACATTTGTATTGTGAGTTGATGTTTACCTAGGCAGAGACGTAGTATGACATCAACCGTAATCTCACAATGCCCCTGTGTGTGCCAACCATCTTAGATTATATTTTTTCACCCCTTGGGTGCAGAGGTGTATCGAGCAAGAATTTGTAAAAATCATTAAAAAATCTTGGGAGAACCACAAGGCAGTCGAGTGAGTGGCAGAAATCGATGTTGGATCGGGATGTCAGGGGCTTTATTGGGTAGGATTCGGCTAGTTGGAGAATGATAGTCTGTGTGGAATCCTGAAGGTTCTTCAATATACACACACTATGCATTTTGCTCAAACTACCATTGGAAGTGGACCTTAAATGACAAGCATCTGGTATGTATGTTCTGCCTGCCAAAAAAACACTAGTAGCACGAGTGTTCTGCATGATCATTTAGTCAGGTTTTTTCAGGTTTCATATGTCTTTATTTCGACTGTTTACATCATAAAAGACAATCATCATAGCAAAACAACCTTAAAAACACTATACACAAACAAACTAGCAATTCTCATTCCTCCTAGTTAAAATATTCTATGTATTTAAACATGATTAAATTATGTTGTTGAGACGTACTAATATAGAATTATTTAAAACCAACAGTTGAACCAACAGTTGATCACGTTACTTGTGGGTATCTTGCTCTGATAATCCATGCCCACCCCAGGAATTTCGCCACGCCTATGATCACAATATCTGAAGTGTTAGATCTTAAAACCCTAAGTGCTTCAGCGCTCACCCGTGTGTTCAACATCCTGCAAATGGGCTTTAGCCATTTGCTCCGGGGGGGCGGAGTAAGCAGGGCAAGCAAAAAAGACATGGCCAATAGTCTCCTTGTGGACTCTACACCAGGGGCATAACTCAGCTGAATGGCCTCGCCATGTACTAGTAAAGGATATCTGAAAGAGACACGTTAGTATTACCTTAGAATATCCCCAGGCGTCCGACTGGATCCGGAAATTTTTGCGTAGCAGTACCCTTGCGCGTCGGTAGGCGTCGTCTGCGGCTCCGCGTCCGTCGTCGGCGCCGTGATGACGTCGTCGGAGTACTTAGACGCCGCCTCCGCGTGCTGACGTCAGTTCTTCTTTTTTCGCGCCAGCAAGCGCAGATCTGGAAAAAGCAGTAACCCTAGTCATTTTTTACTAACTTTTTTTATCCTTTTTGATTGCTTTTCGAAGTCCCTCGACTCCGAACGGTGCCGTAGGGATGCCCGGCTTCAAGCACTGTGCCGATTGCGACCATCTGATGTCGGTCACGGATCCTCACCGCGTCTGTTTGTCCTGTTTGGGCGTCGACCACGACGACAAGGCCTGCTCCGACTGCCGGGCCCTCTCCTCGAAGGCCAGGCGGGAGCGGTCCCGTAGGCGCCTCGAGCTCCGGCAGTCGGCCCCGCGCTGTGAGAGGTCCCGATCCCATGGGAGGTCGAGGGACAGGTCGCGGGCTCGGAGCCACCACAGCTCCGAGAGTAGGCCGCACTCCTCCGGGTCGAAGTCGTCGTCAGGTAAGAGGCACAAGAAGTCCAAGCGGCGTCATCGCTCCTCGGACTCCCCCCGACGCTCGCGCGATGCGGCCGGGGGTTCGGGTGACACCACCCACGCGGCTCCGTCGGAGTCGCAGGCGCCGCGTCCAGCCCCATACCCTACGGTCCCTGGGCTCAACGCGACGCCGGAGGAGATCGAGCGCTTCCTCATGGCCATGAGGAAACTCTCTCCTCCGACGGGCTCCGCGGCGCCTTCGGGCCCAGCGGACCCGTCTGGGGGCCCTAGCGGGTCGGCGGCTCCGGCCCCGACGCCGTCGGACGCCGTCGGGTGCTTCGGCCCCGACGCCTTCGGACCCGGTGCCACAGGCTCCCATTATCCCGCCGCCGCCGGCGCCGAGGGGTCCAGTTGTTCCGACGCCGCTGGTCCTCCTTCGGGATCTGGTTCGTCGCCGGTGGATCTGACGACCTCCCCGGCGTCGGACCCTCAGGTGTCGCCTCCGGCGCCGTCCTCGGGCGGCGCCGGCCCCGGTCCTACCTTCGTTCCTGTTCAGCCGTCGGAACGGCCCCGTTGGACGTCGTTTGGTGAATTTCACTTTTATGAACAGGCCCCATTGGTTGAAAATCCTGAATTTCAGGAGATGGGTGATGAAGAGGACTGGGAGGGGTCGGAGGACCCTCTGACAAGGGAGTGTCAGTCTCAGGAGGACTGGACAGGAGACCTTGGGGAGGCCAGTGGCCTGGACACCTCTCCAGACACTGGGTTTGTCTCCCCTCCTACCGTGGCTTCGGAGGAGGGGGCAACATATAGTGTGGTGCTGATGAGGGCTGCCAAGGCCTTGGGCCTTGAGCTCCCCGTCGCGGCCGTGAGGACTAACCTCCTCACTGATGTCCTTAAACCGCAGTCAAGCTCGGCCGAGCCTCTGCTGCCCTTTAATGAGGCCTTGACCAACGTTCTTCTGGGCACTTGGTCCAAGCCCGCTACGGGTTCGCCCGTAGATAGGAACGTGACCAGACGCCACCGCCCAGCCCCGGGCGACCCATGTTTCCTGTCCTCCCACCCTACCCCCGAGAGCCTGGTCATCCAGGCCTCCGATTCCCAGACCGCATTCCCGTCGGCCCCGCCGGACCGGGAATCCCAAGAGGTATGACCAGTATGGGAAGAAGATCTTCTCATCCCTTAGTCTAGGACTGCGGTCTTCCAACACCGCCTGCCTCTTGGGACGTTACACCCACTCTGTGTGGGATAAAGTCGCGGAAGTGCTGCCTGAGTGTCCGTTGGAAGTACGGGCCAAACTCGGCCAAGCCATTGTGGAGGGCCGGGATGCAGCCAAGTATTCCATCCGGTGTGGGCTGGATACCACTGACTCGCTGGGTAGAGCGATGGCAACGACGGTGGCGGTCAGACGCCACGCCTGGCTGAGGTCCGCCAACTTCTCAGCAGATGTTCAGAGCACGCTCATGGACATGCCGTTCGATGGCCGTCGCCTCTTTGGCGACAAGGCAGACCATGCGCTTGAGCGCTTTAAGGACTCCAGGGCTACGGCCAAGTCCTTGGGCCTCTCGGGCCAGCGCCAGCAATCGGCTGCCTTTCACTCCTTTCGTGGCCACGGAAGGGGTGCGCCCACATGCGCCGCCAGCCACGCACCGCAGGTCAATACCCAACGCGGTGGCGGCCGTGGGAACCGCCGTCGGGCGGTCGGGGGCAGCGGCGAGGTCAGTCCACACCTTCCCCCGCAGCATCCGCCTCAAAACCCTCCTAGTCCGTACTTTCAGGCCCATGTGACGGCAGTGGGAGGCAGGGTTCGCCATCACCACCTCCACTGGCGCACTGTCACATCGGACAGGTGGGTGCTGCAAATCGTCCGAAGGGGCTACTCCCTCCCCTTCGAGGCGACTCCTCCAGCCATGCCACCGCAGAACCACCGTGTATCGGGGGATCATTTGCGACTTCGGCAGGAGGAAGTTACGGCCCTCTTGGCCAAAAGGGCCATCGAGCGCGTTCCTGGGCCAGAAGTAGGGTGTGGTTGCTACTCCCACTACTTTCTGGTACCCAAGAAGGGCAAAGGGGGCCTACGCCCTATCTTGGACCTAAGGAACGTCAACGACTTCCTCCGGAAGGAGAAGTTCAAAATGCTGACACTGGCTCAGGTTCTGGCTGCCCTGGACCCAGGAGACTGGATGGTAGCGTTGGACTTGCAGGACGCTTACTTTCATATCCCCGTCCTGCCTGCCCACCGGCGCTACCTGCGGTTCATGGTGGGCCACGAACACTTTCAATTTACCGTGCTCCCCTTCGGCCTTACCAGCGCCCCACGGGTGTTCACAAAGGTGATGGCGGTGGTCGCAGCTCATCTGCGCAGGTTAGGGGTTTCAGTCTTCCCCTACCTCGACGACTGGCTGTTGAAGGCGGGCTCGCCCCAGACAGGCGTCAGCCACCTCCAGACGACGGCGGACCTCCTGCACCAGCTGGGGTTCTCCAATGTGCTGAAGTCACACCTGTGCCCCTCTCAGAAGCTCCTCTTCATCAGAGCGGTTCTGGGCGCGGTTTCGGGTTTATCCGCCCGAACAGCGGGTCCGGGATATTCAGGCTCTGATTCCCATCTTTCAGCCGTTATCCCGGGTTTCGGTCAGGTTGACGCTGCGGCTTCTGGGGCTGATGGCCTCCTGCATCCTACTGGTGCATCACGCCAGGTGGCGGATGCGGGCTCTGCAGTGGGACCTGAAGTTTCAGTGGGCCCAGCATCAGGGCAACCTATCCGACCACGTCCTGATCTCGGAGGGCACTGCGAGACAGCTGCAGTGGTGGCTTACGGACCGCGATTGGGTCAGCGGCAGATCCCTCTCCCTTCCCCAACCGAAGCACGTAGTTGTGACTAATGCGTCCCTCCAGGGCTGGGGAGGCCACATGGGAGAGGCGGAGATCAGAGGCCTCTGGTCTCTGGTGGGGTCCTGGCTCCACTTCAACCTTCTGGAGCTGCGGGCGATCCGGCTTGCACTGACGGCATTCCTCCCCTCTGTCCGGGGGAGTGTAGTGCAGGTGTTCATGGACAACACCACCGCCATGTGGTACTGCAACAAACAAGGCGAGGTGGGGTCGTGGATCCTTTGTCAAGAGGCTCTTCGCCTTTGGCAATGGCTGGAACGCCAGGGCGTGACCCTGGTGGCTCAACACCTGGCGGGTTCTCTGAACGCCAGGGCGGACGAGCTCAGTCGTCGGTGCATGATGGATCACGAATGGCGTCTGAACTCTGACGTGGCGCAAGGCCTCTTTCAGCGATGGGGAGAGCCTTGGTTAGATCTATTCGCCACCGAAGAGAACGTGCAATGTCATCAGTTCTGCGCGTTGGAATTTCCAAGACGGCACTCGCTCGGAGACGCTTTTCGTCGCGTGTGGAGTTGCGGTCTGTTGTACGCCTTTCCGCCTATACCACTTCTGCCCAGAGTGCTGAAGAAGATCAAGCGCGACCGGGCCCAAGTCATCCTTGTGGCTCCGGACTGGGCACAAAGGTACTGGTATCCAGAGCTACTCAGTCTGTCAGTCGATCCCCCGGTTCGTCTGCCTCTTCAGGAGGACCTTCTGTCGCAGCAGCAGGGGACGGTCCTCCACCCGAACCTGTCCAGTCTCCACCTCCATGCTTGGAGATTGAGCGGCGACAGTTGATGCCATTTGACTTGCCTCCTGAAGTTTGTAACATCATTCTGGCAGCCAGGCGTCCGTCCCACAAAGTCGGTATACGCCTGCAGGTGGAACAGATTTGTGGCATGGTGCACAGCAAAGGCTGTGGATCCCCTCAATGCCCCTCTTTCTGAAGTCCTTCTCTTTCTTCTTTCTCTTGCCCAGCAGGGCTCTGCTCTGGGCACTATCAAGGGCTACCTTTCTGCCCTTTCAGCCTTTCTCAGGCTGCCTGATCAACCTTCTTTGTTCAAGTCCCCTATTGTTAATAGATTTCTTAAGGGCCTCACACACACGTTTCCTCCTGTTCCGTTTGTGATGCCTCAGTGGGACTTGAACCTGGTTCTTACCTTTCTGATGTGCGCTCCCTTTGAGCCACTTCACAACTGTCCTCTTCGCCTTCTGACCTAGAAGACTGCTTTCCTGGTTGACATCACCTCTGCCAGGAGAGTGAGTGAGCTCCTGGCCCTTTCTTGTACTCCACCTTTCCTTTCTGTCCATCCGGACAAAGTGGTGCTGCGTACCAAACCTTCTTTCCTGCCCAAGGTTGTCACGGCCTTCCACATCGGGCAGTCTATCACCTTGCCAACCTTCTTCCCGCCACCGCATCCCTCTAAGGAGGAAGAGCGGCTCCACCGTCTGGACCCAAAACGTGCGCTCTCATTCTACTTGGATCGCACACGCCAGTTCCGGGTGGATGACCAACTCTTTGTTGGTTACGTGGGCGCGAAGAAGGGGAAAGCGGTGCACAAGAGGACCATCTCCCGGTGGATCATCCTGTGTATCCAGGCATGCTAATCCTTGGCTAGGAAGGAGCCTCCTGCTGGATTGCGGGCTCATTCTACCCGAGCCACGGCGACTACCACTGCCCTGGGCAGGGGAGTGCCCTTACAAGACATCTGTCAGGCAGCTACGTGGGCATCGCTGCACACGTTCGCAAGACACTACTGCCTGGACAGCCAAGTCCGGAGGGATGGCTTCTTTGGCCGTTCCGTCCTCCGGGACTTTCTGGTGTGATTTTGGTTCGCAGACCCACCACCGGGGTTGGTATTGCTGGGGTATCTATTCTAAGGTAAGGAATCTAATACTAACGTGTCTCTTTCAGATGCACAAGTTACTACTTGTGTAACGATATATCTGTAAGAGACATTAGTTAGTATTAGATTCCTTACCGACCCCCCCATCCTCCCCGTTCTGCGAACCAATATCTAGGGTTAGGGTTGCCCCCTTTCAGGGCCCTAGTTTCAATGGCACCAGTGTTGGTTTGTAACATGGCTCTGCGTTTCTGGCGCGGAAAAGCTGTGTCTAAGAACTGACGTCAGCACGCGGGGGCGGCGTCTAAGTACTCCGACGACGTCATCACGGCGCCCACGACGCCGACGACTGACGCGGAGCTGCAGACGACGCCTACCGACTCGCAAGGGTACTGCTACGCAAAAATTTCCGGATCCAGTCTGACGCCTGGGGATATTCTAAGGTAAGGAAACTAATACTAACTAATGTCTCTTACAGATATATCGTTACACAAGTAGTAACTTGTGCTTTACTGGCAATGACCCAACTCTAAACTGATGATACAGCTTTCTGTCCATACTCCTGGTGATGAAGTCCCAATAATCCTCCAAATGGGGATCAAGTTTGTGAACCAGGAACTTTCCAGTCAAAGTAACCGATTCAGACTGTAAAGCTAAATGGTGTCTTACAGTTGCCCAGTACAACATTTTAAAATCTTTTTTGGGTGGAAAGGTATGTTCGAGGCATATGGGCTGCAGATGGTACATTTATGAATAGATCGCCATCTGGTGTTGGGCTCGGATGATTGCACTTGTTTTTCTTCTGGAGAAGTCTTTGTCGTCATAGATGACTCCTCCTTTTGGTGTTAGTGCGCATGGGCATCGGCTCCATCCTTAGATTGTTTTTTTCCGCCATCGGGTTCGGATGAGGATCGAAGCGCTCCGGACCGACTTCAATAAAGACGGTTATATTCGGCGCGTAACCCTTTCCAATTTGACAGTATTGTTATCGAACGCGACTTCAATTCAATCTCGACGCGTTTCGAAGAACGACGACTACGAGAAGACCAGCTCGACGTAGTCTAGCCCGGAGTCCATGGAAAGGACTCCATTCAAAAAATGTCCAACGTGTGGTGCTAAGTTCCCACACAAGGACCTACACGAAGTGTGCAACCTCTGCTTGTCCCCTGAACACGAATCCAGGGACTGTGAGGCCTGTGCAGCATTTTCTTCAAAATCGACGATTAGAAACCGTCGAGCCCGAAGACACGAGGTATCGAGAATGCAGTCACAAGCAATCCCGGAGCTGTTCGAGGACCAGCACCCAGAACAGGAGGAAGAGGAGGTCGACGAAGCGGGGTCAGAAGTGGACGAGTCCGACGTCGAGGAAATCGACGTCCAGCAAACCGTGAGTGACGACGTCCCTTTACCAAAGAACAGACCCCGCACGGTGTCGACCCCGCCCTCGTGCCCGGTCAGACAACCGAAAAGAGTTTCCGACGCCCCGCCTTCGGGCCCGGCAACGAAACCGAAACACTCGGTCTCCCATCATGGTGGTTCCGATAGACGACCCACATCGACACCGAAGCTACATGTCAAAGAAAGCTCGAAGTCGAAACAGTCCATGTCGACACCGAAACACGTTTCGACGTCGAAAACACCCTCGACACCGGGGACATCGTCGACACCGAAAACATCGGATCCGAATAAAATCTCGGTGCCGAAAACACAAATGGACAGTCAGAAGAAAAAACACCTTTCGGACCCGAAAACTGCGGTACCGACACAGGAATATAAAACAGATCCTAAACAAAAGACTCTGTTTATTGATCCACAAACTGGCAAGGTAGTCACAGAACTACCTAAAAAGAGGAAGAATGAACAGTCGGACGACAGGACTCATCCGAAGAAGAGAACAATGGGGACAAATACAACTCCTCCCCATTCTCCAAAACCTAGAGACACACCCTCTTCTCTTCCTCACAATAGGCCAAATATTCCTCCCACACGACCATCTACACCTACAACAGATGTAGAAAGTGACACAGGGGAGGGAGAACATCCTGGGGATGATGAAGACACAATCCCAGAGGAGGCAGACCCATGGGAAGAGTACAATGTAGGGTCAGATAACGATAACGACCCTGAACTGTATCCTTCAAAACCTTCACCTCCTGATGATAATACTGGTTTTGCGCAACTCATTAATAGAGCAGCAAAATACCACAAGGTAGAACTACATGCAGAACCTCAAATAGAGGATTTCTTATTAGAAACACTACCTACTACACAAAGAACATCAGGAACACTACCAATGCTTAAGGGCCTTCTCACTCACACATCAGAAATATTCAAAGACCCGGTGAGGACTAGGGTACTGAACCCAAGAATTGATAAGAAATATAGGGCAGCTCCAAAAGACCCAATATTCATCAAGGGACAAATTCCTCTAGACTCACTAGTGGTCACAAACGCTCGTAAGAGAGCAAACTCTTTATCTACAGGAGAAGCTCCACCTCCTGACAAAGAGTCTAAGCTAATAGATGCCTCTGGTAAGAGAGTAGCATCTCAAGCGGCAAACAGCTGGCGCATAGCTAATACACAAGCACTACTTGCAAGGTATGACAGAGCGCATTATGATGAGTTAGAAAAACTCATCACACATCTCCCTAACGAACATCAAAAGAGAGCAGATCAACTCATACAGGAAGGGAAGTTAATTACTAACACTTCAATCAAGTGCGCCCTAGACGCGGCAGACACTGCAGCAAGATCTATAAACACAAGCATCATGTTAAGGAGACATGCATGGCTCAGGGTTTCAGGGTTCAAACAAGAAGTACAAACATCATTACTGAACCAACCTTTTGATGAGAAAACACTTTTCGGCACAGGGACAGATGAGGCCTTAGAAAAGATGAAAAAGGATACGGAAACGGCTAAATCAATGGGAGCATTGCAACAGCCGACACAAAGAGGTTCCTTTCGTAGGTCCACCTATAGAGGAGGATCCAAAAATACAGGTACAAGCCAGCAACAAACCTCTTTTACACCTACATCACCCAGAGGTAATTCTAGAGGTAGTTACAGAGGTAACAACAACAAGGGTAGAGGTCGCGGAAACAACAACAACCGCAACTCTCCAACCCCAAAGCAGTGACTTCATACAGCTCCCCCCAGACCCTATAACACCGGTCGGGGGACGCCTATCACAGTTCCTACCTGTCTGGGAAAACATCACATCAGATAGGTGGGTGAGACAAATTATCCAACATGGTTATTGCCTGGAACTCACATCTACCCCACCAGACATCCCCCCCAAACAGCGTCCAATGAAACAAGATCACCTGACACTGTTAAAACAAGAAGTACTATCCCTACTAGAAACGCATGCCATAGAGAAGGTTCCACAGCACCAACAAGGAACAGGAGTATACTCCCTATACTTCCTAATTCCCAAAAAGGACGGGTCTCTAAGGCCAATACTGGACCTGAGACCTCTCAACGCATACATAAATTCGGAACATTTCCACATGGTCACGCTCCAACAAGTACTTCCTTTACTGAAGAAAGGGGACTTTCTTTCTACACTGGATCTAAAAGACGCTTATTTTCATATCCCAATTCACAAAGCCCACAGGAAATACCTCAGGTTTGTGGTAGAAGGACAACATTATCAGTTCAAAGTCCTTCCGTTTGGTGTCACAACGGCACCAAGGGTGTTCACAAAATGCCTGGCAGTGGTGGCAGCTCACCTAAGAAGACAACAAATACATGTCTTCCCATACTTGGACGACTGGCTAATAAAGGCCAAGTCACAAGAGGAATGTCTTCAAAACACACAAAAGACAATTCAGCTACTACACCAGCTAGGGTTCACAGTGAACTACACAAAGTCACACCTACAACCAAGCAAGGTTCAACAATATCTGGGGGCTACTATAGACACAGAAAAAGCCAAAGTATACCCCAATCCAGTCAGAATCCAAACAATGCTTACAATCATTCAAAGATTCCAGCCACAACACTCACTACCAGCAAGAGAGTTCATGCAGCTATTAGGGATGATGTCATCCTGCATACTGCTAATACCATATGCCAAACTACAATTGCGTCCGCTACAAGAATGCTTAGCGACACAGTGGAATCAGGCTCAAGGACAGATTACAGATCTGGTGTTGGTAGACGACCGCACACACCGCTCTCTCAAGTGGTGGAACACAACAAACATTGCCAAGGGGCGGTCGTTCCTAGAACCGATTCCACAGGTGACAATAACAGCGGACGCATCGCTCACAGGATGGGGAGCACATATGGAGAAATACACAGTACAAGGAAGGTGGAGTGTGCAGGAAAAAAGACTGCACATCAATCATCTAGAACTACTAGCAGTGTTTCTAGCATTGAAAGCCTTCCAGATACATGTTGCCAACAAAGCAGTCCTGATCAGAACAGACAACATGACAGCAATGTATTATATTCAAAAACAGGGGGGACGCACTCTCTCCAACTATCCAGACTAGCACAGGAAATCTGGAGATGGGCCATTCCTCAAAACATCTATCTGTTAGCCGAACACCTACCAGGAGTCCAAAACCAGATAGCAGACATCTTAAGCAGACAGTCGGAACAAATACACGAATGGGAACTGCACCAACAAATACTGCAGCCATTCTTCCGAAGATGGGGACAGCCAGAGATAGACCTCTTTGCCACTCATCAGAACGCAAAATGCCAAAGCTTCGCGTCCAGGTACTCGCACCACCTGTCGCAGGGCAATGCGTTATGGATAAATTGGTCCAACAAATTTGCATACGCTTTTCCCCCTCTCCCACTAATCCCATTAGTGGTCAGGAAGCTGCAACAACACTCAATGACCATGATACTAGTAGCACCCACGTGGGCAAGACAACCGTGGTTCACCACGCTCCTGCAACTCTCACAAGTGCCACATCAAAAGCTAAGAATTCTACCCATGCACCTTACACAGAACCATGGAGAAATAATGCACCCAGATCCCACACAACTGAACCTAGCGATCTGGCTCCTGAAATCCTAGAATTTGGGTACTTAGATCTACCCCCAAATTGCATGGAGATAATTAAACAAGCGAGACGTCCCACCACCAGAGCATGCTATGCAGCTAAGTGGAAGAGGTTTGCTATACACTGTACTACTAATAATATCAACCCTCTGGACGTATCAACAAGGGAGATTATTTGCTACTTACTACACTTACAGCAATGTAATCTCGCGTACACATCTATCAGAGTACATTTAGCAGCTATAGCAGCGTACCTACAAAACAGGCAGCATATATCACTGTTCAGAGTGCCAGCGATAAAAGCCTTCATGGAAGGCCTTAAAAGAGTCATTCCACCAAGATTACCACCTTCCCCGGTCTGGAACCTCAACGTAGTACTCACCAGACTAATGGGACCACCTTTCGAACCTATGCATAGGTGCGAGATACAATTCCTTACATGGAAGGTGGCGTTCCTTATAGCCATTACCTCACTCAAGAGAGTAAGTGAATTACAGGCATTGACAATACAAGAACCATTCCTACAGTTACACCAGAATAAAGTGGTTCTTAGAACAAACCCAAAGTTCTTGCCTAAAGTAATTTCAGCATTTCACATCAACCAGCCAGTGGAGCTACCAGTCTTTTTTCCAAAGCCACAGACGGTAGCAGAAAGGGCTCTACATACACTAGATGTCAAAAGAGCCATTTTGTACTACATAGAAAGGACACAAAACTTCAGGAAAACTAAACAACTATTTGTAGCATTTTCCCCAACACATAAGGGCAATCCTATCTCTAAAGCAGGCATCGCTAGATGGATTGTAAGATGTATACAGATATGTTACATTAAAGCAAAGAGAACATTAACTGTTCCTCCTAGAGCTCATTCTACACGAAAGCTAGGAGCATCTATGGCATTCTTAGGGAACATTCCCCTAGATGACATATGTAGAGCAGCAACTTGGTCTACACCACATACATTCACAAAACACTACTGTGTTGATGTACAGGCTACACAACAAGCCAGAGTGGGCCAAGCTGTATTAAAAACTCTATTTCAAACAGTTGCGACAGACACTGGTGACCACCGCTAGGGAGGTAACTGCTGTACAATCTATTCATAAATGTACCATCTGCAGCCCATATGCCTCGAACGGAATATGCTACTTACCAGTATGCATCTGTTCTTGGCATAGAGGGCTGCAGAGTGGTACATGCCCTCCCTGCCTCCCCGGAAACCTGTGTCTGTCCCAACATTATCTTATTTAGATACATTTACATGGGCATATCTTTATGTATTATACTACACTACTCCATCTAACCCTACTATGGCAAAACAATCTAAGGATGGAGCCGATGCCCATGCGCACTAACACCAAAAGGAGGAGTCATCTATGACGACAAAGACTTCTCCAGAAGAAAAACAAGTGCAATCATCCGAGCCCAACACCAGATGGCGATCTATTCATAAATGTACCACTCTGCAGCCCTCTATGCCAAGAACAGATGCATACTGGTAAGTAGCATATTCCTTTCCCCCGGTGCTACCCACAGTGAGCTAAGTCTCATATTTTCCAGAATTAACTTCACCTCTCTGAACCAAGGGATATTACCTGATCCCATGATTGATCTTACATCAGAGATTTAGTTGGCAAAGCGGGCTAGTTCCGGCGTTGACCAAATTCGCCTCCACAAAGCTACCATCCGAATCTGAAAGAGACACGTTAGTGATAGATTCCTTACCTTAGAATATCCCCAGGCGTCAGACTGGATCCGGAAGATTTTTGCGTAGCAATACCCCTGCGCGCCGGCAGGCGTCGTCCGCGGCTCCGCGTCGTTAGCGCCGGAATTACGTCGTCGGAGTACTTAGACGCCGCCCATGTGCGCTGACGTCAGTTCTTCTTTTTTCCGCGCCAGCTAGCGCAGTTCCGGAGGAGCTCTACCCCTTAGTCTTTTTTGACTAAACTTTTCGATCTTTTTGATCATTTTTCTACTCGAGTCTTCGACTCCGGTGCCGGTAGGGATACCCGGGTTCAAACCATGTTCCAAGTGCGACCGACTGATGTCGGTGACCAACCCCCATCGCCGGTGCCTGAAGTGTTTAGGCCTCGACCACGACGATCGTACCTGCTCCGACTGCCGGGCCCTGACGTCGAAAGCTAGGCGGGAGCGGTCCCGCAAGCGGCTCGAGCTCCGGCAGTCGGCCCCACGCCGCTCCAGGTCCTGGTCCCACGGGAGGGTTCAAACCCTGTTCCAAGTGCGACCGACTGATGTCGGTTACCGACCCCCATCGCCGGTGCCTGAAGTGTTTAGGCCTCGACCACGACGATCGTACCTGCTCCGACTGCCGGGCCCTGACGTCGAAAGCTAGGCGGGAGCGGTCCCGCAAGCGGCTCGAGCTCTGGCAGTCGGCCCCGCGCCGCTCCAGGTCCCGGTCCCACGGGAGGTCGAGGGACCGGTCGTGGGGTCGGAGCCCTCGCAGCTCCGGGAGTGGACATCGGTCATCGGGATCCAAGTCCTCAGGTAAGAGGCATGAGAGGTCGGAGAGGCGTCATTGTTCCTCCGACCCACCCGCGATGCGGCCGGGGGTTCGGGTGACACCACCCACGCGGCTCTGACTGAGTCGCAGGCGTCGCCACCTGCCCCACACCTTTGGGTCCCTGGGCATGGCGCGACGCCGGAGGAGATCGAGCGGTACATCATGGCCATGAGGTCCCTCCCTCCTCAGCCGGGTCCCGTGGCGCCTTCAGGCCCAGCGGCCCCGGCTGGAGGCCCTAGCGGGTCGGGTGCTTCGGCCTCGATGCCGTCGGGTGCTTCGGCCCTGGCGCCGCCGGCGACTTCGGTCCCGGCGCCGCAGGACCTCACCGAATCCGCATCCGAGTCGTCGCCGGTCGACCTCACGACCTCACCGGTGCCTGCCCCAAGGGTGTCACCCCCTGCACACCTTGTGGACGCCGTCCCCAATGTTCCCTTCGGTCCAACTCTGGCGACGGACCGGCGCCACTGGGCGCCGCTTCCGACGGCCTTTAGAGATTTTTATTTCCTTGAGGAGGCCCCGTCTGTTGAACCTGTTCTACAGGAGATGGGTGACGAGGGTGATTGGGAGGGGTCTGCTGACCCTCTGGCAGAGGAATGCCAGTCGCAGGAGGACTGGACATATGAGCTTGGGGAGGCCAGTGGTATTGGCACTTAGCCAGACACTGGATTTGTCTCCCCTCCCACCGTGGCTACGTGACACTACAGTGTAGTGTTGACGAGGGCGGCCAAGGCCTTAAACCTTGAGCTCCCCGTCGCGGCCGTGAGGACTAACCTCCTCACTGAGGTCCTTAAACCGCAGGCAAGCTCCAGTGAGCCACTGCTGCCGTTTAATGAGGCCTTGTGTGACGTTCTTGTGGGCACTTGGTCCAAGCCCGCCTCAGGTCCGCCTGTGGATAGGAACGTGGCCAGCCGCTACCGCCCGGCTCGGTCGACCCTTGCTTTTTGTCCACCCATCCCACCCCCGAGAACTTGGTCATCCAGGCCTCTACTTCCCAGACCGCATTCCCGACGGCCCCGCCTGATCGGGAATCCAAGAGGTACGAGCAGTTCGGGAAGAAGGTGTTCTCGTCCCTCAGTTTGGGACTGCGGTCAGTCAATACCGCATGCCTCTTGGGCCGCTACACCCACACTCTGTGGGATACGGTCTGTGGGAGGAGGTCCGGGCTAAACTCACCCAAGCCCTTGCGGAGGGTCAAGATGCAGCGCGATATTCCATCCGGTGTGGGCTGGATACCACGGACTCACTGGGCAGGGCGATGGCACCGACGGTGGCGGTTCGACGCCACGCCTGGTTGAGGACCGGCAACTTTTCGGCCGATGTCCAGTCCACTCTTCTGAACATGCCGTTCGATGGCCGTCGCCTCTTTGGCGACAAGGCAGACCATGCGCTTGAGCGTTTTAAGGACTCCAGGGCTACGGCCAAGTCCTTAAGCCTCTCGGCCCCACGCCAGCAATCGGGTGCCTTTCGCTCCTTTCGTGGCCACGGAAGGGGCGCCCCCACACGAGCTGCCAGCCACGCACCGCAGAATGTTCAACAGCGCGGTGGTGGCCATGGAAGCCGCCGTAACGGCGGTCGGGGACAGCGGCGAGCCCAGTCCACACCTCCCTCCACAGCACCTGCCTCAAAACCTTCCTAATCCGTGTTTTCAGGCCCATGTGACGCCAGTGGGTGGCAGGGTTCGCCATCACCTCTTCCACTGGCGCAATATCACGTCTGACGGGTGGGTGCTGCAAATCGTCCGAAGGGGCTACTCCCTCCCCTTCGAGGCGACCCCTCCAGCCATGCCACCATGTATCGGGGGATCATTTGCGACTTCTGCAGGAGGAAGTTACGGCCCTCTTGGCCAAGGGGGCCATCGAGCGCGTTCCTGTGCCAGAAGTAGGGTGTGGTTGCTACTCCCACTACTTTCTGGTACCCAAGAAGGGCAAAGGGGGCCTACGCCCTATCTTGGACCTACGGAACGTCAACGGCTTCCTCCGGAAGGAGAAGTTCAAAATGCTAACACTAGCTCAGGTCCTAGCTGCCCTGGACCCAGAAGACTGGATGGTAGCGTTGGACTTGCAGGACGCTTATTTCCACATCCCCGTCCTGCCGGCCCACCGGCGCTGCCTGCGGTTCACGGTTGGCTACGAGCACTTTCAATTTACCGTGCTCCCCTTCGGCCTTACCAGCGCCCCACGGGTGTTCACAAAGGTGATGGCGGTGGTCGCAGCTCATCTGCGCAGGTTAGGGGTTTCAGTCTTCCCCTACCTCGACGACTGGTTGTTGAAGACGGGCTCGCCCCAGACAGTCGTCAGCCACCTCCAGACGACGGCAGACCTCCTGCATCAGCTGGGGTTTTCATTCAATGTGCCAAAGTCACACCTGTGCCCCTCTCAGAAGCTCCTCTTCATCGGAGCGGTTCTCGACTCGGCTCAGTTTCGGGTTTATCCTCCCGAACAGCGGGTCCGGGATATTCAGGCTATGATTCCACTCTTTCAGCCTTTATCCCGGGTATCGGTCAGGTTGACACTGCGGCTTCTGGGGCTGATGGCCTCCTGCATCCTTCTGGTGCATCACGCTCGGTGGCGGATGCGGGCTCTGCAGTGGGACCTGAAGTTTCAGTGGGCCCAGCATCAAGGCAATTTTTCCGACCACTGCGAGACAGCTGCAGTGGTGGCTCACGGACCGCGATTAGGTCCGTGGCAGATCCCTCTCCCTTCCCCAGCCGGAGCACGTAGTTGTGACGGACGCGTCCCTCCAGGGCTGGGGAGGCCACATGGGAGAGGCGGAGATCAGAGGCCTCTGGTCTCCGGCAGAGTCCCAGCTCCATATCAACCTTTTGGAGCTGCGGGCGATTCGTCTAGCACTGAAGGCATTCCTCCCTTCTGTCCGGGGGTGTGTAGTGCAGGTGTTCACGGCCAACACCACCGCCATGTGGTACTGCAACAAACGGCGGGGTGGGGTCGTGGACCCTTTGCCAGGAGGTTCTGCGCCTCTGGCAGTGGCTGGAACAGCAGGGCGTGACCCTGGTGGTTCAACCAGCGGCCATCTTGTGTGTGGGTGGGTATCTGAAAGAAACAGGTTAGTATTAGATTCCTTACCTTAGAATATCCCCAGGCGTCAGTCTGGATCCGGAAACTTTTGCGTAGCAGTACCCCTGCGCGTCGGTAGGCGTCGTCTGCAGGCGTCCCCTGCGGCTCCGCGTCGTCGGCGTCGTGCGCCGTGATGACGTCGCTGGAGTATATAGACGCCGCCTCCGCGCGCTGACGTCAGTTCTTCTTTTTTCCGCGCCAGTTAGCGCAGATCCGAAGAGCAGTACTCCGGTCTTTTGACCAAGTGTTTGTAAAATTTAATCTTTCTACGGTGCCGGTAGGATGCCTGGGTTTAAGAGCTGCGACGAGTGCGACCGCATGATGTCGGTCACCGACCACCATCGACTCTGCCTCCGGTGTCTGGCCGCGGACCACGACGTGGAATCCTGCGTCGACTGTCGGGCCTTGACTGGAAAAGCTAGGCGGGAGCGGTCCCGCAAGCTTCTCGAGCTCCGGGTGTCGGCCCCGCGTCGAGAGCGGTCCCGGTCCGGTCGGAGGTCGAGGGAGCGGTCGAGGGAACGATCGCGGAGCCGCCATGGGCGCTCCGGGAGTCGCCACCATTCCTCCGGCTCGTCAGGTAAGCACAAGAAGTCGGGGCGTCGCCATCGCACCCCCGACTCCCCCCGACGCCCGCGTAATGCGGCCGGGGGCTCGGGTGACCCCACCCCCGCGGCCCCGCGTGGGTCGCCGACGCCGTCTACCCCATACCCGTCGGTCCCTGGGGAAGGCGCGTCGCGTGAGGAGATCGAGGCCTTCCTCATTGCTATGAGGGCGAGGTCTTCTCCGGCGGGGCCTTCGGCGCCTGCGGGCCCGTCGGTCCCGTCTGGGGGCCCAAGCGGTTCGGGTGCTCCTGCCCCGGCGCCGCCGGCGGCTCCGGCCCCGGCGCCGCTGGTTCCCTCTGGTTCGTCGCCGGCTGGTCTCCCGGCCTCTCCGGCGTCGGTTCCTGTGGGCCAACCCGTGGTACCGCCCCCGCGTGGTGCAGCGACTCCGCCGTCGGCTCCGGCTGGCGTCGGGTCCCCGGCACCGACGCCGCGCGGCGCCACCCCCCTTTCCTCCCCGACTCCGGACGCGGAGTCGGACCGGCGTCGGCCGACGCCGGATCCGACGCCGATGGGGCCCGTTGACCCCGACGTCTATATCGTCGACCCAGAATATGGGTATGATGACGATGAGTATGGAGAGGGTTGGGAGGGGTCTGAGGACCCTCTATCCCGTGCCTGCCAGTATGATGTGGACTGGGTAGGTGATCTGGGTGATGCCAGTGGCCTGGACGAGTCGCCCAACCCTGGGTTTGTCTCTCCGTCCCCTGTGGCGTCTGAGGCAGGTGCTGCCTATTCGGTGGTCCTGATGAGGGCTGCCAAGGCCTTGCACCTTGAGCTCCCCGTCGCGAAGGTCAAGCCGAACATTCTGACCGAAGTGTTTAAACCGCAGTCATGCCCCCAGGAGCCTCTGCTGCCGTTTAATGAGGCCCTGTCGGATGTCCTTTTGGGCACCTGGTCCAGGCCCGCTTCTGGTGCGCCGGTTGACCGGAATGTCGCGAGGCGTCACCGTCCATGCTCGGACGACCCTGCCTTTTTATCCACCCATCCCTCCCCGGAGAGTCTGGTGATCCAGGCCTCCACTTCGCAGTCCGCATTTCCGTCGGCTCCGCCCGATAGGGAATCAAAGCGGTATGACCAATTTGGTAAAAAGGTCTTTTCCTCTTTGAGCGCTGGACTGCGGTCTTGTAATACCGCGTGCCTCTTGGGCCGCTACACCCACTCCCTGTGGGATACGGTCGAGGAGTGTCTGCCGCAATGTCCCCAGGAGGTGCGGGACAAGCTCACACGGGCCTTAGTTGAAGGCCGGGATGCGGCGCGGTACTCGATCCGTTGTGGTCTCGACACGACCGACTCGTTGGGACGGGCGATGTCCACAACGGTGGCGATTCGTCGCCATGCTTGGCTGAGATCTGCCAACTTCTCGCCAGACGTCCAAAATTCACTCATGGACATGCCATTTGATGGCAGTCGCCTGTTTGGTGACAAAGCGGACCACGCGCTGGAGCGCTTCAAGGACTCCAGGGTCACGGCCAAGTCCTTGGGTCTTTCGACCCAGCGCCAGCAGACGGGTTCGTTTCGGCCCTTTCGTGGCCAAGGGAGGGGAGGTCCCACACGTGCTGCCAGCCACGCGACGCAGAAGGCTCCCCAGCGCGGTGGCGGCCGTGGTTTCCGCCGTGGTGGCGGTAGAGGCCAGCGGCGTGGTCAGTCCACGCCTCCCTCCGCTGCTGCATCCAAGCCTTCCTAGTCCGAGCTTTCGGGCTCACGTGACGCCAGTGGGTGGCAGGGTTCGCCATCACCACTCCCGCTGGCGCGCGATAACATCGGACAGGTGGGTGCTGCAGCTTGTCCGAAGGGGCTATGCCCTCCCCTTCGAGTCCACTCCTCCGGCCATGCCACCGCAGAACCACCGTGTGTCGGGGGACCACTTGACACTTCTGCAGGAGGAAGTTACGGCCCTCTTGGCCAAGGGGGCCATCGAGCGCGTTCCTGGGCCAGAAGTAGGGTGTGGTTGCTACTCCCACTACTTTCTGGTACCCAAGAAGGACAAGGGAGGCCTGCGTCCTATCTTGGATCTACGGAACGTCAACGGCTTCCTCCGGAAGGAGAAGTTCAAGATGTTGACTTTGGCTCAGGTCTTGGCTGCTCTAGACCCACAAGACTGGATGGTAGCGTTGGACTTGCAGGATGCGTATTTTCACATCCCCGTCCTGCCGGCCCACCGGCGTTACCTGCGGTTCACGGTAGGCCACGAGCACTTTCAGTTTATCGTGCTCCCATTCGGCCTTACCAGCGCCCCACGGGTGTTCACGAAAGTGATGGCGGTGGTCGCAGCTCATCTGCGCCGGTTAGGGGTTTCAGTCTTCCCCTACCTCGACGACTGGCTGTTGAAGGCGGGCTCGCCCCAGACAGTCGTCCACCACCTTCAGATGACGGCAGACCTCCTGCACGAGCTGGGGTTTTCCATCAATGTGCCGAAATCACACCTGTGTCCCTCTCAAAAGCTCCTTTTCATCGGAGCGGTTCTCGACTCGGCGCAGTTTCGGGTTTATCCTCCGGAACGGCGGGTCCGGGATATTCAGGCTCTGATTCCCATCTTTCAGCCGTTATCCCGGGTTTCGGTCAGGTTGACGCTGCGGCTTCTGGGGCTGATGGCCTCCTGCATCCTTCTGGTGCATCACGCCAGGTGGCGGATGCGGGCTCTGCAGTGGGACCTGAAGTTTCAGTGGGCCCAGCATCAGGGCAACCTATCCGACCATGTCCTGATCTCGGAGGGCACTGCGAGACAGTTGCAGTGGTGGCTTACGGACCGCGATTGGGTCAGGGGCAGATCCCTCTCCCTTCCCCAGCCGGAGCACGTGGTTGTGACGGACGCGTCCCTCCAAGGCTGGGGTGGCCACTTGGGAGAGGCGGAGATCAGAGGCCTCTGGTCTCCGGCGGAATCCCGGCTCCATATCAACATGTTGGAGCTGCGGGCGATTCGCCTAGCACTGAAGGCATTCCTCCCCTTTGTCAACGGGAGTGTGGTGCAGGTGTTCACGGACAACACCACCACCATGTGGTACTGCAACAAACAGGGCGGTGTGGGGTCGTGGACCCTTTGCCAGGAGGCTCTGCGCCTCTGGCAATGGCTGGAACGTCAGGGCGTGACTGACGGTTCAACACCTGGCAGGTTCTCTGAACGCCAGGGCGGACGAACTCAGCCGTCGGTGCTCGGTGAATCACGAATGGCGTCTGAACTCGGATGTGGCGAGAGGCCTCTTTCAGCAATGGGGAGAGCCTTGGTTAGATCTATTCGCCACAGAAGAGAACGCGCAATGTCATCAGTTCTGCGCGTTGGAGTTTCCAAGACGGCACTCGCTCGGCGACGCCTTTCGGCGCGAGTGGAGTTGCGGTCTGTTGTACGCCTTTCCGCCTATACCACTTCTGCCCAGAGTGCTGAAGAAGATCAGGCGCGACCGGGCCCAAGTTATCCTTGTGGCTCCGGACGGGGCTCGAAGGTACTGGTATCCCGAGCTACTCAGCATGACAGTCGGTCCCTCGATCCGCCTGCCCCTTCAGGAGGACCTTCTGTCGCTTCAGCAGGGGACGGTCCTCCACCCGAACCTGTCCAGTCTCCACCTCCATGCGTGGAGATTGAGCGGCGACAGTTGAGGCCATTTGACTTGCCTCCTGAAGTCTGTGATGTCATTCTGGCAGCCAGGCGTCCCTCCACAAAGTCGGTATACGCCTGCCGGTGGAACAGATTTGTGGCATGGTGCACAGCAAAGGCTGTGGATCCCCTTTCTGCCCCTCTGTCTGAGGTTCTCCTCTTCCTCCTTTCCCTTGCCCAGCAGGGCTCTGCTCTGGGCACTATCAAGGGCTATCTTTCTGCCCTTTCCGCCTTCTTGAGGCTACCTGATCAGCCATCTTTGTTCAAGTCCCCTATTGTGTTAAGATTCTTGAAGGGCATCACGCACATGTATCCTCCAACTCCGTTCGTGATGCCTCAGTGGGACTTGAACTTGGTTTTGACTTTCCTGATGTGCGCTCCCTTTGAGCCCCTTCATTCCTGTCCTCTCCGTCTTCTCACCTTAAAGACGGCCTTCCTGGTAGCCATCACCTCTGCCAGGAGAGTGAGTGAGCTCCAGGCTCTTTCTATTCAACCTCCTTTCTTGTCTATTCATCCTGATAAGGTGGTTCTTCGAACTAGACCTTCTTTCCTGCCCAAGGTAGTCTCTGCTTTTCACATTGGGCAGTCCATCACCTTGCCCTCCTTCTTCCCGCCTCCGCATCCTTCAAAGGATGAAGAGCGGCTCCATCGTCTGGACCCAAAACGTGCGCTTTCATTCTATATGGATCGCACACGCCAGTTCCGGGTGGATGACCAACTGTTTGTTGGCTACGTGGGTGAGAAGAAGGGAAGGGCGGTACAGAAACGGACCATCTCTCGGTGGGTCGTCCTGTGCATCAAAGCATGCTACTCTTTGGCTCGGAAGGAGCCTCCTGTTGGGCTGAGGGCCCATTCCACTCGGGCCACGGCGGCTACTACTGCCCTGGGCCGGGGAGTCCCTTTGCAGGACATTTGCCAGGCGGCCACGTGGGCCTCACTGCACACCTTTGCGAGGCACTACTGCCTGGACAGTCAAGTCCGGAGGGATGGCTTCTTTGGCCGTTCGGTCCTCCAGGACTTTCTGGTGTAGGTTGTATTGGTTCGCAGACCCACCACCGGGGTTGGTATTGCTGGGGTATCTATTCTAAGGTAAGGAATCTAATACTAACCTGTTTCTTTCAGATGAACAAGTTACTTACCTTCGGTAACGATATATCTGTAAGAAACAGTAGTTAGTATTAGATTCCTTACCGCCCCTCCCATCCTCCCCGTTCTGCGAACTGATACCTAGGGTTAAGGACATCCCTTTCAGGGCCCTAGTTTTCAAATGGCACCAGTGTTGGTTCTCACATGGCTCTGCGTGTTCTGGCGCGGAAAAGCTGTGTGCAAAGAACTGACGTCAGCGCGCGGAGGCGGCGTCTATATACTCCAGCGACGTCATCACGGCGCACGACGCCGACGACGCGGAGCCGCAGGGGACGCCTGCAGACGACGCCTACCGACGCGCAGGGGTACTGCTACGCAAAAGTTTCCGGATCCAGACTGACGCCTGGGGATATTCTAAGGTAAGGAATCTAATACTAACAACTGTTTCTTACAGATATATCGTTACCGAAGGTAAGTAACTTGTTCGTTTAGCGCGCTCTAGTTGCGCATAAAAGGGGTCCCTATCGGCCAGGCGCTTGATTGTGTGTGCCTGAGTCCCTCCTGAGGTGGAAGCCGGGAGGTTGTGCTAATTTGTACTGCATGATTTTATATGCTTTTTAAACTTAAAACAACTGCAGAAATCGGCGTTTTTCACTGACCTCGCTACATGGCCTAAATTGCTTGATATTAAGAAGCTCGACCTGCTGATTCCTTCCCCCCTCTTCCCCGCTGCCCTGGGCCACTCCCAGCCGAGTATTGAAGCTTTGGAGTTGGTCCCGGGCACAGAACTGCGGCGGCCATCTTGTGTGTGGGTGGGTGTTTAGCGCGCTCTAGTTGCGCATAAAAGGGATGTCCACTCCTCCGCGTAGCGTAAGCGCATTGCGGGCGCGCCTGACTCGTTCCTGACTCGCGCCGGAGTCGGGCCAGAGTCAGGCCCGTCTACGCCCGTCCACGCCAGGAGGGGCCATGGACCCTGTTACTTCCGAGCATTGCGGCTCTATCATCACGTATACGGGTGAGAAGTTAAAACTGCTTAGGTACTTGCCCTCTGTACAGTGCACAACATGCATATTGCCAAGCCATAACTTTAAATGCGCTTACTGCAATTTCTCTACGGGCCGGATGGCCGTGTGTAAACAAATGAAACCTTTACATAAACGGGGTAAACCCAGGGGTAGAACTAGAGGCTCCAGATCTCCTCCCACTTGTACAAAGCTTCAGTTTTGGAGCATTAACTGTAGATCACTCCCGAAACATAGGAATCATATCTATGATTTTATAGTTGATGTCAAACCCGATGCCGTGTTCCTTACGGAAACCTGGCTTCATGAGAGCTCTGGGCCAGATGTTGCCATGGCGGTGCCCGATGGCTATATAATAGTCAGGAAGGACAGGGACTCTGGTAAAGGAGACGGCATTGCGATAATTCTTAACTCAAAGTATACTTGTACTTTTGATGTCTTTCCTATGCCCGGATGCGAAGCTGGATACTTTAAAATCTCTATCAGCTCCCAGTTCACTTTGTCAGGTCTCTTGATCTACCGACCTCCTGGAAACGCGAATGCCTGGACGGCATCCTTTGCAGACACCATCGCTCCTCTATCCCTGAAGGCTGCCAATTTTACTATTCTTGGCGACCTGAATCTCCATCTGGAAGACGAATTATGTAATGTTAGCAAACTCTTTTTATCTGAACTTGAAGCCTTAAACATTTTGTTGTGCAACTCGGGACCTACACATTCTGCAGGGCATTTGTTGGACCCTGTTCTCTCCAATCTATCTTTTGAATGCTCATCCCCCGCTCGTCCTCTGGAATGGTCAGATCATTATGCTGTACATTTCTCCCTATCCCTGACTAAAACCCCGACTAGTGGCAATGGCAGTAAGGATGTGTTAAGTCAATGGACTAGGCTCTACATCTCTGAGTTCAACAGGCGCTTGATGGACACTCTCCCGAACACCAACATGTCCACCTCCGTGTTGAACTCAGAGGTATCTAAATGGCTGAGTACAACTATTGATGCACTTCTCCCTCTAACATCTAAAAATTCTATGTCCCATAGAGCTCCTGCGCCCCGGTTCTCTGAGGACCTAAAGTGTATAAGATCTAATTGTAAGAATCTTGAAAGGAAGTGGAGGCGCTCCTACTCTGCCACTCGTAAAACGGCTTATAAGGAAGCCCTTAGGGACTATCACCATCAATGTAAAATGGCCAGAGCCGCCTATGTTTCCAATACGGTTACCAATGCCCAAAACTGCCCTCGTACTCTTTTCTCGGTGGTGAAAAAGTTAACAGGGGCAGATGTGGTGCCGGCCCCCCCTGCTCTAGACGAGACTCAATGTAACTCTATTGCAGAGTTCTTTATATCCAAAGTAGAGCGTATCTATGACTCACTAAGTCCTTCTACATCTAATGATGAGTCTCAATCTGAGTCAACAGTGACTCTAGATCTTCTGCCCTCTGCAATGAATAAACTTGCAAACTGGCTGCCCTTTGATGACACCTCTTTCTCTCTCTGCCTGAATAGCATTAAATCTGGCTCCCCTCGGGACCCGGTACCGGTCAAAATTTTAAAATCACTTGAACCTGGCCCACGTCACGTATTAATGCAACTTCTCAACTCCTCATTATCTGAGTCCCTCGTTCCACAGGAATGGAAGCATGCAATGATTGTTCCTTTATTAAAAAAGGCTGGAGCTGACATTACCAACTTGTCTAACTTCAGACCAATCCCATTGCTTCCAATTCTGTCAAATTCTGGAGAGGCATATTAATGCGCAACTAACTCACCTTGTGGAAAGCACGGGATTTCTCCATCCTTCCCAGTCTGGCTTTAGAGCGCTTCATTCGACCGAAACTACACTCCTGGGAGTTAGAGAGTCTGAGACAGTGTCGATCGTGGAGAAACATCTGCCCTCATTCTTTTGGACTTTATCGCGGCGTTCAACACTGTGTCCCATTCTATTCTCCTTACGACTCTTCGGTCCCTGGGTGTAGAAGGCGCTGCACTAGCCTGGATAGCCTCTTTTTTAAGAGACCGCACTTTTCAGGTGTTTTCGGCCTCTGCTTCATCTAAAGTCTGTCCATCGGCGTACGGCGTGCCTCGGGGGTCTATAATTAGTCCTCTATTATTCAACATCTATGTAAGACCCCTGGCTACCATCATAGAGGAAGCCGGACTCACTTTATACTCCTACGCCGATGACACACAGATCATCTTCTCTCTCTCTAACACAGAGGGCACAGATACCTCTGTCTTGAGAGAAGGCCTGGTTCGTGTCTCTAGGTGGATGAAGAATAATTTCTTGAAACTTAACGGTGACAAGACCGAGGTTGTGATACTTGGCAGGGGTAAGGAGCTCTGGGGCCCCCACCATTGGACCAATGATATAGGACCTACCCCTCAGCCTGTAACTGTAGTTCGCAATCTCGGGTTCCTCATTGATGAGAAACGTACGATGAGACAGCAGGCTGTAAAGGTAGCCGCTATTTGTTTCACCACCTTGAGATGGCTTCGAAAAATTCTCTGGATGTTGCCCCCTTCCACACAAAGAACGGTAGTCCAGGCGTTGGTTGTTTCCCGCCTGGACTACGGCAACGTTCTATATCTTGGAGCTGATCTGACAACCATAAAAAAACTCCAGGTTGTTCAGAACGCAGCTGCTCGGCTGCTTCGCAACGTCCCCAGTAGGATATCCGCCTCTCCAGCTCTTCTCGACCTACATTGGCTTAGAGTCCCGGAGAGAATCAAGTTCAAGGCCCTTTGCCATGTTTTTAAAATTAAGCAAGGCTCTGCCCCTAAATACCTTCAGGGCCTTATTCAGGCCTATAAACCTAATCGTGTCCTCAGAGCTTCAGGGAACGGTGACTTCTCCATCCCCAGATTTAGGCTAGCTAAAATGGGAGGCCGCTCTTTTGCCTATCTGGGTCCTAAACTCTGGAATGTTCTTCCCATGACCCTGAAGACAGAAACCAATCTTTTTCGCTTCCGTAAAGGGCTTAAAACTTGTCTCTTCAAACAGTAAATTGCAGCTTCCTTTTGGCATACTCAGCATACAACTTCTTCTTCAGTCTGTCCCTTAGCGCCGGGAAACCCACTGCGGGTAGCTGTGCGCTTTATAAGCTTAAATAAATAAATAAATAAACACCTGGCAGGTTCTCTGAACGCCAGGGCGAACGAACTCGGCCGTCGGTGCATGATGGATCACGAATGGCGTCTGAACTCGGACGTGGCGCAATGCCTCTTTCAGCGATGTGGAGAGCCTTGGTTAGATCTATTCGCCACCGAAGAGAACGCGCAATGTCATCAGTTCTGCGCGTTGGAATTTCCAAGGCGGCACTCGCTCGGCGACGCTTTTCGTTGCGTGTGGAGTTGCGGTCTGTTATACGCTTTACCGCCTATACCACTTCTGCCCAGAATGCTGAAGAAGATCAAGCGTGACCGGGCACAAGTCATCCTTGTGGCTCCGGACTGGGCACGAAGGTTCTGGTATCCAGAGCTACTCAGTATGTCAGTCGATCCCCCGGTTCGTCTGCCTCTTCAGGAGGACCTTCTGTCGCAGCAGCAGGGGACGGTCCTCCACCCGAACCTGTCCGGTCTCCACCTCCATGTTTGGAGATTAAGCGGCGACAGTTGAGGCCATTTGACTTGCCTCCTGAAGTCTGTAATGTCATTCTGGCAACCAGGCGTCCCTCCACCAAGTCGGTATATGCCTGCAGGTGAAACAGATTTGTGGCATGGTGCACAGCAAAGGCTGTGGATCCTCTTGCTGCCCCTCTTTCTGAGGTTCTTCTCTTCCTTCTTTCTCTTGCCCAGCAGGGCTCTGCTCTGGGCACTATCAAGGGCTACCTTTCTGCCCTTTCAGCCTTTCTAAGGCTGCCTGATCAGCCTTCTTTGTTCAAGTCCCCTATTGTAAATCGTTTTCTGAAGGGCATCACACACATTTTCCCTCCTGTTCCGTTTGTGATGCCTCAGTCGGACTTGAACCTTGTTCTTACGTTTCTGATGTGCGCTCCCTTTGAGCCACTTCACAACTGTCCTCTCAGTCTTCTTACCTTGAAGACTGCCTTCCTGGTTGCCATCACCTCTGCCAGGAGAGTGAGTGAGCTCCAGGCTCTTTCTTGTACTCCTCCTTTCCTTTCTGTCCATCCGGACAAGGTTGTGTTGCGTACTAAGCCATCTTTCCTGCCCAAGGTTGTCACGGCCTTCCATATCTGGCAGTCTATCACCTTGCCCACCTTCTTTCCACCACCGCATCCCTCTAAAGAGGAAGAGCGGCTCCACCGTCTGGACCCAAAACGTGCGCTTTCATTCTACTTGGATCGCACACGCCAGTTCCGGGTGGATGACCAACTCTTTGTTGGTTACGTGGGCGCTAAGAAGGGGAAAGCGGTGCACAAGTGGACCATCTCGTGGTGGATCTTCTTGTGGATCCAGGCATGTTACTCCTTGGCTAAAAAGGAGCCCCCTGTTGGATTGCGGGCCCATTCCACCCGGGCCACGGCTACTACAACTGCCCTGGGCCGGGGTGTGCCCTTGCAGGACATTTGCCAGGCAGCTACGTGGGCCTCGCTGCACACGTTTGCAAGACACTACTGTCTGGACAGTCAAGTCCGGCGGGATGGCTTCTTTGGCCGTTCCGTCCTCCAGGACTTTCTGGTGTGATTATTGGTTCGCAGACCCACCACCGGGGTTGGTATTACTGGGATATCTATTCTAAGGTAAGGAATCTATCACTAACGTGTCTCTTTCAGATGCACAAGTTACTACTTGTGTAACGATGTATCTGTAAGAGACATTAGTTAGTGATAGATTCCTTACCGACCCACCCATCCTCCCCGTTCTGCGAACCGATATCTAGGGTTAAGGTCATCCCCTTTTTAGGGCCCTAGTTTCATGGCACCAGTGTTGGTTCTATCATGGCTCTGCGTATCTGGCGCGGAAAAGCTGTGTATCAGAACTGACGTCAGAGCGCATGGGCGGCGTCTAAGTACTCCGACGACGTCATTCCGGCGCTAACGACGCCGATGACGGACGCGGAGCCGCCGACGACACCTGCCGGCGTGCAGGGGTATTGCTACGCAAAAATCTTCCGGATCCAGTCTGACACCTGGGGATATTCTAAGGTAAGGAATCTATCACTAACTAATGTCTCTTACAGATATATCCTTACACAAGTAGTAACTTGTGCAACTGCGCTAACTCTTTAATAGATTGACATCCCATGTCAAGCAGTAACGGTTTGGTGGGGGTGGATTGCGGGAGGCCTACCAAATTACGCAGAAACTTATTTTGGATTCTAACCAAGGGACCCAGGTCCGTAAAGCCCCATAGGTCAGCACTATACAGAATAGCAGATCTAATTTTGGCTTCATACATTTTTAGTGCAGGCATTACCCTTTTTGTTTGTGACTTTCTTTGTTCCTGGATTAGGCACCCCGTCAGTTGAGCAAATTTCAAACAAAGTGCTTCGATCTGGGGTTTCCAACGTAGCCTATAATCCAGGACCACACCAAGATAGGTCATAACCTCCATCTGCTCTAGTTCCACACCATTCATACTAGCGTGACTCTTTTGTGGCCTATTTTTGGTTAGAACCATAAATTTGGTTTTGCTCACATTTACCTGCAAGTCGTTCAATTTGCAGAAAACCTCAAACCTATTAATTGCTGTTTGTAATCCCTTTTGTGTTTTCGAGATAATTAAGGTGTCATCGGCAAAGATGAGTAATGGGAACTTTGAACCACCCAGGGTAGGCGCGTCAGTCGGCATATCCGCGAAGAACTGTACAACTTGTTTAATAAACAATAAAAACAGGGTGGGGCCAGAACGCAACCCTGGCGTACGCCGCGTGTAACGGGGAAGCGCTCTGTAAACTGCCCCTGTCTGCCCCACCTGACCCTGGCAAAGTTGCCCTCATGTAATCTTTCCACTAGTTCTAAGAGTTCGGGGGGCATACCCATATTACCTAATGCAGCCCATAGCTTTGCCCTGGGAACAAGATCGAATGCGGACTTAAGGTCCACGAATGCAGCATATATCGATCCTCCGCCCAGAAGCACAACCTTCCAGTATATCAGAATAAATCTGAACACTTGGTCGTATGTGCTGGTAAATGATCTGAAACCTGCTTGCATCGGGGAAAGAATATTCTCATTATCCATCCACCCCTGCACTTTAGCGAGCTCCATCCTTGCTAAAATTTTCTGTTGTGCATCGATTAGGCTAATAGGGCGGTAGTTCCCTGGGGCCGAGCGATCTCCTTTTTTAAAAATGGGAAGGATTTCTGCCCCTTTCCATGAGTCTGGAATCCTCGCCCCATTCGCAATAGCATTTGCGAACATCGTGATATAGGGCACCCAATTCAGGGGGTCAGACTTAAATAGATCGGCCGGGACGCAGTCCATTCCAGGAGCCTTACCGGCCTGTACAGATCCCAGTGCGGTCACCGTTTCATTAATATCAAACACTATGGATTGTCGTGTTGGAGGGATAAAGATAACTGATTGTCTAGGACATTTGGGGGTGCTGGCTCAAGACCTCTAAACTGGGTTGAATAAAAATCCACCCATGCGACAGCTGAGACGTGATTTTCCGGAATTTGCATATCCGGATTCCTGCCCCATTTCACCACCTCCCAGAATTTAATTAGGTTCGAGGACAGACTAGCCTTGTATAAGTCCTGCCCATGGTTATCATCCCATTCTCTCCTCGCCTCCAATTGGGCCTTCCTGTACTGTAATCTGGCCGATTTGATGTCTGATGTAACTCTAGATTTGATAGCTTTGATCAGACGACTATGCGCCTGCCGGCAGGTTTTATTATACCATTTCTGGCACAATAGTGGAGTCGCGACTTTCCCATTGTTACCAGCTTTGGTTAGTAAAGCTTTCAGATTATCAAAGAGCAGCTCATGATAAACACTAAACTGCTCAAGTGACCCTGGGTCAGTATGAGACGATTCCTGAACAATACCCAAGGTAGATGAAACCACATCGGAGATCCTGTCTAAAAGATCAGGATCCTCCAAAACCCTACACCAGCGCACCCTGCGTCTGTCATTTGTTAGAATAGCCTCTGCTGTGAGGCTCTTGGCTATAACAGCCGGCCAGGGCCATCCTTTAGTTTCAAACTTAAAATCAACGAATTATGGTCACTCTCGGGCCGTGTAAGAATTGTCATATCATCCAAAAATGACCAATACTCTATTTTGATTAGGAAGTAATCAATTCTACTATTGCTTACTCCGTTGTCAAAAGTTGACTGTCCAATTTTGTCGGAGATGGAGCCGCCGTTAGCGGCTCTTAATCTCCACTCCATGCACAGGCCCAACCAATGCAAAGCTGCCTCCGTACCCTTCTTAATGGGATTCAATGTCAGGCCTGTGACATTCCATACGGCGTCTTCCTCAGCGCGAATGTCCCCACCCTCACACGACCAAGGTTCGAAAGTGCTATTTAGGTCCCCTGCAATAATTATAAATGTATCCCTTCCAATTGACTCCAAATAAGTCTAACTCATCAATTATTGCCGGACTCCGTCCTCCAGGTAATCCACGTGCATAAATATTAATAATAAAAATATCCTGATAGTTATCCCTACACAGCTTGATTCCCAGGATGTCGGGGTTCTGGTCTGACACTTCTACTGGCCTATAACTGATGGACTGCCTTACCCATATAGTTAATCCACCTGATGCTCTCCCTTTCTTTCCCTGGATCGCTGGTTTAAAAAAGTTTAAATAACCTGCTAGAAAAATCGGGTCAATAGCCCAGCTGTCTTGAAAAATCAGGATATCAAACTCAACTATGAAGTCTACCCAGTCAGCTGATTCAAATTTCCCTTTGAGCCCTGCGATGTTCCATGAGGCCAATTTGAGCATAGGGTCTTGAATGGGCAAATCACATTGGATTGTAGATCCCAAGTTATATCCTGACACCCCACCCTCTATCGGTGCTATTCTAACTGGGTGGTCGCAGACTATAATACACCTAGCAGAACCTTCCAATTCGGAACCCCCTTCCTGGCCCTCAAAGGCCATATCCAAGGGCCCGATTTCAGGACCCTTACTAAAATCATCCCCAGATTCCTCACCTTTACTGAGACCTTCTTCATCACTAACAAAGTTTGCAGTTTGGATGTCCCCTCCAGCCAAAGAAGGAAGTCAATCAGTACACTCCAAACCAGATAATGGTTCAAAGCGATTATACAGATGGGGGAAGGGATGAATTTGTGGGGTCAATACATGAGGAAATCTGCCAAAAGGTCTTCTATGGCTGGGATTAATCGGATGATAAGGAGGTTTATCATTGATCCTTTTAGGTTAGAAGTACTGGAGGCCCAATGATTGAACATCACCCATCCTGCCAAATCTCGGTTCTCTGCGCACGAAGTCCACGACCCAGGGGTCCCTAAAATTGATGATGACACAATCACCCTCTAGATCTTTTGGGTTGAGTCCCACCCAATGAACTCTTCTAACACTTAAGATTTCGGTATTGGATGAGAGGGAAAGTGTTCTATTTTTGTTCAACCAAAAAACAACTTTGTTTTTCAGGTCCCTAAATGATTCGGTTTTGTCCTCCCCAATAGGTGAAACACCCGCCAAAATGATAGTATAAGGGGTAGCCTCCGGAGAAAGGTCAATACTAGGGAGGCTCTGTTTGGCGGCCTTTTTCCCCGATATGGTAGGCTGCCTAGCCCGCCCAGCCCTTGGTTGTATACCTAAGGATGGCTGTGGGATGAACCTACAGCCCTCATTCGGGGGTCCACCTCTAATAGCAGCCACCAAGTTATTACTCACCGGGGCTTTCTCCAACTGTTTTCGACCTTGCTGTTTGTTTGTTGACTGAACACTACTTTGATGAACCGAGTTATTAGTAGACACACCGGACCCCACTGCTTTAGTAGTAATGGTAGTGACTTTACGGTTATTCGGTCTGATTACTAAATTATTGAGTATTCTGGTATTGGCAGTAACTAGGTTCTCCAACTCGTCGAGTTTCTGATTCGTTAGCCTAGCACGTTCCATTAGGGGTAACATGAGAGATTTAATTAGAAATTCCATCCTACCCAAAAGACCATCCTCCTTATGTTTACAGGATAGACATTGACCAGCAATTTCAGAAGGTACCAGTATGGGTGGCAGGGGACTAGTTGGAACCTGAAGGGGCTGAGATGTAGGATTTCATTTGGGAATCTTGGATGTACCCCCTTTGCCGGCCCCATCCCTCCTTTTCCCACACTTGGGATCTCGAGATCCCCCTTATTTGGAGTATTAGGTTCGGGGCTAGAAGGCATCAAACATTCGCCACCACTGAAATTAATCGTGCTAGATGGCGTGCCTCCATCAGTTGTAGTTAATAATGAACAATCAACCTCCTGACTTAAATCAACCAACATCGAACCTTGATGTGACTCCTGGCTCATTATGGGCGCTTGAATAGCGGGGGATACCACTGAGCCAATATGTCCTAGGGCAGATCGTTTACCGGTAATAAGGTCCAGGGATAAGCGCTTCTCAGCGAAGGCTATTTACTTCTCCAGGATGCCGGTAGCCCTTTTAAAAAAAGCATCAAGGGGCCCAGAAACCATGCCACTTGATGTCGATACTTGCACAGTTCTCTCTTTACCCGAACGTAAGGGCATGTTGGGGGTAACTGAACAATATTCGTAGTGACAAATCAGGAAAACCAAAAATAATACAAAACAAGATATACACGCCACTAGCCTCAGGGAGAGCAGGTTAGAGGGATGGCCCGGCACGGCCTTAGACGGCCCGCCCTTTGCCCGGTCTTAGCCCGGCGCCCGCGCGCGTCCCGCGTACGCGCACAGGGTGATGTTTAAATATGTAGAAGGAGGTTGGGGGCGGGAAGAAGACCAGCTGCGGCAGATCAGCGCCGCACTGCACGCTGGTCCTCGCAGTCCCGCCGACAAACCAGGGGTCAGAGTCTCCGTTCAGCAGCAGTCTCTTCCTCACGCCACACAAGGCGAGCGGCTCCCGCACAGCGGGGGCCGCGAGAAGTTGGTGATCTCAGCGGTGGAAGGTCCGCAAAATCCAAGGGTCCCCAGCAGTTTCACAGTCTCCCTTCAGGCACAGGTGAAAGCAACACCAGGTAGGCGCGGTCAGCCAGGGAATTTAAGAGCACAGGAGGTCGGGGCGGGAAGAGGACCAGCTGCGGCAGATCAGCCCCGCACTGCACGCTGGTCCTCGCAGTCCCGCCGACAAACCATGGGTCAGAGTCTCCGTTCAGCAGCAGTCTCTTCCTCACGCCACACAAGGCGAGCAGCCCCCGCGCAGCGGGGGCCGCGAGAAGTTGGCAATCTCAGCGGTGGAAGGTCCGGAAAATCCAAGGGTCCCCAGCAGTTTCACAGAGTCTCCCTTCAGGCACAGGCGAAAGCAACATCATTTAGTCCATTGTGACAAGATTCTTGGACCATTAGGTGGCTGCCAACATTGCATGAGTCGTGGAGTCAGGAAAACTGAAGAGTTACTCTGTCAATGGGTTTCTCTATCAACATTGAGGAGGCTTAGGGGGAACCGAAACCTTGAGAAAATTACACCAGTGGTAAGGGAATCCAGTAAAAATAAGCAATCTGAAGCCTACAGTGCCCCATGCTAGAAAACCCTTGGAGCTGTTGGAAATGGGATCCAAGCTACTGCCTAAGATGACGAAGCACTCATGTTCGAGTGAAAAGACTGAGTTTTGGAAAAAATCAAGCCCTCAGCGCTGAAAAATTCTGCAGTCAGAGGAGCTACAGTCTTCCCATCCTACCGGGCAAGATAAGAGCATCAGTAAGGGTTTGCCAAAAGAAGTCCCCTCCCCTTCTTAGGATGACTAAGTGTGAATGTAGAAGAAAAGATAGCCACCCTCGAAAGAAAAGTCCCATGAGGACAGGAAAACCTCTGATATCTGATATCGTTGACATAGAGTGAAAGAAGTGGCATTTGATATAGCAGACTTGGTGGGGGAAGGAATCCTTTAATACCAAGGGATGTTAAGGCTTTTGGGGGTCAAGAAGAAATAACTAGAAATGGACCAGGACATAGAGATGGGGTAAAAGAATACACTTGCACTCAACGTGATTTGGAGAAAATGGACTTACACACACATGAAGCGATACTGACTGAAGATAACATAGCAGATTCTCCACAGTAAAAGGTCGATATATATCCTGTGAGGTAGATATCTCCCTCAAGGTCATCCCCTCCGGACAATCCCTGCATACCACAGTTTGGTTTAAAGAACATTCTATGCCTGTGTGATGGAAATGGAATTAGTAGAAAGACACCTGTTTTCTCCTAGAAACACTGAGCCACATCAAAACAGTTCCTTCCCATGTCACCAAACTTAATCCAGAAAGGGAGAGAAGTGTTCACAAAACGAGCAACATCTAAGACAGGGACCCCTCATATATAGAGGAAAAGCAAAAGGCATCTTAAAAAGACCTAAAAATTATTCAGGGACTTGTTCAGGCGGACTCGCTATCTCCACAGTGAGAAAGAGCCTACTTGCCGGCCACTGACTGACATAGCAAGAGCTTGGAGGCAGTGGGTCGGAAGATGGAGTGACCAGCTGTCAAAAAGAGAAAAATGGACGCTGAATAGGAGCACCTCACGGAGGCTCCAGGGGTTTAGGAGACTACTCCAGGTTCATTGAGTGTACCGCCGGGAGAGTCCTCCTGCCCCATAGCTTCCACTCTTGGCCGCCCGCAGAGTGAGCGGTCCGGAAGGGTAACATGGAGGCGGAGCACCCTCTGGATGTGGCTGGGTGGGTGTCTCTCACTGAGGAGACCCGCTGAGTCGTCTGGAATCGGCCAGAGCAAGGGAGGCTCTGTGCCTTTAGCAGAGGCGGCAGCCCCCCTTACCCCTTTGTCTAGCAATGAGAAAGCCAGTTGGAGAGTTTTCGTTTTTTTTTTTTTGGGCTGCCCCTCCTCTACATGGTAAGAGCACGAAGCACAACAGCACTGAGATGGCCAGTGGAACTAGGTGAGCACTGTTGCTGATCTGGCTTCTTGTACTTTGGCTCCCATGGCCCATCCTTTATATCTGCAAGAAACAATTAGTTATAGATTCCTTAACTTAGAATTACCCCCAGGTGTCAGACTGGATCCAGAAAGTGTTTTCGTCAGCAGTACCCCTGCGCGTCGGTAGGTGGCGTCGGTTGACTCTGTTGTCTGCGTCGTGGTCACCGGGATGACATCGCGGAAGTTACTTAGACGCCGCCCTTGCATGCTGATGTCAGTTCTTTCTTTTTCTGCGCCAGCAAGGGCAGATCCGGAGAGAGCGGTACCACCAGTCACTTTTTTGACTGCCTTTTTGTGACTTTTGTCGACTTCTTTTTGAGTCTTACATAAACTCCTGGTGCACGAGGGATGCCTAGTTTCAAGGCCTGCGGTTCCTGTTCCCGACTGATGTCGGTGACTGATCCGCACCGCATGTGCCTCTACTGCCTGGAGCGCGGACACGACCCCAAGTCGTGCTCTGACTGCCAAACCAGGGCCCCGAAGTCTTTGCGGGAGCGGACCCGAAAGCTACACGAGACCCGGCAGTCGACTCTGCGTCGTTCAAGTTCCCGGTCTCGTAGGAGGTCGAGCGAACGGTTGCGGAGCCATTATCATTCTTCTTCCAAGTTTTCGCACTCTGGGTCAGGTAAGTCGAAGCATAAGAAGAAGTCAAAGAAGCATCGTCGCTCTTGGACTTTCCGTCGGCCGAAGCTACAAGGGTGCGGTGGTGCCCCTCCCGCGTGTGGAGCCTTCAGGGTCGACTCTGGCTTTCCTGTGACCGGGAGCGAACCCTTCCCAGCTTCGTCAGTTCTACGAAAAATGCATGCTGTCTTTGGGCAGGCCGACTCAACCGGTGCGCCTTCAAGCCCCGCAGACTCGGCTAGGGGCCCTAGGCCTTTGGCGGCGGCAGCTCTGGCCTCGGCTCCGCAGGGGCCCCGTGGATCCAGGCCTTGATCCAGATCGGCCTCGGTCGACCTCGTAACATCTCCACTGGCACCACGTCCGCAGCCGGCGCCGGCTGGACCTCCAACCAGCGTGGATACCGGCTTCCACCTCGATGTGGATACGGAGCCGACCCTGTGTCGACCGACGCGGATGGGTACTTATGTGCCTGCTTTCCACCCTGGCCATTATCAGCCAGTTTGGCAGCCAGAGTAGGGTGAGGAAGACTGTGAGAGGTCTGAGGACCCTCTCATTGCTCTACAGGAGTACGATCAGGACTGGAGAGAGGGCCTGGGGGATGCCAGTGGTCTGGATACCTCACCAGACCTTGGCATGTTGTTTCCTCCTACGGAGGAAGGACTGTCTTACGCAGTGGTGTTGCGTAAGGCGGCCGAGGCCCTACACCACGAGCTACGTACTGTGGCAGTCAGGACTAACCTCCTGATATAGGTGCTTCAACTGACAGCAAGCTCTTCAGAGCCCCTGCTGCCATTTAATGAAGCCCTGACGGACATCCTTTTGGGAACCTGGTCCAGGCCCACCACAGGGGCTCCGGTAGATAGGATGGTTGCCCGATGCCACCGCCCGGCCCCGGGCGACCCCACTTTCCTCTCTCAACACCCCTCCCAAGAGCTTGATAGTCCCAAGCCTCAGCCTCCCAAAGCATATTCCCTACCGCACCACTGGACAGAGAATGCAAGAAGCTGGATCAGTTTGGGAAGAAGTTTTCTTCCTCCAGGTTAGGGCTGTGGTTGGTGAACACTGCATGCCTCTTGGACCATTATTCCCACTCCGTGTGAGATACAGTGGCGCACGTGCTGCCTCAGTGTCCGGAGGAGGCACAGGCCGCGCTCTCCCGAGCTGTTGCCGAGGGGAGAGATGCAGCAAAGTTTGCCATCCGCTGTGGACTGGACACTACCGACTCACTGGGTAGGACCATTTCAACGTCAGTGGCGCTTCGCTGACACATGGTTGAGAACGACTGGTTTTTCTGGGGATGTCCAGAACACCTTCATGGACATGCCCTTTGATGGCCGTCGCCTTTTGGCGACAAGGCAGACAGTGCGATAGAGCGCTTCACGGACTCTCAGGCTACGGCCAAGTCCTTGGGCCTCTTCACCACGCACCGTCTGCTTTTCACCCCTTTCATGGCCACGGAAGGGTTGCCCCAACACGTTCCTTTCAGAGCAAAGATCAGCACAAGCTGTTCAACCTCAGCGCGGCTGGGGAGGTGGAATCCACCAACATGGTTCTAGGAGCCAGTGCGCTGGCCATTCCACCACCGCACCCTCTGCAGTAGCCTCCAAACCTTCCTAGTTCGACCTTTCATGCCCATCAAACGCAAGTGGGCGGCAGGATTCGCCATAACCTCCCCCACTGGCACACCATCGCGTCAGACAGTTTAGCAGATAGTCCGCAGGGGCTACTCCCTCCCCTTCAAGACTATCCCTCCAGCCATGCCAGTAACTTTAGCAACGCCATCCCGGCGACCACGACAATGGACACGGCGTCGACCGCCACCTACCGACACGCTGGGGTACTGCTGACGAAACCACTTTCCGGATCCGGTCTGACGCCTGGGGGTAATTATAAGATAAGGAATCTATAACAAACCTATGTTTCTTACAGGTCTATCGTTACCAAAGGTAAGTAACTTGTTATTTTAGTGTGTTGTCTTTGTTTTATTTTTATTCTCTTCATTTGTCTGGTCCAGTTGAAGACTGGCCGAATTCAGGCTCTAGCTTAGGTAAAGTTTCTTCAGAGGTACTTAATTAAAGAGAAAAAGAAGGGAAAGAGGACTGTCAGATGCTGGAAAGGGAAAGAGGACTGCCAACCCTGAGTGGTTGCTATGTGCTAAAAGGCGGCCATCTTACACCATCTGGCTATACAGTGAAACAAATCTACTCTGGAATTGGAAGGAGAGAGTAATTTGTTTAAACTGACGAAAGCGCATTCCTTCAATATGGCAGGACCATGCCTAAAAACAGCAGGCAGATACTCCTACACTATCCTAGGACATTTCGGAGGCTTTCCCTCCCCCCCTTGCGTTGTGGGGTTTATTGTGACTGTTGAAACTCTGGGGCTCTGACCAACTGCGGCACTGCATCCTTTTTGGGCATCCAGGCTTAGTGATTGTTTTACGCCTGCGTCAACGCCCTGCCGCATATGGCGGTGGGGGATCTTGAGAGGTGACAGCGAGTGCGGCCTGGAGCGGATCGTTGCTAAGGGTTCCTGGGCCATTCTGGGCCCCTACGTTGCCCACCAGCGACTGTCCTTGTGGGGCGTGGGGCACGAGGAGACGGCCCCCTGCTGGAGAGATCTACGGGAGGGTGTGTATGGTGCGTGCTGTCCCTGATTTGGGGTCTTTAATGACTGTGGCTGCTCTTTCCGGACTGACCCCGGGTCGGGACTAGCGTCGCACTGCTTCTGAGACTCGCGGATTGGTGCCGGGCCGGGGCCCTCCTTCGCTGTTCCCCTGTTCTGGCTGCGAGGGGTCTGTACCTCCTACGAGTCATAATGAGGCCCAAGACTTCTGTCCCCACGCAATCCAACAAATTGGACAAATATGCCGTCCAGAAGGGGACCCCCCAAAGGGGGTGTGGCGGTTGAGGCGGCTTCCCCTAAAGAGCCATCGCTTGCCTCCATCATGGCGGCTATACAGTCCCTGGGCACTACTCACGAGACTAATATAGACAGAGTATCCATTGAGGTTAACCTTTTTCGAGCGGACCTTAACAAGACATCTGACAGAGCACGTGCCAATGAGGACGGCCTCAGGGAGCTTCAATCTGCCACTAAATCACTAGAGGCCCGAGTCAACGAACTGGTCCACCAGCACCGACAGACGGCCCTCAGGCTTGAGGACCAGGAGGGGAGGGCCCGAAGGAGCAACGTACGCGTTGTGGGTGTTCCGGAGGAAAATGGAGGGGCCGAGCGTGGAGCCTTTCCTTGAGGACCTTATACTCAACCACCTGAAACCTAAGCGCCACTCTCGAATCTTCACCATTGAGCGTGCACATCGAGCGCCCATTCCTAAGCTGAAACCGGGCGCACCACCTAGAACTATCATTGCGAAGGTCCTGAACTATCGCGATAGAGACGCCATCCTACAAGCGGCTAGGCTATCGGGTGACCTTCTCTATGAAAATGCCACGATCCGTTTCTTCCCGGATTTCACGCTACAGGTACAAAGGGAGCGCCGTACCTTCACAGGTGTCAAGGCAGCACTACGTGAAAAAGGGATAAAATATATGATGATCTTCCCAGCCAAACTCAAGGTTATTGCCGATGGCAAATCCCTATTTTTTACGAATTTTTCTGATGTACAGAGTTGGCTGGATAAGGGGGCTCCCAGGAATCCGGACAGCCAGGACGGGGGCAGCTGGAGAGATACGCAGGCAGCTTCACCTGGATCGACAGCGGGACAGTCTGATGTAGGGGGCCGGAGTCAGTGCTCCTGGAGATCACGATCGACCAGTCCTCGTGGGGATGTTCTCCATGAGGCAGAGTAGCGGTTATGGAAATGGACTGAAAGGAGTGCCCTTCTACGAACTGTAACGTATTAAACAGACTGCTCAAAGTGGTCATGCCCTTTTCCGTGAGGGAGCAGCTGGGTGGCATGTGGTTGCTGTGCTGAACTGCCGTTTAGTGATTAGCTGGGTAGTGTATGTGTGCTGCTCCCCTTGGGCAACTGACTGCGTGGGACATATTTGTTAAGGACATGTTGGGACACTGTTTAATTCTGCTAGTGCAGGCCCCCGCCTGGGGGTTAATTTCTGCAATAGCTAGAGAGCTGGATTGGTATGCTAAAATATTCTAAGTTGGGGGTTGGTGGAGGCGGGCGCTTGGGCTGGCGCGCGTTCCCCTTAGCATCAAGCTTCTAGAGGAGAGGAGCCTATCTCCACTCCATGTTGGGGTTTCTGGGCGAAAGGCGCTCTGCTAATTGGGGATGTGGGTAGTTGTACACCTACGGAGCAGGGATGCAGGGAGGGGTCCTGTTTGGGGAGAAAGTGGGGGTGGGTCCTGCGGGGTGTTTGGACGGGGACGGGGGAGTTGGGGGGCGGGGGTTGGGCTTGTTTGGTGTTGTCACTCATGATGAAAATTACTTTTATGCTGTGGTGCCGGTTGTGGTAGGGTTTTTCATGCATTTCACCAGATCTTCCGACATGGGGTGGGATAAAAGTCTTAAAATTCTGAGCTGGAACGTTAACGGGCTGGGGGACAAGCTGAAGAGAACAATAGTATTGCAATTTCTTAAAAGGCACGCTCCTGATGTTGTCCTGCTGGAAGAGACCCATCTTCTGGGCAACACATGTCACGCGCTTAACCGGTTTGGCTACTCCCTTGTTCTTCATGCCGGCTTCACCTCTGGCTCCCGAGGGGTTGGCATTATGATATGCCGCGGCCTGCCCCTGTCCATTGACCACACTGAGACAGACCCACTGGGTAGCTATGCAGCTCTTTCAGGCCAATGGGAGGGAGATACACTTCACCTGGTTACTTGCTATGTCCCACCGGGATTGCAAACCCAGTCCTTTCAGGCTTTGGAAAAACTCCTCCTCTCCCTTCCAGAGGGTCGACTTTTTGTTGGAGGCGACTTTAACGCAGTAGTTTCTGGTCACTATGATAGACATCCACCTAGAGATCTTCCCCATGGTCAGCTGTGGCTTGCTGATTTTGCGGATACTTTTGGTCTCACGGACCTCTGGCGCTTTAAACATCCTGCCGACAGGCAATTCACCTTTCTATCTGCTCCCCATTACTCCTTCTCCCGGCTGGATTATATCTTTACTCCTCTACAGTGCGGTACGGTTGTCCGTGAGGCCACCCACCTGGCTCGTGGTATATCAGACCATTCCCCTCTACTGATCCACATTACGGTAGGGAACGAGCGGGAGGGCATGGTAGCTCCGATCTGAAAGAAACAGGTTAGTATTAGATTCCTTACCTTAGAATATCCCCAGGCGTCAGTCTGGATCCGGAAACTTTTGCGTAGCAGTACCCCTGCGCGTCGGTAGGCGTCGTCTGCAGGCGTCCCCTGCGGCTCCGCGTCGTCGGCGTCGTGCGCCGTGATGACGTCGCTGGAGTATATAGACGCCGCCTCCGCGCGCTGACGTCAGTTCTTCTTTTTTCCGCGCCAGTTAGCGCAGATCCGAAGAGCAGTACTCCGGTCTTTTGACCAAGTGTTTGTTAACTTTAAATCTTTCTACGGTGCCGGTAGGATGCCTGGGTTTAAGAGTTGCGACGAGTGCGACCGCCTGATGTCGGTCACCGACCACCATCGACTCTGCCTCCGGTGTCTGGGCGCGGACCACGACGTGGAGTCCTGCGTCGACTGTCGGGCCTTGACTGGTAAAGCTAGGCGGGAGCGGTCCCGCAAGCTTCTCGAGCTCCGAGTGTCGGCCCCGCGTCGAGAGCGGTCCCGGTCCGGTCGGAGGTCGAGGGAGCGGTCGAGGGAACGATCGCGGAGCCGCCATGAGCGCTCCGGGAGTCGCCACCATTCCTCCGGTTCGTCAGGTAAGCATCACAAGAGGTCGGGGCGTCGTCATCGCACCCCCGACTCCCCCCGACGCCCGCGTGATGCGGCCGGGGGCTCGGGTGGCCCCACCCCCGCGGCCCCGCGTGGGTCGTCGGCGCCGTCTACCCCATACCCGTCGGTCCCTGGGGAAGGCGCGTCGCGCGAGGAGATTGAGGAGTTCCTCATGGCTATGAGGGCGAGGTCTCCTCCGGCGGGGCCTACGGCGCCTGCGGGCCCGTCGGTCCCGTCTGGGGGCCCGAGCGGTTCGGGTGCTCCTGCCGCTGGGCCCCTCAGGTTCGTCGCCGGCTGGTCTACCGGCCTCTCCGGCGTCGGTTCCTTTGGGCCAACCCGTGGTACCGCCTCCGCGCGGCGCAGTGACTCCGCCGTCGGTTCCGGCCGGCGTCGGGTCCCCGGCGCCGGCGCTGCGCGGCGCCACCCCCATTCCCCCTCTGACTCCTGACGCGGAGTCGGACCGGCGTCGTCCGACGCCGGATCCGGCGCCGATGGGGCCCATTGACCCCGAAGTCTATATCGTCGACCCAGACTACGGCGATGAGGACGAGTATGGAGAGGGTTGGGAGGGGTCTGAGGACCCTTTATCCCGTGCCTGCCAGTATGATGTGGACTGGGTAGGTGACTTGGGTGATGCCAGTGGTCTGGACGAGTCGCCCAACCCTGGGTTTGTCTCGCCGACCCCTGTGGCGTCTGAGGCGGGGGCGGCCTATTCGGTGGTCCTGCTGAGGGCTGCCAAGACCTTGGGCCTTGAGCTCCCCGTCGCTAAGGTCAAACCAAACATTCTGACCGAAGTGTTTAAACCGCAGTCATGCCCTCAGGAGCCTCTGCTGCCGTTTAATGAGGCTCTGACGGATGTCCTTTTGGGCACCTGGTCTAGGCCCGCTTCCGGTGCACCGGTTGACCGGAACGTTGCCAGGCGTCACCGTCCGTGTTCGGACGACCCTGCCTTCCTCTCCACCCATCCCTCCCCGGAGAGTCTGGTGATCCAGGCCTCCACTTCGCAGTCCGCATTTCCATCGGCCCCGCCCGATCGGGAATCAAAGCGGTATGACCAATTTGGGAAAAAGTTCTTTTCCTCTTTGAGCGCTGGACTGCGGTCTTGTAATACCGCATGCCTCTTGGGCCGCTACACCCACTCCCTGTGGGATACGGTCGCGGAGTGTTTGCCGCAATGCCCGCAGGAAGTGCGGGACAAGCTCAACCAGGCCTTGGTTGAGGGCCGGGATGCGGCGAGGTACTCGATCCGGTGTGGTCTTGACACGACCGACTCGCTGGGACGGGCTATGTCCACGACTGTGGCGATTCGGCGCCATGCTTGGCTGAGATCTGCCAACTTCTCACCGGACGTCCAGAATGCCCTCATGGACATGCCATTTGATGGCAGTCGCCTGTTTGGTGACAAGGCGGACCACGCGCTGGAGCGCTTCAAGGACTCCAGGGTCACGGCCAAGTCCTTGGGTCTTTCGACCCAGCGCCAGCAGACGGGTTCGTTTCGCCCCTTTTGTGGCCAAGGAAGGGGCGGTCCCACACGTGCTGCCAGCCACGCGCCGCAGAACGCTCCCCAGCGCGGTGGCGGCCGTGGATTCCGCCGTGGTGGCGGTAGAGGGCAGCGGCGAGGTCAGTCCACACCTCCCCCCGCTGCAGCCTCCAAGTCTTCCTAGTCCGAGCTTTTGGGCTCACGTGACGCCAGTGGGTGGCAGGGTTCGCCATCACCACTCCCGCTGGCGCGCGATTACATCGGACAGGTGGGTGCTGCAGCTCGTCCGAAGGGGCTACTCCCTCCCCTTCGAGTCCACTCCTCCAGCCATGCCACCGCAGAACCACCGTGTGTCGGGGGACCACTTGACACTTCTGCAGGAGGAAGTTACGGCCCTCTTGGCCAAGGGGGCCATCGAGCGCGTTCCTGGGCCAGAAGTAGGGTGTGGTTGCTACTCCCACTACTTTCTGGTGCCCAAGAAGGACAAAGGAGGCCTGCGTCCTATCTTGGACCTACGGAACGTCAACGGCTTCCTCCGGAAGGAGAAGTTCAAGATGTTGACTTTGGCTCAGGTCTTGGCTGCTCTAGACCCACAAGACTGGATGGTAGCGTTGGACTTGCAGGATGCGTATTTTCACATCCCCGTCCTGCCGGCCCACCGGCGTTACCTGCGGTTCACGGTAGGCCACGAGCACTTTCAGTTTATCGTGCTCCCATTCGGCCTTACCAGCGCCCCACGGGTGTTCACGAAAGTGATGGCGGTGGTCGCAGCTCATCTGCGCCGGTTAGGGGTTTCAGTCTTCCCCTACCTCGACGACTGGTTGTTGAAGGCGGGCTCGCCCCAGACAGTCGTCCACCACCTCCAGATGACGGCAGACCTCCTGCACGAGCTGGGGTTTTCCATCAACGTGCCGAAATCACACCTGTGTCCCTCTCAAAAGCTCCTTTTCATCGGAGCGGTTCTCGACTCGGCGCAGTTTCGGGTTTATCCTCCGGAACGGCGGGTCCGGGATATTCAGGCTCTGATTCCCATCTTTCAGCCGTTATCCCGGGTTTCGGTCAGGTTGACGCTGCGGCTTCTGGGGCTGATGGCCTCCTGCATCCTTCTGGTGCATCACGCCAGATGGCGGATGCGGGCTCTGCAGTGGGACCTGAAGTTTCAGTGGGCCCAGCATCAGGGCAACCTGTCCGACCATGTCCTGATCTCGGAGGGCACTGCGAGACAGTTGCAGTGGTGGCTTACGGACCGCGATTGGGTCAGAGGCAGATCCCTCTCCCTTCCCCAACCGGAGCACGTAGTTGTGACGGACGCGTCCCTCCAGGGCTGGGGAGGCCACTTGGGAGAGGCAGAGATCAGAGGCATCTGGTCTCCGGCGGAGTCCCGGCTCCATATCAACATGTTGGAGCTGCGGGCGATTCGCCTAGCACTGAAGGCATTCCTCCCCTTTGTCAACGGGAGTGTAGTGCAGGTGTTCACGGACAACACCACCGCCATGTGGTACTGCAACAAACAGGGCGGTGTGGGGTCGTGGACCCTTTGCCAGGAGGCTCTGCGTCTCTGGCAATGGCTGGAACGTCAGGGCGTGACTCTGACGGTTCAACACCTGGCAGGTTCTCTGAACGCCAGGGCGGACGAACTCAGCCGTCGGTGCTCGGTGGATCACGAATGGCGTCTGAACTCGGACGTGGCGAGAGGCCTCTTTCAGCAATGGGGAGAGCCTTGGTTAGATCTATTCGCCACAGAAGAGAACGCGCAATGTCATCAGTTCTGCGCGTTGGAGTTTCCAAGACGGCACTCGCTCGGCGACGCCTTTCGGCGCGAGTGGAGTTGCGGTCTGTTGTACGCCTTTCCGCCTATACCACTTCTGCCCAGAGTGCTGAAGAAGATCAGGCGCGACCGGGCCCAAGTTATCCTTGTGGCTCCGGACTGGGCTCGAAGATACTGGTATCCCGAGCTACTCAGCATGACAGTCGGTCCCTCGATCCGCCTGCCCCTTCAGGAGGACCTTCTGTCGCAGCAGCAGGGGACGGTCCTCCACCTGAACCTGTCCAGTCTCCACCTCCATGCTTGGAGATTGAGCGGCGACAGTTGAGGCCATTTGACTTGCCTCCTGAAGTCTGTGATGTAATTCTGGCAGCCAGGCGTCCCTCCACAAAGTCGGTATACGCCTGCCGGTGGAACAGATTTGTGGCATGGTGCACAGCTAAGGCTGTGGATCCCCTTTCTGCCCCTCTGTCTGAGGTTCTCCTCTTCCTTCTTTCCCTTGCCCAGCAGGGCTCTGCTCTGGGCACTATCAAGGGCTATCTTTCTGCCCTTTCCGCCTTCTTGAGGCTACCTGATCAGCCATCTTTATTCAAGTCCCCTATTGTGTTAAGATTCTTAAAGGGCATCACGCACATGTATCCACCTGCTCCGTTCGTGATGCCTCAGTGGGACTTGAACCTGGTTCTGACATTCCTGATGTGTGCTCCCTTTGAGCCCCTTCATTCCTGTCCTCTCCGTCTTCTCACTTTAAAGACGGCCTTCCTGGTTGCCATCACCTCTGCCAGGAGAGTGAGTGAGCTCCAGGCTCTTTCTGTTAAACCTCCTTTCCTGTCTGTTCATCCTGACAAGGTGGTTCTTCGGACTAGACCTTCTTTCCTGCCCAAGGTAGTCTCTGCTTTTCACATTGGGCAGTCCATCACCTTGCCCTCCTTCTTCCCGCCTCCGCATCCTTCAAAGGATGAAGAGCGGCTCCATCGTCTGGACCCAAAACGTGCGCTTTCATTTTACATGGATCGCACACGCCAGTTCCGGGTGGATGACCAACTGTTTGTTGGCTACGTGGGTGAGAAGAAGGGAAGGGCGGTACAGAAACGAACCATCTCTCGGTGGGTCGTCCTGTGCATCAAAGCATGCTACTCTTTGGCTCGGAAGGAGCCTCCTGTTGGGCTGAGGGCCCATTCCACTCGGGCTACGGCGGCTTCTACTGCCCTGGGCCGGGGAGTCCCCTTGCGGGACATTTGCCAGGCGGCTACGTGGGCCTCGCTGCACACCTTTGCGAGGCACTACTGCCTGGACAGTCAAGTCCGGAGGGACGGCTTCTTTGGCCGTTCGGTCCTCCAGGACTTTCTGGTGTAGGTTGTATTGGTTCGCAGACCCACCTCCGGGGTTGGTATTGCTGGGGTATCTATTCTAAGGTAAGGAATCTAATACTAACCTGTTTCTTTCAGATGAACAAGTTACTTACCTTCGGTAACGATATATCTGTAAGAAACGGTAGTTAGTATTAGATTCCTTACCGCCCCGCCCATCCTCCCCGTTCTGCGAACTGATACCTAGGGTTAAGGACATCCCTTTCAGGGCCCTAGTTTCAAATGGCACCAGTGTTAGTTCTCACATGGCTCTGCGTGTTCTGGCGCGGAAAAGCTGTGTGCAAAGAACTGACGTCAGCGCGCGGAGGCGGCGTCTATATACTCCAGCGACGTCATCACGGCGCACGACGCCGACGACGCGGAGCCGCAGGGGACGCCTGCAGACGACGCCTACCGACGCGCAGGGGTACTGCTACGCAAAAGTTTCCGGATCCAGACTGACGCCTGGGGATATTCTAAGGTAAGGAATCTAATACTAACTACTGTTTCTTACAGATATATCGTTACCGAAGGTAAGTAACTTGTTCATCAGTGCCTGGCATCTCCGAAATCCAGAAACCCGTAAGGTCCTAGCTAAGGTGATGGACCGTTACTTCGAGGAAAATGATGGCACGGTAGAGTCCTCAGCCATATTATGGGAAGCCTTTAAGACTGTGTTGAGGGGGGAGGCCCTGTCGGCGATCGCTGGCTGCCGAAGAGAGCGGGAGGCACAGATTCTTAAAGTGGAGGGGGACTTGCATGCCCTTGAGGCGGCAGTGCTAGTTCGTGACGACCCGGGAGAGGAGCACCGATTGCGCCTCAAACGTGAGGAATACAAGGCGCTACCCACGGATGCGGCGCGCACCACCCTTAGAGATAGGGAGGGAAGGATTTAGGATCAAGGAGACAAGGCAGGCAAACTTATTGCATGGCTGGACAAGAAACAGCAGTCACGTAGTGTGGTAGCGGAAATTTTGACTGACTCCGGCAAGATGGTGACGGAACCCAGGAGTTTGAGAAACACTACCGACTGGTGTACAGTAAAGGGTCTGACCGGCCGGAGGAGGACTCTGTCGATTTGTTGGCCGACATCCGCATGCCTACCCTTACGGAGGTGGAAAGGGAACTACTGGAGGCCCCTCTCTCGGTAGAGGAGCTGAGCAGGGCCATATCCGATCATCTGCGGTCTGGAAAGGCTATGGGACCTACTGGACTCCCTATCGAGCTGTATAAGATCAAGGCTGACGGCCTTAGCCCATACCTTAAGAGAATGTTCAAGGACAGTAAGGAGAAGGGCATGTTGCCCAGAGATCAACGGATAGCTACCATAGTAGCTATTCCAAAGGAAGGCAAACCTAGGAACCTTTGTGACTCCTACAGGCCGATCTCCCTACTCAATTCCGAACCCAAGATCCTCGCTAAAGTCCTAGCCAATAGGCTCCGACCAGTCTTGTCGACTCTGATCCACCCGGACCAGTCGGGGTTTATGCCACGCCGGAACACTGTGCTTAACCTTAGTCGCGTGCAGGGAGTGGTGGGACGCTGCCATACTCTCCGAGAGGCCGCTGTCCTAGTGTCCCTTGATGCGGCAATGGCATTCGACACTCTGGAATGGCCATGCATGATGGCGGTTCTCCGGAGGATGGGTTTTGGACCCGAATTCATTGGATGGGTCCGTCTTCTTTACTCGAAGCCACTCGCCCGAGTTACTGTCAACAATAAAATATCTGAGGTGTTCGCCCTGGAGAGAGGAACGCAACAGGGGTGCCCACTCTCGCCGCTGCTTTTTACCCTGTCCCTTGAGCCCTTGGCGGCTTGGATCCGACAAGACCTCTAAAGGGAATCCGTTGGGCTCACAGCTGGGAGGACAGGATCTCGCTTTACGCGGACGACATCCTTCTATACCTGACTAATCCCCGTAAATCTCTAATTGTTGCCTTGGACATTTTTACTAGCTTTGGGCGTAACTCTGGCTATAGTATAAACTGGAGCAAATCGATCTTATATGTCCTCTAGGGGGGCCCACCTGTGATACCCCGTGGTTGCCCGCTTTCTATTGCTGAGGATGGGTTCAAGTACTTGGGGATCTATATTTCCAAGACTGCGACCACGCGCTATACGATGAATCTCCTTCCCCCCCCGCAGAGGTTCCGAAGGGACTCGGCTGCGTGGCGCAGGCTCCCGCTGTCACTTTTGGGTCGGGCATCGCTGTTCAAGATGATGGCCCTGCCCAGATTCTTATATGCACTACAGAACCACCCGGATCTGGTGCTGCAGTCCTACTTTGCCACACTCGAAGCATCACTCCGGGAACTGCTATGGGCAGGAGCGCCCCGCATATCCCTTCAAAAGCTAACGCTTGGCTGGTTTGATGGGGGTATCGCCTTACCTGATATCCGCAAGTACTACTGGGCAGCACACCTCTCCGCCATCAACCAAGGCACATACTGTGCTGGAGATGAACCCGGATACGGGATGGACCGTTGGCTGCTACCGGGAGGGAACTATGAAAGAGCGCTATACTCTAAGCCGGGTAGGTTCCCACTTACCGGGCCCACCAAGCACTCTGTGCAACTCTGGCATGTGGTGCAGAAGAAGTTGGGTTGGGCAAATACCATTACCATGTCCACTCCACTATGGGCCTCTGAGAGCCTGGGTGGCCTGCACCGCACGAAAGGATTCTGGGGCTGGGACCTAATCGGGATTTCTCACGTCCGAGACTTGTGGGGCCCCAAAGGGGTCGTATCGTTTGAACACCTCCAGCAGACCTATGAGCTCGCCCCTAAGGAATTTTATCGCTACTTACAGGTTCGCCACTCCCTTCAATCCAACATTCCTCCTGGGACCCTTCCTCCAGTGGCCTCTCCCTTGGAGGACAGATTACTAGATGGCCTTATTCCTGACCACGTCATCTCCCTCACTTACAAGAAAATCGTTAATAACTCCCCTGAGCTGCTGCACACTCTTAAAGGGAAATGGGAGGCGGACGGGTTGGCAATCGATGAAGAGGAATGGAGTGGAGCGCTGGCATCTCCTAGGGAGGTGGCTATATCGGCCAGAATCCGTCTTATTCAACTTAAAATACTTCATCGGGTATACATTTCAGGCACAAGGCTGCGACTGATGGGCCGTGGCTCTGACGGGCTTTGCTGGAGGGGAGGCGGGGTCCTTCCTCCATATTTTGTGGGAATGCCCTCTCATACAGCGCTACTGGCGTAAAATACATCAATGCATGCATGAGGTCTGGGGGGTGCAATTGCGAGTGGAGGCTAAACGTTGCCTGCTGAATATATAGGAGCCCACCGATCTGTCAGTATGGGATAAGACGTGGGCTACACTTGGCTTTGCGACTGCGAAACGGAATGTAGCGAGACTCTGGGGGGCGGGTGCACCACCAAAGGTTGATCCATGGAAAAAAGACATGGATTGGTGCATGCTTCAGGAAAAGACAGTTTATGTGGCGAGGGGCTGCCCACTGAAATGGGCTGATATCTGGTCCAGCTGGAATGAGTACAGAGGACACATTTGCGAGCCCCCAGGGACTCCTAGGGTTGACGATCCACCCGAAATACAGCATAATTGAGGTAATCCTGCTCACTGTAAAGTTGGTATCTGTTGTTGCATGTGATGGGCCCTGCTTTGATCTGGTACGAAAATGCGAAAACTGCTTACACTGTGATGTACACCATTGTTTTGTCTATGGAATTAATAATAAAAATTTGTTTAAAAAAAAAAGAAAGAAAGAAAGAAAAATAGTTAAATAACTTGATCCAAGCATTACATAGTGCTGAATTTTTTGTTGAGCCTGTTAAACTAAAGAGCAGGTTCTCAAACTAGTAGCCAGGTAATTTCCCCAATTCTTCTTTGTTCAACACCACCCCGACGGACAGGCTATAACAATGGCAGGCATGTCTGCGTACTCTGATATGTCCTATATGGATACATTTATAGCGACCAGATTACTCTGAGCACTTCGCGAGACCTCTTCCTTGCCCTCTCCGCCTGTTGAGTTCACACCTCTTACACTGCTTATAACCGACAAAGTGGGGGACCGCTTAGTCACCAAGCTATATCGGGTGTGTATGGCGCTTAAGCAGGTCCGGGACAGGGAGTGAGTCATCACAGGGGGGAACCCAGGGCCAGCCACTGACTGACAGGGCCTGCTGTCATGAACAAATAAAGCTGGTGTCCTCCAACCAAAGTCATATAGGCTCTATTTCAAGTTCATACACCGGATTTACATCACCCCACGACAGCTGACCAAATATGACCCCTCCAAATTGTCCAACTGCCCCAAATGCCGGGCTCCCGACGCAGACTTTGCACACATGACATGGACATGTCCCCCGATAGCCGCATATAGACAGAAGTATTCTAGAATCTTTCGGAAGTGGTTCCCATACCACTCCTCCCATCTCCAAAACTCGCCTTGCTGAGAATAGTCAATGATATTAAACTCTGCTACCGCAGGTTCATTGCCATAACATTGCTGCTAGCAAAAAAAGAAATTGCAATTCATTGGGACGCCAAACAAAGTCCTATGAAAACAACATGGCTCTGAAGCATGTCATATTGTGATCTGTAAACCGAAGTATACGCGACACTCCAGCCCCCGCCTTCACGACCCAAAGACATATGGCACGTTTACCGCTGCTATCTGCAGCAGACACAGCAGTCCTCCCTAGATCCCTCTCCCATGCACCAGCCGACACCAACAGGATTTTCACCCGCTCCTCCCCCACACGCCAAACCAGCACCGTAGTTCTATACGCATTCCTAATCATATCAGATACTGTAGGAACTGATCAACACCTCAATGACTGTTACAGGGAACTCCGCTAGCGTAGCGAACATAGTAAGACGCACAGAGCACACGCGTGGAACCTTTCCCCCTTTTCTTTTCCTTCCCTAGCCCTTTTCTTTTTCCCGCTAATGACTAATCCTCGGTTGAAGCTTCTATTCTATTGGACAGTTATGCATGAACAGTGATCATTCATGTAAGAAACATTTGACAATGGGAATTTAATTGTGTGTTTATAATTTCTTTCAATAAAATCAATAATAAAAAAATAATTACCTGATATTCTACACTAGAAAAATAGCAATCTGGCTGGCTACTTTAATAAAAATGTTAAACACAGAAGAAACCAGAGATATTCCACATGGCACCAAGCTAAGGATCACCCCCTCACAAGGCCTAATAAGAGCAGATCTTAATATAACAATCTATAAGAGCGGCACAGTTCTTATCCAAGCGGCTAACGGGGATCTAAAGAAATTCGATGTCTACTTCTCCAACCTGAAAGAGCTGGTACTTATCAACTCGCCCTCAAGACTTACTCAGCACCCTGGCACCCAATCTAACTCACCAACAGGCATTCTCCCCTCCAGAACAAACGCTGTGACGGCACAAGAAACCAAGCAAAGTAAATAGCTTCAACGACATTAGAGCCACAGGACAGCAAACTCCTGCACTCAGAGGTCAGCCTACCACGTCTCAGAAAAGGCTGGTTATCACCTATGCTTAAAGTCAGGTCCGTCCCTTTACCTCAAATTATGATGACTAGCTGTCACTTAGCACAGGGTGACATCCACCATAAACCTAACTGGCTGTTGGTCAACCCATCTTCTGAACAACATAGCATACGGGCACCTTTAACCGCAACAACCATAATCTCTCCGCTGACTACCCTCAACAAAAACCATAAACTCTCTGCTTACTACCACCAGTGATCCAGTTAACTCAGAATGCATCTATGAACTCCTCCTTTTGCCCCATGGCCTCCCCCGCATTAGAATAGGTTCCTCGATCACCCAGACAAATACGTTAAAAACCACTGGTAGGTTTAAATCTAGCCCCACTCACAAGGGCGTCGAGCTCTCCAGCTCAAAAAGTCTTGGTCCCGGGGTGCCCATTGTACCTCTTCATCTACCCAAATGGTACTTGAAGCACTGAAACTCTGAGTGCAGGAGTTTTCTTATCCGGAAAGACCGCACCGTCCAAACAGGGAGGAGGCATTGCCATCGTCCATAAGAACACCATCAAGGTCACGACCAGCTCCGACGATAACCTTACAACCGCCGAACACCTCCACTTCCAGGTCCACACCGACCCTAGAACCACACTTAGAGGCACCCTCATCTACAGACCCCCAGGAACCCGCAAACAATTTAGCGAAGACCTCACCGACTTCATCAGCCCACATGCTCTCGCGTCCGAGAACTACATTCTACTGGGAGACCTCAACTTCCACCTGGAAAAGAAAAACAACACCACCACCACCACCCTTCTCGACAACCTGGCCAACCTCGGCCTCAATCAACTGGTCAACGCCCCCACCCATGTAGCCGGACATACGCTCGACCCAATCTTCACCTCCAGTAAACACATCTCCTTCGATCGCACCACAGCTCTCCATTGGACGGACCACAGTTGTGTTCACTTCAGCTACAAAACCACCCCGACCCACAACCCCCCACAACCTATTCCCCGAAGAAAATGGAACAAAATCACCACCGACCAACTCCTCACATCGCTCAACCATAACGCACCTGCCCTCTCATCGGACCCAAACCAAGCCGCCATCACATTCAAACAATGGATCACTCACAGCGCTGACGAATTAGCACCCATGAAAAACCACCACACCAAACAAGACAGCAAAAAAGCCCCCTGGTTCAACGATGACCTTAAGAAATCCAAGAAGCTATGCCGCACTCTCGAGAAAACATGGAGAAAAAACCCAACCACCGACAACATGACCACCTTCAAGGCAGCCACCCGCAAACACCACCAGCTGATTCGATCCACCAAGAAATCAGCATTCAAGAGTCAACTCGACAACAACGCCCATAACAGCAAGGAACTATTCAACATCGTCAAAGAATTCACCAACCCCACCGCAGCCTCAAACGACATCACTCCCTCCCAAGACCTCTGCGATTCATTATCCTCCTTCTTCTACAACAAAATTGCCGACATACATAACAGCTTCGTAAACAGCTCCAACGAAGAATCCTCTCCACCCCCCTCAAATCCTAAACCGCCCTCTAACAACCTCAGCGCCTGGAACCCAATCACCACTGAAGACACCATCCACCTAATGAATTCCATCCACTCTGGCTCGCCAACCGACCCATGTCCCCACCACATCTTCAACAAAGCAGACTCCATCATCGCACCCCATCTCCGTGACGTCATCAACTGCTCCCTCAACTCTGCCACCTTCCCAGAAAGCTGGAAACATGCCGAAGTCAGCGCCCTCCTGAAGAAACCCACAGCAGACCCCTCTGAACTTAAAAACTACCGTCCCATATCCCTCCTCCCATTCCCGGCCAAAGTCATTGAGAAAGCCGTCAATAGCCAACTTCCTCGAATCCAACAAATCACTCGATCCCTCACAGTTCGGCTTTCGAGCCAAACACAGCACCGAAACCGCCCTCATCGCAGCAACAGACGACATCCGAACACTACTGGACAACGGAGAAACAGTGGCCCTCATTCTACTCGACCTCTCCGCCGCCTTCGACACTGTCTGTCACAGCACCCTCATACAACGCCTCAGCAACATCGGCATAAAAGGAAAAGCCCTGGACTGGATCATCTCGTTCCTAGCTGGGAGAACTCAGAGAATCCGACTTCCCCCATTCATTTCAGAGGCCACCGAAGTCATCTGCGGTGTACCACAAGGATCATCACTCAGTCCCACCCTCTTCAACGTTTATATGAGTCCACTCGCTTCCATCGCGCGTCAACACAACCTTAACATCATCTCCTACGCCGACGACACCCAGTTGATCCTTTCCCTCACCAAAGACCCCAACACCGCCAAAACCAATCTTCACGAAGGCATGAAAGAAGTAGCCGTATGGATGAAAAACAGCCGCCTAAAACTTAACTCAGACAAAACGGAAGTGCTCATCCTTGGATCTTCCCCCTCTGCCTGGGACGACTCATGGTGGCCTTCGGACCTGGGCTCAGCACCTACGCCCACAGACCACGCACGTAACCTTGGCTTCATCCTAGACTCCTCACTCTCGATGACCAAACAAGTCAACGCCGTCTCATCCTCCTGCTTCAACGTTCTTCGTATGCTCAAAAAAATCTTCCACTGGATCCCCGCCGAGACAAGAAAGACTGTCACTCACGCACTGGTTACGAGTCGACTAGACTACGGAAACACCCTTTACGCCGGAATTACAGAAAAAACTCCAACGCATCCAAAACGCATCAGCAAGACTCATTTTGGACATCCCTCGCCAAGATCACATTACCAGCCACCTGAAAGACCTCCACTGGCTTCCCGTCAACAAGAGAATAACATTCCGTCTCCTCACCCACGCACACAAGGCCCTCTACAAACTAGGGCCCGAATGCCTCAACACTCGACTATCCTTCTACACACCCACCCGCCAACTAAGATCCTCCAATCAAGGCCTCGCCGCAGTTCCGCGTATCCAAAGATCCACCATGGGAGGCAGATCCTTCTCCTACTTGGCGGCCAAGACCTGGAACTCACTCCCCACTCACCTCCGCCTTACACAAAAACACATCTCCTTCAGAAAAGAACTTAAAACCTGGCTATTCGATAAATAATGAACCCCCTCCCCAAGCGTCTTGAGACCCTCTGGGTGAGTAGTGCGCTATATAAATTCTTGAACTTGAACCGACAACTTAGCACTGAGCATTCGAAGTGCTATTCTTAAAATGAAGAGCATCTTACACCGAGCATCTTGCACCTCACTGAAGAATCGTTAACAAGAATCAAGCTCATTCAGAATTCTGTATGCAATCTTCAAAGCCACCCTAACCATACAGCCGTTCCGCTGGCAAAGAGGCAATATTGCCCACGTAAACAACTTTAGTATCTATCCGAAGATGCTGTTTTTGCATTACTGCTATCTACGAACCAACACCTGAGTCCTCTAATCTCCCTGGCTTAGAAGGGAAAACAGAATTCTAATGGTTCAAAGCAATGAGAATAGAATTTCCATACCAAAAAAGATAAAGTTAAACATCAATAACCTGAAGAGAGTTCCGCTATCCACCCCCGATCATGACTCACATACCGGGAGCTCCTTGAATCTGCTCTTAGGTCTTCTACTCAACTGTCGATCAGCAGCGAAGCATGCATTGCCGATCTCATTTTAAACCAAGAAATTGACGTGGAGGTCCTAACTGAATCTTGTCTCACAAAACATCATCGCCATGCATGGATCTACCAGTTTCCCTGAACTACAGCATCGTGAGGCTCGACAGACCAATAAAAAAAAGGGAGAGGTATCGCCTGTATCCACCGTTCAGATCTCGCAGTTACACTATTAAACTATGATCCTCTGGACTCCTGCTAATATCTTGCTCTTTCCATTAGAAGCAAAGCGAATCGTCCATGCATTTTACATACTTTTTTACCATCCTCCAGGTAAGAATTACACTTTCATAGACCACCTAATGAAAATCATCACTGCAAACTCCCCCTCCCCCCCAATCCAATGATTTATTCCTGGGGGATTTTAATCTGTACTGGGAGGATCCTAAATATAACTTGGTTAATATCTTTAAAGACTTCCTAGCCGACCAAACCTCCCAATTTGTCTACCCATCTGGCAGCAATAATCAACGCATCTGTTGCAAGGCTCGTTTCCAGACTGCCTAAAAACTGGGGAAGCCATCCTCATAAAAATAAACGACTTTGAACGCTGCTGAACCAAATAATTTCAGGCCAGTATCCAATATTCCCCTATTAGCGAAAGTGCTAGAAAAAATGTGTACATCACCAGCTTAGCCATCACATCTCTAAATGTAATCTTCTCGATGGCTGACAATCTGGGTTCAGACCAGAACATAGTACTTAAACCACAATACTTCATATAGTGGATGACGCCTTGCAAGCTATTGACCAAGACAAATCTTGTCTCTTAATTCTTCTGGACCTTTCGTCTGTGTTTAACACAGTAAACTTTGATAAACTGCTAGATCTACTCAGAAGCAGGATGGGACTGTCAGAAACCATCCTCAAATGGTTTGAATCTTTCCTGGAGAACAGATTGCAAAGATTTCAAGTAAATCAAAAGTTGTCATCTCCGTCCCCTATTACAATTGGCGTACCACAAGGATCAACTCTTTCCCCAACTTTCTTTAACCTCTACATGGAACCCCTGGTTGAAAAACTGTGACGCGCCAACATCCCATTTCATATGTATGCGGACAACACACAGATCTACATTAAAGTCTCATCGTTGGAGGAGATCAAGTCAATGAATGAAGCTCTAAAGATGATCATGCATTGGCCAACAAGTAATCAGCTTAAACTGAATGCGCAAAAAATAGAATTCCTATTAATCTCTCTTCACATCCCCCCCACCCCCACCCATCTCTCTCGGAAATAAAGGAATGGACCAAACTGAATACCGTGCTTAACTGCACCCCGATCCTAGTGGACTCAGCCAAATCACGAGGAATCACGCTGGACAGGAATCTGAACATGCAAATTCATTAACTTGTTGGCTAAAAACACAAAGTACCACCTTAGTTGCCTTGAAAAACTGAAAACATTCCTAGAAACGTCAGACTTAAAAATGGCAGTTCAGGCGTTGGTCATTGCGAAGATCGAGTATGGATATTCAACTCTATCTGGCCTGCCAAAGATCTCTTCTCTTTTTTTTTTTTTTTACTTTAATGCAAGAAATAATGACTCTTCAACATATATAACAGTGGGAACAAAATCAGAAAACTGCAAAAGACATACATTAACAAATATGGACGCAAATACATTAAGATCAAATCAAGAAAATGTGTTGGGGGGGAAAAAAAACAAGAAAACAGCAAAGCGAGCAGGAACAAGAGGAGAAATGGAACACATGATAAAAATAAAGAACCATCGACCCAAGCCACGTAAAAAATACACCCTAATGACTTGGCATCTAAGTTGTACACAAGCGCGCAAGCTTACATTGGAGGGAGCGCCGCTAGGGCGAGAGATAAATGGGGCGAAGTACTAGATGATACACTGTCAGAGGAGGAATGGGAATCCACTTGCCTGCTCACCGGCATGCTAACATCTAATGGAAACCTGAGAATCATCCATTACAAATACCTCCATCAAATGTACTATACACCTATGAGGCTGCACAGGTATGGACTGAGAGATGACTCTAAATGTGTCCGCTGCAGGCAAGAGAACGCAGACTTCATGCATCTAGCTTGGCACTGTCGCCCAGTGGCGAGATTCTGGGAACAAGTAACTCAAGCCTTGAATGACATGCTGGGGGCATCCATTGAATGCAAAGCAAAGGTCTGTCTATTGGGTATTATACCCCACCTAAGAGCGCAAAAACGTAAATTCTGTATGATAGCGCTGTTAATGGCAAAGCGGAGAGTGTCCCTACATTGGAATAGTACAATGAGACCGCAGATAAAGAACTGGCTAGAAGATTTAACGTATTGCTGTGACACACTTAACACTTATGAGGAGGAATTGCCGGCTGGCTCGCGCCCAAGGGACTATTGGGGGTATCTCCGGCAGTATCTACTGACACATACAGCGACGCCAAATGGGTCACAGTAACGAGATAGGTCACGGAGTAAGCAAATGGTGATGTGTACGGATAAACAAATTATAATGGGGGGGGAGAATGCTGTGCCACAGGGACCTGAGTTATATGAGGGTTTTTGTATTTGGTTAAGTTATTGGTTGGTATAAACAAAAAATGTAAGAATCTCAACATGGTTAAACGCAGTAATGACACTGATGTGTAACGCAAATATTTCTCCATGCAACGCCGCCGGTCTTAATGATGTCGGCTGATGGGCTGTGTACAACGCACGACGTGATATCTACAACGTTTATGTATCCGACCGGCCTCTTCTGGCAGAAGATGTAGAAAATGTATTACGTATCATGTAAAGTGTGAAAAATGCAATAAACATCTTACACAATAAAAAAAAAAAAAAATACACCCTAATTCATGGTCTCTTAAATCCGCGACGGGAGCCCAAATTTTTCCCCCCCTTACTCTCTTCCTTTTCCCCTTGGTCTTATAAATTGTACTCAAGGTTGTACGTCGCCAGAAGTCTTCCCCGCCAGGAAGTAAATGACGGAGGGTCAGGGGAAATCCAATCTTTCGTAATACAAGCAGGCAGAATCGCCATGCAAATAAACATAAAAGAGGTCATAGATTTAGATTTTATTTGCGCTTCAGAGTCTAGCTTGACTCCTATCAGCACTAGCTCCCCTGTAATACGAACTGGTGATCCCATTATTAACGCAAGAAAGCATTCAATAGAAGATAACAAGTCAGCCAGTTTAGAGCACGAATAAAACATATGCACAGCATCTGCGGCAAAAGCACCACACCTATTACATTTAGTTCCAGCTCCAGTGCCCCATTTAGAAATTTTATCCAGGGCATAGTACAGATCGTAAATAGTCATGTAATGCTGTGCTCACATCCTGCCGGTCAACAAAACTTCGTTTGCCAAGGAGATGGACGTTTTTAGATCAATTCCCTCTGTATTTAAGTTCCTTGCCCACTTCTCTTGACACTGCTGTAAATCATCTGGTAGAAGCTTTATCAGATCTGAATAAAAGAGTCCTATGGGCATTCCTTTCCCCATCCACTCTATTAAAGGGAATTTTCTGAATTGAGACATTACAGCCGGGCCTAGCGTACTAATAAAACTACAGATTTGCAAGTATTTTTAAAAAAATCATGTTTTGGCAAACCATATTGTAATTGTAACTCTGTAAAGGACGGAAATTGGCCATCCGGACAAATATCCTAAGTGACAGATCCCCTTCTGCCGCCATCTAACAATAGTTTGATCTCGAAAAATAAGAGGGAGTACACCTGCGGCTTCCAAAGGGGTGTAAGCGTTTATATTCAACAGACCCAAATGCCGCTTGACCCACCTCCATACAGCTTGTGATGTTTAAACTTAGTGTTTTTAAAGTAGCTGGGTTCTAGAACTTTAACCAAACAACCATTAGCCTCTTCACTCAGCCCAAACTCGCATATTGAGGGGCTATGGCAAGTTAAAGGCCTAGCCCTTTCTCCAACAACCGAAGTGGAAATAAATTGCAAAACTGCCACCCAATAGTAAAACAAAAAATGCGGGATGCTCCAACCCCCACAAGTTCTATGGAGCACCATCTTTTTGTATGCCTTTCTGTGCCTTTTGTATCCCCATAAAAATCTAGAGCTAATATTCTCAAGTCACAATGCTGGGAATTCAAGTGGGATGGATCTGAACAGGTAAAGGAACTTGGGCAGCACGAGCATCTTTAAAACATTCGATCTCCCATACAGCGATAATTGAAATTGTTTTTTTCGCTCTAGCGTGGAGTTCACTTTATCTAATACAGGGTTCATATTAACTTCAGGGATCTTAATAATTGATGAGCAGATTTTAATTCCCAAGTAGGTGGCTTCCGAGACGGTGGGTATACCATCCGGAGGGTTGCCCCCGACTCATAAGATCTGTGTTTTAGTTAAATTTAGCTTGTACCCAGACAAGAGCCCAAACTTTGATGCGAGGCCTTCAGTTATTGACAATGCGGAGGGCAGGTCAGTAGTAACAATGACAATATCCTCTGCATAGGCCAGAACTCTATACTCAATGTCGCATACTTTAATTGGTTTAATATCAATAGTATGATTTAATTTAGATCAAAAGAAATCAATATATAAAGCAAATAATAAGGGTGAGCTTGGGCATCCTTGTCGTATTCCGCTGCTAATTGTGAATAGATCAGACTCTCTACCTGAGAAACGTATAGAAACAGAAGGTAGCTGATATAAAGACTTCACTGCTTGCAATATACCAGGTCCGAAACCCCTTCAGACGTAGAACCTCCCACAAATATGACCAAGACACCCTGTCGAATGCCTTCTCGGCATCCAACAGGGTGATTCCAATAGAGGTCTTTGTAGCTTCTGCCCAGTCCATCAACGCTATCTCACGCCGCACGTGGTCGGTCGTTTTGCGGTCGGGGATGAGCTCATGCTGGAATGGTCATACTAGGGTTGAGATGATCCTTGAAAGATGGACGGCTAAGAATTTGGATTATATTTTACTGTCAGTGTTGATTAATGAGATAGGTCTGTAAGAGGATGGCCTGCCCAAGATCTCTGAAGAATGTGCGATAGTTGAAACAACTGTCACTAAAGTGCGCGCTCATATACACATGAAATAATTAAATTTCTTCTCAAATTCAAATTGTCGAGTCATGATTTCGTTACTCAAATGATTCTCATTTATTTCATTTGAGTAACGAAATCATGACTCGACAATTTGAATTTGAGAAGAAATTTAATTATTTCATGTGTATATGAGCGCGCACTTTAGTGACAGTTGTTTCAACTATCGCACATTCTTCAGTTATTTCAAGGCACAATCGGGCATTGTGCGACAAGTGCCGACGCCACCCTAAAGAATATAAACACTTTAGTTGAAGAGAGAAACTAAGTGAGTGCATAGGGATCCACGTGATACCTGCCCAAGATCTCAACAGCTCCGCTAAAAGCCTGTCTCAAAGCATCTGCAAGACTCATCTGGATCCAGAATATTCGATCACATCCGCACTTAAAAGCTCTGAACTGGCTTCCATACGAAACCAGAGTACAACTCAAACTGGCCTGCATCACTCATAAGGCGCTTCATTCAAAAACATTGCCGTATCTAGCTGAGAAAGTGATGATATCTGGTGGAGGCCGGACCTCCCGGGGCGCAAAAGATCTTATGCTGAAACCTCCATTCTTCTAAAAGAAAAATGTAGGAGAGTGAGGTCTGCAATCCTATGGTCACCCCAGATTTTTGCTTTTTGCTTCACTGGTTTATGACTTTCCCTGGCTGTGGGCCTGCTAATCAGACCCACAGCCTAGATGTTCTCTCTCTAAATTGACATCCATGTACTTTAGGTGCATTTACCAATTGGTACTGGGCCACCTTATCAGTCCCTGTACAGTGTACCTTAGGTACCCAGGGCATAGGTGCACCCAGGGCCTACCAGGGGCTGAAGCATGTATTATGCCACCCCTGGTTGGCCATCTAAACAGACACAACCGGCTGGTAAGACAGCTGGGGCAAGGTGGTGTAATCACCCTTTGCTGTAGATATAGTTACCTATATCTAACCCCAAAATGGACACATATATTCCTATCAGTCACTCCTATGGCAGGCCTTATCAATCCTGAAGGCAGAGTGCTTGAAATTATGTGAGATGGTGCTCTGGCATGAGCTGAGCCCGTCTGCGGCTTGCGGAACCAAGTCCTAATAGCTGTTCCATGATAACGCTATACCATATACTCTTAAGTGCATTATAATCCTCGCGGTTAAATGCTAACTTCGGTATAGCATTATCAAAACATGTCGAGTAAGGTGTCATACGAATTGGAATACTACCCCCTCGCCAATTCTGGCGACGGGGGTAGCATTCCACCCTTCTAGAGGGACACGACATGTATGTAACTGTGAACCCCGGTTAAAGTTAACTCGAGCCTTGGCATCACAAAATGGATGCTGCCACCGCAGACACAAGTCTGACCTCCTCCTGCTGGGAGTCCTTCCAGCGAGGGAGGCTTGGACAAAGGGTTTCCTGCCTTGGGAGGTGCTAGCACCACCCCAGACAGGATTTTGTGTATTGGGTAGGATAGGCCTGAAAGGAATGAGACATGCCTGAGGCACACAAGTTGTCCTGTGCATACACCGGTTCAAACCAGTTGCTGGGGCATCCCTGCCCCAGCTCTGGCACGAAACCGGACAAAGGATAGGGGGTGTAACCACCCCCCTTCCTGGTCCCACCCAGGGGAGAGACCTAGTCACCAGTACAGCCCCCTTTAGCAGGATAAAGGTAGGAGCTGGTCCCATTCCAAATTAGATTAATCCTGAACTACTCTACAAGAAGAAACTCTGGACTTCGACGTTCTGCTCCACAGAAGACTGAAGAAATCTCCCTTGTGGGCATGGAGTGTCCACCCTGCAACTGCAGGCACCATCAAGCGTCCAGCGGCTTCACTTTGTCGTCTTCCCTCGAGGATCCTGACTTCAGAGCCCGACGAGACCCGGATTCCCAGACCTCTCCGACCTCAACTCACATCTGCAGCACAGCTGAGACCCGTCGGTGCGACGAGACACGTGGGACCGGCCATCTTGAAAGAAACTGCACTTCGCTTCCAGCACGACTCCCGAGGTAAACTCGACCAAGTGCTTTGGGGACTCAGAAGCCCGAGCAGCTCCTGCACCGAAGATCAGCCCTCCAGCTTCCACGAGATCTGCGTGGGGCCCTTCTGCCTGTTTGCTGCTTGACGCGTTGTCTGGTCACTTGCCGGCTGGCTAGTGGCCTCCTAAACGACGAACTTTGAAAACTACACTGCTAGTCTGGTTGCTCCAGACTGGCCCCTGCTCCCTTCCAAAAGAGAGGCACCCCGGACTCTCCTAGTCCGCACCAGACGCCTTTTCCACTCACCGCGTGGGTTGCCTTTGCCAAGGACTGTTGACGCCGAATCCGGAACAGACACCGCCGTCAGCGAGCGCCTACGTGGGACAGCTCGTGCCTCCATCCTGGTCGTCGAAGACACCTCCTGGTTCCACTCCAGTCACTGGCTAGTGACTTTGAACATTGTCCCCTCTGCTTTCAGGTCTTCAGCATCTCTGATCCACCCTTGGATCACACCGGACATTTTCCTCCTGGTCGCCTACAGCATCTTTTCTTCCAGGCTCCATAGACTTCAACGCAGAAACCCGACACGACTTCGCACCTATGCACCCGCAGCCCGTGGGTGAGGTAACGAGAGCATTTCGGTGCTCAAGGGTAGATTGAGTCTCCTAGTGTCCAGATTCACAGTCGTTTTAGTCCTAACTTGTCAGGATTGTCCGTACTCACCTTTTTCTTGAACTGTACTGTCCATAGACGTTGTTACGCATCTCGCGTGTGAGTACACACTCTGCACACGCGTCCCGTGGGCCTCCTATTACTTACCTAAAGTTAGGATAGTATATTCCCAGCGATCCTACAACCTCTGGACAGCTCCATTCCTTCTATCGATTTCCTTATACCATTTACTTAGTATATGGTTTGCCGTGCCCCTAGGGCACCATTGTAATTTTGTGCAACTTGTCGTATTTTTACTAAGAGATTGTCATGTGCTTAGCCCTCTGACCTCATAAAAAGTTCAGAGGTGTTTGTTATTAATAAATATATTGTTTATTTTCATAACAACCTGTGTGGTGTCCTTTCATCTGGTATTCAAGGGGTTATATTGTGGTAAAACACCTGGCTTCACACGCCAAAAGAGTTTAGTCTAAGACTGCTTTGTCCATGCTACCATTAGGATAGCTGGTCTATAAGGTTGACTTGCAACCAATCACCATAAGGGTTGTTTGGACTGATACAAGGTGATCACTAGAATTAGTGAGCATCATTTATCAGGCCAACTTCTCACAAAAAAAACTTACAACAGAGCTTTCTCAGGTGCCGCACCCAGAATATGGAACTCGCTACCCTCAAAAATGAGAAGAGTACCATCCCATTCAAAATTCAAGGAGGCTAAGATTGTTCTAATGAGTAAATTCCTTCCGTAATTCTCCACTATCATTTGCCTTGCGTCTGCCCTTTGATTCTTAATTCGTCCCCATCCGTTTTACAACTCAGAAGAGCCCTCTATGACTTCAGAAACGAAGTTTTCCGAGTTATCTGCACAGTCTTTTCCAGGTTCTTCTGCTCGGTATGCCACTGAGGCGAGCACTCAGCTTAACTTTGAACTATGAGTCCTTCGATGGTTAAAAAGGAAATATATATTTTGAAATGATCAGTCAGTCCAAGATACTTTGTAAGCCCAGAGATCTCTTATTGCCACTGTTTGTGTATATTCTTCATTTGTAAGTTTTTGATGCTTGCTACTGTCGCAATCGGGATCCCTATATCTCTGTTAAGCGCTCCGACACCCTTTCTGGTCACGTTTCCGCTATATAAAACACTAAATTAATAAAATGTAATCCAGCATAGGGAGGTCATAGAGGACCTTGGATCACACCTTCCGGAGGAGTATCAAAAGAGAGCCAAAACTACTGTTGAAGGCAAAAACATTGACAACTCTCACCTAAAGTTGTCACTTGGAAACAGCAAGCAGACAGCTCACTAATAGTACAGTTCTTAGAAGACTGTGTCTGCACATCTCAGTGGGGCGATACCCACTCACCTGAGGCTACCTCTTTGGCGCAGGAGTAGATCAAACTCTGAAGGTAAACGAGACAAATAATACTATGGGGATTCTACAGCCTTTTATGTTATAAGGGGAATCACATCTGACTGGAGAGGCCATGGAAGGCCAGCCTATAGTATGCAGGCCTTAAGGCAAACTGCAGGGTGAGAGTTCTCGTACTCCACCCAGTGGCAGTTAGAGAAGCAGCCAAAGACCTTTTTTTCCGAGGCAGAGAAAAACCAAGAGGAGGCAACTTCAGAATTAATCCAAATGACTCATGCCCCAGTTCCTGGCCTGACACCCCTACCCCCCCCCCCCACCCACCACCACCACGCACCACCACCCCACCACCCACACACACTTCTGGTGGGGGGATGACTTATTAAACAACTGGAATCAGAAACAAGTGGATATTAAACAGAATGATGACGCAACTATCCTACAAAAATGTGTAAGTAAACCCTACAGTGCAAAGATTCCAAGTGAAGGATATCATAGAAATTGTTGCACTTGAGAAAAATAAAAATGGTGTACTCCCTTCTAGATCCAAAACAAGACCCTAGTATGTTATCTATTTTTTTTATCTATGGTTTGTAAACATGTTTAGAAAAACACACGGCTTCCAAATTACAACCTTGCAAGCAGTTATACCACTGCTTGAAAGGGGAGTCTTTCTGGCAGCAATAGAACTGAAGCCTATTTTCACATCCCCCCACACCTTTCCACACATTTCTCAGGTTGTAGGTTATCAGTTCAATGTTAGCGTAAAATCCATATTCTGAGTCTTCACCAAGACACTATTGGTGGTAGCAGTGCATCTCAGAAGATGCTCCTTGCACGTCTACCCACACCTAGACATCTGGCTGGTGAATTCCTGCACATTCAAACTATGCCATTGCAACCTGGAAAAGGGTTTTCACTGAATTGGGGAAAATCATCTCCAACTCTAGACACAAAACCTTTCCGTGGGCAGAACTGAAACCATCTATGGCAATGGCCTACCTGACTTCAAGGAGGGGCAAGCCAAGCTAAACCAGGATCTCCGTTACCAAACGTCTCACTATGACAGTAAGTACAGTAAAGAAGTTGTTGAGGATGGTGACGTCTTGCATTCACCTCATTCCAAACCAAAGACTAATTATGTGGCTGGTTCCAGAGTAATTAAACAACCAATGGTCAAACAGTGTGAGATTTGATGGATCTATTGGTTTTAACACCTATGGTCCGCAGGGAAATCAAATGGTGAAATGCAGAGAACTTGCTAAAAGGGAGACCATTCTCACTAACATTCTCCCAGGTCTTCAAAACACCAGATGTCTAGAATATGGAGTACACATGGACCCCCTCAAAATAAGGGGGCTGTCGTTCACATTGTAACAAGCCTGACACATCAACTACTTGGAAATTATAACGCTTTTCGTAGTACTGAAAGCTTTCCAGAGTCTAGTGCACAGCAAGATAGGAGACGTACTAACGGGCATGTATGCTGGCAATGTTCTACATTATATATAATCAAAAGAGGACTAGGCTAATTATATGTGGTACAGGACTCGGGACTGTATGAGGAAGGGAAAGGAATCGTTGATTTCCTTATGAAGCCCTCACCAACCAACCTAGTTGGTGGCATGCTTCATCATCGGGCTCACCCAGTGACAGCGAATGTGTCCCGGGTGTGCTTCAAAGCCAGGTTTTACAGCGGAGCAGGTATATTACTGACTGTGCAGTGAAAAGTGGTGTGAAAGTGATAGGTTAAAAACTATTTAGTGGTCCCAGTATCCAGGGGGTTGTCTTTAATGTCTGGGCCTCTGATAGTAATAAAAGCAAGGCAATGGATGTAGGTGGAGTATTAATTATGGACACCTGCATCCGGTGGGTGGTCTACATGTTTCCGCCAGGCCTTTCTGTAATTCTGGCTTTCCTCAGGACCGTAAATGATGTGAAGGTAGATCTACACTTAGTGAGTGTGTGATCTAAAATGTGTTGCACGCGCTAAGGTGCCATACGTGTGGGAGGGGGATTCCCTCTCCAGGCATAACTGGACATACAACATTAAAGACATACAGTAAAGAGTCTTATTATGATTGATATCATAATCACATTGGTAAATTTTTGCCGGTAACTACGTGCTAGATGGACGAGAAAAATGCAGCAAAGGTGAAACCGTAGTGGTGATGCGGTTTGGTGAATTTATCAATATATGCGGTAAAACGTGCGGTGGGCTATGTCTGGTAGGTACACACACACATGTAAAGAAGTGGACACACTGAATTGGTATCCTTACTCTTGCGATTTGCGGCAAATGCCCCTATGGATGTTTCCGACAGCGATACTGACCCTGAAATAAAAAGGCAAGTGGCGCATGGGCCATTAAAACCTGTGAGGAGAAGCGTTCTTACCCAGTAGTTGATAAGTGGTCTACTCACGACTTGGTTTATCCGGCCCTCTCGAGGCCTGATCTGCTGCGGCAGAACTCCGAAGGAAATTATCCCCGGTACCGCCGGCACTTAAGTATCCGGTTCGGCGTGGTCAGGTGTTGCTCGTAGTTAAGGTGAGTAGCGTCTCTGGAAGACAACATAGATAAAAGACTGTACATACGCAAGAGACTGGCGTCTGTGTCATGGTGATCATGCGTGCATACGTGGGTTGTGGGAGGTGCTATGAACGACAGAGAGCGAGTGGCGTGTCTGGAATGGCAACATTGAGAAGAGGTCTCACGCATGCGGGCGCGGGGCAACCGTTGTCATGGTGATCTGGCGTGCATGTGTGAGGTGCTGGGAATGACAGAGCGGTTTGTAATATTCTGGCGAGCTCATGTGCAGATCGATTATAGTAGAAGGATCAGAGCACATGGGCCAAGAGGGGGCGAACAATGTTGGTGTTGGCCTTGAACACGAATGTATGTAAAAATGCATAAACCAAGGCGTGAGGAGTGGAAGGGCGCTTGGGTGCGGTAGGCAAAGGGTCTCGTATAGAGGTGTGTGTTGGACTCCATGACCCCGTACGGCGAATGCCTGGGTTACACTTGGTCTGCGGGCTGTAAAAGCTTATGGCTTTCACGAAGCCACTGGTATGGGGAAAAACAGACCACAAGTAAAGACACTGATGTGTGGTGTCACAGAATAAGGTATAGATTTGAGCTTTTTAGATTAAACCAAGGTATGGAGTCATTCAGGCCTTGGTGTTAGGTCGATAAGCGACAGTGAATACTAGATTTGCATGAACATTCAGATTACTTTTTGCAGTTGAGAAAACAGTTAAAATATGTTAGTAAGTACTTTTAATTACTTCTAGATTACTCCTGGATTACAGTTTCGGTTGGTTACGATACACACGCCTGACTCAGTTTATACCAAACAGGACATTTCTAAGCAGGTTAACTCTTGTGCAAGCAATTAATTACTATTTGTGCAGTACAAGACAGTTCAACACTTAGTAGAATTTAGGGAGAAATCCCACCATTCTGTCTACGGGAAAAACAAAGTGTTAAGTTGCAGGTGAGTGAAACGGTTTTGGAATTGGAGTTTTGGGGGGGTAGAGTGAAGGTTCCCCAAGATTCTGTTTGGCACTCAAGGGAATTAGGGCAGCTGATGTGCAGAGTGCCAATGTTCGCATATGGAGCTAGGGTGCACCTTGGTTGGGGACTGCTCACGGGCAGGGCAGTCTGTCTCAAGAGCCAAGCTCCTAGGGTTAAGGTCATGGCAAAGGGGCTCCCAATTTAGCACCAAGTTCACAAAACAAGGGGTGGGCGGTGCTGGGTGCTTAGGAGGTGTCAGGAGCCTATTGCAATTCAATGGAGGACATCAGTCACAGAAAAAGGCTGCAGGTTGGAGCCAGAAGACTGGACGAAAGGAACCAATGACTGTAGGATGAAGTTGAAGAGTTGCTGGACACCAGGACACAGTCGGTCAGTCACCTCAGGTCACAGGAGCTGAGGATATGAGTATCATTTTGTGTCTGATTCTTCTCACCGGTTCCAGTCACAATTGGGGGCATCCTTCAGATTGAGGCTGCTGGAGTTGAGGTAGAGGTCGTCCAATGCTGGCAGTCTGATCAGGATCTCCGGGGGGACCTTGCTGGGATATTGGGCTACTCGAACTTGGGCCATGGTTGTCTGATGCAGAGTGGTGAGGCCTCATGGATCCAGGCTGATCTGGAGTCCTTGTATTGGACAAATCCAATGGCCACAGGAGGTAGGAGTTCTTTGTGAAGGCAGGTCTCCGGGGATCTTGGAGGCTGCAGGACAGGCCTGGTTCCGCTAGCAGGGGTCCAGTACAGGAGACAGGCCGGTAGGGCTGGAGCCAAAGCTGTTGACATCCTCCTCTTCTGCAGCACCCCTCTTCGGTTCTCCTTGTCATGTCGAATCTGAAGAGGCCAGGTTCAGGGGTGCCCCTAACTACTACATTTAGGGGCATTACAGGGGTGTGCAGGTTGGGGCCAAGGGTCCCTTCCTTGGGGTGTCTACAGCCTCTAGTATGCTACCTCCCAGTGGGAGTGAGGCATAAGCCTCTTCCTGATTGGAGGGGTCTCCCCATCTTCAAGATTGCAGGGACTGAGATGTGTGCTTAACCACGCCTCCCCCACCTGAGGGGTGGGGTTGGCAAAGGTGGGCACACCTCCCTTACTGGCTAGGTTTTCCCACCGGTTCTCGTGCCCAAAATGGGATTCAGAACTGGTGGGAGCCAGCTGCTGCTAACAGCAAAAGGCTGGGGGTAGCTAACAAAGGCGACAGGCCTTTGAAGCTCCCTCCTCAAGGACCATGCCCATCCTGGGGGAGGAGGCATGACACCTCTGCCCAGGATGTGCTTTGTTCCCGGACCCAGAGAACTGAGGGCTCTCTACCCAGTGGTCCAGAAACCTGTCTGATTGTGGCGTATGGCTGAGGAGCCAGTCAGGAACCGCACCAAAGTTTGTCGTTTTCCAGGGGCATCTCTGAGATGCCCTCTGCGTTAATTTTTCATTAAATCCAACACTGGCATCAGTGTGGGCTTGATGTGCTGGGAAGTTTGATACCAAACTTTCCAGACTTCAGTAAAGCCATTATGGAGCTGTGGAGTTAGTGTTGACCAACTCTTCGCCCATATACTCAAAATGGCTTCACTTCACTTACAATGTCTGTGAATGGCACAGACACTGTAGGGGCATTGTGCTCATGCAGCTATGCCCTCACCTGTGGTATGGTGCACCTTGCCTTTAGGGCTGTAAGGCCTGCTAGAGGGGTGACTTAACCATGCCACAGTGCCATGTCGACTCTTTAGTTTGGTCTGCACCAAAGCAGTCAGTCTCCACTGGCAGGATGGGTGTGCTAGGGTGAGAGGTCTCTTAGCGTGGCATAATACATGTTGCAGCCTACTCTGTGGTCACAAGTCCCTTGGTGTACCTTTTATAAGGGACTTGTATGTGGCTCTTACGTGTCAATTGTGGGTATAAAGGTACAGTTTTGGGGAAAAACACAGTTGCTGGGGCCTGGTTAGCAGGATCCCAGCACAGTCAAGTAAATGGCAAAAAGGGGCACTTTCCTACACCACCACCCCACCTCCCCCAGCGAAAAGGGATGAGACTAGCCTTTTCCATGAGTCTTTATCATTTAAGTGGAAGAACCTGGAAAGTTCATCTGCATTGGCATGGGCAGTCCCAGGTCTGTGTTCCACTGTAAAGTCAATTAAATCAACCACCTCAAGAGTTAGGGATTTTCACCTTTCATTTGCATTAGCCATCTGAGAAGTCTGTGGTCAGTTTGGATTAGGAAGTGAGTTCCAAACAGATAGGGTCTCAGCTTCTTCAGGGACCAAACTACTGCAAATGCCTCCCTCTCAATGGCACTCCAATGATGTTCCCTGGGGAGTAGCCTTCGGCCTATAAAAGCAACAGGTTTGTCCTGGCCATTGTCCATGGTCTGGGATAGGACTGCTCCTATCTCTAGCTCAGAGGCATCCGTCTGCACAATGAACTGCTTGGAGTAGTCTGGAGCCTTGAGAATAGGTGCTGAGCATATTGTCTCTTTCAGGGTGTCAATAGCCTTTTAACAGCCAACTGTCCAGTTCACTTTCTTCGGCATCTTCTTGGAGGTACGTTCTGTGAGGGGAGTCACAGTGGACCCATATCAATTCACAAACCGCCTGTAATACCAAGTCAAGCCAAGGAATGCCCTGACTTGGGTCTGAGTTGTGGGAGCCTCCCAGTCCAGATTTTGCGTTGCTATGGTTGTACTTGGCCTTCACCCTCACTGTGGCCCAACCTTTGGAAGGTGGCAGGGGCATTCTTTAGACCAAAGGGCATAACCCTAGAACTGATAATGCCCATCAGATGTGGAGAATGATGATTTTTCTTTGGCTTTTGGGGCCATGCCAATCTGCCAGTACCCTGCAGTTAAGTCGAAGTTACTGAGAAATTTAGCTGCCCCAAGTTTATCAGTTAATCAACTCTGGGTATGGGGTGAGCTTCTGTCTTAGTGACAGGCTGAGTCATCTATGGTCCACACAGAAACGAGTCCCCTTGTGTAAGGGCCACAACATTTGTCTTGGAGGACCCTTGGTGCCACAGGCTCCATAACCCACACCTGTTGCCCTGGTTGGACTCCACCAGTGCAGCCTTTAGGTCATACAACAGCTTCCTGAGCTGTTGACTGGCCTAAAGATTTTTGGATGCCTTTTCCATGTACTCAACCATCCTTGAGCGAAGGTCTAGCACATAAACCACCACATTTTCTTTAGGTTCATGGAGAGGCCTCTCATCCCACATGTGCTTCAGGTATTCAGACATGAAGTTGGTACCTCTGTCTTACACCACCTCCTTACGAAACCCTACCCTGGTGAAGACACCAATGAGGGCCTTAGCTACTGCAGGAGCTGTAGTTGTCCTAAGGGGAATTGCTCCAGGATATCTGATAGCATGATCCACTGCTACCAGTATGAATTTGTTTCCTGAGGCTGTGGGTGGTTCCGGTGGACCCACTATGTCCACACCAACCCTTTCAAAGGGAACCCCAACCACTGGTAGTGGAATTAAGGGGCCTTTGATTGTCTACCTGATTTGCCACTGGCTTGACAGGTGGCACGCACTCACACATTCCTTTACTTTTTGGGACATATGGGTCGAGTAGAAATGGCTGACAAGCCTTTACCAAGTTTGTCTAGCCCAAGTGCCCAGTTAGAAGGATGTCATCAGCCCTGCCCAGTATCACGCATCAGGTGTGAGACTAACGCATTTCAGTTTGGTGCTCCGTGTAGGAGAGTGGGGTCTGCAATCCCATGGCCACCCCAGATTTTTGCTTTTTGCTTCACTGGTTTACGACTTTCCCTGGCTGTGGGCCTGCCAATCAGACCCACAGCCTAGCTGTTCTCTCTCTAAATTGTCAAGCATGTACCTTAGGTGCATTTACCAATTGGTACTGGGCCACCTTATCAGTCCCTGTACAGTATACCTTAGGTATCCAGGGCATAGGTGTACCCAGGGCCTACCAGGGGCTGCAGCATGTATTATGCCACCCCTGGCTGGCCACCTAAATCTGACACAACTGGCTGCACGACAGCTGGGGCAAGGTGGTGTAAGCACCCTTTGCTTTAGATATAGTATTCCTATATCTAACCCTAAAATGGACACATATATTCCTATCAGTCACTCCTATGGCAGGCCTTATCAATCCTGAAGGCAGAGTGCTTGGAATTATGTGAGATGGTGCTCTAGCATGAGCTGAGCCCGTTTGCAGCTTGCGGAACCAAGTCCTTATAGCCGTTCCATGATAACGCTATACCATATACTCTTAAGTGCATTATGAACCTCGCGGTCAAATGCTAACTTTGGCATAGCATGTCGAGTAAGGTGTCATACGAATTGGAATACCAACCCCTCGCCAATTCTGGCGACGGGGTTAGCATTCCACCCTTCTAGAGGGACACAACATGTATTTAACTGTGAACCCCGGTTAAAGTTAACTCAAGCCTCAGCATCACAAAATGGATGCTGCCACCACAGACACAAGTCTGACCTCCTGCTGCTGGCAGTCCTTCCAGCGAGGGAGGCCTGGACAAAGGGTTCCCGGTCAGGGGCGGTGCCAGCACCATCCCAGACAGGATTTTGTGTATTCCAGGTAGGCAGGGCTGAGAGGAAGGTGACTGCAAGTGGCACCCCGGTGCTCACTGTGCATATGCCGGCTCAAACCAGTTCCAGGGGCACACCAGCCCTGAGCTGGGGAGAAACCGGACAAAGGAGAGGGGTGTAACCACCCCTCTCCTGGTCCCACCCATGGGCAGGACCTAGTCGCGTGCCAGCCCCTTTTCTTAGAATAAAGGTAGGAGCGGGCACCCTTCCCAAATTAGATCATCTTGAAACTTGAACTACTTTCCACGAAAGGAACTCTTGTCATTCTCTGAAGACTCTCCCTTGTGGCTAAGGAGTAGCCACCCTGCACCAGCAGGCACCATCTAAGCGCTTGCGGTTTGCTGCACGTCCATCCTCCGGATCAAGACTGCCCAGCTCGACGAGACCCGGATTCCGTGCCATCTCTGACCTCTACCTGCATCATCAGCCCAGCTGAGATTCGTGGGTGCAACGAGACCCGTGGGACCGGCTATCTTCAAGACCTGCACGACGCTTAACCAGCACGACCGCCGAGGGACCCTCGAGTGAGTGCACTGGGGTTTGAGAAGCCCCAACCCTAAGCAGCTCCAGCACCGAAGTCCAGCCCCCCAGCATCCACGAGATCTGCGTGGGGCCCTTCTGCTTCTTTGCTGCTTGCCACGTTGTCCGGTCACTTGCCCGTTGGCTAGTGACACTCCTGACGATGTACCATGACGTTTTCACCGCTGGTCTAGGTCCTCTAGACTGGCCCTTGCTCCTTGTCCAACAAGAAGTGCCCTGGACCCTCCTGGTCCACTCCAGACGCCATTTTGACTCCACCGCGTGGGCTTGCCTTTGCCAAGGTTTGTTGCTCCAATCTTGGATCCAGCATCACCGACAGCAGACACCATCATGGGACAGCTCGCACCTCCAGCCTGGACGCCGACAACACCTCCTGGCCCGTGTGACTGCAGAGTCCAGCGTCACCCACTCACCTGATCGCGGTGACTTCACCCGGTGCCATCCTGGTGCCCACACAATCACTGGCTAGTGATTGAGAACTAAGTCCCCTCTGCTTTCAGGTCGTCTCCTTCACTGATCCAGCCTTGGATCACACCGAACATCTTCACTGGTCGCCTGCCAGCAACATCTTCTTTCAGGCTCCATAGACTACAACGAGGATTCCCGACGTCATTTGAACCCTATGCAGCCGCAGCCCCTGGGCTAGGTAACTCGAGCATTTCGGTGCTCCAGCACAGGTTCACTATCCTAGTGTCCAGATCCTTTTTCGTTTTTAGTCTACCTAGTCGGATTCGTCCGGAAACAGTAACTTTAGAAACTGCTAGCATCCATAGACTTTGTCCCGCATCCCGCGTAAGAGTTCCCACTCTGCACCCGGGTTCCCTAGGCCTCCTGCTCCTAACCTGAGGGTTCAGTAAGGTAGTCCTAGCGGTCCTGAAGCCTCTGGATCGTGTTACTTACCTGCTAGTATTTCGCATTCCACTTTTAGAGTATATGGTTTTTTGTGCCCCTCGGGCATTTGTGTAAATTGTGTAACTTACAGTATTTTCGTAAGAGTTTTGTATTGTGCTTAGCTCCCTGACTCATAAAGAGTTCAGGGTAGTCTTGTTATAAATAAATATCCTTTATTTTTATAACAACTTGTGTGGTGTCCTTTCACTTGGTGTTCAAGGGGTATATGTGATGGTAAAACAGCTGGCTTAACACGCCCTCTAGAGTTTAGCCTAAAGACTGCTCTTGTCCATGCTACTAGGATAGCTGGTCTAATAAGGTTGACTTACAACCAATCATCAATAAGGGTTGTTTGGAATGATACAGAGTGATCACTAGAATAGTGAGCACTATATATCAGGCCAACTTCTCACATTGGTGGCAGCGGTGGGATTTGAGCTTGCTGTTGTTTTACCACACACGTATCCTAAGAATATCATCTGAAAGATCACATAAGTACCAAGGTACATATAACTTAACTTAGAATACTGAGTTCTACTGAACCCGCTGTTGTAGTGTAACAGGGCTTAGCACACCCTGACTACAACTCTAGCAAGGGATCAGTAGGTAAACCCATAGTGTAGGTAAGTGCATCACTTACACCACACTAGAAGCATGTCTACCCATGGAGAGTCTGCAGAGACTCCCCTAGTGGCTAGTGACCCTCCACAGGTCCTTTCCAGATATGCAGCTCTCAGTTTCCGGGAGATGAGACAATTGTGTACCTCCAGGAAATTGAAACAGGGTTCTAACCCTACCCCTCCTTTTCTGTTAGGTCTCTTAGAGACATATGATGCTAGAAAAGCTACTCATACAGATGGGAGCATGCCAGCCTTAGAAGGTACCCTTGGTGATCCTGACCTCCCTGAAACTGAGGAAGTAGAGGAGGAGGATGATGAAGAGGTTCTTTCTGGGGATGAGGCAGACAATGGTCCTGAGCTAGTCAGCAGACTTACTAGGGCCAACTTAGACCTACATAGGGAAGGATCTGCAGGACCCCCAGTACTAACCCTAAGCAGGCCTAACTTTGGAGTTAGAAGAGATAGGTCTCATTCTAGGGACTCCAATAGATCTGTGCACTCTCATGCCTCTTCTCAGAGGAGAATGACTTCTCCCCAGAGGAGAATGACTTCCCCTCAGAGGAGAGAACATGAAGCAAGGATGAAACAGGCTAATCTAAGGATCCAGAGGGAAGAACTTGCCCTTGCCAAAGAGAAGCTTGCCTTTGCTAGAGAGCAACAGTTGAGTGGGGTAGTCCCCACTGGTGGCAGCAATATCCTCAAGGATAAAGACAGGAGTTTTGATACTAGACACCTGAGTAAAATAGTGCCCCCCTTTAAACAAGGGGATGACATCCACAAATGGATGACTGCTTTGGAGAGGGCCTGCACTGTCCAGTGCATCCCACAGAGTCAGTGGGCAGCTGTATTGTGGCTCTCCTTTGAAGGCAAAGGTAGAGATAAGCTCTAGCTATGGCACTAGAGCTGAAGATGCTAACAATTACCAAGTACTGAAGAATACACTGATTGATGGGTTTGGCTTAACAACTGAACAGTACAGGTTGCTGTTCAGAGACACCCAGAAAATTCAGTCTCAGGGTTGGGCTGACTTTGTTGATTGTGCCACTAAGGCTTTTGAAGGCTGGTTACTGGGAAGTAAAGTTACTGATTACACAGGATTGTATAATCTAATTATGAGAGAACAAATCTTAAATAATTGTCAAAATCAGTTGTTGCATCAGCACCTTATTGACTCAGATCTGACCTCTCCCCAAGAATTGGGAAAGAAGGCAGACAGATGGGTCAGGACAAGGGTCAAGCAGCAGAACCAGAACCAGGGTGGTGCCAAAAGAAAGCAGACCCCAAGGGTAATGAGAATAAGCAAAATCACCAGAAGTCTTCAACAGGGCCCCAACAATCTAAAGAGGGTGGGTCCCAGAATCCCCAAAAGAAGAAGAATAATGGTCAGAAGAAACCATGGTGCCAATACTGCAAAAGTAATACTCACTGGTTTAGTGAGTGCACCAAGAAAGGCCCAACTCCTACCACTACTGCCCCTAAGGCATCTGCACCCCCTAGTACAGTTAGTAGTGGTAGTAATCCTCCCAAGGCTATAGTGGGGTTAACCCTGGGAACTGAGGCGGGTTCTGACTTAGTCAGGATACCTACTCAGGCTGTTCTTGTTTGTACTGGGGACATGGATATGACCCCTACAATAAGTCCCAGTACTCTGGGCAAGTACAGGCAGACGCCTTTAATCAATGGACAAATGGCTCAGGCCTACAGGGACACTTGTGCCAGTGTCACTATGGTGACACCAAACTTTGTGGACCCTGACCAAGTAATACTAGGTTCAGACTACCTGGTGACCAATGCTAGCAATGCCACTACCTCCCATAGTATGGCACTTGTTAATTTCTCCTGGGGAGGGGTAAATGGCCTAAAAAGGGTTGTTGTTAGTTCAGACCTCCCAGTGGACTGTCTTTTGGGGAATGATTTGGAATCCTCCTTATGGTCAGATGTGGAGTATAGGACTCATGTGGAAATGTTAGGTTTTTACTCGTCTATGCAAACACGATGATTCATCGTTGTTTTGATTTTGTTCCTCATTTAGCATTTGTTAACATATTTAATAACAACCATTCCTGTACACATAGCCCTGCCCACGTTGTTCTCCATATAGAGTTATGTTGAATTACATGACTATCCGTCTGCTGGAAATACCCATGTTCATGCTTTGTATATTGTCTTCATTTAGTTATTTTTTCATACCTCACTATATTTCCGTTACGTGGTCCACACTTTTCCCACCACCCAACTAACACACTTCGACCCGATAGTCTTTCGTTTAACTCTATTCCCACCACGTGACCTACACTGTTGCTTTAACAATATACTTCCGCGTTAATCGCGTAAACCCACACTGGAGTTTTCTAACCGGCGCGTACCCACCCGAATAAAGGAGAGCATCTTGTATTGCCGCCACATTAAAAAGCATAGCTAACCAACTAATAGGACCAATTTTGACTCCTTATCTGAAAATCATCCAGGCTAAGCTACTACCATCTATCTGCTATGGCAGCGAGGCTCTATGTGGGAGAGATGCCAAGAATCTGGATTTAATCCAGACAAAAGCTTACCGAACAATGTTTTCACTCCCGCCCTATACATCGCCCGCCCAACTCAGGCTGGAATTTGGACTACAAAAACAAGCCCTTGCAAGACAGGGAGCTTACATCATTTGCTGCCATAAACTTCGGTCTGCTACTACTAACACTTTAAATGAGCTGTTATGGCAAGACATTCAAAGCAGGGACGCATCTCAGGCAAGATCTTACCTGAAGACAGCCTTGGGGGCTATCAAACTAACGGAGATCTGGGATATGCAACTTGGACACAAAGCATTCAAAAAACTGGTTTGGAAAACTGTCAAAACTCTTTCACTACTAGAGGATAAAGAGTCATTTGCTAAAAGAAACCATGCATGGATGACCATAAACACATATAAATCCCTGACACCTCAACCATACTTCAGCCAGGGTTATCCCAAGACAATAAAACTGAAGTTTCTGAAATACAGACTAGGGGTCTTGCCTACTAGAGAACACTTTCCACCATGGCTCAGGATCAATGGCCACGATGCCTGCACCTTCTGCAATACAGAGAAGGGCGACATACTTCACATGACTTGCCTCTGCCAAGAGTTCAGGCCAGCACGCCAGCTGTTCTTAAAGGACCAGCTTAAACAGTTAGGAACTCGCACTAGAAGGCAAGCAGTACTGGCTTGTCTTAACCCTGCAAACACAAAACTAAACTGCAGGTATGTAAAGTTCCTAGCGCTAATTGAGCAGAAACTGCCAAAAATCATTACACAGTAAAACATATAGACGCCAATTTGAACTTATTGACACCTGCTCTTACCCAAAAGGAATGCATCTGGAACTTTGTATTGGGCTTTTACTGTTTGCTTTTTTAATGTCGTTTTAAAGATACAACTTCTTTTATGATATTTAACCTGCTCTGTAAAATGTTTGCACTGGTTTTAATTAACTATGCATAATAAAAATTACTTTACCTTACCTTACCTTACCACCCGAATACTTTGGTAAGTTTGAGGAGCACTCGCATGCCCATCTCACTTTAAAACCCGTAGCTTATAACCCGCAATATTAACCGCAGTTCCGAAATGCCGTTATCATGCACGTATTGCAATATTGAGCACATCAAGTTTAAACTTCAGGGGACATACCCGACCCATTTGTTTGAATGTTTGTTTGCACACCATCTAATGTTCACCATGCGTTTATTTACAGATCACCACTTAGTCACTGTTTCCTAAACTATCTCACAGTTAACTCTTCACTCGCTCTTTTGTTTTAATCACACAGTCACGGCACTGAGCATGCCTTTCAATTAATTCAGCTTTCTGTTGTATATTTTATTAGCATAAACTACACAGGTTCTTATATGTCGTTCTTTCAGATGCTCCCGACGAAGGACAACCGTCCGAAATGCATTGGAGCAATAATGCAAAATAAGTAGAAATTATCGCTGCAATGAATATGTGAATTAACATACCTTTAATTGAACACAATGGAATAAAAACTTTCTGATCAAGAAGCTTTGAATCACCATGTTTCTTTGAACTGTGAAGGCAAGAATCGCCAGACAGTGTGCCCTAAGGGATGCTATCAGTTCTTTGACAGCACTTCATATCTTGAAATGTTAGGTTTATCAGCACATGTCCTTGCTGTGACTAGGTCACAGGCCAAGAAATTCCCAGCTGAACTAGTGCTGGATCCTGGAAGAATGGACCAGACACTACCCAAGAGAAAGAGCAGTAGGGGTAAGGTTGACCCTTCCCCCCCTGCCTCAGGTGGAGGATCAGCTCTCTCAGGAGACTGACCCCAAGACCCCAGAAGGAACTGTCCTAGAAGAGCTTGAGCCTGAACAGGTTGAGTTTCTTGGGACAGGGGGACCTTCCAGGGCAGACTTGAGGCAGGCACAGTTAGACTGTTCCTCTCATGAATCCCTCAGACAGCAGGCTGCTGCTGAGGCTGCAGGGAATGCTACAGGTGCCCATAAGGTATATTGGGACGATGGACTCCTATACTCTGAGGCAAGAGACCCCAAGCCTGGTGCTACCAGGAGGCTGGTCATCCCCTTGTCTCTGAGAGGTTTCCTTCTCACCTTAGCCCATGAAATTCCCCTTGCAGGTCACGTAGGCCAGAACAAGACTTGGAACAGGCTTGCCCCACACTTTCACTGGCCTCATATGTCTGAGGAAACTAAGGAGTTTTGTCGCTCATGTGTCACCTGCCAAGCCAGTGGCAAATCAGGTGGCACCACAAAGGCCCCCCTTATACCACTACCTGTGGTGGGGGTTCCCTTTGAAAGAGTGGGGATTGACATTGTTGGACCAATGGACCCCCCAACAGCATCTGGGCACAGATTTATACTGGTGGTAGTGGATCATGCCACCAGGTATGCAGAAGCTATTCCCCTTAGGACCACTACAGCTCCTGTGGTGGCTAGGGCCCTGGTTGGAGTTTTCTCCAGAGTGGGGTTTCCTAAGGAGGTTGTCTCTGACAGTGGTGCAAACTTCATGTCAGGATACTTGACTGCTATGTGGAAGGAGTGTGGTGTAAATTACAAATTCACCACACCCTATCACCCACAATGCAATGGGCTTGTTGAAAGATTCAACAAGACCCTCAAAGGGATGATAAAAGGGTTACCTGAGAAGCTTAGACGAAGATGGGACATCCTTTTACCCTGCCTTCTGTTTGCTTACAGAGAGGTCCCACAGAAGGGGGTTGGTTACAGCCCTTTTGAGCTTTTGTTTGGACATCCTGTAAGAGGACCCCTATGTCTTGTGAAGGAAGGATGGGAGTTACCTCTCAAACAGCCTAAACTTGACATAGTGGACTATGTACTTGGTCTCCGCTCCAGGATGGCAGAGTACATGGAGAAGGCATCTAAAAACCTGGAGGCCAGCCAAGAACTTCAAAAAGCTTGGCATGACCAAAAGGCTGTCCTAACTGTTTACCATGCAGGACAGAAGGTGTGGGTGTTGGAGCCAGTGGCCCCAACAGCTCTCCAAGACAAATGGTCTGGACCCCACATCATCATTGAGCAAAAGGGAGAAGTCACCTACTTGGTGGACATGGGAACTCCCAGGAGCCCTCACAGAGTATTTCATGTGAATAGGCTCAAATCATTTGTTGACAGGGAGGACATGGGCTTGCTCATGGCCACAGATGAGGGACAGGAGGAAGAGTGACCCTCTCCCAGACCTGCTCACTCAGAACCCTGATGATGGGTCAGTAGACGGTGTAGTCTTTTCTGACAGCCTCTCTGAGCATCAACAAAAGGATTGTAAGCAAGTCCTTCAATCCTTCAGACAAATGTTTTCTCTGACCCCCAGTCGGACAAACTGGTGCACACATGAGGTGGACACTGGAGACAGTCTGCCTATAAAGAGTAAAATCTACAGGCAACCTGACCACGTCAGGGACTGCATAAAAACTGAAGTACAAAAGATGTTGGAATTGGGAGTCATTGAACCCTCAGAGAGCCCTTGGGCTAGTCCTGTAGTTCTAGTGCCTAAACCTCACACCCAGGATGGTAAGAGAGAGATGAGGTTTTGTGTAGACTACAGGGGTCTCAATGCTGTCACTAAGACAGATGCCCATCCAATACCCAGGGCAGATGAACTGATAGATAAGTTGGCTTCTGCACCTTTCCTAAGTACATTTGACCTAACAGCTCGGGATTGGCAAATCAGGTTAGCTGAGGATGCCAAGGCCAAGACAGCATTTTCTACCCCAGGAGGTCATTACCAATTTGTGGTGATGCCCTTTGGTTTGAAAAATGCACCTGCCACTTTTCAAAGGTTGGTGAACCAAGTTCTCACTGGGTTGGATGACTTTTGTGCAGCATATCTAGATGATATTGCTTTCTTTAGCTCCACCTGGGAGGATCACCTGATCCACCTAAGGAAAGTTTTAGAGGCCCTGCAAAAGGCAGGCCTCACTATCAAGGCTACTAAGTGCCAGATAGGGCAGAGTCAAGTTGTATACTTGGGCCACCTTGTAGGTGGAGGCCAAGTTCAACCTCTGGAGAGCAAGATACAGACCATAAAGGACTGGGCTCCTCCAACCACCCAGACACCGGTCAGAGCTTTCTTGGGCCTGTCTGGTTATTACAGGAAATTTGTCAGAAATTATGGAACCATTGTGACTCCACTTAATGACCTGACAAGTAAAAAAATGCCAAAGAAAGTTCAGTGGACAGTTAGCTGTCAGAAGGCATTCGATGACCTAAAGCAGGCCATGTGCACTGCACCTATTCTCAAGAGTCCAGACTACTCCAAGCCTTTCATTGTCCAAACAGATGCTTCTGAGTTGGGTGTGAGAGCTGTTCTATCTCAGCTGAATATTGATGGTCATGACCAGCCCATTGCTTTTATAAGTAGAAGGCTGACCCCTAGAGAGAAACGTTGGTCAGCTATTGAGAGGGAGGCCTTTGCTGTGGTTTGGGCCCTGAAGAAGTTGAGGCCATACTTGTTTGGTACTCACTTCAAGATTCAGATCGACCATAAGCCCCTCTTATGGCTAAATCAAATGAAGGGTGAAAACCCCAAACTTCTTAGGTGGTCCATTTCCCTACAGGGGATGGACTTTACAGTGGAGCACCGCCCAGGGACTGACCATGGTAATGCAGATGGTCTCTCCAGGTACTTCCACTTAGAACAAGAAGACTCACCTGGACAAGGTTAGTTTAATGTCCCTAAGTTTGGGGGGGGTTATGTAGGAGAGTGGGGTCTGCAATCCCATGGCCACCCCAGATTTGTGCTTTTTGCTTCACTCGTTTACGACTTTCCCTGGCTGTCGGCCTGCTAATCAGACCCACAGCCTAGCTGTTCTCTCTCTAAATTGTCAAGCATGTACCTTAGGTGCATTTACCAATTGGTACTGGGCCACCTTATCAGTCCCTGTACAGTATACCTTAGGTATCCAGGGCATAGGTGTACCCAGGGCCTACCAGGGGCTGCAGCATGTATTATGCCACCCCTGGCTGGCCACCTAAATCTGACACAACTGGCTGCACGACAGCTGGGGCAAGGTGGTGTAAGCACCCTTTGCTTTAGATATAGTATTCCTATATCTAACCCTAAAATGGACACATATATTCCTATCAGTCACTCCTATGGCAGGCCTTATCAATCCTGAAGGAAGAGTGCTTGGAATTATGTGAGATGGTGCTCTAGCATGAGCTGAGCCCGTTTGCAGCTTGCGGAACCAAGTCCTTATAGCTGTTCCATGATAACGCTATACCATATACTCTTAAGTGCATTATGAACCTCGCGGTCAAATGCTAACTTTGGCATAGCATTATCAAAACATGTCGAGTAAGGTGTCATACGAATTGGAATACTAACCCCTCGCCAATTCTGGCGACGGGGTTAGCATTCCACCCTTCTAGAGGGACACGACATGTATGTAACTGTGAACCCCGGTTAAAGTTAACTCAAGCCTCAGCATCACAAAATGGATGCTGCCACCACAGACACAAGTCTGACCTCCTGCTGCTGGGAGTCCTTCCAGCGAGGGAGGCCTGGACAAAGGGTTTCCTGTCGGGGGCGGTGCCAGCACCATCCCAGACAGGATTTTGTGTATTCCAGGTAGGCACGGCTGAGAGGAAGGTGACTGCAAGTGGCACCCCGGTGCTCACTGTGCATATGCCGGCTCAAACCAGTTCCAGGGACACACCAGCCCCTGAGCTGGGGAGAAACCGGACAAAGGAGAGGGGTGTAACCACCCCCCTCCTGGACCCACCCATGGGCAGGACCTAGTCGCGTGCCAGCCCCTTTTCTTAGAATAAAGGTAGGAGCGGGCACCCTTCCCAAATTGGATAATCTTGAAACTTGAACTACTTTCCACGAAAGGAACTCTTGTCTTTCTCTGAAGACTCTCCCTTGTGGCTAAGGAGTAGCCACCCTGCACCAGCAGGCACCATCTAAGCGCTTGCGGTTTGCTGCACGTCCATCCTCCAGATCAAGACTGCCCAGCTCGACGAGACCCGGATATCCTGCCATCTCTGACCTCTACCTGCATCATCAGCCCAGCTGAGATTCGTGGGTGCGACGAGACCCGTGGGACCGGCTATGTTCAAGACCTGCACAACGCTTAACCAGCACGACCGCCGAGGGACCCTCGAGTGAGTGCACTGGGGTTTGAGAAGCCCCAACCCTAAGCAGCTCCAGCACCGAAGTCCAGCCCCCAAGCATCCACGAGATCTGTGTGGGGCCCTTCTGCTTCTTTGCTGCTTGCCACGTTGTCCGGTCACTCGCCCGTTGGCTAGTGACCCTCCTGACAACGTACCACGACGTTTTCACCGCTAGTCTAGGTCCTCTAGACTGGCCCTTGCTCCTTGTCCAACAAGAAGTGCCCTGGCCCCTCCTGGTCCACTCCAGACTCCATTTTGAGTCCACCGCGTGGGCTTGCCTTTGCCAAGGTTTGTTGCTCCAATCTTGGATCCAGCATCGCCGACAGCAGACACCATCATGGGACAGCTCGCACCTCCAGCCTGGACGCCGACAACGCCTCCTGGCCCGTGTGACTGCAGAGTCCAGCGTCACCCACTCACCTGATCGCGGTGACTTCACCCGGTGCCATCCTGGTGCCCACACAATCACTGGCTAGTGATTGAGAACTAAGTCCCCTCTGCTTTCAGGTCGTCTCCTTTACTGATCCAGCCTTGGATCACACCGAACATCTTCACTGGTCGCCTGCCAGCAACATCTTCTTTCAGGCTCCATAGACTACAACGAGGATTCCCGACGTCATTTGAACCCTATGCAGCCGCAGCCCCTGGGCTAGGTAACTCGAGCATTTCGGTGCTCCAGCACAGGTTCACTATCCTAGTGTCCAGATCCTTTTTCGTTTTTAGTCTACCTAGTCGGATTCGTCCGGAAACAGTAACTTTAGAAACTGCTAGCATCCATAGACTTTGTCCCGCATCCCGCGTAAGAGTTCCCACTCTGCACCCGGGTTCCCTAGGCCTCCTGCTCCTAACCTGAGGGTTCAGTAAGTAGTCCTAGCGGTCCTGGAGCCTCTGGATTGTGTTACTTACCTGCTAGTATTTTGCATTCCACTTTTAGAGTATATGGTTTTTTGTGCCCCTCGGGCATTTGTGTAAATTGTGTAACTTACAGTATTTTCGTAAGAGTTTTGTATTGTGCTTAGCTCCTTGACTCATAAAGAGTTCAGGGTAGTCTTGTTATAAATAAATATCCTTTCTTTTTATAACAACTTGTGTGGTGTCCTTTCACTTGGTGTTCAAGGGGTATATGTGATGGTAAAACAGCTGGCTTAACACGCCCTCTAGAGTTTAGCCTAAAGACTGCTCTTGTCCATGCTACTAGGATAGCTGGTCTAATAAGGTTGACTTACAACCAATCATCAATAAGGGTTGTTTGGTATGATACAGAGTGATCACTAGAATAGTGAGCACTATATATCAGGCCAACTTCTTACACTCCGCATCACCGCACTGAAATGGAAAGTCACGCATAAATGGCATAGCTCCACCTTGGCTGTCAGGCCGTAGTGCTGCTAATCATGCACCAATAATCAATGCAGACTGAACGTAAAGCTGAATTTAGCAGGCTTATGGAAGGCTTCGAAACTGGCTGAGCTGCAGTGCTACAATGTACCAATAGTATTACCCACCTGGCACCACATTCCTGATAGTTGACATCGGCAAGAGTGCCATCACGTGCGGTTGGTTCTCCAGTATTCAATCTTTCATAGATTCACATGCTTGTATCTTCCCCGTCGTCATGGTGGGAGTCTCCCGGTAAATGATAACCATAAAAGTAGAAGAAAAATCTGCCTGGAAGCCATAGAGTAGTGAAACCACTAGGCAACCTCTCCTCCTCAATATGTGGCCCAAACTACAGCCAATCAGCTGCCTGCACCAGCCTACACCATTCCCAGCAGAGCCACCATACCTCAGATTTCCAACCGATTTCATGTGAGAAGGAGTCTCCCTGAGCTCTGCTCAGTTTTTTCTCTCTTCACTGAACCTTTGACCTTCACAGTTGGAAGTCAGGTACTGTTCTTTGCTTGTCAAGCATTATTTCATTCAGAATGTCTGAAAGCTCCAAAAAGAGCCTTTTCAGAGCTTGCAGGTCCTGTGGCAAGGCCAGACTATTTTCTGAGGATCCACACAAGGAGTGCTTGTACTGTCTGTACCCTAAGCATATTCCTAAGGACTGCAAGTATTGCCGGACCTTCTCTGCCAAAACGCTGAAGGATAGAGAAGCGCGCCTCTTATTATGGCTTCAGAAAAGGAAATCTCCAGACTCTGAGTCTGAGGGAGAAGCCAAGGGACACACCTCTAAGAAACAAAAAAGAGGGTCCTCTGAGGAAAAGGGAGATGTGAGGAAACAGAAAACAGGAAAAACTAAGGAAGGTGAACCTTCTACTTCTCTCCCTCCAACTCCTCGCAAGCCTTCTTCAGAAAAGAAGGCTACGTCGTCGCTTCCGTTGACGAAATCTACTGAAATTCCAGTCAGATCACCGACGAGGCCGTCGACGACCATCTCGTCGTTGCCGACGACGACCATCTCGACGACGACAGCTTCGTCGACGACTCCGTTGTTGGTGAGTGCCAGACCTTCGTCGACGGCAAGATCTTCGTCAACGAGCATCCCGTCGACGATGCGGATGATTGTTACGTCGACGGCCCCGTCGACGACGAAAAAATCGTCGACGATGCCATCTCCAACAAAGATAACGTCAACCTATATTTCTATAAAGAGGATTGCTCCGTTGATGGGAGCGTTGACGAGCAAAAAAGGAGAGTTTTTCACGCCGAAGATTTCACCTCTACTGCCCTCTACCATTCTGGATTGCCAGGAATCTGAGGAGGAGGGACCCTATGGTGTTGCCTACAGTCCTTCGCAGCTCCATATTAAACATCAGGATTCCGATGAGGAAGACCTTCAAGAGTCCCAGGAGCATTTCACTTTTGCAGATCGGGCGGTCAAAGGCCAGATGAGATAAGTCATTTCACCAGGCTTATCACTGAGGACGAATAGGAAGTGGATATGCCTGTGCGAGAAGAGGCTATGTCAGTGCCCGTCTCTTTAATAAGCATGATTGACAGCTATTACTGTCGCTTTCCGGAAGATAATGCTTCCGCGGCCACTGGGAAAGTTCCTCAACCTGCAAAAGAAACACCCCTGATTCAGCCACTTCCTCCTCCTAGGACGGAGGTCCAAAAGGTTATTACAATTCGTGATGACTTAAATGATTCCGATCAGGACGATCAAGAGGAGGAAGGGGAAATGCCTCAGGATGAGGTGGTTGGGGATGAATGGGACCAATATATTGTTCCAACATCCCCGGTGTCACCATTGCCTCAATCAAGCTCTCCACCAGAGGACATAGCCAGTTTTCACGATTTGATGGAAAAAGCGGCTAAGAGATTCCAGCTTACTATGCCAGTCAAGGAAAGCGAATGTTTCCTTTATGACTTCAAGGAGTCCTCCAGGAAGTCGGTAAGAGCCATTCCAATTATTCAACATATCTGGGATGAAGGACTCAAACTGATGAAGAATCCAGCCTCAGTCCCAGCATCTATACCTAAGCTGGATAAAAAGTACCGCGCTACAGAGACGGCTCCAGCATGTCTTATTGGTCATCCTCGACCGGACTCGGTCGTGACTCAAGCAGCGCAGCAGCGCTCCAAGAACCCAATGGCATCCTGCGTGGCACCCCCCGATAAGGAGGGCAAGAAAATGGACGGCATAGGTAAACGCTTTGCAGTCATGGCAGCAGCATCAATCAAAGCAACCAATGCAATGGCTCTTCTGAGCCGGTTTAATAGACAGATGTGGTCTGACATCGCACCAATCCTGTCGCACCTTCCGGATGACAAGAAAGAGGAGGAGACTACCATCCTACAGGATGAAGCCAGAGCAGCGTCGGAGTCCATAGACGTGGCAATGGATATAGCGTCTATAGCTTTCCGCCAGATGGCTGGGGCGGTAGCCCTACGGAGGCAAGGATGGCTCAAAGCTACATCCTTTCAACCGGAGGTCCAGTCTAAAATCTTGGACATGCCATTTGATGGCGAAAGCCTCTTTGGTAAGCAGATTGACGAGGCGTTGCAAGGGATAAAAGCAGATACCGATACTGCTAGATCCTTGGGATCATTACAGCAAGGCCGTTATCAGTACTTTCGTGGTCCAGGATCCAGAGGACACTTTCAACAGCAACGTTCCTCTTACCAATCTAATCGGTACCAACCTTACAATCAACAGGGATACCGTCAGTACTCCTCCAACCAGCAATATCGGTCCTCGAACACCTCTTTCCAACAACAAGGAAGAAGAAAGTCCGCCGCCAGAGGGAGGCAAGACACTGGTCGCCAACAGTGATGTTCCTCAGGCACCTCCAATACCGCTTCAGATCGACCAGTTCCACTACCTCTCTGTTTCTCCTGCATTGGCAGTCCATAACATCGGACAGATGGGTATTAGACATCATTACACAGGGTCACACCCTGGAATTCTCATCAAGGCCTCCAAATCGTCCACCTCTCTGCAGAGTTCCCCAGCATCTGACAGCTCTCAAAGCAGAGATCTTATCACTCATACTGAAAGGAGCGATAGAGGAAGTCCCATCAGACCAGTCGGGAGCAGGTTTTTATTTACACTTCTTCCTTATAAGGAAAAGGCAATCATCAAAATGGAGGCAGGTGCTGGACCTCAGAGATCTGAACAAATACATAAAGAAAATGTCTTTCCGTATGCTGTCCTCACAGGAAATTCTTCTACTGCTCCGCAAGGGAGACTACATGGTCTCTCTAGACCTGTTGGATGCATATTTCCACATTCCGATACACAAAAAACACAAGAAGTATCTGCGATTCATGGTGGTGGGCGCCATTACCAGTTCAAAGTTTTGCCTTTCGGCCTGAAGTCTACCCCCATAGTTTTGACAAAATGCATGGCTCCAATAGCGGCGCATTTAAGGCAGCAAGGTCTCCAGGTTTTCCCATACTTGGACGACTGGTTAATAAAAGGACCATCGTTCCAAGCAACACAGAGATCTCTACAGATGTGCACGGATCTCTTCCAAAGATTAGGCCTTCGGATAAACAGAGAAAAATCATTTTTTCTTCCGACTCGTTCTCTACAATTCCTAGGAGCAATCTTAAAAACACAGGAAGTAAAAGCGTACCCATCAGAAGAACGGGTAACAAAAATCCTGAATCTGACTGCATCTCTGGCATCAAAAAAGTTCACTTCCATCAGAATATTCAAGTCATTACTGGGAATGATGTCCTCTTGTATCCCATTGATTCCCAATTGCCGTTTGCAGATGAGACCGCTGCAAGAAGCCCTGGACAAACAATGGGTCCAAGCCCTGGGTTCCTTCGACGACAAGTTGGTCATAACCTGTCAGATCAAACGTGCAATGTCATGGTGGGGGTATCAGGAGCAACCTAACAAAGGGCCTGTTATTCGAACCTCAATCACCAAGCTACGTCATGACATCAGACGCTTCATTACGAGGTTGGGGAGCACATCTGCAAGACCTGGAGATTCAGGGCCTTTGGTCTCCTCAAACTTCACATCAATCTCTTGGAATTGAAAGCCGTCTTCCTGGGCCTTCAGGCTTTTCTTCCCAGGATCCAAGGTTCATCGGTCTTAGTGCGAACAGACAGCACTACAACAATGTTTTACCTGCGCAAGCAGGGTGGCACGAGATCAAAACCCCTGTCGATTCAAGCACAAAGGATCTGGAACTGGCTACTGTGTCAGAACATAACGCTGCAAGTGGAACATGTTCCAGGGGTAGACAACACAAAAGCGGATCTGTAAAGCAGGTCATCCGACATTTGCCACGAGTGGGAACTATGTCAAGTCCAGCTGAGTTGGATTTTCAACGTGTGGGGCAAGCCAAGTCTGGACCTGTTTGCAACTCAGAGCAATAAAAAGTGCAGACATTATGCCAGCAGGTTCCCTCAGCAGGGTACGAGAGGGAATGCTCTTCACCTCCGATGGACAGGGATGTTTGCTTATACCTTCCCTCCTTTTCCCCTAATTCCCAGTTTACTGAGGAAAATGAGATCAGAACCTTGCCAAATAATACTAATAGCCCCAGCCTGGCTGAGGCAGTTTTGGTATACAGAGCTTCTACAACTGTCGTGGAGCCACGAATACAGCTCCCAATAACCAGGGATTTGATTTCCATGAACAGAGGCCAAGTACTTCATCCGCAATTGACATCTCTAAAATTGTCAGCTTGGAACCTTTTGAGCATGAATTCCAGTCATTAGATATCACTCCGTAATGTCGTGAAATATTGCAAAGTTCCGCAGCGCTGTCTACCAACAAGACCTATACTGCAAAATGGAAACGATTCTGTAATTGGAGCCTTGCGCATACAGTACATCCTTTGACGTCTTCTCCTGAGCAAATTCTTCCTTATTTGCTGCATTTAGCCAGATCAGGGCTTGCGCACTCATCTATTAAAGTCCATCTAGCAGCAATATCCAGATACAGAAGATCTCCAGGATGCCCATCTCTGTGGTCTAACAGATTAATCAAGGAGTTCTTAAAAGGGCTATTCAGAAAGTTTCCTCCAGTTAAGCGTCCTTCACCTCCATGGCAGCTTAACACAGTCTTGTCACAACTTATGAAAGCTCCGTTCGAGCCGATCCACAAATCTGAGCTGCAATTCCTGTCATGGAAAGTAGCATTACTGCTGGCACTCAGAATTCAGAAATGCTTTATTCGATTTTAGCAAAGTATAAAATCATAAAAGCGTCGCAATAAATACACATTACATCAAACACTCAAACATCCTACTTTAAAACAGAATTTAAAAGATATTAAATTAATAACTTTTCGATATAAAGCAGATCCTTATAAACATTACTTTTCAGATGAGGTCGTTAATCAGTCCGTTACCATCATTAATTTACGTTTTTTAAAAATACTTTTTAAAAAAACAAGTCATAACCATAATGCATTTCTCACTACCTAATTGCAGGAGGCTTAGATACGCTGGTCTGCATTGGCGCCAATGACCTTGTCTTAAATACTGTCTAATCCATCTTTTACGTTCCCTATCATAATGTTTGCAAAATAAAATCAGGTGGAAAGTAGATTGATTTGACAGGTCATCACAAGTACAGGGTTCCAAGTCCCTAGACCAGTCATTCCTTGATGGAAAAGTTACCATGCGAAAGAATATCTCAAATCTGAACCGCGTTAAGAGAAAACGGTCAAAACCCACACTGCAAATAGGTAGATATGGTTGGATCGTCTGGCATAGCAGGGTCATTTGATGCTTTAAGACGGTACGTTTCGGGAGTTCACACGCACTACTTAACATTCCAAAGTGACTCGTACATAATAGTTTCAAGTCTTTCCTGGATATCCCAATGATATTTTCTGGGTCACTGTATAATTCTGGTCTTTACAGATCCGTAAAGATATTTTTAACATAAATTAGCCACGGGATGCACTTTACATTGTCGAGGGCCATTGCATCCTTTATGATGTCCCGATTTAACACCAAAGATTCACCGGTCCATACCCTATGCCAGAGTAAAATTGGTTGGATTTTTATAAGGTCAGAAATATACTCTAGACCTAATTCCTCATGGCAATTAAACGTCGCTGTTCCCTGTGGCAATGCCAATAGATATCTTAGAAAACAATTCTCAGCTACCTGAATAGTCGGAGCATTCTGAATTCCCCAGATT